>NW_025408668.1:3618390-4824520 GCF_020360975.1 Hirsutella rhossiliensis | reverse complement strand
TTTAGCGGTCTTCCTTAAAAGTAACTATTTATAACTAGCTCTCCCTTTAGCTTAATTAGCTAATTATCTAAGTCTTATACTTAAATTATTATAGTTTTACTATAAATAAGCTTATATATTTTCCTTATATAAAAGCACTTTACTTTACTTATATTAACCTAAGGTTAAGTATCTTTTTACTTATAAAAATACCTTATTATCCCTTTATATAAATATAGTATTAATTATAGCTAGCTTCGCTTATAGCTTTAGTAATAGTTTTATAAATAAGGGCTTCTTACCTTTATATTTAAGTATTCTTAATAGCGCGTTTACTAAGTTTAATTTACTTATATAATACTTAATTATAAAGTTAAATAGTACTAAATATATATACTATCTTACTTACTTTTTATTTAAGGAGGTTTAGTATATAAACGTTTAAAGGTTATAGTAGTTTAATAATACCTTTACTTTATATATTACCCTTTTAATATAATATTACTAGTATTTAAATAACTTAATAATAGTAAATAGTTCTTAGTTTAAAATACTATAATTAAGTTTAGCTTTAGTAAACTTCCTTAACTAAAATATAATTAGATAGTAATATCCTTTATTATTAAATTAGGAGATAATCCTTACTATTATAAATTATAATATATTTATTTTAATATAAATATATTTTTTTAGATTATAATATTAAAGGAGTAAGGCTCCTTAAAAGGTATCTTTAAGAGCCTAAAACGCTACCCTTTTAATAAGATTTAGCTCTATACTCCCTAGCTTTTTTTTATTCTTACTCCCTTTTAATAATATAGTTATAGGCGATATAACTCTTAAGTACCTATATATAAATCGTTAGTAAAAATTATAGAACTTAAGGAAAACTAAATATTATAGTAGGTTATACGTTTAAGCTATTAAGCTATTACCTTTACTTATTAAGGGTTTATTAATACCTTATTAATAGATAAAATAAACCTAAGGAACTTAACTAACTATTAATAAAAGATATACTTTAATAGTTTTATATAAAGCTTTATAGCCCTTAACCTTTTTATTACTTATTCTAAGTATTTAGTATATTCTTTTCTTATCTTAAAGTATATAAAGATATTATTAAGGTAAACTATATAGATTATATTTATAAGCCCTTTAAGCACTTAATAAATATAGCTTTAAAATATAGCTAGTATATTAGTAAGTTTAAAAGGTATTACTAGGTATTTAAAATATATATAATACGTTTAGAAAGCAGTTTTTTATTTATCTCCTTCTTAAATTTAAATATATTAATATATATTCTATATATTAATCTTAGAAAAATACTTAGCTCCTTAATAGTAGTTAATAATCTTTAAAATAAGGGGTAAAGGGTATTAATTCTTTTATATAACCTAGTTAAGTCTTTAGTAGTCTATATATAGCTTTAAGGTACTATAGTTCTTTAAAATAAAAAAGATAAGCGCCTTAGCTAGGCTCTTTAACTCTTAGATTATTTTCCTTCTTATTATATCTTAGATCTAGTCGTATAATACTTAGAGTTCCCTTTATAATAAAAGGTAAATCGGTCTATAAAGGGGTTTTATATTAAGGATTAAATTAATTAAGTAATCTATTCCCTTTTTAGCTAGTAGTAAGTTAGATTTATTAGCTAAGAAAGTATCTTTAAACTAATAAAGAGTTAATAGGATTTTAGCTTATTCTTCTTAAAAAATCCCTTTATCTTTATTATTATTTAGTAATAGGATTAGCTTAGGATTAAGCGCTATTATATATACCCTTACCTTATTTTTATATTCCTAAAGGAATTTATAAGGAGTTTATAAGGTTTCGCTACTTAATTAATACTTAAACTACTACTATTATTTCTATAGGATAATATAAATATATATATCCTTTAAGGTAGTAACTAATAAAAGAATTAATACCTAATTATTTAGTATATTATTATTAGTATTAATATAAAAATAAGTAATTATCTTTTTAGTACCTCTTATATTTACTATTTAAAGTAATACTAACTATACTCTATACTCCTTTACCTTACTATTAATTAGCCTTAATAAATTAGGGTATAATAGCGCTATTTATAGTAATCCTTACTATTAAGTAAAGTATACGTTTATAAAGTTAATAGTACTATAAGTATTTAAGTATATAAGGACTTTAATAGGATTTCGCCTTAATATTATTATAAGAGTTTTAAGTAACTATCTTATAAGTATTAAGTTTATAAAGAAAGAGGTATTTACCTTAATATCTTACCTTTTCCTTATTTTATAGTATTAAGTCTAAGAATCTTTACTAAGGTTTTTACTTTTAAAGAATTAGTATATTTTATAAATAAGTATCCTAGCTTATTATATTAGAAATATATAATTCCTAATTAAGTAAAAGATTATTTTTCTTAATAACGTTCCTTAGTTTAGCCCTTAATAAGTATATTACTAGCTTATTAGTTATTAGTTAAATCGGTAGTATTTCCTTAATAATTTAGCCTAGCTTATTACCCTCTTTAATTCCTCCCCTTATATATACTATCTTAGGGTATAGTACTATTTTTATTCTTAGTTCCTTTAAAGGTAAAAGTAGTATAAATATATTACCTTTTATTAATAGTAGTATCTTAATATTATTAAGCGACCTATATACGCTCTTTTTATTAATAAGTATAAATAGGTATTAAATAAAGGTTAATATAGTTTTAAAGTTATAGCTCTAGCTTAGCGAAATATATAAGAGTATATACTTTTTTAATAGGCGTTTAAAATACCTTTTTAAGGAGTTAAAGTATAAGCTAAACTTTAAAGGGGACTAGCCTTCCTATTAGTAAGCCTCCTTTAATTATATTACTAATAGTATCTCTTTATTTATAGTATCCTTAATTAAGATAAATATTTATTCTTTAAAGTATACTTAATTTATACTATATTTAGTTTAGTTAAGCGGCGTTTATTCTTTAAGGTATTAGCGCTATCTCGCTTTATAGTCGCTATATATATAATCTACTATATAAAAGAATTTTATTTTATTATAAAGAAAACGTCTAAGCGCTACCTTAAAAGCGTCCTTTAAATTATAAGTTTAGTTTAAACGTTTTTATATATTAATAAGTTAAGATAATTAAGCGATATTTTTAATCTTAACCTTACTACTATAACTACTATTTAATTTAAAGGAGTAAGACTATTAACGCTTTCTTAAATAGATAGTAATAGTACTAGCGCGTTTAGTAATTTCCTCCTTTAATTATATAACGCGATCTTATAAGCGTTTTATTTCCTTTAGCTCCTTAACGCGCGCTTATAAAGCTATAAGCTTTTCCTTATAAGATAGTTATCTTATACTTATAAGTAATAATATATTTAATATAGTTATAATATTATTTATAGTAAGGGTCTATTTTAAGGATATATCTTCCTATTTATTATCTCTTAAGTAAATACTTAATATATATAATAAAGAGGCCTTAACTAGTTAACTACTATATCGCGCTATAAGAGCGTTATATAGTCTTCTTTAAGTAGCTATCTTTCTTAAGTAACTAAAAAAGAAAGCTTTAGAAATTATAAGGGAATATATATTATAGTATAATTAATTAGGTAGTAGAGATAGCTAAAGGTACTACGCTATATATATTATATTTTCCTTATTATAAAACTATAGCTTATAAGGAAAGGGATTTCTCCTCTTTAATTAAAGTAGTAAGTAGTCTATAACTTATAAGCGGGGTAGGTATAATTCCTTATTAATACCTTACCGATATATTAGTACTATATACCTAAGTACTTAGTTAGCCTATACTTATTAGTAGCGCTCTTATAATAATAGCTAAGTACTTAAAAGAACGCTTTCTTAAAAGGTAAATAAGTAAAAGTAACTAAAAGCGTTTTACTCTTATAAGCTAACCTTAGTAAAGTAGAATTATATTATTTATAATAAAGAGATACTAGCGATTATTAGCTACCTTAAGTAATAATAAGTAGAGCTCTAAAGCTATAAGAGCTTTAAGATTCTTATAGACTATAAGAACCTTAAGTATTTTATAACCCGCTAGTACCTCTTAAAGCGGTAAGCCCGCTAAGTAGAGTATCTCTTATACTTTAACTTTTTAATTAAGTACCGCTTTAAGTAAGATTCTATAGTCTTAAACGCGCTTTCTTAAAGGGATTAAGACTAGCTAATAAAAGTAGATATTAAGGCGTAAGACCTATAGCTTATCTTATAAGAACTGCTATAGACTTATATAAGAGCTTCCTTAGTAAAGGAAGGCATAGTATTAGTAAATAAGCTTTCCCTTATACCTTTACTATTAAATAAGCTTCCCTTTATACTTTTACCTTAGTTTAGTAAAGAGGGATAAACTAGCTTAAGGGTATACGCGGCGAGAGTATTTTAAGATAAGGCCCTTTAACGCTTATAAGATAGGATAGCGGCTCTAGACTATACTTATAAGGGCGTGCGCCGCGCTATAAAGTCTAGCGCTCGATACCTAGATATTACGACTATAGCTACTAGGCCGCTAACGGTCGACCGCGTTAAGTATATAATATAGTTTAACGGATAAATAGTCGGTATAACTATCTAATAGATATAGGATTAAAGGGATTATAGAGATCTAAGTAATCTAGGATTAACGAGATTACTACGCTCTATACGATCTATATAAGAATATACCCTTATATTCCTATTTTACTGTTATAAAGAAATAATAGGCATAGGGAGGCTTTATAGAATAAGCTAGTAAAAAGAGGCTCTATAATACAGTCTAAGGGAATAACCCTTAAAAGACAAAGACCTCTACTAGATAACTATACCTTCCTCTAGGAAAAGCGGGTCAGGATAAGCCTATCCTTATAAACAAAAATATGCATAAAATGCATAAGTCAATTACGAGCAGAACGGATACCCTATTGCCTATTTTGGCCTAGCGGTTCCGAAGATATCCGCGATACGAGAATAGGTGGGGCATAGAACATTCTGGTTAAATCTACTACTTATGCTAGAACCCATAGTCTTACGTTAACCATCACGCCACAATCAGACCACCTACTAAGTTAGGAAGATATACTATAGATAGAGCTTTTTAAGCACTATAGAATGTGCTAGAAAGCTGACTAATTGGTCTACTAGTGGGCGAGCAATGGTCTATAAAAGACGAAGGATTTCCCTAGGAGTAGTAGATTAAATAAGTAAGTTTGCAAGTATCTTTTGCAACGCTATTCTTTCAATATATTATTCAGCCCCTTATATGCTCGTTATAAATTCCAGACGAAATCCTACCCTATACTCCTTCGACCGATCTTTCCGCTTATATTATCGATTACCCGATTCTACGCTTATTGCTTATACCTTCTTACAATCTAATATAAGGGATTATAACTAGGCCTATAATCTAAGGATAGTCTCTATAAGTATATATAGCTACCTACTTTTACTTCTTTAAATAGATAGCTCTCTAGCTTTTAATATAGATCTTTATTACGATTCTATCTTTAATTTTAATTACCTAGTTATAGTTTATAGTCTATAACCTCTAACTTATTACTAATATAATATACTTATTATTACTTAAACTACGCCTTATTATATCTACTAATATAAACCCCTTAATAGGTTTATCCCTTAAGAATAATACTAGTCGTTATATATTAAAAGCTCTTATTTAGTATAATACTACGTTACTTTAAGTAATATCGTAACTATTAATATACTTATATAGTAAGCTAGATTAACTAACTCTAGAGCTACTATATTACCTTAGGATATAATACGCGAGATTATTACCTTTTAATATAAGGTATAGTTACTTAGGATTAAAGGAAGTAATAGATAAGTTAGGGACCTTAAAGAAGTAGTTAAACTAAAATAGCTAGGACTATTTAATAGTACTTATAGTATACTTTAAGACTTTCTTACTTAACTTAAGGCCTACTATTAGTTTTACCCTATTAAACTCTTAAACCTAGTCGAAAAGGTACTCTACGTAGGAAATTATTTATCTAAAATAGCACTCGCTTAGTTTAGACCTATAATAAGGGATTTTCTTAATAGCTAACTAGCGCGATAAGATAATAAGATAAATAAAGTTTTTACTAGTTTCTAAGGATTTAAAGAAACTATTATAAAGGTATTTAAAATAACTAATAAGAAACGAGAAGCTAAATAGAAACTTTAAGAACTTTAATAAAGGATCTTAATATTAAATTATACTATAAAGTTCCGTTAAGTTACCTTAAAGCTTAATTAGGATAATAAACCTCTTATATTATAATTTTATAATAGGCTTAAAGAAGAAGTTAAGGACGAGCTTTATAAGGAAAATCGACCTAATAACCTCTTAGACTATATTACTATAGTAGTACGAATTAATAATAAATAGTATACTTAATACTAAGAAAAGAAATAAGGAAGAGGAAATTAAAACCCTTCTTATAAGAATAACTTTAACTAATATACTAACTATAAAAAAAAGCGCGAAACTCTTATTACCTATACTTATATAACTAACCTAGGTAGGATAGATCTAGATATAATATAGAAAGGTAAAGGAAAGTATTTTAATTATAGGAAACTTAAATATTACTTTAAGGAATATAAATAACCTTATAAGGAAAAGAAAACCTATTAAGTACTAGCCTTAAAAAGTAAGAAATACCTAAATACTATTAATAGATAAGAACTAAAGTATAAAGTCCTTAGTTAAACTATATATTATAATAACGAATATATAGTATACTTAAGTAATAAGAACGGTACTAGATAGTTCTTAAAGCTATTAAAGACGACCCTTATAATAATATAATAAAGGGATCTTAAAATATAGAAATAAGTTAAATTTATAGAACTAAAATACCCCTATCTTAAAGGAGTCTTTTAAAACTAGGTTAAGAAAAATAATAAACGATTCTAAGAAGATATATAAAATAAAAATCGATAATAATAATAGGCAGTCTATAAATAATATAGTAAAGAAGATATAGATATAGCTCTTATACTTATAAAACTTAGATAATAACTTAAAGAGAAAGAATAAAGTATTAATAATATAAGCTTTAAAGAATAAGAAATACTTAGAGAAATAAAAGATAAGAACGAACTTATATTACTACCCTTACTACTAAGGGAAAATACTATAATTAGAGAATATACTTTATACTTTAAAGACTTTAAAGAAATACTTAAAATTAAAACTTAATAAATACTTTAAATTCTTATAGAAAACTAATAAGCTATATTAATTTAATATTAACTAGTACTATATAAAAGAGACTATACTATAGCTATTACTATAGTTAATACCTTTATAGCTTTATAATAAGAATAGTAACTATAAGGAGAATTTAAAGATAATCTATAAATACTACTTACTTATAAGTACTATAAGTATATTTTATAGATATTATATATCTACCTAGATTATATAATATACTTTTAAATAAAGGTATAATATAATGCTTTTTTAGTTAGGTTTAAGGGATAAGTACTTTTAAAACCTTACTTAAGTATAGAACTAAACTACTAGAAAATTAATTAACGCTACTTAAATAACTAAGTTATATTATTAGAACCTAATTATAGTACGCTACTTAAATACCGCGATAATTATAGTTTATTAATAAGATATCTTTTAGAGATATATAAAATCTATAAATACGCTAAAATAAAGGAATAGTATAATACTACTTACTTTAAGGTATCTAAACCCTTAATCTTTTAAAGACTTATATAATAGGTTAAATATAATAAAGAAGATTATAATAAATATATATACTTAAACTATAAAGTTTATAAATATAAAAAGGCATAAGTATAATATAAACGATATAATAGTATATTAAAAGATTATTAATAATATATATAAAGGCTATAAGCTATATTTAACTAAGAAAGAATTAATAAGGAAATACTATATAAAAAATAAAAAGACGCTAAATAAAAACTTAACCTTTAGTATAAAAATAAATAGAATTATAAAGTATAGGATATAATTAACTATAAAGTAGTATAATATAAACGATATAGTATTAAGAAATAAGAAATCTTTAATTAGCTATAAGAAATTAGTCTCTTAAGCCCTAATATAATACTATATAACGAAAATATAAAGAAATAATATTAATAATAAATTAAAGAAGAATACTTAAATAAAATAAATAAGGACTAAGTAAAAAACAAGGTATACTATCTATAAAAGGGCTATAAACTAGTATAATATAATAAGATCTAAGGACCTTATATATAGTAATAGTAAGCTATAGTAACTAAATAGTATTAAATATCTAAATTATAGGATATTATATATATATAATTTTAGACTATAATATAATAGGTAATTACGTTTTACCTAAAGTCGTTAATTATTACTAACTTATATAGAGATATAAGAAAGATCTATATAAACTTATAAATATTAAAGGAGAGGCTTTTAACTATAATAATAGAATTATTAATATAGAGATTAATTACCTTAATATTAATATTTAGGGCTACGATAAATAAGTTAACTTTAATATTATAGATATTAAAGAATATAATTTTATATTAAGACTTCTATAGCTATAAGAGAGTAACCTATTAATTAACTAGAGAACTAGCTAGCCATATTAAAACGAAGATATAAGTTTCTAGGACTAATAGATTTAAAAGAAAGTAAATTTTTATAATAATTTAGCTATTAAATAAGATAAAAGGGATAACTATTTAAGTAAATTATTATAAGCTTTAGCGATATAAACGAAACTAATAACTAAACTAGCGGATATAATAAAATCGACTAATAAGACCTATATATTAACTAATATAGCTATATAACTTAGTATTTAATATAAATTAAATAAAGGATATAATATAAAGATCTAAAGAGTTATTACTACTTTAAGGAACGACCTTAAATAAATTAATAAAGAGCTTAAGTTAAGAGAAACTAGCTATTAAAAGAAAGAATAAAGCCTATAAGATAGAATAAAGAATATCCCCTAAGAATACTAGAAATATAATAAACTCTTTAAGGAAGAACTTAAGATAGGGTTACCTAAATATAGCTAATAGGACTATAAAATTTATCTTAAGGATAGAATAACGCCGACGTTTTATAAAATCTATAACTTAAACGAAAAGTAACTATAAACGCTATACGACTACTTTAATAAGAATTTATAAAAGGGATATATATAAACGTTAATATTTAAAGTAAGCTACTTAGTTATATTTATTTTAAAGAAAAACAGTAAGCTATAACTAGTTATTAACTATAAACGCTTAAACGATATTATAATAAAAGACTAAATACTATTACTACTTATATTAAAACTATAATATTAACTATATAGTAAAAAATAGTTTATAGCCCTTAATCTTAAAGGCGCCTATAACTTAATATATATAAAAAGGGATATAAATAGATAATAGCCTTTAAAACGAAATTTAAACTATTTTAATATCTAGTAATACTATTTAGACTTATAAATATACTAGCTACCTTTTAACGGATAATTAATAATATCCTATATAAATACTTAGATATCTTTATAGTAGTATACTTAGATAATATCCTAATCTTCTTAGATACCTTAAAAGAATATAAGGAATATATCTATAAGGTACTTTATATACTTTAGAATATAAAGTTATTAATTAAACTAAAGAAAAGTAAGTTCTATATATAGAAAGTAAACTTCCTTAGATATATAATCTTACTAAGAGAGATATAAATATAATAAGATAAGATTAACTTAGTTAAAGAATAGCTAATACTAAAGAACGTTAAGGATATATAAAGTTTCTTAGGATTTATAAATTACTATTAACGATTTATTAAAGATTTTAGAAAGATTATAGTACTACTATATAACTTAATAAAGAAGGAAAAAGAATTTATATAGGACGATAAAGCTAATAAAGCTTTCGAATATATTAAAACTATAATTATATAAGAACTAGTCTTAACTACCTTTAATCTAAAACGATAAATCGAACTTAAAACCGATATATTAAACTTTACTTTAAGAGTATAAATCGGATAAAAAGATAATAAAGAAAGACTATAACTAATTATATTCTACTTAAAGAAGCTATATAGTATAGAACTTAATTACCCTATCTACGATAAAGAATTCCTTATAATTATTTAAGCTTTTAAGGAATTTTAATACTACCTTCTTAAAAGTAAATATAAAGTTAAGGTCTATATAGACTATAAGAATATCTTATATTTTATAATAACGTAATAGTTAAATAGACGATAGATTTAATAGGCTAAATACTTATTAGAATTTAACTATAAAATAATCTATAAAAAAGGAATAGAAAATAGTCGAGCTAATACCCTTAGTTAATAAAGTAACTATAATATAAGAGTATATATAGCGGAAGGATAGCTCCTAGAAATTAATAAAAACGGGAACTACTAGTAACGATAGCTAAATATAATATTTAAAGTATAACCTAACGACTTAATATACTAAAAGATCCTAAAATAGATAAAAGAATATAAAGTATTAAATAGATATAATATAGAATATTTAGAAGTTCTAATATATAAAAATAAAATCTAGATACTACTAGAATTATAAGATAAAGTTATATAAGATATATATAAATATTTAATATATAGATACTAAGGAATCTAAAGAATAATAAAATAGATTAAATAATAATATAGCTTTTTATAGCTTAAAGAAATAGTATAATAAGTTATTAAAGAATATAAACTTTATATATAAAGTAAAGCTAAACGATATAAACTATATAAAGAATTATAACCGCTATTAATACTAAAGAAACTATAGGATTTAATAGCTTTTAACTATATTATAAAGCTATTACTATTAAAAGAACTTATAACTAACGTTAAGTATAACAGTATATTTATTATTACTAATAGATTAATAAAGTATAAATACTTTTTACTATATAAAGAAGTAAGTAATATAAAAGAGCTAGTATATATATTCCTATAAATAATTATTAGTAATTATAAACTATTAAATAAGATTATCTTTAATAAAAGAAGTATATTTATAGCTAAGTTTTAGTAAGCTCTTATAGTTTAATTAAGGACGAAATATAAGCTTAGTATAGCTTATTACCTATAAATAGATAGATAAATAGAACGACTTAACTAAACGCTTAAATAATATTTATAATACTATATTAGCTATAAATAAAATAATTAAGTTAAATAGCTACTAATAGTATAACTAGCTTATAATAGCTTAGTTATAGAAATAACTAAGCTCTTACTAGTATATACTAATTATAAATATAACCTAGAAGTATTTAAGGTTACTTAATAAGGACTATACGCGGAACGAGCGATATTATAAGTAGATTAGCTATAAAAATTATATAAAGAAATATAATAAGAACTTTAATTTATTAAAGAATAAATATCTACTTACTATAATTAGAAAAGATTATAAGGACTAATCTTTTAAGAGGGAGATATAGTCTACCTTATATAACGAAATATTAAAATAAAACGACTAAGTAATAAATTAGATTTTAAGAAACTTAGACTATTTAAGGTTAAGAAAACTATTTTAAAAATTAACTATAAACTTTCGCTACTAATAATCATATAGATATACCTAATATTTTATATCTTATTATTAAAACTAGTGCTATAAAACGCTAAACTATAGGAAAGAATTAAAGTTAACGACGATTAAGAATATAAAGTAAAATAAATACTAAATATAAGAAAATAAGGTTAGTAATAAGAGTACCTTATTAAGTAAAAGGGATATAAACTAAAGGAAAATACCTAGGAACTACTTAAGTACTTAACCTACTATAGTTCTTTACTTTAATAGTTTTACTAAGCGAACCCTTACTTAGAAATATAAGGTTACTAAGAATAGTATCTTAGTTTAATACATTTAAGGTACTAAACGATTAAACCTCGCTAATAGTAATTGTTTCCTTATTTAATAAACGAACTAATTCGTCTTAAGAAGAACGTATTATACTATCTTTTTTATTAATAGCTTATATACCCTACTAAAATAACTTACTGCTTTAGTCCTTTAGGAAATACTTTTATTTATTTCCTAATCTAAGCTAAGTAAGCTATTACTTTCTTTAACGCTTCTTTTACTTTCCGTTTATTTAAATTAATCTTTTACTATTAATTTATAATATAACGAACTAGAAAAAGAAGGAATATTAGTAAAAAAGAACGATAGGAAAGGAAAGGGATAAAATAAATAAGCGGACGCTATATTATACCTATTATAAGAACGGCCTATAGAGGTATATTTAGAATACCGATTAAAACGCTCGCTAACCTTATAAGTTAGGCCTAACCGAAAATAATAAGAGTAAGGTATAATTTTAATACTATAGATCTCGGTCTAAGATACTAGCTTTAATTATTAACGCGATTTATCGAAATTATAAGAATAGGATTTTTAAATATAACTAAATATACTATTAGTAATATATCCTAAAAGGATAAAAGAATAAGGAACGATATACTTACGTATAACGTAATAAGGGTATATTTATATATAGCGGCTAAGGTAGTAGGTCTTAAGGGTAAGACTAAAAGGAGGGGAGGCATCCTATTACGACTATAGTCTAGCGAACCGCGGGGACTAGTATATATTATAAGGATACGTAACGTAGGGAGTAAGGAATATTAGATAGACCGACGGGCTAATTAAATTTAGAGCGATAGGTTACTCTAGCGCTCTAACGCTTTACGGCTAAGATCGTAGGATCGCTCTAGCGCCCTAGCGCTCCTAGGCGACGGGATTACCTAGTGCTTTCGGCGATCTAAGGAAGCTCTCGAGATATATAAGGAAGGAATAAAACACTCCTTTAGATAGATAGCTTAATAGCTTTTAATATAGATCTTTATTATAATTCTATCTTTAATTTTAATTACCTAGTTATAGTTTATAGCCTATAACCTCTAACTTATTACTAACGTAATATACTTATTATTACTTAGACTACGCCCTATTATATCTATTAATATAAACCCCTTAATAGGTTTATCCCTTAAGAATAATACCGGTCGTTATAGTTAAATAGCTACTAATAGTATAACTAGCTTATAATAGCTTAGTTATAAAAATAACTAAGCTCTTATTAGTATATACTAATTATAGATATAACTTAAAAGTATTTAAGGTTACTTAATAAGGACTATAAGTAGAACGAGCGATATTATAAGTAGATTAGCTATAAAAATTATATAAAGAAATATAATAAGAACTTTAATTTATTAAAGAACGAATATCTACTTACTATAATTAAAAAAGATTATAAGGACTAATCTTTTAAGAGGGAGATATAATCTACCTTATATAACGAAATATTAAAATAAAATAATTAAGTAATAAATTAGATTTTAAGAAACTTAGACCGTTTAAGGTTAAGAAAACTATTTTAAAAGTTAACTATAAACTTTCGCTATTAATAATAATATAGATATACCTAATATTTTATATCTTATTATTAAAACTAGCGCTATAAAACGCTAAACTATAGGAAAAAATAAAAGTTAATAACGATTAAGAATATAAAGTAGAATAAATACTAGATATAAGAAAATAAGGTTAGTAATATAAATACCTTATTAAGTAAAAGGGATATAGACTAAAGGAAAATACTTAGGAACTACTTAAGTACTTAACCTACTATAGCTCTCTACTTCGATAATTTTACTAGAAGGTTTAAGAGGGATTAAAAGACTAAGATCTATAAACTCCTTACTAATACTGAATAAAGACTAATTCGCCTTATTAAAAACGCCTAACGATTATAAGTTATTTATTACTTAATACTTATATATATTAAGCGTAGGTAAAACGCTATCCTTAGTATTTACTTCTTAGATACTATAACGAAATAACTTAGAACTCTTTTCCTTTATATAATTTTAAATCTTTTAGATATAAGCTAAACGATTAACGGCAATAAATATTTATAACTAAAGATTTATAAGCTATACTTAAAGCTCTAATAAGGCTTCCTTAGCTTCCTCCTCTTTAAAATATAGCTTATACTACTCTATTAATAATTTAGTTACTAAAAGAAATATATTAGCTATTATATATAGAAAAAATTAAAAGACACTTATAAAAAGAAGCTACTAAAATACTATTATAATAAGGACGACTACTAGTAATATAATTATTATAGCGCGAAGAACTTTCGGCTATTTAATAATTTATCTTCTTTACTTTAAAGCATTAAGTATATAGTATATTAATAGGATCTCTACTTAAGTCGATATATTTAATAAGAGTAGCGCGCTTAAAGGCTTTTTAGGAACGATTTTTTAGTATATAACTAGATATACTATTAGTAGTATATCCTAAAAGGATAAAGAGATAAGGAACGATATACTTATATATAATATAATAAGGGTATATTTATATATAGCGGCTAAGGTAGCTATAGTAGGTCTTATAGATAAGACTAAAAGGAGGGGAGATATCGTATTACGACTATAGCTACTAAGCTACTAAAAATCGACCGCGTTAAGTACGTAATACGGTCTAATAGATAAATAGTTAGTATAACTATTTAATAGATATAGGATTAAAGAGATTATAGAGATCTAAGTAATCTAAGATTAACGAGATTACTACGCTCTATACGATTTAATATAAGGGATTATAGCTAGGCCTATAATCTAAGGATAGTCTTTATAGGTATATATAGCTACCTACTTTTACTTTTTTAGATAGATAGCTCTCTAGCTTTTAATATAGATCTTTATTACGATTCTATTTTTAATTTTAGTTACTTAGTTATAGTCTATAGTCTATAACCTCCGACTTATTACTAACGTAATATACTTATTATTGCTTAGACTACGCCCTATTATATCTACTAATATAAACCCCTTAATAGGTTTATCCCTTAAGAATAATACTAGTTATTATACTAGATCTAAAGCTAAAGCTAAAGGTAAAAGTAGCCGATTACTATATCGACCTATAAGGGTATCTATGCTAGCGGGGGAGACTATATATACCGGGCGCACTATATATTATAGAAGCTAAGGAGAAAGATAGACCGCTAAAGCTAAATAAATAAAATAAGCTTTAAGAGAGGCTAGTTTAGCTTATCTATAACTTTAGTATTATAAGTTACTTAAGTAAGTAAGGTATAGTAGTAGGCCTTATAAGGGACTTTTACTAGCCCCGCTTATAGTACTATATTTATTACTTCCTTTATAACTATAATATTTATAGCTATATAAAGATCTAAAAAGCATAGCTTAAAAGGCTACTTAAGTAGCTTTTAGTACTAAACTAGTTCTATATATATATATAGATAGACTTTATAATAGACCTCTTACTTATAAAAGGTAGTAACCGCTATATATAGGTAATTAAGGACTAACTTAATAAATTAATAATACTAAAGCTAATACTTTTTATAAATATAAAAACTTATATAAAGCGCTTCCTTTAATACTAAGCTTACTTATATAGCTAGCTACCCTTTATTATAAGTAATAAAGGGTCGAACTAAACTAGCCGCTTTTAATAGTACTTATACTAGCTACTTTTCTCGCGAAGAGAGATATAAGAAGTATATAAAAATGCACGAAGGTAAAATTAGAAGTAAGGGGTCGGATAGGCAGGGCAGAGAGATTTAATTCTTACGGGGGCAGCAATATAGGTAGGGGAGTAATTATTATATTGCCTTAATTATCCTTCTTTCCTCTATCTAACGCCCCTCTTTATACCCTTCTAGCATCTTAATTAATAAAGAAGATCCTGCTTAAAGAAGCTACTAATATCCTTTCAACTACTAAGCTTTTTACTAGTTTTTCCCCTCCTTTCTAGCCGTTGCCGGCACATCCGTCTTATCTCTCGCTACCTCTATAAGAAGCTATCGCTACTTCTACTTCCCCTTATGCCCCTACCCTCCTTTCTATACCTCTTTTTAGCTCCTTCTTCCTTCTTCTACACCGGGTGTTTTTTAGCTTCCTTAGTCCCTCGTGCTAAGGGATATCTCCGAGAACTATAAAATTAGGCTACGCTTCGCGACATACCCCCTTAGCTATAGCCTGCCCCTTAAGGGCATAGCTAATACGGCTTCGGGCTAGTAAGCGTATAGAGGAGGTCTAAGTCTGCACTTCTCCCCTACTCGAGAAATCCGGGTTTTAGCCCCGGGCTCTTTTAGACCTACTTTAGGAAAAGGGGCCTAAGGAGGAAATTAAGTCCTATAAGAAAGGGGGTCTTCTCTAAGAACAAGTCCCTAAAAAGGGGGCCTTTAAGAAGAATAAGTCCTAATTAAGCTAAGGGCCCTCCTTTAGGATAAGTCCTAATTCCTCTCTTCGGCTATAGACGTCTCCTTCCTCCTACGTGCTATTAGCTCCTCTCGTAGACTCTTAAGGCGGGCTTCTAAGGATAGCTTCTCTCGAACGTCTTCTAGCCTAATTTACTATAAAAAGACAGCTAGCTTTTACTTCGGTAGGGGCTTCGTAAGACCGTCGGCTTTTATTAATACTGTTAGAACCTAATAGACGGAAATAAGTCCCCTTTAGACCTCTTAGCGTAACTAATGCTAGTAGATATCGATATACTATAGCCGGGTCGATAACTTACTATTTTCTATAAGAATTCGTATAGTCTGCGTATTATCGCATTCTATAGCTAATAGGGTCGGAATTTACAGTCGTAACAATATTAGCAGCCGGCTAAGGAAAATCGCTTCTTTTAACGCTTTTAAAAGAGCTAATAGCTCTGCCTCCGTACTAGAAGTCGTAACGGTGGCCTACTTCGAAGCTCTCTATATAATGCTTCCTCTAAAAAGGGATATAATATACCCTTATAAGCTCTTTCTATCTAAGGAATTGTCTATAAAGGACGAATCGCTCGAATAAAGGAAGATTTCGGTAGCTTATTTCCTTCCCTGCCCTCCTAGGCGCAGACTATATAATCTCGTTAAATAGAGATAAAGGATAGCTCTGTCTACTACTTCTTAATGCCTAGGGCTAGGATTCTAGTTATGCCTAGCTAGCTAGGAGACCGTAAAAGAGATATCCGGTCTAGTAGAAATAGCTAAAAAAAAGCAGGGAGCCTACCTTCTATTAATATTAGTATTTCTTTTGCTCCCTAGCTTAAAAGGACGGATTAAGTAAAAGCTCTTCGTCTAATATAGGCGTAGAGGGAAGCTTCTTATCGAGGGAATTAAGGAGGAATTTATAAGCGACCTTATCGATATAGGCGTCTTAGGTAAGCTAGATTGTCCGTTAGGACCTATTCCTAAGGATTCGTATCCCTAGGAACTACTTTAGCTCCCCTAGCCTAGTTATCTTATACCTTTATTATAGGCCTTATATAGCCTCCCTAGTAGCAGCTTCTTCCTCTTTTAGGTAGGCCTAGATAATATCGTCGACGTAGAAGAAGACCGTGATTTTACCCTTCTATATTATACACGGTTCCTAAGGGACTTTCGTAAAGCCTAGGGCTTCGAGGGAACCTATTAAATGCTATTGCTAAAGAAGGGGTGATCTTCGTAGTCTATATAGAGCTTTCCTAAGCCGTAGAACCTTTCCTAGCTGTTAGAAGTCTAGTAGAAGGCGTATATAGATAACTTCTTCTTCCTTAAGTAGGCAGTTAATAAAGGCGTTAACTATATCTATCTAATTAAGCTCGAGGTCGAATTCTACTACTATAGCTATAAGGGTCCGAAAAGATATCCCTGCTAAGGTAGTTGCCCTAGTAGGAAGATCCCCTTTTTCCTGCTAGTTCCCGTAGATAACTAGCCGGGCTTTGCACTTTTAAAGGAAGCTATATTTATTAGTCTTATAGATAAAGACCTACTTATAGCTAAGGACCTATTTTCCTCTTACCTTTTCCTTAAGGACCTCTTCGAAAGACCCTATTTCTTCGTATAAGGCTAGGTGGTCTTTTTAGGCCTAGAAAAACTAGTCTCTTAAGGGGTGTTTTTCTAGCTGCTTCTAGTTTACTAGTAGGTCCGGGAGGTCTCTTTTATATACCTTCCTTGCTAATAGTAGCTTAAAAAGCCGGCCTACTATAAACGCTCCGTGGGAACCGTCTTCTATTAGCGTTAGGTAGAAGTCGGAAAAACAATCGAAATAAGGGAGAGATTAGTCTTCTTTAGTATCCGTATCGGGCCCTATACCTTCCTTTGCTTCTCGAAGTAGGGATAAAAAGGCAGCCGGGTAATCCTTTGAGAGAGGTGCCTTTCCTACCCCCTTAGGGGCCGAGACAGGAAGACTAACTAAAAAAGCTGCTTCTAGATCTTCTTCTTATATAGGAGGAGGCGTAGGTAGGTAGGCGTATTCTAGCTCTACCGCTTTCCTATAGTCTCCTTCTTCGTCTAGATTATCTGATCTAGTAGCTTCCTCTTCTTCTTCTTCCTCGAAGTCGGCGTTATCCTCTACTACTTCGACGTCGGTTTCTTCTTCTATTTCCTCGTCTAGGGCCTCTTCTTAAGACTATTAGGAAGGGGGGATTTAGATCTTCTAAATTAGCTAACGTTATAAGAGTAAGAGGGGCTATTAATCCCTCTTTCCGTCGAAGAAGCTAGATTCGTCGAAAATTATATCCCTAGTCGAAATAACCTTCCGTAGAAGAGGAATCTAGATCTAGAAGATATTCGTAGAATTATAACTAACGAGGTAACTAATAAAGGCTCTTAGATTAAGCTTTCTTTTCTTCTTCCTTTTTAGCTATATATCGGTAGTTATTGCGTATGCCTTATAGCCGTAGGCACGAAGGTAGGCTAGCGAGGCCCTCTTCTTCGTAAAGAGCTCGAAGGGGGATTTCTAGTCTATTCCTTAGGTAGTCCCTCTAGGGGTCCGGTTCTAAAGGTAATAGGCGGTCTCAACGACTTCCCTCTAAAGGTCGTATAGAAGCCTTGCAGTGAGTCTTATCGTACGGGCCCTTTCTATTATAGCACCCCCTAATCTTTCTACCCCTCCGTTCTAGGCCTAGGTATTCGGTGCTAACGGGAGGGGTAAAATGCCCCTTTTTCGAAGCTAATTTAAGATATCCTTCGTAAATAGCTCTCCGTTAGACCGTATCTTCTTTACCTCGTAGCTAAAGTAGGATTTTATCTAGTTAACGAAGTCCTAGAGGGTAAACTAGATATACTTACTTAGGTAGGTCCGTAAGAAATAGGGGAAAACTATCCCTAAAAAGGCGTCTATAAAAAACATTACCCTAACGAAGCTTTCTTAATCCCTAGAGACGTCGGTCTAATCGACCTAAATTTCCTTACACGGCTAGTCCGGCCGTAAAGGCGTTCGTCTAGAAATTCGTCTCCTAGTCTTTCCTTAGCCGTAGTATTCGCATTCGACGGTCTTTAGTCCCCTTATTCGTAAGCCCTATTATTGTCCTAGCTTATATAAAGCTAGGGGGCCCGGGTAACTAAGTCGTGCGTGCTAAAGAAGACCGTCTCCTTAGGCTGCCGGAAGAGGGTCCTTTAACCCTACCCTCCTTCGAGCAGGGAAAGCTAACTTCGAGAGATTCCTTCCTAAGGATAGGTCGGAATTCGAGAATAAATTAACCGAATTTTTCCTCGATAAGCCTAATAGTCTAATTCTTCTAGACTAGCCTCGTAGGCTTAGACGTCGTATCCTAGAAGATTCCTTCCTCTTAAAGAAGGCGGAAGGAAATTAAGCTCGTTAAAAATCGAGGGCAAAAAGCTACCCTTTTTCGTCGAAGAATTCGTATAGACCTATTAGGTAATTTTATCGTGAAATTCACCCTTCCGTACCCCTCTATCCGTACGGTTAATTCCCCGGCAATAAGGTATTCCCTCCGTGCCTTCTTAAAGGACCGGAATCGTAAGAGTATATTATAGATATCGAGGGAAGCACTAGAGTTAAGGATAGCTGATTTTCGTAGGGGATAGTCGGAGGGCTCTAACGGTTAATCTTAGCTTTATTAATCCGTAGGGAAGACGAAGGCCGGATTTACTATACCAACGATTTTTCCTCGAATTTATAGCTCGAATAAGGGCAGCGGCATTAGTTACTATTTCTTAGTAACCTAAATCTCGTCTATCTTCTTCTATAACGAGGGGTCCTCCTTAAGAGACTATTATATCGTTTCTTATAGCCTCTTTAAAGGGTTAAATCCTTTAGGTCGGTTTTCCTCGAAGACCTACTAGCATTATAATAATCGATGGCCTAGGGATTTATAGGCTAGGCAGCCGTTTCGTTTAGTCTTTCGTTTCTTCGAGGAATCCTCGTCCCGATCCGGAAGGTCTGCTTAAAAACCTCCCCTTTTTACCCCTTATTGCTGATTTTAACGAAGAGGTTCGATTTCGACTAGTTCCCTGATTTTTCGACTAACGGACTAAAAGGTCTATTAGGGGACTAGTCGGGCCTATCTGACTAACGGGACCGGGGCCGGGCCCGGAGCAAGAGGCGGAGCCGGGGCCGGGCCTAGGGCCGTAGCTGCAGTTAACGACGACGTTAAGGCTCTCGAGGGAGGAGGAGCCGAAGGAGCAACAGCCGCAGTAGCAGCAGCGGGAGCCGTAGCAATAGGGGCTGCAGCAGCTACAGGGGCAGCAGGTCGAGCCGTCTAGGTCGAGTACTAGCCACGAAGGAATAAGACTGCTTACTATTATACTCTAGCAGCCTCTTCGTCTAGTTCCCGGCTAGCCTCTCGAAAGATAGTCGAGTAACCGTTACTAATAGGCTTTATTAATAGAGATATATCCCGTAGCCACTAGCTAGAAAGAGCTTCTATAAGGAAGTATTAGTTAGCTTTCTTAAGGATTTCTTCCTACTTAGCTAGCTACGAAGAAGCTAGCAGGTTCCTAGTAGAAAAAGCTCCTAGGTAGGCCGTATAGGTCTTCCTAATACGGTTAGTTATATAACCTTTCGAGGGAGCTATTAAGGTCTCGAGCTTTAAAAGCTACTGCCTAGGAGTCTCTTCCTCTCGAAGAGAGATTAGCTTTACGGCACTAACGGATTCCGTTATCGCCGTACGAGTAGCCGTTAGTAGCTTTATCTCGTAAAAGTATTCCTTTCGGTGACTCTCGTAGTCGCCTAAGGCAGCAGAAAAAGCTCTCTGTTGTATAGAGGTTAGCTCAGAGAAGAGGGTAGCTCCCTCTGTAAAATCCGTTGCCCTAGGTCGAAGAGGGGGCTCGAGAGGGTCCTGCTTATTAGAGAAGACTAAATTATAGATGGTTCTGTCTACACGAGCCCGTAGCTCCTTTACCTACTTATCCTAATCTTAGGGCTCTATAAGAATCGTCCTACGGACCGTAGGGACGGTAGAGGAGTCGGTTTTCGTTATCGTTATAGAAGAGGGGGGGTAGAAAAGTCGGGTATAAATCGGCTTTTTTAATAAGAGGGGTAAAAGGAAGCCACGAGGGATATAAGAAAGGTGCCTTTTATAGCAGCCGGAAGGTATAGGAATTCTATTCCTCCTAGGCTTATAACTCTCGCGAAGAGAGATACGAGAAGTATATAAAAATGCACGAAGGTAAAATTAGAAGTAAGGGGTCGGATAGGTAGGGCAGAGAGATTTGATTCTTACGGGGGCAGCAATATAGGTAAGGGAGTAATTATTATATTGACTTAATTGTCCTTCTTTCCTCTATCTAACGCCCCTCTTTATACCCTTCTAGCATCTTAATTAATAAAGAAGATCCTGCTTAAAGAAGCTACTAATGTCCTTTCGACTACCGAGCTTTTTGCTAGTTTTTCCCCTCCTTTCTAGCCGTTGCCGGCATATCCGTCTTATCTCTCGCTACCTCTATAGGAAGCTATCGCTACTTCTGCTTCCCCTTATACCCCCACCCTCCTTTCTATACCTCTTTTTAGCTCCTTCTTCCTTCTTCTATACCGGGTGTTTTTTAGCTTCCTTAGTCCCTCGTGCTAAGGGATATCTCCGAGAACTACGAAATCAGGCCACGCTTCGCGATAACTTTAGATTATATAGCTACTTAGTATAGCCTATTACTTATAGACTAATAAGGGACCTAAGAAGGTTAACTAAGAAGTATAGGTATACTTATAAGTAATTATAGCCTATAACTAAGTAAACTAAGACTACTAGCTCCTTACTACTTAGCTTACGCTAAATAATAAACTATAAACCTTTATTAAGATAGCCCCCTTCTTTATAATATATACCTTTAAGCTACCTTCCTTAATCTTATTTACTACTAATATAGTAGTAGAGTAGTATAGTAATATATTATTAAAAAGCCGCGCTTCTACGTTTATATAAAAGCTATAAGAAACTATAGAATACTATTAATCCGCGATAGCCGCTATAGTATAGGATTAAGAGTAGTATATTAATAAGACTAAAGCGCTAGTAGATAGGTTTATAATAAGAGATAAGGTATAGCTCGACCTTTATAACTATAAGTTAGTATAATTAAAGAAAAAGCTAAACTAACTCTATATAAAGTTTATAGTATAGAGGGTTATTAGCTTATAAGTAGTTAAGCTTAATATTCTCTTAATAAGGGTCTATAATAAGATTAACGTTAACCTCTTTTACTAAGCTTTTTTTAACCCGCTACTTAAATAAGAAATAGTAAACGCTTAACCGCTTATAATTAAAGTAAAGAGAGATAAAAAATTTAAGGTTAAGGAGATATAAGCTATATATTAAAGGAAGGTAAGCTAAGGGAAATACTAAGAGGTTCTCGTTAAGTAGCGCGGGTACCTCGACCTTATATAGGAACCTATATATAAGTTTATAAGAGCTATAGCCCTTAATAAGTTTAAGGCCCTATATAGGCTAGTAGATAAAAATAATAAACTAATAAACTACTAATAGTAGTTTAAGCTAGGACTATAAAGTAAGTAAAGTAAAGTAAGTAGTTATAGTAATATAAGTATAATAGTATAAGTAGAGATAAAAATAGTATTTATTTTAAGGTAGAGCCCTTAGACTTCCTAAGCTTATTTTTTATTATTATCCTTACCCTTACTATTATTATTATTATTATCCTTATTAGCCTCCTCCTCTTCCTCCTTAGTAGCGGCGGCGGCGCTCTCTAGCACGCTAAGTCGGCCCTTTAAGCTTATAAGCTAGTTAGTAGTAGCGGCGACTCTAAGGGTAAAGGGGCAGCGGCTAGCTCCGGTAGTAGCGGTAAGGGTAGTAGTAGTAGCGGCGGCGGGTATAGTTAAAGGGACCGCCGATAATATAATAGAGGTAGTATCCCTAGTACTAAGAAAGTTAGTAATAAAGGTAAGAGAGTAAAGGGGGAAGAACCTACTTAAGGATAAGCCCTTAGCGCTCTAGGGTATAAAGGTTATAGTAAGCGGCTATAGTAGCGGTAAGGCGCTTCTTAGTAGCCCCCTATACCTGCCTATACGCGCTAGCTTTTTAAGCTAATATTATAGCGAGTAAGATAAGAAGTACTACCTTATAAGCGTAGCCGGTATACGTATACTAGTAATAACTACCGCCGCGGCAGCGCTTAACTTAGTTAGCGTAATAGAGCTCTTATAACGTATACTATATATAGGGGGCCGCGTAAGCGGCTCTAGCCTAGACCTAGTATTTATACTTTAAGAGGTTAGCGGAAAATATTTATTATACTTACTTAACTATAAACTTATAAGGGTAGTATATTATAACTATAGTTTAGTAAACCGAGGAGGACTAGTATATATTATAAGGATATATAATATAAGGAGTAAGGAATATTAAATAGATTAATAAGCTAATTAAGTTTAAAGTAATAGGTTACTTATATTACGACTATAGCTACTAAGCTACTAATAGTTAACCGCGTTAAGTACGTAATACGGTCTAATAAATAAATAGTTAGTATAACTATTTAATAGATATATAATTAAGGGGATTATAAAGATCTAAGTAATCTAAGATTAATAAGATTACTATGCTCTATACAATCTAACGTTAGGGATTATAGCTAGGCCTATAATCTAAGGATAGTCTCTATAGGTATATATAGCTACCTACTTTTACTCCTTTAAATAGATAGCTCTCTAGCTTTTAATATAGATCTTTATTACGATTCTATCTCTAATTCTAATTACCTAGTTATAGTATATAGTCTATAACCTCTAACTTATTACTAACGTAATATATTTATTATTACTTAGACCACGCCCTATTATATCTACTAATATAAACCCCTTAATAAGTTTATCTCTTAGGAATAATACTAGTCGTTATAACTTAAGCGCTTTAATACTTTATAGCTATAATTATAAGATCGCTCTAGCGCTTTAGTACTCCTAAGTAATAGGATTACTTAGTACTCCTAGCGATCTAAGAAAGCTTTTAAGATATATAAGGAAGGAATAAAATACTCTTTTAAATAAATAGCTTAATAGCTTTTAATATAATTATTATAATCTTTATTATAATCTTATTTTTAATTTTAATTACTTAATTACTTAGTTATAGTCTATAGTCTATAACCTTTAACTTATTACTAATATAATATACTTATTATTACTTAAACTATACTTTATTATATCTATTAATATAAACCCCTTAATAGGTTTATCCCTTAAAATAATACTAGTTATTATATATTAAAAGCTCTTATTTAGTATAATACTATATTACTTAAAGTAATATTATAACTATTACCCTCGTAGTATAGTAGTTATATACCTAAGAAGCCTGCTAGCTATAACGCTAGAGTCGGTTCGAATCCGGCCGGGGGCACGATTAATTTTTAGTCGGACTAGTAGACTGCGCTAACCTACTTATTAATTGGCCAATTAGCGCTTCTAGAAGCGCTTATAAATACACTAGCAGTTTAGCCCCGCTGTAAGTAGGCCGGCCCGGACCTCGCCTACCCGGACCTAGCGACGAATTCGTTAGGACCTCCCCCTGACCCCGGTCTAGGCCCCCCGACCGGGAAAATAAAAACCCGGGGCCGATACTAGTAACTCGATAAGTACGGCGCGAAGCCGGTGCGATAACCCGACTACCGGCCCGGCTAAAGGCCGGCATTAATAAAAAATAGCCCGCTAAGCCTTACGGCGGAAAAACAAGGTAGAGCCCGGGAAGATATCGTTATAGGATAAGGTCGGAGATAATTATATAATTAACTATTAACCGTTAACTAAAAAACGCTCGTACTACCGATTAACGCTATATACCCCGCGTACGTAAAGGAGTTACTTTCTAAGGTTACTTTATAGCGGGGCTAATGCGATTCCGACTAACTATAACGATACCTAAGATAGCCGGCGTAAGATTCCTACGAATTATAACCGCGACCCGGTATAAGGGCGGACTAGCTATAAAAGAGGGGAGGGTTTTCCCCTAGGCACTTTAGTTTTTCCCTCCTATTTAACGTCGAAGTTCTAGATACCTTTAGATAGGTTACTAGTATAATCTTAATAATAATAATATTATAACTATTAATATACTTATATAGTAAGCTAGATTAACTAACTCTAAGAGTATTATATTATTATAAGATATAATATATAAGATTATTACCCTTTAATATAAGGTATAGTTACTTAAGAATAAAGGAGGTAATAAAGAAGTTAGGGACCTTAAAGAAGTAATTAAACTAAAATAGCTAGGACTATTTAATAGTACTTATAATATACTTTAAGACTTTCTTACTTAACTTAAGGCTTACTATTAGTTTTACCCTATTAAACTCTTAGACCTAGTTAAAAAGGTACTCTATATAGGAAATTATTTATATAAAATAGTACTTACTTAGTTTAAACTTATTATAAAGGGTTTTCTCGATACCTAACTAGTATAATAAGATAATAAAATAGATAAAGTCTTTATTAAGTTCTAAGGATTTAAAGAAGCTATTATAAAGGTATTTAAAATAACTAATAAGGAATAAGAAACTAAATAGAAACTTTAAGAACTTTAATAAAAGATCTTAGTATTAGATTATACTATAAAGTTCTATTAAGTTACCTTAAAACTTAATTAAGATAATAAACTTTTTATATTACGATTTTATAATAAGCTTAAAAAAGAAGTTAAGGACGAGCTTTATAAGGGAAATTAACCTAATAACCTCTTAGCTTATATTATTATAATAGTATAAATCGATAATAGATAGTATATATATATAAGAATAGACCCTTATATTCTTATTTTACTATTATAAAGAAATAATAAGTATAGGGAGGCTCTATAGAATAAGCTAGTAAAAAGAGGCTTTATAATATAGTCTAAGGGAATAACCCTTAAAGATAAAAGACCTCTACTAGATATCTATACCTTCCTTTAAGAAGAGCGGGGTAAGATAAGCCTATCCTAATAAAGTAAAATATATATAAAATGCATAGGTTAATTATAAGTAGAACGGATACCCTATTACTTATTTTAGCCTAGCGGTTCTAAAGATATCCGCGATATAAGGATAGTAAGGGCATAGAATATTCTAGTTAAATCTACTACTTATACTAGAACTTATAGTCTTATATTAACTATTACGTTATAATTAGACTACCTACTAAGTTAAGAAGATATACTATAGATAGAGCTTTTTAAGTACTATAGACTATATTAAAAAGCTAACTAATCGGTCTACTAGTAGGCGAATAATAGTCTATAAAAGACAAAGGATTTCCCTAGGAGTAGTAGATAAAATAAGTAAGTTTATAAGTATCCTTTATAACGCTATTCTTTTAATATATTATTTAGCCCCTTATATACTTATTATAAATTCCGGACGAAATCCTACCCTATACTCCTTCGACTAATCTTTCCGCTTCTATTATCGATTACCTAATTCTAGGCTTATTACTTATACCTTTTAATAATATAATACTAAGAAAAGAAATAAAGAAGAGGAAACTAAAACCCTTCTTATAAGAATAACTTTAACTAACGCGCTAACTATAAAAAGAAGCGCGAAACTCCTATTACCTATACTTATATAACTAACTTAAGTAGGATAGATCTAAATATAATATAGAAAAGTAAAGGAAAGTAACTATAAGAAACTTAAATATTACTTTAAAGAATATAGATAACTTTATAAGGAGAAGAAAGTCTACTAAGTACTAGCCTTAAAAGGTAAGAAATACTTAAACGCTATTAATAGATAAAAACTAAAGTATAAACTCCTTAGTTAAACTATATACTATAATAATAAATATATAGTATACTTAAGTAATAAGAATAGTACTAAATAGTTCTTAAAGCTATTAAAGAAGACGTTTATAATAATATAATAAAGGGATCTTAAAATATAGAAATAAGTTATATTTATATAACTAAAATACTTTTATTTTAAAAGAGTCTTTTAAGACTAAATTAAGAATAATAATAAATGATTCTAAGAAAATATATAAAATAAAAATCGATAATAATAATAAGTAGTCTATAAATAATATAATAAAAAAGATATAAATATAGCCCTTATACTTATAAAACTTAGATAATAACCTAAGAAGGAATAATAAAGTATTAATAATATAAGCTCTAAAAAATAAGAAATACTTAAAGAAATAAAAGATAAGAATAAACTTATACTTATTGCGAAGCGTAGCTTAATTTTATAGTTCTTAGAGATATCCTTTAATATAAGGGACCTAGGAAGCTAAAAAATAGGTTTTAAGAAAGGAGCTAAAAGGAGGTATATAGAGGAGGGTAAGGGTAAGAGGGGAAGTAAAAGTAGCAATAGCTTCTTATAAAGGTAGCGAAAGATAAGATAGATATACCGGTAATAGCTAGAAAAAAGGGGAAAAACTAGTAAAAAGCTTAGTAGTTAAAAGGATATTAATAGCTTCTTTAAGTAGGATCTTCTTTATTAATTAAGATACTAGATAGGTATAAAGAGGGGCGTTAGATAGAAGAAAGAAGGATAATTAAGGTAATATAATAATTACTCTTTTACCTATCTAACCCCTTACCTTTACTTTTACCTTTATATATTTTATATATACTTCTTATATCTTTCTTTACGAGAATACTACTACCCTTACTATTAAGGGAAAATACTATATTTAAAGAATACGCTTTATACTTTAAAGAATTTAAAGAAATACTTAAAATTAAAACCTAATAAATACCTTAAATTCTTATAGAAAACTAATAAGCTATATTAATTCGGTATTATCTAGTACTATATAAAGGAAACTATACTATAGCTATTACTATAATCGATACCTTTATAGCTTTATAATAAGAATAATAACTATAAGGAGAATTTTAAGATAATCTATAAATACTACTTACTTATAAGTACTATAAGTATATTTTATAGGTATTATACGTCTACTTAAATTATATAATATACTTTTAAATAAAGGTATAATATAATACTTTCTTAGTTAGGTTTAAGGGATAAGTATTTTTAAAACCCTACCTAAGTATAGAACTAAACTACTAGAAAATTAATTAACGCTACTTAAATAACTAAGTTATATTATTAAAACTTAATTATAGTATACTACTTAAATACCGCGATACTTATAGTTTATTAATAAGATATCTTTTAAAGATATATAAAATCTATAAATACGCTAAAATAAAGGAATAATATAACGCTATTTACTTTAAAGTATTTAAACCCTTAATCTTTTAAAGACTTATATAATAAGTTAAATATAATAAAAAAGATTAAAATAAATATATATACTTAAACTATAGAGTTTATAAATATAAAAAGGTATAAGTATAGTATAAATAATATAATAGTATATTAAAAGATTATTAGTAATATATATAAAGGCTATAAGCTATATTTAACTAAGGAAGAATTAATATAAAAATACTATATAAAAATTAAAAAGATACTAAATAAAAACTTAACTTTTAGTATAAGAATAAATAAAATTATAAAGTATAGTATATAATTAATTATAAAGTAGTATTATATAAATAATATAGCGTTTAAAAATAAAAAATCTTTAATTAGCTATAAGAAATTAGTCTTTTAAGCTTTAATTCTTATAAAGAGAGATATAAGAAGTATATAAAAATATATAAAGGTAAAATTAAAAGTAAGGGGTTAGATAAGTAGGGTAGAGAAATTTAATTCTTATAAGAGTAGTAATTACGGTAAGGGAGTAATTATTATATTACTTTAATTATCCTTCTTTCCTTTATCTAACGCCCCTCTTTATACCTATCTAGTATCTCGATTAATAAAGAAGATCCTACTTAAAGAAGCTACTAATATCCTTTCGACTACCGAGCTTTTTACTAGTTTTTCCCTTCCTTTTTAGCCGTTACCGGTATATCCGTCTTATCTCTCGCTACCTCTATAAGAAGCTATCGCTACTTCTACTTCCCCTTATACCCCTACCCTCCTTTCTATACCTCTTTTTAGCTCTTTCTTCCTTTTTCTATACCGGGTGTTTTTAGCTTCCTTAGTCCCTTATACTAAGGGATATCTCCGAGAACTACGAAATTAGGCTACGCTTCGCGATATACCCCCTTAGCTATAGCCTGCCCCTTAAGGGCATAGCTAATATAGCTTTAGGCTAGTAAGCGTATAGAGGAGGTTCTTAGCTCTATACTTCTCCCTTTACTCGAGGAAAGCAGGGGCCCCTTTAGGTCCCTAGGCTCTTTTAGACCTACTTAAGGAAAAGGGGCCTAAAGAGGGGAAAGTCCTATAAGAAAGGGGGCCTTCTTTAAAGGGAAAAACCTAATTAAAATAGGGGGCCCTCTAAAAGGAAAAACCTCTTCCTTCTTCTTCGGCTATAGATATTACCTTCTTATATAGGCTATTAGCTCCTCTCGTAGACTCTTAAGGCGGGCCTCTAAGGATAGCTTCTCTCGAACGTCTTTTAGCCTAATTTACTATAAAAAGATAGCTAGCTTCTGCTTTAGTAGGGGCTTCGTAAGACCGTCGGCTTTTATCGATGCCGTTAAAACCTAACGGACGGAAATAAGTCCCCTTTAGACCTCTTAGCGTAACTAATACTAATAGATATCGATATACTATAGCCGGGTCGATAGCTTACTATTTTCCTCTATAAGAATCCGTATAGTCTACGTATTATCGTATTCTATAGCTAATAGGGTCGGAATTTATAGTCGTAACGATATTAGTAGCCGGCTAAGGAAAATCGCTTCTTTTAACGCTTCTAAAAGAGCTAGTAGCTCTACCTCTATACTCGAAGTTATAATAGTAGCTTATTTTAAAGCTCTCTAAGTAATAGTTCCTCTAAAAAGGGATATAATATACCCCTATAAGCTCTTTCTATCTAAGGAATTATCTATAAAGGACGAATCGCTTAAATAAAAGAAGATTTCTATAACTTATTTCTTCCTTTCTAGCCCTCTTAGGCGTAGACTATATAATCTCGTTAAATAGAGATAAAGGATAGCTCTATCTACTACTTCTTAATGCCTAGGGCTAGGATTCTAGTTATACCTAGCTAGCTAGGAGACTATAAAAGAGATATCCGGTCTAGTAGAAATAGCTAAAAAAAGCAAGGAGCCTACCTTTTATTAATATTAGTATTTCTCTTACTCCCTAGCTTAAAAGGACGGATTAGGTAAAAGCTCTTTATTTAATATAGGCGTAGAGGGAAGCTTCTTATTAAGGGATATTAAGGAGGAATTTATAAGCGACCTTATCGATATAGGCGTCTTAGGTAAGCTAGATAGTCTATTAGGACCTATTCTAAAGGATTTATATCCCTAGGAACTACTTTAGCTCCCCTAGCCTAGTTATCTTATACCTTTATTATAGGCCTCGTATAGCCTCCCTAGTAGCAGCTTCTTCCTCTTTTAGGTAAGCCTAGATAATATCGTCGACGTAGAAGAAGACTATAATTTTACCCTTCTATATTATATACGGTTCCTAAGGGACTTTTATAAAGCCTAGGGCTTCGAGGGAACCTATTAAATACTATTACTAAAGAAGGGGTAATCTTTATAGTCCGTATAGAGCTTTCCTAAGCTATAGAACCTTTCCTAGTTATTAGAAACTAAGAGGAAGTCGTATATAGATAACTTCTTCTTCCTTAAGAGGGTAGTTAACGAAGGCGTTAACTATATCTATCTAATCGAGCTCGAGGTCGAATTCTACTACTATAGCTATAAGGGTCCGAAAAGACATCCCTACTAAGGTAGTTGCCTTAGTAGGTAGATCCCCCTTTTCCTATTAATTCCTATAAATAACTAGCTAGGCTTTATACTTTTAAAGGAAGCTGTATTTATTAGTCTTATAGATAAAGACCTACTTATAGCTAAGGACCTATTTTCCTCTTACCTTTTCCTTAAGGACCTCTTCGAAAGACCCTATCTCCTCGTATAAGGCTAGGTAGTCTTTCTAAGCCTAGAAAAACTAGTCTTTAAAGGGGTGTTTTTCTAGCTACTTTTAGTTTACTAGTAGGTCCGGGAGGTCTCTTTTATATACCTTCCTTACTAATAAAGGCTTAAAAAACCGGCCTGCTATAAACGCTCCGTAGGAACCGTCTTTTATTAGCGTTAGGTAGAAGTTAGGAAAACGATCGAAATAGGGGAAAGGTTAGTCTTTTTTTATATCGGGCCCTATACCTTCCTTTGCTTCTTAAAGTAGGGATAAAAAGGCAGCCGGATAATCCTTTAAGAAAGGTGCCTTTCCTACCCCCTTAGGGGTCGAGATAGGAAGACTAACTAAAAAAGCTGCTTCTAGATCTTCTTCTTACGTAGGAGGAGGCATAGGTAGGTAGGCGTATTCTAGCTCTACCGCTTTTCTATAGTCTCCTTCTTCGTCTAGATTATTTAATCTAGTAGCTTCCTCTTCTTCTTCTTTAAAGTTAGCGTTATCCTCGACTACTTTAACGTCGGTTTCTTCTTTTATTTCCTCGTCTAGGGCCTCTTCTTAAGACTATTAGGAAGGGGGGATTTAGATCTTCTAAATCAGCTAACGTTAAGAGAGTAAGAGGGGCTATTAATCCCTCTTTCCGTCGAAAAAGCTAGATTCGTCGAAAATTATATCCCTAGTCGAAATAACCTTTTATAGAAAAGGAATCTAGATCCGGAAGATATTTATAGAATTATACCTAACGAGGTAACTAATAAAGGCTCTAGGATTAAGCTTTCTTTTCTTCTTCCTTTTTAGCTATATATCGGTAGTTATTATATATACCTTATAGCCGTAGGCATAAAGGTAAGCTAGCGAGGCCCTCTTCTTTATAAAGAGCTTAAGGGGGGATTTATAGTCTATTCCTTAGGTAGTCCCTCTAGGGGTCCGGTTCTAAAAGTAATAAGCGGTCTTAACGACTTCCCTCTAAAGGTTATATAGAAGCTTTATAGTAAGTCTTATCGTACGGGCCCTTTTTATTATAGCACCCCTTAATCTTTCTGCCCCTCTATTCTAGGCCTAGGTATTCGGTACTAATAGGAGGGGTAAAATGCCCCTTTTTCGAAGCTAATTTAAGATATCCTTCGTAAATAGCTCTTTATTAGACTATATCTTCTTTACCTCGTAGCTAAAGTAGGATTTTATCTAGTTAACGAAGTCCTAGAAAGCAGACTAGTTATACTTACTTAGGTAGGTCTATAAGAAATAAGGGAAAACTATCCCTAAAAAGGCGTCTTTAAAAAATATTACCCTAACGAAGCTTTCCTAGTCCTTAGAGACGTCGGTCTAATCGACCTAAATTTCCTTATACGGCTAGTCCGGCCGTATTAGGGTCCGTCTAGAAATTCGTCTCCTAGTCTTTCCTTAGCCGTAGTATTTATATTCGACGGTCTTTAGGCCCCTTATTCGTACGCCTTATTATTAACCTAGTTTATATAAAGCTAGGGGGCCCGGGTAACTAAGTCGTGCGTGCTAAAGAAGACCGTCTCCTTAGGCTACCGGAAGAGGGTCTTTTATAGTAGACCTATTCCTCCTAGTAAGGAAAGCTAACTTCTCGAGAGATTCCTTCCTAAGGATAGGTCGGAATTCGAGAATAAATTAACCGAATTTTTCCTCGATAAGCCTAATAGTCTAATTCTTCTAGACTAGCCTTATAGGCTTAGACGTTATATCCTAGAAGATTCCTTCCTCTCGAAGAAGGTAGAAGGAAATTAGGCTTATTAAAAATCGAGGGCAAAAAGCTACCCTTTTTCGTCGAAGAATTTATATAGATCCGTTAGGTAATTTTATCGTGAAATTCACCCTTCCGTATCCCTCTATCTATATAGTTAATTCCCCGGTAATAAGGTATTCCCTCCGTGCCTTCTTAAAGGACCGGAATTATAAGAGTATATTATAAATATCGAGGGAAGTACTAGAGTTAAGGATAGCTGATTTTCGTAGGGGATAATCGGAGCGCTCTAACGGTTAGTCTTAGCTTTATTAATCCGTAGGGAAGATAAAGGCCGGATTTACTATACTAACGATTTTTCCTTGAATTTACGGCTCGAATAAGGGCAGCGGCGTTATTAGTTGCTATTTCTTAGTAACCCGAATCTCGTCTATCTTCTTCTATAACGAGGGGTCCTCCTTAAGAGACTGTTATACTATTTCTCGTAGTCTCTTTAAAGGGTTAACTCCTTTAAGTCGGTTTTCCTCGAAGACCTACTAGTAGTCTTCTAGCCGATAGGGCTTTTTATATACTTAGTAAGTAGGTCGATTCCTCCTCGTACGTTGTTTCTTCGAGGAATCCTTATCCCGATCTAGAAGGTTTGCTTAAAAACCCCCCCTTTTTACCCTTTATTACTAATTTTAACGAAGAGGTTCGATTTCGACTAGTTCCCTGATTTTTCGACTAACGGACTAAAAGGTCTATTAGGGGACTAGTCGGGCCGGTCTAACTAACGGGACCGGGGCCGGGCCCGGAGTAAGATATAGAGCCGGGAACGGGCCTAGGGCCGCAGCTATAGTTAACGACGGCGTTAAGGCTCTCGTAGGAGGAGGAGCCGAAGGAATAATAGCTATAGTAGTAGTAGCGGGGGCCGTAGTAATAGGGGCTGCAGCAGCTATAAGGGCAGTATATCGAGCCGTCTAGGTTAAGTGCTAACTACGAAGGAATAAGACTGCTTATTATTATACTCGAGTAGCTTCTTTATTTAGTTCCCGGCTAGCCTCTCGAAAGATAGTCGAGTAACTGTTACTAATAGGCTTTATTAGCAGAGATATATCCTATAGCTACTAGCCGGAAAGAGCTTCTATAAGGAAGTATTAGTTAGCTTTTTCGAGGATTTCTTCTTACTTAGCTAGCTACGAAGAAGCTAGTAGGTTCCTAGTAGAAAAAGCTCCTAGGTAGGCCGTATAGGTCTTCCTAATACGGTTAGTTATATAGCCCCTCGAGGGAGCTATTAAGGTCTCGAGCTTTAAAAGCTACTACCTAGGAGTCTCTTCCTCTCGAAGAGTAATTAGCTTTACGGCACTAACGGATTCCGTTATTACTATACGAGTAGTAGTTAGCAGCTTTATCTTATAAAGGTATTCCTTTCGGTGACTTTTGTATTTGCCTAGGGTAGCAGAAAAAGCTCTCTACTATATAGAGGTTAGCTCGGAGAAGAGGGTAGCTCCCTCTATAAAGTCTATTGCCCTAGGATAAAGAGGGGGCTTAAGAGGGTCCTAATTATTAAAGAAGACTAAATTATAGATAGTTCTATCTATATAAGCTCGTAGCTCCTTTACCTACTTATCTTAATCTTAGGGCTCTATAAGAATCGTCCTATAGACCGTAGGGGCGGTAGAGTCGTTTTTCGATATTATTACGGGGAAGGGTAGAAGAGTCGGTTAAAAATCGGCTTTTCTAGTAAGAGGGGTAAAAGGAAGCTACGAGGGATATAAGAAAGGTGCCTTTTATAGTAGCCGGAAGGTATAGGAATTCTATTCCTCCTAGGCTTATAACTCTCGTAAAGAGAGATACGAGAAGTATATAAAAATACACGAAGGTAAAATTAAAAGTAAGGGGTCGGATAGGCAAGGCAGAGAAATTCGATTCTTACGGGAGCAGTAATTACGGTAGGGGAGTAATTATTATATTGCCTTAATTATCCTTCTTTCCTCTATCTAACGCCCCTCTTTATACCCGTCTAGCATCTCGATTAATAAAGAAGATCCTACTTAAAGAAGCTACTAATATCCTTTCGACTACCGAGCTTTTTACTGGTTTTTCCCCTCCTTTCTAGCCGTTGCCGGTATATCCGTCTTATCTCTCGCTACCTCTATAGGAAGCTATCGCTACTTCTACTTCCCCTTATACCCCTACCCTCCTTTCTATACCTCTTTTTAGCTCCTTCTTCCTTCTTCTATACCGGGTGTTTTTAGCTTCCTTAGTCCCTCGTACTAAGGGATATCTCTAAGAACTACGAAATTAGGCTACGCTTCGCGATATTAATATAATACTATATTACGAAAATATAAAGAAATAATATTAATAATAAATTAAAGAATACTTAAATAAAATAAATAAGGACTAAGTAAAAAATAAGGTATACTATTTATAAAAGGGCTATAGACTAGTATAATATAATAAGATCTAAGGACCTTATATATAGTAATAGTAAGCTATATTAACTAAATAGTATTAAATATTTATATTATAGGATATTATATATATATACTTTTAAACTATAGTATAATAAGTAATTATATTTTACTTAGAGTTATTAATCGTTACTAACTTATATAAAGATATAAGAAAGATTTATATAAACTTATAAATATTAAAGGAAAGGCCTTTAACTATAATAACGGAATTATTAATATAAAGGTTAATTACCTTAATATTAATATTTAAGGCTATAATAAATAACTTAACTTTAATATTATAAATATTAAAGAATATAACCTTATATTAAAGCTTCTATAGTTATAGGAAAGCAACCTATTAATTAACTAAAAAAACTAGCTAGCTATATTAAAATAAAGATATAAGTTCTTAAGACTAATAGATTTAAAAGAAAGTAAAACTTTATAATAATTTAGCTACTAAATAAAATAAAAAGGATAACTATTTAAGTAAATTATTATAGGCTTTAGTAATATAAATAAAAATAGTAACCGAACTAATAAATATAAGAAAATCGATTAATAAGACTTATATACTAACTAATATAGCTATATAACTTAGTATTTAATATAAATAAAATATAGGATATAATATAAAGATTTAAAGAGTTATTACTACTTTAAGGAAAGACCTTAAATAAATTAATAAAGAGCTTAAGTTAAGAGAAACTAGCTCTTAAAAGAAAGAATAAAGCTTATAAGATTAAATAAAGAGTATTCCCTAAGAATACTAGAAATATAATAAACTTTTTAAAGAAGAACTTAAGATAAGGTTACTTAAATATAGCTAATAGGACTATAAAATTTATCTTAAGGATAAAATAACGCTAACGTTCTATAAGATTTATAACTTAAACGAAAAGTAATTATAAACGCTATATAACTACCTTAATAAGAATCTATAAAAGGGATATATATAAATATTAATATTTAAAGTAAGCTATTTAGTTATATTTATTTTAAAGAAAAATAGTAAGCTATAACTAGTTATCGATTATAAACGCTTAAATAATATTATAATAAAAGACTAAATACTATTACTACTTATATTAAAACTATAAGATTAACTATATAGTAAAAAATAGTTTATAGCCCTTAATCTTAAAAGTACTTATAACTTAATATATATAAAAAAGGGATATAAATAGGCCCTAACTAACTAATAAATAACTCTAGCTATTTAATATATAGAAAAAGTAAGTAGTATAGCTAGTTAAGGTATAACGCTAATACTATAAATTTAAGTATATATATTCCCTTCGCTTACTTTATATACTACTTAGATAGAGTTTATATATTACTAATAATATTAATTAAAGCTATTTATATTGCTCTTTTTATAATAAGCTATTATTATAATAAAGTCTCTCTTAAGCTAGACCTTTCCTTCCTTTTAAGAGGCTTAAGCTACTTATAACGTAATAGTATAAGCGTATAGCTTTGCCCTTACTATAGCTATAAAGAGGCCTAATATAACTACGCTTACTTATATTAACCTTCGCTACTTAAAGGGCTAGAAATATATAAACTATAGTAATAAAGCTATTACTAAACGCCGCTAAATAAGTATATAGATAACTTAATATCCCTTTTATTTAGTTATTAAGTTAAACTAACTCTAGGGCACTTAGTTAGTTATATACCCTTTTACTAGCGCTTATAATTACCCCTTTATTAAGCTAATAGTATAGGCTAAGTATTAAAGGGAGGTTATATTAAAATACGCTTCTAAGATTATTTAGCTATATAATAGTAGCCTATAGCCTATTTATATTATAGTATAACTTTAATTATACTTTAATAAAGACCTTAACCTTATAAGCGTTAGTACTAAGTAGATATATAACGCCCTTACTTAATATCGTTACTATAAGCTTAATAAGCGTACGCTGCTTTAATTCCTTTATAATAAGCTAAATAAATCTAACTTCTTTATATATAACGCTTACGATCTAGCTAGCTAACTCTCTATACTTTTTTTAGCCTTAAATAGCGGCCTCGAGCTACTTTATTAGTTCCTAGCTATCTAGTAACTAAACTATATATATAAGACTAACCGATTTAATATACCCCTTTTAAATATATATAGTATTATATATATAAAAAAGACCTTCTTAATAGCCTTAGTCTTTCTTTTTAATAAAGGTAAAGCTTAATACCGTTAAGCGATCTTAGCCTTACTTATAGTAGCTATATTAATAGGAATTCTACTTTTATAAGTTATTATTATAGACTATAACTTAGCTTTTATTAATGCCTTTATAAGCTTTAAAGAGCTAGAGAATATAGTCCTATTACTTTACCGCTAGTATATAAATAAGAACGTGCTTACTAAGATAAAAGCGTACTTCCCTAAGGCTATAAGGGACGTTTAAGGCTAGACCTAATAAGTACTAAGCTTTAAGCTTTTCCTTTAAGGGTAGGGTGCCTTTATTAGCTTAAAGGATATAAATAGCTTTAAATAACGCCTCTATCTCTTTAAGTAGCTTAAGCGGTACCTATTAGTAGCTATATACTATATGCTCTAAATATAGCTCGACCTTTAAAAGGAATAGCTTATTACTTACTTTATCGATTAATATCGTTACTTTAGGTATATAATAACCTTTACTATTAAGGGACTATATTCCTTAATAAAGAGGTTCCTTTAGTCCTTAACCGGTAACCTCTTATATATCTTCTAGAAGTTTAATACCTTTTAGGCTTATTAAGCCTTTAAAATTAAAGCTATTTATCTTTACGATATATATAAGATATCCTCTTTTACCTTTAAGAGCTTTTACCTCCTTATTAATAAAAAGGTCTCTTTAAGGGCCCTTAAGCTTATAGTTAAGTAGTATAGTATAATTTAAATAAACCTATAGATAAAGAAGCTAGTAAAGCCCTTAAGCTATTACCCTTATAGCTTTACTATAAGTATAGGCTTACTATACCGGTATATTATCTTTTAATAGCTTAAAGAGATAAAGCTAGCGTTATAACTTAATAACTTTAACCCCTTTTAATATATATAGGCGCTATAAGCTATTTTAACTAGCCTTACGGCGCCTTATAAGCTACTCGTTATATAAGGTAAAGGTAAGCCTAAGGGCGACCTTAATCTTAAGAAAACACGCGGTATAATACGAGACCTATCGGTATATAAGATTATAGAAAGTATCGAACGTAGTAAGGCTATAAAGCCGCTACTACTACTGCCTTTAATAACGCTGCTAGTACTAATAACTATTAAAGAGTTAGCTACTATAGTAATAAAGCGAGGGCTATAATACCTTTAAGAATATAGCGATATATATAAGCTAGGTATATACTTATAGTAGGCCTATTAATAAGCTACTTACCGTATACTAGTCTTAAATAATAAGCTTACTAGTAATCCCTAAGTTAGCTTATTATAATACTAGCTAGTAGACTATATATAGGAGGAAATATAGGTCGTAATACCCTTATAGGCGCCCTTATAAGCGCTCTTATAGGAGTCTATATAAGACGAGATCTATATTATAATACCCTTATATAAGCTAGCTATATAGTAGGATAAGGTTAAGGAAGACGTTTAAGATAAAGGAGAGGTATAGTAAGATTTATATAAAGAGGGCTTATATTAAAGATATAAATATTATAATACCGCTTAGCGTATAATTAACTATTTCCTATATATTACTATAACCTTACTTTCCTTAGTATAAGCGGCTCTTATTATAATATATAAGGTAGGTATAGGGAATATATATACTTAAATTTATAGTATTAGCTCTATACCTTAACTAGCTATACTACTTACTTTTTCTATATACTAAGTAGCTAGAGCTATATACTAGTTACTTAGGACCTATAAATAAATAATAGCTTTTAAAACGAAATTTAAACTATTTAAATATCTAGTAATACTATTTAAACTTATAAATATATTAGCTACCTTTTAATCGATAATTAATTATATCCTAAATAAATACTTAGATATTTTTATAGTAGTATACTTAAATAATATCCTAATCTTCTTAGATACCTTAGAAGAATATAAGGAGTATATTTATAAGGTACTTTATATACTTTAAAATATAAAGTTACTAGTTAAACTAAAGAAAAGTAAGTTCTATATATAGGAAGTAGACTTCCTTAGATATATAATCTTATTAAGAGAGATATAAATATAATAAGATAAGATTAACTTAGTTAAAGAATAGCTAACGCTAAAGAACGTTAAGGATATATAAAGTTTCCTAGGATTTATAAATTACTACTAACGATTTATTAAAGATTTTAGAAAGATTATAATACTACTATATAACTTAATAAAAAAGGAAAAAGAATTTATATAAGATAATAAAGCTAATAAAGCTTTTAAATATATTAAAACTATAATTATATAAGAACTAGTCTTAACTACCTTTAATTTAAAATAATAAATTAAACTTAAAACTAATATATTAAACTTTACTTTAAGAGTATAAATTAAATAAAAAGATATTAAAAAAAGACTATAACCGATTATATTTTATTTATAAAAGCTATATAGTAGAGAACTTAATTACCTTATCTATAATATAGAATTCCTTATAATTATTTAAGCTTTTAAGGAATTTTAATACTACCTTCTTAAAAGTAAGTATAAAGTTAAGGTTTATATAGATTATAAAAATATCTTATACTTTATAATAATATAATAGTTAAACGGACGATAGATCTAATAAGCTAAATACTTATTAGAATTTAACTATAAAATAATCTATAGAAAAGGAATAGAAAATAAGTAAGCTAATACTCTTAAATAATAAAGTAACTATAATATAAAAGTACTTATAGTAAAAGAATAGCTCTTAGAAATTAATAAAAATAAAAACTACTAGTAATAATAGCTAAATATAATATTTAAAGTATAACTTAATAACTTAATATACTAAAAGATCTAAAAATAAATAAAAGAATATAAAGTATTAAACGGATATAATATAGAATATTTAAAAGTTTTAATATATAAAAATAAAATCTAAATACTATTAGAATTATAAGATAAAGTTCTATAAGATATATATAAATATTTAATATATAGATACTAAGGAATTTAAAGAATAATAAAATAGATTAAATAATAATATAGCTTTTTATAGCTTAAAGAAATAGTATAATAAGTTATTAAAGAATATAAACTTTTATAACTAATAGGTTTTTCCTAAAAAAAAACTTTTCGCGAAACCGATATACGCCTATAGCGGGTATATATCGCGACTAAAACACTAACTAATACTAGGAATTAATTTAGTAGTATTAATTACCCTTAGTAACGATACTACGCCGAGGCTAAGGGGTAGGTAGACGTAGTAGCGGCCCTTAACGCACCGGGCTCGATTAGAGCGCGTAGCGCGAAGAGACGCTACCCGAATTTATATACCCCGATAGAGCGAGTTAATAAACCTAAAGTAGCGATACGATACCGGCTTAGGCGCCGAGCGACCCTATAAAAAAAGCAGCATACGACGAACTCGCGGGCTTTATCCTAAGCGTATAGTTTAGTAGGGTATAGGCAGTAGTCGAACGGCTTTCTAGGGCGAAGAGCCGCGCTAGTAGCGCGTTATCGGCGGTGCTCCGCGCGGACGAGAGCTTTAAGACGATAATCTAGGATATAATTAAGGAGGTAGTTAAGGAAGAACTCCGCCTAGGCATCGCTTTAAGCCTAGGGGGCCCTAAGCGAACCTAGGCCGCGGTCGTAGCCGAGACTAAGGGACCGACCTAATATAAAGCTATAGTAAAATAGGTCCTACCGCGCTATAAACGCGAGATTATCGTAGTCCCTACTAGGGCACCGCCCGAAATCCTAAGCCGCGAACCGAAGGATATAGTAAAAGCGGTAAACACGGCCCTAAATACTACGAGCGCTATAGCGGCGAGGCGCCTTTAAAGCGGAGATATCGCGGTTATATTTAATACCGCGGCGAGAGCCTATTAGAGGGACTAAGGCTAGGTTAAGGCCGTGTTCGGACCGGAGGCTACGATCTCCCGCTATACGTATATAGTAGTCGTAAAGAATATCCCCTTAGGGGTAGCGATAGTAGATAGGGAGCGATTACTCTATAAGATTATAAAGGCGAATAAAGTCGAGGTCCTCTAAGCCTAGGCGCTACGCCCCTAATTTAAGATATCGACGGCGATAACTATACTTATTAGGGTCGGTAGCCTAGAGGAGGCTAATAGGCTCTATAACCTAGGCCTAGTCCTTAAAGTATAGATCTTTTAATATAAACCCTATAATAAGTCGGTCTAACTATAGAGGTACTATAACTACTATAGATATAGCTATATCGCTAAGCGATATATATCGATATAACTCTATAGCTAATATAGGAGCACGGTATATAATAGAGGCGAGGATAAATATAGGGCTAAGAAGGGCGAAATCCCCTATAACTATATCTTATACTAAGGGGACTACCTATTATAGACCTAGACTTACCCCGTAGTAAATAAAGCCTAGGAAAAGGCGAGGGAAAACTACCCGCGACGACCTTAATAGTTCGCGAATACCTAGACGTACGCCGAGCAACGGGTGCTCCCTACTATCGAAACCTAGGGCGTTCCTAAATCGACCGTAGTCCGGAAGCGGGGACTAAGTAGACCGCGCCGGGATAAGAGGTCGAGCTCGAAACACCCGCCGGCTAGTAGGGCTAGGGAGGCCGAACTAAGTATAAACGATATTCGTAGGTATAGTAGATAGAGAAGCGCTAAGAGATAGAGCGCCTCCCTCCCTATATAGACGACCCCTTTTACCCCGACCCTACCTATATATAACTAAAAGTACTATTTTAGAATATATAAAAGAGATATAAGCTAGCTCGGTTAGCGCTTTACTACTAGGCCGGCTTCGACTTAATAGTACTATAGGAAGTAGAAGCTATACCGGGAGGCGGCCCCCCCCCCCCTTAGAGCGGCGCCCTATAGCCTAGTCTATAGGGAGGGGAGGTACGCGCTATATATATATAAAAGGCTCGGGCTAGGGACTTAGTCGCCCCGGTCTAAACTAAACTAAAGCGAGGTGATTTTCGGGGATAGTACTAGACTATGGGCGATTTACTTACTACTAAGGGCCGCGAGGGTAGGAGCGCTACGCGACCTAAGCATAATCGAACCGGAGCACCCTATAGTAATAGTAAGGGACTTTAATATCTATTACCTACTCTAGGACGGATATAATAGAACCTCGGATAGCGCGATATAACTTATATAGGAGGCGATAAGGCTATAACTTAAACTTACTACCCTAAGAAAAGAGTATATAAGATTCTTCTATAGCTAAAGGGATAGTACTATCGACCTAGCTTAAGTAACGCTAGAGACTAGAATATAGTATACTAGGCCTAACCTAGACCTAACCGGGTTAGACTATATCCCTTAAACTATTATACTATAGGTCGATACTTAGGCCTAGGCACCTAAACTAGCCTTAAGGTAGAAAGAAGTAGAAGTAAAGCTAGTCGAAGCCGAGACTACGTCTTAGCTAGGACTATACTAGCTAATACTCTAGACGCCTAAGGATATCGATAAGGACCTAGACTATATCTTCGCTACTTTAGCGTAGATCGCGATAGCTATAGTTCCGCGCTAGGGGCGAGTATTACTTAAGGGCAACGTATAGTTTACCCTAGAGGTAAGGAGGGCAATAAGGGAGGCTAAGAGGGCGAGGAGGAAGTATAAGCGGGAAAAGAATAAGGCGAACTAGGAAGACTTATATAAGGCGTCTATAGCTTAGAAGCGGACCGTCCGCGAGGCGAGGAGGGCCTACTAACGCGAGTTCTTAGAGGAATTTAGCGCCGATAATACTAAGCTCTAGAATATAAAGAGGTAGGCAAGACTCTATAGTAAGCTACTACTAGAACCGACCTATATCTTACCGTTAGTTAAGGAAGGTAAGGACTAACTAATAGAAACCTTTAAAGGGAAGGCCTAGCTACTAGCCGCTAAGTTCTTCTTACTAGAGGCCGGTATAACCTAAGGGCTACCCCGGCCTATAGCTAAGGCGACCCTTATAGTTAACTAATAGATCCGGCTAGCCGATATTATAGGGGCGCTAGGTAAGATAGTAAGCTAGAAAGCGGCGGGTCTAGACAGCGTCCCTTTAAGGTTTATTAAGAAGTACGGCCTAGCCTTAGTCTAGTAACTAGCTACGATCTTTAACGCCTATACCTAACTCTTATATTTCCTAGGTCGGTTCTATAGCGCGAATATAGTAGTTATCCGGAAGCTAGGTAAGAGGCCGGACGCCTACCGTATAGTAGGGGGTTAGAGACTAATCTCCCTTTTACCTATAGTAGGAAAAGTACTTAAGTAGATACTAGCTTAGAGGATCGCGGGAGTAGTAAAGGTAAACGGCATCCTACTAAATAGATAAATAAGGAATAAGAGGGAACGCTCTATAAAGGCGGCGATCCTATTAATAACGGAACTAGTATATATAATATAGGCCTAAAGGGGCATCGTATTATTCCTATAGCTAGATATTAAGGGTATATTTAATATAGTTAACTATAATAAGCTTATAAGGGAACTAAAGCTTAAGGGATACCTTAGATAGCTTATAAGCCTAATATAGAGCTTTATAAGCGATAGGAGATCGACCCTTTACTTCGATAGGAGGACCTTAGAGCTAACTTAAGTACCGATAAGAGTCCCTTAAGGCTCCCTCCTATCCCCGATCCTGTTTCTATACTATATAACCCCCTTATATAAAAGGCTTAGCACGATATATAGTATTTATACCGTCGGCTTCGCTAATAATATAAATATAGTTAGTATTAGACTTAACGAGGCTACTATATTAGCTTGCCTAGAAGAAGCCTAGAGGGTATACGCGGAATAGGCGACTAAGTTTACGGTTACTTTCGAACCGTCGAAGAGCGAATTAATATACTTTATATAAAGGAGATAAGCGATAACGACGCTAGTACGCCTCGGGGCCGACGTAGTAACCCCGGTCTAAGAGGCCCGCTTACTAAGGGTTTAGGTGCACCGGAAACTACGTTAGTAGGCGCACTTAAAATAACTCCGAGCGAAGTTAAAGCGCTAGACTATAGCCCTAACTAGGCTCGCGGCGTCTATATAGGGCTATACCCTACTACGCGCTAGGGAAGTTTATAGTAAGGTAATCCGGTCCTTAATCTCCTACGCTATAGTTATATTCTATAAGATAACGCCTATAGGGGGGAAACTACGCGGAATCGCGCGGGACCTTACCCGGGACTAGTTAGCCTACTTCTAGGTAGTAATAGGTACCTACCGCGCGACCTTAGTCTACTAAGTTAAAGTAGAGGTATAGGTGCCCTTAATCGACCTCTACCTAAACTAAAGAATAATAGATACCCTTTAGAGGCTAGAAGACTTAGGGCTCTTAAGCTAAATCTAACGCGCGTTTAACGCGGTCGCGGGTATACTTAAAAGGAGGCGATGCTAGAGAGAGGGTAGACCCCCCCTTATAGAGGAAATAAGGGGGGTCTAGAGCTAGATAAGAATAGATAACCTCCTAGATAAAGCTAAGTCGCTTAAAAGGCTAAACGAGGAATAGGCCGCTTAATAGAACGCTAAGGAAGACGCGATTTAATAATACCGGACTACCTTTTACCCCGCCGACTTCTTACCTTAGTTCGATAAGGCGATAACGCTAGACTATTATAAGGGCCTCCCTAAGTATATTAGCATAGTAATTACCTAGATATATATAGGAAAGATCGGGCTTAACGACTTCCTCTTTAACTAATAGGTCCTTAGTATAGTTTCGCTAATATATACCTATAGATAAAGACGGGATACTATCTACTATATAATAATCGACTATCTACTAATAGTAAAGGTAAGGGAGTCCCTTTTAATACGGGCCTAGGATATAGGTAACGTAAGAGCGGGCCTCTAAGGGAAAAGGACTATAGCGCCGCTAGCGTAATAGTTCCTCCGCTTAGGTAGGCTCTACTAGTTCGACCTAGCTTAGAGGCTATATATAGATATACCGGATAATAGAACCGGGGTCGCGCTAGGGATAGAGCGGCCCTAACTAAGACTACCTTAGCTAACTACCTCCCTTACTAAGGCAACTTAGAAAGGGAGAGGACTTACGATTATAAGACTATAGCTTCGACCGAACTAGACCTAGACTAGGCGTAAACCTCGCTAATTAAACTATAAACTAAATAGAACTAATATAACCTAACTAAACCGACCTTAATAGCTATAAAATAAGACTTATTACTAAAAGACTATAACCGAATAAGACCTAACCCGGAACCGAACTAAGACGGAGCCGATAACTAGCCCCCCTTAAACTACGACCCTAGCCTAGCTCGTCGGTAGTAACATCCGCCTCGTTATTATAGTAAGAATAATAAGACCCCCCTAGGGTAGTACGTAGAGTATAGGAGGGAGTAACCTAAGGCTTATAAGGAGTATAGGGACTATTACTACTACGAGAACCCTAATAACGACCGAATAAACCTAACCTTAAACCTAAACCGGAGCTAGCCTAGATAGCTAGCTTACGAGATAGAGTAATAACTAGGGTCTCTACTAAGGTAAGACCTATACTAGCGGTAGTATAGAGGCGTTCGCTACGGCCTATACTATAACTATAGATCTAATCGAGGTTAAGACTAATAATAATCTTAGCTAGGACTAAACCGCGACGGCTATAAAGACGCTATTAAATAAAGTTAGGAGCGTTAATAGGATCGGTAGGCGACGTAAGACGGGGACGCTTTAGGGCGGGCTCGGCGCTAGGAGAACTACCGGGCTACGGCTCGGCGTTAAAGGGAGACGCGGTTAGCTCCCGAGCCGGCTCCGCGACGGCCGCGGGTATAGATACCTTAGCCTTAGCCTTAGATAGGGCCTTAGACGCGGCTACCGCCTTACCCTTACCTTTACCCTTCCCTTTATCGATAGGGATTAAGGCTAGAATAGGCCTAGTAAGACTAATAAGATTAAAGCCGCTATCCTCCGCGTTAGGGCCGTCGCTAGCAATAAGATAGAAATAGTTAGCGAGATCGTTAACTACTATAAGAGTCTTTTAGGCGACTAAGAGCGACTTAGGCCCGACCTAGGCTAAGGTCTTAATAGCGTTGCTAAACTTACCTAGGTGCTTCTCTAAGGACTTATATATATAGCGGGTATCGTCTATAAAATAAGTAAAGGCCGACGTAAGCGTCTTTATATTCTTAGCGACTATAGCTAGACTAAGGGCGGACTCGCCTAACGCGCCCTTACCTTTAGTAGTAGGGGCCTTCCGACTAGCGCGAATATAAGTTTCTAGAGTAGTATAATAAAGGCGCTCTTATACCGAACCCTTAATAAAGGAAGGGCTATCGACCTTAGACTATACCTAGTAAAGGGTATTAGCGGCCTCCTCGCCTTTAAAGGTAATCTAGAACTTAGATTAGTACTAAACTCGGATAGTACTATAGTAGGAAGGGGTTACTTACTTAGTAATAAGACTAATTAGAGTCGGCGTAAGCAATATACGCTTTAGCCTTTACGGCTATTAAAGTTAGTAAAAATACTAAAGGTAAGACTAACCTAGGATAAAGCCGGGATTAATATATATAAGACTAGTTCTAATAGCTAGCGAAGGACTTATAGGTAAGCTTACTAGTAAGACGCCCGATATATATAAAATATAGGATAGAGCGCTCCGATCCCGCTACTATAGCGACTTTCTTATAAGGAGGGGGTTTTAGAGGAGGCGAGCTACTACTACCTAAGTCGGCTTCCTAGTTAGATATTACAACGCGACGACAAGCGAACTAGATACGGTATTAAGGAGACCTAGAGTTATAGAAATAAGGCGGGCGAGGTAGTAGTTAGGCCTACGAAAGAGATAGATAATAGAGGGATAGGAGGAGGCACGTATAGAACCGGGGGGGGAGGGTAGGTATATATAGGCGCGAGCCGGGCGCGCGTAATTAGTAACTACGAGATAGAGGGTAAATATAGGCCGCCGCGCCCCTAATCGGGAAGTCGCGTAGCTAGACGGGAACCGATTTACGATTAGTAGAGCCGGCCGACCGAATTTTAATTAGCCGGCCCTACCTAGGAGCGACCTATACTAGCGCCCGGCCCGGCAACCGGATATTACCTGCCTTACTAACTAACGGACTAATAAGCCGACGTAACCGCGGCTACGCGGCTACGACGCGGGAGCTAGGGTAAATAGAGGCGCCCGCGAGTTAGGCCCCTAGAGAGAGACTACTGCCTATAACCCTAGGCCCGGGCTAGCGAGCCCGGGCCGCGGCCGCTCGGGATAGTAGCGGCTACGGCCTAAGAAGGCCCGCGCCGAGACGCGATTTCGTAGGAGGAGCCTATAGTAGCCGGCGTAAATTTCCTATATACTACTACTACGACCTTATTCGAGGCGGACCCGCACTAAAAGAGGGGAGGGTTTTCCCCTAGGCACTCTAGTTTTTCCCTCCTATTTAATATTAAAGTTCTAGATACCTCTAGCTAGGTCCCTAGTATAATCTTAATAATAATATAAACTTTATATATAAAGTAAAGCTAAATAATATAAACTATATAGAGAATTATAACTACTATTAATACTAGAGAAACTATAGGATTTAATAGCTTTTAACTATATTATAAAGCTATTATTATTAAAAGAACTAATAACTAATATTTAGTATAATAGTATATTCCTTATTATTAATAGATTAATAAAGTATAGATACTTTTTACTTTATAAAGAAGTAAGTAATATAAAAGAGCTAGTATATATATTCCTATAAATAATTATTAGTAATTATAGACTATTAAATAAGATTATCTTTAATAAAGGAAGTATATTTATAGCTTAATTTTAGTAAGCTCTTATAGTATAATTAAGGACGAAATATAAGCTTAGTATTATTATAAAAAAGATATAGCTACTTATTAGATATAAGCTATAGCGTTAATTAATATATATAAAGTACGTAATATACCCCCTTAAGGATACTAGGTTAATTCGTCCTAGGATACCTAGATATCCTAAACTATAAAGGGAATTTTTATATAGGTAGGCCCTATACTAAAACCGTGCTTAATTACGCTAGCGGGACTTAAACTATAGGCCTTTAGGTAATACGCGCTAGGCTAGCTAGAAGAAGTACGTATATAGTTACTAGGAAGTTCTTAGAGGGGTAACCCCTTCGCTTAGGCTTATAACTATTATAAAAAAGATATAGCCGCCTATTAAATATAAGCGATAGCGTTAATTAATATATATAGAGTACGCGATAAGTATAGCTTATTACTTATAAATAAATAAATAAATAAAACGACTTAACTAAACGCTTAAATAATATTTATAATACTATATTAGCTATAAATAAAACGATTAAGTTAAATAGCTACTAATAGCGTAACTAGCTTATAATAGCTTAGTTATAAAGATAACTAAGCTCTTACTAGTATATATTAATTATAGATATAACCTAGAAGTATTTAAGGTTACTTAATAAGGACTATAAGTAAAATAAGTAATATTATAAGTAAATTAGCTATAAAAACTATATAAAGAGATATAATAAGAACTTTAATTTATTAAAGAATAAATATCTACTTACTATAATCGGAAAAGATTATAAGGACTAATCTTTTAAGAGGGAGATATAGTCTACCTTATATAATAAAATATTAAAATAAAATAACTAAGTAATAAACTAAACTTTAAGAAATATAGACTATTTAAAGTTAAGATAGTTATTTTAAAAGTTAACTATAAACTTTTATTATTAATAATAATATAGATATATTTAATATTTTATATCTTACTATTAAAACTAGTACTAAAAAACGCTATACTATAAGATAAGATTAAAGTTAATAATAATTAAGAATATAAAGCTAAATAAATACTTAATATAAGAAGGTAAGGTTAGTAATAGGAATACCTAATTAAATAGAAAGGATATAGACTAAAGGAAAATACCTAGGAACTACTTAAGTACTTAACCTATTATAGTTCTTTACTTTAATAGTTTTAGTAAGCGAACCTTTACTTAGAAATATAAGGTTACTAAGAATAGTATCTTAGTTTAATATATCTAAGGTACTAAACGATTAAACCTTACTAATAGTAATAGACTTTTTATTTAATAAATAAACTAATTTATCTTAAAAAGAACGTATTATACTATCTTCTTTATTAATAGCTTATATACCCCGCTAAAATAACTTACTACCTTAGTCTTTTAAGAAACGCTTTTATTTCTTAATTTAAGCTAGGTAGGCTATTACTTCCTTTAACGCTTCTTTTACTTTTTATTTATCTAAATTAATCTTTTACTATTAATTTATAATATAATAAACTAAAAAGAATGGAATATTAATAAAAAGAATAATAAAGAAGAAAAGGGATAATAAATAAGTAAACGCTATATTATAACTATTATAAGAACGGCCTATAAAGGTATATTTAAAACACCGATTAAAACGCTCGCTAACCTTATAAGTTAGGCCTAACTAAAAATAATAGGAGTAAGGTATAATTTTAATACTATAGATCTCGGTCTAGGATACTAGCTCTAATTATTAACGCGATTTATCGGAATTATAAGAATAGGATTTTTAAATATAACTAGATATACTATTAGTAGTATATCCTAGGAAGGATAAGGAATAAAGAATAATCGTACTTATATATAACGTAATAAAGGTATATTTATATATAGCGGCTAAGGTAGTAGGTCTTAAGGGTAAGACTAAAAGGAGGGGAAGTATCTTATTATAACTATAGTCTAGTAAACCGCGGGGGATTAGTATATATTATAAGGATATATAATATAGGGAGCAAGGAATATTAAATAGACTAACGGGCTAATTAAGTTTAAAGCGATAGGTTACTTAAGCGCTTTAATACTCTATAGCTAGGATTATAAGATCCCTTTAGCGCTTTAGCGCTCTTAGGCGACGGGATTACCTATTACTCCTAGCGATCTAAGGAAGCTCTTAAGATATATAAGGAAGGAACGGAATACTCCTTTAAATAAATAGCTTAATAGCTTTTAATATAATTATTACGATCTTTATTATAATCTTATCTTTAATTCCGATTACTTAATTACTTAGTTATAGTCTATAGTCTATAACCTCTAACTTATTACTAATATAATATACTTATTATTACTTAGACTACGCCTTATTATATTTACTAATATAAACCGCTCGATAGGTTTATCTCTTAAGAATAATACCGGTCGTTATAAAGTAAAGATAGAGGCGGGGGCTAAGGGGCCGGGCGTTATAGGTAGCGGTAGGGATAGCGTCGTTACTTTAAAGGGCGATATAAGGGTAGCTAGCGTAGCGGAGGTAGTAGCGGGGGCGGTAGGCGCGGTAGTAGGGGCGCGGGTAGGAGTAGCGGTAGCGGCGGAGCCGTTATTAGCCGTGCTTAGTACGGCGTTAACGAACGACTTTATACGCTTTAAGAAGAAAGAGGTAAGGGAGGGGGAGGTAGATATATCTATTATAGAAGTTAGTATTATAGATTATAGCCTCCTACTCTATATAGTAAGGAACTTACTAATTAAAGTTCCTATTATTAGGGCTATTATTACTACTATAGCTATTACTATAAGTATATATTAATAGAGCGGCCTATATAGCTAGGAATAAACTAACGCCTTAAGTAAAGCGGAACTTACTTATTACTACTACTACTATAGTTAAAAAAGAAAGAGAAGGAAGGGAAGGAAGAAAGGGGGGATACCGCCTTATATACCCTTTAGTAAAGGAGGCTACCTAAGGCTAAGAGGATAGGTAACTTAAGGCTTACGTAGGTCTAGGCTAGCCGCTAGCTACCTAAGGGCGTATATAATAGGTTACGCCCTTATTTAAATAGCTAGCCGGCTAATAAGTATAAAGCTAGGTTCTAGCTACCTAGGCTAATAAGCGTAGGGATAATAAGGCTAGTAAGGATAGTATAATTAATAGGAAAGGGTAGGGTAGAGCTAGTAGTATAGGCTTAATAGTATAAAAGCTATTAATAGGGCAGCGCCGCGCCGCGCTTAAAGAAGGGTATTATATAAGAGTCTTTAACTATTATAAGTTATAGGCTTAGGCTATAGCCTAAGCTATATAGTTATATATAAGGAGCTAAATCCTATATATATATATATAGGCTAGCCGCGTATAAAAGAGCTCTATATAGCTTATTAATACTATCTTATAAATAGTACTTATATATATACTTTTATTTACTTTATAATAGCTATATAGCTAAAGACCCTTAAATATATAATATTTAGTTTAATATCTTTAAGATAGTAATATAGTAGATTATTTTCTTTTATCTAGGTCTATTAATGCTTATATAAGCTTTACTAGCTATAATTATATAACTTAAAGGGTATTATATTAAGTAAGTATACCGCTATATAGTATATCTCTAGCTATAGCTTTTTTAAAAGCTTTAAGTTAAGCCTTATAACCCTTACTCTTTCCTTTACTATTACTTTTAATCTCTCTATATAACTATTTTATATAGGCGTTTAAAGGGCTAACTATATAACTTATATCCTTTTATTAGTTATATAATTTATTTATTTTATTATTAAAAGAGCCCTTTCCTTATTAGTAACTACTATAGTTATCTTAACTTTATACTAAGTCTTAAGTAACGCTATAAAGTTATTAAAGATATCCTTAATACTTATTTTTCTTTTTATTAGGTAATAAAACCTTATAAATATATCTATATAAGTAAATAAAGTAAAGTTCTTTTTCTTATTATATACTATTATTAAGCTAGGGTAAAGGTCGAAGCTAACTTATACCTTTAGACCTTTAAGCTTTAAGGATAGTATTTTTCTTAAGACTTCCCTCTTAGCTTTCTTTATTATATATATTTAATAGCTATATATTATAGGGCCTTTAAGCTTAGTGCCTAAGTAGGCTTTTAATAGCTTCTTTAGTAATCTTAAACTAAGATACTTAAGGCGGTAATACTATAAGTTACTTACCCCTTTAGTTAGCGGCTTAAGCGCTTATATAACTATAAATACTTATTTATTACGCTATAGTAGTATTCTTATTATAAACTAACCTTTAAAGTTAGTTAGTTTAATATAAACCTCTTTTATAGGTTTTAAATAGAGTTATTTTAAGAGCTAGTTTTAAAATATCCTTACCGTTATCCTTAGCCTAGCTAAGAAGATACTTATTAGTATTTCTAGGATAAAATAAGTATCTAGTAAAGTTATCTTTCTACTATTAATTATAAGGATAACTACTATTTTTATTCCTTATACCCTAAAGGCTTAGTCTTTAACCTAGACTTTATAATTAAAACCTTACTTAAAGGTTCCTTCCTAGAACTATCCTAGGTTATTAAAGAGGTTAATATCGGCCCTTAAGTTATATATTAATTTATTAGTAAGTAACGGCGTTCCCTTAATAGCTATATTTACCTTAGATAAAGTAACTATATTAATAGTCTTTCCTAGCTTATTATTACTAATAATAGTATCTATTAGTTCTCTTTTTTTAAAGTAAGAATTAAGGGTCTAGGCTAGGTATTTTACTTTCTTATTTAGATAGTCCTTTAGCTATTTTACGATATTTTACTTAGCTAGATTACTATATTTCTAGCTTAATAAGGGTTTCTTATTATATATTATATATAGTAAGTAGTAATTTTCCTACTAGCTTATTAAGCTATTAATATACTACTTATAGCTAATATATTTAGCTTAAGTATTTACTTTCCTAGAGATTTAATTAGCGCTTCCTCTTTTTATAAGTAGTTATAACTTCTTCCTATAAGTATATTCTTATTTAAAGTTAGCGATTAGGTTCCTTAAGGGAAGTTAACCTTTACTATATCTTTTATTATAAAGGTTAAGAGCCCTTATTATTATAGACTAATATAGGTCCTACTTATCTACTACTATAAGAAAATCCTATTTAATTCTTATATTATTAAGTATATTAACCTTAAGGTCTTATAAATCTATAATAATTTAGTTAAGCTATTCTACTTATACTTTCTAGTTTTATATACCTCTTTTATTAATAAAGGTTATATATCTCTTATAAATTAGCTTTTTCTCCTTTACCCTTAAGGGTAGGGCTTACTTCTTTAATTCCTTATTATTAAGATTATACTAGTAACTTATTTAAAGGTATCTAGAACTTTAGGGTTAAATAAAAGGGAAAAACTAAAGTACTTAAAAGAAAACCCTCCCCTCTTTTATAGCTAGTCCGCCCTTATACTAGGTCGCGGTTATAATTATCACGAAGCGTGGCCTGATTTCGCAGTTCTCGGAGATATCCCTTAGCACGAGGGACCTAGGAAGCTAAAAAACAGGTTTTAGGGAAGGAGCTAAAAGGAGGTGCAGAGAGGAGGGTGGGGGCATAAGGGGAAGCTGAAGTGGCGATAGCTTCCTATAGAGGTAGCGAGAGATAAGACAGATGTGCCGGCAACGGCTAGAAAGGAGGGGAAAACCCGGCAAAAAGCTCGGTAGTTAAAGGGACATTAGTAGCTTCTTTAAGCAAGATCTTCTTTGTCAATTAAGATGCTAGACGGGTATAAAGAGGGGCGTTAGATAGAGGAAAGAAGGATAATAAAGGCAATATAACAATCACTCCCCTGCCGTAATTGCTGCTGCCGCAAGAATTAAATCTCTCTGCCCTGCCTGTCCGACCCCTTACTTCTAATTTCACCTTCGTGCATTTTTCATGCACTTCTCGCATCTCTCTTCGCGATAGTTATGAGCCCGGGAGGGGATGGCACACTACCCCTGCAACTTCCGGTAACTGCGCGCGGTGCGGGGTTCAATCCCCCGTAGACGACTACCTCTCTTGGATTTCCTTGGGTTATTGGCGTGGCGCTTAGTGTTCGACTCCCGCGTCTTGGGCTATAAGGTCTAGGGCTCCCGGCGGAGCCGCGATCCCTGAGGGGGTGTGTCGGAAGACGCGGTTGTTAGTTATATATATTAATTGCAGCGCACCTATCGGAGCGCGTTCTACTTTTGCCTGCGTAGTGCAATAGTCTTCGCGACAATAATATATAGGAATCTTACGCTAGCTATTATAGGTATTATTTTAGTTAGTTAGAATCGCGCTAGCCCTACTATAAAGTAACCTTAGAAAGTAACTCCTTTATATATATAGGGTATATAGCGCTAATTAGTAATATAAGCGTTTTTAGTTAATAGTTAATTATATAATTATCCCTAACCTTATCTTATAATAATATCTTCTTAGGCTTTACTTTATTTTTCTACTATAGGGCTTAGCGGGCTATTTCTTATTAATACTAGCTTTTAGCTAGGCTAGTAGTTAGGTTATCGCACCGGCTTCGCGCTATATTTATTAAGTTACTAGTATCGGCCCTAGGTTTTTATTTTCCTAGTTAGGGGGCCTAGACTAGGGTTAAGGGGAGGTCCTAACGAATTTATCGCTAGGTCTAAATAGGCAAGGTCCAGGCCGGCCTACTTATAGTAGGGCTAGACTACTAGTATATTTATAAGCGCTTCTAAAAGCGCTAATTAGCTAATTAATAAGTAGGTTAGCGTAGTTTACTAGTCCGACTAAAAATTAATCGTGCCCTTAGCTAAATTCGAACTAACTTTAGTATTATAGCTAGTAGACTTCCTAGGTATATAACTACTATACTATAAGGGGGTTCTTTAATTCCTTAATTTTCTCTTATAGGCTATTATATATTAAGGTTACCCTTTAAAGCCCTTTACTAATTATTTTCTTAATTAATTCTTTAAGTATAATTAAGGCTTTTTACTAGACCTTAAAGTAATTAAATTATAGCTAGAACCTTTTCTTAAGGTTATAAAAGGAGTCCTTTATATCTTAATATCGTTTATTATAGCTTATTCGCCTTATAAAGAATATAGCCTTAGTTTTATCTTCTCGTTAAAAAGGTCTCCCTTTAAGGTTAATAATAAATTTCTCTTAGTCTAGCTATTAAGGCTATTTAAGCTCCTTTTATCACGAAGCGTAGCTTAATTTTATAGTTCTCGGAGATATCCCTTAGTACGAGGGACCTAGGAAGCTAAAAAATAGGTTTTAAGGAAGGAGCTAAAAAGAGGTATAGAGAGGAGGGTAGGGGTAAGAGGGGAAGTAAAAGTAGCGATAGCTTCTTATAGAGGTAGCGAGAGATAAGACGGATATACTAGCAACGGCTAGAAAGGAGGGGGAAAACCGGTAAAAAGCTCGGTAGTCGAAAGGATATTAGTAGCTTCTTTAAGCGGGATCTTCTTTATTAATTAAGATGCTAGACGGGTATAAAGAAGGGCGTTAGATAGAGGAAAGAAGGATAATTAAGGCAATATAATAATTACTCCCCTACCTTTATTGCTGCCCCCGTAAGAATTAAATCTCTCTGCCCTGCCTATTTAACCCCTTACTTTTAATTTTACCTTCGTATATTTTTATATACTTCTCGTATCTCTCTTCGCGAGAGTTATAAGCTCGGGAGGAATAGAATTCCTATACCTTCCGGCTACTATAAAAGGCACCTTCTTATATCCTTTTACCCCTCTTACTAGAAAAGCCGACTTTTAACTAACTTTTCTACCCTTCCCCTATAATAATATTTAAAAACGACTCCTTTACCGTCCCTATAGTCCGTAGGACGATTCTTATAGAGCCCTAAGATTAAGATAAGTAGGTAAAAGAGCTACGGGCTCGTATAGATAGGACTATCTATAATTTAGTCTTTTCTAATAAGTAGGACCCTCTTAAGCCCCCTCTTTATCCTAGGGCAACGGACTTTATAGAGGGAGCTTCCCTCTTCTCCGAGCTAACCTCCGTATAGTAGAGAGCTTTTTCTACTACCTTAAGTAACTATAAAAGTTACTATAAGGAATACCTTTATAAGATAAAGCGGCTAACTACTATATATATAGCGATAATAGAATCCGTTAATACTATAAAGCTAATTACTCTTTAAGAGGAAGAGACTCCTAGGCAGTAGCTTTTAAAGCTCGAGACCTCGATAGCTCCCTTAAGAGGTTATATAACTAACCGTATTAGGAAGACCTATACGGCCTACCTAAGAGCCTTTTCTACTAAGAACCTACTAGCTTCTTCGTAGCTAGCTAAGTAAGAAGAAATCCTCGAGGAAGCTAACTAATACTTCCTTATAGAAGCTCTTTCCGGCTAGTAGCTATAAGATATATCTCTACTAATAAAGCCTATTAGTAACGGTTACTTAACTATCTTTTAAGAAGCTAGCTAGGAACTAAACGAAGAGGCTGCTAAAGTATAATAGTAAGCAGTCTTATTCCTTCGTAGCTAGCACTTAACCTAGACGGCTCGACCTACTGCCCCGGCAGCTGCTATAGCCCCTATTGCTATAGCTCCCGCTGCTGCTACTATGGCTGTTGCTCCTTTAGCTCCTCCTCCCTCGAGAGCCTTAACGCCGTCGTTAACTATAGCTACGGCCCTAGGCCCGGCCCCGGCTCCGCCTCTTACTCCGGGCCCGGCCCCGGTCCCGTTAGTTAGACCGGCCCGACTAGTCCCCTAATAGACCTTTTAGTCCGTTAGTTAAAAAATCAGGGAACTAGTCGAAATCGAACCTCTTCGTTAATATTAGTAATAAGGTATAAAGAGGGGGGGTTTTTAAGTAGACCTTCTAGATCGGGACGAGGATTCCTTAAAGAAATAGAAGACTAAACGATAAAACGGCTGCCTAGTATATAAATCCCTAGGTTATTAATTATTATGATACTAGTAAGTCTTTAAGGAAAACCGACTTAAAGGATTTAACCTTTTAAAGAGGCTATAAGAAACGATATAATAGTCTCTTAAGGAGGACTCCTCGTTATAGAAGAAGATAGACGAGATTCGGGTTACTAAGAAATAGTAACTAACGCCGCTGCCCTTATTCGAGCTATAAATTTAAGGAAAAATCGTTAGTATAGTAGATCCGGTATTTATCTTCCCTACGGATTAGTAAGACTAACTATTAAGACCCTCCGACTATCCCCTACGAAAATCAGCTATCCTTAACTCTAGTACTTCCCTCGATATCTATAATATACTCTTACGATTCCGGTCCTTTAAGAAGGCATAGAGGGAATATCTTATTACTAGGGAATTAACTATATAGATAGAGGGGTATAGAAGGGTGAATTTTACGATAAAATTACCTAATAGATCTATATAAATTCTTCGACGAAAAAGGGTAGCTTTTTACCCTCGATTTTTAACGAGCTTAATTTCCTTCCGCCTTCTTTAAAAGGAAGGGATCTTTTAAGATACGACGTTTAAGCCTACGAGGCTAGTCTAGAAGAATTAGACTATTAGGCTTATCGAGGAAAAATTCAGTTAATTTATTCTTAAATTCCGACCTATCCTTAAGAAGGAATCTCTTAAGAAGTTAGCTTTCCCTACTAGGAGGGTAGGTTTAAAGGACCCTCTTTTAGTAGCCTAAGGAGACGGTCTTCTTTAGTACGTATTACGGAGTAAGTAGAGGCGTAGGCTTAGGTACGGTCTATTAAAAGAAGGTTAATAATCTATAAAAGGGAAAAGGAAGAGAAGTATAGGCCTAGCCTATATAGGCGCGGAGGCCGCTTATATATAGACTTAGCCTAGACCCTAGTCTAGGCCTATATAGGGCAAAAGCCCTTATATTATACCCCTACCTAGCTTTTAAAGAGGCGCGCCTTTAAATAATACCCGATACCGCGCTTAAGGGGACGGAACCCTCGCGCGGACTACGTATACCTAGTCGCGGAAAAAACGTTAGTAAATAACGTATAATACCCTCCTAAGCGAGCTTCTTAGATAGACTATATTATTAGTAAGGGCCGCGCCCTAGGAGTCGGGCTTTAGCACTTCTAGCTAAGGAGTAGAGGCACGTAGAACGGCGCGTAGCTAGCTTCGGTAAGCTTATAGTATCCCGCCCCCCCTATATTAGCGCACGGTAGTAGCTCTTAGTACCGTAATATAGGGGACGGTACTCCGGTATATAAGGCTCTGCTCCCCCCTATATAGGGCTATACGGGCACTCCCTTTCGCTATAGTTATATTATATTAGCGGCCTTCCTATATCTTAGCCGCCCTTTCTATCGCTATAGGTATATATCCCGTCCGTATAGTAGCTACTGCCGTATATAAGGGGACGCCGACGAAGCCTATAGAGGCGTTACTAAGATTACTCGTTACTAGAGTCGCTATCGTTAAACCTAACCTCCTTTCCGTCCTAGCGTATACGCCCTTCTACTACTTAGAGTGCGTTTACCCGCGCCTCCCGGCGCGGGCACTTTAAAAACTAGTAGGATTTACTACTATAGCCTATATAGCGACCTTCCTATCGCTACCTCTTTCTATCCTCGGTCCTCGAGGTAGAAATAGAGATATCTATAGTATTACTAGCGTTATCCTCTTTTTATACTATAGAAGAAGACGAAAAAAGAAACTTATTACTACTAAGCTCGCGAAGAAGGTAGACGAGATCGGTATACGTATTTAATAGTATAGACCTTTCGCTTAGATAGGTACGCTAATCTAAATTTAAGCTTATAACGAGGTAATTATACTTTACTACGTCGGGCTAGCTATATACGTTTGCTTAATAAAGCACCTCTTTAAACTATATAAGGTAGGCCGGAATAGCTTTACTTTGCTTTTAATAGAGCGTTATAAGCTCTTAGCCTACTTATAAGAATATACCCTTATATTCCTATTTTACTATTATAAAGAAATAATAGGTATAGGGAGGCTTTATAGAATAAGCTAGTAAAAAGAGGCTCTATAATATAGTCTAAGGGAATAACCCTTAAAAGATAAAGACTTCTACTAGATATCTATACCTTCCTCTAGGAAAAGCGGGTTAGGATAAGCCTATCCTTATAAATAAAAATATGCATAAAATGCATAAGTCAATTACGAGCAGAACGGATACCCTATTGCCTATTTTAGCCTAGCGGTTCCGAAGATATCCGCGATACGAGAATAGGTAGGGCATAGAACATTCTAGTTAAATCCACTACTTATACTAGAACCCATAGTCTTACGTTAACCATCACGCTATAATTAGACCACCTACTAAGTTAGGAAGATATACTATAGATAGAGCTTTTTAAGCACTATAGAATGTGCTAGAAAGCTAACTAATTAGTCTACTAGTAGGCGAGCAATAGTCTATAAAAGACGAAGGATTTCCCTAGGAGTAGTAGATAAAATAAGTAAGTTCGCAAGCATCTTTTACAACGCTATTCTTTTAATATATTATTTAGCCCCTTATATACTCGTTATAAATTCCGGACGAAATCCTACCCTATACTCCTTCGACCGATCTTTCCGCTTACGTTATCGATTACCCGATTCTACGCTTATTGCTTATACCTTCTTATACTACTAACTTAGCTACGTTAGGTTCGCTATAATTAGTATAGAGCTTTATAAGGAGGTTAGCTAGTCTATTTATAATAGTACGTATAAACGGTAAGAGATACCTTTATAGGCGTAGGGATAGGCTCGCGTAAAGATAGTCGAATTAGGCGCGGATATCCCCTATTACGGCGCTATTAGTATAGAGCTTCGCTTTTATATAAAGTAGCTATAGCTTAAGCTTTATAGAGGAGCCGTCGAACTTACTAAGGTATAGTAGTACCGCTCTTAGTCGTATAGAGCCCTACTATTATAAGAGGCTCTTAATTACCTAGGCGAACTAAGTATTACGTTTGCCTTAATTTTACGACTATAGGAGTATAGATATTTCGCGTACGTATATACTAGTACGGGCGGTTTAACTAGACTAGGTAATTAAACGTCGGCTTTAAAGGCAGCTAAAAATAGCTATTCTATATATAGGGATATAGAGAGGGTAAAATAAAAGGTAGATTATACTATTATAGAGTAGGTAGAGGCATAGGCTTAGGTGCGGTCCGTTAAAAGAAGGTTAATAATCTATAAGGGGGAAAAGAAAGAGAAGTATAGGCCTAGCCTATATAGGCGCGGAGGCCGCTTATATATAGACTTAGCCTAGACCTTAGTCTAGGTCTATATAGGGCAAAAGCCCTTATAGTACGCATGACTTAGTTACCTAGGCCCCCTAGCTTTATATAAGCTAGGCTAATAATAGGGCGTATAAATAAGGGGCCTAAAAACCGTTAAATATAAATACTATAGCTAAGGGAAGACTAAGAGACGAATTTCTAAACGGACCTTAATATAGCCGGACTAGCTATATAAGGAAATTTAGGTCGACTAGACCGACGTCTCTAAGGATTAAGAAAGCTTTATTAAGGTAATGTTTTTTATAGACGCCTTTTTAGGGATAGTTTTCCCCTATTTCTTATAGACCTACCTAAGTAGGTATAACTAGTTTACCTTTTAGGACTTCGTTAATGTTACGACCCGACCAACGGATGTTACGACCCGACCAACGGATGGCCATGACACGGGCCAGGGATGACTAACCGCTGAAGGATCACGTGACCATGCGAAAGGTGATCGGTGGATCGCCTTACGATCAAGCGAGCGGTGCTCGACGGATCGTGCATCGATCAAGGTGATCACCTCTGTGATCACCTCCAGCACCTCGCGATCAGAGACGGGCAGTTGGGTATATATAGCTGCCCCATTTCACTCCTTTAGACTAGATAGCTCTTTAGCTTTCAACACAATCATTACGATCCCTATCACGATCTCATCTCTGATTCCGATCACTTGATTACCTGGTTACAGTCTACGGTCTACGACCTCCGACTCATCACCAACGTGACATACTTATCATTGCTCAGACCACGCCCTGTTGTATCTGCCAACATAAACCCTCGACAGGTTTATCCTTGGGAATATCACCGGTCGTCACACGTTGAAAGCTCTTGTTCAGAACGATACCGCGTCTCTCTGAGCAATATCGCATAACTGTCAACATGCCTGCACAGCAAACTGGATCAACCAACTCGGGACACACCGTGTCGCCGCAGGACATGATGCGCGAAATCATCAGCCTTCGACAGGAGGTCCAAGTACTCAGGAACGGAGGAGGCAACGGACAAGTTAGGGACCTCGGAGAAGCAGTCAAACCAAAACAGCCAGGACCATTCGACGGTACTCATGGCACGCTTCGAGACTTTCTCACCCAACTCAAAGCCTACCACCGATTCTATCCGACCAAGCTCTCGGACCCAGTCGAAAAGGTACTCCACGCAGGAAATTGTTTATCTGGAACGGCACTCGCCTGGTTTGGACCCATCATGAGGACTTTCTCGACAACCAACCAGCGCGACGAGACAACGAGACAGACGAAGTCTTTGCCAGTTTCCAAGGATTCGAAGAAGCCATTACGAAGGTATTCGGAACAACCGACGAGGAACGAGAGGCCGAACAGAAACTTCGAGAACTCCGACAAAGGATCTCAGCATCGGATTATGCTGCGAAGTTCCGTCAAGTCACCTCAAAGCTTGATTGGGACGACGAACCTCTTATGTCACGATTCTACGACGGGCTTAAAGAAGAAGTCAAGGACGAGCTCTACAAGGAAAATCGACCTGACAACCTCTCGGACTACATTGCTATGGCAGTACGAATCGACGACAGACAGTATGCGCGACGCCAAGAAAAGAAACAAGGAAGAGGAAACTGGAACCCTTCCTATGGGAACAACTTTAACCGACGCGCCAACTACAAGAAGAAGCGCGAAACCCCATTGCTTACGCCCACACAACTAACCCAGGCAAAATGGACCTGGATGCAACAAAGAAGGGCGAAGGAAAATGCTTCAACTGCGGGAAAGTTGGACATTTCTCACGAAATTGCAAGCAACCTCGCAAGGAGAAGAAAGTTCACTGGGCCCCAGCCCCAGAAGGTAAGAGACACCTGAACGCTACTAACAAGCAGGAACCAAAGCATGAACTCCTTAGTTGGACTGCATGCTACGACGACAAATGCACGGTACACCTAAGCGACAAAACGGTACCGGATGGTTCCCAAAGCCACCAAAGAAAACCCTTGCAATGGTGCAACGAAGAGATCCCACAACACAGAAACAAGTCAAATTCGCAGAACCAGAATACCCCTATCCTGAAGGAGTCTCACAAGACTGGATCAGGAAGAACGGCAAACGATTCCAGGAAGACATGCGAAATAAGGATCGACAACAACGACGGGCAGTCTATAAACAACATAACAAAGAAGATACGGACGCAGCCCTTATGCTCACGAAACTCGGACAACAACCCGAAGAGGAACAACGAAGTTTCGACGACACAAGCTCTGAAGAACAAGACACGCTACAAGAAACAGAAGACGAGGATGAACTCGCACCACCACCCTCACTACTAAGGAAAACGCCACGATTGGAGAACACGCTCCATACTTCGAAGAATTCGAAGAAATGCTCAAAATTGGAACTCAACAAATACCTCAAATTCTCACGGAAAACCAACAAGCTGCATTGATTCGATACCAACCGGCACCACGCGGAGGAGACTACGCTGTGGCTATCGCCGCGGTCGACACCTTTACAGCTCTACAACGAGAATGGCAACCACGAGGAGAATTTTCAGATGACCCAAGAACAGTGCTCAGTCACGAAGAGCACAAACATATTTCATGGATCTCATGCGTCTATTTGGACTGCATGATACACTTCAGAAGAAGGCACGACACAACGCTTTCCCAGTCAGATTCGACGGACAAATACTTTCGAAACCCTACCTAAGCACGGAACTGGACTACTGGAAAATCGATCAACGTTACCCGAACGACCAAGTCATGTTATTGGAACCCGATTACGGCACGCCACTTGAATGCCGCGATGATTACGGTTCTTTAACGAGATGTCTTTCGGAAACATGCAAAATCCACAAACACGCCAAAATTGGGGAATGGCACAACGCCACTCGCTCTAAGGCATCCGAACCATCTATCTTCACAAGACTCGCGCAACGAATCAGATGCGACGAAGAAGATTACAACGAATGTGCACACCCGAACTGCAAAGTTCACGAACACGAAAAGGCACGAGCATGGCACAAACGACACAACGGTGCACCAAAGGACTACTGGCGACACCTACGAAGGCTACAAGCTACATTCGACCAAGGAAAAATTAACGCAGAAGAACTACGCGCAAAACAGAAAGACGCAGAACGAAAACTCGATTCCTGGTACGAAAACGAACAGAATTGCGAAGCACGGTACGCAATCAACTGCGAAGCAGCACAATGCAAACAACACAGCGTTGAGAAACAAGAAATCTTCGATTGGCTACAAGAAATCAGTCTCTTGAGCTGACACGACACCACGCGACGAAAACATAAAGAAACGATATCAACAACAAATCGAAGAATACCCAAATGAAACGAATAAGGACCAGGCAAAACGAGGTACGCCATCTGTAAAGGGCTACAGACTGGCACGACACGACAAGATCCAAGGACCCTATGCATGGCAACGGCAAGCCATGGCAACCAAATGGTATTGGACATCCAAATCGCGGGACATCACGTACACGCACTATTGGATTGCGGCGCGATGGGCAATTACGTTTCACCTAGAGTCATCAATCGTTACCGACTCCCATGGAGACACAAGAAAGATCCATATGAACTCACGAATATCGAAGGAGGCCTTCAACTATAACAACGGAATCATTGATATGGAGATTGATCACCTCGACATCAATATCCAGGGCCACGACGAACGAGTCGACTTCGACATCATGGACATTGGAGAACACGACCTTGTGTTAGGGCTTCCATGGTTACAGGAGAGCAACCCACTGATCAACTGGAAAACTGGCCAGCTGCGTTGGAACGAAGACGCAAGTTTCAAGACCAGCAGATTTGGGAGAAAGCAAAATTTTGCGATGATTTAGCCACTGAACAGGACGAAAGGGATGACCGTTCAAGCAAATCATTACGGGCTTCAGCGATACAAACGAAAACAGCAACCGAACCGGCGGACACAACAAAATCGACTGACAAGACCCACGTACTGACCAACACGGCTGTACAACCTGGCATCCGACATAAACAGAACAAAGGACACAACAAGAAGATCCGAAGAGTTATTGCCACTCTAAGGAAAGACCTCGAACAAATCAACAAAGAGCTCGAGTCAAGGGAAACCAGCTCTCAAAAGAAAGAACAAAGCCCACAAGACAGAATGAAGAACATCCCACAGGAATACCGGAAATACGACAAACTCTTCAAGGAAGAACTCGAGACAGGGTTGAACACAGTCAATGGGACCACGAAATTTGTCTCAAAGATGGAAGAACGCCGACGTTCCATAAGATTTACAACCTAAACGAAAAGCAACTGCAAACGCTACGCGACTACCTCGACGAGAATCTACGAAAGGGATACATACGAACATCAACATCCGAAGCAGGCTACCCAGTCATGTTTGTTCCAAAGAAAACGGCAAGCTACGACTAGTTGTCGACTACAGACGCCTAAACGATATTACAATGAAGGACCGAACACCATTACCGCTTATATCGGAACTACGAGATCGACTGCACGGCAAAAAATGGTTTACAGCCCTCGATCTCAAAGGCGCCTACAACTTAATACGCATGAAGAAGGGACACGAATGGATGACAGCTTTCAGAACGAAATTCGGACTATTCGAATATCTGGTAATGCCATTTGGACTCACAAATGCACCAGCTACCTTCCAACGGATGATCAACAATGTCCTACGCGAACACTTGGACATCTTTGTGGTAGTATACCTGGATGATATCCTAATCTTCTCGGAACACCTAGAAGAACACAAGGAACACGTCCACAAGGTACTCCGCGCACTTCAGAATGCGAAGTTACTGGTTGAACCAGAAAAAAGCAAGTTCCACACACAGGAAGTAGATTTCCTCGGACACACGATCTCACCAGGAGAGATACGAATGCAACAAGACAAGATCAACTCAGTCAAAGAATGGCCAACGCCAAAGAACGTCAAGGACGTACAAAGTTTCCTAGGATTTGCGAATTACTACCGACGATTCATCAAAGATTTCGGAAAGATTGCAACACCACTACACGACTTAACGAAGAAGGAAAAAGAGTTTACATGGGACGACAAAGCCAACGAAGCTTTCGAATGCATCAAAACGACGATTACGCAAGAACCGGTCTTAACCACCTTCGATCCAGAACGACAAATCGAACTCGAAACCGATGCATCAGACTTTGCTCTAGGAGCACAAATCGGACAGAAGGACGATGAAGGAAGACTACGACCAATTGCATTCTACTCGAAAAAGCTACATGGCGCAGAACTCAATTACCCCATCTACGACAAAGAATTCCTCGCAATCATTCAAGCTTTTAAGGAATTTCGACACTACCTTCTCGGAAGCAAACACAAAATCAAGGTCTACACAGATCACAAAAACATCTCACATTTCGCGACGACGCAACAATTGAACGGACGACAGATCCGATGGGCCGAATGTCTATCAGAATTCGACTACGAAATAATCCACAGAAAAGGAACAGAAAACGGTCGAGCTGATGCCTCAGCCGACGATCCGACTACGACACAGGAGCACCTATTGTGAAAGGACAACTCCTTGAGCTCAACAATGAAAGGAATATGCAACAACGACAGCTTAACGCAATCTTCAAGGTCAATCCAGACGAAGGCCTTACGAAGAAGATCCAACAAGCCTACGATAAGGTTGATTGGGAACCACTTCCAGTTGTTTGGGAAGATGGCCTGGCAAAGCATCAAGGAAAGATCTTTGTACCAGAAGAACTTCAGGACGAAGTTATACGCGAAATTCACGAACACCCGACACACGGACACCAAGGAATCCGGAGGACGATGGAAAGAATTCGACGAATCTACGACTTTCCACGGATGAAGAAACGAATCAGCGAAACTATCAGAAAATGCGAACTTTGCGCACGAAGCAAAGCTGAACGACACAAGCCATACGGAGAATTGCAACCGTTACCAGTACCAAAGAAACCATGGGACTCGATAGCTTTCGACCATATCACAAAGCTACCACCGTCAAAAGAACCCATGACCAACGTCAAGTACGACAGCATATTCGTCATTACCGACAGATTGACGAAGTACGGATACTTCTTACCGTACAAAGAAGCAAGCAACGCAGAAGAGCTAGCATATGTGTTCCTACGAACTATTGTCAGCAATCACGGACTACCGAACGAGATTGTCTCTGACAGAGGAAGCACATTTGTGGCCAAGTTTTGGCAAGCTCATGGCACAATTAGGAACGAAACATAAGCTCAGCACAGCTTATCACCCACAAACAGATGGACAAACAGAACGACTCAACCAAACGCTTGAACAATATTTACGATGCTACATCAGCTACGAACAAAACGATTGGGTTAAATGGCTACCGACGGCACAACTAGCTTACAACAGCTCAGTCACAGAGACAACCAAGCTCTCACCAGCATACGCCAATTACGGATACAACCCAGAAGCATTCAAGGTCACTCGACAAGGACCACAAGCGGAACGAGCGATACTGCAAGCAGATCAGCTACGAAAATTGCATGAAGAAATGCAACAAGAACTTCAATTCGTCAGAGAACGAATGTCCACTCACTACAATCGGAAAAGATTGCAGGGACCAATCTTTCGAGAGGAGACATGGTCTACCTCGTACGACGAAACATCAAAACAAAACGACCAAGCAACAAATTGGATTTCAAGAAACTTGGACCGTTCAAAGTCAAGAAAACCATTTCAAAAGTCAACTACGAACTTTCGCTACCAACAACAATGCGGATACACCCGATATTTCATATCTCATTATTGGAACCAGCACCACGAAACGCCAAACCACAGGAAAAATCGAAGTCGACGACGATCAAGAATACGAAGCAGAACAAATACTGGACACAAGAAAACAAGGTCAGCAACAGGAATACCTTGTAAAATGGAAAGGATACGGACCTGAGGAAAACACATGGGAACCCACCAAGCACCTGACCCATTGTGGTTCGCTTCTCCGACAATTCAATCAACAAAGATCAACCTCCTGACGAAATGGGATTTTCCGGCGCCGACGAATCCCGAGCAACCCAAATTGGGCTAAGACAGAAGGAGACAACGACACCTGGGAGTACAGGAATCCCAATCCTCGACGAAGTCGAGGGTAACCGATCGTCGTGAGGGGAAGGCGGCCGCGCCTCCTCCACTCGTTGCCGCTCCTTCTCCGCCTCTTCTTTCTCGACACGTTCCAGCTCCTCAACGTTATCGATCCCACGGAGACCGCCCGCATCATCTTTTCAAACCATAATTTCTTTTGTTTTCGAAGGCGCAGAACCTTTCCTCGGCCTCCTCAAGCTCGCGTTCGAGCTTGATGTGTTGATTTGCAATATTTCGAAGCTGTGCCGGCGATACCCTTGGACGTCGCAGCGGGAAGGTGAAGGCGCACGCATTCGACACAGCGATCAGAATCCGAAGACGACACCTGGCATTCCCGGAGTCCGCGACGCTCGCAAGCCGAGCAAGAAGGCATCGTAAGAATGTCGGGATTCGAAAGGATCGTGGAAAGCAGGACACCACAACGGATGGACGACGAGGCCTTGGCCCTTTTCTTGGAAACACGGTCAGACGGCATGACGGACCATGATGAAGGAAGAAGAAAGGGAACGGCACACACTCACGCAGGAAATGACCAGGATATGCGACACGGCGGCTAAAGCAGGTCTTGAGGGCAAGACCAAGGGAGGGGGAGACCTGATGTTACGACCCGACCAACGGATGTTACGACCCGACCAACGGATGGCCATGACACGGGCCAGGGATGACTAACCGCTGAAGGATCACGTGACCATGCGAAAGGTGATCGGTGGATCGCCTTACGATCAAGCGAGCGGTGCTCGACGGATCGTTCATCGATCAAGGTGATCACCTCTGTGATCACCTCCAGCACCTCGCGATCAGAGACGGGCAGTTGGGTATATATAGCTGCCCCATTTCACTCCTTTAGACTAGATAGCTCTTTAGCTTTCAACACAATCATTACGATCCCTATCACGATCTCATCTCTGATTCCGATCACTTGATTACCTGGTTACAGTCTACGGTCTACGACCTCCGACTCATCACCAACGTGACATACTTATCATTGCTCAGACCACGCCCTGTTGTATCTGCCAACATAAACCCCTCGACAGGTTTATCCCTTGGGAATATCACCGGTCGTCACAGTTAACTAAATAAAATCCTACTTTAGCTATAAGGTAAAGAAGATATAGTTTAACGGAGAGCTATTTACGAAGGATATCTTAAATTAGCTTCGAAAAAGGGGCATTTTACCCCTCCTATTAGCACCGAATACCTAGGCCTAAAACGGAGGGGTAGAAAGATTAAGGGGTGCTATAATAAAAAGGGCCTATATAATAAGACTTACTATAAGGCTTTTATATAACCTTTAAAGGGAAGTCGTTAAGACCGCTTATTACTTTTAGAACTAGACCCTAAGGGACCCTAGGGGACTAAGGGACTATAGGGACCTAGAGACCCTTTTTAAGACCTAAGGAATAGATTAGAAATCCCCCCTTAAGCTCTTTACAAAGAAGAGGGCCTCGCTAGCTTACCTTTATACCTATAGCTATAAGATATACGCTATAACTACCGATATATAGCTAAAAAGGAAGAAGAAAAGAAAGCTTAATCCTAGAGCCTTTATTAGTTACCTCGTTAGTTATAATTCTATGAATATCTTCTAGATCTAGATTCCTCTTCTATAGAAGGTTATTTCGACTAGGGATATAATTTTCAACGAATCTAGCTTCTTTAATAGAAAGAGGGATTAATAGCCCTACTTACTCTCTTAACGTTAGCTAATTTAAAAGATTTAAATCCCCCCTTCCTAATAGTCTTAAGAAGAGGTCCTAGATAAGGAAATAGAAGAAGAAACCGACGTCGAAGTAGTTAAGGATAACGCCGACTTTAAAGAAGAAGAAGCTATTAGATTAAATAATCTAGATAAAGAAGGAGACTATAGGAAAGCGGTAGAGCTAGAATACGCCTACCTACCTACGCCTCCTCTTATATAAGAAGAAGATCTAGAAGCAGCTTTTTTAGTTAGTCTTCCTATCTCGACCCCTAAGGGGGTAGGAAAGGCACCTCTCTTAAAGGATTACCCGGCTGCCTTTTTATCCCTACTTCGAGAAGCAAAGGAAGGTATAGGGCCCGATACGGATACTAAAGAAGACTAACCTCTCCCTTATTTCGATCGTTTTTCCGACTTCTACCTAACGCTAATAGAAGACGGTTCCTATAGAGCGTTTATAGCAGGCCGGCTTTTTAAGCTACTATTAGCAAGGAAGGTATATAAAAGAGACCTCCTAGACCTACTAGTAAACTAGAAGCAGCTAAAGAGATATCCTTTTAAAGACTAGTTTTTCTAGGCCTAGAAAGACTACCTAGCCTTATACGAAGAGATAGGGTCGTTCGGAGATATCCTTAAAGAAAAAGCAAGAGGAAAATAGGTCCTTAGCTATAAGTAGGTCTTTATCTATAAGACTAATAAACACGGCTTCCTTTAAAAGTATAAAGCCCGGCTAGTTATCTATAGGAATTAATAGGAAAAGGGGGATCTACCTACTAAGGCAACTACCTTAGTAGGGATATCTTTTTAGACCCTTATAGCTATAGTAGTAGAATTCGACCTCGAGCTTAATTAAATAGATATAGTTAACGCCTTTATTAACTGCCCTCTTAAGGAAGAAGAAGTTATCTATATACGACTTCCTCTTAGTTTCTAATAACTAGGAAAGGTTCTATAGCTTAGGAAAGCTTTATACGGACTAAAAAGATTACCCCTTCTTTAGTAATAGTATTTAATAGGTTCCCTTAAAGCCCTAGGCTTTAAGAAAGTCCCTTAGGAACCGTATATAATATAGAAGGGTAAAATCACGGTCTTCTTCTACGTCGACGATATTATCTAGGCCTACCTAAAAGAGAAAGAAGCTACTACTAGGGAGGCTATATAAGGCCTATAATAAAGGTATAAGATAACTAAGCTAAGGGAGCTAAAATAGTTCCTAGGGATACGAATTCTTAGGAATAGGTCCTAACGGACTATCTAGCTTACCTAGGACGCCTATATTAATAAGGTCGCTTATAAATTCCTCCTTAATTCCCTCGATAAGAAGCTTCCCTCTACGCTTATATTAAATAAAGAGCTTTTACCTAATCCGTCCCTTTAAGCTAGGGAGTAAGAGAAATACTAATATTAATAGAAGGTAGGCTCCTTACTTTTTTTAGCTATTTCTACTAGACCGGATATCTCTTTTACGGTCTCCCGGCTAGCTAGGTATAACTAGAATCCTAGCCCTAGGCACTAAGAAGTAGTAGATAGAGCTATCCTTTATCTTTATTTAACGAGATTAAATAGTCTATGCCTAGGAGGGTAGGGAAGGAAATAAGCTACCGAAATCTTCCTTTATTTAAGCGATTCGTCCTTTATAGATAATTCCTTAGATAGGAAGAGCTTATAAGGGTATATTATATCCCTTTTTAAAGGAACTATTACTTAGAGAGCTTCGAAGTAAGCTACTATTATAACTTCTAGTATAGAGGTAGAGCTACTAGCTCTTTTAGAAGCGTTAAAAGAAGCGATTTTCCTTAGCTAGCTACTAATATCTCTACGACTATAAATTCCGACCCTATTAGCTATAAAATACGATAATATATAGACTATATAAATTCTTATAGAAAATAGTAAGTTATTAACCTAGCTATAGTATATCGATATTTACTAGTATTAGTTACGCTAAGAGGTCTAAAGGGGACTAATTTCTATCCGTTAGGTTTTAATAGCATTAATAAAAGCCGACGGTCTTATAAAGCCCTTACTAAAGTAAAAGCTAGCTGTCTTTTTATAGTAAATTAGGCTAAAAGACGTTTAAGAGAAGCTATCCTTAGAAGCCCGCCTTAAGAGTTTATAAGAGGAGCTAATAGCACGTAAGAGGAAGGAGACGTCTATAGCTAAAGAGAGGAATTAAGACTTATCCTAGAGGAGGGCCCCTAGCTTAATTAGGACTTATTCTTCTTAAAGGCCCCCTTTTTAAGGACTTATCCTTAGAGAAGCCCCCCTTTTTTATAAGACTTAATTTCCTCCTTAAGGCCCCTTTTCCTAAAGTAGGTCTAAAAGAGCCCGGGGCTAAAACCCGGATTTCTTAAGTAAGGGATAAGTATAGACTAAGACCTCCTCTATACGCTTACCGGCCTAGGTATTTAGCTTTACCCTTTCTATAAGGGTAGGCTATCGCTAAGGGGGTATATCGCGAAGCGTAGCCTAATTTCGTAGTTCTTAGAGATATCCCTTAGTACAAGGGACCTAGGAAGCTAAAAAATAGGTTTTAAGGAAGGAGCTAAAAAGAGGTATAGAGAGGAGGGTAGGGGTAAGAAGGGAAGTAAAAGTAGCGATAGCTTCCTATAAAGGTAGCGAGAGATAAGACGGATATACTAGCAACGGCTAGAAAGGAGGGGAAAAACCGGTAAAAAGCTTAGTAGTCGAAAGGATATTAGTAGCTTCTTTAAGCGGGATCTTCTTTATTAATTAAGATACTAGACAGGTATAAAGAGGGGCGTTAGATAGAGGGAAAAAGGATAATTAAGGCAATATAATAATTACTCCCCTACCTTTATTACTACCCCTATAAGAATTAAATCTCTTTGCCTTACTTATCCGACCCCTTACTTTTAATTTTACCTTTATATATTTTTATATACTTCTTATATCTCTCTTTACGAGACCTTTATACTATCTAGGTTAGTATATTCCTAAATCTTATAAGTCTAGGCCTATAATTTAATCTCCTTTATCTATAGTATTTAATTAAGGCTTTCTTTTAGTCTTATAATATAATTATTCCCTCTTATTTCCTTTAATATTATCTTAGGAAAATTAAGGGTTCTAGCTTAATAAGTAATATCCTTTTTTAAGGGATACTTAATTTATATATTTCTAGTAGTGCCCCTTAGTATAGCTAGGTTCCTTGCCTTAATACTACGATTTAAGCGTTATAACGGCGTTAATAGCTTATAAATAGCTTTAAAGGTAATATTAATAGGTAAAAGATAATCTAGCTATATAGGCTAGGCTTATAACTCTTAAGTAAGGGCTTAAGAGTATAGTAAAAGAAATAAGAGTATAGAAAGGTAAATTTAGTAATATATATCTTAGTCTATTTATTAAGATAAGGGAGGGGCTTATATAGGTATAGTAACTATATATAGCTAGCTAAAAGAGGGCACTAAGACGTTCTTATACTTATATTAGGCCTATATAATATTATTAAAAGGTATAAGTAATAAGCGTAGAATTAGGTAATCGATAACGTAAGCGGAAGGATCGGTCGAAGGAGTATAAGGTAGGATTTTGTCCGGAATTTATAACGAGTATATAAGGGGCTAAATAATATATTAAAAGAATAGCGTTATAAAGGATACTTATAAACTTACTTATTCTATTTACTACTCCTAGGGAAATCCTTTGTCTTTTATAGACTATTGCTTACTTACTAATAGACTAATTAGTTAGCTTTCTAGTATATTCTATAGTGCTTAAAAAGCTCTATCTATAGTATATCTTCCTAACTTAGTAGGTAGTCTAATTATAACGTAATAGTTAACGTAAGACTATAGGTTCTAGTATAAGTAGTAGATTTAACTAGAATATTCTATGCCCTACCTATTCTCGTATCGTAGATATCTTCGGAACCGCTAGGCTAAAATAGGCAATAGGGTATCCGTTTTACTCGTAATTAACCTATGCATTTTATAGATATTTTATATTATTATAATAGGCTTATCTTAACCCGCTTTTCCTAAAGGAAGGTATAGATGTTTAGTAAAGGTCTTTGTCTTTAAGGGTTATTCCCTTAAACTATATTATAGAGCCTCTTTTTACTAGCTTATTCTATAGAGCCTCCCTATGCCTATTATTTCTTTATAATAGTAAGATAGGAATATAAGGGTATATTCTTATAGCCTCCCTTAAAGAGTACTAAGTAAATAGTACTCCTTATTAGTTATTTCTTTTATAGTAGAATTATCCTTATTAAGAATAAGGTATATAATAGGAATATAAGGGAAAATTTTAAAACCCTTTCTAGGAAAAACCTTAGTAGGAAAAATCCTAGTTATAATTATAATTTTTCTCCTCTTTTTAAGTAAACCTTTATAAGGAAAAAACCTTATAGAGTTATTATAAGAAACCTTTAATAAGGAAAACCCTTATTTTTATAAGTTGTTTTTTATTAATAAGAAACCTTTTTAAAGGAAAAAACCTATTAGTTATATATAAAGGAAAAGCTAAGAAAGCGAAAGATAGCTAAAAATATCGCGTATACTATATACGTTAATTAACGCTATCGCTTATATTTAATAAGCGGCTATATCTTTTTCGTAATAAAAAAACCTTTATTAAAGGGATATAAGCTTTTCTTTTTAAGGCTCTTTTAATTCCCTAAGGGAAAGAAGCTCTTAGAACTTAAAGAATTTTTCTCTTCTTAGTTCCTTAGTAAATATATCGGCAATATTATCTTTAGATTTAATATAGAAAATCCGGATCTTCTTTTCCCTAATATTTTCTTAGGTATAGAAGTAAGTAATATCTATATACTTTATCTTTTTATAAAATTCTAGATTTTTAGCTAATTTAATAGCTACCTTATTATCTATTAAGATAAGAGGTATAGTATTAAGAATTCTAATAGATAAGCTATTATTTATCGAATAAAATAGCCGATTTAGATATAAAGCTTCTTTATTAGCTTCCTTAAGGGCAATAAACTTAGCTTCGTAGGTTAATAAGGCTATAGATTTTTACTTCTAGCTAGCCTAACTTATAATATTTTTATAAATATAAAAATAGTATCTAGAAATAGACTTTCTATCTATAAGGTTAGACGCCTAGCTAGCGTCTAAATAAATTTTTATAAAATTAGAAGTATAAGGGATATTATAGTAATAGATTATCCCTAAGTTAAGGTATTTATTTAAATATTTCTAGATAGTATTTAATACTTTAAAATATATATTATTTAGTTTAAAAGTAAATCTAGTATAGGAAATAATAGTATATAAAATATCTAGCCTACTTATTATAGCTAGATATAATAGAGCCCTTATTTCCCTTTAGTAAATAAGGATTTCTTTTTACGAAGGCGTTATAATAGCCTTTTTAAGCTTTACTCCTACTATAGTAAGCGTATTAAAAGTCCCTAAGTCTTCTTTATTATATTCTCGTATTTTATTATAAGTATATTTTTCCTAGGATATAAATATCTCCTTTTACTATAGTTTATAATTATATATATTCCTAAGAAGTCTTTTAGTTCCCTTAGAGGCTAAACCTTTATATAATCTACTACTTTTTTAAGTAGACTATTTATTATACCTCTATTAGGCCCTATTATTAAGAGGTTATCTACGTAGATTACTATCGTAATTTTATATTACGTATTTATAAATACCCCTTTATTTATAAAAAGGGCCGAAATCCTATCTTAGCTAATATAGAGCTAAGATAGTTATACTAAAGCTTTAGGCTTTATTTAAGGCTATATAATACTTTTTTTAATTTTACTACTAGCCTTTTCTTTTTATATAGCTCTAGAAACTATAAATAGCTAAAATTATACTTATACTAGTTTTTATTAAACTAGTCTTTAAGTATTAGCTCTTTATAGCCTATAAGGATTTTTATATAAATATCTATATCTATTTCGGTATATATAAAAGCATTTTTTATATCGTATTATAATAGAGTATAATTATTAGAAATAGCTATTATAAGTAGCATTCTAATAGATTCGGGTCTTACTATCGTAGAAAAGGTTTCTAAATAATCTAGGCTATAGACCTAATTAAATCCTTATACTACGTAGCGGGCTTTATATTTAATAATATTATTATTATTATCCCGCTTTATTTTATAGACGTAACGGCCGCCTAGGGCCTCCCTATTACTAGGAAGAGGCTTTAATTCCTAGGTATTTTAGTTTAAGAGCTCTTTTATTTTTAGAAATATAGCTCTTTTCTATTCTATAGCTTCTAAGCTATTTATAGCCTATTTAAATATTTTAGGCTCTATAGGATCCTTATTTTCTAGTAAAGATAGAATAATCTCTTTACTTTTACTATTTAATATAGTATTTATTTCGGGGTATACGATATAATCTTTATAAAATCCGTTTAGCTTCTTAGGTATATTAATACGGATTTTTAGATCCTTATTTAATCCCTTTTTTAAAAGAGGATTATTTCCCTTTTTTATAAAAAGGTTATCTTCCTTCTTTATAAGAGGGTTATCTTCCTTCTTTATAGAAGGGTTATTTTTCTCTTCTTTTAAAGAAGAGTTATTACCTTTTTTATATATAGGTTCCCTTTATAAATAATTATCCGGGACCTTATTTATAAAAGGTAAGGTATTAAAATTAAAGTCCTTAAGGTCTTCTTCTTTTTAATTTTCTATAAATTTATTTTCTAGGATAATAATATCTCTAGAAATTATTACCTTTCTTTTCGAAAAGTTATATATTTTATAAGCATTTTTAGTATAGCCTATAATAATTCCCTTATAAGCTCTTATTTCTAGCTTATCTAAGGGGTTTTTATTTTTATAATAAATAGTACTTCCGAAGGTCTTAATTTTCTTTAAGTCTTTTAAAGCTAGAGATTTATTTTCCTTCTTCTTTATAGGAGTTTAGAAGCCTATTTATAAGTAAGGGGTCCTATTATATAAATAGGCTGCTATTAGAATAGCTTCTCCCTATAGATATTTAGCTAGTTTTACCGTAAATAAAATAGCTCGGACTTTATTTAAAATAGTTCTATTAATCCTCTTTATTACTCTGTTTAATTTAGGAGTCCTAGGAGGGCTAGTATAATATTTAATTCCCTTTTATAAGTAGTAGGGTTTTATTTTATATAGGAATTCTTTTACGTTATCCGAAAAGACTTCCTTTATAGTAATATTATCCTAGTTATTTTTAACTAAGGCTTTATATTCTAAGAATTTATCTAGGGCTTCTACCTTAGATTATGTTAAAGATATTTCTAAATATCTTATCCTTATATCTAAAAAGGATATAAAGGAGGTGTATTTATTATAAGTAGGGGTTCTTATAGGGCCCTAAATATTAATAGCAACTCTATTAAGGTAATTATATACCTTATTAGATAGGGATTTATTCCTTTTATTAGTTGCCTTTACTTTAATATAAGCCTTATATTCTTTTATTTTTATAATATCCTTCTTAAGGATAGTTATATCTTTATTATATCTTTTAAAGGTTTCTAATAAGGCTTTAAGACTTATATATCCTAGCCCTAAATACTATAAATAAAAGTTAAGGTCCTTTATATTATTCCTTATATTATTAATATTATATAGGAATATCTTCTTCTTAAAGAAAGGAATTTCTAAAGAGAAGATATAAAGGTTATCTTACTATTTTCCTTTAGATATAATATTAGCTTAGTTATCTAATAGGAAAATTTCCTTACTATTAATAAGGGCATAAGTATTTTTAAAATGCGATTAGCTTATAATATTTACCCTTAATTTAGGTATAAAACGGTAGTTTCTTAAGATAAATAGCCTTTTATTATTCGGAAATCTAAAAAGAAGATCTTTATAGCCTTTAATAACTATATAAGATGCCTTTCCCTAATTAACTTTAGTAGAGATAGTTCGAAAATTAATAAGGAATTCCTTTTCCGATACTATATACCTAGTAGTACTAGTATTATATATAAAATTATAGAAATTTCTATTCTCTAAGGTTTTATAAGGGATTTCCTTCTCTTTTACCTTATATATAAGGTCTTTAATTCGAGAGGAATTTAAAGGTCCTATTTACCTATTATTAAATACGGCCTTTTTAAGGATATTTAAAGAGATATATACCTTTGCTTTTTCTTCGGAGCTTTTATAACCTTTAGGGGTAGGAGGAGGAATAAAAAATCGATTTCCGGTTCTTCGTCCGTTTAATTATCGATTTCTATTTTTTCTACTTCTAATATATATAGAAAAGAGGGTTTTTTCGTCTTCTTATCGACGTAAGAGTCTAATTCGATAGGATTTCCTTCTATAGAAGGTTTTCTAGGCCTCTTAGAAGGTATTCCTTTATTTTAATTTTTTAAATTTTTAGAAAAGCCTTTAAGGGCCTTTTCTAGGTAAAGATAGTAGTAATCTTTAACTAGATGCCTTTTCTTTTTATAGTAAGTATATTATAGTATAATTTTTATCTTTTTCTAGGGCTTCTTAGTAAAGAAAGCCTACTTAGGGGGATTTTCTAAAAACTTAGTCCTCTTAAATTTATCTATAAGACTACTAAAGAGAGACTCTAGATTAAAAGCCTCTAAGTTATTTCGAAGAGCTTACGTTATATTAGTTATATAGCTAGAAAACAAGCCCGAAAGGCTATTTAAAATCTAAGCTATAATAACTACTTCTAGAATTATAATATTCTATGCTTTTAGCTCATCGAATACCTCTTTTACCTTATTTAGGTAGCCTTCTAGGGATTTAAAATCCCTTACCGAAGTATTAAAAAGCTCCTTTATAAGTAAGTAATTTAAAGTAAAGGAAATAGGGTTATATAGGTTTTTTAACCTATCCTACGCCTTTTTAGTATTTATTATATACTTTATTTAGGTTAAAGAACTATCTTTAATATAAAGAAAAATTAAAGTAAGTGCTTCTTTTATCTTTAAGTAATTTTCTTACTATATAGTAGTAAAAAGCTTCTCCTTAACTAAAAGAGTCTATATTTAAATAGCCTTATAAGGAACGGTGTTCCTACTATAAATAAAGCAGCTATAATATGCTCTCCCGATTATATAAGCTAATAAGTAGTATATTAATTATAGACAAAATCTCATCCTATAGAGTAAGAATCGCTCGTCATTTTACATGTCATTATGCATTAAACGGGTTGCCGGTTATGGTACAATCGGGAATCGAAGGAACAGAGCTAGCTTGGAATACTAGCTAAGACCTCTTAAGAACACCGGCACGACCAACCTCCTTTAAACACAAATATCAGTGGAACCAAGACACTTCCAGACTCACTCGAGGTATTACGGAATTCCCTAGTCTTAGGGCTATACGGCAGCCTAAATCTAGTCCCGAAAGGTTCTTCCGTTCAGCTATAATTGTCTATATAAGACAGCATGTCCGCTAGTAGATAGATTAAGAATCATTAACTTTAACACCTCTTCCACACACTAATATACTACTAATAAATTCTATTGAAAATCCTACCTTATACTCCTTCTTCCCCTCTATTACGTAGTCTTACGTAATTCCTTAATTTCCTAAAATTCCGCTTTTACTTATATACCTTAAGAAGCCTAGAAGGTATAGTTAGAACTACCCTTAAGTTTAGTAAATTTAAACTTATCCCTAGAGCCTATTTTAGAAATTCGAGGTCGTATAGTTAGTATTAGAATTTCGAAGTTATTACCTAACTTATAAAGAAGCCGGGCTTATAACCTATTAAAAGGTATAAGTAATAAGCATAGAATCGGGTAATCGATAACGTAAGCGGAAAGACCGGTCGACGGAGTATAGGGTAGGATTTCGTCCGGAATTTATATCGAGCATATAAGGGGCTAAATAATATATTAAAAGAATAGCGTTATAAAGGATACTTATAAACTTACTTATTCTATCTACTACTCCTAGGGAAATCCTTCGTCTTTTATAGACTATTATTCGCTTACTAGTAGACTAATTAGTTAGCTTTCTAGCATATTCTATAGTGCTTAAAAAGCTCTATCTATAGTATATCTTCCTAACTTAGTAGGTAGTCTAATTATAGCGTGATAGTTAAAGTAAGACTATAGGTTCTAGCATAAGTAGTAGATTTAACTAGAATATTCTATGCCCTACCTATTCTCGTATCGCGGATATCTTCGGAACCGCTAGGCTAAAATGGGCAATAGGGTATCCGTTCTGCTCGTAATTAACTTATGCATTTTATATATATTTTATTTTATTAGGATAGGCTTATCTTAACCCGCTTTTCTTAAAGGAAGGTATAGATATCTAGTAGAGGTCTTTGTCTTTAAGGGTTATTCCCTTAGACTATATTATAGAGCCTCTTTTTACTAGCTTATTTTATAGAGCCTCCCTATACCTATTATTTCTTTATAATAGTAAAATAGGAATATAAGGGTATATTCTTATAAATATCCTTAGGCTAAGGGAGTTATATTAGTTAGGCAGGCTTCCTTATATATAACTATTAGGTCTATTAAGTATAACTATAGCCTCTTATACCTACTCTCCTTAATAGTAATAAATACTATACCGGTATCTAGAATAAAGTTAGCGCGGCCGCTAGGCGCCTTCTTCCTTAAGGCGGGCTCTATCTATAATACTAGTAGTAATAAATAGGCCTATACGTTCTTCTTAAGGCCGTTCTTTATGCCTAGAGTATAAAAAGAAAGGAAAGTCCCTAATAAGGATAAGTAGGCGGGCTATGCCTTTTATACCTCGCTAATAGATAATAAGACGCGAAGGGGAGACGTACTTAAGGAAGAATAGGGTCCTAGGCAGAGTAACCTCCGGCTACGCTATAGTAATACCCTCCGGATATATACCTTTATCTCCTTTTAGTCGCTAAATCTCCTTTTAGTTAAGTATACTAGGCCGTAATTAGCTCGATACGTAGTTAAGCGGAAGTATATTAAGGTTTATTTATAGTAGACTATTAGGTAATATCCGTTATATACCTATTAAATACTTACTCCTTCTAAGTAGGTTATATTTTCTTATAAACGCTTTATTTAGTTAAAGAGAGTTAGTATAGCTCTTTATATATTAACCTTTAGCCTTTATATATACCCTTTAAGTATAATATCTATAGTTATAATATACCCTATAAGGCTAATACTTAGGGTTATAGTATTTAGAGTTAAGTATCCTTATAAATAATAGTAGGTATACTATCTTAATAGATTACCTTATAAACGCTTTATAAAAAAGTAGTCTATATAGAAGGGTAATATATAGGGAGTTAAGGGTATATTTATTTATATAGAGTATAACTATTCTATTTTATTATCCTATAGTTAAGTATAGGTAAAACCCCTTAGATTAAGGTAAAGCTACTATTTAGTCCCTTAGTATAAGGCTATTATAAAAGTCCTCCTTTAATAAGTTATCGATAGTACCTATATAAATTAAGTTATAATTACTAATATAGTACTACTAAACTATAGTTTAAAGTTAATATCCTTAAATAGCTCTTTATTATTATAATAGTTATTTATAGGTAATATATATACTAATTATCTAATTAAATAGGGCGGACTACCTTACTATAAAAAGGAAAGAGTAGATTACCTACTTAGGAGACTATTACTTTAAGGCTTCCGTATTAAAGTATCCGCGGTATACTACTTTATTTTATCCTACTTACCCTCTTAAGCCTAGACCTTCTTAATTTAAGAGAGATATAGCTTACTATAGAGATAGTTACTTAGTAGCTCGCTAAAGATATAGAGGGTCCTTTTAAGAGTATTTATCTCGGCCTCCTTAATAGCCTTTTTTATAGCTTCTACCCTTATATTATGCTTATTGCCTCTACTAAAGCTAGTTCTATTATAAGAAGTTAGGGCTCTATTAGTTACCTAAAAGATAGTAATATATACCCTATATATAGCTTCCGCTATCTACCTTATAAGACTCCTTTCTATATATAACTTATAAGATTATTTAATAACCTCTAAGCTTTATTAGTTATAGCTAAATATATTATTTACTAATAAGATTATATCTATACTACTAAGATAGGAAATCTTTAACCCTCTAGGCCCTAGTCTCCTCTAAACGTACTTAGGACTAAGCGGCCTCCTAAGGATAGAAAGGGCCGCCGGCGCTATACTACTATCCTTAGATACTAGCGCTATATTAATATACCTATATACTAGTAGTACGTTAATATCGGGTAAAGATATTACTTAAGTCTTCCTATTAGGTCGTAACTAATCCTCCTTATCTACCTTACGGCTATACTTTATCGCGGGTAATATCCTACTTATAATAAACTCCGTTACTAGAAAATAAAAAATAGGAACCCCTTAAGCCTACTCCGATAAAGTAGACGATACTTTATATAGGTATTTTCTCGATAATAAAATAAAGAAGAAAGAAGAATCGATCCTACTTAGATCTACTATACGGGAGGGGCGGCCTACCCTCTTATATCTCTAGTATATATAGTCCCTATAATCCGCTTAAACGCGTTTAAGTATATATAGTTAACTAGCGTAGCTATATATATAATTAGTAGCTATCCTCCGCCGTTATCCTAGCCTTAGTCACTGCTCTACTCCCCTCCCGGCCGTTCCACTAAATACATAGCCCACGTGATTCTCCGTGTGCCTAAGAACTGCTGCCCTGGTGCCTGGTGCACTGGGACCCTATAACTAAACTTAAGTGATAGGGGGCCATGGGGTAGAGGGAACTCCGTCCCTCTCCTGTCCTCCGCCTCCGGCTTCGGTCCCTTTGACCTCCGGTTAGGGCTCCCTCCGGTCGTTCGTCTCGCTCCGCTCGAGGCCAACGGGTAGTGTTTATATGTAAAGTGTATGGGCGAGTGACCTTGTGTTTGTTTGGAAGGGTGTGTGTAGTGTAGTGCACGTGTTTGTTCTTGTCCGTCGCGCACCCTTGCGGATGCGTGCTCCTCCCGTGGTGTTGAGGTGTCTTGTAAACTGATTTACTAGATTGAAGATTGTGAGTGTGGCTCTCCACACCCGCACCTACGGCGCGTGCGCACCCCCCTTTGGGGGGGTTGTGTTCGTATCTCGGAAGGGATTGTTAATGGTTGTTGGTAGCGCTTGGAAAGTATTATCTTGTAAACGCTGGAGGAATCCGGAGGTGGTCATTAGAGTCGAGTGCTTAAAGTGAATTATCTTGTAAACGTATAGGGTGAACTTGAAAACAATTTCAAGTACCCTATCTTTCAAGTGTGCTTGTAAACGGTCTAAGTAGAGATCCTTCCCCGTCGGCTTAAGTGAAGGCATCGTGAGTGTCCTAGAGTATTCCTATAAAGACTTCCGATATTGCTCCTTCCCCGTCGCATCATAGAGTCGCTCCTCGCGTCGCTCTTTAGGTCTTCTTATAAATGCATCGAGAAGTTTATCACATCACTTTAGTGTGGTGACTCAACCGGTGGTTAGGTACGGCATATAATAGATGAAAGATCAAAGATCCAATCAATTACGATGATCTGCTGCTACACTGCTTCGTTCCGCTAGTCACTGGAACTTCGTCCCGACTTTTCTCCGGTGTGCATCTACATGTCTACAAAAGGAAGTGAAGCTATTCACGACACGTTTTCAGGAAAAGTGCGGTGTATACACGGATATCGCTCTGCAAAACGACTCTGCATCCGATTTGTGCTCCGACTACACATGCCGTCCGGCAATGCAACGCATGCGATGTTCATTCACGCCGGGCACAGCCGAAGATGAAAAGAAAACCTCCTTCCGTCCACGTGAAAGAGGGGTGACTGGGCCTACACCTCGCGACGGTATCTGACCGTACGTTTTCACAAAGAAAAGAGAAAGGATACATATTTTATAGCATAGTAAAAGAAAAGAGAAAGTCTCTAGGTCTTTAGCCACAATAAAGTCTGTGGTGAGGCACCCGCAAAGGTTGTTGAACGCATGTTCAAGATATGTTCCCGGGAACAAAACGAGTCGAAGCCCGTCTAGGGCGTGGGGAGAGTGTGGAGTGAACACTTGTCCAACTAAGCCACCGCAAGACTGTTGTTCTGATCCGCTCGGATCCTGAAGAAAGATTCCTCCCTCGTTCCCACTTACTGTCTTCTCGACCAAACCCTCCCGGGCTATAGGAAAAAGCATCGTCTGTAGTAAAGGGGCTACCACCTCTCTTATCCCTCTCCTGCCGTCGAGTCGTGGCGAAGCCACTATCAGTAAAGCTTCCCCGGCTCAGTGAAAGAGTCAACCATCCTGTATTTAGGCAGTGACCCTCACGGGAGTGTTCATTACTTGATGTCGTCTCGAGTCGAGGGGCGGCAGCGCCTCTATACCCTTCCCGGGTGAAAGGGAGAGGGAAAGAGGAAAAGAACCAGCCGGGGTTCTGTTAAGTGTGTGAGGGGGGCCTCCCCCCTCTATATACCTCTCGGTGCCAGTGTCTCCACTTTGTGCTTGAACATGTTCAAGCATTAGACTGCATGGAAGGCTGTCGCAACCCGCAGTTGACCGACCATTACCCCGCTGGGTTCTTGGTCTTACGACCGCTGTACTTCTGTCCCGTCCGTTGCGCGTAATACATCCCACGTGATGCTCCGTGTGACTAGAGTGTGGGGCGGTTGGCCGTTGGCCCTGGGCCCCCTATATACCAAACTTAAGTGATAGGGGGCCATGGGGTAGAGGGAACTCCGTCCCTCTCCTGTCCTCCGCCTCTAGCTTCGGTCCCTTTGACCTCCGGTTAGGGCTTGTTTGAATGTAGCTGGCCTCTGTGTTTGCGTGTGTGTAAGAGTACTTTCGTGTCCTGTGGTGTTGGTGCCTCGCTCGTGTGCACTCGCTTGGTCCATCTCCGTGGACATTCTGTGCTCTTGTAAACGCGCTGACGTCTGTCTGTATTGTTTCTCTCGTGTGACGTTTGTCCATGCCGTTTGTTCTTGTGAGTGCAAGCGTTCCCTTGCTCCCCTGCGGTCGCGGTCACCAGTCTCTCGACTTGCGTGTGTGTTCTTGTAAACGAACTTACTTGGTTGAAGTCTCTTGCAGCGTGGCTTCTCACAGCCGAACCTCCGGCTCGCCTGCACCTCCTTCGGAGGTAATGACCGTATCCATGAAGGGATTGAGGGTTCGGGGTGGTAGCCGGGGCAGTGACTACGACTTGTAAACGGGTAGGAGCCTACGATTTTTGATCACTCCAGTCTTGTTCATCCCGTCACTGGCTCAGTCCATTCCTTGTAAACGTACGTGGACAACTTGTGAACGTTGGAGAGTTGTTTCAGTCTACGTGTCTGACCATTCCATCTGTCCCTTGTAAAGGCATCAGGTGCTGGAGAGTCCTTGTCTCGTGGGTTGCCGTGACGCTCCCCATGGTCGCTGCTCCTAAGAGCCAGCTGCAGTGTCATTCAGCGCATCACTTGCTGTCTCAGCTTTCTTCCGTCATCCATTCAAGTTGTCATTCCCATTCCTCCTCTACTTGTACAGTCTACCGGTCTACCAGTGGACATGTCGAGTGAAGGCATCGTGACGTCCAAAAAGGGAAGGCGGGGTTACCCTCTCAGCGTTCTTCCTCTGTTGTGTGTTCCTTCCCAGTCACTTGATTCGAATTGTTCGTCTCCTCACCCACTCTTGTTGACCATCCTGGCCGGGGTACGGGACTCGACGGAGCGCCGGAGCGCCGGAGCGCCGGAGCGCGGAGTACATTTCCCCAGTCCTCAAGAAGGGAAACAAGCGGGAGCGTAGCCCGCAGGGCGGAGTGGGAGCGAGTGAACAACGTGCAACCTGTGCTGGGTGCGTTCACAAGAAAGTAGTACCCGATACTTACAACAAAACTGTTCTCTCCGCGTTCACAAGGGAGTAGTACCCAGATGCTCTCTACCAACCTGTTCCTGTCACGGAAACAAGTGGAGCGAAGCCCCGCCAGGGGCTGTTGCGGGAACGAGTGCACTCGGGAGTAGTACCCAGATGCTCTCACACAACCGAGTCCCGTCGCGGGAACAGAACGGCAACCTTGCGTCCCGGAGTGCCGTGGACACATGTCTTGTCCATCTTTCCGCTTGAAAGGAAGAAGAACCTTGCTCTTGGTTCTAGTCGATACGCGCCGTAGGCGCTATTGTGGCGAAGCCACCAAGTGCTTGCATCCTCTGTCTGTCAATAGTACCTTCCTCTCGTCCAGTGTTTCTAGTCGTGCCGCAGGCACCATGCTCTCTCTTCCCGAAGAATAAAAAGAAGAAGAGAACCATCCTTGGTTCTGTTGTGTGTGTCGAGGGGGGGCACCCCCCTCTATATATACCTCTCGGTTGCTGATCCCCAGTTTTGTCCGGGTTTTGCCCAACCCTTCCTTCTGCATGCATGGAAACCGGTGGTAACCTGCACTGCCTGACCAGCGTCATCCCTCCCGTCTGATTCGCTGCTATGACTCACTACTTGTCTGCCGGTCAATCCGTGCTAGTACTGCAGTGAATCACGTGCGTTCATCCTGCTCTATGGGCTGGGCCGTTGTGCCATGGCCCCCTATAAACCAAACTTAAGCATATAGGGGGCCCTTGGGGTAAGTGACCTCCCGTCACACCCTCTTCTCCCTCCAGTCGAAGTCACTCCGTCCCGTCGTTTGTCCTCCTTCCAGTCGGGTACTCCCTCCGGTCGTGGCCCAGATGTACTGTTCGTATGTGTTGAGTACGTGCCCGGTACTCATTCTGTGCGTCCATGTCTTGTCACTTTATTCCCTCGCTCATTACATTCGCTTGGTCAATCGTCCCGGCTTTTGTGTTCAGTCAGTGTCCGTCGTGCGCCCTCACGGACGCCTACTCCTCCTTCTGCTGGAGTCGACCACCTTGTAAACGCCTTACCCAATCGAAGATGGCGAGTGTGGCTCTTCACCCAGTCCTTCGGCCTGTGTGCACCCCCCTTCGGGGGGATTGCTTCCGTAGTCATAGAGGAGTCCTCCGGAGGTGAACAGAAAGTCTGTCCCTTGTAAACGGTTGTGGGGTCTACTATCTTGGATGGCATTCTTGTAAACAGTTCAAGACAAGAAGTACGGTCAGAGTCATATCAAGATGGTTCACAGGTGGTCATGTATTCGTTCACATCAAGTTGCCCCATCATCACTCTTCGTGTAACTAGCCTAACGCAAAATGAGGGCATCGTGACATGCCGATGCAACAAAGATTCCATCAACGCCGTCGCTGCGTAACCGAAGCGCAAGAAGAAAAAACCTTGTCACGTCGCCCGTGTCCTGACTCCAAAAGCATGTCTTAGCTGGCGCCTCCGCTGGTCTAGTCCTCTCGGGACCGATTCACCCAACTCCGTAGTAGGTCGGCCGCTTCCTGTGCTGGTGCCGTCTATCCGTCAGTAGACGTTTGCCAGGATGTGGGGGGGAGCACTCACAAGAAACATTGTCCAAGTCTCCCAGAGTCGCTGGGCAGCCGGGAATCGGGTTCCCCGTGCGGACATTGCAGAGGGGCGCCAAGTCGACACTCTCGTGAACGACGATGCTGTTCTGCATACGCGCCGTGAAGTTCTTGTCCCTGCCAAGATCCAGTTAGCTACCCGCATCGGGGAAAACAGCAGAGCGATGCTCACAAGACCGTGACCTTGCGGTCTAGGCCGTCCACTTTACGGTCTAAATCATCCAACTTCCTGTTAATCGTGCGCATCTCGTTCCGCAAATCGTTGCGCATGGCTTCCAGCGCTTGTGCGAGTCGAAGACCGCCATCGACTGCCGGAAGATTTTGACACCGTGAGAACTCCTCGGACAAAGCCGATAAACTGTCCGCCACCCGCGGAAAAGAGGGCTGTGGAAGGTCCTGCGCGGCCTCCATCGCTGAAGCAAAAACGAGGGCCAAAAAAGGCACTGCTGGGTGCTAACGAGCTGCGGTCTAGATCTGCCTGATCGTTGGGTGCCTAGGTGATGATTACCGTAGGTGCACCTGCCCCACGGATGCAACAAGAGGTGTTGGACGTGTCACGTCTCCGCAGTAACGAGTGCGCGTAGTCAGCTGACTCTGCTGCTTGCTTTCTCCTAAGCAAACCAGGTCCCTCCGGACTTTTATTCGTCCCGCGCCGTGCGCTGGGAAGAGAAGGTAGCCTACCCTGGATCAAGTCCCTTTCCTGGGGAGAAAACGATGGAACTTCCGTGATCCCGACGGAAAAGTAAGAGAACAAGTGCCAAGGGCAAGTCTGCCCGACAGTCGCTCCGGCGGGGGATCGTCCCCTTTTATTTATCCCTTTCCAAGGTCTTTGTAGTATCCGTCCGGGTCTCCTCCCGTCCAGTTGTGGAGTCATGCAACCACTACGTGCAAGCTGACTTGTGACGCGCCGTCTCCGTTCCACTCAACAGGCTCTTAACACTCAGTCCCTTCTATCCTCTCCGGAACTGCTAGTACCACACTCAATCCTGACGGAAAGGTGTCTAGAGCTGGGCCTGGGCCGTGGGCAATGGGCCCCCTATAAACCAAACTTAAGTAATAGGGGGCCGAAGCACAGAGTGACCTCCCGTCACATACAATCCTCGCCTCCAGCTGCGGTACCTTTTCCCTCCGGTCAAGGTCAGTTCCTCCCTCCGGTCGTGGCCCATGTGTACAGTTTGTACTGGCAATGTACGTGCCAGTGACTCCCGTCTGTGTGTCCTCCACACTCTTCCTTTGCTCGTTGCACTTGCTCAGTCAAGAGTACTGTCTTGCACATTCTGTGTAGTGTCCGTCGCGCACCCTTCCGGATGCTCGCTCCTCTCCTCGTGTTTACCTCTTGTAAACGCTTTACTCGATTGAAGAACGTCAACGTGGCTCTTCACAGTCGAACCTTCGGCTCGCCTGCACCCCCCTTCGGGGATTGATTCCATAGTCATCAGGAGTCCTCCGGAGGTGAACAAGGAGTCTATCTCTTATAAACGGGGTTGGCTAGGTATCTTGTGTGGTTCACTTGTAAACGCTGTGGAGAAAAGGGGCGTGAAGGGTGTATGTCTACTGTCACGATTATTTCTGGTGTTTATCGAGGCGCGTGGGCAGGGATCGAATTGAGTTGCCGTGTCAAGGCTAAATGTTCTACTTCACATGCGCTGTTTGCTCCGACGACGAAGTTGGAACGGTGTCCGTGGCCACCGGAGTAGGGAAAGAGTCCTGCCTGTCATGACTGCGGCCCCTTGTATTCACTTCCGCGAACCACCTACAGTGGCTAAAGCCAACGCCAAGACCCACCGGGGAATCTACCTCAGACATTACGAGAATCCATCGTCTTCTTCCGCACGGACTGTCAAGGCGGAACGGTCAACTCCAGGCGATAAAAGATCTCTGACCGAGTAGCCGGACAAGGCCTCCACATGACTTCGCAAGACCTCACCTTGCGCCCACGAGAAAAACTCGCGCTCATCCTCAGGTCCGATGGGCTGAATGACGTTTACCCACTCGGGAAACTTGACCAGGGCCACGTCCCCCCGTCTGGGAGTGACTGCAACGACACCGTACATGACACAGTCATTGACCCTCGCAAGACGTGTGAGCCGAAACATGCCCGGAAGGGGCTAAAGAGGTGGCGAAAGGACTGCTCCCAGCACTCGTACTGGGTCGTGTCGAACCAGCAGCAACACATGTTGTACCACAGCCGTAGCAAGGCCGGGTTGATGCACGGGGACCGACAGCCCCTCGCTCACTCGAGTCCATGTCCGATGCGCTAGAAGATGGGAAGAGCCGGCCGGGCTCTCGTCAAACGACAGAAAGACCATGATGAGAACAGATCCGCCCACTGGGGCTGATACTTCACGGCGTATGATCTCGTCGCGGAAGAGACACAACCCTGTCTCCAAGATTCCTCCGGTCCAACAGCAACAGCAACAGCAAGGCTCACGCCCTCTTACCAAGCTGTATCTGCACACCCAAGTGGCAGAGAGGACCTCCGCCCGCCTGAGCCCGGTTGCATCAATAACGTGTTCCCGTTCCACTCAAACTTCCAACGAGGTAGAGTGGCTCCCGAGCCAAGAGGACGAAGAAACCCGCCTCGTGTCAAAGCCCCACACCGCTTGATGTGGGAAGGGAAAACCGTCTCTCGGCCGGTTGTCGAAGAGTGGCGAACGTGTCTCTTAGATTTACTTCCGTAAAACTCACTGCCTGGAGTGTGAAACGATCAAGCCCGTTTGGGCCTACGTGGGTGGGCGCCCCCCCGGGTTTTATACTTCTCGTATCTCATGTGTCCGGGTGTCTGTCCCGGACGTTGGTGGAGTCAAGTAAGCCGTGCCGGCAACTGTCTCGTTGGACCCGCGCCCTCCCCCCGGTCGGTCAGCTGCTATGACTCGCTCCGTTCCCCCCTTGTCACTCCCGCGCTATGCACTGCAGCGTATCTACTTTGTAGTAACACACTGCTCTAGAACGTTGGGCCGTTGTGCCATGGCCCCCTATAAACCAAACTTAAGTAATAGGGGGCGCGGCAGTCAAAGCGACCTCCCGTCTCTTTGTGTCCCTCACCTCCGGATCGGTACCTTTGACCTCGCTCCACTCGTTCAAAACTCCTGCGTGAAGTTGTAGGCCAAGCCAGCTCTGCTCGGTCGCCGGGTGTGGTGAAAATGGCAAGAGTCAAGACTGTGCCCAGCACAGATGACAGCAAGCGGGCACCTAACCCGATAAATAGTGCGTAGCGCGTCTCTAGAGAGACAAAGGACGCGTTCGGGCTGGTAGACCAGTCAATCCATCTTGACTCACGCGAGTGAAGGAGGCCTGTGCAGAGTGAGTACACAAAAAGAAAAACAGTTCCACCGGGAATTTCCCGCTCCCCTGATGCCGAGAGCCGACAGCTTCCATATGGAAGGTGGATGAAGGAATGAACCATCCAAGGTTCAAGTGAGTGGGCGAATCCTCTTCTTATGTCTCCGACGCGTACAGTGTCCGGGCTCTGCGCCCGTCCAGTAGTGGGGTAAGGGATTTTCCGGTGATCTGCCGGATCTGGCGATTTGCCGGATTGCGGCGACTTCGCACGCTCAACATCAATCGACGATAGCTCAACATCCACGGTGCCAATTGACGTATCCTTTGAGTGCCTGAATTGTCAGAAGCAGTGAAAGTCTAGGATATATTTAGAAGTTTTATCTAGGGGGCAATGCGCTGCGGTGCTGACATCAAACGAAGCAACGGCCAAAATAGGATTCCGACAGATTGTGTAAGTCATTTCGGCCAACACAGCAAAAACAGAACATTATTGACTTTCATCGTGGGCTTTAATCATGTGGGATTCTCCCTATTATATCCATAGCGCAGAAATTGGCTCAGGATACTGCCAAAAATGGGGGTTGGAAGGGCGACCTAGATAACCTCATTCTACGCACCCGTAATGAGCCAGATTGAACGTGATTCGACGCTACGAGCATCTTCTGAAAAGAACCTACATATGCATCTGAATGTAAGGTTTATTTTTAGCTTGAACTTCAGTGCGCGAGGCTCCTCTTTCACACCTGACAAGGAAAGATGCGCACGAAAATTGAAACTCGACACCCTGCCCTAAAACACGTATAACATGGATGAAAAGGGATTTCTATTCCTTACGAGCATTTGAACGAACATTTTATTCCTCTTATTAGAAAAAACAAGGCAAAATTGCTCGGCGTATTAAAAAATGGCAACCCATCCTCCCTTACGTTCAAGATGTGCGTCAGTCAAGAGATGGCATCGCTGCCCCCATTTCTCATCCACCAAGACAAGCCAGCACAAACCCTGGACTTTTGGTTGGTGAAACGTGAATCAAGTCGTCAATAAATATTTTTTAACACGTCAAAAACGAGGTGGATGAATCACAATATTGGAAAAGAGCAGCTCGTCAGTACGTTGGACCGGTTTACTAAGGCGAAGCTCGAAACGGTCGTGCTTTTCGCCTTTTGGTTACCGATGGCCACTTAAACATTTTAGTATGGATTTTATGGGTGGTGTGACGGGCACCAGATGATCGTTGTGGTGTTTCCTCCTCATTCCACTCATCGGCTGCAACCCTTGATGTATCGTTATTCAGCCTCTCTCAGCAGCGTATATGTATAATCTTCTTCATTGTACAGACAAATAAAAAAGGTTAATTAAATCGTTGAAAATGAAGCTCTAGACTGTGTTTTGGAAGGCATTTCAGGAAGTAGTCGAGAAGACCTCTGTTGATGCTGGCCGCAACAGCCGAAGGCTGAGTAGCACCCTCGAAAGCCCTCAATGTGCGTTTTAAGTGATTTATATGAGAGCTTAAGTTAGAAGAGAACAGGTAGTCACAAGCACCAGCGCAGGCAGGGCAGTAAGGCTCCAAAGATGATCTCTTCTGCTGTACAGATTGGAATGCAGACGAGGTGTTTAGCTCTGCAAAAGTGGCTCAAACTCGCTAAAGAAATACAGCTTAAGGACCCCAACAAAAAGAAGAGGCTCTGAAGAAGGAGACCTGAAAGTTTCAGCAACAGAAGAAGGCGGCGGAGCAAAAGCTTTCGCTCTACAGAAGAGGAAGCAATGAGAGGCGGAAATTGGGAGAAAACGACGGATGACGGAGGCCGTGAAGCAAAATATGGAGATAAATTGGCACTATTAACAAGAGCTGAAGATTTTGACTATGGAAAAGCCCCAGAAAATGCAGAATGAGCGACGGGTGGCCCCTGAGGGTCGCGTGAGGAGTCAGGATGCTCACGCCGCAGAAATTGTCACTCTTCCGTTCACACCAGAGCGGACCATAGCATTGCAGGTACCAAACCCACTATATAATAACGCAAACAACAAGGCAATGATAACCTCAACCCACATATCCTGTCCTCAAAGGCCCTCTTTAGCTGTTGATAGTGATCGGGAGGTAGTGGGTGCATTTCGGGGACTTGCGCGATCGGAGAGTAACAGAAGACGACCTCGATGACTGGATGACTTCAAAAAATATTGAGTGAAATCTTTGAGCATTATTAATTTCTCTTATGAGATTTTAGAATAATTCAAATAGTATTCGTGGAGTTATTCTCAGTTCTTTACTGGAATGCAAGGGAGAAAAAAACCGGCGAATCACCCGATCCGGCAGATCATCGGAAAATCCCTTATGCAGTGAAACTACGTAACCTGCATGTGTGACGCGCCATCTGCCCTCCGTTCGATTGGCTCTTATGACTGCATGCACTCCCCCCCGTCGTTTCTGCTTAGTACTACACTCAATCACGTGCGTGAAAGGTGTCTAAAGACTGGGCCATGGAGCAGAGGCCCCCTATAAACCAAACTTAAGCATATAGGGGGCCCGGGGGTAGAAGGGACTCCGCCCTTCCTCCTGTCCCTCGCCTCCTGCTCGGTACTGGTGACCTCCATCCTGTCGTTCAAAACCTCCCTCCTGTCGGTTTTTCTCGCTCCGCTCAAGCACCTCCCTCCGGTCGGGGTGGCCCAACGGGTACTGTTTGTATGTGTCTCGGGTGGTGAAGTGACTTAAGTAGGGACTGAGCGGGTGTTGGAGTGGTTGTATGTCCGTCGTGCGCCTTTCAGACGCCTACTCCTCTCCACTGGGTAATGATACCTTGTAAACGATTGACACGATTGAAGATGAGTTGACGTGACGCTTCGCTGCTGTTCACGTCAGTCCTTCGGCCTGTCCGCACTCCTTCGGAGTAAATTCCATAGTGATGGAATGGCCCTCCGGGGGTGATCATTCGGAGTAATGTCTCTTGAAACAGTGTTCTTGTAAACGTTGAAGGTGTCCTTGTAAACGCCTCAAGTGACTTGGAGCGTGGAATACGTATAAACAAGGGTTAATCTACGTCTTGTGTGCATTCTCGTAAACGCTTAGGAAAGAAGAATATCTCCTGTATGCGTGATGGGTGATGTTCGTCTACAACACAACATCTTAGGCCGAATGACTGGAAATGTCTATAAACGAGGCCAACACCCGAAAAGGGAAAGTGCCCACGAAGGGACCGAAAGCCAATCGCATTTGCTCATCCATACCCAATGAGATGCCAATTTCGTCACGTAAAGAAGACAAGCCTAAGCCAAATTGCCGACGCATCATACCGAAACTGCGCCTAATCATCCGTCACTGCCACTGCCGGAACATGGCAGACTCTTCGACAACCAGCGAGGAAACCCTTCCGGTGTTCAATCCAGGAGTCATGTGCGTCTAGGGACACGACCTCAAAGAAGGACGAGTCGGCCACCCGTAGTACCGGAGATAGCCTGCCGCCCCTGCTACGGGGACAGCCCAGGTATTTCTCCACCGCCCGTTCCAACTGAAGACCCGTCCAAGCGCCTGAGAGGGGACAGGCCATGTCGAGCAGAAGCACGATGCAACATGCATCGCTCCCCCGTGTGCCGGCGGAGCTCGAACTGTCTGATGCCGACGAAGGAGAAGGTGAACGGGGACTTTGCGCCCCGGGGAACCAAACATCAGCTCTCACCTTGAGTCGAGTCTCCAACAAAGACCAACACTGGTCCCTCCGACTCCCGTCTGGAAAGAGCAAATGAACCGCGAGGGTCGACCCCCCCGCTTGAACGGGCGTCATAGCATCCGCGTGTCGAAAAGCAGCGCAGGCATCGCCCGCGAGCTTCCGCAAGTTCATGTATATGTCGCTCCGCGTCACCAAAAGATTCCACGATCTCATCTCCATCGCTCGACCCCTCCCGGGGGCTGTGAGACTCCTGAACCGTGCTACTCGAATCCGAGCCAGAACCACTGTGGTAATGGACAAGAGGACGACGCCCGTCCTCATCGCTGACGTAGTCTGTCATGGCAGCCTGCTTGGCGGGTAGGGGACAGCACGAGAGCTAGAGAAATGTGCACTTGCACTAGAATCCTCAAGAACTTCCACGAGGTTTACCAAAGAAACCTGTGAGAAGATGCAGGCTTTCACTCCCGTTCAACTGAACTCCGTCAATCTGGCGGCGCATCCAGCAGAAGCCAGTCAGAAGAACTTCTCTCGAGTTGGACTGGGCGAGACGTTGCTCTTATACCTCCCGCATCTAGCTTGTCCGGGTTGCACCAACCCGGCCATGTGTGGAGCAGTCGTGGAAGCTGCGCAACCCGACCAAGTGTGACGTACCATGTTCTCTCCGCTCCATTGGTTCTTATGACTCACTTCTTTCCCCCCTGTCAATCCGTGCTAGTACTGCAGTGAATCACGTGCGTTCAAGCTGCTCTATGGGCTGGGCCGTTGTGCCATGGCCCCCTATAAACCAAACTTAAGTAATAGGGGGCCGAAGCACAGAGTGACCTCCCGTCACATACAATCCTCGCGTCCCGCTGCGGTACCTTTTCCTCCGTCAAAGAGCTCCTTCCAGTCGTCAGCTCCTTCCAGTCGCGGCCCACGTGTACTGTTTGTATTGACAATGTACGTGCCTGGTACATTTGATTTTCTTGGTTCGCCCGTCTCACTTATTCCCTTGCTCGTGCCTCGCGCGGTCAGTCCTGCTGGGACTGTATTCTGTTTCCCGTCCGTCGCGTGCCTTCCAGACACTTGCTCCTCCTGTCGCCGGGTGTTCTTGTAAACGGCACCCTCAATCGAAGATGGTGAGCGCCACTCTTCACAGCCAGTCCTACGGCCTGTCTGCACCCCCCTTCGGGGGGGTTGTGTTCGTATCTCGGAAGGGATTGGAGATATCAGGCTACACGCCTTGTTCCACTCTCCCGCTTGGGTTGAACCGAGACAAAGGATCCACGGCCCGGGTTCAGGCTAGGAAGAAAGACGCAATCGTCTTCTTTCTTTGTACGTGGGAAGAAGGGAAGCCCCTCAAACTTCTCCATCGAGTATCGATGTTCGGGGGAGGCCTCGTCCAAGCACTACCTCACTCACTACCTACTATTTTCCATGGGGGACGCCTTCATGTTCTCGCAGTGAAGGGCAAAAAGAAACTGAACATACAGCAGCCGGTGTTCGCTGGTCGTCACCGACCCAACTACTCATCTGCCCCTTGCCAGGTTGACTAACGGAGATCGGACGGGATCCGGTACTGTCTAGCAGGTGTGGCCGTATGTGGCCGAGGGTGATGCTGTCACCACCAAGAGCCTGCTGAGGCGAAGATGCCAGGTGCCATACTAATAAGAGTCTCCTCTTACTCTTGTCATGTCCGCCGGGCCATAAAGCCGCCTTGGGTGAGGCACCCCATCGGGGATGCTGAACGCAGTGGATGTTGTCGACGGAAACAAGCGGCAGCGCGTGCACAAGGCAAAGATCGAGTTCCTCCCGTCACTCTGTCCCCTTCTGAACCCAGTTCAATCGAGAAGTGAAGAGCGGGTCAAAACAGAGCCAGTCTGTTCCATCTTCCGTCTGAATTGCGCACCCGGTGTTTCTCCGTCCACGGGAAGAAAAAGCCAAGGAACAAGAAGTCTGTCACCTGCCGTGACCCATGTGCTCCTCCCGTCACTTTGTGAGTCCGTCCTCCCGTCGCTTACTCCGTTCTTCTGTTGCTCCCGCGTCGCCCGTAGGGCTTTTGTCCTTCTCGTCCCTGGTCCAGTGAAGCAAAGACAGAAAGAGTCCGTCCGTGTCTCTTAGTCGTCCCTGCCGTGACCCGTCTGTTCTCACCTCGGCTTCCTGCGCGTCGTGCCGTAGGCACCAAGTCCTCTCTTCCGAGAGAAAGAAGGAAAGAACCGCTGGGTTCCGTGTCGAGGGGGGGCAGCCCCCGTCTTATACCTTTTGTTCGGTGTGTGTGTCCCCACGTCTGTCCGGGTTCTTCTCGACCCTTCCATGCTGCGTGTATGCAACCACTACGTGCAAGCTACACCCCTTACGTGCCGCCTCCCCCCGGTCGTCAGGCTCTTATGACTCACTTCTTCCCGTCCCGTCCATCCGTGCTAGTACTACACTCAATCACGTGCGTGAAAGGTGTCTATGGGCTGGGCCGTTGTGCCATGGCCCCCTATAAACCAAACTTAAGTAATAGGGGGCCGAAGCACAGAGTGACCTCCCGTCACATACAATCCTCGCGTCCCGCTGCGGTACCTTTTCCCTCCGGTCAAGGGGTCGACTCGTCCCTCGTCGTGGCCCATTTGTGTTGGGGAGGTACTGTTTGTATTGCTTGTATGCGTGCCAGTGACTTTCAGAAAGCTGTTCATCTTGCTTACACATTATTCTTTGTCCGTCGCGCACCCTCACGGATGCTCGCTCCTCTTTGTCCTGTATCTACTGTCGTGTGAACGCTGTACTTGATTGAAGATTCTTCAGTGTGGATCTTCACACCCGCCCCTACGGCGCGTGCGCACCCCCCTTCGGGGGGGTTGTGTTCGTATCCATGAAGGGATTGAGGGTGAGAGGTGGTAGCGCTTGGAGTATCATTCCCTTGTAAACGGATTGGGTGTTCTTGTAAACGTGTGGAGATATATCTAGGGATACAGTACAATCACAGATTCATGCGTCCCGTACGCAAATCAAGTCTCTATTGTCTACGCATACATCTTGAACCCAAGCGATGGCATCGTCACTCAAGTGTCGTATCCAGCACTCCAGCCTCTTGTCTCGTGCATAGCATAGTCTGTTCTTGACCGACCGCGTAGAAGGTGATGCTATTCTGAGGTCTCGATTAGGCAGGTGGGGCCTCCCCCGCGCGTTGCCCGCCGTTCTCAGAGAGAAAACCCCTCCCCCCGCCATGTTTGGATGGTGCTCACGAAAGAAAGCTCAGCTGGACGGGAGGACAGACAGAGGCTGTAAAGACGCGAAGCCTAGGGACTAACGCTGTATGATCGTGTAGCCCGGGACCCACAGACCTTCCTGGTCAATATCACGGTGCAGCTCCCCGCTCAATGTCGTGTCCCCAAAGACGACCTCATCGATGCCGTCTCTTACAGCAAGCATCCATGCCTTCGCGTCCCACTTGATAGAATCTTCGCAACAGGCCATACACCATGCACGGCTCAGCCTGAAGTCGAATTCGACGTCCCCCCGGTCGGGCAAAAGCGTCGATGCCGAGTCTAATCCCCCCTCGGACTCTACTCTTATCAGGATATCATAGACGCCCGTACCACTGCGGGAGGCACAGAAGCGAAACCCGTGTTTCTTCAGACGTGCGCGTAAGCGTTGCACCATCTCCGAAGGCATTGCATGATCCGATGCCACCCATCGGACAAAGAACCAGTGGCGACACCACTGACGCCCCTTCAAGCGGGCGCACGCTGGATGAGGACAGCAAAAGCAGGTTGCAGACCCTGCCTTGGGAGAAGACGAAGCCGAGGATGGAGAGGGCTCCATGCCCGCTACTCCGTGCTTTGACAACGAAATGCAAGGTCCACTCCGTTATGCTCTGCATCAGCAGTAAGCAAAGATCTCTGGCACAAGAGAGCTGGCGACTCTCGGTCTAACCAAAGGAATCCTCCCGTGTCTCCGTGCGGTGCACTGCACTTGGGAAATGTAATCAGGAGGATCGGACCTTACCAGTGTCCCTGAGGAATCACGTCTCGTGATAGATCGGGTCGATGTTGCCAATGTGCCCATTTGCGTTGCTCCTCAACGACCAACCAGTGGAACTCTGTGTACGAGTTGAGAAGAAGAAACCTTGCCAGGTTTTGTCGAAAGAAGGTGGGCGGGCATCAAGCCCTTTAAACACTCCGTTCTCTGTGGGGTCCCCACCCATGTCCGGGTTGCCACCCCGTCCATCTCTGCAACTGGCTATGCAACCACTACGTGGAAGCTATCCAATCGAAACGTGACCCTCTCCCCCCTGTCGAGCTGTCTCTTATGACTCACTTCTTCCCGTCCCGTCCATCCGTGCTAGTACCACACTCAATCACGTGCGTGAAAGGTGTCTATGGGCTGGGCCGTTGTGCCAGCCCCCCGGCGTGAGGCTGTCGTGAAGTCCTCCTTCAACGAGTCATCGACAGCACCCGCGCAAATCCAGTCACAATTGCTAACGCAGCACCACTGGACTACGGTTCAAAGCCAACATCCTCAAACAGCTCTTCATCGTCGTAGTAATCATTCGTGGGCAATGCACGCACTGATTGTCTGCCCGGACGGGGGAGACTGCCCTGCCGTGGAAAGGAAAGAGTGGATTGACTGCTCGGGAGACCACCACTCCGAGGCTTCCGGACCAATATATCCGCGGTGTAGTGCTTCGTCTCATCCTGCTTGCCCTCTCGGGCCCGGACCTTCTCGATCCAGGAGAGATACGGCTTGCTGTAGAGACAGTTTCCCAATGCCTCGCCAAAGATGCGGAGGGCCCTTTGAGAGCATCCGTCTCGGCCTCCTTGACGGCCTTTTCCATGGCTTCCGCCCTCGTGTTGCGCTTGTCGCCCCCGCCAAAGCCGGTTCCATCGTGGGAAGTTGGGGCTCCGCTGGTCACCCAAAGACGGTGACACGCACCCTGCACACGGCTTCCGTCATCCACTTCGCGGGGTTGCCTTCTGTGCGGGATTCGCAAGACTGCTCGATGACCTCCGAACTCCATCCGTCATGGCCAAACATGTCATTCGCCAACGAGATTGCATCCGCGCTGCTGAGATAGGAAAGCTTCGACCCTCCGGGCCCCGGTCTCCGCTGCACATACTCTGGACCAAGCGGCCTCCGAGGACAGCCAAGGAGCTGCTCCCCGACGCCACGTCTGCGTCTGTCAAAGACATCACTCGAGTCTTGCCCTGGGCTGCGTCGTTCCTTCCGACGGGTCATTTACCTCATCAGCCTTGCGGCCGCGCTTCACCACGGGCGACATCCTGGCAGTACAAGACTCCGTCACTGGAAAGTGGAAGTGGCACAAGTAGGACTTGCTTCAAGAAAGCAAGATGGTAGGTGCAACGTGTACAGCAACTTGGCTTCTGGCAGTGTCGTCCCGACAGTACGAAGAAGAGAAAGAAAGAGGATGCCTGGATCCAAAAGAGACGGGGGGCTGCCCCCCTCTAAATACTCCGTAGCGGCGAAAGTGTCCGGGCTCTGCGCCCGGCCAGTAGTGGATGCAGTCAAGGAAGCGTTGCAACCTGTCTGATTGACCAGGGTGATCCATCCCGTCTCACTCCCTGTTATGACCGGCTCCGTTCTCTCCAATCACATCCGCGCTATGGACTGTCTGCAAACTACGTAAGCGACCTAGTACGTTGGGCCATGGAGCAGAGGCCCCCTATAAACCAAACTTAAGTAATAGGGGGCCCAAGAGTAGAAGTGACTCCCTCACTCTACTGTCTTCTCCCGCCAGTCGAAGTCCCTTTGACTCCCTCCAGTCGTGCAAAGACTCGCTCCGCTCAAGCACCTCCCTCCGGTCGGGGCCCAGGATGTAGCTTTTGTACTGTCAGTGCATGTGCCAGTGACTTTGAATTGCATTCGGTCGGTCAGTCTCCCGGGACTGTGTTCTTGTGTATGGTCCGTCGCATGCCCCTGCGGGACAATTGCTCCTCCTGTCGCGTGAAGACCGGCTTGTAAACGGGTTTACTCGATTGAAGAGATGTGAGCGTGGCTCTCCACACCCAGTCCTTCGGCCTGTCTGCACCCCCCTTTGGGGGGATTGCTTTCGAAGTGATGAAGGAGTCCTCCGGAGGTGATAATTCAGTACAGAGTGAATGAATGGGCTACCTTGTAAACGTGGGTTACTCTACTCTCTTTGGGTGGTGTTCTTGTAAACGCTTGAGGAATACTTGTCAACGTTGTGGATGTCTACTCAGTGTGCGTCACGTGTGCATGTGCATGTTCCTGTTCAAGTCACGCGGCTTCTTCATTGGCCTCCCAAGAGTAGACACTATTGCTATGTGAGGGCATCGTGACACGCCGATGCGGTAAGTGTTCCCCAACGCCTACGCTCCGAAGTACAAGGGACAAACTCCATCCATCATCAATCTGTTTTGAAAACGTCACAGCTCCCGTGTGACCAGCCCGGTGGCAAACTTCAGGTTCTTCTTCTTCTCCGCTGCGGAGCCCGACGGATTCTCCCACGTGGAGCAATAGCTGGTCCACATCTCGTGCTGTCACCCCGGGCGACTTTGTCAGCTCTGGACGATTCAACATTGACAGGGCCGCCTACCGTGCAGCCTTTCCATCTGATTCACGTTCCTAGGAAAGCCGTCAATCACTTCGCCCGTGAGAACGCTGTGCAGGGGCACCAGATCCATGTCTCCGCGGACAACCGTGCCATTCCGAGCCCGCACCACTGCGTTCCGGTTCCTACCGAACGGGGAAGAAGTAGGGTCAGCAGCTCAAGCTGAGAAGCACTACGGAGGGGTCAACCCACGAAACGATGACCTTGCGGTCTAAGCCATCCATTCGGCGGTCCACTTGGTCAAAGCGACGATTCATCGTCTGCTCCAAGGCGGTAAAACGCTCCATCATGAGCTCCATCCTCTCGAGAAGACGAGCCCCGCCGTCCACTGCCGGCAGGTTTTCGCACCGCTCAAAGTGTTCGGCTGCATCCCTGAAGTTGTGCGCCACCTGGCTGAAGTCCGGCTGCTGTCGTGCCCGCTCCATAGCTCGGAACGAAAAAGAGTCCCGACAGGTAATCGATCCCGAATCGACGGAAATCACTCCGTGGTTCCAAAAGAACAGTGCACCTATTCCAATGGTGCGATGACGTGGGGTGGTCGCGTCACCCCAGTGACCCAGAGACGATAGATACACAGCACGCGGGCTTCCCGCGTAGTCACCTGACTCTATGCCTGAGTAAGCGATATCCTCCGGGCCGCCATTTCCCCCGTAGTCGGAAAAAACAGGGATGGCCTACCCTGGATCGAGTCGTCTCCTTGGCCGACCAAAAACAGTGTTCTCTCTCTCGTGTCCCACTCCGTTGTGAAGATGCAAGGGAAAGAGAGAAGTGTCCCACAGTCGCTCTACTTGTTGGGGGGCGAGCCTGCCCTTTATACGGCTTTGTCCCCAGCCGCGTGTGCTGTATCCGTCCGGGCTCCCAACCCGTCCTGTAGTGGGGTCATGCAACTGCGAAGCTGACCAATGAACGCGCGTTGTCGGTCCCCTCCCCCAGCTCTTAGTACCCGCTTCGTTCCGCCTTGTCACTCCCGCGCTAAAAACTGCAGTGTATCTACTTTGTATGAACACACTGCTCTAGTACGTTGGGCCATGGAGCAGAGGCCCCCTATAAACCAAACTTAAGTAATAGGGGGCACATGCAGTGAGTGACTCCGTCACCCACAGTAACTTCGCCCTCCAGGCTCGTACCTTTTCCTCCGTCAAAGACTCCTTCCAGTCGTTCAAGTCGCTCCGCTCGTGGCCCAGAGGTACTGTTTGTATGTGTTTCGTACGTGCCCGGTACCTACTTTTCAATTGTGTTCGCCTGGCTCACTCATTGTTCTCGTTCCTCCCGTTTATTCCCTCGCTCATTACATTCGCTTGGTCAGTCCCCATGGACTGTACTACTGTTGTGTGTCCGTCGCTTGCCCTCCGGACAATCGCTCCTCGTGTTGGAGTCGACCAGCTTGTAAACGCCTTGCTCGGTCGAATAGCGCGAACGCCGCTCCTCACGCCTAGTCCTGCGGCCTAGTCGCACCCCCTTCGGGGTAATGACCATAGCTCTGAAATGGTCCTCCGGAGGTGCTCTACGAGTCGGTCCCTTGTGAACGTGGTCGGTTTGGCAACTTGGATGGCTATCTTGTAAACGCTCTTGCTGTCGTCTGTTCATTTCATGCACTTCTACCGGGTACTCCATGTCTATCTACACGTGAAGGGATCGTCGAGTCCTCATCAAGCCTGTGTTGCCCGACTACCCGGGCTAGTCTACAGTGCGTGACTGCGGTGTGCAGACCTCGTAATCTACCAATGTCGGATAATTCTCGCCCGAGTCATGCATGTCTTCCCTACGCGGCCTGCTAAAGTCCGGTCCTCCGCCATCACCTCCGTTCAGATGAATAGCACAGGGTCGGGCTACGTCTCACAGGAGTACACACCGTCTCGGTGCATCTCTTCCTCGAGATGACAACGCAGCTTGTGGTCCCCGAACAGAACTGAAGTTCCACGGCGACTGAGGATGCTCAATACATGACCACCCACGTCCTGTTTCAGTGTTTCCGCACAACAGCGGAAATTCCAGACCTGACACTCGTCATGCTCAAAGTCTGTCCCCGGGTTCTTCCACGTGGAAGGGTCGAGAGAGACGAATTCGTGCCGACTAAGTCCCTGGCCGTCGGGGTCCACGTAGAGCAAGAAGCGATACTCCCAGAGATCTTCCTCAGCAAGACACTTGGATGCCCAGTAGCGGAGGGGTCTCCCCCTAAGGCGGCGGATCAGCATCTGTTCCAGCACGGGGCTGAGAAGGTGGTCCTTCGTCACCCAGCGCACGACACACCAATGGCGGCACCATAGGCTCGAGCGCAGTCTCTCGCAATCATCGTGCAGACACAGGCACCTACACTCCGAGCTGTAGTCGGCCACTGGCCGTCCCATTGCGACGGGATTGTTCTCACCGCCCGGTTTAGTGGTTCCGGTAACCATTCTGCCCGAACCAAGAGCGGCTATCACCGTGCCGGGCCTCCAGCGAGCCGCCGCGGAAGGACGGGTAAGGAGAAGGTGCCCCCAGCAGGGCTATGAAAGCCCCTTCTGTACTTCACCTCGTTCCGTCTATATCTGAAGAAGGCGCGCTGCTCAGGTAATATTCCTATTCCGGTCTGGCATACAATGCCACTTTGTCTCGTCCCGTGTCGCACTTACGGTACGTTCTGTTCCCGCTCGTCGGGACTTGCTGTAGTCACAGTGTTGGACGGTCTGTCCGTCCGCCTCATCTGCTTTAACAAGCAAAGAAAAGGTAAAGGAAAGAATCCTGCTCGGATTAGAAATGTGGGCGAGGGTCTCCCTCTTTATACTCCGTAGTCCTCTCCGTGGTGTGGCATCCCCCACTCGTGTCCGGGTCTCACGCCCGGCCATCATCGATGCACTCATGCATGGGTACAGTCAACCACTGCGTGGAAGCTACACCATGTGACCGACCTCCTCCCGCCGGTCTGATTGGTCGTTAGGACTAGGTCACTTTCCCGCCTGTCAAGGACCTCTAGTACTTCATTCCTGCCCGTGCGGTCATCCATTCTCTAGTGACTGGGCCATGGAGCAGAGGCCCCCTATAAACCAAACTTAAGGATATAGGGGGCCCAAGAGTAGAAGTGACTCCGTCCCTTTACTAGTCCCTCGCCGCCTGCTCGGTACCTCTGACTTCCCTCCAGTCGTCAGATCTCGCTCCGCTCAAGCACCTCCCTCCGGTCGGGGTGGCCCAACGGGTAGTGTCTGTATGTGGGTTGGGTGGAAGTGGTACTTTGGTTGTTCTGGTGCGTGCGTGTCTCGTCCCTTTGCTCCCTTCGGTCGCAGGTCCTCCGTCCCGTGACTGTGCATGTGTGCTTGTAAACGATGTGCTCGGTTGAAGAGATGTGAGCGTGGCTCTCCACAGCCGCCCCTTCGGCGCGTCTGCACCCCCCTTCGGGGGGGTTGTGTTCGTATCCATGAAGGGATTGGAAGAAAGGGGTGGTAGCCGGGAAGGGGTATCGCCTTGTGAACGTGTTGGGTGTTCTTGTAAACGCTTTATGTGGGTGAAACCTACGTGGACAAGTATGAGTACAGGAACAATTCACGGTGGTATAGAGAGATGAAACCCGTTCAGTCTATTGAGTCTATTGAGTCCATACCAATGTCTCCGTAAACGAATGAGGTTTCGCCAACACCCAAAAGGGCTAGCGTCTCAGCGATACAAGATGTCAAGTGGTGCTCTACGCAGATTGTCTAGTCGCGATGCCAGCACCAAGAGTAGGTCATCCTCCCCGTAAACAGCAGATGGTGCACTCGCTCCCAAAGGCGGTCAAACCGAATTCGAACCAACTCCAGTGCATCGGTGCTACCAACCACCGCGGCGAAGACCGCAGAAGTGCAGTGGGTATACACGCACAATAAACCCTCGGCCTGCTCAACAGTGACACTCGTCAACCCTAGACGATTCATGCACCGAGCATGATCACAGCATCGACGAACAATTCCTTGTTCCGGCGCATAGCCTTGTAGAAGACACGCCCGGACACGACTCAAGGCCTGGTCGACAACGAGGCGACGCTCTCGACCCTCTTCCCCCGCGTCACTCGAGTAATGCCGGCAGTACGCAGAAATCAAACAGCCCAGGCTGTGATCCGCCTCGTTCGGGTAGGGGCTACAAAACCGCCGCAGCTGGTGCGGTAATGCCATGAGCCAGGGCCAGACGGGTACCTCCTCCGGAAAGCAACAGAGGGCAGTGCACAGTACCTCGTGCAGCTCTCTCTCGAGCTGGCCAAACGGGCGGGTCATGTCATCCGACAGCATTAAACGGTTCCGGTCATCTTCCAGCCCCCGCTTTAGTAAAGTCGAGGCAACCTTGGATGCGTACCCACTGCTCGGGGGTAAACGTCCATCCACAACACATAGACGACCACCGGTCTTCATCCCCCCGAATGACGTCCACGTTCTGATCTGAGAGGCGGCCTGCCGACTGCGACATGACTGCGCAGGCTTCAAGGATTTTCGAAAGAAGAGAAGGTTCTCGTTCTGCTGGAATCGAGTTGAGTGCACCACTTGATGCGAAGAAGGGCCAAGGTACTCTGTGCCAAGGCCAAGCCGTCGACTTCGTACTTGGCTAGAGATATCCACCGAATTGGATAGACAACGCTCCTGCGTCTGAGTAAGTAACGACAAACTCCCTTCGCGGTGAGCTCCACATCTGCATAAAGCAGAGAAAAAGGTGAAGTCCACTGGACTCATTTGGACGGGGCGCCACCCCTCTTTATACTCCGTGTATGTGTGAGTGTCCGGGTGCTCAACCCGGCCAGTAGTGGATCCATCCATGTAAGCTGTGCCAGCAAACTGTCTGTGATTGGACGCGGCGTGGTCGGTCCCCTCCCCCTGCCTCTTAGTACTAGCTTCCCTCCCGCTGGTCACTTTCGCTCTATGACTGCATGCAATCACGTGCGTTCAAGCTGCTCTATGGGCTGGGCCGTTGTGCCATGGCCCCCTATAAACCAAACTTAAGTGATAGGGGGCCCGGGGGTGACAGTGACTTCCCGTCACCGTCTGCACACTCCTTCCAGTCGCGTACCTTTGACCTCCATCCTGTCGTTCAAAACTCCCTCCGGTCGCACAAAGCTCCTTCCAGTCGCGGGCCCAACGGTGTAGTGTCTGTAGTGTGTTTGTATGGCGGAGTGACTTGAATGGGGTTTGTGTGTGTGTCTTGTTAGTGTCCGTCGCCCTTCGGTTGCTCCTCCTGTGGTGTATCTACTGGCTTGTAAACGTGCTACTCAATCGAAGATGGTTGAGCGCGGCTCCTCACGCCTGAACCTTCGGCTCAGTCGCACCCCCTACGGGGGTAGATTCCATAGTCTAGATATGCCCTCCGGGGTGTCATTCCGAGTAGAGTACTTGGGATCAAGTGTTCTTGTGAACGAGTGGGATCTACTTGTAAACGCGGGGTGGTGTATAAGAACCATCTTTCCGACATCAATCTGTAATTCATGTGACCATTACCATGTTAAAGAGAATCATGTTAACGCATTGAGACCGATGGGAAGTGGAGTAATTGATTCATTATCGCGAATTGTATTTAAGCACGGCCGGTTCCATTGATATTTCGGCGTGCCTGAGAGTCTAGTCTTGCTCAAGTACGCATCTAAGGCCTAAACCAAGCAGATCCAAAGTAAAAACGGTCCACCATATCAGCATTCCAAAGAAACAGTATGACGATCAATCTCCGCAGTGAAAGCAAAAAGATGCCAACGCCGCCACGGGCTCAGCCGCTTTGACAGCCGCAACCTATCGCGTGGGAAACAACTCACGTCTCCTTCATCTCCTCCTGTCCTGAAATGGAATACCCGTTAGCAGACAAAACTGAACAGTTCAAAAAACGAGGTTACTTGCATCGCCATCGTTGATGACAATCGCCATCCCCGACTCGGGGTCTATGCCCCAGCCACGTCCTCTCCGAAGCACCTCGAGAAAAAAAGGTCGATACCACGGATGATCGAGCATGGCAACTGGACACTGCGTTTTCCATGTCCAGATAAAACGGTTCTCACCATAGGCTTCAAGCCACGTGACGCAACAAAGACACCCTTCCGGCTTGTCTGAGGACTGAGAGGCCGTCCCTGGATCAGCTGCAGGTGCTAATGCACCCGTCGTCTCCGACATAGAGTCACAAATGGAACCCTGTCCGCCGAGTCCTGCGTGTTAGAACGCACACCTGGCTGTGCAAGTGGTCAGCCACTGGCCGTTCGCAAAGACGGAAGACGAAGAGACTCGCGTACCCCGTCTCCAAAGCACTTGAGGTCTCGAGACAGGGTGAGCACCACCGCCCACTGCAACCACGAGCGGGATAGGGCGCAGCAAGGCCCCCGTGAACAGCCTCCAACTCTCAAGATGTAGGTGTAACCCCAGGCCACACTCTGCGTGAGTGAGAAGCGCCGCAGTGTTTGCAGTGACAAAAGCAAAGTTCTCTCAAACGCAAACGGAGTCCCTATTACCCTCACGGGAAAACGAGCAATGCTACAATGCTGCACGATATCGCAACCCGGCGAAAGCGAGTTGAGACAAAAAAGGCGAGGCCAACAAGCCACTACATGGCCTTCTTGTACGGCCGCCCAAGCGGGCCTAACACACCATAAAAGAATAGAAAAGAGGGGCACCGCCCTCCTAAGCTGCGCTTCCACCAATGGAAGGCTGTCTCCGATGGTGCTCCCCACTTGTGTCCGGCTGCTACGCCCTCCCAATAAGGGCCGGTGTGCATGCAAACTACGTAAGCTGCATCTTGACCCGCCATTCCTCCGTGTCATTGGCTGCTATGACCCACTTCTTTCCTGCTTGTCAATTCGTGCTAAAAACTGCAGCGTATCTACTTTGTAGTAACACACTGCTCTAGAACGTTGGGCCATGGAGCAGAGGCCCCCTATAAACCAAACTTAAGTAATAGGGGGCGCGGCAGTCAAAGCGACCTCCCGTCTCTTTGTGTCCCTCACCTCCGGATCGGTACCTTTGACCTCGCTCCACTCGTTCAAAACTCCCTCCGGTCGAAGGGCTCCTTCCAGTCGCGGGCCCAACGTGTGATTGGCTGGTGCGGGCTGGACGTGAGTGAGTGGGTGAGAGTGTGTTGCGTGTGTCGTTGAACTCACTCAGTCCGTGTTTCCGTCTGTTGTGTGGTGTGTGTCTCGTCCCTTTGCTCGTTGCACTCGCAGGTCCTCCGTCGCGTGACTGTGTAGTTGTTCTTGTAAACGTCTCATTCCATTGAATATCGTGAGTGTGACTCTTCACAGCCAGTCCTACGGCCTGTCCGCACCTCCTTCGGAGGTAATGACCATAACGATAAAATGCCCTGCGGGCTTATGCTCAAGTTGGATTACTTGCAGCGAGTCACCTTGTAAACGGTTTGAGACCGACCATTTATTGTCGTGTGCCGTAGTGACCGGGTGTGAGCAAGCACAGAGTCACGGGTGAATTGCACAGGCGAGACGGAAGAGTGCTACTCTATGTAGTGCGTGCAAGTATACAAACGAGGGGATCGTGGACCCCAAAAGAGGAAAGTGACTCCCCCAACACCAGAAGCACCATCGCTCATATGTACATGACAGAAATCGCGTCCGTCAAAGGAGCAAGTCCACCATAGACAAGCTGGTGGTCCAGTTCAGGTCAACGCTGATATCCTCGACATTTACATCGCCAAACAAGACCGAGTCGCAATCCCGGTCCGGAGTTGGGAAACAGTCTTCCCAAGACAGAACGCCGGCCTGCTGCAACGCTAGACCAATGTCGAATTCCGGTGGGCATGGTCCGAAGGGGGGTACTGGAACGAAGTTCTCGTCAGCTGCTTGAACACCCTCGTCCAAGAGTGACTGCATCACACTCGCCGCCGGCAAGTGCAGTGAGGTGGACCAACGCGGTGGAGATAGGCCTGGATCGTCCTTCGCAGAGCCATTCGGCAAGCGCGGCTCGGATTCACACCCATCATCCACTTGGACAACACCAGTGGGGGCCGCTTGCAATCGAGACCCGGTCTCTGGGGAAGAAGAAGGCTTGCCGCGTCCGCGACGCAATTGACGACCCACCCGTCGTTTCTTGTCCCGTTGCCTCTCCTTTTGATAGTGAGCGTCGAGATGGCGAAAAAGGTCCTTTCTCGATCCAGCCTCCCGGTGCTGGAATTCCTTTGACATGGCATCCGTCCATTTGCTCAAAAAGGAATGGGGTGTCTGGCCCGTCTCCGGCCATTTCGCATCGTGTATGTCTCCACGCGCCCCCTTGCGCTTCCACTTGGCTGCATTACAAACGCTGCCGACCCTCTGTCTCCTTGGAGTGCAGATGACCACGTCAACTGCTCGAATGCCAGCACGGTCCACTTCGCCAGCCCAAAAGGCGGGTTGACCAGGGGTGACGTTGTCCACCAACTCAAGAACATCGTCAAACGATTCTTCCGCCGCAGGCTGGTAAGAGACCCAAAAGACTTGACTCCGTGCCAGAGCCGCCATGATCACATGGCCGTGGTAGAGGAAGAGAAGGGATGATCGTGGGGTCAGCCCCACAGGACAAAAAAGTGGGCGGTCGCTGGACCTTATATACCCCGAGGGTGGTCTGCAAAGACGGCCGCTCCCGCGTCATCCATCCAATCAACCGGTGGTGCTTCGCCTGCCTGTCTGTCTGTCCGGGATCCGACCCGGCCAAGTGTGGGGGCAAGGAAACTGGCGTAACCTGCCCTCATTGGACCCGCGACCTCCCCCCTGTCGGATGCGCTGCTATGACTACCTGTGCTCTCCCCTGTCGCTCCGGTCTACTACTGCAGTGAATCACGTGCGTTCATCCTGCTCTATGGGCTGGGCCGTTGTGCCATGGCCCCCTATAAACCAAACTTAAGTAATAGGGGGCCCAAGAGTATGAGTGACTCCCTCACTCTACTGTCTTCTCCCGCCAGTCGAAGTCCCAGTGTCCTCGTTCCTCTCGTCCAAAACCTCCCTCCTTTCGGTTTTTCTCGCTCCGCTCAGACAAAACTCCCTCCGGTCGTGGCCCAACGGGTATTGTTTGTAGTGTGTTTGTACGGTGAAGTGACTTCTGTTTGTTGGGTGGATTTGTCTCGTCCGCTTGCTCGTTGCACTCGCGCGTCCTCCGTCCTGTCGGGTGTTGAGTTTCCTAGTAAACACTTTACTCGATTGAAGATGGTCAACGTGGCTCTTCACAGCCGCCCCTACGGCGCGTCTGCACACCCTTCGGGTGTAGTTTTCCATAGTCCTGCTTGGGTCCTCCGGAGGTGATGTTGGAGTCTGTGCCTTGTGAACGGGGGTTGGCGTGGTGACTGGGAAAGGAACAAGTGCTTTGGTGTCACAGAGTGGTAGCCGGGGCAGTGTGATGTTCTTGTAAACGCATGTGAGGGCTACGATGGGGGAGTGGAAGATCTGCTCCTGGTAAACGTATTCACTGTTGCTCCTCACGTCGCTCCCTCTCTGTGCCTGCGTATGTTGCGTCTCGTGGTGGCCGGGGATGCATTGGGGTGAAGTCTACATGTGTGTTGGAAGGGGGGGCGGCAGCGGGTGCCTTTATACCCTTCAAGGGTCAACTGTCCGGGTCTCACGCCCGGTGAGTAGTGGATATGTGCATGGAAGCTTGCAGAACCTGGCCGAAGCTGCCTCTGACTAGCCATGCTCCCTCGCGGTCACTATCTCTATCTCTATCTGCCCGTCTACGGGTGTTTGTCTACGAGTGAGGGCATCGTGAGTGCCGTCTTGGGTGTGAGCGGGGCTGTCCGCCTGGTGTTTCCTAGGATCAATGAAAAGTCCCTCCCGTCAAGCTCGTTCTGACAGTTCGTCTCCTCACTTCCACACTTGTCAAGCCCTGTGCGTATAAAGCAAAAGTACCCTCTCTCTGGAAAAAAGGAGGAAATCATTTACCACTTGGTAAAGAAAAGGCCAAGAAGGACGTTGCCGAGACCCTCACGTGTTGAAACTGCCGGGTGGCTGAACGGGGCAACCTTGTGCCGCCTTGCACAAGACAAGAAAAGAAGACAAGTCACCACTGGCCGTGTGTGCTCCCCGTCCCTGTCGTGCACGAGGCTCTACAAAAGAGCCAGGTTTGAAAGTGCGTTGACGTCCTCTAGGCCGTGGTGACGCCGTCAGTGAGACACCCTTGCGGTGTTGAACGCATGTTCAAGATATGTTACCGGGAGCAAACGGTAAACGAAGCCCGTGTAGGGCGCAGTGGGAGTGCCGTGGACACTTGTCCAACTAAGCCTGCAGAAGACTCTCGTCTGATCCGCTCGGATCGGAAGAGAATCAAGAAGATGCCTTCCTCGTTCGCACTCACCACATTCCCGTGTAAAGCCTTCCCGGCCAAGTCAAGGAGTCTCTTGTCTCTGAACATCCAGTTGAAGATACCGGTACCATCTAGTTGTGGCGAAGCCACCATCATCAGTGGGCCTCCCGGCCGTTTGAAATCCTCACCTTCCGAGTCGTGGCGAAGCCACCATGTCCCTCACGGGTGAAATAAAGAGGAAGAGGAAGAACATCCGGATGCTCTTGCAATGGGCGACCCCGGGTCTTTATACCCTCTGTGTATGTGAAATGTCCGGGCGCTCCCCCCGGACGTAGGTGGATCCATGCAACCCTTTGGGAAGCTGGATGGATGACCAGCGTTGTCCGTCCCGTCCAATCAGCTGCTATGACCACCTGCACTCGTTCCCCTCCCTTCGGTCTAGTACTACATGGAAGCTAAAGCAACCTGTCTATGGGCTGGGCCGTTGTGCCATGGCCCCCTATAAACCAAACTTAAGTATATAGGGGGCGCGGCAGTCAAAGCGACCTCCCGTCTCTTTGTGTCCACTCCTTCCTGTCGTGTACCTCTGACTTCCCTCCGGTCGTCAACTCGCCTCCGGCTCAGACAATGCTCCTTCCCGTCGCGGGCCCAGTGTGTATTTTGTCCGTGTGCTTGTGCGGTGAAGTGACTTGCGTTTGTTTGGTGCGTGTGTTTTCTGTGTTCTGTCCGTCGCGTGCCCGTTGGGACACCTGCTCCTCTCGTCCTGTGTGAATTCCCTTGTGAACAGGTTTACTGGATTGAAGTCCCGTCAGTGCGGCTCTCCACACCCGGTCCTTCGGCCCGTGTGCACCCCCTTGCGGGGGATTGATTTCGTAGTCGTGAAGGAGGCCTCCGGCGGCGATCATTCAGTGTAGATTACTTGAAGAGAGTTATCTTGTAAACGGATGTGAATACTTGTAAACTGAATTGAGACTTTGTCAAGGGTTCACTCTACTGTCTCATGTCGCTTGCTTGTAAACGAGTACAACAAAAAGACTACGACCTAGTTCATTACCTTGAAAACGGGTAGGAATTCATTCTTCGTTCTCAATGAGGCGCTTTGCACAAAAAGCATTCAAGTTGTTTTGGTACTACAACCCTTAGCCGGGAGGGTAGTGCGAGTAAGGGACCGAGTGAGGTCATCACGAGACCCCAAAGGAGTAATTATTCTGCCAGCCTGGGATCATCTTGTCCTGTCTCGAGAATAGGATGCACCCTCTTCCACAACCGTTCGAGCCGGGGTGAAGTCATCTTAGGAGCAGCAAGGCTGCCGACAACAAACGCCACCATGAGAGCGGTGATGTGCGTCACGGCACAGAGAAGACACTCGACCTGCAAGGAACTGAGATGATCCACACTCAAATGCGTAGGGCCCTCCACAGCGCAGTAGTCGCACGGCATGCCATGATGGATTTGAAGAGTGCCTTTTACCCAAAAAGCGCATGACAAGCGCTACCAGCCGGTCAAAGCGAAAGCCTACTAGGGACTCCTCCGTTAGGCGGTAGCCTTCGCGGTCGCACAAGACGTGGTAGAAAAAGAGCAAGCAGCCGAGACTGTGCTCTCGACAGGCGGAGTCGCGTCCCCGAGAACGCTCCAGCTCCTTGGTTCTATACCTCGGAAGGGGTCGACACCCGTGCTGCCACAAGGCAAGACTGAGCCATATATTGATGTCTCCCTCCAGTTCGATGTAAGAGCGGGTCATGTCCTGCGACAACGACAGAATGGCCGACACTGCCTCCGGTTCCCGCTTGACTGGCTGTGACTCCTCTCGGAGACGCTTCCATTGGGTGGATAAAAGGACCAAGCCGCTGCCACAGCGGACTGCAGACTCTAGATCCAAGGGACAATGAGTGCCAAACTCACGGCGCAGCGCCTCAGATTCCAACATAGTGCACAGCACAGTCACCGTTCCCGGGTTCTCTTGTTCTCGTCGTCCCAATGCCTCCGCAATGGGCGAGGCAAAGCACACCACTTGGTGTTGCATGTCGAACGGGGTGTCTCTTTGCTGCCCCGCAAACCCTTGCCATGACTTTCGCCGGGCTCAGGAGCTAAACTCTGTCTTGTCTAACGACAGAGGATCAACCAGCCTCGGTTGAATGGATGAAAAAAAAAGAAGAGAAGAAACCCTCCTTGGTTCTGTTGAGTGAAGTGGGCGCCGCGCCATCTTTATCTTACCCTCTCGGTTGTGTGGATCTCCCCACCTCTGTCCGGGTTCTGCCCGACCCTTCCTGTATGGATGTGCATGGAAACTCATCGTAACCTACACAATCTGACGTGCGTTGTCCCTCCTGTCCAATCCGCTCTTATGACAGCTCCACTCCGTCCCTCTCCGTTTCCGCCTACAACTCACACGTGATGCTCCGTGTGTCTAGGACTGGGGCTGGGCCGTTGTGCCATGGCCCCCTATAAACCAAACTTAAGTAATAGGGGGCCCAAGAGTAGCAGTGACTCCCTCACTCCTACAAGGTCCTCGCTGCCTGCTCGTACCAGTGTCCTCCATCCAGTCGTCCGTTCTCGCTCCGCTCAAGCACCTCCCTCCGGTCGGGGTGGCCCAACGGGTATTGTTTGGATGTGGCGTGTATGACCGAGTGACTTGGTGTGTCGTGTGTTCGTGTTGGGATTCGTCACTCAGTCTGTCTCCACGTGTGTTGTTCAGTCAGTGTCCGTCGTATGCCCCTCCGGGACATTCACTCCTCCTGTCGTGCATATGCTGTCTTGTAAACGGTGTCTACGATCTGATGTTTTTTGAACGTGACTCTTCACGCCCAAACCTTCGGCTTGGTCGCACCCCTTCGGGGTAATTTCCATAGTCATGGATGGGCCCTCCGGGGGTGATCAGAGGGGCATCCCTTGTAAACGGCTTATGTTCTTGTAAACGTCGGCATGTGCTGCGGACGAGCGCTCGGAGGGATTTCCATGTGGACACTGCTTTGGAATACTCCCCCGAGTTGGTGGTGGTGGTGATGATGATGACGAGAGTCTTTTGTGTTCTCGCCTGACTTGGACCGTTGGACGCAAAACAAGGGATTGACTTTGATGTCATGTGCAGCGATTATGACTGCGCACTAACCTCTTCCGCGATCCCGCACAGGAGAGACTTGGGGTATGAATGCCCCTGACAAGTTGGCACCTCCGACCCATTGAAGACAGACCCGGTAGACCGGAGGACAATATCTTAGTAAAGATACTGGCATGCAGGCGTTCGTTGGCTCGACCACGCGTCCCACCCGTAGACACCCCACCTGCCCAATACAGTAGTCGTGATGGCTTCACTTCTTTGGCCGGGACTACTTCTGGAGGACTCGCTGTGAGCGGCAGTGACCGCGCGGGAGCGTTATAGTTGAGTAGAACAGATAGAGTGACTACGTTCACAAGGACTAGCCACAAGTTTATGCACATGAACTGTTTACAGGAACATTGCACTGCCCTGGCTACAGACTGGGCAAAGCGTTTACAAGATAATACTCTCCAAGGGCTACCAACTCTGAGTGATCACCTCCGGAGGACCCAAGCAGGACTACGGAAAACAACCCCCCCGAAGGGGGGTGCGACGAGGCCGAAGGTCGAGGCGTGGATGTCACACTTACGAGTCTTCAATCGAGCAACTACGTTCACAAGAAAGTAGTACCCCGTCAAGAGGAGCACGTGTCCGACGGGCACACGACGGACAACACACAAGAGCACAGTCCAGGCAGGGCTGACCGAGCGAATGCAATGAGCAAGGGAATGGTGAGAACAAGACGGGAGTCTTGACTGACTGAGCGAGTGAATACGAGCAAAGGAACTGTGACGGGAGGAACGAACACACAGATCAAGTACACGGCACGTACGAAACACACACAAACAAAACCCGTTGGGCCCGCGACTGGAAGGAGCACTGTCTGAGCGGGCGAGTTTTGAACGACTGGAGGAGTCAATGGTACACGACAGGAAGGAGTGGACTGTAGGGGAGACGGATGTCGACTCTACCCCCGGGCCCCCTATATCCTTAAGTTTGGTTTATAGGGGGCCTCTGCTCCATGGCCCAGTCTTTAGACACCTTTCACGCACGTGATTGAGTGTAGTACTAAGCAGAAACGACGGGGGGGAGTGCATGCAGTCATAAGAGCCAATCGAACGGAGGGCAGATGGCGCGTCACACATGCAGGTTACGTAGTTTCACTGCATACCCCACTACTGGACGGGCGCAGAGCCCGGACACTGTACGCGTCGGAGACATAAGAAGAGGATTCGCCCACTCACTTGAACCTTGGATGGTTCATTCCTTCATCCACCTTCCATATGGAAGCTGTCGGCTCTCGGCATCAGGGGGAGCGGGAAATTCCCGGTGGAACTGTTTTTCTTTTTTGTGTACTCACTCTGCACAGGCCTCCTTCACTCGCGTGAGTCAAGATGGATTGACTGGTCTACCAGCCCGAACGCGTCCTTTGTCTCTCTAGAGACGCGCTACGCACTATTTATCGGGTTAGGTGCCCGCTTGCTGTCATCTGTGCTGGGCACAGTCTTGACTCTTGCCATTTTCACCACACCCGGCGACCGAGCAGAGCTGGCTTGGCCTACAACTTCACGCACTTTTCTCCAGCGGAGCTTCGACAGGAGTCTTCCTCTTCCTGTTGGTGTATAGTGGGCAGCATGGGTCTGCCACCTTTTCATGGGACAGTTTCTGCCTACTGTCCTCCACTTCTCACCTCATGGACGGGGGACTGCGACTGTTGCGATCACTCGTTTTGTTGGCGCCCCGAGGCTCAGCGCTGGTGCGAGCGATGGGTTTTTATTCTGTCAGTGACGAGACAGAATCTTTCAACCCTCTGTCTGTTCGCGAGACTGAGGGACTCCCTCGGTCCCAGGAGCTTCGTCTACTGGGCGGCACAGCGTGCACAGGACGGCCTCTTTTTCCACAGAGTGTTGTTGCATCTCGGTTCGGATGACGCAGGGCTCAGCTACGAAGAGAGTGGTGCCTTGCAGCATCATATGGGGTCAGCGCCAGATGCCGGTATTGCTGCGGACTCGGATTTCTCGGAGGCCATTGTTGCGCGGCTGTCTTGCTGCGCGGAGCAGAGGAGGGTGCAAGTCCTTTTCTGGGCTTCTCACATGGTCAGGGACGGTACGGTCAGCTCTGGCTGTGAAGGGCTCCTCCCTATTCTCTTGCATGATATACAGAAGGCTGGTGCCTCGAAGGCATAGTTTGTCTATAATGTGTGGCTTTCATTGGGGATTTTCATTTGTGTGTTGGGGAGCGTCGGCGCTGCGGAGACCTTTCCTATTTTGGATGTCACGATGGCTTCACTTAGGCATGCACTCACACAGAGTAAGGCCTGTAGTAGAGATACACTTCACCCGACCCTGCACTCCACTCGTGCATCTGGCTAGACAATACACGGCTACAGATGGTCATTCCAGACATGCGTAGTCTTTTACAAGAGCGTTCATTCAATCCCTCCAGGACAGACAAATGTCACAAAGATCGTAGACTCTCGACCGTTTACAAGGTCAAACCCCTTCCCGGCTACCACTTTGATGATCACCCCGGATCCTTCACCACTATGGACATTACCTCCGAAGGAGGTGCATCGAGCCGGAGGTCGAGATGTGGAAGCCACGCTCACGACTCTTCAATCGAGTATGACGTTTACATGACAGTAGAGACACCACAAGAGGAGCAAACGGAGTGCGACGGACACAGACACGCGTGCCGGCAGACTCAAAGTCAACAACACCACACGTGAAAGTCACTCGTCCCTACAAGCACACAGACCAATCACACACTGGGCCATCCGACTGGAGGGAGGAAGACGACCGGAGGGAGATTTGGACGACCAGAGGGAGGTCAACAGTACCGAGCCGGAGGTGAGGGACACAAAGAGACGGGAGGTCGCTTTGACTGCCAGGCCCCCTATTACTTAAGTTTGGTTTATAGGGGGCCATGGCACAACGGCCCAGCTCTAGACACCTTGCGCAGCTTGAGTGTGGTACTAAGCAGAAACGACGGGGGGGAGTGCATGCAGTCATAACGACCAATGAGACGAGAGGGATCAGGTCGGTGCAGAGGATGCAGGTTGCGTAGCTTCCATGCACGTCCAAGTCATATGACGGGGTGGGAGACCACCCGGACACAGGTGGAGAACACACCCACGGGTGAGCTATAAGAAGGGGGTGCCCGCCTCTTTGACACTGGAACCTAAGACGGTTCTACTCTCCTCTTTCATTTTGAAGAGGAGGCAAGGGGACGGAGGCGCTACCGCCCTCGACTACACAGAACGCTGCAGTTCTTTCACACCAGCCTTGACTGACTGAGACAGCAGACAGAGGACCGGAGGGATGGACGCACACATACAACGTGGCCTGGGGGACACAAGGAGAAGAAAGTGACGAGAGGAACAATCAGAGTCAAGTGACTGCGAAGAAACAAGGTGAGAAAGGTGACGAGAGGAACGGACAGACACAGAGGATCAGTGATCAAGAAGAAACGAACAGGGGAACAAAGAGAGAGAAGCCCTCTGAGTGGACTCACTTGTCCACGGCCCTCTCTTTCTTCTACACTGCCCCCGCCATGGGGACTCGGTTGGTATCCGCATCTGGGTAAGACTCCCTTGCGAACACCGTGACTCAATTGCCAGAAGGCATCGGGTGAGAACAGGTTGGACATTGTTCACTCGCTCCCCCGGGCCTTGAGGACTTGGTGAGAGTCAAGTGACTGCGAAGGAACACTCGGAGAAGGGGACGGCACACACCCAAGACGGCACTCACGATGCCCTCACTCGTAGACAGACACACGGAGGGGAAAATAGAGATAGTTACCGCGAGGGAACATGGCTAGTCAGAGGCAGCTTCGGCCAGGTTCTGCAAGCTTCCATGCACCCACACAATTGACCGGGCGTGAGACCCGGACGCAAATGGGTCACATCCAGGGTATAAAGGCACCCGCTGCCGCCCCCCCCCTTCCAACACACATGTAGACTTCACCCCAATGCATCCCCGGCCTCTACTGGACGCAACACATCGCACACGGTCTTTTCTTCCTCCGCGTAGACCTTTCTCCATGAGCCGTTTAACAAGGGAACGGAACAGATAGTAGACTCAGCCCTCCTCGTCTAGAAGAGACTGACGGAATGAATCCAGATTCCGCTGCCCCGACTACACCTTGAACCCCTTTGCAAGCACCTGACAGCGTTTACAAGAGACAGACTGGGTGATCACCTCCGGAGGATCCTTCAGAGCTATGAAGGCAATCCCCGAAGGGGGTGCAGGCAGGCCGAAGGACTGACTGTGGAGAGCCACGCTGCAAGAATCTTCAAATCGACTCAACCCGTTCACTAGGGAATCTACACAGGACACGAGGCGAGCGTCTGAAAGGCGCGCGACGGACTAAACACTACACAGTCGCACCAAAGAACAATCGTGCATACCGGTACGGACTAAGTGACGGATACCAACACACAAACACACCACCCCAAGTCACTCAGTCACACACAACCACGTGAACACACCCGCACACACAACCGCCAATCACAGCCTGGGCCACGACCGGAGGGAGTTTTGTATGAGCGGAGCGAGATCTGACGAGTGGAACGAGGAACTGGACGACTGGAGGGAGGACACTGGTACGAGCCTGGAGGGCGAAGTCGGTGTGTGACGGGAGGTCACGCATACCCCCGCGCCCCCTATATCCTTAAGTTTGGTTTATAGGGGGCCTCTGCTCCATGGCCCAGCTCTAGACACCTTGCTTTAGCTTGGATGTAGTTTATAACAGTTTTGTACCGGAGGGGAGACACTGAGTCATAGGAAGGTACACCCCGGCGGAGGGGTACTACGTCATTGGTCAGCTTCGCAGTTGCATGACCCCACTACAGGACGGGTTGGGAGCCCGGACGGATACAGCACACGCGGCTGGGGACAAAGCCGTATAAAGGGCAGGCTCGCCCCCCAACAAGTAGAGCGACTGTGGGACACTTCTCTCTTTCCCTTGCATCTTCACAACGGAGTGGGACACGAGAGAGAGAACACTGTTTTTGGTCGGCCAAGGAGACGACTCGATCCAGGGTAGGCCATCCCTGTTTTTTCCGACTACGGGGAAATGGCGGCCCGGAGGATATCGCTTACTCAGGCATAGAGTCAGGTGACTACGCGGGAAGCCCGCGTGCTGTGTATCTATCGTCTCTGGGTCACTGGGGTGACGCGACCACCCCACGTCATCGCACCATTGGAATAGGTGCACTGTTCTTTTGGAACCACGGAGTGATTTCCGTCGATTCGGGATCGATTACCTGTCGGGACTCTTTTTCGTTCCGAGCTATGGAGCGGGCACGACAGCAGCCGGACTTCAGCCAGGTGGCGCACAACTTCAGGGATGCAGCCGAACACTTTGAGCGGTGCGAAAACCTGCCGGCAGTGGACGGCGGGGCTCGTCTTCTCGAGAGGATGGAGCTCATGATGGAGCGTTTTACCGCCTTGGAGCAGACGATGAATCGTCGCTTTGACCAAGTGGACCGCCGAATGGATGGCTTAGACCGCAAGGTCATCGTTTCGTGGGTTGACCCCTCCGTAGTGCTTCTCAGCTTGAGCTGCTGACCCTACTTCTTCGCCGTTCGGTAGGAACCGGAACGCAGTGGTGCAGGCTCGGAATGGCACGGTTGTCCGCGGAGACATGGATCTGGTGCCCCTGCACAGCGTTCTCACGGGCGAAGTGATTGACGGCTTTCCTAGGAACGTGAATCAGATGGAAAGGCTGCACGGTAGGCGGCCCTGTCAATGTTGAATCGTCCAGAGCTGACAAAGTCGCCCGGGGTGACAGCACGAGATGTGGACCAGCTATTGCTCCACGTGGGAGAATCCGTCGTGGGCTCCGCAGCGGAGAAGAAGAAGAACCTGAAGTTTGCCACCGGGCTGGTCACACGGGAGCTGTGACGTTTTCAAAACAGATTGATGATGGATGGAGTTTGTCCCTTGTACTTCGGAGCGTAGGCGTTGGGGAACACTTACCGCATCGGCGTGTCACGATGCCCTCACATAGCAATAGTGTCTACTCTTGGGAGGCCAATGAAGAAGCCGCGTGACTTGAACAGGAACATGCACATGCACACGTGACGCACACTGAGTAGACATCCACAACGTTGACAAGTATTCCTCAAGCGTTTACAAGAACACCACCCAAAGAGTAGAGTAACCCACGTTTACAAGGTAGCCCATTCATTCACTCTGTACTGAATTATCACCTCGGAGGATCCTTCATCACTTCGAAAGCAATCCCCCAAAGGGGTGCAGACAGGCCGAAGGACTGGGTGTGGAAGCCACGCTCACATCTCTTCAATCGAGTAAACCCGTTTACAAGCCGGTCTTCACGCGACAGGAGGAGCAATTGTCCCGCAGGGCATGCGACGGACCATACACAAGAACACAGTCCCGGAGACTGACCGACCGAATGCAATTCAAAGTCACTGGCACATGCACTGACAGTACAAAAGCTACATCCTGGGCCCCGACCGGAGGTGCTTGAGCGGAGCGAGTCTTTGCACGACTGGAGGGAGTCAAAGGGACTTCGACTGGCGGGAGAAGACAGTAGAGTGAGGGAGTCACTTCTACTCTTGGGCCCCCTATTACTTAAGTTTGGTTTATAGGGGGCCTCTGCTCCATGGCCCAGCTCTAGACACCTTGCTTTAGCTTGGATGTAGTTTATAACAGTTTTGTACCGGAGGGGAGACACTGAGTCATAGGAAGGGACTTGACGGAGAGAAAGGACCACGTCGATTGGATAGCTTGTGCAACTTGCATATCCACCCACTTACGGTCGGGTTGGTGCAGCGGACACATCCAGCATACGGAGTATAAGACCAGGTGGTCGCCCACTTTCCTGAACCGAGAAGGTTCACGCTTTCTCTTTCCACTCAGGCAGAGAGACACAACCCGCTCGGAGAAAGGGTAAACTGACGGTCGGGAGACGCCACCACATACACGGACGGACAAGCAGAAGCGATGGGAATCGGTACAGTCCATAAAGTCGTGGACGCAGGCGGCGCTTTTCATCGTGGAGATGTAGACGGACCGTCGTCCACTTGTTGCGGATGGGTTTTTACCATCGCCCAGTGGCAGCACATCCTGGATGCCTCTACGCTCTTGCGGCGGGAGCTGGAGGAGAGCCGCGCCTGGTCTGCTTTGTCGGATGATATGACCCGCCCGTTTGGCCAGCTCGAGAGAGAGCTGCACGAGGTATTATGTTCCGTGCTGCATCGTTTCTCCGGGGACATCCCGGTTTGGCCATGTCGTATGGCTTTGCCGCATCAGCTGCAGGGGTTTTGCAGCCCCTACCCAAACGAGGCGGATCACAGCCTGGGCTGTCTTGTCTTTGCATTTCGCCGGTGCCACTTGGCTGGTTTGCGGGAAGACGACCGAGAGAGTGGTCTCTTTGCTGGACACGTTCTGGGCAGTGTACGGGCGTGTCTTTTGCAGGGCTATGGACCCGAAGAGGGCATCATTCGTGCATGTTGCGACCACGCCCGCTGCGTCAATCGCCTAGGTTTGACCAGTGTGACTCTTGAGCAGGCTCAAGGTCTTCTTTGTGTGTACACCCACTTGACGGCTCTTGCTTTCGCCGTGATGGCCGATAGCACTGATGCGGTGGAGACGTTGAAGGCCCGCTTTGACCGTCTCTGGAAGCGGGTGCATCATCTCCTGCTTGCCGGACAGGATGATCTCTGTCCTCGTTTGCCTACTTTGACTCGATAGTTTGTTGTCTGGAGTGCATCGTGAGCACGGACGGGGAAAGGAACGCGGTGCTGGCACGATCTCGACTTGTTCTCTTTGACTTGCAAAGGAGGAAGCCGGGTTGCATTCTGAATGCCTTGATGAATCGTCTGACTGTAGATTGGAGTAGGCCTCGCATCCGTTTACAAGTAGATCACGTAGATAGTGTACCCACCCTCGTTTACAAGATCATCCACTTCCTTCACTCTGTACTGAATTATCACCCCGGAATCCATTCACGACTATGGAATCAACCCCCCCGAAGGGGGGTGCAGACAGGCCGTAGGACTGGCTGTGAAGAGTCACACTCACGATATTCAATGGAATCAACTCGTTTACAAGGAAGTCGACACAAGACACGGGACTGGTGACCGCGACCGTATGGGAGCACAGGAACAATTGTTGGCAACCACAAGCACGAGAGCACCGAACAGAATGAGCGTCAACCTTCATACCATCTTCAATCGAACACAACCCGTTCACAACATCACTCACGTTCACGAAGCACACAAGACTGAGTGCAACGCCACACAACAGACCCACTCACGCACTCAGTCAATCCGCGTACGTGAACCACACACTACACATGACCAACCCCCAACCAATCACAGCCTGGGCCCACGACCGGAGGGAGTTTTGTATGAGCGGAGCGAGATCTGACGAGTGGAACGAGGAACTGGACGAGAGGAACGAGGACACTGTGACCGAGCCCGGAGGGTGAGATTGTGTGTGACGGGAGGTCACGCATACCCCCGCGCCCCCTATATCCTTAAGTTTGGTTTATAGGGGGCCATGGCACAACGGCCCAGCCCCAGTCCTAGGTAGCTTTCCCGCTCAGGGATTGACTACAGTACATAGCACGGAAGGACGGGACGGACAGCAGTGAGTCATAACAGCCTATCTGAATGGAGGGAGGATGCTGGTTCTCATTGGATAGCTTCCACGTAGTGGTTGCATAGCCAGGGCAAGTATGGACGGGAGAGACCCGGACATATGCGGGAGCGCAAACATTGAAAGATTATAAGAGGGGACGGCGCCCTCCAACACACCACTGAACCCAGCACGGTTCCTCTCCTCTTCATTTTCCTTGGCGAAGAGGGCAATGGCGTCTACGGCGCGACCAGAGGACCGCCTGGTGAGAACAGTCTAGTCACGGGAGACTACATGGTGGCTGGGCCACGACAAGACACCGGACGGTAAGGACTATTGACAAACACAGACAGGGACAAGAAGGACACTCTGGGTGAGAACCTACCCGGAGCACGAGCAGTGACGGTCTAGAGACATGGACAGACTCGGGTTTTGTCCTCTTACTTTCGTCGAGCAGAAAGCATCGTTTGAACTGAAATCACCGGGATACCGGTGGTCAAGAGACACGCACAGGCCTGTTCTGTTTTTTTCCTTGTTTCTTTCTTCCCGTGGAAGGAGAAAGCATCGGGTGCCGACTGACTGGTGCACGCGTTCCCGCCGCAGCCCTCGGCCGGGCTTGCGCTCCACTTGTTCCCCTTGGAGGATTTCGGTCGGTATCCGCATCTTGGGAGACTCGATCTGTATCCTGTGCACGCGCTTCCACTGCGCCCTGCGGGCTACGCTCCCGCTTGTTTCCGTTCTCGAGGAAAAGGGAATGCACTCCGCGCGCCCGGGCGCTCCGTCGACCACCATCCCGCGGCCAATTGGACAGGACAAGAGTCGGTGTGGACTCGTTGGGTGAGAGAAGCGAACCGCCAAAGCCCTTGCCGAGAAGCACGGCAGAAACACGCCCGTGGGAGAAGCAGTGACGAGAGGGAAAAGACTGAAACGTCGGAAGACAAGCAGTCGGACGCTGAGGGGCAACCCGCCTTCCTTTCGAGTCGTCACGATGCCCTCACATGGCACGTAGACGGCAGACGGCAGCCCCTGTGAACGTATAGGCCAAGAAGCACCCTGACCTTCAGACTATCTCCGCGCAGACAGTTGGACGGCAGACCTTAAGGACCGTAGACCCAGCCCTCGGGAGAAGAATCGGAAGGAGGAACAGTGACCGTGGGGAAAGCGCCACAGCAACCCAGGACAGCAGAGGAAGCGACAGGGGGAGCGGGCAGAAAATGTGGCACGGAAGTAGAAGTACAGATAGAGTGACCACGTTCACAAGGGGCAGACTGAACCTATGCTGCTGAATAGAAGCACCCACCGCCCCGGCTACCACATGAAACCTATAAGCATCCTAGATAGAAACCGTTTACAAGTACACTCAACGTTTACTAGAGAATGAGCTCCAAGCAATCCACCCTGAGCTTAAGCCCCGCAGGGCATTTCACGACTACGGTCATTACACCCGAAGGGTGTGCAGGCGAGCCGAAGGTTCGACTGTGGAGAGTCACGTTCACCATCTTCAACCGAGTAAAGCGTTTACTAGGAAGTAAACAATCCAAGAGGAGCAAGTGTCCAACGGGCTCGCGACGGACTGACAGTACAGAACAGTCTAAGTAGGACTGACTGAGCGAGGGCACCGAGCAAAGGAACAAGGTGAGGGACCAACAGTCTGCATGAATGTCACTGGCACGCAGACACACAGTACAAAAGCTACCCGTTGGGCCGCGACTGGAAGGAGCTTTGTGCGACCGGAGCGAGTCTTTGCACGAGTGGAGGGAGTCAAAGGTACCGCAGCTGGAGGCGAGGATTGTGAGAGGGACGGAGTCACTCGGACACCCAGGCCCCCTATTACTTAAGTTTGGTTTATAGGGGGCCATGGCACAACGGCCCAGCCCCAGTCCTAGGCAGGTTACTACAAAGTAGTTTCACTGCGGTCCATAGGCGAAGACGACCGGCAGGAGACAAGCAGTACTAAGAACCAATCAGACGGATGGATAGATGGTACGTTACTCGTGTGGGTTGCGCAGCTTCCACACACCCACTCGGAAATGGACGGGCGCGAGACCCGGACACTGGTGGGGACTACACACCACGGAGGAAGTATATAGAGGGGGCTGCCCCCTCGACACGGAACCCGGCGGTTCTTCTCTTCTTCTCTTTCATTTTGGAGAGGGACAGAGCGGCTGCGCCACGACGATACAAGAGGCACGAGAAGTGACGCATAAGCAACCCCGATCAACGGATGCAAAGGACAGGAGGACGAAATGACACGCACAGACTGGTCTACAGCCCAGAGCAGGTTGACTCTGCCTCTTTTACCCCCAAGCAGAGGACGCAAGGACAAGAGGACTGATAGTAGGACCAAGCGGATGCGAAAGGGGCTAACGGACGCAGGAGACGGAGTCTTGACGGAGCGACCGCAGGGAGCGAGGGAATAATGGGAGAGGAACGAACAATTGGAAACCCGGCAAGGGGATATGGGGGCTGCCGCCCACACACACAGAACCCGGCGGTTCTCTCATTCCTTCTCTTCTACTGGTAGGAACAGCATGGAAGGACAAGAGGTCCACTCCGCTTCCTTTCTTCTCCACTGTCCCCGCGGCAGGGACTCGGTTGGTATCCGCATCTTGGGGACAAAGGCGTGTATCTTGTGCGCGCGCTGGCGCTTGCTCCCGTATGGACTCCCACTGCGTTCGACAGCCCGGCCGGGCGTCTCACCAGAAAGGTTTGCATGGCCCAGGGGACATGACTGGAGTCAGTGTTGACTTGTTGGGTGAGCGAAGCGAGGTCGGAAATCCCTTGCGCAGAGGCCAGGACCGATCAACCCCAGACGGTTCCTCCTCCTATGCCAGCAGGAGCTGTTTGGCAAGTGTCGGAAGACACGGAGCGAGACGCCAAGGGGGCAGCCCCGCCTTCCTCTTTCAGCGGCCACGATGCCCTCACGCAGCACGTAGACTGTAGACAAGCATGCAGATGAACGAATCACATGGTGTCTTGGGCACCTTCCATCAGCTTCCATGCAACCCACAACTGACCGGGCCAGCACCCGGACACTCTACGCACACGAGAGGTATAAAGGCACGGGCTGCCGCCCACCCACGTAGACTGAATGAATCGTAATGCATCCCCGGCCACCACGAGCCGCAACACCCTTGGGCACAGAGATGCAGCGACGTGAGGAGCGACAGCGAATCCGTCCACAAGGAACACATCTTCCACTCCACCATCGTAGCCCTCACATGCGTTCACACGGTCACCCATGGCCCCTGGCTACCACCCACTCCACCCAAGCACTCGTTCCTTTCCCAGTCACCACGCCAACCCCCGTTTACAAGGAACAGCCTTGAAGTTCACCTCCGGAGGACCATTTCATGACTATGGACATTACCTCCGAAGGAGGTGCAGGAGCGCCGAAGGTGCGGATGTGAGGAGCCACGCTGCAAGAATCTTCAATTGAGTAGACATGTTCACAAGGGAATCCACGCAAATACAAGAGGAGCGATTGTCCGGAGGGCATGCGACGGACACGACACAATACACACACCACGGGCAAAGAGTGAGTGGGAGAACAAACACCCAGCACACACTACCTCGTTCACCCACTCACCCACGTCCAGCCCGCACCAGCCAATCACACACTGGGCCCGCGACTGGAAGGAGCTGTTCGACCGGAGGGAGGTTTTGAACGACTGGAGGGAGTCAAAGGTACCGCAGCTGGAGGCGAGGATTGTATGTGACGGGAGGTCACTCTGTGCTTCGGCCCCCTATTACTTAAGTTTGGTTTATAGGGGGCCTCTGCTCCATGGCCCAGTCTTTAGACACCTTTCACGCACGTGATTGAGTGTGGTACTAAATTGAAGCGACCGGGGGAAGCTCAATCGTACTAAGAGGCAGCCACACAGGGAGGGTGACGCCACGCACTCATTGGATAGTTTGCTGGCACAGCTTACATAGCCACTCCACTACTGGATGGGTTAGAAACCCGGACAGATGCTACAGACACTCGGAGAGGATGGATAAAAGGAAGACCCCCAGCGGAGCGACTGTCGAGCAGACTTGCTCTTCTTTTCCACTTTTCCGGCAGCATCACGGAAGTGCATCGTTTTGTTTTTCGAAGAGGAAAGGGACTTGATCCAGGGTAGGTATCCACCCCGGCACGGGACGAATAATACTCCGGAGGAACTTGCTTAGGAAAGCAATAGCGTCAGTCAGCTGACTACGCGCACTCGTTACCGCGGAGACGCGGCGCAGACACAGCGACCACGCTTGGGGACAACGCCACCCGGGCAAGTGGATCTTGCTTTTTCCTCGTGGGACAGACGAAGTGACCGCCATCGATCCGGGAGCGACTCTTCGGACAGCGCGCATCACTCTTGGCAATCATGGAGCATGACGCAGGACTTCGTCAGCCTGATTTCTCCACCGCGGCAGGTGCCCTGAGGCTGGCAGCAGAACATCTGGAGCTCTGCGACAATCTTCCCGCGGTGGACGGCGGTGCTCGTCTGGCGCAAAGGATGGATGCTGTTTTGGAACAGCTCACCATGCTAAACCGGAAGGTCGACGGCATAGATCGCCGGATGGACGTCTTGGATCGCAAGGTCACGGTGTCGTCAGTTGAGCCGTGTTTCCTCTCTTTTCGGCATCGGTTGCTGACAACTCCCTTTTTACAGAAACCGCAACGCGGTGGTGCAGGCGCGGAATGCCACAGTCGTGCGCGGAGATATGGACCTGGTGCCTTTGCACAGCGTCCTGACGGGCGAAGTGATTGAGGTTTCCCTGACAATGTCAACCAGTTGGAGAGATTGCATGGTGGGTGATCTCCCGAACCTGGAACTCCTTACGCTGACACGTCTATTCCTCGACGATAGTACGGGACGTCGATCAACTGTTACGCCACATGGGAATCCACCGCCGGCTCGGCAGCGGAGAAGAAGAGGAACCTGAAGTTTGCCACCGGGCTGGTCACACGGGAGCTGTGACGGCTTTCCTTCCCTTTTCGTGCATCCCTTTTCTCAGCAGCGTCGGCGTTCAGGAGGACTTACTGTATCGGTATATCGCGATACCTTCATATTGCCAAATTGTTTGTATGGGACAAAACGAGCATCTTTTAACCGCATGGAGCTTAACCCCGAGCGAGGGTACCGTGACTGTAATCACCCGGCTACAGGCTTGGAAATCGATCGTACAATCGATTTGATCGAATCGATTAATCGAATCGATTTCGATTTCGATCGATCGATTAGAAGTCCTGCTCGATCGATATCGTATCGATCCAACCTCCAATCGATCGATTTGATCGTCGTTCGCCATGTCCATACAAGGTGTCCAGGGTAGGCTGCGTAGGTTGGATGCGTGACGATGCTGCCGCCCGACGCGTCTGCCAAACACCCTGGCAAACGACCGGGGGTCCCAGGCAGCCAGTCATATCTATCTTGTTGCCGCGCGTCGCGTGTCGACAAAAGTAAATTGATCTCTCCGTCTCTTGCGTTTGCAAGTCCTCCCCGTTCAACGGAATCAGTACGCGTCGCAACCAGGAATTATTTCGGGCCTCAGCCTGTCCGAGTAGACTTCATACAGATTCGACCTTATCAGCCTCGCACCCTTCGATTTGACCTCGCCCACATTGTTTACGGACGTTTCCCACCATGGACGCGCTTGATGAGGACATAGAGATCGCCTCCTCCACGCCGCCGCCTTCCGAGCCGACAACCAGTTCAGCATCAACTAAATATGCACCCATGGGGTTTCAGATTATGAAGCTTGGACGACTGATAAATTTGGGCGGTTCCCCGGCTTCACGATTTGCCACGACCCTTCTCGAGAACGGACGTGGTGGTGGCAATCGGATTCAGAATGAAGGACAACAGGTCACGGCCCCACAAGATCGTATGGATCTGCGAGAGATGCTTCCTCCGGGACAGGCCGAAGACAGCACATTACGTCTTCATCGCTTCGACTGGGAAGCGTCGTCCGACATCTGAGGAAGGAGCACAAAGTCGTGGTTTGTGCCACCTCTCCGTACCCCATCTCCACGTCGTTCGATCATGCCCGCTAACTTGTCAGCCACCTTCTAGACAACGTGCAGGCTCAGTTACCGGGAGTGGAGGTGCAGAACGGAACCTGCTTGATATGCTTCGCGCCGATCCGACGAACCCTCGAGATCAGACTCTTCTCAGCAATCTGCATACGTTATTCGATCCGAAGATGAATCAACTGCTCCTGCTCGACTGGCTTACATATCATAACCTCCCCTTTAATGTCGTAAACTCTGAGCGCTTCAGACGACTCCTTCTCTACAACAACCCGGCTCTCCAGGAAGGCCAGATACCAACTGGCAAAACGCGTGAATCTGCTACTAGATGAGTATAATCGCGCTCTTGGTCCGCTTTGCGAGCTGCTTCAAAGAGCGAGAAGTATGATTCATTTACCTTTGATGGCTGGACTTCCCGACAAAACACATCATTCCTCGGTATCAACGCCCACTTTATCGACCAAGATTGGAACCAATGGGAATCCTCTTGGCTTTGCCGGCTCTCGCGAAACGCCATACTGGAGCAGCGCTTGCAGATGAAGTTGCAGATACAATATGCGCGTTTGGTCTTGAAGACAGGTATAGAACCACAGTCAACACTTCTTGGGTCCGTTAGCTGACAATCTTGACTGTTATCCGGCGTCAGAATCGGGTACTACACGCTTGACAACGCTACGAATAATGATACGGCTGTGGAAGCGCTTGCCGCTGAGTTCGATTTCGACAGGGAAGAGCGTCGCATCCGCTGCGCCCCTCATTTTCTGAACCTGGCCGTCAGGGCTATGATGTACGGCAGCAAAAGGGATAATTTCAACGAGTTGCTTGCTCATTGGGGCGATAAGGACTTTGTGGCTGAAGAGGAAGAGCAGCGCCAGTTGTCCGACGCTATCAATGAGCTGGCGACCGACGACGACTTCTGTGTGCCGAGCATGGAAGAAGGATTCGAGGTTGAAACAGTCCCAGAAGGCAGTCAGGATCAGGACGTACTGCCCGACATCATCAATGGCGAAGAAGTGGACAAGTACCGCAAGTTTGGGCCATTTGGCAAACTTCACAATATTGGCATTGCTCTTCGAACGAGCAGTCAACTTCTCGAGGTCTTTTACGAAGCTCAACGGCAAACCGCTCCTACTGAACCTATTCTTACGTGGGTTCAAAACGTCTGCACTCGCTGGCAATCCGATGAGGCGATGGCCTCACGCGCTCTGCTGAAGCGTACGGCTTTGAACAGGATGTTTTCCATCATCGAGGAACGATGGCTTGGCAAAGGCGGCAAAGAACAGGACAAACCAGCGATACTGAAAGAACAACTTTCCCTTGAAGAATGGAAGGTCGTTGTTGCGGTTCAGAAGATCCTTCAGCCATTCAAGATCGCCTCGAAGCAACTCCAGGGCGAGGTATTGCTGGTAAACGCTCCACGTCAGGAGGGTTCGATGAGTACTTCCGGTGGTAGAGATGCTCCTTGACCACCTCGAACTAGCAGTTCAGGAGTTATAATCGAAGAGAACGAAGATCAGACCATGAAAGAGGTTCACCTGTTCAATGACATGGACGCAAGAACTCGCAGGGTTTTGAAGATTTACATCAAGCTCGGATGGAAGAAGCTGAACGACTACTATAGCAAGCTGACCTCAACCGCATATGTAGCGGCAGTGGTGTTCCACCCCTGCAAGAAGTGGCGCGCTCTGGAACGGCTTTGGAGCCAACTCCCGTCTCGTCAGACGTCAGGTGGGAAAGAACATATGCGAAGCTTAGCGACAGTCTGGAAAGAGAGGTACAAGAACATGGCTCATCGGCAATCCTGCGATGGTGTTTCAGCGGATACGACTAATAGTGGCTTGGACTATATTGAGCGTCGATTGGCGTTTAGTCGATCATTGGCTTGCCCTGAGCCTCGAGGGCGGCAAATTAAAGGACCAAAGCAGTCAACCGCCTTGCAAGAACAGGACGAGCTTGATCAGTACCTATCAGAGCCGCCGGTGGAAAATATCGCATACAAAACGGACCCAATCGCTTGGTGGAAGGACGTTGGTGTTGCGCGGTTTCCTCGGCTGTCTTATATGGCTGTTGACTACCTTACCATCGCGTCGTCTTCAGCAGGAACGGAAAGAGATTTTAGCAGCTGTGGGAGGATGATAACACCACTGAGATCTCGCCTACGACGCCATATTGTGGCGATGGCGCAGTGTCTTCGTTCCTGGAGTAAAGCTGGCATCTATCAGCCGACACTTCCTCTTGGTCTGCTTGAAGGGGACAATTGAGGCAAGTTCTTCAACTGATGGGCAAGATCACCTAGATAGGGATGATTTTTAGTATTGATCGATTCGATCGTCGATCGATTCGAATCAAACAGCGATCGATCGATATCGATCGATTGAAGGTGACGATCGATAAAATTCGATCGATCAGGCTCGAAAATCGATCTATAAGATCGATTTCCAACTCTGCCCGGCTACCAATAGACATAATGCAAGCACTTGTCCCTTTACCGCCCATTTAAACCGTTTACAAAGTAGACCCCAATCCGTTTACAAGTATTCCCAACCCGTTTACAAGATCATCACCTTCAAGCAATCCACCCTGAGCATCAGCCCGCAGGGTTTCACGACTACGGAATCAACCCCGAAGGGTGCGGACACGCCGAAGGTGTGGACGTGAGAGCCACACTTACGACTCTTCAACTGAGTACAGCGTTCACAAGGGAGTAGTACCCAGGAAGGAGGAGCAATTGTCCCCGAAGGGCACGCGACGGACACACAATACACGCACACAGCAACAGACACCAGTCACTCGCACACAGACGGAAGGTACACTCCACCACACAAACAGACCGAGCAGCTACATCCAACACTCTCCGTTGGGCCCGCGACTGGAAGGAGCCCTTCGACCGGAGGGAGCCCTTGGACGACGGGACGGAGGAAAAGGTACGAGCCTGGAGGGCGAAGTTACTGTGGGTGACGGAGTCACTCACTGCATGTGCCCCCTATTACTTAAGTTTGGTTTATAGGGGGCCTCTGCTCCATGGCCCAGTCTTTAGACACCTTTCACGCACGTGATTGAGTGTAGTACTAGCAGTTTTGGAGGGGACAGACAAGACTGAGTCATAGGAAGGTACACCCCGGAGGAGGAGTGCCACGCGATTGGTCAGGTTACGCAGTTTCACTGACATCCACTTTGGGCCGGGCTGGAGACCCGGACACAGGTGGGGACTCACACCAGCCGAGAGGCTATAAGAAGCAGGCTTCGCCCATTTCCAGACAGACCTGGGGAGGTTCTCCTCTTCTTCCCTTTTGTTTTGCTTGTCAAATCATCCGGAGTAGTAGACTACTGTCAAAGGTGAAATGTCCAGACACGGAGCCACGCGAAGGCGACCGACCCTAACCCCACTCACATCGCACAGGCAGTGACGACAGACTCGTTCTGTCCCTCTTCTTTTTCTTTCAGAAGACTCTGGACGAGAGTACCTGGTGGCTGTGCCACGAATCGGGAGACAAGAAAGTGATTGTCAGCAAGCTTCAGACTGGAGGCTGGACAAGTGTCCACGGCACTCCCACTGCGCCCTAGACGGGCTCCGTTCACCGTTTGTTCCCCGGTTGATGAGAGATCACATGCGTTCAACAACCCCTGAGGGGGGTGTCTCACTGATAAGGGTTCAATGGCCCAGCGGACATGGCTAGAGCAAGAGGAGCGTGCACCAAGAGTGAAGACTACGATGTGGGTTGATCATCGTGTACAAAGTTGTACAAGATCCGCTTCATTCAGCCACCCGGTGGGAAGACTTCGTCTGGAGACGGTCGTAGACGATGCTTTGAGAGCTACATGCATCTGAAGAGACTGAGAACCAGGATGAGAGCCACTTCCCCTATAGGACCTGGAGACACGGCAGCAAGGGACGGGATTACCTTGCTTGCAACTTGGCACTGCCTCTTTACTTTTGCTTCTTCGACCGCGCGTGGAGCAAAACCGGAGTATATATCACTTGGTGAAGTGATGAACTTTAACCTAGGATTGTCCACCTGACGGCCCCAAAAGATTGATCCCGAGTCGAGGGCAACGTGGCCACGCAAAGCAGGCGGTGTGACGCTTGGCATAGCCCAGTCGAACCAATATGGCTTCTTATGAGGATCATGAATAAAAGATTGCAAGGGTAACAGACACGTGCTGCCCGTCAGGGCCACATCGCACCGTAGACACCTGACCTGCCTAAAACGGGGCTCCGAATAGCATCACCTCTCGATGCTCGACAGACTGCATTGCCACGTAAGAGATGGAATGGGATGTCCCTTCATGGACCGGGGAATGGCTTCACCCTTTTTACCCGTCTAATCAACCGGACGCACTCGAGAAGAGACCGTGACTGTGACTGTATCGTACATGACCCACCCACGTAGACCAGACTCTCCAAGCACTCCGCTCTTGGCTTTCTCAACTAGACCCTACACGTTTACAAGGAAGCGACTCCAGATGGTAGAGTAACCCCGTTTACAAGTGAATGATACTCCAAGCGCTACCAACCTTCATCTCCAGTCCCTTCCGAGATACGAACAGAACCCCGCAGGGGTGCGACGAGCCGAAGGTCGAGGCGTGGAAGCAGCGAAGCGTCACATCAACACTCTTCAATTGAGTAACCCGTTTACAAGACAGCTCAACACTACAAGAGGAGTAAGTGTCCCGTAGGGGCACACGACGGACTGAACACTACACCTCACAAACCGACACACTCATTCACAGAACACGTCCAAGTCACTCTCCCATACAGACACACTACAAACACTACACCGTTGGGCCCGCGACTGGAAGGAGCATTGTCTGAGCCGGAGGCGAGTTGACGACCGGAGGGAAGTCACCAGTACACGACGGGAGGGAGTGGACACAAAGAGACGGGAGGTCGCTTTGACTGCCGCGCCCCCTATTACTTAAGTTTGGTTTATAGGGGGCCATGGCACAACGGCCCAGCCCATAGAGCAGGATGAACGCACGTGATTCACTGCAGTACTAAAGCGACAGAGACAGGCGGGAACGGAGCAGTGCTAAGAGGCTTGTGTGACGGAGGGAGCACGCCGCGTTTCAATTGGCTAGTTTGCCCGCAGGGATTACATAGCCACTCCACAACTGGCCGGGGCAGGCACCCGGACATTCATGCATCATACGGGAGGTATAAGAGGGGACGCCGCGCACTTTCCTTGAGTTGGGCAAACTCAAGACTTTTTATTTTATTCGGAGACAATGACGGAGTCTCATCCTTCCGTCAACACTTCCGGAGAAGCAAAAGCTTTCCGCGACGGGGAACTGGCGGTCATGAGACCGAGCTGGAGACGTGGCACAGCGAACGGGAGTGAGTGCTTTCTTTTGAGGAGCAGAGAGCTCGTTGAACGGGACGAACAAACTCCCTCGCACTTAGTGGCGTGGCCCCTTGGGAGCATATCCACCCTGGCGGGGTACTAAACCTGTCTGTCGCCCCATCGGAGCCGTTGGTTCGGGTCTCGGCTCTTGGAGAGCGGTGCGGAGTGGTCTTTGCCCGTGATGCTGACGGAACAGTGCCGTCACAGCGAGTCCCGCCTGAATTTCTTCGGCTTCCTCAGAAGGAGTCGGCGTGTTCTGGAATGACATGCTGTGCCCACTCGGATTGCGCTCGGCTGAAAGAGCGTCAATGGTGTCGCAGGTGGTACTTTCTACGGTGGATATCGTCGCCAGCCGTTAGGCCCCTGGACATGTCCTACGAGCTGCGAGCGACTGGGCAAGCGGACCTTTCGCTTCTATGCTGCCGTCTCCAGGACGGGAATCTTCGAGGCCTTGTTGAGGCTCGAACCGGATGGTGAGCCGGGCGATGCACCTTTGGTCTGTCCGCTCCCGGTGTCTTTCCGATTCGACGCGGAGAGAAGTCGTGCATGGCACTTACCTTGCTGCTGGGACGCTGTGCAGTGCAACGTGCCGGTTTGGTTGGCGTGCTTTAGGAGACGGGCGACCGCGTCTTGCTCGGAGACCAGTGCTTGTTGACGAGCCTGTGGGATGAAATCCGACGTATGACAGAGAGGGCGAAAGTGAAATATAGAGAATCACTTTCCACTGGGTCATCTCACCTTCCCGATATGGGTGAGGATGTTTCCCTTTCCCGTGGTCTGAGGAGACGGGCTGTGGTGGACAGTCCCGAGGAACCATGAACTGCTCAGGGTGAATGGCAAGGACAAAGGCTTCAAGTGATGAATCATTCCCAGGAGGAGTACGCATGCGGAAGAGTATAGAGAACCTGAATTTGCGAACTCTCCTCCACCCGGCTACACATGGCAATCTACCAGCACCGTAGACCCAAACCGTTGACAAGTGATCCGAATGCGTTTACAAGGTGACACATTGCACGTAATCTACTCTGAGGATCACCCCGGAGCACTTCATGACTACGGACATTACACCCGAAGGGTGTGCATACGGGCCGAAGGACCGGATGTGAAGAGTCACGTTGACGATTCCTCGATTGTGTAAATCGTTTACAAGCCGGTCTTCACGCGACGGGAGGGCCAATGTCCGTGAGGGCACGCGACGGACACCACACAGTACAACAACTCACACACACCGAACGGTACACACACGACTGAGTGACAAACAAACAGCACAAACAACCTCGCCCAGTCACTCAGTCCCAACCGCGCACGTGAACAACTACAACCCTCGACCACCAATCACAGCCTGGGCCACGAGCGGAGCGAGTTCTGTCTGAGCCGGAGGCGAGATTGACGACTGGAGGGAAGTCAGAGGTACCGAGCAGGCGGCGAGGGACTAGTAAAGGGACGGAGTCACTTTTACTCTTGGGCCCCCTATTACTTAAGTTTGGTTTATAGGGGGCCTCTGCTCCATGGCCCAGCTCTAGACACTCGAGCATCAGAGTGTAGTTCATAACAGTTTCGCACGGGACGGAAGAGACTGCGTCATAAGAAGGTACCGACGGAGGAAGGTGGCTACGTCCATTGGTCAGGTTACGTACAGTTTCACTGACCCCACTACTGACCGGGTGGTGCACCCGGACACATCCATCACAACGGAGTTATAAGAAGGGCTTGATGCCCGCTCCCTTTCAAACCTGGGACAGAGTTCTTGAGGATTCCTGCAGCGGAGCGATGGTCGGGGGATCACCCAGACCTGGTCTTTCTTTTGGGGTTCATGGTTCCACGGGGAAGAAGCATCATGTTGATCTCTTCGCTTGAGAGAATGGCTCTTTTCCACATTGACACCGGGCGGTTCTCCGTACAGAGTGCAGCCACTGAGTGAGTGGTCTGCAGGGTAATAGGATTCTTTCCGTTGAGGTCACCGAAGGTGGATCTGGGGTCGCGTTGTCAGGTGATTTGGCGTCAGCCGGAAAGCCCCACCAGTGATGGGTGACGCGGCTTGTCTCACGGGATTGGACGCCTTTCCTCGTCGCTGGCAGCGATGAATCAGACTTTCTCTGTTCCTCCACCCCAATCGTCAATGTCACACCCGCGGGGTCTGACGCTTCGTGTATCGCCTGTCCGCACAGGAATCTGGACGCTGCCGTCTTTTACAGGCTTCAGAGCGCGCCATGACGCGATTGGATAAGGCCCAGCGGGAGAATCCACAGGGCTCTGCACCGTTTCGGTCGGCACTCGATGTCCTTCTCCGGGAGACCGACGCGAGGCAAGCGAAGCGCTCTATTGAGAATGTGTCCTCTCGACCTTTTTTTGCTGATCCTGACGGGGAGACAGGGATCGGAACAAGCAGACTTCCTCGGAGAACAGCCTTCTTGCCCAGGGTGACGGCTATCTCAGGCCCTTGCTGAGCCTTTCCACGGGCGAGGTGATCGAGCATTTCCCGTCCCGGGCGGAGGATGTGGCCAGTCTCTCGTGTGAGTCCCCTCACTGGTGTTTACCAAGGGACGCGAGGGTAGTCCTGACATACATACTGATGTGCACGGTGCAGCTGCCCAAGTCAATCGTATCCTGGTGGAGTTGAAGCTCGACACAGATGGGAGTCTGAAGCGGCGAAGGCGTAGGTTATTGCTCGCTTGTGGCGTCACGCATCCAGTTTTGTAGTTTGTCCCGTTGTCTTGCCCTTGTGGCCGGGGGACTGCCTGGTGTAGCCTTGATGTGCGGGATGCTTTTATTCAGGACTCGCGATGGCCTCACTTTGCAACACGCTGATCGTACGCATCGGTGACTCGCCGTATTAGCAAAGTGAACTTAAGTCGTCTTCACATGCGCGTAGATATACCGCCAGGCTACAGACAAACACCTGGCAGATCGTAGGACTCACAATACGTAGGCTTTAAAGCGTTTACAAGTATTCCCGACTCGTTTACAAGGTTATTTACTGCAAGGGCTACCACCTCTCACCCTCAATCCCTTCCGAGATACGAACACAACCCCCCCGAAGGGGGGTGCGCACGCGCCGTAGGGGCGGGTGTGAGAAGCCACACTCACGACTCTTCAATCGAACACACCGTTACAAGATGACCACACAGAACAGGAGGAGTGAATGTCCCGAAGGGGCATACGACGGGCAGTCAATAGAATGAACACAGAACAAGACAGAGTCTTGACCGACCGAGTGCAACGAGGAAGAGAACACGATGTACCAGGCACGTACACTGTCAATACAAACTGTACATGCTGGGCCGCGACTGGAAGGAGCCGAGACGACCGGAGGGAGGAACTGACCTTGACCGGAGGGAAAAGGTACACGACCTGGAGGGGAGTGATGGCTGTGACGGGAGGTCACTCTGTGCTTCGGCCCCCTATTACTTAAGTTTGGTTTATAGGGGGCCATGGCACAACGGCCCAACGTTCTAGAGCAGTGTGTTACTACAAAGTAGATACGCTGCAGTCTTTAGCACGAAAGTGACAGGAAGGAACGAAGTGGGTACTAAGAGCCAATCGAACGGAGGCAGATGGCGCGTCACATGTCTGTTTGCGTAGCTTACATAGACACTCCACACTTGGACGGGCAAGAGTCCCGGACACAACTCATCATACGGGAGGTATAAGAAGGGCTGCGATGCCCGCTCCCTTTCCCCATCCCGCGAGGATCTCCTTTTCCCTTCATTTTGTGCCGGCAGGGCGGATCACACGTGACCCAACCGGAGTATAAGAGGACCCCTCGCACTTTTCCTGAGTGAGCAAACTCAGGCTTCCCTTTCACCTTTGTGTGCAAACAGGACGGAGCCCGCTTTCGAACCGCGAAAGTGCATAGAACCAAGAGTCCAAGTACGAGAGGACGCTTCCGGGAGGACACAATACCAACAGAGTTCTACTCACGAGTAAGTGGAGTGCATGACGGACAGACTCGTTCCGTCTTTTCTTCCCTGATTCGAACGGCCGGAGACAGATTCTTGATTGCAGGAGCCACAATGGGTTAACCCTTTCTACACATGGCCCGTGGGTGCGAGCTCACGGCCGGGGACTTCGTCCGTTGGACAATGGACTGATTTCGTCCCTTCGTCTGTGAGACATCCGCTTATCCTTTTGGACTGAATAGCGGTGGAACGGAGTGTTCTGCCTTGGACTTTGTGTTGGCATGGAGCCTACACTCTCTTCTTCACCTGTCGAAGCTGCGTTGACAACTTGTTCATGCTGCACGCATGCATCACGCCCCCGTTGAGAGACCTTGAATGGTGCCATCGGGGTTTTTTCTTCGATGGAAGACATCAAACTCTGCTATGTCTTTGGACATGATACGAGAGCTGTGGGAGAATTTGGGCGAACGAGGGTTCCTCATCCAACCGGCGGTTGTCTGGAATACTGGTGCGTATGAGGCGCTTGCCAAGGTCGAGCCTAGCGCCAGTGCTCCGGCCATGACATCTTTGCTTTACCCTTCTGCGGAAAGCGCCTTCTTCGACCGTGCAAAGAGCAGAGTGTGGCGTTTGCGATGTTGCTGGGACGCTGTGCAGTGGGACGTGCCGTTCTGGTTAGAAGGCTGTCGGTCGTGTGACGAGAGTGTGGTCCTGGGGGAAACAGATTTGGGAAAGCTTTTGCTTGACGAGATCCGAGAGGCTGCTGAAAGAGGCAAACGAAGTGTGGACGAGCCACCGGGGGAACCATCGTACTTTCCGTTTTAGGTATTCATGACGGCCTCATCCGACTTGATCGCCTTGACGTGGCAACAACGCTAGAATGAGATGATATATGAGAACAGATGATAGTTGACTTGACCTGATCCTCTCCATCAGGAATTCCCGACTACAGACAGATAAAGGGACCTCTGGCTACAGACGAGTGGACTAGAGTGAAGTGATAGCCACACAAACACCGTAGACCTAAGCCCGTTTACAAGTGAATGATACTCCAAGCGCTACCAACCCGAACCTCCAATCCCACTCATGACTACGGAATCCACGCCCGAAGGGTGTGCGCACGGGCCGAAGGACCGGGTGCGAACAGCAGCGAAGCGTCATACTCACAATCATCGATCGAACAAGGCGTTTACAAGATGCTTCACCCAGGAACAAGAGGAGTAGGCGTCCGTGAGGGCGCACGACGGACACTGACATCCACATGCACACACACGAGCGGAAGTCACCACCTCACACAAACACCGTTGGGCCACCCCGACCGGAGGGAGGTGCTTGAGCGGAGCGAGAACGGACGACAGGATGGAGGACACTGGTACGAGCAGGCAGCGAGGACCTTGTAGGAGTGAGGGAGTCACTGCTACTCTTGGGCCCCCTATTACTTAAGTTTGGTTTATAGGGGGCCTCTGCTCCATGGCCCAGCTCTAGACACTCGAGCATCAGAGTGTAGTTCATAACAGTTTCGCACGGGACGGAAGAGACTGCGTCATAAGAGGCTACTTGACGGAGGAAGAGTGCCACGTCATCGTGTAGGTTACCACCGGTTTCCATACACGCACCCGGACAGTGACGGGGCAGGCAGCACCCGGACGCTAGTGGGGACTCACACACACCAGAGGGCATATAAGACCGAGGGGTCGCCCACCTCACGGAACCCAGCTGGTTCTCTTCCTCTCTTCCTCTTTCAAAATCCCGGGAAGGGCATGGAGGCGCTACCGCCCCTCGACTCGAGACGAAAAGTGAGTAGCTCATGGACATTTCCCCGAGGATCACACATGGTGCCGGCGGCACCACTAGAACACACGGCACAGATTGATTCTGTCGTCTCTTGACTCGAGAGAACCGAACTGGAACAGGATTGTTCCTTTCTTTTGAACTACGTTCACACTCCGCGCAAGCGCTCCGCTGGCCTCGCCTGCGGCTCGCAATAAGCGACTGGTACCGACTGACTAGTCCACGCGTTCCCGCAACAGCCCCTGGCGGGGCTTCGCTCCACTTGCTCCCGTGCAACGGAATCGGTTGTCAAAGTGGATGACTGGAGTCGACTCCCGAGTGCACTCGTTCCCGCAACAGCCCCTGGCGGGGCTTCGCTCCACTTGTTCCCGTCAGGTGAATCATCTGCACTGGTGTCCACGGCACTCCCACTGCGCCCTGCACGGGCTTCGTTTACCGTTTGCTCCCGGTAACATATCTTGAACATGCGTTCAACAACCCCCGAGGGGGTGTTTCACTGACGGCGCCATCATGGCCTGTGGTCCTTACTGGAACGGAGTGTTGGACATGAACACACACGAGGTATCACGAAAGTGATTGTAGAACACCAAGGGGACCGCCCCGCACACGCAACACCAGTGGTGACGATGGCCTCATCTTGACAAGTGACTGGAGGGAACAATCCAGAACAATGTGACGGGACGGAGCTCAATGGTAATACGAACGTGCCTGGAAGAGACAATGTAGAACAAAGTGACTGTGAAACATCTAGAACATTGTGACCGCGAGGAACACTGCCAATGACAGGCACCTTCCATCAGCTTCCATGCACATATCCACTACTCACCGGGCGTGAGACCCGGACGCAAATGGGTCACATCCAGGGTATAAAGGCACCCGCTGCCGCCTACATACACACACGTAGACTGAATCGTAATGCATCCCTGGCTACCACTCGTCATGCACGCGCACTGGATGCATCGCCGTGGCACGATGCCTTCATTTCATCCAACGCGTTTACAAGGGGACTAGCAAAGATAGTGTACCCAAACACGTTTACAAGCGGAAACCCCTTCCCGGCCTACCACTCCTCTGATCACCCCCGGAGGGCCCATCCATGACTTCGAAAACAATCCCCCCAAAGGGGGGTGCAGGCAGGCCGAAGGACTGACTGTGGAGAGCCGCACTTACGACTCTTCGACCGAGTAAACACGTTCACAAGAAAGTCTTCACGCGACGGGAGGAGCCAGTGTCCGTAAGGGCACGCGACGCACCATCACAATACAACAACTCACCCACTGAACAGTTAGTTACCAGAGACTGAGTGACAAACACACGACAGACACAACACAACCCAGTCACTCAGTCCCAACACGTACTGTTCACCACACGACAACAACAACCAATCACAGCCTGGGCCACGACCGGAGGGAGTTTTGTATGAGCGGAGCGAGATCTGACGAGTGGAACGAGGAACTGGACGAGAGGAACGAGGACACTGTGACCGAGCCCGGAGGGTGAGATTGTGTGTGACGGGAGGTCACGCATACCCCCGCGCCCCCTATATCCTTAAGTTTGGTTTATAGGGGGCCATGGCACAACGGCCCAGCCCATAGACAGCTTACGTTAGTATGACTGTAGTACTAGCACGGATTGACAGGGGGGAAAGAAGTGAGTCATAAGAACCAATGGAGCGGAGAGAACATGGTACGTCACACTTGGTCGGGTTGCGCAGCTTCCACGACTGCTCCACACATGGCCGGGTTGGTGCAACCCGGACAACAACTCACGGGAGGTATAAAGAAGGGTCGAGGCGCCCGCTCATTTTCCATCAAACCTGAGAAGGTTTCTTCTTTGTTGTAAGGTATTTTACGAAGTGCCGCACAGAAGCACGGACGAAGCGACGAATTCTCAGTGGAATCGTACCTTGAACTCGTCTTATCGAGTTGATCTGCGTGGGAGCGTTCTGGTCAAGGGACCACCCGACTTTTCTCCTGGAAACATTGCTCTTGGCTAGAGCTTGCCTTAGTCTCCATAGAACAGGACGCGGTCCGGTGGAGACTCATCATGGACTCGTGGCAGTCTTTCTACTCGCAGACCGAGCCGACGGGATGTGCATCGCCCGCCTCATTGCCTTGGGAGGACAAGGTGTTATTCCCATCTAAGTATGCGGATCTGGACTGCGTCGCCTGCGCTTGCCAGTGCTGCGGCAAGGAGTTTCGCAACTGTGTCCGGCCTCGGGGGGAGTTCCCCACCCTGTCCCTTTTTCGTCCGACCGGAGACGAGGTCCACATATCCGGGCCAAGCGACCCGGCATTTCTGCTCTCTTTTCCCTCCCTCGATGCCCTGCTGGCATGCTGGCTGTCTCTAATTGACAGGCTGGAGGGTTTCGCCCATGTATGGTTTTCTTGGAACTGTCATGCGGGGCGTCCCCGCTCGTTCTCTGGACACATGAACGATACGGAGTGGGATTCCTTCGTGCGTGAGACCTGGGGTCAAGGCGACTGTTGCATGCTCCTCCTCATTGAATCCCCTCGGGGATTTGAGGGCGTCTGGACGGAAGCCAAGTTGGCCAAGGAGCTACGAGTTCTCCTCGGTCGTGTTTCTGAGCCTCCTGTGGACGAAGTCATACGGACGGCCACCGACGTATCGTGCGAACTGGTTCCGCATTGGCAGGCCGCTGCCTGGTACGAGACGAGAAAGGACGTGCTAGACGTCAGCGACTATCAGTTAATAGACGCGCTGGGGCAACAATTGATAGGGGAGTAGACTATGTCCTGGGATAGCATAGATGCAGACAGCACGAACTTCCCAGTGTGTAGACTCGGGCGGATGATGTGAAGGTCTTGAGTGGTCATCCCCGCCATTCTGGTCCAGTAGTCGCGATGACCTCGTTTCTTGCACTCCATCGATACGCCCGCAAGTCGTGTTTTGAGTCACCGTGTGGATTGACTCTGCCACTTCGGAACATCAATACCTAATCTCATGACCATGACCGCACCTGGAACCACCCGGCTACCGATAGATACCACCCAGCATCGTAGACTCAATCCTCGTTTACAAGATAATCCATTGCAAGTACTCCACTCTGAGCATAAACCCCGTAGCCCTTCATCGTTATGGTCATTACACCCGAAGGGGGTGCGGACACGCCGAAGGTGTGGACGTGAGAGCCGCACTGACGGATCCTCAATCGAGTCGCGACGTTCACAAGGGAGTAGTACCAAGTGAAGAGGAGCAATTGTCCCCTTGGGGGCAAGCGACGGACACACGATACACGCACACAGCAACAGACACCAGTCACTCGCACACAGACGGAAGGTACACTCCACCACACAAACAGACCGAGCAGCTACATCCAAACACAACCCGTTGGGCCCGCGACGGGACGGAGCATGTCTGAGCGGAGCGAGTCTTTGCACGACTGGAGGGAGTCAAAGGGACTTCGACTGGCGGGAGAAGACAGTAGAGTGAGGGAGTCACTTCTACTCTTGGGCCCCCTATTCCTTAAGTTTGGTTTATAGGGGGCCATGGCACAACGGCCCAGCCCATAGAGCAGGATGAACGCACGTGATTCACTGCAGTACATAGCACGGATTGACCGGCAGACAAGTAGTGAGTCATAGCAGCGAAGACGACGGGAGGGAGGACGCTGGTCGTGATTGGATAGCTTCCAACGAAGTGGTTGCATACATATCCGTAATTGACCGGGCAAGAGTCCCGGACACAAATGGGACACCCACACAACGGAGAGAGCATTTAAAGGGCGTGCCGCCCACTTGGATAGAACAGGGACCGTTCTCTCATTCTGTTGCACAACCAAGCGGGTTCGCTGCTGAAAGCATACGGTAGGTCTTTCTCCTATTCCCCCGGCACAGGCTTGACGATCCCGACGTCCATCTCACAGGCAGTGACGGTCGAGAGACACACGGACAGACTCGGGTTTTGTCCTCTTACTTTCTCTTATGAACTGCGTTCACTTCTTTGGATCCTCGGCTGCGCCTCGCTCGGAAGCGGCCTTTGTGGAAGACGGTTGGTTTTGTTGGGACACAATAATACACGACAAGTGTTGGACTGGGAACTGTAACTCGCACCCGAGCGCAAAAGAGTGGACCGGGGTCCGCATTCAACCCTCGACAGAGTATGCAGGCAGCAACAGAGGAGGCGAGGTGTAGAGGTGTGTATCGTTTTCACTTCACTGGTGACAGTTGGCTCAGAGTAGCAGCCTTTGCTCTCTCGCTTTCACCATCAACAAGCGAATGAATATGAGCGAGGTTTGTACGTCTAGGCGACTTTTAGGCGTTACGTCTTCTGGATGAAGCACATCCAATCTTCTTGCTGACCCGTGGCTGTCGGTGAAACACCCGCAGTCCTCTTGTGAAAAGCCAACGTCTTCTGGCTCTCGTACGAGCCGGGTGATCATGCACGAGTGTGGCATGATGGTCGTCTGCCGGCCGGGGCAGGACGTCGACGATCTCACTACGCAGTTGCGAGACTGGCTAGGCCTCTTGCGTGTGCTGAACCAGTACGAGGTGGGAAACCGCGGAAGAGATTGGGTGAGACTCAACTTCGTCGGCAGTCAGAGGAAGACGAGGTGTTCCCTCAGGCCTATATGGACATGAGTGATTACCTTGTCTGGAAAGGATATTCCAAGTCCCAAACACCGGCTGGTGCACACTACGAGCCGAACCCGCCGTCGTAAGTACAGGAGACGGGGTATAAGGTCGACCTGGCAGGAGTGGACAGGGCATGTGCTGGCAGGTTCTTGATATATTCTATTTGTGTGCAGAGTTCTGTTCCACATTTCAACGTCGTGGGAAAAGCCGTTCAGGTGATGAATGGTTCGGGTGGAAGGCTTTCTTCTCAGGCTTTGACGAAGCCCTCATTGGGCTCACGCAGCACCTGCAGACATCACCGTGACCGTACCTGTAGACCCGACGTAGTGCCCTTTCGACACCGTTTACAAGGGAGTCGCCCAAACATCGTAGACCCAAGCCCCGTTCACAAGTTCTCCTCCGCGTTTACAAGGAACAGACTGATATCTCCAATCCCTTCCGAGATACGAACACAACCCCCGAAGAAGTGCGCACGCGCCGTAGGGGCGGGTGTGGATGAGTTACTCACGAATCTTCACTTGAGTGAGACGTTTACAAGAACATCGACACAAGACGAGCACTCTTGACGGAGCAAGCGTCCACCGGGCGCGCGATGGAACAATACACACCACACATCTACACCTGCTCACACACCCAGGTCACTCCACCACACAACCCACATACAAACACTACCCGTTGGGCCACGAGCGGAGCGAGTTCTGTCTGAGCCGGAGGCGAGAATGACGACTGGAGGGAGTCAACAGTACCGAGCCGGAGGTGAGGGACACAAAGGGACGGGAAGTCACTTTGACCCATGTGCCCCCTATTACTTAAGTTTGGTTTATAGGGGGCCATGGCACAACGGCCCAGCCCATAGAGCAGCTTGAACGCACGTGATTGCATGCAGTCATAGAGCGACAGAGACAGGCGGGAACGAAGCTAGTACTAAGAGGCAGTGGAGGGGACCGAACACGCCGCGTCCAATCACAGACAGTTTGCTGGCACAGCTTACATGGATGGATCCACACCGTCTGGGTGCGGTACCCGGACACTTATGCACCCGTTTGCGGGTTCGTTCATCGACAGGGGCGGAGAGGGCTGAAAACGCCGGGCAGGCAATATTGGAGGATTCATACTAGCGGAGCGATCGTTGCAGACAACTTCGGACTCTTTCAAGCACTCTTTTCTGGGGAAAATGACGGAGCGCATCGTCGCTCAGCAAACGAAGTCGACTTTCTCAGCAGGCTCCTGCCCACACAATTCTTGGTGAATTGTCTCCTGCCGTTGTCGTCACGGAGAAGTGATTCAATTTTCTCATCGTGGAGGATTTGTATTTCGAGAGAAATCCCACCGGCAAGCGACCTGAGTCGACTACAGTCTGCGAAGCTGACCGCCATATCCCCTTGGTGGGTTCTTCACGAGCAATCAGCACAGTGGGACACACAACCCTCTCTTCGGCGTTGCTGGGATCAACAAAGCTTCTTCGCACCTCGTTCATTGGCGGAGCCTCGACAGAAGCTTCTCCTTCTATTTCTTTCGCATGATGCGCGGGATGGGCTTGCCACTTTCATCGTTTGGAACGGTCGACGGAGATGCCGAGTGTCTTCCTCTCTCTACGGCCAGTGCCGGGCACGATACTTGTTGTTGCAGCCACGTGAGCTGCGCTCCTCTTCGGGCGGACCAGTGGTGTCGGCGACTCTATGCGGTTCGTTTGGTGACCGCTTGCTGCATGTCAAATTCTTTTATTGTCGGGAGACTGCAGGATTGTCTGCGTTCGAGTTCGTTTGAGTACTACGCCGTGCAGCGTGTAGAGGGCAATGTGTTTTCTCACACACTGGTCTTGTGGTTTGGTCCCCACGTTAGGGGCTTGACCGACGAAGAGTGCTCGAGATTGAAGTCTTTACTTGGATCGGTTCCCGGCACTTTTTTTGCGGGACCCCTTGTCTTGTCTTTGTCTTGCTGTGCACACCGTCTGATGGAGAACATTGAATATTGGCTTACTGACATGCTGAGAGATGGTAACCTCTACTCAGGCAACGGCCAGCTTGTCAGGCATATCCTGGATGAGATACGGTACATGGGTGTGTGACGTATAGCTTTTCCTGCATAATGTATCCCACCATGCCCTTTTGGGACTTCGTGATGGCTTCAATTCCGTGTCCAGTCCTCCACGAGGTGCATTCCTCCAAGGTATAAACACAACATTTTCCAGATCTCAGGGCTAAGCCTGTGAAGGGGTCTCCTCCGGCTACCAATGAATAACATCGTAGACCTACCTTCCTTCACGCGTTTACAAGTAGTCCCAACCCGTTTACAAGGGAGTAGCTTCATTCACTCTACCCTGAGCTTAAGCCCCGCAGGGCATTTCACGACTATGGACATTACCTCCGAAGGAGGTGCAGGAGCGCCGAAGGTGCGGATGTGAGAGCAGCGAACAGAGTGAGCGTCACATCAACAATCTTCAACTGAGCGACTACGTTTACAAGAGCACTCGACAAAGTGAAGAGGAGTAGGTGTCCCGCAAGGGGCACACGACGGACCGTAATCAATACACCAAACAGAAACGGAAGTCACTCCGCCACACAACCTACACCTAAAAGCTACACCGTTGGGCCGCGACTGGAAGGAGCATTGTCTGAGCCGGAGGCGAGTTGACGACCGGAGGGAAGTCACCAGTACGCGACAGGCGGGAGTGGACTGTATGGGGGACGGAGTCACTCATACCCATAGGCCCCCTATTACTTAAGTTTGGTTTATAGGGGGCCTCTGCTCCATGGCCCAACGTACTAGGTCGCTTACGTAGTTTGCAGACAGTCCATAGCGCGGATGTGATTGGAGAGAACGGAGCCGGTCATAACAGGGAGTGAGACGGGATGGATCACCCTGGTCAATCAGACAGGTTGCAACGCTTCCTTGACTGCATCCACTACTGGCCGGGCGCAGAGCCCGGACACTTTCGCCGCTACGGAGTATTTAGAGGGGGGCAGCCCCCCGTCTCTTTTGGATCCAGGCATCCTCTTTTCTTTCTCTTCTTCGTACTGTCGGGACGACACTGCCAGAAGCCAAGTTGCTGTACACGTTGCACCTTACCATCTTGCTTTCTTGAAGCAAGTCCTACTTGTGCCACTTCCACTTTCCAGTGACGGAGTCTTGTACTGCCAGGATGTCGCCCGTGGTGAAGCGCGGCCGCAAGGCTGATGAGGTAAATGACCCGTCGGAAGGAACGACGCAGCCCAGGGGCAAGACTCGAGTGATGTCTTTGACAGACGCAGACGTGGCGTCGGGGAGCAGCAGCTCCTTGGCTGTCCTCGGGAGGCCGCTTGGTCCAGAGTATGTGCAGCGGAGACCGGGGCCCGGAGGGTCGAAGCTTTCCTATCTCAGCAGCGCGGATGCAATCTCGTTGGCGAATGACATGTTTGGCCATGACGGATGGAGTTCGGAGGTCATCGAGCAGTCTTGCGAATCCCGCACAGAAGGCAACCCGCGAAGTGGATGACGGAAGCCGTGTGCAGGGTGCGTGTCACCGTCTTTTGGGTGACCAGCGGGCCCCAACTTCCCACGATGGAACCGGCTTTGGCGGGGCGACAAGCGCAACACGAGGGCGGAAGCCATGGAAAAGGCCGTCAAGGAGGCCGAGACGGATGCTCTCAAAAGGGCCCTCCGCATCTTTGGCGAGGCATTGGGAAACTGTCTCTACAGCAAGCCGTATCTCTCCTGGATCGAGAAGGTCCGGGCCCGAGAGGGCAAGCAGGATGAGACGAAGCACTACACCGCGGATATATTGGTCCGGAAGCCTCGGGTGGTGGTCTCCCGAGCAGTCAATCCACTCTTTCCTTTCCACGGCAGGGCAGTCTCCCCCGTCCGGGCAGACAATCAGTGCGTGCATTGCCCACGAATGATTACTACGACGATGAAGAGCTGTTTGAGGATGTTGGCTTTGAACCGTAGTCCAGTGGTGCTGCGTTAGCAATTGTGACTGGATTTGCGCGGGTGCTGTCGATGACTCGTTGAAGGAGGACTTCACGACAGCCTCACGCCGGGGGGCTGGATGGCAGCTTCACCTTGATCAAGGGTATCACCCACACTTGACTGTAGGACAATAAAATGGAATAGTCACGCTCTGTCCCAATGAATGTGCCCTTGACTCCTCACGTTACCCTTCCACGTAGACTGCTCCTTCATAAAGCGTTTACAAGGTGATCCACCAAGATAGTATGCCAACTCTCGTTTACAAGGACACTCGACTCCAAACACTACAACCCTGAGCATCACCCGGAATTCAGAGCTATGGAAATTACACCGAAGGGTGTGCACGGAGGCCGAAGGTCGACGTGTGAAGCCACGCTCAAGAGACTTCAACTGAGCACTGCGTTCACAAGACGGTTCAACACCACAGGAGGAGCACGCGTCTGAAAGGCGCGCGACGGACACAAACATACACACACACTGACCTCCAACAAGGTCACTCACCCACCGGACCCACACGCAACAGCTACACCCCGCACTCACCGTTGGGCCCGCGACTGGAAGGAGCATGTCTGAGCGGAGCGAGTCTTTGCACGACTGGAGGGAGTCAAAGGTACCGCAGCTGGAGGCGAGGATTGTGAGAGGGACGGAGTCACTCATACTCTTGGGCCCCCTATTACTTAAGTTTGGTTTATAGGGGGCCTCTGCTCCACGGCCCAACGTACTAGGTCGCTTACGTAGTTTGCAGACAGTCCATAGCGCGGATGTGATTGGAGAGAACGGAGCCGGTCATAACAGGGAGTGAGACGGGATGGATCACCCTGGTCAATCAGACAGGTTGCAACGCTTCCTTGACTGCATCCACTACTGGCCGGGCGCAGAGCCGGACACTTTCGCCGCTACGGAGTATTTAGGGGCAGCCCCGTCTCTTTGGATCCAGGCATCCTCTTTTCTTTCTCTTCTTCGTACTGTCGGGACGACACTGCCAGAAGCCAAGTTGCTGTACACGTTGCACCTTACCATCTTGCTTTCTTGAAGCAAGTCCTACTTGTGCCACTTCCACTTTCCAGTGACGGAGTCTTGTACTGCCAGGATGTCGCCCGTGGTGAAGCGCGGCCGCAAGGCTGATGAGGTAAATGACCCGTCGGAAGGAACGACGCAGCCCAGGGCAAGACTCGAGTGATGTCTTTGACAGACGCAGACGTGGCGTCGGGAGCAGCAGCTCCTTGGCTGTCCTCGGAGGCCGCTTGGTCCAGAGTATGTGCAGCGGAGACCGGGGCCCGGAGGGTCGAAGCTTTCCTATCTCAGCAGCGCGGATGCAATCTCGTTGGCGAATGACATGTTTGGCCATGACGGATGGAGTTCGGAGGTCATCGAGCAGTCTTGCGAATCCCGCACAGAAGGCAACCCCGCGAAGTGGATGACGGAAGCCGTGTGCAGGGTGCGTGTCACCGTCTTTTGGGTGACCAGCGGGCCCCAACTTCCCACGATGGAACCGGCTTTGGCGGGGCGACAAGCGCAACACGAGGGCGGAAGCCATGGAAAAGGCCGTCAAGGAGGCCGAGACGGATGCTCTCAAAGGGCCCTCCGCATCTTTGGCGAGGCATTGGGAAACTGTCTCTACAGCAAGCCGTATCTCTCCTGGATCGAGAAGGTCCGGGCCGAGAGGGCAAGCAGGATGAGACGAAGCACTACACCGCGGATATATTGGTCCGGAAGCCTCAGGTGGTGGTCTCCCGAGCAGTCAATCCACTCTTTCCTTTCCACGGCAGGGCAGTCTCCCCGTCCGGGCAGACAATCAGTGCGTGCATTGCCCACGAATGATTACTACGACGATGAAGAGCTGTTTGAGGATGTTGGCTTTGAACCGTAGTCCAGTGGTGCTGCGTTAGCAATTGTGACTGGATTTGCGCGGGTGCTGTCGATGACTCGTTGAAGGAGGACTTCACGACAGCCTCACGCCGGGGGGCTGGATGGCAGCTTCACCTTGATCCAAGGGGTATCACCCACACTTGACTGTAGGACAATAAAATGGAATAGTCACGCTCTGTCCCAATGAATGTGCCCTTGACTCCTCACGTTACCCTTCCACGTAGACTGCTCCTTCATAAAGCGTTTACAAGGTGATCCACCAAGATAGTATGCCAACTCTCGTTTACAAGGACACTCGACTCCAAACACTACAACCCTGAGCATCACCCCGGAATCTTTGAGAGCTATGGAAATTACACGAAGGGTGTGCACGGAAGGCCGAAGGTCGACGTGTGAAGCCACGCTCAGAGACTTCAACTGAGCACTGCGTTCACAAGACGGTTCAACACCACAGGAGGAGCACGCGTCTGAAAGGCGCGCGACGGACACAAACATACACACACACTGACCTCCAACAAGGTCACTCACCCACCGGACCCACACAGCTACACCCCACGCACTCACCGTTGGGCCCGCGACTGGAAGGAGCATGTCTGAGCGGAGCGAGTCTTTGCACGACTGGAGGGAGTCAAAGGTACCGCAGCTGGAGGCGAGGATTGTGAGAGGGACGGAGTCACTCATACTCTTGGGCCCCCTATTACTTAAGTTTGGTTTATAGGGGGCCTCTGCTCCATGGCCCAGTCACTAGACACCTTGCTTTAGCTTGGATGTAGTTCATAACAGTTTCACACGGGACGGAAGAGACTGCGTCATAAGAAGGTACCGACGGAGGGAGGTGGCTACGTCCATTGGTCAGGTTACGTACAGTTTCACTGACCCCACCACTGACCGGGTTGAGGACCCGGACATTCACTCGTCATACGAGTTATAAAGACCTGGGTGGTCGTAACAGCCTATTGGACGGGAAGGACAATGCTCGTGACTGCCGAGAATCATGCAAGGATTCCAAGTGGGTGTGGTCCCACATTCCCCTTTAACCGGTTCAGGTTGAATATGAGTACGCGAGGGACATAAAGGAAGGGGCTTCCCCGAGCTGAGCGACTGTCGGGCAGACTTTCTCTTTTTCATTCCTTTGCAATGAAGGATCGTGAGTAATGATCGACTCACGCCGGCGGGCACTCTTCGGATGCACGAAACCCTACCAGGTAAGGAGACGCCGGTCCTCGACGAAAGTTGAAAGGAGGGACTTTCACATACATGACTTGCTCACGCGAGGGAGCACCACAGTCAACGAACGGGCAGTCGATCGACACGCTCGGTCACGAGGCCGCACCTTCGGCACAGGTCCACGCACATCCCACGCACACGGAGATCCAGTATCGATCAGTTTCAGCGACACTGTCACCCAAGATGCCCGACAAGGGGAAGGGGAAAGCAAAGAAGAAGGCACCCCCGAGGTGGTCCATGTGCCCGAAGCTACACGACGGTGTGTCGCGACTGCTGGAAGAGGAGGATCTTTTCTTCGATTTTCACACGGCGGATGACGCCAAGAACTGCGTCAAGGACTACGACACCAACGTGATGGGCAGGTTCCCCTGCCGCAACCCAAAGTGCTCTTCGGACGGCTGGTCAAGTAAGAGGATTGCCGTTACGATACGGATGTATGCCGGGGCTCAGTACAACGTCCGCGTGTACCACCAATGCTGCTTGCAGTGCAACCGCCTCAGCAGGCCCGTCCTGGACAGTTCATCATATGCCGAGAGGACGGCGTACCGCCTCAAGAAGTGGTGCGGAATCAGATGGAGGCGCCCCTACAACGAAGGTGAGGCCCACCCCATCACAAAAATCTTTGCGAGGATCTAAAGCCGGTCATTGTATCGAGCTCCGCTATTGATAGTGCCGCTTGCATGGAGAAACGAATGCGGGTTATGCGAGGGAAGGAACTTCGAGGACAGTTCCGGTAATTTTCTACGCGAAGCCGGGATGAATAGTAGTCGGGAGCATTCACTGAGAGACAGAGTTGACTTGTGTAGACACTATAGCACACTGAAGATGAACGTGAGACCATAGAGGTACGCCTTATGGTGACGACATGCACAGGGAAGTGCTTGTACTGATCCGTGATAGTGACTGTAATCATCCATGCCTTGCTTCCCCAGTGCGTTTACAAGAGAGCCACCCAAGATAGTAAATATGACACTCCAAGTAAACTACTCTGGGTGATCACCCCGGAGCCATTCCATCACTATGGAATTTACTCCGAAGGAGTGCGGACACGCCGAAGGTGTGGACGTGAAGCCACATTGAACATCTTCAACCGAGTGAATGCGTTCACAGAGAGTCGACTCCAGAGAGGAGCAAGTGTCTGAAAGGCACGCGACGGACTCACAACACCACTTACCCGCTGAACAGTCACTTACTAGAGACTGAGTGACAAACACACCACTCCACGCAAACCACTTCACCCAGTCACTCAGTCATACAACCCACGCCCATAAACTACCCGTTGGGCCACGAGCGGAGCGAGTACCTGTCTGAGCCGGAGGCGAGTTGACGACCGGAGGGAAGTCACCAGTACACGACAGGAAGGAGTGGACACAAAGAGACGGGAGGTCGCTTTGACTGCCAGGCCCCCTATTACTTAAGTTTGGTTTATAGGGGGCCTCTGCTCCATGGCCCAGTCACTAGAGAATGGATGACCGCACGGGCAGGAATGAAGTACTAGAGGTCCTTGACAGGCGGGAAAGTGACCTAGTCCTAACGACCAATCAGACCGGCGGGAGGAGGTCGGCCACAGAGTGTGGGTTGCATCGCTTCACACACCCACCCAACTGCCTTGGCTGGTGGGGAAAAGTGGGAGGGTCCCCGGACAGAGGTGGAGAGCACCGGTCGGGAAGACGGCAGACGGAGTATATAGAGGAGGCTGTCCCGTCCCCCTCGAAACAGATCTCAGAGATCGTCTCTCTCTTCTTTCTACTTCTTCTGGAGGAGACACCAGCAGCGCTTCTCTTCATTTGAATCTGCTTGGATGCAAGCGGGCAGCCCTAGTCTGCCTGTCCTACGCAGCAAGGAGTAGCCATTCTGGAAAAGCTAGACAGCGGCCCTTTCACTCACAACCCGGCGGGTTCCGCTCAGATCTCCGGGAGTATCGCCTCGAGTACGACTTGCGGAGTGGGTAAGATTCCATCCCCTGTTACACCAGGGACAGTACCTCCGTGTCGAGAGACACAACTATATACGCTGGTCATGGCGACATACCAGCAGGAGCGCCATCAAGTCTGAGGAACAGAAGCGGGACGATTTGCTTTGGGGCAATCGCTTCGTGCCCAAGAGTCACGGAGCAGGTCGTTTGGTCGAACATCTCGTCTGGCTTGCTAACAAGCTGCCGGGGAGCCAGACACTTCACCTTGAGCAGTCGGAAAGGACGCTTTGGAAACCGCTCCCCCCCCTCTTAGCCGCAGGCAATGTCGTTGCCGTGGCTGTTTACTTTACATTCCGAGACCTCGTGGCGATGGATTTGTGCCGGAAGGAGTTGCAGGACTCTCTGGCGGTGACGGCGGACGTCTGGATCAAGTTGTCTGATGACTCCTCTGGGAAGGAGCCGGGACTGCTCCATGGTTCTACTCTTTGATCCCGCCTCGCCTCTCGTCGGCCCCATGCAGACGCGAGAAGTCATTTATGCGGTGCAGCATTATTTAGGTTACTGTCAGGCGGCGACCGACGAACAGGAGAGATGCTCCAGAGCCCGAGGATCGAAAGGCAAGGGGTACTATTGTCCATGTTGGAACAGCGCGTACGTCGCTGTGATTGAGCTCGTCTCGGAAGGAGAAAGGGACACGTGGTTGGCGTCAAGACAGTCCCTGATCTCGACCCCGAAACGGTGGATCGTTGGCGTGGGAAGGGTTTTGCGGACGAGCATTTTGCAGGTAAGGGTACCAATTAGTAAATATGAACTTTCTCGTACACATTGTTTTCGTGGAGGTCGCAGTCTGAACGTACTTTGGCCCACTCGGCTATCGAAAAGCATGAGAGCATGATATAGACGCGACCCTTCACCGAGGACTGCACACTCCTTTAGTCGCTTTCAATCATCTTCGAGACCCAAACAGATCGTAGACTTCATTCGAGAACCCTGAACCGTTTACAAGAAAGCTTCATTGCCCCGGCTACCACCCCACATCTACAATCCACTCATGACTATGGAGGCAACCCCGCAGAAGTGCACACAGGCCGCAGGACTGGGTGTGAAACCACGCTCACGAGACTTCGATTGTGTAACACATTTACAAGAACACATGCACAGTCACGGGACGGAGGACCGCGACCGAAAGGAGCAAGGGACGAGACCCAAACACAAAGGACACGGAAGTTACTCTTGCGCGTAGACAGACGGGACAGCTACATCCAAACACAACCCGTTGGGCCACGACCGGAGGAGTTTTGTCTGAGCGGGCGAGTTGGATGACCGGAGGAGCCCTTTGACGGAGTCAATGGTACGAGCCTGGAGGGCGAAGTCAGTGAGAGGGACGGAGTCACTCGGACACCCAGGCCCCTATTACTTAAGTTTGGTTTATAGGGGGCCATGGCACAACGGCCCAGTCACTAGGCAGATTGAACGCACGTGATTTACTGCAGTTTTTAGACCGGAAGGAGGGGAACGGATGCAGGTGGTACTAAGAGGCAGGGGGACGGAGGATACCCGCCGCGCTCATTGGTTAGGTTACGCAGTTTCACTAACTCCACATCTGACCGGGGCAGAACCCGGACAACTACAGTCACTGGAAGGTATATGAGGGGGGTGCCCCCCTCCCACACACACCAGAACCTAGAAGTGTTCTCTTCTTCTTACTCTTCATTCCATTGAAGAGGGGACGAGACGGACATCCGGAGGAAAGTATTGACTATCGGGAGATTGCATGGTGGCTGCGCCACATACCCCACGCAGAGAGCACGAGAGATGCTGGTGGAGACACGACGAACGGTGGATGGGAGGAACAGAGATGGAAGTGAGGGGACGAACTGACAGACAGAAGCTCAAGAGGAGCAAAGAAACACAGTGAGTGACGGGAGGAATAAACTGACACCCAGGAGATCAGTCTTCAAGAAGAAGTGGACGGAGGACACACAGACTGGAAGGACATGGCGCCTACGGCGCAACAGGAAACGCCACGAGTGGACTGACTTGTCCACGGCACTCTCTCTCCGCCCTGGACGGGCTCCGATTCGTTCTGTTCCCGGGTGAGGAACTCGGTTGGTATCCGCATCTGGTATCGACGGACTGGTCCACGCGCTGCCGCTTGTTCCCGTGAGGAGAAGATACACTGCGTTCAACAGCCCTGGCGGGCGTTTCACCCAAGAAGACCTCTATGCCTCGGGTCTTTGGGGACGACATGATCAGACTGGCTGCTCAGTTCTCTGATGAGTGAAGCGAGCTAGGGGACCTCTTGCTTAGAAGCGCAGGTCAGACACAATCTTGACAAGCAATGACGCGAGGAGCAAGATTGGAAGTGTCGGGAGACATAGGTAGGCACTCCCAGGGGGCAGCCCCGCCTTCCTGAAAGGGTAATCACGGCAGCCTCATGTGGCACGTAGACTGTAGTCGTGATACTGTCCCTTCAACAGGGCAAGGACTCTCCCTGATTGCACACGCCTCACTCACGCAGCAGCGTCGCCCGACAGCCACTACCGGAAAGGGTCAGGGAAGGTAGACATCACAACGGGCCAGGCGCAAGTAGTAGCGACCACAGGGGGGCGTCACGGCAACCCACGAAATCACACAAAGCGAAGGGACTAGCGGGCAGAACATGTGATACGGAAGTAGCAGTACAGACAGGGTGACTACGTTCACCAAGGAACAGACACCAGACGGGATGCACAAGCCCTGAGAAGAGGCACGCACCGCCCAGGCCACAGAACGCAATCCACAAACATCGTAGACTGAACTCGTTTACAAGTAGTCCTTATATGTTTACAATCAGGGATGGACATCTTACGAACGGGAATCGAATCGATAGATTCATTCGATGCCAAGTCTTACGAATATCGAATCGAATTTCTTGGCGTTCGATTCGATGTCGAATCTGTCATGGTCCCATTCGATTCGCATCGAATCGAACGCGGTGTACCTCATTCGACATTCGACAGCATCGAATCGAACGTGGCGTTTTCATTCGACAGACGAATCGAACAGGGTCACATTTTGGTCGCCATCGAATCGAACGGCTCCCAGGCGTTCGACCGGATTCGATCGATTCGATCGAATGAGTGACGCGGTTCGCGGAAATCACCGCGGGAACCTTTAAGCGCGTCTTCTCAGACGCGTCAGTCAGCCCTGTTGGTGGCTGACGCAACCAAGCGTGATTTAGCGTCTATCGACCCAAACCAGGTCAAGGCGTTAAGACATGTTGGTATGTACAGCCAAACCCCCCATAAATACGTGACATAATTAGTATCTTGAAACTCCAGCAAACATGCTCTGCGGAAACCCATTGATGGCTGCTCTATAAGATCACGACGAAGCTCTACAGTGTACGGCTATCATAAGCTCTATGGCGACGTTGCATACGTGCGGTATGTTGGAACGAAATCTCGGTCATCAGGTGGGATTGATGCCATAGGCGCCAGAGATAAGATAAGATTTCGATTGTCTGACCAGGGTATAGGGTAGGTTGCGGGCACCCGGTTCCGACGTTGAGTTTACTATACGTGCCCATCCTCTCTGTATTTCGACGGCTGCAAACAAGAAACCGACACATTTAGAGTATCTCTCCCGCAGAACTTGTATATCAGCACCTCAATTACCACAGCTATAATAACATTTCGACGTTGGAATCTCATTTGTGCTACAACTTTGACCGTCTCCTACAGGCCCTCCCAAATGTTCTCAAAATATTCATCGCCTTTTGTCACAGTAACTTCTGCCCAAACCCAACCAGCCTCTAGGCCGATGTACAAGCGACTTCAGAACACTCCCCCAGCTGCACTCAAAGCTCTGACTACCTCAAACGAGCTCAAGGCCGATTCAGATACGAGACGAGAATGGCACGAGAAGGGGACCAGAGCCAAAGAAACGACTCGTCACACGCCACGATGATCTGTGCACTAGGACGCAAGCCAATGGGGGCACTGGAAACGCTGATGAACAGGGGATCTATCAGACAAGGTAGCCGGGGTCTTATGGCGCCTTCGATTTAACTGGCTGCAAGCACGGGCGGAGATGCCGTGCCTGACGCTTCGGAAGCCAGTCAAGCAAGCATCAATGCCGGAGGCCAGGATCTTCGCAGCACCCCACGGTCCATCGTCGTTGTGCATTGGTGACGGAAGCTCTTTTCACTCGTCCAGACCACTTTAGCCAATGCAACGGAGATTGCGCCCCGACAGTTTTCTTCTTTTCCTTTCTTTTTCCCCTTCCCGCGTCTACACGCGCGTGGGACGCGTTATGCCTGCTTCGCCGAGCTTCGCTGCCACGATGTGGCATGAGTTGAGCGCCGGCGAAGCCTCGATAACTTCTACCTTCATTTGTCGGCCCGCTCGCTCAATTCGCACGATCGAACCAACGTTACGATGTCATCCGAACCACTGTCAAGCCCTTCCCCGTCGAACCGGTCAGATCTGATTGGGCGTGTGAGTACTCGTCTTTACCACCCGCATCATCCCAAGGAACCTCGTTGCCGACGACTCCATCACCTCGTCCTCGCGGTACTGCTGTCGACTTTATACAAGTAGATTGGACGCTCTGGGGCCGCCAAGAGTGGGCGAAATGGCCTGGATTCGAGCGCTATACTGGCGGCCAGGATACGAGGGCGTGGTGGCAGCAATACGGGTATCGTGTTGAGGACCGGTCCACCTCGCGCCAGGGCAACAGGCTGAAGTGGATCTGCGCGGATTGCTTCGCCCGAGGCTTCAAGAAGAAGTCAGACTTCTGCTTCGTCTGCTCAACAGGAGCCGCTACCAAGAAGCACCTTCGTAACGCCCACGGAATTCTGGTAAGTGTGTGCCGTTCGGAGATATACCAGCAACATGAGTGTTCACTTGGCAGGCCCCACGACGTTGCCGGAGGCGTGCGAGCCTCATCTCTAGATGGCCGGCCCATCACCCACTTCATTGGTGCCGACTTCAATAATCCGCACGACCAGTTCCTTGTCAGCAAGCTGCGTGGAAGATTCAACAGCAAGGGGCTCCGGGTGCTCCTACTCGACTGGATCACGTACCATAATCTGCCATTCGATATCGTCAACACCGAGAGGTTCCAACGGCTCCTTCTCTACGGCAATCTGCTCCTTGATGCGACCCATATACCCTCTGGGAAGACGCTACTTCGCATGCTCGAATCTGAATACAGAGGTGCCGTCGGGCCCGTAACGGAAGTACTTCGCACCGCTCGATCACAGGTTCACTTCTCCTTCGACGGCTGGTCATCCAAGTCCTACACCGCATTTCTGGGCATCAATGCTCAATTCATTGATCACGACTTTGCCCAACACCGCATCCTCCTTGGGCTGCGACCTCTCTCGGCAAACACAACGGTGCGTCGCTTGCCGATGAGGTCGCCGATACACTGGCATTCTGGCAAGTCAACAACCCAGACACGGTCGGCTACTTCACGCTGGACAATGCTGCCAACAATGACACCTGCATGGAAGACCTTGCCTTTGAGCACGGCTTCTCACCCGAAGAGCGACGGATCCGCTGCGCTGCACATATCCTCAACCTCTGTGTGCGGGCAATGCTGTACGGTTCGAAGCAAGAGAATTTTGCTGCAATTGTTGCTGCCGATGGGGACGATCTAGATGACGAGGAGGAGCAAGTTGATCAAGCTATCGACGAGGCCCTAAATGGAGAGATGAAGGACGGTACGGACGAAGACCCAGGAGCAAACACTGCCGTTGACATCCCAGAAGAGGACCTCACATCGTCTCACCCGGCTCCGGACGAGATCAATGCTGCCAGCTTCAGGGAGTACAGTCAGAACGGCGCCCCCGGAATGCTTCATAACATCGGTCTTCAGCTGCGAAACACACAGCTGTACGAACATTTTCTTCAGTCTCAACGTAAGGAATCCGGCCACGGAACAACACTTCACTGGGCCTTCAACAATGCCACCCGGTAGAACCTTGGACATGCGTATGATGGAACGGGCTCTTCGACTCCGCCCGGCGCTCAATACCTTCCTCAATGACGTTCAGAACCGGTGGGAAACGGAGGCCTCTGTGACAGAACGAAGCAGGCAGTTCTGCAGTACCGCTTAAGTGCGTACGACTGGAAAGTTATCGAGGTACTTGTCAAGCTTCTGAAGCCGTTCGAGATTTCCACCAAGCAACTTCAGGGCAGTGGTGTTCCCGGCGGTAGGTCCACATGTGGCAGTTTCGATGAATACTTCCCCGTCTTTGAGATTTTGCTTGACCACCTCGAAAGTGCTATCGAAGGCACAATCTTCGAAGAGGTTGAGGATCCAGTGACTAGGAGAAGAAGGACGTCGAAGTAGCCATTTATGACGGGCTCGATAGCAGGACCCGCAGGTTGCTCAAGGTCTATATCAAGCTCGGATGGAAGAAGCTGCATAAATATTACAGCCGTCTGACTAGCGCTGCATATGTCGGGGCTGTTGTCTTCAATCCTGCGAAAAAGTGGCGCCTTCTCGATCAACTGTGGTCTCGAGTACCCTCTCGGAAGACGAAGAGTTGGCGGTTGGAATACGAAGCAAAGCTCTTGGAGATCTGGGAGAAGTATAGGGAGCGCGACGTTGACAACGAGATCCTCGCTACGTCTGATGAGGCCTCCATGGATTACATTGAGCGGAGACTTGCTAGGACTGTAGCTGCGCCGCCATTCAACCAGGGCTCGTTCGGAGCATCAGGTGCCCGCAAAAGCAACCGAAAGACGAAACCGTCTACGGCGGGAGCGACTGGTGATGACAAATATGCTCGATATTGTGCCGAGGACGTCGTCAACAGCCGCCACTACAGAAGCAGACCGATTGACTGGTGGAAGATCAACCGGAGCCGATATCCGCGACTGTCTCTGATGGCAGTAGACATGCTTACGATTCCATCGACGTCCGCGGAAAGCGAGAGGACGTTTAGCAGCGCAGGACGTATGACGGCACCATTGAGAAGCCGGCTGCGGAGGGAGATCGTAGCGATGGCTCAATGCATTCGATCGTGGAGTAAAGCTGGGATCTACAGGCCTTCACTGCCGCTGTTTAGCCTCAACGAGGATCAATGGATTGATGCTCTTGCGTCGCTGAAGGGGCGGGTGACATTTAATCAGCTTGACAAGACAGCAATTGACCGTGCTTTCGACGTCTCATCTGCTGCAGCCATGATGTCTTTACACCTTGGCACTTCTTAAATCGAGGATGTAGGAGTCCTCGTGATGGTGACAAAGACATGTATGATGTCGGTGAAACGCACGTTTGGTACCCCAATCTCTGCTGAAGTCCTACGTTCGATCGAATTCGTATCGAATTCGATCGAACCTAACATTCGATAGGTATCGAATCTACGGGACACGCGTTCGATTCGAGTCGAATCAAACGGGCAGAAATTTCACGCGTTCGATTCGATGCGAATCTACTGGGGACACATTCGATTCGAGGTCGAATCGAAGGGGCAACAATTTTCACGCATTCGATTCGATGCGAATCTGCTGGAGCCATGTTCGATTCGATGCGAATCTGCAGAGGCCCTATTCGATTCGAACGCCAAGTCTTGGCGTTCGATTCGATAGATTCGTAAGATGTCCGTCCCTGTTTACAATAACACATATTCCAAGCACTACACAATGAGGATAAACCCCGCAGGGTCCATTCGCGTTTACAAATTGTAGTCATTGCCCCGGCTACCACCCTGAATCTCCAATCCCTTCATGACTATGGAATCAACCCCTCGAAGAGGGTGCGGACAGGCCGTAGGACTGGCTGTGAGGAGCCACGCTCACGATATTCGACTGAGTACGACGTTTACAAGCCAGTAGATACGCCACAGGAGGAGTGAGCGTCCGAAAGGGCGCACGACGGACTCCCAACACAGCACACACGCACCAGAACAACCAAAGTACCACTCCAGTACAGTTCACACCCAAACACAACCCGTTGGGCCCGCGACTGGAAGGAGCTTTGTCTGAGCCGGAGGCGAGAACACCGACAGGATGGAGGTTTTGGACGAGTGGAACGAGGTCAAAGGGACTTCGACTGGCGGGAGAAGACAGTAGAGTGAGGGAGTCACTCATACTCTTGGGCCCCCTATTACTTAAGTTTGGTTTATAGGGGGCCTCTGCTCCATGGCCCAGTCACTAGGAACGGAATGTCTTGACAAAGGCAGAGAGTGATGTACTAGCAGTTTTGTACTGGAAGGGAAAGACTGAGTGCTAAGAAGGTACCTGACGGATGGAAGGTGGCCGCGCTATTGGTCCAGCTTCCAACGCAGTGGTTGCGTGACTCCACTCTTGGACGGGGTAGACACCCGGACGGTATCACCTCGATACGGAAGGAGGAACATAGAAAGGGCGAGAACGCCCACGAGTAGAGCGACTGTCGGGGAGACGTCAAATCTCTTCTTTACCTTTTCAACGGAGTATAAAGACCATGGGTCGCCCAACCCAGAACTGTGGACGGTTCACTTTTGATATATTTTCCTTGCGAAATCAATCGGCTCGCAGAACGACGGAGTGGGATATTGCCTGGTGCAATTGTTTTCCCGCTGGTTCTTCATTGGGCTCTTGGGCAGAGTCGCCCGCAATGGCGTGAGACAAGATGGATTGACTGGTCTACCAGCCCGAACGCGTCCTTTGTCTCTCTAGAGACGCGCTACGGAGTAAGTTAGGGGCCGAGGTGCCCATATATTGTTTACATTTGTGCTGGACACAAATCTTCTCCTTTCACTTCACCTAGCGGCCGGGCAGCCTTGATCTGGCCTCCCAACTCTACGTACGTACGTTCCCGGAGCGGAGCCTGGGCCAGAGTCTCTCTTCGGTTCGTCAATTTTGGGCAGCATGGATCTGCCAGCTTCCTGCGAGACAATTTTGCCCGCCCTTCTCTGCCCACGGCGGCACGAGACCGCGGATGCTGCTGCAGCCATCCGTTTTGTTGTTCTCTACGGATTCAGCGCTTCTGCGAGCGGTGGCTTTTCTCCTGTTGGTGACAACACACAAGCGCTCGGCTTCTTCTTTTCGGAGACTCTAAGGGACTGTCTGGGTCCCAGGGACTTTCTACTCGGTGGCGCAGCGTGCGCAGGATGGCCTCTTCATCCACAGGGTTCTACTGTGGGCTGGCCCGAACGCCGGAGGTTCAGTCGCGAGGATTGCTGCACGCTGCAGACTCGGCGGACCTTCACTTCCTCCAGTTGCTGACAATGAGTCGGCCGGTTCGGACTGTATTGCTGTGCCACTATCATGCTGTATGGAGCAGATGAAGGCGCATTTGCCTTTTGGATTTTTCACATGACCACGGAAGGAACTGTCACCTTTGGTTGTGATGGGCTTTTGAACAAGCTCTTGGATGAGATACGGGGCGAGTGAGACTGATAGATGACTTTGGTCATCGTTATATTCATTTTGCATGACGTTGGTGTTCAACGGTTTTCCTTTTCGGATATCACGATGGCTTCGTTTTAACGTAGATGAAAAGACCGATCCAGAATAGCGGCAGCACGGTCAATTGACTGTATCCACGAACATGGTAGAATCATAGACTTCACACCGAGGATTATAATCACACATGCGTTTACAAGTATTCCGTAGACGTTTACAAGGAAACCCTTCGCGTAATCCACCTGGTATGATCAACCCCGTAAGTCCAGGCAGGACTATGGAAACAATCCCCCAAGGGGTGCGACCGAGCCGAAGGTTCGGGCGTGAGCCACACTGACTCTCTCAACCAACACAGCCCGTTTACAAGCACATCCACGTTCACGAAGCACAACACACTGAATGACGAACGACACACAACAGACAACTCCACCCAGTCACTCAGTCACACCGCGCACGTGAACACCATACAACCCTCAACAACCAATCACACACTGGGCCGCGACGGGACGGAGCATGTCTGAGCGGAGCGAGTCTTTGCACGACTGGAGGGAGTCAAGGTACCGCAGCTGGAGGCGAGGATTGTGAGAGGGACGGAGTCACTCGGACACCCAGGCCCCCTATTACTTAAGTTTGGTTTATAGGGGGCCATGGCACAACGGCCCAGCCCATAGACAGCATGAACGCACGTGATTGACTGTGGTCCTAGCAGTGTTGGACTGGAGGGGAGATACTGAGTCATAAGAGGCAATCAGACGGGAGGGATGAGCCGCGTTTCTATTCGTCAGCTTCCAACGTAGTGGTTGCTTGATCGGATCCACTTACGGACAGGTTAGAACCCGGACACTTACAGTAGACCAGAGGTATAAGAAGAGGACTTCGCCCACTTTCAGACTGGAACCGGAGATGGTTCTCTTCCTCTTTCTTCACTCCTTGAGAAGTGGTATTGTCTCCGGAGGAACTGCTGAGGCAAAGGTCTAGTAAGACACACGGAGTGAAAGGACAAGGGAGAGGTGACTCTCCCGCACTCGTTTACAGAGGTGGGACAGCTCAGTGCAAGTGCACATCGGACCGGGCGACAGCCGACAACCCAGCAAGGTTGACATGATGCATCATGGCGAGGAAAAGGACGCGGGGCGTCGTCTTGTGCAGTACGAGAGTGACTCTGGATCGGATTCCAGCAGCACAATACAGGAGTATTACAGTCCCGGGAGGATGAGCGACGGTGAGGAGGCAAGTGGATCTGTGCCTGACGCGGGAGCGTCCTTGTATTCCGCGCTGGGGGAGCTCGCGGATTCTGCATCGGTTGCTTTTCGTCTTGTGGACGACATGGCTTCTGCACATGCCGGGGGCTCTACGCTGGCAGTCCGTCTTCTCTTTGGAAATGAGACCGGGAGGGATCGGTGCTGGCAGTCTCTCGAAGGGAGACTCACGGTAAGCGCCGAGATTTGGTTCTCGCGCCCACATCACCTTGGTCGACAAGGCATCCCGGAGGACACAGATGAGTTGGGCCCGGCCCGCACGAAGGAGAGTAACACGTGCTGCATCGTGTTTCTGCTTGACATGCGCCGTCCTCTGATCGGCCCTTGGTCCCACCCGGCACTGGAGCGGGTGGTGGAAAAAAGCTTGGGCTGTCCCCGTAGCAGGGGCGGCCGGCTATGTCCGGTGCTGCGGAAGGTGGAATCCGCCTCTTTTGAGGTGGTCCCTCTCGCCCATCGCGAGTCTTGGGCTGCACAGCGTAGTCGTTTGTTGAGTGATTGTCGGAGACTTTGTCACGTCCCTGGAGCAGCAGCGAGGGAAAGTAGTCGTACAGGGCCATCGGGATGACACGATGCCTTCATCACCTGTGGACAAGTAGAGTAGTGGAACATGTACCCCAGCACGTAGACAAGGACACCGCCCACCTGGTGTACCCAAATCGTTTACAAGTATTCCCAATACGTTTACAAGTGAACCGCCCAGTCACCTAAGTAACCCCGTTTACAAGAGACCACTCTCAATGATCACCTCCGGAGGACCATTCCATCACTACGAAACAATCCCCAAAGGGGTGCAGGCAGGCCGTAGGACTGGCTGTGAAGAGCCACACTGAACATCTTCGATTCAGTAAGCCGTTCACAAGGAAGTAGTACCCGGTCGAGAGGAGCAACCGAAGGGCGACGGACAACACACAGAACACCCCACAAGAACAAACAATCCAGACAAACCCACACAAGATACGTTCTACGGCCGTCGCAGCGACTGGAAGGAGTGTACCTGTTGGAGCAGGAGGCGACTCTGTATGACTGAGAGGGAGTCACGGCGCGAAAGGTACTCTTGTACCGAAACTGGCCATCCAACACACTTCAACAAAGTACCACTCCCATACAACCCACACCCAAACACTACCCGTTGGGCCACCCCGACCAGAGAGGTGACTGAGCGGAGCGAGAAAAACCGACAGGATGGAGGTTTGAGCGAGTGGAACAAGGTCACCAGTACCGAGCAGGAGGCGAGGGACAGGAGGAAGGGCGGAGTCCCTTCTACCCCCGGGCCCCCTATATGCTTAAGTTTGGTTTATAGGGGGCCATGGCACAACGGCCCAGCTCTAGACACTCGAGCATCAGAGTGTAGTACTAGCAGTCTCGCACGGGAAGGAAGAGGCTGAGTGCTAAGAAGGTACTCGCCGGAGGGCGGGTGCCGCGCTACTTGTCTGTTTGCTTTAGCTTACTTAGACACTCCACATCTGGACGGGCGCAGGGCCCGGACAACTACAGACACTGGAAGGTATAAGACCGCGTGGTCGCCCACTCTCGATTCAGGCAGAATCCTTCTTCCTCTTTTTCTTCTCTGCTTATTCACCCGGCAGGTGATCCTGTGCAACGGGAACGAGGTGAGGTTGGTTGACTTATGGAGCGAGGCGACAGACGACAGACTGCTAGTCTTTGAATCCAATGGATTGAACTCCTTGTATTGTCTTCATCACCAGGCAGGGTTAATCAGCCTTGGACAGGCGCCAGTTTTCCCCGACACATCACGAGAAGTGTTTTTATTGGAACGATAACTGGAAGACAGAAGCCTGTCGTGCGACACTTCGCATCCGAGCCAGTTAGGCTAGACTACTTTGACCTGCGGTCGGTTTACCCTTTGTCTTCTGCCCGGGCATCGCTTGCTTGGAAAGCGAAGAAAGAGACGGAGCGGTCGACGAGAATGCGCCTCGCTGAAGCATATCTTGCTTCTTTCCTCTAGGGAGTCGGTATGGGAAGACCCTTGGCAGCCTCGAAACTGCGGGCGGATCGTCAGTCTTCGCCGGGAAATGTAGCCAGCGGCGTTGCTCTCCGAACAGCTGAGAAGCTCGAGTGGTCTTGTGTTTGTCACCCTTGGTGTCCGCATTCCGCCTGCACACCTCTGCGTGAGCAGTCATGGTGTCGAAACTGGATCTGCTTGGGTGGACCTCTGAAACGCAGTTTCCTCTCGCTCTGTGAGTAACAGGCTAGAAGACGTGCTCGACGACTTGCATGTCGGCGTCTGGGGCTCTTGGTTCGAGATGGAGGAAGACTTCTTCCACTACTGCCTTTTGTTGAAGGCAAACAACACATTTGGTGGAAATGGGTTTAGCAGCGCGCACTTCCAGAGGCTCTATGATCTCGTGACCGGAGAAGGTCCGGTCAGTTTCCTCGGGGAAAGTGATGGGAATGCTTTCCGCTTGAGTTGTTGTGCTGTGTACCATTGTAAGACTCTGTCAATTCTCGTCGACAATATTCGGAGGCCAGGTAAGACAGAGATCGGGCATCGTCCTTTGCGTGACAAACTAGGGAACCACTTGCTTGGGGAGGCGGTCCGTTCTTGCGCCTCAACCCACTGGAAGGTCGCTTCCGATTGTAGGGACATAATGAAACGTTTTCCTTATCGCCTGTACAACACCATGCAGGTATTCACAGGTGCACACGTAGACACAACCATGAGATACAAGTCTTCGTCAAAGCGTTGACAAGAGCACCTACTCGAGTATTGCCTCACACCGTTTACAAGGGATACCCTTCATTCACTTCACTGCAAATGATCACCTCCGGAGGATCCTTCATCACTATGGGGCAATCCCCCGAAGGGGTGCGGACGAGCCGTAGGTTCGGACGTGGAACCACGTTGACGATGTTCAACCGAGTGAATTCGTTTACACGAGTAGTACACCGTGAGGAGGAGCAAGTGTCCGTAAGGGCGCGCGACGGACAGAGAACAAACACACACGTGGAGACGGACTGAGTGACGAATACCCACACAAGCACACAACACACCAAGTCACTCAGTCATACAACCCACCAAAACACTACACCGTTGGGCCGCGACTGGAAGGAGCCCTTCGACCGGAGGAGTTTTGAACGAGTGGAACGAGGACACTGTGACCGACCGGCGGGAGGGCAACTGTATGGGGGACGGAGTCACTCATACCCATAGGCCCCCTATTACTTAAGTTTGGTTTATAGGGGGCCATGGCACAACGGCCCAGTCACTAGGCAGATTGAACGCACGTGATTTACTGCAGTACTAGGTGGAAGAGACCGGGGGGAGCGACACTGTCATAGCAGCCAATCAGACCGGAGGAAGAGGCGGGTCGGGAGACAGGTTACGTAGTTTCCATGTTCACCGCCTTAGTCAGTTGGAGGGGTGACGTGAGAAACCCGGACGCTGGTGGAGCCACTGCTGGAGCATCAATCCTATTGGTTGAAACTCTCAGGACCCTTGACATTGGGTTCTGCAAGGTGGAGTCAGGCCGTCGAGAGCGGCCCTACAAGAAGGCCCTCGGGAACTAGGAAGAGCCCTTGTTCTAGTTCTTCCATGCGAAACGGTGAAGTGAGTCTTGGGATTTTCCAAATCTCCCACTTTCTCGTCTCAGTAGACGTTTTGTTTTCTGGCGTGGAAAGCCTGACGCTGTGTCTGCGACTAGTTGCAAGTGACGGGGGACTCGTCAGACCAGTTTCCTTCGTGGGTGTACACCTTTCTTGGAGAGAGTTCGTGTTGGCAGATGTAGGACTGCCGCATGAGCGAGTAGGCTAACAGTTTACGCTTGTCTTTCTTCGGATTGACAGCCAGGTGAGCTGGCCTAGTTCTCTGAAGATCTGGATCTTGTTGCTGACACGGCTGCAGCGGCTTTGAACCGCGCTCACTCTTCTATAGCACCCGGTGATAAGGGTGTCCTACTACGATCTCTACTAGTGAGAACACCGTCCGGCGTCCTTGTTCCCCCTCGACCGATGCGCCATGCCGGAGACCATGGCCGAAGAGACAGACAAACCGGAGGGCTGCGTTTGCTGGGTCAAGCGGCGGGAGCCATACGGTACCGAAGACTTCACGTGGCATTACAGGACCGACTGTCCTGTTCCACCCAATCAACATCCCTGGTGGAGAGACTGGTTCCAGGGTGTACTCGATGGAGGTACAGCTGGGGTGAAGATCCTGAAGGCGGGAGGATGATTGTCGAGGTCGCAGAGGTGAGATATTTTCTTTCACCCGTGTTCTATTCAACCTTCGGATGCATACGCTGACGATGGTGGGGCGTTGAAGAGACGGCCTAAGTAGTGGCTCCGGCAGACATTCGGCTGCTACTTTATCGAGCCTTCGCACAGTTGTTCTTGAACGCTACTGGATGCATGCTCGTGCTTGTTCGAGGGTTTAAAAACGTTTCTATCAAGTATACAGGATCCTACAGAAGATGAAAAATGTCCAGGTGGAGAATGTTGAATTTTCCTATTGTAAGGGCTGTCACGTAGCGTAGGCGCGCCGGAGCAAGCTTCTTTCTTTTTAAGGCATCGCGATAGCTTCAATCGGGTCGTAATCCACCCAGTCTTAGACGGAGAATGGTAGACATGTGTTTGTTTCTCGTGTCAATGAGCACATGACTTTACACTGCTTTGACTGTCCACACCTACAAGTCTACAGATAAACACTTTCCAGATTGTAGACCTCACAACGTTCACAGGGAAAACCCTCACGTGGACATCACACTCCCAGTAAACCACCGCTCACTTGCACCCCGGAGGCCCAGGCATGACTATGGAATCAATCCCCGCAGAAGTGCGACCGAGCCGAAGGTTCGGGCGTGGAGAGCCACGCTCAACCATCTTCGATTCAGTAGACACGTTTACAAGCCGGTCTTCACGCGACAGGAGGAGCAACCGAAGGGCGACGGACACAAACACGACAACTTGCACACACAAACCCCAAACACATGCTGGGCCCACGGAGCGGTTGAGACGACCGGAGGGAGGAACTGCCCTTGAGTGGAACGAAAGGGTACACGCCTGGAGGGCGGGTGGACTGTGTGACGGGAGGTCACTTGTCAGAAAGGCCCCCTATTACTTAAGTTTGGTTTATAGGGGGCCTCTGCTCCATGGCCCAGTCACTAGGAACGGAATGTCTTGACAAAGGCAGAGAGTGATGTACTAGCAGTTTTGTACTGGAAGGGAAAGACTGAGTGCTAAGAAGGTACCTGACGGATGGAAGGTGGCCGCGCTATTGGTCAGCTTCCAACGCAGTGGTTGCGTGACTCCACTCTTGGACGGGTAGACACCCGGACGGTATCACCTCGATACGGAAGGAGAGGAACATAGAAAGGGCGAGAACGCCCACGAGTAGAGCGACTGTCGGGGAGACGTCAAATCTCTTCTTTACCTTTTCAACGGAGTATAAAGACCATGGGTCGCCCAACCCAGAACTGTGGACGGTTCACTTTTGATATATTTTCCTTGCGGAAATCAATCGGCTCGCAGAACGACGGGTGGGATATTGCCTGGTGCAATTGTTTTCCCGCTGGTTCTTCATTGGGCTCTTGGGCAGAGTCGCCCGCAATGGCGTGAGACAAGATGGATTGACTGGTCTACCAGCCCGAACGCGTCCTTTGTCTCTCTAGAGACGCGCTACGGAGTAAGTTAGGGGCCGAGGTGCCCATATATTGTTTACATTTGTGCTGGACACAAATCTTCTCCTTTCACTTCACCTAGCGGCCGGGCAGCCTTGATCTGGCCTCCCAACTCTACGTACGTACGTTCCCGGAGCGGAGCCTGGGCCAGAGTCTCTCTTCGGTTCGTCAATTTTGGGCAGCATGGATCTGCCAGCTTCCTGCGAGACAATTTTGCCCGCCCTTCTCTGCCCACGGCAAGGACACGAGACCGCGGATGCTGCTGCAGCCATCCGTTTTGTTGTTCTCTACGGATTCAGCGCTTCTGCGAGCGGTGGCTTTTTCTCCTGTTGGTGACAACACACAAGCGCTCGGCTTCTTCTTTTTCGGAGACTCTAAGGGACTGTCTGGGTCCCAGGGACTTTTTCTACTCGGTGGCGCAGCGTGCGCAGGATGGCCTCTTCATCCACAGGGTTCTACTGTGGGCTGGCCCGAACGCCGGAGGGTTCAGTCGCGAGGATTGCTGCACGCTGCAGACTCGGCTTGGACCTTCACTTCCTCCAGTTGCTGACAATGAGTCGGCCGGTTCGGACTGTATTGCTGTGCCACTATCATGCTGTATGGAGCAGATGAAGGCGCATTTGCCTTTTGGATTTTCACATGACCACGGAAGGAACTGTCACCTTTGGTTGTGATGGGCTTTTGAACAAGCTCTTGGATGAGATACGGGGCGAGAGTGAGACTGATAGATGACTTTGGTCATCGTTATATTCATTTGCATGACGTTGGTGTTCAACGGTTTTCCTTTTCGGATATCACGATGGCTTCGTTTTAACGTAGATGAAAAGACCGATCCAGAATAGCGGCAGCACGGTCAATTGACTGTATCCACGAACATGGTAGAATCATAGACTTCACACCGAGGGATTATAATCACACATGCGTTTACAAGTATTCCGTAGACGTTTAAGGAAACCCTTCGCGTAATCCACCTGGTATGATCAACCCCGTAAGCCCAGGCAGGACTATGGAAAACAATCCCCCAAAGGGGTGCGACCGAGCCGAAGGTTCGGGCGTGAGCCACACTGACTCTCCAACCAACACAGCCCGTTTACAAGCACATCCACGTTCACGAAGCACAACACACTGAATGACGAACGACACACAACAGACAACTCCACCCAGTCACTCAGTCACACCCGCACGTGAACACCATACACCCCTCAACAACCAATCACACACTGGGCCCGCGACGGGACGGAGCATGTCTGAGCGGAGCGAGTCTTTGCACGAGTGGAACGAGGTCAAAGGGACTTCGACTGGAGGGCGAAGACAGTAGAGTGAGGGAGTCACTTCTACTCTTGGGCCCCCTATTACTTAAGTTTGGTTTATAGGGGGCCATGGCACAACGGCCCAGCCCATAGGAACGGAAAGTCCCGCAAGGGGTAGGAGTGAGGTACATAGCACGAAAGCGACAGGCAGGAGCGAAGTGGGTTCTAGCAGCCAATGAGGCGAGAGGCATCAGGCGGGTTCACTGGGTAGTATGCGCAGCTTACATACCCCCCCACACATGTCCGGGGCAGACACCCGGACAGATACAACACACGCGGCTGGGGACAAAGCCCTATAAAGGGGACCGCCCCCGAAGCAGAGCGACCGTCGGGAAGACTCGCACCTGTTTTTGCTAAAAACTCAACTGAGTGTTTCTGTACGAGAGTGAAGAAGCATTCAAGGGTTTCCAAGAAGAAATATCCCACATTCTGCAAAGATTTGACGCGAGTACGTCACGATTTACGGAGTGTCCAGGGTAGGCCGGTTCTTTGGTCTTGCTTGTCATCCAGGTGGATGATTGTTATTCCGAGTGAGTCAGGTGACTTGGCGTCTTTTTGAGCAACAACCTGGAGGGGTCGGCGCGTTGTGCGTCAGAGGCATTGTTGCTCTGTCGTTGTCGCGATGGATCAGTTTCCTCTGCATCCCGACTTCAGCGAGGTGTCTCGCAGCTTTGATGCCTTGTCGCAACAGTTTTCCCGGGTTGGAAACTTGCCGGTGGTAGACGAAGGTCGTCGTGTCCTAGAGACATTAGAGCGTGTGATGACGCGCTTGGACCAGATTCAGCAGGAGCAACGACAGGGGTTTGCTCGCTTTCAGTCAGCACTGGAAGTCTTTTCACGGGAGAATGCGGCAAGGTGAGTCTGTGCTTGGCGCACTCATGCATTCGCGCTGACACGGATTAGGGATCGGAACCAACTCATCGCCTTGGAGAATAGCGCCGTTGTCCAGGGCGACGGCCAGCTGAAGCCGTTGCTGAGTCTAAGTACGGGCGGAGCCATCAACCCCTTTCCATCCACGGTGGATGATGTGAACAGCCTTTCGTGTAAGCTTTCACTGTCTTTGATGGTTTTGGGTCATGGGACTGACTTCCATCTCCCAGCGGTCGAGGTCAATCGGATCTTGAACGAGTTGAAGTTGGATGTTGACGGCAATGTTCATCAACGGAGACGAAGGTTGTTGATTGCTTGTGGAATTAGACACCGTGCCGTTTGACTTGTCTATGTGGCAAGGTTGGGTTTGTGTACTCTCGCCACCCCTGGTGGCATGACCTGTGGTTGACATAGAAGCGTAGGCGTTGGTGGACCACTGTTCCCTGTTAGGACTTGACGATACCCTCACGCGGGAGCGGGCTGCGCTGACGCATGAAGAGCATTATTGAATTGACTGGCTTGCATACCGACATATGAGTATGTCACTCTTGTAGTCCATGATCCACTCGTAATCGCCCAGCTACCTCCAAACGTGACACACACTTCGTAGGCTTCACAAACCGTTCACAAGCACATGCCGACGTTTACAAGAACATAAGCCGTTTACAAGGGATGCCCCTCTGATCACCCCCGGAGGGCCCATCCATGACTATGGAAATTACCCCGAAGGGGTGCGACCAAGCCGAAGGTTTGGGCGTGAAGAGTCACGTTCAAAAACATCAGATCGTAGACACCGTTTACAAGACAGCATATGCACGACAGGAGGTGAATGTCCCGGAGGGCATACGACGGACACTGACTGAACAACACACGTGGAGACAGACTGAGTGACGAATCCCAACACGAACACACGACACACCAAGTCACTCGGTCATACACGCCACATCCAAACAATACCCGTTGGGCCACCCCGACCGGAGGAGGTGCTTGAGCGGAGCGAGAACGGACGACTGGATGGAGGACACTGGTACGAGCAGGCAGCGAGGACCTTGTAGGAGTGAGGGAGTCACTGCTACTCTTGGGCCCCCTATTACTTAAGTTTGGTTTATAGGGGGCCTCTGCTCCATGGCCCAGTCTTTAGACACCTTTCACGCACGTGATTGAGTGTGGTCCTAAATGGAAGCGACAGGGGGGAGCGACATCGTCATAGCAGCCAATCAGACCGGAGAGAGGAGGCGGGTCGGGGAGACAGGTTACGTAGTTTCCATGTTCACCGCCTTAGTCAGTTGGAGGGGTGACGTGAGAAACCCGGACGCTGGTGGAGCCACTGCTGGAGCATCAATCCTATTGGTTGAAATCCTCAGGACCCTTGACATTGGGTTCTGCAAGGTGGAGTCAGGCCGTCGAGAGCGGCCCTACAAGAAGGCCTCGGGGAATGGCCCTTTTTTCCAGTTCTCCCATCTTTTCCACTCTGGGCATTCAGGCAGAATCGTTGTCGTTTCTTTGTGAGGGCAAAGCTATCAGTGTAATCGCTTGAGAAAAGCCATTTCTTGTTTCGAATCCCAGCAAACGGAGTGCTGTGGCCTTGAGCATCTGTCCTCGTCATAGTGCCGGAGGGTCTATTAGTTGACGATCCTATCAGCGTGGTTGAGGTGTGTTGGCCATCCTTGCTTTATGGAACCACCAACGTGAGGTTCCTTCCTCGGGTGTGGCGCTGCTGAGCAGGGGCTCACATTTTGGACGCCTAGGCGCGTCTCCTCTTTGCCTGCATTGACAGGGATTTCTGTTCCGGCTGCGATGGAACTGTCCGAGGACAAGAAAGACGAAGCCGCGGGTGCTACCGACAGCAGCACTAATGTCGGCACCCCTTCCACGTTAACGGATCAGACAATGATACAGGATATTATCAGTATGCCGGACGGCTGTCTTTGCGGACTCAAATGGCGGCGCCCGGACGACTCGGAGGGTTTCACTTGGTATTATATCACTCTTTGTCCTGTTCCGCTACAGGACCATGCCTGTTATCGTCCCTTCTTCTCCAGCATTGTGGCTTCAGGCTCAGGTGGAGGTCAGGCTCCAGGGGGCTCCCGGATTATCATCAACGACGGCAAGGTAAGTGGTATTCGCTCTTCGGCCTCAAATCATTAATCTGATTTTGGGCACATCGTCAGTGGAGACACGGGCCCAACTTGAGACAACGTTGAGTCTGTTTAGCTACGGCTGTAAGGCTTCATTATCTTGAACCAGCCAGTTTTGCGGTCCGGATGGCGACCCCATTGGAAGTGGGGACATGAAAATGGATCTTGGTGTCAACAGGGATTGCATTATGGACGCGTCCATTTTTGAAGACGTCGTGTTATGGAGTCTTTTCTTTGCTTTTGCAGCGACGGCGCTTCTGGCACTGGATGGGGTATCGAATTCTCTCCCCTCCTTCCCCTCGCGTCGGCGATACCCTCCCTGGCAGATATCGTATCGATATCCACGGCTTGAGGCTGGATTCAACTTAACTCCCCTTGCTTTGTCGAAAAATGGTGACGGACTCGAACACTACCCACTTGACGGCCAATAGACATCCTAGGATATTATCGACCTCGAGTTTCCCCGAAGACTCAAAACCCGTTTACAAGAGAGTCATACTTCAAGCAATTCACTTCGAATGATCACCTCCGGAGGACTCCTTCATCACTATGGAATCAACCCCCCCGAAGGGGGGTGCAGACAGGCCGTAGGACTGGCTGTGGAGAGCCACGCTCAAGAATCTTCAATCGAGTACATCGTTTACAAGACAGCTCAACACAGCCCGAGAGGAGCACGTGTCCGACGGGCACGCGACGGACCGAACACAACACAACACTCCCAAGTCACCTCCACACACGAGTACACTACAACACACTCTCACCGTTGGGCCACCCCGACCGGAGGGAGGTGCTTGAGCGGAGCGAGAACGGACGACAGGATGGAGGACACTGGTACGAGCAGGCAGCGAGGACCTTGTAGGAGTGAGGGAGTCACTGCTACTCTTGGGCCCCCTATTACTTAAGTTTGGTTTATAGGGGGGCCATGGCACAACGGCCCAGTCACTAGGCAGATTGAACGCACGTGATTTACTGCAGTCATAGGCGGAAGCGACGGGGGGAGCGACGCAGTGCTAAGAGCGAATGAGCCTAGAGGGATCACGCCGTCCATGGAAAGACAGCTTGTGTAGCTTGCGTAACTTGCATGTATCCACTACTGGCCGGGGCAGACGCCCGGACAGAATGACACCGGAGGGTATAAAGCGGGCAAGGTGCCCCAATGTTGAACTCGGATGAGTTGTCTCCCTTGAGTCTCGTTTCCTGCGTGGCAAAGAGCGAGAGAGATAGAGAGAGGAACGATGTCTTCCACCATGGAGGTTGATCCTCCTGCTAGTGATAGCGGTTATGAGTCTGTCGAGAGGGATGCTCGCGAGATCCCCGGAGTGACCGAGAAGCATCAAGACTTTGTGTTCCATGCAAACATGGCGTTTGTCACCTACACCCGCAGCCGGGTCGAAGACCCAGAGGAGTTCCACAGGTATCTACGAGAGTCGCTGGCGCCGAGCCTGCCACGGGTTAACCGCAGGACTGGACAGGCAGGAACAGTACAGGTCTACGGCTGCAAGGAACTGCATGAGGATGGCACTCCCACTATCATGTGATGCTCAAGTTCGAGCCCCGCGTGCACTGGAGGAACGCCCGTGAAAAGTTCAGGGTCTGGATTGATGTAAAGGATGGTCGTGAGGTGGACACGACGTCGATCAACATTCACAAGAAGCCGGAGAACGAGACGCCTGCGTACTTCCTGCAGTGCGTGCAGGCTTATATCGCCAAGGGTGGCGACGTCTTTGGCGAGTGGATCGGTCCCAAGACGACGACGGCGTCGGAAAGACAAGTACTTGGAGCAGGCGGTTGAGACGGAGTCCCGCGAGGAGGCGGAGACGCTGCTCAAGACGCATTTCAAGTCCTGGTGGGTACGTAACCATGCGAATTGCCAGGCTTTCTTGAGGACCAAGAAGGGTCCTTCTGCCAAACCCCATGCGCCTTCCTTTCCTCCCTTACCCTGGAAGGTGCCGAGAAGGTTGCTTCAGTGGCGGCAAAGAACTTTGACGTGGCCCGGCTTGGTCGTCCGACATGTCTCGTCATCGTCGGTCGGCCCCGCTCTGGCAAGACCGAGTGGGCTCTTTCCTTTGGTCGTCCAGCTCACATGACGGGTGAGTGGAATATGGATGAACTCATGAAGCCGGACATTACACATGTTGTCCTCAACGATATCAAGTTGAGGGCTTTTCCTACAAGCGTGACCTTGCTGGCTGTCAGAGTACATCACCGCCACAGGCAAGTACCGCGAGCAGCGGACCATTCGCATGGGTATACCAGTCATCTGGACTTGTAATGAGGACAATGATGTTACCAAGGACAAGGATATTGGTCAGTATTTGCTTGAGACAGCCGTGATTTATCGTGTGCCAAAGGGGAAGATGTTGTATGGGAAGTAGATACAAATCGAGAAGATGCATTGTTGTGACACCGCCAGCATCGTAGATCAAAATCGTTTACAAGCTCACCACATTGCCCCGGCTACCACCCTTCATCTCCAACCCACTCATGACTATGGAATCAATCCCCGCAGAAGTGCGACCGAGCCGAAGGTTCGGGCGTGGAGAGCCACGCTCAACCATCTTCGATTCAGTAGACACGTTTACAAGCCGGTCTTCACGCGACAGGAGGAGCAACCGAAGGGCGACGGACACAAACACGACAACTTGCACACACACAAACCCCAAACACATGCTGGGCCCACGAGCGGAGCGAGTTGAGACGACCGGAGGAGGAACTGCCCTTGAGTGGAACGAAAGGGTACACGCCTGGAGGGCGGGTGGACTGTGTGACGGGAGGTCACTTGTCAGAAAGGCCCCCTATTACTTAAGTTTGGTTTATAGGGGGCCATGGCACAACGGCCCAGCCCATAGACAGGTTGCTTTAGCTTCCATGTAGTTATTAGCAGTCTCGGAAAGGATAGACGGGACGAGGTGTTAAGAAGGTACGGGACGGAGGGACTGTACCACGTCAACAAGTCAGCTTGCACGTAGTGGTTGCATGACTCCACAACTGGACGGGCGAGAGACCCGGACAGATACTACAAAGACCTTGGAAAGGGATGGATAAAAGGGACGATCCCCCGCCGGAGCGACTGTCGGGCAGACTTGCCCTTGGCACTTGTTCTCTTACTTTTCCGTCGGGATCACGGAAGTGCATCGTTTTCTCCCCAGGAAAGGGACTTGATCCAGGGTAGGCATCCCGGCGTGGGACAAACAAAAGTCCGGAGGGACTGGTTTGCTTAGGAAAGCAAGCAGCAGAGTCAGCTGACTACGCGCACTCGTTACTGCGGAGACGCGACACGTCCAACAACCTCTTGTTGCATCCGTGGGGCAGGTGCACCTACGGTAATCATCACCTAGGCACTCAACGATCAGGCAGATCTAGACCGCAGCTCGTTAGCACCCAGCAGTGCCTTTTTTGGCCCTCGTTTTTGCTTCAGCGATGGAGGCCGCGCAGGACCTTCCACAGCCCTCTTTTCCGCGGGTGGCGGACAGTTTATCGGCTTTGTCCGAGGAGTTCTCGCGGTGTCAAAATCTTCCGGCAGTCGATGGCGGTCTTCGGCTCGCACAAGCGCTGGAAGCCATGCGCAACGATTTGCGGAACGAGATGCGCACGATTAACAGGAAGTTGGATGATTTAGACCGTAAAGTGGACGGCCTAGACCGCAAGGTCACGGTCTTGTGAGCATCGCTCTGCTGTTTTCCCCGATGCGGGTAGCTAACTGGATCTTGGCAGGGACAAGAACTTCACGGCGCGTATGCAGAACAGCATCGTCGTTCACGAGTGTCGACTTGGCGCCCCTCTGCAATGTCCGCACGGGGAACCCGATTCCCGGCTGCCCAGCGACTCTGGGAGACTTGGACAATGTTTCTTGTGAGTGCTCCCCCCCACATCCTGGCAAACGTCTACTGACGGATAGACGGCACCAGCACAGGAAGCGGCCGACCTACTACGGGAGTTGGGTGAATCGGTCCCAAGAGGACTAGACCAGCGGAGGCGCCAGCTAAGACATGCTTTTGGAGTCAGGACACGGGCGACGTGACAATGTTTTTTTTTCTTGCGCTTCGGTTACGCAGCGACGGCATTGATGGAATACTTGCTGCATCGGCATGCCACGATGCCCTCATTTTGTGTTAGGCTAGTTACACGAAGAGTGATGATGGGGCAACTTGATGTGAACGAATACATGACCACCTGTGAACCATCTTGATATGACTCTGACCGTACTTCTTGTCTTGAACTGTTTACAAGAATGCCATCCAAGATAGTAGACCAACCCTCGTTTACAAGGGACGGACAGAATGATCACCTCCGGAGGACTCCTTCACGACTATGGAGGCAATCCCCCCAAAGGGGGGTGCAGACAGGCCGAAGGACTGGCTGTGAAGAGTCACACTCACGATATTCGATTGAGTACGACGTTTACAAGGGAATCATTATACACCGTGAGGAGGAGCAAGTGTCCGTCAGGGCACGCGACGGACAGAGAACAAACACACACGTGGAGACGGACTGAGTGAGTTCAACGACACACGCAACACACTCTCACCCACTCACTCACGTCCAGCCCGCACCAGCCAATCACACGTTGGGCCCGCGACTGGAAGGAGCACTGTCTGAGCGGAGCGAGTCTTTGCACGACTGGAGGGAGTCAAAGGTACCGCAGCTGGAGGCGAGGATTGTGAGAGGGACGGAGTCACTCGGACACCCAGGCCCCCTATTACTTAAGTTTGGTTTATAGGGGGCCATGGCACAACGGCCCAGCCCATAGAGCAGGATGAACGCACGTGATTCACTGCAGTACTAGCACGGATTGACAGGGGGGAAAGAAGTGAGTCATAAGAACCAATGGAGCGGAGAGAACATGGTACGTCACACTTGGTCGGGTTGCGCAGCTTCCACGACTGCTCCACACATGGCCGGGTTGGTGCAACCGGACAAGCTAGATGCGGGAGGTATAAGAGCAACGTCTCGCCCAGTCCAACTCGAGAGAAGTTCTTCTGACTGGCTTCTGTTGGATGCGCCGCCAGATTGACGGAGTTCAGTTGAACGGGAGTGAAAGCCTGCATCTTCTCACAGGTTTCTTTGGTAAACCTCGTGGAAGTTCTTGAGGATTCTAGTGCAAGTGCACATTTCTCTAGCTCTCGTGCTGTCCCCTACCCGCCAAGCAGGCTGCCATGACAGACTACGTCAGCGATGAGGACGGGCGTCGTCCTCTTGTCCATTACCACAGTGGTTCTGGCTCGGATTCGAGTAGCACGGTTCAGGAGTCTCACAGCCCCCGGGAGGGGTCGAGCGATGGAGATGAGATCGTGGAATCTTTTGGTGACGCGGGAGCGGACATATACATGAACTTGCGGAAGCTCGCGGGCGATGCCTGCGCTGCTTTTCGACACGCGGATGCTATGACGCCCGTTCAAGCGGGGGGGTCGACCCTCGCGGTTCATTTGCTCTTTCCAGACGGGAGTCGGAGGGACCAGTGTTGGTCTTTGTTGGAGACTCGACTCAAGGTGAGAGCTGATGTTTGGTTCCCCGGGGCGCAAAGTCCCCGTTCACCTTCTCCTTCGTCGGCATCAGACAGTTCGAGCTCCGCCGGCACACGGGGGAGCGATGCATGTTGCATCGTGCTTCTGCTCGACATGGCCTGTCCCCTCTCAGGCGCTTGGACGGGTCTTCAGTTGGAACGGGCGGTGGAGAAATACCTGGGCTGTCCCCGTAGCAGGGGCGGCAGGCTATCTCCGGTACTACGGGTGGCCGACTCGTCCTTCTTTGAGGTCGTGTCCCTAGACGCACATGACTCCTGGATTGAACACCGGAAGGGTTTCCTCGCTGGTTGTCGAAGAGTCTGCCATGTTCCGGCAGTGGCAGTGACGGATGATTAGGCGCAGTTTCGGTATGATGCGTCGGCAATTTGGCTTAGGCTTGTCTTCTTTACGTGACGAAATTGGCATCTCATTGGGTATGGATGAGCAAATGCGATTGGCTTTCGGTCCCTTCGTGGGCACTTTCCCTTTTCGGGTGTTGGCCTCGTTTATAGACATTTCCAGTCATTCGGCCTAAGATGTTGTGTTGTAGACGAACATCACCCATCACGCATACAGGAGATATTCTTCTTTTCCTAAGCGTTTACGAGAATGCACACAAGACGTAGATTAACCCTTGTTTATACGTATTCCACGCTCCAAGTCACTTGAGGCGTTTACAAGGACACCTTCAACGTTTACAAGAACACTGTTTCAAGAGACATTACTCCGAATGATCACCCCCGGAGGGCCATTCCATCACTATGGAATTTACTCCGAAGGAGTGCGGACAGGCCGAAGGACTGGACGTGAACAGCAGCGAAGCGTCACGTCAACTCATCTTCAATCGTGTCAATCGTTTACAAGGTATCATTACCCAGTGGAGAGGAGTAGGCGTCTGAAAGGCGCACGACGGACATACAACCACTCCAACACCCGCTCAGTCCCTACTTAAGTCACTTCACCACCCGAGACACATACAAACAGTACCCGTTGGGCCACCCCGACCGGAGGGAGGTGCTTGAGCGGAGCGAGAAAAACCGACAGGAGGGAGGTTTTGAACGACAGGATGGAGGTCACCAGTACCGAGCAGGAGGCGAGGGACAGGAGGAAGGGCGGAGTCCCTTCTACCCCCGGGCCCCCTATATGCTTAAGTTTGGTTTATAGGGGGCCTCTGCTCCATGGCCCAGCTCTAGACACTCGAGCATCAGAGTGTAGTTCATAACAGTTTCGCACGGGACGGAAGAGACTGCGTCATAAGAAGGTACCGACGGAGGGAGGGGGCTACGTCACATGTCAGCTTCCCAAAGGGTTGCATGACTCCACAACTGGACGGGCTGAGAGCCCGGACGACTTTCCTCGACCAGAGATGCGAGAGGACATACATAAGGGGCACTGCCCCCGAGAAGAGCGACGGTCGGGAAGACACGCATCTCTTTTATTTTCAAACTCCGTGAGGAATACGCAAGTGCGTTGAGACTTTTCCAGGAGGAAAGGGACGTGATCCAGGGTAAGTGGATACCCCTTTGCGGGATGGGGACAAACAATATTCCGGAGGGACTGGTTTGCTTAGGAAAGCAAGCAGCAGAGTCAGCTGACTACGCAGGGAATCCGTGTTTGGGTTACGCCTGTCGAGGGTCACTGGGGTGACGCGATTCCGACAACGTCCAGTGGCGTTTTTGTCCATTCTCACACTCACCTCGATCGGTGAGATCCGACGTCGCAAGCAGCCTCAATTAGTGGAACAATGGACGCGAGAGCAGCACCCCGTCAGCCGGATTTTGAGACTATTTCCGGCAGCTTTGATGCCTTGTCGGAACAGTTCGCACTCTGTGGGAATCTTCCCGCAGTAGATGGCGGGGCCCGGTTGCAGGAAACTCTGCAGGCTGTGCTGCAACAGCTTGCCACATTGAACCGTAAGGTCGACGGTTTGGATCGCAAGGTGGATGATCTCGACCGCAAACTTGATCGCAAGATCACCGTTTTGTCCGTCTGGTCTGTCCTTTGTTTTCTTCAGCAGGAGGTTGCTGACTTGAGGCCTTACAGGGACAAGAATTTCACGGCGCGCATGCAGAACAGCATCGTCGTCCACGAGAGTGTCGGCCTGACGCCTCTCTACAGCGTTCTCACGGGGGAAGTAATACAGGATTGTCCATCGACATTACAGGAGTTGGATGCCTTGACCGGTGAGTCAATCCCGTTCCCATGACTAGTAGTATTGGGCCTATTGGCTAACCCGGTGGTTGCGGCCAGCACGCCAGGTCGACGCACTGTTGACACAGCTTGGCGAATCGGGCAGGGGCAGGTCGGATGCGAGGAAACGGCAACTTGAGATGGCTCTAGGTATTAGGACACGGGCGACACGGGCGGTGTAGCAGATCGACTCATCATTCTCGTCTTTTACCCTACGAACGTCGGCGTTGTGGAGTAGGCATTTACCGGAGTAGGATATGACGATAGTTTCAACTTGGTTCCGAGGGCTTCACCCAGCTGTAGAACAAGAACAAGGACACGCCTCTTACCCAAATGAATGCACGCATGATTTGACGCTCTTCTGCTCATTGCCACTCCACGTCGACAAGGGAGGAAACAAAACCGTAGATACGCAAAGCGTTTACAAGAACATCACTCAAGATACTATACCCTACCCCGTTTACAAGAACACCTACTGCAAGTAATCCACATCGTAATTATCACCTCCGGAGGATCCTTCACGACTATGGAAGTTACCTCCGAAGGAGGTGCACGGAGGCCGAAGGTCGACGTGAAGAGCCACGCTCACGATTCTTCGATTGAGTCAACGCGTTCACAAGACAGCTCAACACCACAAGAGGAGCCAGTGGCCGGGAGGGCACGCGACGGGCATACAACTGACACTGACACAAACGCAAGTCACTTCACCGCACAAGCACACGGACAAAATACACACTGGGCCCGCGACGGGACGGAGCCTGTCTGAGCGGAGCGAGTCTTTGCACGACTGGAGGGAGTCAAAGGTACCGCAGCTGGAGGCGGAGGGACGGTAGAGTGAGGGAGTCACTCGGACACCCAGGCCCCCTATTACTTAAGTTTGGTTTATAGGGGGCCATGGCACAACGGCCCAGCCCATAGACAGCATGAACGCACGTGATTGACTGTGGTACTAGACCGAAAGGGACGGGACGGAGAGAAGGTAGTCATAAGAGGCAGGGGGAGGGGACCGACAACGCGCGTTCATTGGGTAGCTTCCAACGCAGTGGTTGCGTACACATCCACTCTTGGACGGGTGCAGCACCCGGACAACTTTACCACACCGGAGGTATAAAGGCACGGGCTGCCGCCCACCTTTCCATCGACAGAACCGGGTAGGCTTCTCTTCCTCTGCACTTGGGCAGGTTGGATGATGAGTGATAGCATGGCGTTTCCGGGACAGAGAACGCAGCCTGGCGACTTTGGCCAGCCGGGACCGAGAGGTTTCGGTCAGCCCGCACCGAGAGTCTTTGGTGGTGAGAACTGCCTCTTATTCAGGCATGGTCCTGACTAACTCTGTGTGAACAGGTGGAGGAACGGGTCCGTTTCCCGCGCAAGGATTTTCTCTGGCCGCTGCGCGTACCGAATCTCGAGAGGAGCCTGACAAGTGTCAGACCACCGAAGCAATAGTGGACTCGTACGCATCAGACGCATCGGAGCAGGGCGAAGAGGATGGCGTATCGCGGCATTCGAGCCAGGTGGCGGAATCTCCCGTGGAACCCGTACGGCCAGCGTCCCCTGGCAGTATCACTTCGGACAGCGACCACGAGGTCTCGGCTGACGGGTTGGATCTTGAGGAGTTGGCTGCGTCCATGCGGGAAGCCGTCTTAGAAGTTGTAGACAAACGAGTCGTGGCCATCGTGGAAGGTGCTTTGCAGCCACTACAGAAGAGGCTTTCGGACCTTCACGTCGCTGTGAAGGAATATGGAGATCGAGTCAATTCATTGGCCACTCGGAGCAACGAGGGCGGCGGAGAGGCTCGGAAGCTGTCCCGCGACATTCAGTCGTTGAGTCGGCAGACAGAGAGTGTGGGTCCCTCTGTTGTCAAAATGCAGGAGGATCTGCACAGCATCCTTGCCAAGGTGCGTACTTTGGAGAACCATCATGCGGAGACATCTTCGTTGCTCAAGAAGGTGACGCGAGAGAAATCCAGCCGGTCTGCAGACGTGGAGCTCCCGGCCAGTCGGCAGAGTGATAGACACCGGGGCCGTTCTCATCCTCAACCCAGCGGTAGCGGTAGCGGTAGTAGCAGACATCGCCGTGGAGCGGGCTCCAGTCACGGCGGGGAAGATGCGGCTAGACAGGAGCAGAGGCGGAAGAGAGAAAAAGAGCGGGATCGCGAGCGTGACGAGCGGTCAAAAGGAAGAAAGACTTCGACCCGCGACAAACACGGCAAGAAGTGTGCTGCCCTATGACTGCTCAGAGCGGCCACTCTCCATCCGTGTCCCCAAGTGCCAGGTGGATGTTCAGAAGGCTCCTCCCATGTCGCATTTCCCGTCGGCTCCTCTCGTCACCGGGTTGTGCATGTACGCCGTATGATTCGACAATCTCGCCAAGGTCTTAGACCATGCAAAAGCCTGTGGTGAGACACCTCCCGGGTTGTCGAACACATGTTCAATATATGTCCCCGGGAACAAACGAATCGGAGCCCGTCAAGGGCGTAGAGGAAGTGGAGTGGACACCCGTCCAACCAAGCCACCACAAGACTCTTGTCCGATCCGCTTGGATCCTAAAGAAAGATTCCTTCCTCGTTCCAACTTACTGTCTTCTCGACCAAACCCTCCCGGGCTACATGAAAAAGTTTATCGTCTGCTGTACGAGAGGGGCGGTGGCTCCTCTTATCCCCTCTCCTATCGTCGAGTCGTGCCGCAGGCAGCATCAGTAAAGCCTCCCCGGCTCAGGAAAAGAGTCAACCATCCCGTCGTCAGGTAGTAACCCTCCGGGAAACACACACAATCGATTGTGAACGGAAACGTGAACTTACTCTGGTAAGTGAGAGGTCTCCGTATGCTCAAACCATATCAACCAGCCCGGTGTATAAGAAGAGATCAGAACCTTGCCAGGTTTTGTCGAAAGAAAGTGGGCGGGCATCAAGCCCTTTAAACACTCCGTTCTCTGTGGGTCCCCACCCATGTCCGGTTGCCACCCCGTCCATCTCTGCAACTGGCTATGCAACCACTACGTGGAAGCTATCCAATCGAAACGTGACCCTCTCCCCCCTGTCGAGCTGTCTCTTATGACTCACTTCTTCCCGTCCCGTCCATCCGTGCTAGTACCACACTCAATCACGTGCGTGAAAGGTGTCTATGGGCTGGGCCGTTGTGCCATGGCCCCCTATAAACCAAACTTAAGTAATAGGGGGCCTTTCTGACAAGTGACCTCCCGTCACACAGTCCACCCGCCCTCCAGGCGTGTACCCTTTCGTTCCACTCAAGGGCAGTTCCTCCCTCCGGTCGTCTCAACTCGCTCCGCTCGTGGGCCCAGCATGTGTTTGGGGTTTGTGTGTGTGCAAGTTGTCGTGTTTGTGTCCGTCGCCCTTCGGTTGCTCCTCCTGTCGCGTGAAGACCGGCTTGTAAACGTGTCTACTGAATCGAAGATGGTTGAGCGTGGCTCTCCACGCCCGAACCTTCGGCTCGGTCGCACCTGCGGGGATTGATTCCATAGTCATGAGTGGGTTGGAGATGAAGGGTGGTAGCCGGGGCAATGTGGTGAGCTTGTAAACGATTTTGATCTACGATGCTGGCGGTGTCACAACAATGCATCTTCTCGATTTGTATCTACTTCCCATACAACATCTTCCCCTTTGGCACACGATAAATCACGGCTGTCTCAAGCAAATACTGACCAATATCCTTGTCCTTGGTAACATCATTGTCCTCATTACAAGTCCAGATGACTGGTATACCCATGCGAATGGTCCGCTGCTCGCGGTACTTGCCTGTGGCGGTGATGTACTCCTGACAGCCAGCAAGGTCACGCTTGTAGGGAAAAGCCCTCAACTTGATATCGTTGAGGACAACATGTGTAATGTCCGGCTTCATGAGTTCATCCATATTCCACTCACCCGTCATGTGAGCTGGACGACCAAAGGAAAGAGCCCACTCGGTCTTGCCAGAGCGGGGCCGACCGACGATGACGAGACATGTCGGACGACCAAGCCGGGCCACGTCAAAGTTCTTTGCCGCCACTGAAGCAACCTTCTCGGCACCTTCCAGGGTAAGGGAGGAAAGGAAGGCGCATGGGGTTTGGCAGAAGGACCCTTCTTGGTCCTCAAGAAAGCCTGGCAATTCGCATGGTTACGTACCCACCAGGACTTGAAATGCGTCTTGAGCAGCGTCTCCGCCTCCTCGCGGGACTCCGTCTCAACCGCCTGCTCCAAGTACTTGTCTTTTTCCGACGCCGTCGTCGTCTTGGGACCGATCCACTCGCCAAAGACGTCGCCACCCTTGGCGATATAAGCCTGCACGCACTGCAGGAAGTACGCAGGCGTCTCGTTCTCCGGCTTCTTGTGAATGTTGATCGACGTCGTGTCCACCTCACGACCATCCTTTACATCAATCCAGACCCTGAACTTTTCACGGGCGTTCCTCCAGTGCACGCGGGGCTCGAACTTGAGCATCACATGATAGTGGGGAGTGCCATCCTCATGCAGTTCCTTGCAGCCGTAGACCTGTACTGTTCCTGCCTGTCCAGTCCTGCGGTTAACCCGTGGCAGGCTCGGCGCCAGCGACTCTCGTAGATACCTGTGGAACTCCTCTGGGTCTTCGACCCGGCTGCGGGTGTAGGTGACAAACGCCATGTTTGCATGGAACACAAAGTCTTGATGCTTCTCGGTCACTCCGGGGATCTCGCGAGCATCCCTCTCGACAGACTCATAACCGCTATCACTAGCAGGAGGATCAACCTCCATGGTGGAAGACATCGTTCCTCTCTCTATCTCTCTCGCTCTCTTTGCCACGCAGGAAACGAGACTCAAGGAGACAACTCATCCGAGTTCAACATTGGGGCACCTTGCCCGCTTTATACCCTCCGGTGTCATTCTGTCCGGGCGTCTGCCCCGGCCAGTAGTGGATACATGCAAGTTACGCAAGCTACACAAGCTGTCTTTCCATGGACGGCGTGATCCCTCTAGGCTCATTCGCTCTTAGCACTGCGTCGCTCCCCCCGTCGCTTCCGCCTATGACTGCAGTAAATCACGTGCGTTCAATCTGCCTAGTGACTGGGCCGTTGTGCCATGGCCCCCTATAAACCAAACTTAAGTAATAGGGGGCCTGGGGGTAGAAGGGACTCCGCCCCTCTACTGTCTTCTCCCTCCAGTCGAAGTCCCAGTGTCCTCGTTCCTCTCGTCCAAAACCTCCCTCCTGTCGGTTTTTCTCGCTCCGCTCAGACAAAACTCCCTCTGGTCGTGGCCCAACGGTGTATTGCTGAGTTGTAGATGTTCCGTGTGAGTGGGTGGTGGAGTGACCTTGCCGGTGTGTGTTTTCTTCGTGCGTGGACTCTTTACAGTGTATTGTGTTTGGTGCGTCCCGTGCCCGTTGGACACTTGCTCCTCCCGTCGCCGGAAGACTTTCTTGTGAACGTGTGACCCGGTTGAAGATTCTTGCAGGGTGACGCTTCGCTGCTTCCACGTCTCGACCTACGGCCTCGCCGCACCCCCTTCGGGGGTTCTGTTCGTATCTCGGAAGGGATTGTAGATATTAGTCTGTAGCCGAGGCAGTGAATGATCTTGTAAACGGTTTCAGGTACAGTATTTCGGTTGTTCTACTGGGAAACGGGTGTAGGTGAACTTGTAAACGTGTTTGGAGTACTTGTAAACGCTCACGATTGAAGGAAAAGAGTCTCCGTCGCATCGCTTCCTCGCCGACGATTGGGAGTCTGCGACCTAACTTGACAGGCCGAGAATCGCACTCGCTCTACCAGTCCCTTGCCTAGGCTCCGCGGAGAACATGTACGGGCATAAACATAGTTACTTGTGAACAAGCAAAGAGACGACCGAGTCAGCTACGTGGTCGGCCTGCACGCACTCCTCCATCCTCGAGATGAAGCCACCGTGATTACCCATTCGGGAAGGTCGTGTAGTGACCCGGAGTATTCCATTACACCTTCTAGTGGGCATTCCTCCCGTCACCTTGTCTATCCTGCTCCAAATCAAATCCTATAGAACTGTTACCAGATGCTGCACGAGGCAAGACCGGACACTCTCGTCTCCAAACTCCTGTAGCGTCCCTCCGTCCTGTAGCTTCCCCAAGAGAACTCGCTTCACATCCTTAGTGAGCCGCTGTAGATGCACACCAGCACAGCAAGAGAGGCGGGCTGCCCCGCCATGCCAAGGCTCAGGGTCATGCGGGACGTGCTCCCTCACGTAGCTACGGAGAGAGTCTAAGTGTGCCTCACTCAAGCCGTTTCCAGCTCCCGCTTCCAAGAACATCGCGTACTGCGACCATCCATGCCGGTTCCACTGCTCGGATCCCCAGAGGGAAAAAGAGAAATTGCCCAGACGGTCGGACAAATGCTCCCGTATCGTCGCCGGTGAACGTCGCTCGACCTCGCCTAGGTCCAAGAACAAGAAGACCCAACGCTGACACCAGCGCTGGTCTCGCAGTGGCCGGCACATGCTTCCATGGATGCAACATCCTTCCTGCTTCGCGCAACAGTACACCACCACCTTGGGTTCGTACCCCGTTCCCACGACCTCACGGACTAGTGCGTCCTCTCGCCGCAGAAGCTTGTCCCAGCCCTCTCCGCCGGTCCCCGCGTCCTCCTTTCGAACAACGCGAGCGTCCCGCATCATCGCAATGAATGCCGGTCCAGAAAATACGGTGCTCCCTTGCACAAATGTCTCCGACTGAGTGCGTATCGTCCAGCGTCTAACGTGTTGCGTCCTGCGTCGACATACGCGTAAAGCATCAAACCTTTCCTAGGTCTGACGAAGGGAAAAAAAGAGAGAACCGTCTGGGTTCTGTAGTGGGTGGGCGGCAGCCCGTGCCTTTATACCCTCCGGTGTGGTAAAGTTGTCCGGGTGTCTACCCCGTCCAAGAGTGGATGTGTACGCAACCACTGCGTTGGAAGCTACCCAATGAACGCGCGTTGTCGGTCCCCTCCCCCAGCTCTTATGACAACCTTCTCTCGTTCCACTCCCTTTCGGTCTATGACTGCATGGATACTTACGTAACCTGCCTAGTACGTTGGGCCGTTGTGCCATGGCCCCCTATAAACCAAACTTAAGTAATAGGGGGCCTGGGGGTAGAAGGGACTCCGCCCCTCTACTGTCTTCTCCCTCCAGTCGAAGTCCCAGTGTCCTCGTTCCTCTCGTCCAAAACCTCCCTCCTGTCGGTTTTTCTCGCTCCGCTCAAGCACCTCCCTCCGGTCGGGGTGGCCCAACGGGTATTGTTTGTGTGTGGGTTGTATGGGAGTGGTACCTTGTTCAGGGTTTGTGGGCGCGTGTAGTGTATTGTGTGGTCCGTCGCACTTCGTTTGCTCCTCCTCACTGTGTACTGCTCTCGTGTAAACGCGTTACTCAATTGAAGTCTCGTCAACGTGGCTCTCCACGTCCGAACCTACGGCTCGTCCGCACCCCCTTCGGGGGGTTGATTCCATAACGATGAAATGCCCTGCGGGGCTTAAGCTCAGTGTGGAATTCTCAGAGTCAATTCACTTGTAAACGCTTGGGCTGTCTACGTGTGATGTGAAGGCTACGATATGGGTGGTGTTGAGCTGTAGCCGGGGATAGGTGTATCATGTCAAAGGCGTGTTGCAAGGACTTGGGCAATTGTCAGTGAACGTGAAGCAGATTACGGTCATGCAGCGTGTTTCTGCTGGCAGCCAATCATGAAACCAGTTACGTCTATTCAGTCGTGCACCTCTGTCTGTCGCGTCGAGTGCCGATAAGGGCATGAAGCCATTCCCAAGTCCCGTTTGGGCAAGCAGAGGGGGTCATCCTGGCGATGTGGAAACCGGCCATTCTACAACACTTGAAGGCCCCCCGCGAACAGTCTACAGGCCCCGGCGCTGCTACGTGCATCGTTACCAAAAGTTGGCCCAGTGGTCTCCCGTGTCTCTGTCGGCGAGTGGGCTACAGTCGATAAACGATTCAAGCCTGCTGCTCGATGATTCCTCAGGGCAAATCCATCTCTGGGAGAATGAACAAGGCCACGTCTCCTCCAAGCGGTTGCTGTGCGAGGCCGCAAGGAAGTAGTCAAGATGCAGCCCCCTCCACTGCACGTAAAAAGGAAGAACATGAGTTCGCTCTGTCAGGAGACGAGGAAACAGAATCTTTTACCACATCGTAAAAGAAAAGACAAAGGAAGGTGTTACCGAGAGGCCCTCACGGGTTAAAGCAACCAGGTAAGACGGAGGAGAGAATCTCCTCTACTGCATCCAAGGATTAGCCTCCTGGCCGGGGTGCGGTTGTCGACGGAGCGCCCGGAGCGCGGAGTGCATTCCCCAGTCCTCAAGAAGGGAAACAAGCGGGAGCGAAGCCCCAAAGGGGCGCAGTGGAAGCGCGTGCACAGGACACCAATCGAGTTCCTCTCCGCGGGAACAGAACGGCAACCTTGCGTCCCGGAGTGCCGTGGACCTGTCCGTCCACACCGGATGCTTCCTACTAGAAGAAATGAAGGAAGAAGGACAAAACAAGTCTGTCCAGGTGTCCCACCTTTTTGCCAGTGTTCGTCTCCCGCCCTCACTTGCTTACGTCTTTCGACTCGTCGCACCGCCAAGTGCTATTGTTTCCTCTGGGTTCCCATACTCTCGGTATGTTTTCATGGGGTCTCGTAGCCGCAGGCACCGTGTCCTCTCGTCGTAAAAGCCTCACGGCTTACCTTTCTTTTCGAGGCGTAACAACGCCCTCTCCTCCGGAAAATGAAGAGAAAGAAAAAGAGAACCGTCCATGTTCTGTAAGAGTGGGCGAACCCTGGGTTCTTATACCCTCCGGTGTGTGTGTGTTCTCCACATGTGTCCGGGGCTCCCACCCCGTCATATGACCTGGACGTGCATGGAAGCTGACGCAACCTACACCGCAGAACCGACCTGGTCTCTCCAGTCCCATTGGTCGTTAGGACTGCCTGCATCCGCTCCGCTCCTTTCGGCCTAGTACTTCTCTCCTGCCGTGTCCGACATTCCGTTCCTATGGGCTGGGCCGTTGTGCCATGGCCCCCTATAAACCAAACTTAAGTAATAGGGGGCCTATGGGTATGAGTGACTCCGTCCCCCATACAGTTGCCCTCCCGCCGGTCGGTCACAGTGTCCTCGTTCCACTCGTTCAAAACTCCCTCCGGTCGAAGGGCTCCTTCCAGTCGCGGCCCAACGGTGTAGCGTTTGTATGTGGAGTGTATGGCGGAGTGACTTCCGTTTCTGTTTGGTGTATTGATTACGGTCCGTCGTGTGCCCCTTGCGGGACACCTACTCCTCTTCACTTTGTCGAGTGCTCTTGTGAACGCGTTACTCAATTGAAGATGGTGAGCGCCACTCTTCACGTCCACACCTTCGGCGTGTCCGCACCCCCTTCGGGGTAATGTTCATAGTCATGGAATGCCCTGCGGGGCTTATCCTCAGTGTAGAGTCCTTAAAGGGGTTTTGATCACTAGCTTGTGCCGCTTTCTTGTAAACGCTTTCAAAGTGTACGTGGAAAAATCAGGGCTACGCTGCTTGTTATCTCGGTGATGGCCGGGAAGAGGGTAAGTAATGAAGGTGTGCAGCCAGTACAGGCACCGAGAGAGGCAATTCGACTACGGCATCGGTCACCCGTGTTCTGTTCGGCCGCAATCCCGAAGCAAGTCAAATGGCGACGCATTCATACGATTGGTTTCAAAGCGTGGCAGGAAAGGTCCCGTACAAAAAGCCCCGTAACAGCTATGGAAAAACAGCCTAAGAATCTACCGCCAGGGAGTCCAAAAGCCCGAAACCCCTCAGCGGACCAGCGTATCCAAGTGCTGATGGACGCGGAACTCGACCGTGTCAATGTCCTCGCCAGCGGACCAAACCCAGAGCGAGGAGTCGAGAAGGAGATCGTACTGCTTGCGCCAGTGACGATAACTCCACCAAGGGATCATCTCCAGCCATTCTACGGCCAATTCCAGAGAGGCATCGACGCCGGCGCAGCATGAGAGGAAATCCTCCGTCTTTACCCTGGCCGCATCTAAATGCGAACCGTCAATGGCACCTACAAGAACGACGGCGATCCAACACCCCGCCTGGTCATCTGCGAGAGACCATATTCTACAGCCGAAACCGGCAGGGGGAGCAAGGCAGAAGGCCACGTCCTTCAAGGCCTGAAGAGAGTCAAAATGGACCATGGATACCGTCCAAAATGCACCTGCTCCTTGCAAAGAAGCCTGCAGGATGTCGCCGGGGCGGAAAAGCCTCGCCGCGTCCACTCCGGAGTGGAACACCTCCGTCAACGAAGGAAGCGCCGGCCCTTCCCCAAGTTCCAAGGCGAAAGAGGAGGGCGTATCGCTGCTGCTCTCACAGGCTGACCACTTGTCACCACCGTCGGCCTCGTAGTCTTCGGCGTCATGCAGTAGACGTTCCGGTTCTACAACCGGAAAGGAAAGACTTGTACACGGCATTCTCAACGAGCGTGTAGCAGAATGTCTCACGACGAGTTTATCTCCTAGCAGGAGGTGGCACGTGGTCTGTGCAGCCGTCCGTGTTCGTCAGCGAACAGTATTCTGATAACATGTTTTCCTCCCGAAATCGAAGCGGTGCTTTTCCCACACAGAAAAGGAGATGTTTTACCTGTAAGAAGACGTAGCTTTTCGCCCAAGCTCAGCACATGCACCCCGTGCGTGAAGAGTGAAGGATAAATGGAAGACCATCCCAGGTCGCCGTCGAGGGGGGCACCCCCAGGTCTTTATATACTCCCGTATCTCATGTGTCCGGGTGCTGCCCCGGACGTGTATGGATCCGTCATGCAACCCTTTGGGAAGCTGGACGGGTAGACCCGCGTTGTCGCTCTTCTCCAATCAGCGGTTAGGACCACCTTCATCCGCTCCGCTCCTTTCGGTCTAGCACCTCCATTTCTGCCCTTTGCAGGACATCCATTCTCTATGGGCTGGGCCGTTGTGCCATGGCCCCCTATAAACCAAACTTAAGTAATAGGGGGCCCAAGAGTAGCAGTGACTCCCTCACTCCTACAAGGTCCTCGCTGCCTGCTCGTACCAGTGTCCTCCATCCAGTCGTCCGTTCTCGCTCCGCTCAAGCACCTCCCTCCGGTCGGGGTGGCCCAACGGTATTGTTTGCAGTGTGCTTGTATGGCGGAGTGACTTGAACTGGGGTTTGTGTGTGTGCAAGTTGTTGTGTATGGTCCGTCGCCCTTCGGTTGCTCCTCCTGTGGTGTATCTACTGGCTTGTGAACGGGTCTACTCAATTGAAGATGGTTGAGCGTGGTCTCCACGCCCGAACCTTCGGCTCGGTCGCACCTGCGGGGATTGATTCCATAGTCATGAGTGGGTTAGAGATGAAGGGTGGTAGCCGGGGCAATGTGGTGAGCTTGTAAACGATTTTGATCTACGATGCTGGCGGTGTCACAACAATGCATCTTCTCGATTTGTATCTACTTCCCATACAACATCTTCCCCTTTGGCACACGATAAATCACGGCTGTCTCAAGCAAATACTGACCAATATCCTTGTCCTTGGTAACATCATTGTCCTCATTACAAGTCCAGATGACTGGTATACCCATGCGAATGGTCCGCTGCTCGCGGTACTTGCCTGTGGCGGTGATGTACTCCTGACAGCCAGCAAGGTCACGCTTGTAGGGAAAAGCCCTCAACTTGATATCGTTGAGGACAACATGTGTAATGTCCGGCTTCATGAGTTCATCCATATTCCACTCACCCGTCATGTGAGCTGGACGACCAAAGGAAAGAGCCCACTCGGTCTTGCCAGAGCGGGGCCGACCGACGATGACGAGACATGTCGGACGACCAAGCCGGGCCACGTCAAAGTTCTTTTGCCGCCACTGAAGCAACCTTCTCGGCACCTTCCAGGTAAGGGAGGAAAGGAAGGCGCATGGGGTTTGGCAGAAGGACCCTTCTTGGTCCTCAAGAAAGCCTGGCAATTCGCATGGTTACGTACCCACCAGGACTTGAAATGCGTCTTGAGCAGCGTCTCCGCCTCCTCGCGGGACTCCGTCTCAACCGTCTGCTCCAAGTACTTGTCTTTTTCCGACGCCGTCGTCGTCTTGGGACCGATCCACTCGCCAAAGACGTCGCCACCCTTGGCGATATAAGCCTGCACGCACTGCAGGAAGTACGCAGGCGTCTCGTTCTCCGGCTTCTTGTGAATGTTGATCGACGTCGTGTCCACCTCACGACCATCCTTTACATCAATCCAGACCCTGAACTTTTCACGGGCGTTCCTCCAGTGCACGCGGGGCTCGAACTTGAGCATCACATGATAGTGGGGAGTGCCATCCTCATGCAGTTCCTTGCAGCCGTAGACCTGTACTGTTCCTGCCTGTCCAGTCCTGCGGTTAACCCGTGGCAGGCTCGGCGCCAGCGACTCTCGTAGATACCTGTGGAACTCCTCTGGGTCTTCGACCCGGCTGCGGGTGTAGGTGACAAACGCCATGTTTGCATGGAACACAAAGTCTTGATGCTTCTCGGTCACTCCGGGGATCTCGCGAGCATCCCTCTCGACAGACTCATAACCGCTATCACTAGCAGGAGGATCAACCTCCATGGTGGAAGACATCGTTCCCTCTCTCTATCTCTCTCGCTCTCTTTTGCCACGCAGGAAACGAGACTCAAGGGAGACAACTCATCCGAGTTCAACATTGGGGCACCTTGCCCGCTTTATACCCTCCGGTGTCATTCTGTCCGGGCGTCTGCCCCGGCCAGTAGTGGATACATGCAAGTTACGCAAGCTACACAAGCTGTCTTTCCATGGACGGCGTGATCCCTCTAGGCTCATTCGCTCTTAGCACTGCGTCGCTCCCCCCGTCGCTTCCGCCTATGACTGCATGCAATCACGTGCGTTCAAGCTGCTCTATGGGCTGGGCCGTTGTGCCATGGCCCCCTATAAACCAAACTTAAGTAATAGGGGGCCCGGGGGTGACAGTGACTTCCCGTCCCTTTGTGTCCCTCACCTCCGGCTCGGTACTGTTGACTCCGTCAAAGGGCTCCCTCCAGTCGTCCAACTCGCTCCGCTCATACAAAACTCCCTCCGGTCGTGGCCCAACGGGTACTGTTTGGGTGTGGAGTGTATGACCGAGTGACTTGGGGTGGTGTGTTCGTGTTGGTATTCGTCACTCGGTCCGTATTCACGATTGTTCTTTGGTGTGACTGTGTTGTTGGGAGTCCGTCGCGCACCCTGACGGATGCTCGCTCCTCTTCTCTGTGTAGATTCCCTTGTAAACGTGTTTACTCGATTGAAGTCTCTTGAGCGTGGCTCTCCACAGTTCGACCTTCGGCCTCACTGCACCCCCCTTCGGGGGGGTTGATTCCATAGTCGTGATGTGCCCTACGGGGTTTATCCTCAGAGTGGAATTCTCGGAGTCAATTCACTTGTAAACGCGTGTCATGCACTTGTAAACGGTCTGAGGCCGCTTTAGGAGGACATTGAATGTCCTGGTATTGTCATAACCATTCAGTATAAATACACGCTTCTTGTTCCATTGAGTGATCTATAACACCACGATCAAGCAGGGTGGTTACTTCTTCGCAAGGCCGGGCGCATCTTCTCCCGTCTCCAAGGCGTGCAGCACGCGAGCCCACAAACGCCGAAACTGATCCACAAACAGTTTGTACATGCTGACGCTGTGCACATGTCTCGCTAGAATAGCCAAGGTAAAGTAGCTGTGAGCGCACCATAGCGCGTCCACCTGCTCGTCATTCATCGCGATTTGTTCTTGAGGATTCTCCCGGCGAAGGAGCAGATTGCAACAAGGTCTGTCCTGCAGAGAGCAGTGTGCGAGGTCCGGAAAACCCCGTAGACGAGTCCGCGGAGAACCGAAACCCGATCGTCCGGGATTGGATTCGCCGGCATGCGCGAGTTCGTGGCGTTCTGCAAGAAGAGATGGACAAACGAGTCCACGCCGTGTTCCAAGCACACGCGCTCACAGCAATCATAGGGGTCGTCACGGTCGCTAGCCACCCACAAGCCGCTAGCTTGCACCTGGGGCTGAGTGTCGTACTTAGACGTCGGCAGGACGTGTCGGGTCGCGAAGCGCGCAATCGCAAGCTTCCGTCTGCAGGACGGTAAACGAACGAGTCATGTCGTCATCCTTGACCTCAAGGACGTCGTGCGCCCGGTCAAGCTCTCGCTTCACCTTCGGACGTTCTCGGGCAATGCTGCCCAAGAACCAACAGTCAAAGCCAAACCCCTCCTTCACCGGCAACGTTGACTCGGTCCACAGAGAATCAGGGTACAAAACCCCCCACAGGGCCTCCGTGCCCAGCATCGTGATCTGACGAGGAAGAAGTGTCCGACACAGTGCGTTCCTTGACCGGGAAGACAACTGTCCCAGCAGCGGTATTTGCCGTGACGCACAAGCGAACCTCGGAGGTCTACTCGACTCCCTTTTAGCATAGTCCCGTCCTCCGGGTGGGAGGTTGGCTGCCCACGAACCAAACGATGGGCAACGTAGAGAAGAGTCTTCGTGCTCCTTGACGGAAAAGGCAGTATGGGCATCAAGCCAAAGAGCAGCCTGCTCGAGATGGGAGAGAACGGACCGTCTGAGGTCGGAAGGAAGTGGGCGGCACGCCCTCTTTATGTACTTCTGCGGAAGTGTGTTCCCCACTCGTGTCCGGGTTCCGACCCGCACAGCATGTGATGTGTATGCAAGCCAAGGCAAGCTACACTCTGTGACGTACCATCCTTCGTCCCTCTGATTGGTTCTTATGACCAAGTATTTCCCCGCCTGTTCAATACTGCTATGTACATCACTTCTGCCCCTTGCGGGACTTTCCGTTCCTATGGGCTGGGCCGTTGTGCCATGGCCCCCTATAAACCAAACTTAAGTAATAGGGGGCCTATGGGTATGAGTGACTCCGTCCCCCATACAGTCCACTCCCGCCTGTCGCGTACTGGTGACTTCCCTCCGGTCGTCCCAAACTCGCTCCGCTCAGACAATGCTCCTTCCAGTCGCGGGCCCAACGGGTATTTGCTGGGTGTGGCGTGTATGGTGGAGTGACTTTGGTTTGGGGATTGAGCGGGTGTAGTGTGTTGTGTTGTATCCGTCGCTTGCCCCTCCGAGAGAGGGACAACTGCTCCTCTCATCTTGCAAGGTAATCTTGTAAACGGATTGACTCAATCGAAGATAGGTCAGTGTGGCTCATCACGCCCAAACCTTCGGCTTGGTCGCACCCCCTTCGGGGGGTTGATTCCGTAGCTCTGAAATGCCCTGCGGGGCTTATGCTCAGGGTCGTGTCCCTTGCAATGTGTTATCTTGTAAACGTATAGGTCTACTTGTAAACAGGGGATGAAAGAATAGTCTACGTGGAGGTGTATACCCGGTGTCACCGTGTCACCGTGTCACGACCCTCGGCATTGAGTGGTAGCCAGTATGGAAGTGAATTTAATCATAACTCTTCATGCACATCAATGTAGCCTGGCCTTGAGTGAAGGTATCGTGAAGTCCCCATCCAGTTATTCCTCCTGAACACTGACGCTTTCAAATGTCCAGGACCAGGACAGAAAAAAGGAAGAAATTAAAAAAAAAGTAGTCAATCCATTACACAGCCCTTGTCACCACGCCTGAAGCGAGCTTCAACTGTCTCCGTCTCTCTTCGACACGACCCCTCGGGACCTCGCCGAGATGGGTCAACAGGTCATTGACGGCTGCCACTACGGTGCGTATCCCTAGTCAGCACAGCATCCCTCGCACTCGGTAGTCGATACTTACACTGCAGTCGCTCAAGGCGATCCAAGGTCTCTGGGAATTGATCCAACGGCTCACCGGTGAGGACGCTGTAGAGGGGTTCCAACTCCATGTCCGCGCGGACGACAGTGCTGTTCTGCGCCCGAATCACTGCGTTTCGGTTGCTGCGGAAAGGGTGAATGAAGGTCAGCAATCCCCTGCTGATGGAGGGCCGAAAGGTGGACAGTCTACTCACGAGACGGTGACCTTGCGATCCAAGCCATCCATTCGACGGTCTACCTGATCGAAGCGACGCTGCATCGTTCTTTCCAGCGCTCCGATGCGCTCCAGTACCGTTTGGAGGGTCTCTGCCAGGCGAGCACCGCCATCGACGGCGGGGAGATTCCGACACCGATCGAGATGGTCCGCAGCCGTCCTCAAGCCGCCTGCCGCCTCAGAGAAGTCGGGCTGATTCAGGGCCTCTTCCATGGCTGTCGAGGGATATGTAGCGCCGCAAAAGAGTATCAATCACTCGGTATGTCCCCAGGGGAAAAAGCAAACCCCACTTTGCCGAGGTGACGTCTGTCCCTTGACGTGTACGTGTTGACCCAACAACACCAGAGGTGCGCGTGATCAGCTGACCTGCTCCATTGCTTACCAAAGCGAAGTCTGCCGGACTAACTTAACTTATTGTTGATCCCAATCCTTATATAAGGTATCCACCTACCTTGCGTCTTCTTTTCACCTGAGAAAAGGCAGTGCACTTGCAAAGTCCTCACGGAATTGAAAGGAAAAGAGATTCAAGTCTTCCCGACGGAACGCTCTGCTCGGGGGGGTGTCCTCCCCTTTATATGGCTTGTTCCCAAGCCCTTTGTGTAGTATCTGTCCGGGTCTCTCGCCCGTCCAGTTGTGGAGTCATGCAACCACTACGTGCAAGCTGACTTGTTGACGTGGTACAGTCCCTCCGTCCCGTACCTTCTTAACACCTCGTCCCGTCTATCCTTTCCGAGACTGCTAATAACTACATGGAAGCTGAAGCAACCTGTCTATGGGCTGGGCCGTTGTGCCATGGCCCCCTATAAACCAAACTTAAGTAATAGGGGGCCTGGGTGTCCGAGTGACTCCGTCCCTCTCACTGACTTCGCCCTCCAGGCTCGTACCATTGACTCCGTCAAAGGGCTCCCTCCGGTCATCCAACTCGCTCCGCTCAGACAAAACTCCCTCCGGTCGTGGCCCAACGGGTTGTGTTTGGATGTAGCTGTCCCGTCTGTCTACGCGCAAGAGTAACTTCCGTGTCCTTTTGTGTGTTGGGTCTCGTCCCTTGCTCCCCTTCGGTCGCGGTCCTCCGTCCCGTGACTGTGCATGTGTTCTTGTAAATGTGTTACACAATCGAAGTCTCGTGAGCGTGGCTCTTCACACCCAGTCCTGCGGCCTGTGTGCACCCCCTGCGGGGGGTTGCCTCCATAGTCATGAGTGGATTGTAGATGTGGGTGGTAGCCGGGGCAATGAAGCTTTCTTGTAAACGGTTCAGGGTTCTCGAATGAAGTCTACGATCTGTTTGGGTCTCGAAGATGATTGAAAGCGACTAAAGGAGTGTGCAGTCCTCGGTGAAGGGTCGCGTCTATATCATGCTCTCATGCTTTTCGATAGCCGAGTGGGCCAAAGTACGTTCAGACTGCGACCTCCACGAAAACAATGTGTACGAGAAAGTTCATATTTACTAATTGGTACCCCTTACCTGCAAAATGCTCGTCCGCAAAACCCTTCCCCACGCCAACGATCCACCGTTTCCGGGGTCGAGATCAGGGACTGTCTTGACGCCAACCACGTGTCCCTTTCTCCTTCCGAGACGAGCTCAATCACAGCGACGTACGCGCTGTTCCAACATGGACAATAGTACCCCTTGCCTTTCGATCCTCGGGCTCTGGAGCATCTCTCCTGTTCGTCGGTCGCTGCCTGACAGTAACCTAAATAATGCTGCACCGCATAAATGACTTCTCGCGTCTGCATGGGGCCGACGAGAGGCGAGGCGGGATCAAAGAGTAGAACCATGGAGCAGTCCCGGGCTCCTTCCCCAGAGGAGTCATCAGACAACTTGATCCAGACGTCCGCCGTCACCGCCAGAGAGTCCTGCAACTCCTTCCGGCACAAATCCATCGCCACGAGGTCTCGGAATGTAAAGTAAACAGCCACGGCAACGACATTGCCTGCGGCTAAGAGGGGGGGGAGCGGTTTCCAAAGCGTCCTTTCCGACTGCTCAAGGTGAAGTGTCTGGCTCCCCGGCAGCTTGTTAGCAAGCCAGACGAGATGTTCGACCAAACGACCTGCTCCGTGACTCTTGGGCACGAAGCGATTGCCCCAAAGCAAATCGTCCCGCTTCTGTTCCTCAGACTTGGATGGGCGCTCCTGCTGGTATGTCGCCATGACCAGCGTATATAGTTGTGTCTCTCGACACGGAGGTACTGTCCCTGGTGTAACAGGGGATGGAATCTTACCCACTCCGCAAGTCGTACTCGAGGCGATACTCCCGGAGATCTGAGCGGAACCCGCCGGGTTGTGAGAGTGAAAGGGCCGCTGTCTAGCTTTTCCAGAATGGCTACTCCTTGCTGCGTAGGACAGGCAGACTAGGGCTGCCCGCTTGCATCCAAGCAGATTCAAATGAAGAGAAGCGCTGCTGGTGTCTCCTCCAGAAGAAGTAGAAAGAAGAGAGAGACGATCTCTGAGATCTGTTTCGAGGGGGAGGGGACAGCCTCCTCTATATACTCCGTCTGCCGTCTTCCCGACCGGTGCTCTCCACCTCTGTCCGGGGACCCCCCCCTCCCACTTTTCCCCACCAGCCAAGGCAGTTGGGTGGGTGTGTGGAAGCGATGCAACCCACACTCTGTGGCCGACCTCCTCCCGCCGGTCTGATTGGTCGTTAGGACTAGGTCACTTTCCCGCCTGTCAAGGACCTCTAGTACTTCATTCCTGCCCGTGCGGTCATCCATTCTCTAGTGACTGGGCCATGGAGCAGAGGCCCCCTATAAACCAAACTTAAGTAATAGGGGGCGCATGGGTCAAAGTGACTTCCCGTCCCTTTGTGTCCCTCACCTCCGGCTCGGTACTGGTGACTCCCTCCAGTCGTCATTCTCGCCTCCGGCTCAGACAGAACTCGCTCCGCTCGTGGCCCAACGGTGAGAGTGTGCTGGGGTTGTAGATGTTCCGTGTTAGTGGGTGGTGAAGTGACTTGCGTTTGCTTTGCGGTGTGTACTGTTGTGTGTCCGTCGCATGCCCTGCGGACATTCGCTCCTCTTCACTTGTGTGGATTCCCTTGTAAACGTATTTACTCGGTCGAAGACTGTCAGTGTGACGCTTCGCTGCTCTCCACAGCCAGTCCTACGGCCTGTCTGCACTCCTTCGGAGTAAATTCCGTAGTGATGGAATGGCCCTCCGGGGGTGATCACACAGAGTAGAACCCTTGCAGTATCGGCTTAGGTAAAGGATTCAGCCTATGCTCCTTGTTGATTACTATCCGTAGCCCTATGAGTGCGGCTGAATACATCCTGGGTCAAAACAATGCAAGTTTACCATATATCACTCTAATAAGTATCCTGTATTCTGTGTTCTGTAGCGATGCAGACCAAACTGAGTGGGGATGAAGTCATCGTCACCACCAAAAGCGGTAAGTGGGGGTTTTCCAGAGAGGGTCGGCTACCCCGTCTCACAAGAAGACGGCCGACCGGGGCAAAGACTGTGCTGCCCAGAAGACGAGAGTAAAAAATGGCGCGATGCAAACCACTGTTCCTTCTTCTTCTCCGGAACAAGCTCGATGAGAGCAGAGCGTGCGCGCTGCCAAGAGGGACCCTTCTCTCCCCTTGTGGAACAATAACCCAAGAAATGCTGAACGGCTCGCACCACTCCCTCCATCTCCAACGGCCCTTCCAAGGGTGAGGATGTATCAAAGAGCAAGACCATAGTACAATCCTGCTCTCCGGTCGCCGAAGTATCGGGCCACTTTTGCCACACGTCAGCGGCCACCGCCAAGTTCTGCCGCAGCTCTTTCCAACAGATATCCATGTCGTCGCGATGGTTGAAAAGAAAGTAGACGGCAACAACAACAATGTTCCCTGCGCCCACACAGGGGTCGCGAGAAGGCGAAAGCCTCTTCGTCAACTTAGCGAGATCCAACATCTGACCCTCGTATAGCTCCTTAGCAAGCCAGAAAAGACTCTGAAAGAGAGAGCCGGCTCCGCCACTCTCGGGTACAAACTCCTTGCCCCAGAAGAAGTTGTGGCCCTTGGCTCCTTGCACCCGCTCCTGCTGATGTGCAGCCATGTTGCCATGGGTCGTCATTGTGAACCCCGTAGATAGTGTCTCTGGGACACAAGAAGAGACTCTCGTCCGGCGACGCCCCGAGAATGGTAAGAGGGCCACTCCGTGCGCCGAGAAGAGACAAGAACTCTCACGAGTGGTGACGAAAAGAAGCCCAGCTCCAGCTAACAGATGAACAAGACGCACGCGGTGCAGTAATAAAATGTAATGAAAGGCGAACCTACCGTGGTTCAGACACAAACTGAGGCGGGCATCAAAACCCTTAAGTACATGTCTCCGACGTGTTGCTCAACAACCACTTTACCATCAACAAGGCATTTGCACGATGCAGACGAGCTGCATCCACGACCATGATCGCCCCGCTCTCCTTATGCTCCGCCTATGAAATATGTCCGGGTCTCCTGCCCGGTCAACTGTGGCAATGGATGACGCAATGCTTGAACCCTGGTGCACCACCCAGTCAAGTGTGGATGTGCAGTGAAACTATGTAACCTGCACAAGACGTACCATCTTCCGTCCCGTTGATTGGTTCTTATGACCAAGTATTTCCCCGCCTGTTCAATACTGCTATGTACATCACTGCGTCCCCTGTCGGGATCTTCCGTTCCTATGTGCTGGGCCGTTGTGCCATGGCCCCCTATAAACCAAACTTAAGTAATAGGGGGCCTGGGTGTCCGAGTGACTCCCTCACTCTACCGTCCCTCCGCCTCCAGCTGCGGTACCTTTGACTCCCTCCAGTCGTTCAAAACCTCCCTCCGGTCGAAGGGCTCCTTCCAGTCGCGGGCCCAACGGAGAGTGTTGGATGTAGCTGCTCGGTCTGTTTGTGTGGTGGAGTGTACCTTCCGTCTGTGTGCGAGTGACTGGTGTCTGTTGCTGTGTGCGTGTATCGTGTGTCCGTCGCTTGCCCCCAAGGGGACAATTGCTCCTCTTCACTTGGTACTACTCCCTTGTGAACGTCGCGACTCGATTGAGGATTCGTCAGTGCGGCTCCTCACGTCCACACCTTCGGCGTGTCCGCACCCCCTTCGGGTGTAATGACCATAACGATGAAGGGCCCTACGGGGTTTATGCTCAGAGTGGAGTACTTGCAATGGATTATCTTGTAAACGAGGATTGAGTCTACGATGCTGGGTGGTATCTATCGGTAGCCGGGTGGTTCCAGGTGCGGTCATGGTCATGAGATTAGGTATTGATGTTCCGAAGTGGCAGAGTCAATCCACACGGTGACTCAAAACACGACTTGCGGGCGTATCGATGGAGTGCAAGAAACGAGGTCATCGCGACTACTGGACCAGAATGGCGGGGATGACCACTCAAGACCTTCACATCATCCGCCCGAGTCTACACACTGGGAAGTTCGTGCTGTCTGCATCTATGCTATCCCAGGACATAGTCTACTCCCCTATCAATTGTTGCCCCAGCGCGTCTATTAACTGATAGTCGCTGACGTCTAGCACGTCCTTTCTCGTCTCGTACCAGGCAGCGGCCTGCCAATGCGGAACCAGTTCGCACGATACGTCGGTGGCCGTCCGTATGACTTCGTCCACAGGAGGCTCAGAAACACGACCGAGGAGAACTCGTAGCTCCTTGGCCAACTTGGCTTCCGTCCAGACGCCCTCAAATCCCCGAGGGGATTCAATGAGGAGGAGCATGCAACAGTCGCCTTGACCCCAGGTCTCACGCACGAAGGAATCCCACTCCGTATCGTTCATGTGTCCAGAGAACGAGCGGGGACGCCCCGCATGACAGTTCCAAGAAAACCATACATGGGCGAAACCCTCCAGCCTGTCAATTAGAGACAGCCAGCATGCCAGCAGGGCATCGAGGGAGGGAAAAGAGAGCAGAAATGCCGGGTCGCTTGGCCCGGATATGTGGACCTCGTCTCCGGTCGGACGAAAAAGGGACAGGGTGGGAACTCCCCGAGGCCGGACACAGTTGCGAAACTCCTTGCCGCAGCACTGGCAAGCGCAGGCGACGCAGTCCAGATCCGCATACTTAGATGGGAATAACACCTTGTCCTCCCAAGGCAATGAGGCGGGCGATGCACATCCCGTCGGCTCGGTCTGCGAGTAGAAAGACTGCCACGAGTCCATGATGAGTCTCCACCGGACCGCGTCCTGTTCTATGGAGACTAAGGCAAGCTCTAGCCAAGAGCAATGTTTCCAGGGAGAAAAAGTCGGGTGGTCCCTTGACCAGAACGCTCCCACGCAGATCAACTCGATAAGACGAGTTCAAGGTACGATTCCACTGAGAATTCGTCGCTTCGTCCGTGCTTCTGTGCGGCACTTCGTAAAATACCTTACAACAAAGAAGAAACCTTTCTCAGGTTTGATGGAAAATGAGCGGGCGCCTCGACCCTTCTTTATACCTCCCGTGAGTTGTTGTCCGGGTTGCACCAACCCGGCCATGTGTGGAGCAGTCGTGGAAGCTGCGCAACCCGACCAAGTGTGACGTACCATGTTCTCTCCGCTCCATTGGTTCTTATGACTCACTTCTTTCCCCCCTGTCAATCCGTGCTAGTACTACAGTCATACTAACGTAAGCTGTCTATGGGCTGGGCCGTTGTGCCATGGCCCCCTATAAACCAAACTTAAGTATTCGGGGGCAAAGGCACAGAGTGACCTCCCGTCACACCCATCACTCCCCTCCAGGTCGTGTACCTTCTCCTCCGTCGAACTCTCCCTCCGGTCGATCAACTCACTCCGTTCGTGGCCCAGAGGTACTGTTTGTATGTGTTTCGTACGTGCCCGGTACTTTTCAATTGTGTTCGCCTGGCTCACTCGTTCCCTTGCTCTCTACGATCGCTCGGTCAAGCCTCTCGTCTTATGTCGTCCAGTGTAGTGTCCGTCGCGCGCCTTTCAGACGCTTGCTCCTCCCGTCGCGTGAAGACCGGCTTGTAAACGTCGTACTCAATCGAATATCGTGAGTGTGACTCTTCACAGCCAGCCCTTCGGCCTGTCTGCACCCCCCTTTGGGGGGATTGCCTCCATAGTCGTGAAGGAGTCCTCCGGAGGTGATCTTCAAGTCTGTCCCTTGTAAACGGGATTGGGTGAGCTTGTAAACGGGTTAGGTCTACGATATGGGTGGTGTTGATCTGTAGCGGGGTGGGTGTGATCATAGAAGGAGAGAGCATGTGACGAAGAAAAGTCAAGTTCACTTCAATATTAAGAGATCCATGTGCGCATACTATCTGCACTTCGAGAGGTGAAGCTATCGTGACATCCGAAAACGGAAACTACTCAATCTCAATCGAGCAAGTCGGCCTCTACAAGCCGAGTACACCCGCAGCGCCGACGCTGTGTTCGAAAAGGACCACCAAACGAAAGAAAAAGCTGCACGACTGCATCAAGCCCGTCATACCTCCCATATGCCCGTGTCAACCATGTCGTCCCAAAAATGGTCCAACAACTGACGAGAACCCGAGTGGACGACATCCTCCCTCATCATGTCCCGGAGCCAAAGGGACACTTGCGTCTGCATCTTTCCGACGCAGCAAGAAAGCGGTGCAAGGATGAACCTCGAGAGTCCCGCATTCTCCGAGGCGACCATAGGAGGGGCTGCCGCCAGAAGTGTCTCCAGTCTATCGCCATCCTTGGAGCCGAGCCTCCGTTGTCCGGGTCTAGGTAGAGCAACACTCTGTGATGGAAAAGGCCGCCCCGTGCAGACTGTGCCGCCGAGTAACAGAAGTCTCTGGGACCTAGGCATCCGCTGAGTTTCTCCGAAAGCGAAGAAGTCGACAGACTGTGTCTCGTGACCGAGTGGATGAAGACCCAACGTTTGCACCAGCGCTGGGCTCGGGAGGCAGAGCAAGACCGGTGACTGCAGCAGTAACAAAGCCAGGGCCTCGGCATGAAGCCAGAAAGATCGTCCGCAGGACATGTCGCGTGCAAAGGTGGCAGTTCCATGCTGCCTCCCCACTGACAAGGGGAGGAAAGACTCCCGTCCAAAGCGAGACTCCGTGGGTGCGATGTCAGACCTAGCCGGCGCTACTCGATCGCTGGATAAGAAGTAACAAGAGCTGTGCTCCAGCACAAGTGAAAACCCATGGCGAAAAACCTCCACCGGTTGCACAATCCTGTGTGACGTGTCTCTCCCCCGCTTGGGCTCGGATGCCGGGTGGGCAGAGCGTTGCGTGTGGACTCCTTCAAAGAGTCGGGAACAGGCAAAGGTGATTCCGCAGGGAATCAAATCACTCCGCTGACTGCCCTCCGGGAAAATGAGTAGAAAACGAAAAAAACCATCCTCGGTTCCTGGAAGTGGGCGAAGCCCTCTTCTTATTTGTCTCCGACGCGTACAGTGTCCGGGTTCTGAACCCGTCCAGTTGTGGAGTGGTGGATACGTAAGCCCTGCGGGCAAACTATCCAATCAGTAACGGCCGTCTCCCCCCCTGGTCGCCTGGCTCTTAGCACTACCTTCGCTCCTTCCCGTCCCTTCGGTCTAGTACTTCTCTGCGTCCCTTTTGCAAGGATCTTCGTTCCTATGTACTGGGGCTGGGCCGTTGTGCCATGGCCCCCTATAAACCAAACTTAAGTAATAGGGGGCGCGGCAGTCAAAGCGACCTCCCGTCTCTTTGTGTCCCTCACCTCCGGCTCGGTACTGTTGACCTCCCTCTGGTCGTTCAAAACTCCCTCCGGTCGATCAAGTCGCTCCGCTCCTGGGCCCAACGGGTATTGTTTGTGTGTGTTCTGGGTGGTGGAGTGACTTGAGTCTGGCTTGAGCGGGTGTTGGAGCGGTTGAGTGTCCGTCGCGCACCCTCCCGGATGCTTGCTCCTCCTGTGCTGAGTCGACTCCCTTGTAAACGACATGCTCGATTGAAGTCTCGTGAGTGTGGCTCTCCACACCCGCCCCTTCGGCGCGTGCGCACCCCCCTTCGGGGGGGTTGTGTTCGTATCTCGGAAGGGATTGTTGGTAAGGGTTGGTAGCCCTTGGAGAGTATTATCTTGTAAACGCTTGGGAGAATTCTTGTAAACGGTGGATGTCTACGTGGAGGGTTGATGTCTGGTTTACTATCTTATATAATTTTGTCTGTAGCCCTTGGAATACATTCTCTCGTCTATCTCTCTGAACTGCTCTACATGTCACTCTCTGATGCTTTCCTGCAGCGAGTCACGAGGCGTTCGAGTTCAATCCGTGTGCGTCCAGGTGACGAGTACGAATCTACTTGTGTGCATTGCTCCAAGTGTGTGCGGTCTGATCGGAAGTGGAAGGTATCGTAATGTCCAGGGTGGTTTTCCATACCCAAGTATGGAAATACCCTTTCCATACTATGGCATGGACAGGGTATGGATATGGATCCATAGTATTTCAATGCTCAGTCAATAATTGGCCAAATTGCGCCACTGACCGGGACCCCTACAGCTCCATCGTCCAGGGTCTGAGGGCCTTGAACCCCGCTAATTCCCACACAAACACAAATCGCTTTCCCACCACTTTGCACCAACGCGTCGGACGAATCAGTTGTCGAACTATGGATTCTGCAAGTGTGCTATCCTTCTTCGATGCTGAATCTATATTGTCGGACTCTACGACATCAAGATCTCGCAATACAAGAGGCAAAGCGGCTATCGCAACGTGGAAGCATGCTCGCGTTGCAGCAGAGGGGGAGGAAGAGTTTAAGGGCCGAAATCGTCTTCTCTATTGCAGCCATTGTCCCCAGACGAACCCGTACAGCACTTCAGTTACCACTAACTTTCGAAAACATCTGGAGGGTAAGCACGATATTCGAGTCGTGGAAGATTTGACCCCTCTTCAATCATCCATCTTTGAGGGGTTTGAGCAACTCTACCAGCAAGCACGGGAATTGGGCCACACAACGGAGATTGAGTCGGAGGTCTTCAAACGCTACCTGGACCAAGACAAGATAAACAAAGCCTTAGCTTGGCTGATCGTCGCACGAAACCTTCCTTATCGAATTGTCGAATCCGCGAATTTCACCTCTTCATTTCGACCTTGAACCCGGTCGCGAAGGACCATCTCCTTCCGCCCACTCGACTATTCCACGAATTATCGACAATCATTTCCAGTCGGCCAAGGATATCGTGCGAATGAAGCTCCAGTCAGCAAAATCCAAGGTTCACCTCTCGCTTGACATTTGGACGTCCCCCAATCGGCTCCTTCTTCTCGGAGTTTGCTCCCACTTTGTTGACCACGCACAAGAAGCACGACGGAAAGCTCTCCTTGCACTTCGGCCTGTGGCGAACCATTCCGGGGAGGAGCAATTCGTTACACTTCTTCCCATCTTGCGGGACTTTGGTATTCTGCGACGCCTTGGAAGCATCGTTGGGGATAATTCGAGCACGAATGACACCCTCTGCCGGGCAGTGAGCACGTATCTCAAGGAAGAGGGCGTCAAATGGGATCCTGAAGTTCACCGCCTCCGATGCCTAGGCCACGTTATCAACTTGGCAGTTCAAGCTTTCCTGTTCCAGAATTCTATTGACTTGAAAGAGGGCGAAATATGCGAAGACGCAGATGACCTGGCAAAGTTCAAAGGCAGCGCACCGAATTTCGCCGCCTTGGACCACTTGGTAAGCTCCACAACCTGGTTGTCAACATCCGGAGTTCATCAGGACGCAGTGGAGAGTTTATGGAACTCGCTGAGAGGGCATTCCACTTGACAATCGTACGAGGTGGAATAGCTGGTATCAGATGCTGCATGTTGCCACTCAGCAGGAAACTGCCAGCGCTCTGGACACCTACACCAAGAATCATTTCGAAGATCTTTCTGCGGATTTTCTATTGCCGGAAGATTGGGCCCGGCTCCGAATAATTGAGAAGATCCTTCAACCGTTCGCCCGAGCGACATTAGCAACACAAGGGGATCATGCGACCCTGGACAAAGTGCTCTTCACGATGGACGTCTTGATCCGATGCTTTGATGAAGCCCTGGTACCATGCCTTCCATTCCTCTGATCTCCTTGTGCAAGCGCTGAGATGGTGCAATAGGTCACGTACAAATCAGACACCGAGCTGTCCTTTAGGATCAAACGAGGGTGGGAAGTCTTTGACAAATATTATAGCAAGACAGAAGCATCGCCCTATTATGCAGCTGCCTTGATCCTTCATCCCAGCTATCGCACAACATACATCCAGGCAAATTGGAAGAAGAAGTGGCAAAACCTGCGTTCAAACAGGTCAAAGACCTTTGGCTCACATACCGAGACACTGTGGATGGCTCCTCTCGCAACATTTACTAGATGACGATGATGACGAGGACCTTGACGCGTTTGATCGCATTTCAAGGAACCTGCAGAATTGCACTCGACCGTCAAGCCAGGACGAGTACGAAGATTACATTTCATGTGATCCGTACGACATTACGCCGACGACGGCCTTGTCATGGTGGCTTCAAGAGCAACAGAGAAAACGATGGCCCAAGCTATCACAAATGGCCATAGACATCCTATCAATGCCGGCGATGAGTGATGAACCTGAGCGGGTGTTCTCAGGGGCGCGTCGCACAATCTCATGGGAAAGAGCCCAATTGGACGCGAAACAAGTCGAAAAGGGAGAATGTTTAAAGCATTGGCTCAAGAACGATATCTTGCAAGGGGCCGAGGGTGGTGGCGGGTCCCCAGATTTTGGGTAAAATCCTGGCTCAACTTCTACGCCTGTTTCCTGCAAAGGAGCAAATTTCTGCTTGGCATCCCCTTGACCGGTCGTCTGTCATTACGTTCACGTTAACTGTTCCTTGATTTTTCATTGATTCATGTCGTGTTTGGCACGTTTTGCCGAGACCATATAGGTGAGCTGTTGCGGGATGCGCACGGACCAAGAATGGGAGTAATCAAACATACACTCCAGATTTTCAAACATACACTCCCGACCTAAGCCCCATTTGGAAGAAGACCCCGCCACCAAAATTTGGCGCGCGCTTTCCCAACGCCGCTGCCGCGGCTGCCTGCCTAGATATATTGTCGCATATCACGCCCGTGTCAGTTCCTGAAACCTTATGCTCGATCACTGCCACTGCTGCGCCGCGGCTTCGCCGCAATGATCGGGGTATATATTGTTGCACGAATGTGTGCATCCAATTCTTTTCCTTTCCTTTGTTCTTTAGATAATTCTCATCAATTGACTGATGCCACAAAGATCAACCGCTGTCACGTGCGAGGTGTGGGACACTATTGTCTGACATATATGGATTCTATCTGCAATTATTACCAACGCCGGAAGATGCATCCCTTAGAGTCATTCAATTGAAGCTATCAATAAGCCCGGCCCGATCGATCTTCCGATATATATACAATATGCATATAATGGCGGAAGGTCTTTGCCTACCTCTGTGACTGTGACTGTGACTGTGAGGAAGGATCCGTCCGACGCGGCGGAGGGCGAGGCACGTAAGGAACGAATTTGTGACCGGCCTGCCTGCTAGTTTTGTATGGTGCCGTGTCCCTCTGATCCCCTAGCTGCTGGAAATGCTCCGTAGCCGTCTCGTGAGACTGTGCCGGCGGCTGTGCCCACATGAAGCCGTCGTGATGTGCCTGTGACGAGGGAGGCGGTTCTTGCCACTGTGACGGCGCCGGCGCCTGTACGTATACAGGCACAATTGGTGTAGGCGGTGGCATCACATAGTATCCTGTGACGGCGGCGCCGGCTGTGGAAGTGAGGGCATCGTCGTTTGGTATCCCTGTGACACCAGCGGCACCTGTGGAAGTGAGGGCACCTGTGATAACAGCACCGGCGTTGCTGCTGCTTGTGACTTGATGAAATCACCGATCTGCTGGGCAAGATCGTCAACCCGGCTGCTCACGGAAGCAAGTGTATTCGACCTCTTGTTCATGATAGTGGTGCCTGTGCCCTTCCTCTTCTTCTTTTGCGTCTCTGGTGGCCGTGATACGAGCTCTGGGTTGGCTCTATGCTCCTCTTGCTCCCAAGCACTAAGGATCCGGCCCGTAGATGCCTCTAGTGGAGGATACCTCGCGTCTACTGTTTCCACGCCGGCGAGGCTGGACAACGTCAGGATCGGCTTCGTGGTCTGCATCGATATATTGCTGTTGTTCAGGCTGCTAGTAAATTAGTATAGTACTTATGGCTGGAGCAAGATACTTACAGTCACGCCGTAAACCCGCCAGTGGTTATCAATAAGATGCAATGGTATAAGGGCGGCCGCGTCAGCCTGGATCAAATCGCGGATTGTATGCCGGCAGGGCAGCCCCCATTGCATCGTGAAAGCACCCGTACAAATCGTAGGCATGCCTCGATTATCGGCAAGCTCAGCCCGGGCTAGCCTAACTTGCCTGAAGATCTGTTTCATCGGCTGCCAGCCAATTTTTCGGTGCAGTGACTTCATAATCGTCTGCTTGGCCCATTCAACTCTAGCTCTTGCAAACTCGGATTGAAGCTTCTCGCGATGCTTCTTTTGCCGATGGGTAACGAGCCCTCTGATGTGCTCTTGTAGCTGATGGAGGTCAATGAAGCGGTTGCGTAATCGTGACTTCAACTCGTGATGTGTGCTCCACACGGGAAGTTACCGTAATGTTATAATTTCGGTACTGTTGGATAGCGTAGGTGGAAAACTGGGCACGCCATGGCCAGTAGGTTGTACGGAGGTAATTAACGAGAGCTATAAGAGGAGCTATTTAGTAAAAGGTTAGAGTAGGAGGGTAGTTAGGGCTAGGGTTACCTGGCTGATCCGAAAACTCTATACAGAGTAGATCCCACTGATCTCTGCACTCCTCAGCCGTGCGAGCCCTAAAGACTGAAACCCAGGCATCACGGATACCGTCAGCTGTGTGCTCAAAAGTCCGCCTTGGAGCCGGGGGTAGTATTGGGTTTCCATCGTCATCTTCACGATCATCTTGTTGCTCAACGCACTGATCTGCCAGTTGTGAGGCATGTTGAATCTGGTAATCAGTGGCACGGTCGATAGGTCGGTCCTCGTCAATGGCATTATCTGCCTGTATAGGGTCGTCGAGAGCGGCTGCTGCAGCGAGGCGAGTCTCCTGTTCTGGCCTATCTCCGCCAATCTCGGTGCCATCGAGGGATCCTTCCCACTTCTTCTTGATGTGAAGGATCACGTTCTTCATCATATGCCAAACGCACACTTGTTGTTGCGTTGATGGGAAGATAGAGTCAAGGGCGTTCTTCAGGGCGGTATCAAAGTCGGTAATCACAACGCCCGGGTCCGGAATATCAGCCTGCCGACCAGCCTCACGCAACTGTGAGAGGATCCATTGGAACGCGCCTTCGTCTTCCTTGGCAGTGAGGCCAAAGCCTACACTGAAGCTCTTGTGTAGCCCTGTTGTGCCAATGATCTGTAGAAGCGGCATGTTAAAGCGGTTGACCTTATACGTATTATCCATGATAAGGAGCTCGGGTTACGCTTCCAGTCAGCAATACAGTCATCGTATGTCCAGAAAAACCTCCAAACCTTCCCATTAGGGCCACGGTCAACTGCATAGTAGCTGATTTCCCCTTTGCTTTAGCATCTTTGAGTACATCGAGGAAGGCTTGTGTAGATGTAGAGGCGCCGTAACGGAAGGCACGAAGTTGCAGCTGGATGAAGTGTATATCAGAATCGGTAATAAGGAGCTCAGGATATTCCTGTCGGATAGCATCCACGATATCCCTGCTCTTGTTATTGACGTTCTTGCTAAGCCCTCGACGAGGCTATGAAGACGCTCGATGCCGAATTTGCGTTGGCTTCGTTGACGGACGATGGGGTTAGCAATTGGCTCAAATAGAGGTTCGTGGTTATGAGAGCCGTGCTTGATGGTGACTTTGAATGCATTGCAACGTCGGTAGAAGCGGATGTAACAGCGAAAGTCACATCCCGACTTCTTGGATGACGTCTTGTATATACCCTCTGCCTCGTCCCAGGGCCTATACTGACCACTGTATTCACAGCGGATATTGGCTTCCTTGCGCCTAGGCTTGCCGGTATTCTTGCTATTTGCAACGACTACGACGTAGCCAAGGAGCTCTTGCGTAGCTTTGAGTGTTTCAAGCGCCTCATCATACGTATCGAAAGACATCTCCGTGATAGCCTCGGTGCTACTGTTGGTATTGCTTTCGGTCGAATTCATCGGGACGATTGACTAGACGTGACTATTGCGGTAGGCGGCGGCGGCGTTGCTGTTGTGTTGAGTCAAGTGGTGATAGCTTCAATTGTTGATGATTGCGAAAATGCAGATGGCGGCCAAAAGGGCAGGTGGCTGGGCGGGTGGGCGGCGGCGATGGTCACGGCAAGCCAGGGCGTTGGGAAAGCGCGCGCCAAATTTTGGTGGCGGGGTCTTCTTCCAAATGGGGCTTAGGTCGGGAGTGTATGTTTGAAAATCAGGAGTGTATGTTTGATTACTCCAAGAATGGAAAGGTGTATTGCAATACTTGCAATAAATGTGGGGCGATACTCCAGTATGGATTGCACACCTTTCCATATATGGAAAACCACCCTGGTAATGTCCCAATCCGGTAAGTCAACCTCAACCGGGGCGTTGCATCGACTACAGTCGAATCCATGCATACAACTCCAGCGACCAAACTATCCATCGAAAACACCACCATCCTGTATCTCAGTGAGAAGCATATTCAGAAGCCCTTCGTCGCCAAAAGTATCCAGGTCGTCCTTGGCCATAAAAGAAGTCCACAATGGCACTTGAGTCAACATCCTCTCCGCGCAGCAAGATACAGGGGCGACAATCGGGTCGGATTCAGCCAACTCGAAAACACCAGTCCGAACAAGAGAAGGTCCGAGCCAAGTCTCCAGTCTGGAGCAGTCTTCACGACTAAACCCTCGGTCATTCGGCCCAGCATGCAATAAAATCCTGTGGGAAAAGAGGCCATCCTGCGCACGCTGCGCCACCAAGTAGAAAAAGTCCCTGGGACCCAGACAGTCCCTCAGTTTCTCCAAAAGCGAGGTAGCCGAAAGGCTGTGTCTCGTGATCGAGAGGATGAAGACCCAGCGCTCACAAAAGCGCTTCATCCGGAGATAAGAACAGAACCGATGCCTGCAACACCAGTGACCCGGCCTTGCCGTGGATGGAGATGGGCAAGCGTCCAAAGCCATGCTGCTCTGCATATAGCTGCTGTCAAGAGCAAAAGACTCACGTCCGGACTCCGCTGGATCAAAGAACAACGAGCCCTTCACAGGGCCAACCAAGCAATCGCTGCTTGGGTACAAAGAGAGGAGGGAAAGATTGTGCCCAACAAAATCAACCACGAACGGGCATATACACCCTTTAAATGCTCCATCGTGCGTCTCCAACTCGACGAATGGAATCGTCCCGATGACAGAACCCTTTCTAGGGTGATGCATGCTCTCTCAACAAATGAAGACTCTCCAGAAGAGTCAAAAAAAGGAATACCCTGAGGTCATTCCACTGGAGAAGGTGATCACTCCGTTGATTGTCTAAGCAAAGGTAAAGGAAAAAGAAAAGAACCCACTCCGGTTCAGCTCGATATGGGCGGCAGCCTCTGCCTTTAAGTACTCCGTTGGGCGTGAGTCCCCACTGCTGTCCGGGTTGCCCCTTCCACTTAACGAAGGAGTGCATGGAACCTGGCGGAACCTGCATCTGAACGTACCATCTTTCCTCCGGTTGATTGGCTCTTATGACTGCCTGCATCCGCTCCTCTCCTTTCGGCCTAGAACTGTCTGCAAGCTGACGCAAGCGACCTATGGGCTGGGCCGTTGTGCCATGGCCCCCTATAAACCAAACTTAAGTAATAGGGGGCCCAAGAGTAGCAGTGACTCCCTCACTCCTACAAGGTCCTCGCTGCCTGCTCGTACCAGTGTCCTCCATCCTGTCGTCCGTTCTCGCTCCGCTCAAGCACCTCCCTCCGGTCGGGGTGGCCCAACGGTGTTTGTGTGAGGTGGTGACTTCCGCTCGTGTGTGTGCATGTGGATGTCAGTGTCCGTCGTGCGCCCTCACGGACGCCTACTCCTCTTGTTCCTGGGTGAAGCATCTTGTAAACGCCTTGTTCGATCGATGATTGTGAGTATGACGCTTCGCTGCTGTTCGCACCCGGTCCTTCGGCCCGTGCGCACACCCTTCGGGCGTGGATTCCGTAGTCATGAGTGGGATTGGAGGTTCGGGTTGGTAGCGCTTGGAGTATCATTCACTTGTAAACGGGCTTAGGTCTACGGTGTTTGTGTGGCTATCACTTCACTCTAGTCCACTCGTCTGTAGCCAGAGGTCCCTTTATCTGTCTGTAGTCGGGAATTCCTGATGGAGAGGATCAGGTCAAGTCAACTATCATCTGTTCTCATATATCATCTCATTCTAGCGTTGTTGCCACGTCAAGGCGATCAAGTCGGATGAGGCCGTCATGAATACCTAAAACGGAAAGTACGATGGTTCCCCCGGTGGCTCGTCCACACTTCGTTTGCCTCTTTCAGCAGCCTCTCGGATCTCGTCAAGCAAAAGCTTTCCCAAATCTGTTTCCCCCAGGACCACACTCTCGTCACACGACCGACAGCCTTCTAACCAGAACGGCACGTCCCACTGCACAGCGTCCCAGCAACATCGCAAACGCCACACTCTGCTCTTTGCACGGTCGAAGAAGGCGCTTTCCGCAGAAGGGTAAAGCAAAGATGTCATGGCCGGAGCACTGGCGCTAGGCTCGACCTTGGCAAGCGCCTCATACGCACCAGTATTCCAGACAACCGCCGGTTGGATGAGGAACCCTCGTTCGCCCAAATTCTCCCACAGCTCTCGTATCATGTCCAAAGACATAGCAGAGTTTGATGTCTTCCATCGAAGAAAAAACCCCGATGGCACCATTCAAGGTCTCTCAACGGGGCGCGTGATGCATGCGTGCAGCATGAACAAGTTGTCAACGCAGCTTCGACAGGTGAAGAAGAGAGTGTAGGCTCCATGCCAACACAAAGTCCAAGGCAGAACACTCCGTTCCACCGCTATTCAGTCCAAAAGGATAAGCGGATGTCTCACAGACGAAGGGACGAAATCAGTCCATTGTCCAACGGACGAAGTCCCCGGCCGTGAGCTCGCACCCACGGGCCATGTGTAGAAAGGGTTAACCCATTGTGGCTCCCGCAATCAAGAATCTGTCTCCGGCCGTTCGAATCAGGGAAGAAAAGACGGGAACGAGTCTGTCCGTCATGCACTCCACTTACTCTCGTGAGTAGAACTCTGTTGGTATTGTGTCCTCCCGGGAAGCGTCCTCTCGTACTTGGACTCTTGGTTCTATGCACTTTCGCGGTTCGAAAGCGGGCTCCGTCCTGTTTGCACACAAAGGTGAAAAAGGGAAGCCTGAGTTTGCTCACTCAGGAAAAGTGCGAGGGGGTCCCCTCTTATACTCCGGTTGGGTCACGTGTGATCCGCCCTGCCGGCACAAAATGAAGGGAAAAGGAGATCCCTCGCGGGATGGGGAAAAAAAGGGAGCGGGCATCGCAGCCCTTCTTATACCTCCCGTATGATGAGTTGTGTCCGGGACTCTTGCCCGTCCAAGTGTGGAGTGTCTATGTAAGCTACGCAAACAGACATGTGACGCGCCATCTGCCTCCGTTCGATTGGCTCTTAGTACCCACTTCGTTCCTTCCTGTCACTTTCGTGCTAAAGACTGCAGCGTATCTACTTTGTAGTAACACACTGCTCTAGAACGTTGGGCCGTTGTGCCATGGCCCCCTATAAACCAAACTTAAGTAATAGGGGGCCTTTGGGGTAAGTGACCTCCCGTCACATACAATCCTCGCCTCCAGCTCGGTTCCTTTGACTCGTTCCACTCGTGCAAAACTCCCTCCGGTCGATCAAGTCGCTCCGCTCCTGGGCCCAACGGGTACTGTTTGGGTGTGGGTTGTATGACCGAGTGACTTGGGGTGTTGTGTGCTTGTGTTGGTATGCGTCACTCGGTCAATATCCACGATTGTTCTTTGGTGTGACTGTGATGTGGTGTCCGTCGCACTTCGTTTTGCTCCTCCTGTTGTACGTTTACTCCTTGTAAACGTCGTGACTGAATCGAGGATTCTTGAGTGTGGCTTCCCACAGCCGAACCTCCGGCTCGTCTGCACCTCCTTCGGAGGTAATGACCGTAACGATGAAATGCCCTTGGGCTTATGCTCAGGGTGTTGTACTTGAAGCTCATGATCTTGTAAACGGACTTTAAGTACTTGTAAACGCTTTTGAGCCTACGATGCTTGTGGTTTTCATGTGGTGGCCGGGGCGGTGGGTGTTTCTATTCAGCGGCATAGGTTCAGTCTGTCCCTTGTGAACGTAGTCACTCTGTCTATTCTACTTCTCCCGTCACTTGGTCAGTCTACCCGCTCCCCCTGTCGCTCTTTCTGTTCTACCGGGCTGCTGTGAGGCTCCCGTGCGGTCGCTGCCCTCGCATGTAATTCCTTTGCCTTCCTCCGAGTGCGTTCCTTGGTCACACGGTCTTCCGCGGGCGGAATGTATGTTCAGGGTCAAGTGGACGGAATTTGCCATCTACGGTCTACATGCCAAGTGAGGGCATCGTCATGTCCGGGAAGGGAAGGCGGGGCTGTCCCCTTGGTGTCTCACTACTTGTCTTCTGACATTCCCAGTCTTGTTCCTCCCGTCATTGCTTCTCACGGATGTGTCTATCCTTGGCTTCCTGGCAAGGGGTCTTACGATTCGCTTCACTCACCCGATGAGCGGGAAGCCACCACTCTCACCATGTCGCTGAAGGCCTGGGCCGCGATGACGCTCGTGGTGAAACGCCCGTCAGGGCTGTTGAACGCAGTCTAAGTCCCATCACGGGAACAAGCGGCAGCGCGTGGACTAGTCAGTCGGGACCAGATGCTCTCACACAACCGAGTCCCGCAGCGGGAACAGAGCGGATCGGAGCCCGTCCAGGGCGCAGAGGGAGTGTTGTGGACCTGTCAGTCCACTCAGGGTGCTTCTCTTCTCATCGCTCCTCACGTCCTTTCAGTCTGTGTGTCCTCCGACCACTTCTTCTCGAAGACTGATCCTGTGTGTCGGTTTGTTCCTCTCGTCACTTACTCTGTTCCTTTGCTCCACACGTGTCGCCTTTTTCTCTCCATGTCCCTTCGGTCCTGCTGTCAGCCCTCTTGTCCTTCTGTTCCCTGCTCAGGTAAAGAGGCAGAGTCAACCTGCTCCAGTCTCTCGACCAGTCAGTGTGTGAATTCGTCCTCTTGTCCTTACCATGCGTTGTTCGTGGTGCGTGCTCATCTCTTCGCTTGGGTGGCTGGTGTATTGTCGTGGCGCAGCCACTCCGTCCCCTCTTCAGAAATGAAAGAATGAGAAGAAGAGGAGAACCATCCTAGGTTCAGTGGTGTGTTGGAGGGGGGGCACCCCCCTCTATATATTCCTCTCGTATGTAAGTGTCCGGGTGCTGCCTGACCCGCCACTGTCCGGGTGCGTGCATGGAAACTGATCGTAACCTGCACTCTGTGTGACCGACCTGATCCCCCCCGGCTCATTGGTCGTTATGACCAAGTCACTTTCCTCCTAGTCAGTGCCTGCTAGTACATCACTTCTGCCCCTTGCGGGACTTTCCGTTCCTATGGGCTGGGCCGTTGTGCCATGGCCCCCTATAAACCAAACTTAAGTAATAGGGGGCCTATGGGTATGAGTGACTCCGTCCCCCATACAGTTGCCCTCCCGCCGGTCGGTCACAGTGTCCTCGTTCCACTCGTCGAAACTCCCTCCGGTCGAAGGGCTCCTTCCAGTCGCGGGCCCAACGGAGAGTGTTGGATGTAGCTGCTCGGTCTGTTTGTGTGCAATAGTGACCTTCCGGTTCTTTTGTGTGTGCTTTCATCTCGTCCCTTTGCTCCCTTCGGTCGCAGGTCCTCCGTCCCGTGACTGTGCATGTGTGCTTGTAAACGATGTGCTCGGTTGAAGAGATGTGAGCGTGGCTCTCCACAGCCGCCCCTTCGGCGCGTCTGCACCCCCCTTCGGGGGGGTTGTGTTCGTATCTCGGAATGGATTGGAGGTTCAGGGTGGTAGCCCTTGCAGTAAGTAATCTTGTAAACGCGTCGGAGTACTTGTAAACTCACCGAAATGAGATCTATGTGAAGGGTTGGTCTACGTGGAGATGTAAGGCCTCGATCTTTACGGTGTTGATTGGTAACAAGGGGGATATCCATGAACACAAAGTTGCATGGAGCTAAAGTTAAGAGGGAAAAAACGAGTCTAGTATCATTACATCTTTTAACTGTCGCGTATAGAGAAGCACGGCGGTGCATGTAGAGAAACAGATGAAGCCATCGTCATGTCCCAATCCGGCAAAAGTGCCTTCGAGGCAGAGATACGGCAGGGAGATCACCGCCTGCGCCGCCAAACCCAAGGCGACTTAGCACACCCCAATTCCTCTGCCAAGAACGTCGTCCTCCGTCGCTCCACTCCAGAAGCGATTAGTATTCTTTCTTTTCGTTGCGTAAGACTCCCATCAAGGTTGAGCTTCAACTCTGTCAAGATGCGATTGACCTCGCCAGCTATATAACGAGGACCAATGTCAGCACACATCTGGCATTCCCCAGACTTGAAAGAGGAACACTCACGAGAAAGACTATCCACGTCATGTACCCAAGGTGGGAAACCTTCAATCGGCTCACCCGTGGCGAGGCTATACAAGGGCTTCAACGGCCCGGTCGTGCATAAAGCCCGACCACCGTTCTCCAGGCGAATGTGAAGGTTCCGATCTCTGTCTCCACACATCAGCTCACGCATTAGTCCTGACAGAACACCTCGCATACTCCGAAGAAAAAAACTCACCTAGCGGCGTTCTCCCGCTGGATGTCATCCAAACGCGCCATGACACTCTCGAGGGTCCGAGAAAGATAGAGACCATCGTCAACGACGGGTAGGTTACTTGCGCATTGCGACAACACTTGAAGGCTACGCAGTATCGTCCCGACATTGGGCAGCTGCTGGCAAGGTGTTTTCACACTCATGGTGCAGATCAGAAGATGGTAATTCCAACCTATCGACGATTCAGAATCGAGGGACTCATCCAGTGACCAGTTAGAGGCAGAAGAAGGGCATGCAAGCTCTACTTGCTCTCAAAAATGCAACCGGATTGTTGGCGTCACCGCCAGTGACCGAACGCGGACACAAACACAGATGCGGACGAACAGCTTTCTGCTTTCCTAAGCTAAGCCACGGGGTTCTGAACCCTTCCGTGAATGTGGATGAGACAGCGCTCGAGTCTCCTGTCAGGCATCTTTGCGCCCAGGCAAAAAAGGACATCTTGGTCATGACTCTGGGGAGACAGCACCTCGTGCATCGAAGAGGTGAAAGGATTCCTCAAGGAATTGAAGAGAAGAGTGGGCGCCCCCGGGTCTTTATACCTCTGGTCTCTGAGTTGTGTCCGGGCTCTGCGCCCGTCCAAGTGTGGAGTGTCTATGTAAGCTACGCAAACAGACATGTGACGCGCGATGCTCCTCCGTCTCATTGGCTCTTATGACAGTGTCGCTCCCCCCGGTCTCTTCCACCTAGTACTGCAGTAAATCACGTGCGTTCAATCTGCCTAGTGACTGGGCCGTTGTGCCATGGCCCCCTATAAACCAAACTTAAGTAATAGGGGGCCCGGGGGTGACAGTGACTTCCCGTCACCGTCTGCACACTCCTTCCAGTCGCGTACCTTTGACCTCCATCCTGTCGTTCAAAACTCCCTCCGGTCGAAGGGCTCCCTCCAGTCGCGGGCCCAACGGTATTGTTTGTAGTGTATTTGTATGGGAGAGTGACTTGGAGTGGTGTGTCCGTGTGGGTATTCGTCACTCAGTCCGTATTCATGATTGTGTATTGTCGTGTTTAGTCCGTCGCGCGCCCTTACGGACACTTGCTCCTCCTCCTGGAGTCGACCAGCTTGTAAACGCCTTGCTCAGTTGAAGAGTGTCAACGTGGCTCTCCACAGCCAGTCCTACGGCCTGTCTGCACCCCCTGCGGGGGGGGTTGCCTCCATAGTCATGAGTGGATTGGAGGTTCAGTGTGGTAGCCCTTGCAATGTGTTATCTTGTAAACGGGTTTAGGTACACTATCTTGGCTGGTCTGCTTGTAAACGCTTCTTCAGAGATGTCTACGCCTTCTGTGGTCATGTCTGTGGTCGAGCGAGGGCATCATGGGTGCTGCATTGGGCAAGTGTAGTCGTGTCCCTCGAGGTCTACTGTCCTACTGCTCTACGCATGGCTTGAATGGTGAAGATGGCCGAGTGAGGCTATTCCCAAGCCTGGAAAGGGAAAGTGAGGTGATCCCCTCCCGTGTCTACACGTCCAAGTCTCCATCCTTTCCGTCACTTGCAATCCCATCCTGGTCCGTTTGCGTGAAACGTGCAAGCCGTTTATTTGCATTCAGGCTGTCCAGGTCCACGGATTGAGAAGTCGCCTACCTTGTCCAAATGTGGGGAGTGCCGTGACCACGGTCTCAGTCCGTGCAAAACCACAGATTACCTGGGCAGTAGTCGTCACTCTCCGCCCGGCTGCACACCGTACGTCACCTTCGGAAGCAATGACGAGGGCGGGTAAGATGAAGCGATCAACGCAATAAGACGAGAAACAAGAAACGAGGCACTAGCCGACAGATGAACTCTCCTCTTACTCTTGTCATGTCCGCCGGGCCATCGATGGACTCCAACCAAGACGATTTCCTCTGGAACCCCGACAGAGCCTCACGTTTCGCATGGGTAACCACCGCATGTGCCTAGCCATGCTTCTTCAGCAAGGCCTCGACATCCTCCCGGGTCTCCGTATGCTCCTCGCGACCGGCTCCGGAAAAGAGTCGAACGACGACGACGACCGTAGCGCTGCCAACACTGCTTTCTCCAAGAACCCTGCTGGGGGCAGAAAGGAAACAAGAACCTAAGGGTGGACAAACTCGGGACACGGCCCTTTCGTGTCTGGAGGAAGTGAAAGACTCACGCTTTCTTCCTGAAAAAAAAAACCCCCCCGAGGTGACTGCTCTGCGTCTTCCAAAGGAGAAGGGCTCTAGCCCAAATACTTACCACATCCACACATGAAGAATACGGGATCACTCGCGTGATCAGCGACTCCGTCACCACTTCGTGGATAATATTCCCTTCGTTGCCACTTGCAACTGTGTAAGGTGGAGGAAGAAAACTCTGTCAGGCAATCACTGGCGAATCAATCTTTTCCGCCGGGAAAAAGAAGTTAACTCCGTGGGTGCTTTGTCTGCAAAGTGAACCTGCCTGGGTAAATGAAGAAGATCAGTCCTCCCCGGATCTGTTGTGTCGAGCGGGTGCCCTCCCCTTTTATGTCTCTCGACGGTTTTTGAAAATGTCCGGGCCCTGCGCCCGTCCAGATGTGGAGTGTCTATGTAAGCTAAAGCAAACAGACATGTGACGCGCCATCTTCCCTCCGTTCGATTGGCCCTTAGTACCCGCTTCGTTCCTTCCTGTCACTTTCGTGCTAAAGACTGCAGCGTATCTACTTTGTAGTAACACACTGCTCTAGAACGTTGGGCCGTTGTGCCATGGCCCCCTATAAACCAAACTTAAGTAATAGGGGGCCGAAGCACAGAGTGACCTCCCGTCACATACAATCCTCGCGTCCCGCTGCGGTACCTTTTCCTCCGTCAAAGAGCTCCTTCCAGTCGTCAGCTCCTTCCAGTCGCGGCCCACGTGTACTGTTTGTATTGACAATGTACGTGCCTGGTACATTTGATTTTCTTGGTTCGCCCGTCTCACTTAAGGGATTTTCCGGTGATCTGCCGGATCTGGCGATTTGCCGGATTGCGGCGACTTCGCACGCTCAACATCAATCGACGATAGCTCAACATCCACGGTGCCAATTGACGTATCCTTTGAGTGCCTGAATTGTCAGAAGCAGTGAAAGTCTAGGATATATTTAGAAGTTTTATCTAGGGGGCAATGCGCTGCGGTGCTGACATCAAACGAAGCAACGGCCAAAATAGGATTCCGACAGATTGTGTAAGTCATTTCGGCCAACACAGCAAAAACAGAACATTATTGACTTTCATCGTGGGCTTTAATCATGTGGGATTCTCCTATTATATCCATAGCGCAGAAATTGGCTCAGGATACTGCCAAAAATGGGGGTTGGAAGGGCGACCTAGATAACCTCATTCTACGCACCCGTAATGAGCCAGATTGAACGTGATTCGACGCTACGAGCATCTTCTGAAAAGAACCTACATATGCATCTGAATGTAAGGTTTATTTTTAGCTTGAACTTCAGTGCGCGAGGCTCCTCTTTCACACCTGACAAGGAAAGATGCGCACGAAAATTGAGAAACTCGACACCCTGCCCTAAAACACGTATAACATGGATGAAAAGGATTTCTATTCCTTACGAGCATTTGAACGAACATTTTATTCCTCTTATTAGAAGAAAACAAGGCAAAATTGCTCGGCGTATTAATAAATGGCAACCCATCCTCCATTACGTTCAAGATGTGCGTCAGTCAAGAGATGGCATCGCTGCCCCCATTTCTCATCCACCAAGACAAGCCAGCACAAACCCTGGACTTTTGGTTGGTGAAACGTGAATCAAGTCGTCAATAAATATTTTTTAACACGTCAAAAACGAGGTGGATGAATCACAATATTGGAAAAGAGCAGCTCGTCAGTACGTTGGACCGGTTTACTAAGGCGAAGCTCGAAACGGTCGTGCTTTTCGCCTTTGGTTACCGATGGCCACTTAAACATTTTAGTATGGATTTTATGGAGTGGTGTGACGGGCACCAGATGATCGTTGTGGTGTTTCCTCCTCATTCCACTCATCGGCTGCAACCCTTGATGTATCGTTATTCAGCCTCTCTCAGCAGCGTATATGTATAATCTTCTTCATTGTACAGACAAATAAAAAAGGTTAATTAAATCGTTGAAAATGAAGCTCTAGACTGTGTTTTGGAAGGCATTTCAGGAAGTAGTCGAGAAGACCTCTGTTGATGCTGGCCGCAACAGCCGAAGGCTGAGTAGCACCCTCGAAAGCCCTCAATGTGCGTTTTAAGTGATTTATATGAGAGCTTAAGTTAGAAGAGAACAGGTAGTCACAAGCACCAGCGCAGGCAGGGGGGTAAGGCCCCAAAAGATGACCTCTTCTGCTGTACAGATGGGAATGCAGGCGAGGTGTTTAGCTCTGCAAAGGTGCCTCAACCTCGCTAAAGAAATACAGCAGGACCCCAACAAAAAGAAGAGGCTCTGAAGAAGGAGACCTGAAAGTTTCAGCAACAGAAGAAGGCGGCGGAGCAAAAGCTTTCGCTCTACAGAAGAGGAAGCAATGAGAGGCGGAAATTGGGAGAAAACGACGGATGACGGAGGCCGTGAAGCAAAATATGGAGATAAATTGGCACTATTAACAAGAGCTGAAGATTTTGACTATGGAAAAGCCCCAGAAAATGCAGAATGAGCGACGGGTGGCCCCTGAGGGTCGCGTGAGGAGTCAGGATGCTCACGCCGCAGAAATTGTCACTCTTCCGTTCACACCAGAGCGGACCATAGCATTGCAGGTACCAAACCCACTATATAATAACGCAAACAACAAGGCAATGATAACCTCAACCCACATATCCTGTCCTCAAAGGCCCTCTTTAGCTGTTGATAGTGATCGGGAGGTAGTGGGTGCATTTCGGGGACTTGCGCGATCGGAGAGTAACAGAAGACGACCTCGATGACTGGATGACTTCAAAAAATATTGAGTGAAATCTTTGAGCATTATTAATTTCTCTTATGAGATTTTAGAATAATTCAAATAGTATTCGTGGAGTTATTCTCAGTTCTTTACTGGAATGCAAGGGAGAAAAAAACCGGCGAATCACCCGATCCGGCAGATCATCGGAAAATCCCTTATTCCCTTGCTCGTGCCTCGCGCGGTCAGTCCTGCTGGGACTGTATTCTGTTTCCCGTCCGTCGCGTGCCTTCCAGACACTTGCTCCTCCTGTCGCCGGGTGTTCTTGTAAACGGCACCCTCAATCGAAGATGGTGAGCGCCACTCTTCACAGCCAGTCCTACGGCCTGTCTGCACCCCCCTTCGGGGGGGTTGTGTTCGTATCTCGGAAGGGATTGGAGATTTAGGGTTGGTAGCGCTTGAAGTAGATTGTCTTGTAAACGCTTGGGAGAATTCTTGTAAACGCTTTAACGTCGAACCCGATGAGTGAGGAGCAGGGTGACAGTCACAGAACATTGGAAATGCCTTGCGGAGATAGATAGTGCGTCATTTGTTTCCGTATGCAACTACAAAAAGGAGGAAGCCATCGCGACCACCGAGAAGGAAAATCTGACTTGACTACTGTCTAACATGAACCGTCACGCGCACACTCTGCAAGCATCCAATGTCCTCGGGCAACCCGTCGTCCTCCGTCTTCAGGACTTTGCTGGGCTCGACTTGCGGCCGCACTCCACAGAGGATGGAATAATGGCCATCAAGAGGCTTGAGCTGGTCTTGGAAGACCCGAACCACCTTACTTATGTCCCACCAGACACGAATCGAGTCTCGAACATGACTGGCAATCGATCCAGCGCTGTTGTCTCCCTTGCGTGACAGAGAAACACTTGCCCTGCCGGTATGAGCAGCCTTGCTCTTCCCATTGAGCGTCAGCTGGCCCTTCAGGGAGGTTCCGCTGTGCAGGGGCGCGTTGAAGAGGGTGCCATCTCGCGCGTTGTCGGAGAAAGCCGCTCGTGAAATAAGATCCACCAATTCATCCGTCCTGTCACGAAGGACTGGAGACACACTGCGCTCACCCTTCGGGCTGGCTGCCAAGGGGAACTCACTCCTCTTCTCATCCAGAGGAATCAACTGGGCCCCCCCAGCACCTGCAATGGGAAGACAAAGCGCGAAAAAGTCCACCGGACAAGCGTGAATAAGATCAAATTCGAGAGCGACGCCCGTCACATACACCGAAGTTCGATTGCCCAAGGTCAACGCGGCCTTCTGCAAGATCTCCGACACGGGTGCGGCAAGTAATACCTCTGCGCGTTGCCTCCGAAGGACGGACCCGAAGGTCGTCGGGGCCCCCTCAACGCATACTTACGTGGCTCACCGTGCTGTGCCAGCGACATGCGCTGGATCTGCTCCGCATCTTGCGCATCGATATGCGCGAGGAAGCCGATGCCGTCTTCTTCTTTCTCGAGAAGCGCTTCTTCCCGTAGCGGGAGTATCCACGTCGTCCTCCCCTCCGACGATACGAACCACCTGAGTAGCGGGAGCCCGACTTTCGTCGATAATAAGCCATTCTCTTGGTCTCCAGACAAAGCTACCCAGCAACAGGTGTTCAGAAGTCAATCTCTGACTTGGCGGCGGACCAGGGTATGACAAGAGAGATCCCGAGATCAGTCGGCGAGGGACCCAGCCCTCTTTAAATACTCCGTAGCGGCGAAAGTGTCCGGGCTCTCAGCCCGTCCATAAGTGGATATTGTCAAGTAAGCTGTGCAGCAAACTGAGCAATTGACGCGCGATGTTCAGTCCCCTCCATTGGCTCTTACGACCCACTTCTTTCCTGCTTGTCAATTCGTGCTAAAAACTGCAGTGTATCTACTTTGTAGTAACACACTGCTCTAGTACGTTGGGCCATGGAGCAGAGGCCCCCTATAAACCAAACTTAAGTAATAGGGGGCGCGGCAGTCAAAGCGACCTCCCGTCTCTTTGTGTCCACTCCCTCCCGTCGTGTACTGGTGACTTCCCTCCGGTCGTCAACTCGCCTCCGGCTCAGACAATGCTCCTTCCAGTCGCGGGCCCAACGGTGTAGTGTTTGTAGTGTGTCTGTATGGGAGAGTGACTTGGACGTGTTCTGTGAATGAGTGTGTCGGTTTGTGAGGTGTAGTGTTCAGTCCGTCGTGTGCCCCTACGGGACACTTACTCCTCTTGTAGTGTTGAGCTGTCTTGTAAACGGGTTACTCAATTGAAGAGTGTTGATGTGACGCTTCGCTGCTTCCACGCCTCGACCTTCGGCCTCGTCGCACCCCCTGCGGGGGTTCTGTTCGTATCTCGGAAGGGACTGGAGATGAAGGTTGGTAGCGCTTGGAGTATCATTCACTTGTAAACGGGGTTACTCTACCATCTGGAGTCGCTTCCTTGTAAACGTGTAGGGTCTAGTTGAAAGCCAAGAGCGGAGTGCTTGGAGAGTCTGGTCTACGTGGGTGGGTCATGTACGATACAGTCACAGTCACGGTCTCTTCTCGAGTGCGTCCGGTTGATTAGACGGGTAAAAGGGTGAAGCCATTCCCGGTCCATGAAGGACATCCCATTCCATCTCTTACGTGGCAATGCAGTCTGTCGAGCATCGAGAGGTGATGCTATTCGGAGCCCCGTTTTAGGCAGGTCAGGTGTCTACGGTGCGATGTGGCCCTGACGGGCAGCACGTGTCTGTTACCCTTGCAATCTTTTATTCATGATCCTCATAAGAAGCCATATTGGTTCGACTGGGCTATGCCAAGCGTCACACCGCCTGCTTTGCGTGGCCACGTTGCCCTCGACTCGGGATCAATCCTTTTGGGGCCGTCAGGGTGGACAATCCTAGGTTAAAGTTCATCACTTCACCAAGTGATATATACTCCGGTTTTGCTCCACGCGCGGTCGAAGAAGCAAAAGTAAAGAGGCAGTGCCAAGTTGCAAGCAAAGGTAATCCCGTCCCTTGCTGCCGTGTCTCCAGGTCCTATAGGGGAAGTGGCTCTCATCCTGGTTCTCAGTCTCTTCAGATGCATGTAGCTCTCAAAGCATCGTCTACGACCGTCTCCAGACGAAGTCTTCCCCACCGGGTGGCTGAATGAAGCGGATCTTGTACAACTTTGTACACGATGATCAACCCACATCGTAGTCTTCACTCTTGGTGCACGCTCCTCTTGCTCTAGCCATGTCCGCTGGGCCATTGAACCCTTATCAGTGAGACACCCCCCTCAGGGGTTGTTGAACGCATGTGATCTCTCATCAACCGGGGAACAAACGGTGAACGGAGCCCGTCTAGGGCGCAGTGGGAGTGCCGTGGACACTTGTCCAGCCTCCAGTCTGAAGCTTGCTGACAATCACTTTCTTGTCTCCCGATTCGTGGCACAGCCACCAGGTACTCTCGTCCAGAGTCTTCTGAAAGAAAAAGAAGAGGGACAGAACGAGTCTGTCGTCACTGCCTGTGCGATGTGAGTGGGGTTAGGGTCGGTCGCCTTCGCGTGGCTCCGTGTCTGGACATTTCACCTTTGACAGTAGTCTACTACTCCGGATGATTTGACAAGCAAAACAAAAGGGAAGAAGAGGAGAACCTCCCCAGGTCTGTCTGGAAATGGGCGAAGCCTGCTTCTTATAGCCTCTCGGCTGGTGTGAGTCCCCACCTGTGTCCGGGTCTCCAGCCCGGCCCAAAGTGGATGTCAGTGAAACTGCGTAACCTGACCAATCGCGTGGCACTCCTCCTCCGGGGTGTACCTTCCTATGACTCAGTCTTGTCTGTCCCCTCCAAAACTGCTAGTACTACACTCAATCACGTGCGTGAAAGGTGTCTAAAGACTGGGCCATGGAGCAGAGGCCCCCTATAAACCAAACTTAAGTAATAGGGGGCCCAAGAGTAGCAGTGACTCCGTCCCTCTACTGTCCCTTCGCCTCCAGCTGCGGTACCTTTGACTCCCTCCAGTCGTGCAAAGACTCCCTCCGGTCGAACAGCTCCTTCCAGTCGCGGGCCCAACGGTGTAGTGTTTGTATGTAGCTGGTGAGGATGAGCTGTTGTTTTTTGTGTGTGGACTGTCTGTAAAGCACTTTTATTCCATTGCTCACTCCGTTCATCCATGTCGCCTCCAGCTCCACAAGACTCCCTCTCGATTCAACACAGTCGCGTCCCGCTCTAGGATCCTCACTCCGTTCCGGGCCACGGCTCGTGCCGGGTTGCGTGGGTTTAGTGTGTGATGTTTCTTCTCGTGTGTTTTGTCAGTGTCCGTCGCTTGCCCCCAAGGGGACAATTGCTCCTCTTGACGGGGTACTACTGTCTTGTAAACGGTGTTGCTCGATTGAATTCTCGTGAGTATCTCATCCACACCTCGACCTTCGGCCTCGGCGCACACCCTTCGGGTGTTCTGTTCGTATCTCGGAAGGGGATTGGGGTTGAGGAGTTGGTAGCCGGGGCAATGAAGCTTTCTTGTAAACGATTTCAGTATTGCTCGTCCCGTCACTCATCCTGACTTGCTCGGACCAAAGCCTCGCGTCTTCTGTTCCCTTGTGAACGCTTAAGGAGCACTTGTAAACGCTTTTGGGCTCTAGAGTACGTGTTGATTGAAGCCATCACGACTACTGTATTGGGCAGGTGGGGTCTCTACGGGTGGGACGCGTGGTCGAGCCAACGCACGCCTGCGCGTGTGTATCCTCAGCATAGATAGTCCTCCAGTCCGCCGTATCGTTCTACCGTGTCCCATCAAGCAGTCACTGCCGGTGCGAGTACCTACTCCGGCTCGACTCTTTACCCTTTTCTCCGTGCCCGGAAAAGAAGTAAGTGTGCAGTTCGTGGCTGACACGGAAGATCTAGACTCTGCTGTGAGTCAGGATCCAAATCAGAGTCCAAGTCCGAGTTCGAGTCCGTCTCGGGTAAGTGGAGAATGAATCCCGCCCGGGATAATACTCAGAAACCGTGCACATGCCTGTATGTTCAGTGCATGTCTCTATAGACGTGCTGATCCGACCGTTTCCTTCCCGTCACTGACTACCGACAACCGTTCCTCTGTCCCCCGTTGCATGTCTCCCTGGAGCCACTTTCCAGGTCGTGGGTTCCCGTCGCCCTTGCTCGGGCCTCCACCAAGGGATCCTAAGGAGCTCACTCCTTTGATTTTCTGTCCAAACAGAATAGCTGCCCCGGTAAGTAGACACAGGATCCTGTGCGGGTTCTGACAGTCCTCACGGTGTGCGTCTCCGACCATTGCTCCCATGCATGTGAGAATGCGTCCGCCAAGACGATCAAGAAAGAACTGATGTTCTCCACTGTCCTGTCCCTGGATGCACTCCGTTCTTCCCTTCGTCCAGTCTATCCCTCCGTGTCCATACGCCTACCTTGATGCGATCTCCCGACTAAGTGGCCTGTCTTATGCCGACAATGAACGTAGATCCGGTCCTCTCCGGCTGCTGTATTCTCCAAGAAACACCCGCTTGGGTGAAGAAAGAAAGAAGGGAAGACGAGAACCGTGCTGGGTTCTGTCGAGTGTGTGAGGGGGGGCGCCCCCCTCTATATACTCCGTACCAAATCTGTCCGGGTTCCGACCCCTACCAGTGTGGAAGGTCATGGAAACTGTACGTAACCCGACCCCGGCATGCAACCTGTGCGGAAGCTGCCTCTTTGACGCGCGTGGTCGGTCCCCTCCCCCAGCCTCTTATGACGCACCCACTCCCGTCCCGTCCGATGAGTGTAGGACTGCATGCAATCACGTGCCGTGAAAGCTGCTCTATGGGCTGGGCCGTTGTGCCATGGCCCCCTATAAACCAAACTTAAGTAATAGGGGGCCCAAGAGTATGAGTGACTCCGTCCCTCTCACAATCCTCGCCTCCAGCTGCGGTACCTTTGACTCCCTCCAGTCGTGCAAAGACTCGCTCCGCTCAGACATGCTCCTTCCAGTCGCGGGCCCAACGGTGAGTGCGTGGGGTGTAGCTGTTGCGTGTGGGTCCGGTGGGTGAGTGACCTTGTTGGAGGTCAGTGTGTGTGTATGTTTGTGTCCGTCGCGCGCCTTTCAGACGCGTGCTCCTCCTGTGGTGTTGAACCGTCTTGTGAACGCAGTGCTCAGTTGAAGTCTCTTGAGCGTGGCTTCTCACACGTCGACCTTCGGCCTCCGTGCACACCCTTCGGGTGTAATTTCCATAGCTCTGAAGTGCCCTCCGGGGGTGATGCTCAGGGTTGTAGTGTTTGGAGTCGAGTGTCCTTGTAAACGAGAGTTGGCATACTATCTTGGTGGATCACCTTGTAAACGCTTTATGAAGGAGCAGTCTACGTGGAAGGGTAACGTGTGAGGAGTCAAGGGCACATTCATTGGGACAGAGCGTGACTATTCCATTTTATTGTCCTACAGTCAAGTGTGGGTGATACCCCTTGGATCAAGGTGAAGCTGCCATCCAGCCCCCCGGCGTGAGGCTGTCGTGAAGTCCTCCTTCAACGAGTCATCGACAGCACCCGCGCAAATCCAGTCACAATTGCTAACGCAGCACCACTGGACTACGGTTCAAAGCCAACATCCTCAAACAGCTCTTCATCGTCGTAGTAATCATTCGTGGGCAATGCACGCACTGATTGTCTGCCCGGACGGGGGAGACTGCCCTGCCGTGGAAAGGAAAGAGTGGATTGACTGCTCGGGAGACCACCACTCCGAGGCTTCCGGACCAATATATCCGCGGTGTAGTGCTTCGTCTCATCCTGCTTGCCCTCTCGGGCCCGGACCTTCTCGATCCAGGAGAGATACGGCTTGCTGTAGAGACAGTTTCCCAATGCCTCGCCAAAGATGCGGAGGGCCCTTTTGAGAGCATCCGTCTCGGCCTCCTTGACGGCCTTTTCCATGGCTTCCGCCCTCGTGTTGCGCTTGTCGCCCCCGCCAAAGCCGGTTCCATCGTGGGAAGTTGGGGCTCCGCTGGTCACCCAAAAGACGGTGACACGCACCCTGCACACGGCTTCCGTCATCCACTTCGCGGGGTTGCCTTCTGTGCGGGATTCGCAAGACTGCTCGATGACCTCCGAACTCCATCCGTCATGGCCAAACATGTCATTCGCCAACGAGATTGCATCCGCGCTGCTGAGATAGGAAAGCTTCGACCCTCCGGGCCCCGGTCTCCGCTGCACATACTCTGGACCAAGCGGCCTCCGAGGACAGCCAAGGAGCTGCTGCTCCCCGACGCCACGTCTGCGTCTGTCAAAGACATCACTCGAGTCTTGCCCTGGGCTGCGTCGTTCCTTCCGACGGGTCATTTACCTCATCAGCCTTGCGGCCGCGCTTCACCACGGGCGACATCCTGGCAGTACAAGACTCCGTCACTGGAAAGTGGAAGTGGCACAAGTAGGACTTGCTTCAAGAAAGCAAGATGGTAAGGTGCAACGTGTACAGCAACTTGGCTTCTGGCAGTGTCGTCCCGACAGTACGAAGAAGAGAAAGAAAAGAGGATGCCTGGATCAAAAGAGACGGGGGGCTGCCCCCCTCTAAATACTCCGTAGCGGCGAAAGTGTCCGGGCTCTGCGCCCGGCCAGTAGTGGATGCAGTCAAGGAAGCGTTGCAACCTGTCTGATTGACCAGGGTGATCCATCCCGTCTCACTCCCTGTTATGACCGGCTCCGTTCTCTCCAATCACATCCGCGCTATGGACTGTCTGCAAACTACGTAAGCGACCTAGTACGTTGGGCCATGGAGCAGAGGCCCCCTATAAACCAAACTTAAGTAATAGGGGGCACATGCAGTGAGGATCCGACTGGAGGGAGGAAGACGACCGGAGGGAGATTTGGACGACCAGAGGGAGGTCAACAGTACACGACAGGAAGGAGTGGACACAAAGAGACGGGAGGTCGCTTTGACTGCCGCGCCCCCTATATACTTAAGTTTGGTTTATAGGGGGCCATGGCACAACGGCCCAGCCCATAGACAGCATGAACGCACGTGATTGACTGTGGTCCTAGCAGTGTTGGACGGGACAGACAAGACTGGGTGCTAAGAGGTTACTGGACGGAGGGACAGTGCCACGTCACAAAAGTGTAGGTTCCTTTAGGTTCCATACACATCCATGCAGGTGGACGGGTGAGAAGCCCGGACGGAAATGGGGAGCACACATCAACGGAGTGATCTATAAGAAGGGGGGTAGCCCACCCTCTCAAACCGAACCCAGCAGGTTTGACTCTTTCCATCTTTCACCCAGGCAGGTCATGTTCGAGAGAAAGCCACGGGTGGCGGGGATGTGAATCCCTCGCAACTATACGAATACACCTTGGTCCGGGACACACCGAGGAGGAAGCCTCGCCAGTCGACGCAACCTGAATCGAAGATGATTGAATGCCGAAAGCAAGCAGACGGGAAGTCTCTCCTAGGGACAGTGTAAGGGCCGGATGGCTTTCCCCGTTTCTTCATTCAATGACCCGGGACGGAAGAAGGGAGTGCATACTTGATGTCTTGCCTTTTCAGAGAAGGCGACGGGGGCTTGTTTGTCTCGCCTACTCGGCCGAGAGGCCATCTAGCTTGGTTAGTGAGACATGTGTCTCCGACCTACCCCGGACGAAGCCCAGCAATGAGCGTCCCGAGTTGATACAGGCGGCTGTCGGGAAGCTTCCACGAGTCTACCCGCTTTTCAGGCAGAAATCGGCTTTCTCACCTGCACTTAGCGAGCCCACGGAGTCTCCCTTCTTCTGCGACGAAGGTAAAGAACCTGGTTCAATCCCCGCAACTGCTGCGGACGAGCGCTCGGAAGGATTGCCATGTGGACACTGCTTTGGAATACTCCCCCGAGTTGGTGGTGGTGATGATGATGACGAGAGTCTTTTGTGTTCTCGCCTGACTTGGACCGTAGGACGCAAAACAAGGGATTGACTTTGATGTCATGTTCAGCGATTATGACTGCGCCCTAACCTCTTCCGCGATCCCACACAGGAGAGACTTGGAGTATGAATGCCCCTGGCAAGTTGGCACCTCCGACCCATTGAAGACAGACCCGGTAGACCGGAGGACAATGTCTTGGTAAGGATACAGGCATGCAGGCGTGCGTTGGCTCGACCACGCGTCCCACCCGTAGACACCCCACCTGCCCAATACAGTAGTCGTGATGGCTTCACTTCTTTGGCCGGCACTACTTCTGGAGGACTCGCTGTGAGCGGCAGTGACCGCGCGGGAGCGTTATAATTGAGTAGAACAGATAGAGTGACTACGTTCACAAGGACTAGCCACAAGTTTATGCACATGAACTGTTTACAAGAACATTGCACTGCCCTGGCTACAGACTGGGCAAAGCGTTTACAAGATAATATACTTCAAGCGCTACCAACTCTGAGTGATCACCTCCGGAGGACCCAAGCAGGACTACGGAAAACAACCCCCCCGAAGGGGGGTGCGACGAGGCCGAAGGTCGAGGCGTGGATGTCACACTTACGACTCTTCAATCGAGCAACTACGTTCACAAGAGCACTCGACAAAGTGAAGAGGAGCACGTGTCCAACGGGCACGCGACGGACAATCAACACAATGCAGCAACTCACCGACAGACAAAGTACACAGACGGATTGAGTGGCATAGACACACAACACAACCTCACCCAGCCACTCAGTCCCAACACGTACTGTTCACCACACGACAACAACAACCAATCACAGCCTGGGCCACGACCGGAGGGAGTTTTGTATGAGCGGAGCGAGATCTGACGAGTGGAACGAGGAACTGGACGACTGGAGGGAGGACACTGGTACGAGCCTGGAGGGCGAAGTCGGTGTGTGACGGGAGGTCACGCATACCCCCGCGCCCCCTATATCCTTAAGTTTGGTTTATAGGGGGCCTCTGCTCCATGGCCCAGCTCTAGACACTCGAGCATCAGAGTGTAGTTCATAACAGTTTCGCACGGGACGGAAGAGACTGCGTCATAAGAGGCTACTTGACGGAGGAAGAGTGCCACGTCATCGTGTAGGTTACCACCGGTTTCCATACACGCACCCGGACAGTGACGGGGCAGGCAGCACCCGGACGCTAGTGGGGACTCACACACACCAGAGGGCATATAAGACCGAGGGGTCGCCCACCTCACGGAACCCAGCTGGTTCTCTTCCTCTCTTCCTCTTTCAAAATCCCGGGAAGGGCATGGAGGCGCTACCGCCCCTCGACTCGAGACGAAAAGTGAGTAGCTCATGGACATTTCCCCGAGGGATCACACATGGTGCCGGCGGCACCACTAGAGACACACGGCACAGATTGATTCTGTCGTCTCTTGACTCGAGAGAACCGAACTGGAACAGGATTGTTCCTTTCTTTTGAACTACGTTCACACTCCGCGCAAGCGCTCCGCTGGCCTCGCCTGCGGCTCGCAATAAGCGACTGGTACCGACTGACTAGTCCACGCGTTCCCGCAACAGCCCCTGGCGGGGCTTCGCTCCACTTGCTCCCGTGCAACGGAATCGGTTGTCAAAGTGGATGACTGGAGTCGACTCCCGAGTGCACTCGTTCCCGCAACAGCCCCTGGCGGGCCGCTCCACTTGTTCCCGTCAGGTGAATCATCTGCACTGGTGTCCACGGCACTCCCACTGCGCCCTGCACGGGCTTCGTTTACCGTTTGCTCCCGGTAACATATCTTGAACATGCGTTCAACAACCCCGAGGGTGTTTCACTGACAGCGCCATCATGGCCTGTGGTCCTTACTGGAACGGAGTGTTGGACATGAACACACACGAGGTATCACGAAAGTGATTGTAGAACACCAAGGGGACCGCCCCGCACACGCAACACCAGTGGTGACGATGGCCTCATCTTGACAAGTGACTGGAGGGAACAATCCAGAACAATGTGACGGGACGGAGCTCAATGGTAATACGAACGTGCCTGGAAGAGACAATGTAGAACAAAGTGACTGTGAGGGAAACATCTAGAACATTGTGACCGCGAGGGAACACTGCCAATGACAGGCACCTTCCATCAGCTTCCATGCACATATCCACTACTCACCGGGCGTGAGACCCGGACGCAAATGGGTCACATCCAGGGTATAAAGGCACCCGCTGCCGCCTACATACACACACGTAGACTGAATCGTAATGCATCCCTGGCTACCACTCGTCATGCACGCGCACTGGATGCATCGCCGTGGCACGATGCCTTCATTTCATCCAACGCGTTTACAAGGGGACTAGCAAAGATAGTGTACCCAAACACGTTTACAAGCGGAAACCCCTTCCCGGCCTACCACTCCTCTGATCACCCCCGGAGGGCCCATCCATGACTTCGAAAACAATCCCCCCAAAGGGGGGTGCAGGCAGGCCGAAGGACTGACTGTGGAGAGCCGCACTTACGACTCTTCGACCGAGTAAACACGTTCACAAGAAAGTCTTCACGCGACGGGAGGAGCCAGTGTCCGTAAGGGCACGCGACGCACCATCACAATACAACAACTCACCCACTGAACAGTTAGTTACCAGAGACTGAGTGACAAACACACGACAGACACAACACAACCCAGTCACTCAGTCCCAACACGTACTGTTCACCACACGACAACAACAACCAATCACAGCCTGGGCCACGACCGGAGGGAGTTTTGTATGAGCGGAGCGAGATCTGACGAGTGGAACGAGGAACTGGACGAGAGGAACGAGGACACTGTGACCGAGCCCGGAGGGTGAGATTGTGTGTGACGGGAGGTCACGCATACCCCCGCGCCCCCTATATCCTTAAGTTTATAGGGGGCCTCTGCTCCATGGCCCAGCTCTAGACACCTTGCTTTAGCTTGGATGTAGTTTATAACAGTTTTGTACCGGAGGGGAGACACTGAGTCATAGGAAGGTACACCCCGGCGGAGGGGTACTACGTCCTTGGTCAGCTTCGCAGTTGCATGACCCCACTACAGGACGGGTTGGGAGCCCGGACGGATACAGACACTGGAAGGTATAAGAACCCAGGGTTCGCCCACTTTCTTGAACCCAGATGGTTCTCTTCCTCTCTTCCTTCTTCTGAACTGCGTTCACACTCCGCGCAAGCGCTCCGCTGACCTCGCCTGCGGCTCGCAAAGAGCAAATGGTAAGAACAGTTGACAGACTGTGGACCGGGGGGGACTCGGGAACAGACAGACACGGGAAGTGACGCTCAAAGGACACACGGACAGTGGACGACAAGCACTGACGGAGGAAAGAGAAAAGGACGAGAGGCCTGACAAACGGAAACAGGTCAAGGACGGAAAGGACGTGAGGACTGATGGGGCAGGCTCGTTCTGTGTCCCGTTCCCTTCTTCACGGGAGAAGAATACTAGACTGGTGTCCACGACCCGACAAGGAGATGGAGGCGCTACCGCCCCTCGACTCGAAAGAACGGAAGACTGTTCTCTTCATCTACTTCCTCTTTTTCGTTAAAAGAGAACAAAGCAGGACAATGTGAGCACTGGTTGGTGCACAGCACTCCCTCTCCGCCCTGGACGGGCTCCGATCCCGTTCTGTTCCCGCTCGTGAAGCTCAAGTCGGTATCTTGTTCACGCGCTCCCACTACGCCCTGCGGGCTGCGCTCCCGCTTGTTTCCCCTCTTTGAAAAGAAGGGAAATGCACTATGCGCTCCGGCGCTCCGTCGAGTCCCGTACCCCGGCCAACACGAACAGGATGGGAAGTGGCTGTATACACTTTTGGTGAGTGCAACGAGCCGGTGGAACCCTTGCCGAGAGGCATGGTATCTATCATACTCCGCGGGGGATGGAGTAGTCACCCGGAAGGGCAGGAGGTTGACCTTGTTGACGTGCCCGGAGATTGCATTGCGCGGAGCTGAGGACTCGTATGGTCGAGAGACAGACGGAGGATAAAGACAGAGGATGCACGCGGAGTGCACTGGCCTGGTCACACATCGCACCGTAGACACCCCACTTGCCCGATACGGCAATCGTGATGGCTTCATCCGACACGTACACTAGACTTCATCAATTGAGTACATCGTTCACAAGAAACAAAGACGGCAGGCTTAAGGCCGGAGCAAGACAGGATGAGTGACGGGAAGGAACACATAGATAGAGTAGAGCGATACGTTTACAAGGTGTAGATACAAGATGGTGGACCCACACACGTTTACAAGGTGAAACCCTTCAAGTAATCCACTCCTCTGATCACCCCGGAATCATTCATGACTACGGAACCCACGCCCGAAGGGTGTGCAGGCGAGCCGAAGGTTCGACTGTGAAGAGCCACACTCACAACTCTTCGACCGAGTCAACACGTTCACAAGAACAACTACACAGTCACGGGACGGAGGACCTGCGAGTGCAACGAGCAAAGGGACGAGATCAAAACACAACAGACGGAAACACGGACTGAGTGAGTTCAACGACACACACACACAACACTCTACTCTGCTCTACTGCTCACTCAGTCACCCACCCACTTGACCACACAATGCACCGACACCAGCTCAAGCCAGACTCAAGTCACTCCCACGCGTCAAACACGTACAAACAGTACCCGTTGGGCCCGCGACTGGAAGGAGCTGTTCGACCGGAGGGAGTCTTTGCACGACTGGAGGGAGTCAAAGGTACCGCAGCTGGAGGCGAGGATTGTGAGAGGGACGGAGTCACTCGGACACCCAGGCCCCCTATTACTTAAGTTTGGTTTATAGGGGGCCATGGCACAACGGCCCAGCCCATAGACAGGTTGCTTTAGCTTCCATGTAGTTATTAGCAGTCTCGGAAAGGATAGACGGGACGAGGTGTTAAGAAGGTACGGGACGGAGGGACTGTACCACGTCAACAAGTCAGCTTGCACGTAGTGGTTGCATGACTCCACAACTGGACGGGCAAGAGTCCCGGACACTTTACAGAGAGAGGTATAGATAAAAGGGGATGGTTCCCCTTCCAGCAGGAGCGACCGTCAGGAAGACTTTTTTTTCTTTCTATATTAAACGGAGTGAAGCTGATAAGAACATCGTGGACGGAGGAAACGACTCGATTGTGGAGGGTAGGCACCCGAACCGGACAACGGGACAAGTAAACTTCCGGAGGATTCTGCTTATGAAAGCACACAGGGTCAGGTGACTACGTGACTTGGTTACTGAGGAGACGCGACCACGTCTTTGCGACGACATCATTGCATGAGGCGCCCTTCCGTCAGGCAGAGCCGTTGTGATACCTTCACTGAATCGATTGCTCGAGAGAGCCCAATTTGATGCGACCATGGACCAGGCGTTGCAGCAACCCGACTTTCCTTTGGCTGTTCGCAGCCTAGAGACCTTGACGGAGCAGGTCGCTCGCTGTCAAAATCTACCCGCCGTAGATGGCGGCCTTCGACTCGCGGAGGCGCTTGACGCTATGCGCAACGACTTGCGGGACATGCGGAATGAGATTCGCACAGTCAATAGGAAGTTGGACGACTTGGACCGCAAGGTGGACGGTTTGGACCGCAAGGTGACTGCAGAGTAAGCCAGCCGCCTTCTCCCTTGTCTGGCATGGAGTGCTAACCCTGGACTTGAAGAAGACGGAACGCAGTGGCTCGAGCCCAGAACGCCGTGGTGGTGCGTTCGAACATGGAGTTGGAGCCCTTGTGCAGCGTCATCACGGGCGAGCGGTTGGAACGCTTCCCAGGAACTCTGGGTCAGTTGGAACGATTGGAAGGTAGTCTTTCGCCCGGGTTGCGCCTGGTGTTTTTTGGCTGACTGTGTGGGAATATCAGCACGAGACGTGAACAGCTTACTGGAGCAGCTGGGCGAGCCAGTGGAAGGTCGATTGGAAGAGAAACGGAGACAACTGAAGCATCTTGTGGGTGTGGTGACACGGCAGGTCTGATTGATGGAGCTATCACTCATTGCTCTTGTTTTTTTGAACTTCGCTTTGCGTCGTGGAGCGTCGGCGTTGTGGAGTAGGCATTTACCGGAGTAGGATATGACGATGGCTTCACCTGCACATGCACGCACATTTTAGCACACAATGACATGCAGTCTTGAATAATGCCTTCGTAGTAGTCTCCACTTTGCTTGACTGTGGTTCACCTTTGCTTTGCCTGGCCTAGACGTAAATCACCCAGACCTTGGCTACCAACAGACACGGCAAAACATCGTAAGCCTCATACACCATACACGTTTACAAGGTCATTTGGCGTTTACAAGAGATAGACTTCTTGATCACCTCCGGAGGACTCCCTGATGACTATGGACATTACCCCGAAGGGGTGCATCGAGGCCGAAGGTCGAGATGTGGAGAGCCGCACTTACGGGTCTTCAACTGAGCTCGTCGTTTACTAGGCAGTAAACACTACAAGAGGAGTAAGTGTCCCGAAGGGGGCACACGACGGGCAGAGACAGTCATACAAAACAAGCAGTTTTGACCGAGCGATCGTAGAGAGCAAGGGAACTGTGAGCCAGGCGAACACACTGACAGATCGAGTCACTGTCACGCAGACACACAGTACAAAAGCTACATGCTGGGCCCGCGACTGGAAGGAGCACTGTCTGAGCGGAGCGAGTCTTTGCACGACTGGAGGGAGTCAAAGGTACCGGAGCTGGAGGCGAAGGGACAGTAGAGTGAGGGAGTCACTCGGACACCCAGGCCCCCTATTACTTAAGTTTGGTTTATAGGGGGCCATGGCACAACGGCCCAGCCCCAGTCCTAGGCAGGTTACTACAAAGTAGTTTCACTGCGGTCCATAGGCGAAGACGACGGGGGGGAGACAAGCAGTACTAAGAACCAATCAGACGGATGGAGGATGGTACGTCACCGGTCAGTTTGCGCAGCTTACTTGACCCCACACCTGTCCGGGGAAGAAGCCCGGACACTCTTCACAGGCAGTGCACGAAGGGACGGATGGAGGGGGGCGGAGCGGCCCGTCTTGGAGACCACCCTCGGGTATATAAGGGCGTGAGACCGCCCACTTTTTCTTCAGTGGGGTTGACCCCACGATCAACTCTTTCTTATTTTCTTGTCATGGCCATGTGGTCATGGCTGCACACGCGCGGAGCCAGGCCTTTTGGCTTTCTTATGAACCCGCAGAGCTCGAGTCCGTGAAGGACGTGCTTCAATTCCTGATGAAGATTCTACCAAGGAAGACCGCTGTCCTCGGAGGAAGGACAGTCCGCGATGGACAGGGAGTACTGGACATTGTTGCCTGTACCCCGGCAAGACAGAGGGTCGCCAGTTTCTTCAACGAAAGAAAGTGGAAGCGCAAGGGCGCGCGCGGAAAGATACAAGATGCGAAGTGGCCAGAGGCTGGGGAATCCCCCCGCAACTTCATGCGGAAGTGGGTAGCGGTTGTCGGTAGACAGTCAGACCAATTTGGCTCGGAGAGCCAGCTTTTTCGCGTACTCGACTCCTCTTACGAGAGGGAGCGGGAGCGAGACAAAAACCGACGGAGGAAGCGCGCACGCGATCGGCCCGGCCGCTCATCATCTCCAGAAGGCATCGTCGGGGTCAGTACTGCACCCACGGCGGAAAGCCAAGTGTTGGATTTTGGCACCTATTCCGTCCAAGTGGACGACGGGAGTGATCCCTTGATCTGCTTGCCGTATGGCTGTGCAGACACTGGCTTTGGGCTGTCCGAGCCATGTTGGTATTCCCCAGGGTGGCTCCATCGATTCGTTTGCACACTCTTTCATGAGCTGCGAGAGCATTGGTAAGGCTAACTGTCTGTTCCTTCCTAGCTTCTTGTCCTGTTGCGGAGATCCCGTCCGCCGACGATCTCGACACATTCCTCAACCGATATACTTCCCTACCTCCCGAGACCCGCTCGTGGAGTCTGGACTGCGACTCGACCTTGTTTGGAGACATAAACGTGGAGGACATCAGCATCGACATGAATTGGACCACCGGCTTCTCCATCCTTGAACAACTTGTGTGATGGAATCTTTTGCTTTGGCAGACGGGAGCGACGGCGTCAGCGGAGTTTTGTGTGGACCTACTCTTTTGGGTGTTCGCGATACCCTCACTTTTAGATGCGCCCTGGACTGAATAGACCTGCAACCATTCGTTTCGTCTCTTATGACTCACTTCTTCCCGTCCCGTCCATCCGTGCTAGTACCACACTCAATCACGTGCGTTCAAGGTGTCTAGAGCTGGGCCGTTGTGCCATGGCCCCCTATAAACCAAACTTAAGTAATAGGGGGCCTGGCAGTCAAAGCGACCTCCCGTCTCTTTGTGTCCCTCACCTCCGGCTCGGTACTGTTGACCTCCCTCTGGTCGTCCAAATCTCCCTCCGGTCGTCTTCCTCCCTCCAGTCGGATGGCCCAGTGTGTGATTGGTCTGTGTGCTTGTAGGGACGAGTGACTTTCACGTGTGGTGTTGTTGACTTTGAGTCTGCCGGCACGCGTGTCTGTGTCCGTCGCACTCCGTTTGCTCCTCTTGTGGTGTCTCTACTGTCATGTAAACGTCATACTCGATTGAAGAGTCGTGAGCGTGGCTCTCCACATCTCGACCTCCGGCCTCGATGCACCTCCTTCGGAGGTAATGTCCATAGTGGTGAAGGAGCCCTCCGGGGGTGATCATCAAAGTGGTAGCCGGGAAGGGGTTTGACCTTGTAAACGGTCGAGAGTCTACGATCTTTGTGACATTTGTCTGTCCTGGAGGGATTGAATGAACGCTCTTGTAAAAGACTACGCATGTCTGGAATGACCATCTGTAGCCGTGTATTGTCTAGCCAGATGCACGAGTGGAGTGCAGGGTCGGGTGAAGTGTATCTCTACTACAGGCCTTACTCTGTGTGAGTGCATGCCTAAGTGAAGCCATCGTGACATCCAAAATAGGAAAGGTCTCCGCAGCGCCGACGCTCCCAACACACAAATGAAAATCCCCAATGAAAGCCACACATTATAGACAAACTATGCCTTCAGGCACCAGCCTTCTGTATATCATGCAAGAGAATAGGAGGAGCCCTTCACAGCCAGAGCTGACCGTACCGTCCCTGACCATGTGAGAAGCCCAGAAAGGACTTGCACCCTCCTCTGCTCCGCGCAGCAAGACAGCCGCGCAACAATGGCCTCCGAGAAATCCGAGTCCGCAGCAATACCGGCATCTGGCGCTGACCCCATATGATGCTGCAAGGCACCACTCTCTTCGTAGCTGAGCCCTGCGTCATCCGAACCGAGATGCAACAACACTCTGTGGAAAAAGAGGCCGTCCTGTGCACGCTGTGCCGCCCAGTAGACGAAGCTCCTGGGACCGAGGGAGTCCCTCAGTCTCGCGAACAGACAGAGGGTTGAAAGATTCTGTCTCGTCACTGACAGAATAAAACCCATCGCTCGCACCAGCGCTGAGCCTCAGGGCGCCAACAAAACGAGTGATCGCAACAGTCGCAGTCCCCGTCCATGAGGTGAGAAGTGGAGGACAGTAGGCAGAAACTGTCCCATGAAAGGTGGCAGACCCATGCTGCCCACTATACACCAACAGGAAGAGGAAGACTCCTGTCGAAGCTCCGCTGGAGAAAAGTGCGTGAAGTTGTAGGCCAAGCCAGCTCTGCTCGGTCGCCGGGTGTGGTGAAAATGGCAAGAGTCAAGACTGTGCCCAGCACAGATGACAGCAAGCGGGCACCTAACCCGATAAATAGTGCGTAGCGCGTCTCTAGAGAGACAAAGGACGCGTTCGGGCTGGTAGACCAGTCAATCCATCTTGACTCACGCGAGTGAAGGAGGCCTGTGCAGAGTGAGTACACAAAAGAAAAACAGTTCCACCGGGAATTTCCCGCCCCTGATGCCGAGCCGACAGCTTCCATATGGAAGGTGGATGAAGGAATGAACCATCCAAGGTTCAAGTGAGTGGGCGAATCCTCTTCTTATGTCTCCGACGCGTACAGTGTCCGGGCTCTGCGCCCGTCCAGTAGTGGGGTATGCAGTGAAACTACGTAACCTGCATGTGTGACGCGCCATCTGCCCTCCGTTCGATTGGCTCTTATGACTGCATGCACTCCCCCCCGTCGTTTCTGCTTAGTACTACACTCAATCACGTGCGTGAAAGGTGTCTAAAGACTGGGCCATGGAGCAGAGGCCCCCTATAAACCAAACTTAAGCATATAGGGGCCCGGGGTGAAGGGACCCCGCCCTTCCTCCTGTCCCTCGCCTCCTGCTCCGTACTGGTGGCCTCCATCCTGTCGTTCAAAACCTCCCTCCTGTCGGTTTTCTCGCTCCGCTCAAGCACCTCCCTCCGGTCAGGGTGGCCCAACGGGTACTGTTTGTATGTGTCTCGGGTGGTGAAGTGACTTAAGTAGGGACTGAGCGGGTGTTGGAGTGGTTGTATGTCCGTCGTGCGCCTTTCAGACGCCTACTCCTCTCCACTGGGTAATGATACCTTGTAAACGATTGACACGATTGAAGATGAGTTGACGTGACGCTTCGCTGCTGTTCACGTCAGTCCTTCGGCCTGTCCGCACTCCTTCGGAGTAAATTCCATAGTGATGGAATGGCCCTCCGGGGTGATCATTCGGAGTAATGTCTCTTGAAACAGTGTTCTTGTAAACGTTGAAGGTGTCCTTGTAAACGCCTCAAGTGACTTGGAGCGTGGAATACGTATAAACAAGGGTTAATCTACGTCTTGTGTGCATTCTCGTAAACGCTTAGGAAAGAAGAATATCTCCTGTATGCGTGATGGGTGATGTTCGTCTACAACACAACATCTTAGGCCGAATGACTGGAAATGTCTATAAACGAGGCCAACACCCGAAAAGGGAAAGTGCCCACGAAGGGACCGAAAGCCAATCGCATTTGCTCATCCATACCCAATGAGATGCCAATTTCGTCACGTAAAGAAGACAAGCCTAAGCCAAATTGCCGACGCATCATACCGAAACTGCGCCTAATCATCCGTCACTGCCACTGCCGGAACATGGCAGACTCTTCGACAACCAGCGAGAAACCCTTCCGGTGTTCAATCCAGGAGTCATGTGCGTCTAGGGACACGACCTCAAAGAAGGACGAGTCGGCCACCCGTAGTACCGGAGATAGCCTGCCGCCCCTGCTACGGGACAGCCCAGGTATTTCTCCACCGCCCGTTCCAACTGAAGACCCGTCCAAGCGCCTGAGAGGACAGGCCATGTCGAGCAGAAGCACGATGCAACATGCATCGCTCCCCGTGTGCCGGCGGAGCTCGAACTGTCTGATGCCGACGAAGGAGAAGGTGAACGGGACTTTGCGCCCGGGAACCAAACATCAGCTCTCACCTTGAGTCGAGTCTCCAACAAAGACCAACACTGGTCCCTCCGACTCCCGTCTGGAAAGAGCAAATGAACCGCGAGGGTCGACCCCCCCGCTTGAACGGGCGTCATAGCATCCGCGTGTCGAAAAGCAGCGCAGGCATCGCCCGCGAGCTTCCGCAAGTTCATGTATATGTCCGCTCCCGCGTCACCAAAAGATTCCACGATCTCATCTCCATCGCTCGACCTCCCGGGGCTGTGAGACTCCTGAACCGTGCTACTCGAATCCGAGCCAGAACCACTGTGGTAATGGACAAGAGGACGACGCCCGTCCTCATCGCTGACGTAGTCTGTCATGGCAGCCTGCTTGGCGGGTAGGGGACAGCACGAGAGCTAGAGAAATGTGCACTTGCACTAGAATCCTCAAGAACTTCCACGAGGTTTACCAAAGAAACCTGTGAGAAGATGCAGGCTTTCACTCCCGTTCAACTGAACTCCGTCAATCTGGCGGCGCATCCAGCAGAAGCCAGTCAGAAGAACTTCTCTCGAGTTGGACTGGGCGAGACGTTGCTCTTATACCTCCGCATCTAGCTTGTCCGGGTTGCACCAACCCGGCCATGTGTGGAGCAGTCGTGGAAGCTGCGCAACCCGACCAAGTGTGACGTACCATGTTCTCTCCGCTCCATTGGTTCTTATGACTCACTTCTTTCCCCCCTGTCAATCCGTGCTAGTACTGCAGTGAATCACGTGCGTTCATCCTGCTCTATGGGCTGGGCCGTTGTGCCATGGCCCCCTATAAACCAAACTTAAGTAATAGGGGGCACATGCAGTGAGTGACTCCGTCACCCACAGTAACTTCGCCCTCCAGGCTCGTACCTTTTCCTCCGTCCCGTCGTCCAAGGGCTCCCTCCGGTCGAAGGGCTCCTTCCAGTCGCGGGCCCAACGGAGAGTGTTGGATGTAGCTGCTCGGTCTGTTTGTGTGGTGGAGTGTACCTTCCGTCTGTGTGCGAGTGACTGGTGTCTGTTGCTGTGTGCGTGTATTGTGTGTCCGTCGCGTGCCCCTTCGGGGACAATTGCTCCTCCTTCCTGGGTACTACTCCCTTGTGAACGCTGTACTCAGTTGAAGAGTCGTAAGTGCGGCTCCTCACGTCCACACCTTCGGCGTGTCCGCACCCCCCTTCGGGGGGGTTGATTCCGTAGTCGTGAAATGCCCTGCGGGGCTGATGCTCAGGGTGGATTGCTTGAAGGTGATGATCTTGTAAACGGGTTGGGAATACTTGTAAACGGATTGGGGTCTACTTTGTAAACGGTTTAAATGGGCGGTAAAGGGACAAGTGCTTGCATTATGTCTATTGGTAGCCGGGTGATTACAGTCACGGTACCCTCGCTCGGGGTTAAGCTCCATGCGGTTAAAAGATGCTCGTTTTGTCCCATACAAACAATTTGGCAATATGAAGGTATCGCGATATACCGATACAGTAAGTCCTCCTGAACGCCGACGCTGCTGAGAAAAGGAAGGGATGCACGAAAAGGGAAGGAAAGCCGTCACAGCTCCCGTGTGACCAGCCCGGTGGCAAACTTCAGGTTCCTCTTCTTCTCCGCTGCCGAGCCGGCGGTGGATTCCCCCATGTGGCGTAACAGTTGATCGACGTCCCGTACTATCGTCGAGGAATAGACGTGTCAGCGTAAGGAGTTCCAGGTTCGGGAGATCACCCACCATGCAATCTCTCCAACTGGTTGACATTGTCAGGGAAACCCTCAATCACTTCGCCCGTCAGGACGCTGTGCAAAGGCACCAGGTCCATATCTCCGCGCACGACTGTGGCATTCCGCGCCCGCACCACCGCGTTGCGGTTTCTGTAAAGGAGTTGTCAGCAACCGATGCCGAAAGAGAGGAAACACGGCTCAACTGACGACACCGTGACCTTGCGATCCAAGACGTCCATCCGGCGATCTATGCCGTCGACCTTCCGGTTTAGCATGGTGAGCTGTTCCAAAACAGCATCCATCCTTTGCGCCAGACGAGCACCGCCGTCCACCGCGGGAAGATTGTCGCAGAGCTCCAGATGTTCTGCTGCCAGCCTCAGGGCACCTGCCGCGGTGGAGAAATCAGGCTGACGAAGTCCTGCGTCATGCTCCATGATTGCCAAGAGTGATGCGCGCTGTCCGAAGAGTCGCTCCCGGATCGATGGCGGTCACTTCGTCTGTCCCACGAGGAAAAAGCAAGATCCACTTGCCCGGGTGGCGTTGTCCCCAAGCGTGGTCGCTGTGTCTGCGCCGCGTCTCCGCGGTAACGAGTGCGCGTAGTCAGCTGACTGACGCTATTGCTTTCCTAAGCAAGTTCCTCCGGAGTATTATTCGTCCCGTGCCGGGGTGGATACCTACCCTGGATCAAGTCCCTTTCCTCTTCGAAAAACAAAACGATGCACTTCCGTGATGCTGCCGGAAAAGTGGAAAAAGAAGAGCAAGTCTGCCCGACAGTCGCTCCGCTGGGGGGTCTTCCCTTTTTATCCATCCCTCTCCGAGTGTCTGTAGCATCTGTCCGGGTTTCTAACCCATCCAGTAGTGGAGTGGCTATGTAAGCTGTGCCAGCAAACTATCCAATGAGTGCGTGGCGTCACCCTCCCTGTGTGGCTGCCTCTTAGTACGATTGAGCTTCCCCCGGTCGCTTCAATTTAGTACCACACTCAATCACGTGCGTGAAAGGTGTCTAAAGACTGGGCCATGGAGCAGAGGCCCCCTATAAACCAAACTTAAGTAATAGGGGGCGCCGGGGTAGAAGGGACTCCGCCCTTCGTACTGAACACTCCCTCCCGTCGTGTACCTCTGACTTCCCTCCGGTCGTCAACTCGCCTCCGGCTCAGACAATGCTCCTTCCAGTCGCGGGCCCAACGGTGTAGCGTTTGGGTGTGTTGTGTATGGCGTGGTGACTTGTGTCTGGCGCGGTGACTTCGGTCTGTTGGGTGGATTTTTCTCGTCCGCTTGCTCGTTGCACTCGCACGTCCTCCGTCCCGTCGGGTGCTGAGCTGTCTTGTAAACGCGTTACTCAATTGAAGATTCTTGAGCGTGGCTCTCCACAGCCGTACCTTCGGCACGTCTGCACCCCCTGCGGGGGGTTGATTCCGTAGTTCAGAAGGGATTGTTGGTGAGGGTTGGTAGCCGGGGCAATAAAGCTTTCTTGTAAACGGATTGAGGTCTACGCGGAATTTGAGGGCTACGATGTTGGGGTATTGCGGCTGATAACCTTTATTCTCGTTCATTTGTTTGACAAACGCCAAAGTGAGGTTCGGGCCAATTCTTGGTTCAAATATCTACAAGTGAGGGTGTTGTCTCTGCCAAGATCTATTTCGGGACTACGCCGCTCCACCAACTAAACTTGCCGTGTTTGTCGCGGGTCGAAGTCTTTCTTCCTTTTGACCGCTCGTCACGCTCGCGATCCCGCTCTTTTTCTCTCTTCCGCCTCTGCTCCTGTCTAGCCGCATCTTCCCCGCCGTGACTGGAGCCCGCTCCACGGCGATGTCTGCTACTACCGCTACCGCTACCGCTGGGTTGAGGATGAGAACGGCCCCGGTGTCTATCACTCTGCCGACTGGCCGGGAGCTCCACGTCTGCAGACCGGCTGGATTTCTCTCGCGTCACCTTCTTGAGCAACGAAGATGTCTCCGCATGATGGTTCTCCAAAGTACGCACCTTGGCAAGGATGCTGTGCAGATCCTCCTGCATTTTGACAACAGAGGGACCCACTCTCTGTCTGCCGACTCAACGACTGAATGTCGCGGGACAGCTTCGAGCCTCTCCGCCGCCCTCGTTGCTCCGAGTGGCCAATGAATTGACTCGATCTCCATATTCCTTCACAGCGACGTGAAGGTCCGAAAGCCTCTTCTGTAGTGGCTGCAAAGCACCTTCCACGATGGCCACGACTCGTTTGTCTACAACTTCTAAGACGGCTTCCCGCATGGACGCAGCCAACTCCTCAAGATCCAACCCGTCAGCCGAGACCTCGTGGTCGCTGTCCGAAGTGATACTGCCAGGGGACGCTGGCCGTACGGGTTCCACGGGAGATTCCGCCACCTGGCTCGAATGCCGCGATACGCCATCCTCTTCGCCCTGCTCCGATGCGTCTGATGCGTACGAGTCCACTATTGCTTCGGTGGTCTGACACTTGTCAGGCTCCCTCTCGGGAGATTCGGTACGCGCAGCGGCCAGAGAAAATCCTTGCGCGGGAAACGGACCCGTTCCTCCACCTGTTCACACAGAGTTAGTCAGGACCATGCCTGAATAAGAGGCAGTTCTCACCACCAAAGACTCTCGGTGCGGGCTGACCGAAACCTCTCGGTCCCGGCTGGCCAAAGTCGCCAGGCTGCGTTCTCTGTCCCGGAAACGCCATGCTATCACTCATCATCCAACCTGCCCAGTAATAGGGGGCCTGGGTGTCCGAGTGACTCCGTCCCTCTCACTGACTTCGCCCTCCAGGCTCGTACCATTGACTCCGTCAAAGGGCTCCCTCCGGTCATCCAACTCGCTCCGCTCAGACAAAACTCCCTCCGGTCGTGGCCCAACGGGTTGTGTTTGGATGTAGCTGTCCCGTCTGTCTACGCGCAAGAGTAACTTCCGTGTCCTTTTGTGTGTTGGGTCTCGTCCCTTGCTCCCCTTCGGTCGCGGTCCTCCGTCCCGTGACTGTGCATGTGTTCTTGTAAATGTGTTACACAATCGAAGTCTCGTGAGCGTGGCTCTTCACACCCAGTCCTGCGGCCTGTGTGCACCCCCTGCGGGGGGTTGCCTCCATAGTCATGAGTGGATTGTAGATGTGGGGTGGTAGCCGGGGCAATGAAGCTTTCTTGTAAACGGTTCAGGGTTCTCGAATGAAGTCTACGATCTGTTTGGGTCTCGAAGATGATTGAAAGCGACTAAAGGAGTGTGCAGTCCTCGGTGAAGGGTCGCGTCTATATCATGCTCTCATGCTTTTCGATAGCCGAGTGGGCCAAAGTACGTTCAGACTGCGACCTCCACGAAAACAATGTGTACGAGAAAGTTCATATTTACTAATTGGTACCCCTTACCTGCAAAATGCTCGTCCGCAAAACCCTTCCCCACGCCAACGATCCACCGTTTCCGGGGTCGAGATCAGGGACTGTCTTGACGCCAACCACGTGTCCCTTTCTCCTTCCGAGACGAGCTCAATCACAGCGACGTACGCGCTGTTCCAACATGGACAATAGTACCCTTGCCTTTCGATCCTCGGGCTCTGGAGCATCTCTCCTGTTCGTCGGTCGCTGCCTGACAGTAACCTAAATAATGCTGCACCGCATAAATGACTTCTCGCGTCTGCATGGGGCCGACGAGAGGCGAGGCGGGATCAAAGAGTAGAACCATGGAGCAGTCCCGGGCTCCTTCCCCAGAGGAGTCATCAGACAACTTGATCCAGACGTCCGCCGTCACCGCCAGAGAGTCCTGCAACTCCTTCCGGCACAAATCCATCGCCACGAGGTCTCGGAATGTAAAGTAAACAGCCACGGCAACGACATTGCCTGCGGCTAAGAGGGGGGGGAGCGGTTTCCAAAGCGTCCTTTCCGACTGCTCAAGGTGAAGTGTCTGGCTCCCCGGCAGCTTGTTAGCAAGCCAGACGAGATGTTCGACCAAACGACCTGCTCCGTGACTCTTGGGCACGAAGCGATTGCCCCAAAGCAAATCGTCCCGCTTCTGTTCCTCAGACTTGGATGGGCGCTCCTGCTGGTATGTCGCCATGACCAGCGTATATAGTTGTGTCTCTCGACACGGAGGTACTGTCCCTGGTGTAACAGGGGATGGAATCTTACCCACTCCGCAAGTCGTACTCGAGGCGATACTCCCGGAGATCTGAGCGGAACCCGCCGGGTTGTGAGAGAAAGGGCCGCTGTCTAGCTTTTCCAGAATGGCTACTCCTTGCTGCGTAGGACAGGCAGACTAGGGCTGCCCGCTTGCATCCAAGCAGATTCAAATGAAGAGAAGCGCTGCTGGTGTCTCCTCCAGAAGAAGTAGAAAGAAGAGAGAGACGATCTCTGAGATCTGTTTCGAGGGGGAGGGGACAGCCTCCTCTATATACTCCGTCTGCCGTCTTCCCGACCGGTGCTCTCCACCTCTGTCCGGGACCCCCTCCACTTTTCCCCACCAGCCAAGGCAGTTGGGTGGGTGTGTGAAGCGATGCAACCCACACTCTGTGGCCGACCTCCTCCCGCCGGTCTGATTGGTCGTTAGGACTAGGTCACTTTCCCGCCTGTCAAGGACCTCTAGTACTTCATTCCTGCCCGTGCGGTCATCCATTCTCTAGTGACTGGGCCATGGAGCAGAGGCCCCCTATAAACCAAACTTAAGTAATAGGGGGCCTATGGGTATGAGTGACTCCGTCCCCCATACAGTTGCCCTCCCGCCGGTCGGTCACAGTGTCCTCGTTCCACTCGTTCAAAACTCCCTCCGGTCGAAGGGCTCCTTCCAGTCGCGGCCCAACGGTGTAGTGTTTTGGTGTGGGTTGTATGACTGAGTGACTTGGTGTGTTGTGTGCTTGTGTGGGTATTCGTCACTCAGTCCGTCTCCACGTGTGTGTTTGTTCTCTGTCCGTCGCGCGCCCTTACGGACACTTGCTCCTCCTCACGGTGTACTACTCTCGTGTAAACGAATTCACTCGGTTGAACATCGTCAACGTGGCTCTCCACGTCCGAACCTACGGCTCGTCCGCACCCCCCTTCGGGGGGATTGCCTCCATAGTGATGAAGGAGTCCTCCGGAGGTGATCATTTGCAGTGAAGTGAATGAAGGGTATCCCCTTGTAAACGGTGTGAGGCAATACTCGGAGTAGGTGCTCTTGTCAACGCTTTGACGAAGACTTGTATCTCATGGTTGTGTCTACGTGTGCACCTGTGAATACCTGCATGGTGTTGTACAGGCGATAAGGAAAAACGTTTCATTATGTCCCTACAATCGGAAGCGACCCTTCCAGTGGGTTGAGGCGCAAGAACGGACCGCCTCCCCCAAGCAAGTGGTTCTCTAGTTTGTCACGCAAAGGACGATGCCCGATCTCTGTCTTACCTGGCCTCCGAATATTGTCGACGAGAATTGACAGAGTCTTACAATGGTACACAGCACAACAACTCAAGCGGAAAGCATTCCCATCACTTTCCCCGAGGAAACTGACCGGACCTTCTCCGGTCACGAGATCATAGAGCCTCTGGAAGTGCGCGCTGCTAAACCCATTTCCACCAAATGTGTTGTTTGCCTTCAACAAAAGGCAGTAGTGGAAGAAGTCTTCCTCCATCTCGAACCAAGAGCCCCAGACGCCGACATGCAAGTCGTCGAGCACGTCTTCTAGCCTGTTACTCACAGAGCGAGAGGAAAACTGCGTTTCAGAGGTCCACTCCAAGCAGATCCAGTTTCGACACCATGACTGCTCACGCAGAGGTGTGCAGGCGGAATGCGGACACCAAGGGTGACAAACACAAGACCACTCGAGCTTCTCAGCTGTTCGGAGAGCAACGCCGCTGGCTACATTTCCCGGCGAAGACTGACGATCCGCCCGCAGTTTCGAGGCTGCCAAGGGTCTTCCCATACCGACTCCCTAGAGGAAAGAAGCAAGATATGCTTCAGCGAGGCGCATTCTCGTCGACCGCTCCGTCTCTTTCTTCGCTTTCCAAGCAAGCGATGCCCGGGCAGAAGACAAAGGGTAAACCGACCGCAGGTCAAAGTAGTCTAGCCTAACTGGCTCGGATGCGAAGTGTCGCACGACAGGCTTCTGTCTTCCAGTTATCGTTCCAATAAAAACACTTCTCGTGATGTGTCGGGAAAACTGGCGCCTGTCCAAGGCTGATTAACCCTGCCTGGTGATGAAGACAATACAAGGAGTTCAATCCATTGGATTCAAAGACTAGCAGTCTGTCGTCTGTCGCCTCGCTCCATAAGTCAACCAACCTCACCTCGTTCCCGTTGCACAGGATCACCTGCCGGGTGAATAAGCAGAGAAGAAAAAGAGGAAGAAGGATTCTGCCTGAATCGAGAGTGGGCGACCACGCGGTCTTATACCTTCCAGTGTCTGTAGTTGTCCGGGCCCTGCGCCCGTCCAGATGTGGAGTGTCTAAGTAAGCTAAAGCAAACAGACAAGTAGCGCGGCACCCGCCCTCCGGCGAGTACCTTCTTAGCACTCAGCCTCTTCCTTCCCGTGCGAGACTGCTAGTACTACACTCTGATGCTCGAGTGTCTAGAGCTGGGCCGTTGTGCCATGGCCCCCTATAAACCAAACTTAAGTAATAGGGGGCCTGGGTGTCCGAGTGACTCCGTCCCTCTCACTGACTTCGCCCTCCAGGCTCGTACTATTGACTCCGTCAAAGGGCTCCCTCCGGTCGTCCAACTCGCTCCGCTCAGACAAAACTCCCTCCGGTCGTGGCCCACGGGTTGTGTTTGGGGTATTGCTTGTAGTGTATCTGTGTGGTGGAGTGACTTGAACTGGGGTTTGTGTGTGTGCAAGTGTTGTGTGTCCGTCGCCCTTCGGCTGCTCCTCCTGTACTGTGTCAACTGTCTTGTGAACGGGCTTACTCAATTGAAGATTGTTTGAGCGTGGCTCTCCACGTCCAGTCCTGCGTCCTGTCCGCACTGCAGGGGTTGATTCCGTAGTGGTGAAATGCCCTGCGGGCTGATGCTCAGAGTAGTTTACTTGAAGTGCATTATCTTGTAAACGCGTTGAGGTAGACTATCTTTTCCAGTGTTCTTGTAAACGCTTTGGGGTCCACGATCTGCTGTATGTTTACGTGCAGCCAAGTGGATGTGGGCAGTGAATCGGTGTCAAGTCATGTGTGCAATTGTGCATTCCATAATTCCATTAGACAGCGAGCCAGTGCATGCTCATATTCTACTTCGGTGCTGTCACATATCAAGGTGAGGGCATCATGATCCCCCCTTTCCGCGAACTAGCTACTCCAGAGAGAGCCGAAAAGACGACCTCCTGCCCATCCATGCTTCCCCTTCCGCCTTGCTCGAAGATGCGACCGTCACCGAGTGTGTGTCGATGTATCTGTTCTGCCAGGGTGAACTCTACATGTGTACGACGAAGCGAGGGCATCGTGTAGTCCCGTTCGGGCAAGTGGGGTGTCTACAATCCGATCTGCCCGTGCAATGCTCCCCGCACGTATGCTTACCTTGCTGCGGTCTCTCGACCGTGGCCGGTTCGTCTCCGGTCAATGCCTCGCCCGGGCTCTGTTTAATCTCAACCAGGCAATCACTACCCCGAGTGACTCCATTCCGTGTGTCAATCCCATCCGCTACGCTTCGACACCGAGTCAATCACTTGCCTGAGTACTGTGACACAAGAAGAGACTCTCGTCGTCGTCGTCGTCGTCGTCACCGGCTTGAATGGACATTCTCAACACATCGCCTCCGTGTGTGCATGCTCACCGAGCGGTAAAAGAGAAAAATACTCCCGTCATGGACTCCAATGTCGTCGGCCACAATGGCGCCGTCAGTGAGCTAGCCTGCGCCGCGAACGCATTCGACTTGTCCCTCACCCGGGAACAAACGGTGAACGGAGCCCGTCTAGGGCGAAGTGGGAGTGCAGTGCACACCTTGTCCAAACCCGTTCTCGCGAAGATGCTTTCAAGAGAAAGAAGGGAAGAGGGACAGAACAAGTCCGTCCATTCTCTCTCGATCATATCACTTCATGTCCTTACCGTCCACTGACTCCGTCTGCCGTCGCTTTCCATCTAGTCGTGGCGTAGCCACCAGGTCCTCGCGTCCCCTGTCCGATAGGTGTATAACCACCGTCCCGGGCTCAATGAAGGGTCTCTTGTCGAGTCGTGCCGCAGGCACCGTGTGTGATCCTCCAGGGCTCTGACAATCACCTGCCATGTTGTCTCCAGTTGTGCCGTAGGCACCATTTCCCTCTCGGGTGTGTAAAGGAAAGAGGAATCCAGCCTGGATGTGTTGTGTCGAGGGTGTCCTCCCCTTATACCCTCCCGGTTTTGAAAGTGTCCGGGTTCTGTCCCGTCCATGTGTGGGTCAGTGAAACTGCGTAACCTGACCAATAGCGCGGCAACCTCCCTCCGTCGGTACCTTCTTATGACTCAGTGTCTCCCCTCCGGTACAATACTGCTAGTGACTACATGGAAGCTGCGCAACCTGTCTAGAGCTGGGCCTGGGCCGTGGGCAATGGGCCCCCTATAAACCAAACTTAAGTAATAGGGGGCCTTTCTGACAAGTGACCTCCCGTCACACAGTCCACCCGCCCTCCAGGCGTGTACCCTTTCGTTCCACTCAAGGGCAGTTCCTCCCTCCGGTCGTCTCAACTCGCTCCGCTCGTGGGCCCAGCATGTGTTTGGGGTTTGTGTGTGTGCAAGTTGTCGTGTTTGTGTCCGTCGCCCTTCGGTTGCTCCTCCTGTCGCGTGAAGACCGGCTTGTAAACGTGTCTACTGAATCGAAGATGGTTGAGCGTGGCTCTCCACGCCCGAACCTTCGGCTCGGTCGCACCCCCTGCGGGGGATTGATTCCATAGTCATGCCTGGGCCCTCCGGGGGTGCAAGTGAGCGGTGGTTTACTGGGAGTGTGATGTCCACGTGAGGGGTTTTCCCTTGTGAACGTTGTGAGGTCTACAATCTGGAAAGTGTTTATCTGTAGACTTGTAGGTGTGGACAGTCAAAGCAGTGTAAAGTCATGTGCTCATTGACACGAGAAACAAACACATGTCTACCATTCTCCGTCTAAGACTGGGTGGATTACGACCCGATTGAAGCTATCGCGATGCCTTAAAAGAAGAAGCTTGCTCCGGCGCGCCTACGCTACGTGACAGCCCTTACAATAGGAAAATTCAACATTCTCCACCTGGACATTTTTCATCTTCTGTAGGATCCTGTATACTTGATAGAAACGTTTTTAAACCCTCGAACAAGCACGAGCATGCATCCAGTAGCGTTCAAGAACAACTGTGCGAAGGCTCGATAAAGTAGCAGCCGAATGTCTGCCGGAGCCACTACTTAGGCCGTCTCTTCAACGCCCCACCATCGTCAGCGTATGCATCCGAAGGGTTGAATAGAACACGGGTGAAAGAAAATATCTCACCTCTGCGACCTCGACAATCATCCTCCCGCCTTCAGGATCTTCACCCCAGCTGTACCCTCCATCGAGTACACCCTGGAACCAGTCTCTCCACCAGGGATGTTGATTGGGTGGAACAGGACAGTCGGTCCTGTAATGCCACGTGAAGTCTTCGGTACCGTATGGCTCCCGCCGCTTGACCCAGCAAACGCAGCCCTCCGGTTTGTCTGTCTCTTCGGCCATGGTCTCCGGCATGGCGCATCGGTCGAGGGGGAACAAGGACGCCGGACGGTGTTCTCACTAGTAGAGATCGTAGTAGGACACCCTTATCACCGGGTGCTATAGAAGAGTGAGCGCGGTTCAAAGCCGCTGCAGCCGTGTCAGCAACAAGATCCAGATCTTCAGAGAACTAGGCCAGCTCACCTGGCTGTCAATCCGAAGAAAGACAAGCGTAAACCGTTAGCCTACTCGCTCATGCGGCAGTCCTACATCTGCCAACACGAACTCTCTCTCCAAGAAAGGTGTACACCCACGAAGGAAACTGGTCTGACGAGTCCCCCGTCACTTGCAACTAGTCGCAGACACAGCGTCAGGCTTTCCACGCCAGAAAACAAAACGTCTACTGAGACGAGAAAGTGGGGAGATTTGGAAAATCCCAAGACTCACTTCACCGTTTCGCATGGAAGAACTAGAACAAGGGCTCTTCCTAGTTCCCCGAGGGCCTTCTTGTAGGGCCGCTCTCGACGGCCTGACTCCACCTTGCAGAACCCAATGTCAAGGGTCCTGAGAGTTTCAACCAATAGGATTGATGCTCCAGCAGTGGCTCCACCAGCGTCCGGGTTTCTCACGTCACCCCTCCAACTGACTAAGGCGGTGAACATGGAAACTACGTAACCTGTCTCCCCGACCCGCCTCTTCCCTCCGGTCTGATTGGCTGCTATGACAGTGTCGCTCCCCCCGGTCTCTTCCACCTAGTACTGCAGTAAATCACGTGCGTTCAATCTGCCTAGTGACTGGGCCGTTGTGCCATGGCCCCCTATAAACCAAACTTAAGTAATAGGGGGCCTGGGTGTCCGAGTGACTCCCTCACTCTCCTGTCTTCGCCCTCCAGTCGAAGTCCCTTTGACCTCGTTCCACTCGTGCAAAGACTCGCTCCGCTCAGACATGCTCCGTCCCGTCGCGGGCCCAGTGTGTGATTGGTTGTTGAGGGTTGTATGGTGTTCACGTGCGCGGGTGTGACTGAGTGACTGGGTGGAGTTGTCTGTTGTGTGTCGTTCGTCATTCAGTGTGTTGTGCTTCGTGAACGTGGATGTGCTTGTAAACGGGCTGTGTTGGTTGGAGAGAGTCAGTGTGGCTTCTCACGCCCGAACCTTCGGCTCGGTCGCACCCCCCTTTGGGGGGATTGTTTTCCATAGTCCTGCCTGGGCCCTACGGGGTTGATCATACCAGGTGGATTACGCGAAGGGTTTCCCCTTGTAAACGTCTACGGAATACTTGTAAACGCATGTGTGATTATAATCCTCGGTGTGAAGTCTATGATTCTACCATGTTCGTGGATACAGTCAATTGACCGTGCTGCCGCTATTCTGGATCGGTCTTTTCATCTACGTTAAAACGAAGCCATCGTGATATCCGAAAAAGGAAAACCGTTGAACACCAACGTCATGCAAAATGAATATAACGATGACCAAAGTCATCTATCAGTCTCACTCTCGCCCCGTATCTCATCCAAGAGCTTGTTCAAAAGCCCATCACAACCAAAGGTGACAGTTCCTTCCGTGGTCATGTGAAAAATCCAAAAAGGCAAATGCGCCTTCATCTGCTCCATACAGCATGATAGTGGCACAGCAATACAGTCCGAACCGGCCGACTCATTGTCAGCAACTGGAGGAAGTGAAGGTCCAAGCCGAGTCTGCAGCGTGCAGCAATCCTCGCGACTGAACCCTCCGGCGTTCGGGCCAGCCCACAGTAGAACCCTGTGGATGAAGAGGCCATCCTGCGCACGCTGCGCCACCGAGTAGAAAAAGTCCCTGGGACCCAGACAGTCCCTTAGAGTCTCCGAAAAAGAAGAAGCCGAGCGCTTGTGTGTTGTCACCAACAGGAGAAAAAGCCACCGCTCGCAGAAGCGCTGAATCCGTAGAGAACAACAAAACGGATGGCTGCAGCAGCATCCGCGGTCTCGTGTCCTTGCCGTGGGCAGAGAAGGGCGGGCAAAAATTGTCTCGCAGGAAGCTGGCAGATCCATGCTGCCCAAAATTGACGAACCGAAGAGAGACTCTGGCCCAGGCTCCGCTCCGGGAACGTACGTACGTAGAGTTGGGAGGCCAGATCAAGGCTGCCCGGCCGCTAGGTGAAGTGAAAGGAGAAGATTTGTGTCCAGCACAAATGTAAACAATATATGGGCACCTCGGCCCCTAACTTACTCCGTAGCGCGTCTCTAGAGAGACAAAGGACGCGTTCGGGCTGGTAGACCAGTCAATCCATCTTGTCTCACGCCATTGCGGGGCGACTCTGCCCAAGAGCCCAATGAAGAACCAGCGGGAAAACAATTGCACCAGGCAATATCCCACTCCGTCGTTCTGCGAGCCGATTGATTTCCGCAAGGAAAATATATCAAAAGTGAACCGTCCACAGTTCTGGGTTGGGCGACCCATGGTCTTTATACTCCGTTGAAAAGGTAAAGAAGAGATTTGACGTCTCCCCGACAGTCGCTCTACTCGTGGGCGTTCTCGCCCTTTCTATGTTCCTCTCCTTCCGTATCGAGGTGATACCGTCCGGGTGTCTACCCGTCCAAGAGTGGAGTCACGCAACCACTGCGTTGGAAGCTGGACCAATAGCGCGGCCACCTTCCATCCGTCAGGTACCTTCTTAGCACTCAGTCTTTCCTTCCAGTACAAAACTGCTAGTACATCACTCTCTGCCTTTGTCAAGACATTCCGTTCCTAGTGACTGGGCCATGGAGCAGAGGCCCCCTATAAACCAAACTTAAGTAATAGGGGGCCCAAGAGTAGCAGTGACTCCCTCACTCCTACAAGGTCCTCGCTGCCTGCTCGTACCAGTGTCCTCCATCCAGTCGTCCGTTCTCGCTCCGCTCAAGCACCTCCCTCCGGTCGGGGTGGCCCAACGGTATTGTTTGCAGTGTGCTTGTATGGCGGAGTGACTTGAACTGGGGTTTGTGTGTGTGCAAGTTGTTGTGTATGGTCCGTCGCCCTTCGGTTGCTCCTCCTGTGGTGTATCTACTGGCTTGTGAACGGGTCTACTCAATTGAAGATGGTTGAGCGTGGCTCTCCACGCCCGAACCTTCGGCTCGGTCGCACCCCCTGCGGGGGATTGATTCCATAGTCATGAGTGGGTTAGAGATGAAGGGTGGTAGCCGGGGCAATGTGGTGAGCTTGTAAACGATTTTGATCTACGATGCTGGCGGTGTCACAACAATGCATCTTCTCGATTTGTATCTACTTCCCATACAACATCTTCCCCTTTGGCACACGATAAATCACGGCTGTCTCAAGCAAATACTGACCAATATCCTTGTCCTTGGTAACATCATTGTCCTCATTACAAGTCCAGATGACTGGTATACCCATGCGAATGGTCCGCTGCTCGCGGTACTTGCCTGTGGCGGTGATGTACTCCTGACAGCCAGCAAGGTCACGCTTGTAGGGAAAAGCCCTCAACTTGATATCGTTGAGGACAACATGTGTAATGTCCGGCTTCATGAGTTCATCCATATTCCACTCACCCGTCATGTGAGCTGGACGACCAAAGGAAAGAGCCCACTCGGTCTTGCCAGAGCGGGGCCGACCGACGATGACGAGACATGTCGGACGACCAAGCCGGGCCACGTCAAAGTTCTTTTGCCGCCACTGAAGCAACCTTCTCGGCACCTTCCAGGGTAAGGGAGGAAAGGAAGGCGCATGGGGTTTGGCAGAAGGACCCTTCTTGGTCCTCAAGAAAGCCTGGCAATTCGCATGGTTACGTACCCACCAGGACTTGAAATGCGTCTTGAGCAGCGTCTCCGCCTCCTCGCGGGACTCCGTCTCAACCGCCTGCTCCAAGTACTTGTCTTTTTCCGACGCCGTCGTCGTCTTGGGACCGATCCACTCGCCAAAGACGTCGCCACCCTTGGCGATATAAGCCTGCACGCACTGCAGGAAGTACGCAGGCGTCTCGTTCTCCGGCTTCTTGTGAATGTTGATCGACGTCGTGTCCACCTCACGACCATCCTTTACATCAATCCAGACCCTGAACTTTTCACGGGCGTTCCTCCAGTGCACGCGGGGCTCGAACTTGAGCATCACATGATAGTGGGAGTGCCATCCTCATGCAGTTCCTTGCAGCCGTAGACCTGTACTGTTCCTGCCTGTCCAGTCCTGCGGTTAACCCGTGGCAGGCTCGGCGCCAGCGACTCGTAGATACCTGTGGAACTCCTCTGGGTCTTCGACCCGGCTGCGGGTGTAGGTGACAAACGCCATGTTTGCATGGAACACAAAGTCTTGATGCTTCTCGGTCACCGGGGATCTCGCGAGCATCCTCTCGACAGACTCATAACCGCTATCACTAGCAGGAGGATCAACCTCCATGGTGGAAGACATCGTTCCTCTCTCTCTATCTCTCTCGCTCTTTTGCCACGCAGGAAACGAGACTCAAGGGAGACAACTCATCCGAGTTCAACATTGGGGCACCTTGCCCGCTTTATACCCTCCGGTGTCATTCTGTCCGGGCGTCTGCCCCGGCCAGTAGTGGATACATGCAAGTTACGCAAGCTACACAAGCTGTCTTTCCATGGACGGCGTGATCCCTCTAGGCTCATTCGCTCTTAGCACTGCGTCGCTCCCCCCGTCGCTTCCGCCTATGACTGCATGCAATCACGTGCGTTCAAGCTGCTCTATGGGCTGGGCCGTTGTGCCATGGCCCCCTATAAACCAAACTTAAGTAATAGGGGGCCTTTCTGACAAGTGACCTCCCGTCACACAGTCCACCCGCCCTCCAGGCGTGTACCCTTTCGTTCCACTCAAGGGCAGTTCCTCCCTCCGGTCGTCTCAACTCGCTCCGCTCGTGGGCCCAGCATGTGTTTGGGGTTTGTGTGTGTGCAAGTTGTCGTGTTTGTGTCCGTCGCCCTTCGGTTGCTCCTCCTGTCGCGTGAAGACCGGCTTGTAAACGTGTCTACTGAATCGAAGATGGTTGAGCGTGGCTCTCCACGCCCGAACCTTCGGCTCGGTCGCACCCCCTGCGGGGGATTGATTCCATAGTCATGAGTGGGTTGGAGATGAAGGGTGGTAGCCGGGGCAATGTGGTGAGCTTGTAAACGATTTTGATCTACGATGCTGGCGGTGTCACAACAATGCATCTTCTCGATTTGTATCTACTTCCCATACAACATCTTCCCCTTTGGCACACGATAAATCACGGCTGTCTCAAGCAAATACTGACCAATATCCTTGTCCTTGGTAACATCATTGTCCTCATTACAAGTCCAGATGACTGGTATACCCATGCGAATGGTCCGCTGCTCGCGGTACTTGCCTGTGGCGGTGATGTACTCCTGACAGCCAGCAAGGTCACGCTTGTAGGGAAAAGCCCTCAACTTGATATCGTTGAGGACAACATGTGTAATGTCCGGCTTCATGAGTTCATCCATATTCCACTCACCCGTCATGTGAGCTGGACGACCAAAGGAAAGAGCCCACTCGGTCTTGCCAGAGCGGGGCCGACCGACGATGACGAGACATGTCGGACGACCAAGCCGGGCCACGTCAAAGTTCTTTTGCCGCCACTGAAGCAACCTTCTCGGCACCTTCCAGGGTAAGGGAGGAAAGGAAGGCGCATGGGGTTTGGCAGAAGGACCCTTCTTGGTCCTCAAGAAAGCCTGGCAATTCGCATGGTTACGTACCCACCAGGACTTGAAATGCGTCTTGAGCAGCGTCTCCGCCTCCTCGCGGGACTCCGTCTCAACCGCCTGCTCCAAGTACTTGTCTTTTTCCGACGCCGTCGTCGTCTTGGGACCGATCCACTCGCCAAAGACGTCGCCACCCTTGGCGATATAAGCCTGCACGCACTGCAGGAAGTACGCAGGCGTCTCGTTCTCCGGCTTCTTGTGAATGTTGATCGACGTCGTGTCCACCTCACGACCATCCTTTACATCAATCCAGACCCTGAACTTTTCACGGGCGTTCCTCCAGTGCACGCGGGGCTCGAACTTGAGCATCACATGATAGTGGGAGTGCCATCCTCATGCAGTTCCTTGCAGCCGTAGACCTGTACTGTTCCTGCCTGTCCAGTCCTGCGGTTAACCCGTGGCAGGCTCGGCGCCAGCGACTCTCGTAGATACCTGTGGAACTCCTCTGGGTCTTCGACCCGGCTGCGGGTGTAGGTGACAAACGCCATGTTTGCATGGAACACAAAGTCTTGATGCTTCTCGGTCACTCCGGGGATCTCGCGAGCATCCCTCTCGACAGACTCATAACCGCTATCACTAGCAGGAGGATCAACCTCCATGGTGGAAGACATCGTTCCTCTCTCTATCTCTCTCGCTCTCTTTTGCCACGCAGGAAACGAGACTCAAGGGAGACAACTCATCCGAGTTCAACATTGGGGCACCTTGCCCGCTTTATACCCTCCGGTGTCATTCTGTCCGGGCGTCTGCCCCGGCCAGTAGTGGATACATGCAAGTTACGCAAGCTACACAAGCTGTCTTTCCATGGACGGCGTGATCCCTCTAGGCTCATTCGCTCTTAGCACTGCGTCGCTCCCCCCGTCGCTTCCGCCTATGACTGCAGTAAATCACGTGCGTTCAATCTGCCTAGTGACTGGGCCGTTGTGCCATGGCCCCCTATAAACCAAACTTAAGTAATAGGGGGCACATGCAGTGAGTGACTCCGTCACCCACAGTAACTTCGCCCTCCAGGCTCGTACCTTTTCCTCCGTCCCGTCGTCCAAGGGCTCCCTCCGGTCGACCAGCTCCTTCCAGTCGCGGGCCCAACGGGTACTGTTTGTACGTGTTTGACGCGTGGGAGTGACTTGAGTCTGGCTTGAGCTGGTGTCGGTGCATTGTGTGGTCAAGTGGGTGGGTGACTGAGTGAGCAGTAGAGCAGAGTAGAGTGTTGTGTGTGTGTGTCGTTGAACTCACTCAGTCCGTGTTTCCGTCTGTTGTGTTTTGATCTCGTCCCTTTGCTCGTTGCACTCGCAGGTCCTCCGTCCCGTGACTGTGTAGTTGTTCTTGTGAACGTGTTGACTCGGTCGAAGAGTTGTGAGTGTGGCTCTTCACAGTCGAACCTTCGGCTCGCCTGCACACCCTTCGGGCGTGGGTTCCGTAGTCATGAATGAGCCCTCCGGGGGTGATCAGAGGAGTGGATTACTTGAAGGGTTTCACCTTGTAAACGTGTGTGGGTCCACCATCTTGTATCTACACCTTGTAAACGTATCGCTCTACTCTATCTATGTGTTCCTTCCCGTCACTCATCCTGTCTTGCTCCGGCCTTAAGCCTGCCGTCTTTGTTTCCCTTGTGAACGATGTACTCAATTGATGAAGTCTAGTGTACGTGTCGGATGAAGCCATCACGATTGCCGTATCGGGCAAGTGGGGTGTCTACGGTGCGATGTGTGACCAGGCCAGTGCACTCCCGCGTGCATCCTCTGTCTTTATCCTCCGTCTGTCTCTCGACCATACGAGTCCTCAGCTCCGCGCAATGCAATCTCCGGGCACGTCAACAAGGTCAACCTCCTGCCCTTCCGGGTGACTACTCCATCCCCCGCGGAGTATGATAGATACCATGCCTCTCGGCAGGGTTCCACCGGCTCGTTGCACTCACCAAAAGTGTATACAGCCACTTCCCATCCTGTTCGTGTTGGCCGGGTACGGGACTCGACGGAGCGCCGGAGCGCATAGTGCATTTCCTTCTTTTCAAAGAGGGGAAACAAGGGAGCGCAGCCCGCAGGGCGTAGTGGGAGCGCGTGAACAAGATACCGACTTGAGCTTCACGAGCGGGAACAGAACGGGATCGGAGCCCGTCCAGGGCGGAGAGGGAGTGCTGTGCACCAACCAGTGCTCACATTGTCCTGCTTTGTTCTCTTTTAACGAAAAAGAGGAAGTAGATGAAGAGAACAGTCTTCCGTTCTTTCGAGTCGAGGGGCGGTAGCGCCTCCATCTCCTTGTCGGGTCGTGGACACCAGTCTAGTATTCTTCTCCCGTGAAGAAGGGAACGGGACACAGAACGAGCCTGCCCCATCAGGCGACGACTGGACACTCATCCGTTCGCCGAAGACATCACCGCCCCTGGCGATGTAATCCTGCACGCTCTGCAAGAACTGGGCAGCGGTCTCTCCGAAAGGTTTCTTGCGGATTTCGACGTCCGTCGTGTCCACCTCACGATTACCGTCCACGTCCATCCAGACGGAGAGTTTGTCGCGGGCGCTGTTCCAATGTACTCGCGGGTGAAACATAAGCAACACATGGTATTGACGAGTACCGTCGTCGTGCAGCTGCCTGCTGCCAAATATCTTCACGGTTCCCACCTTTCCATTGGTGCCACTGATCCGGGGCAAACCCGGTGTGAGCGACTCCCTCAACAACTGGTGAAACTCCTCCTTGTCGTGGATACGACTGCCCGTGTACGTGACAAACATCGTATTTGCATGCAGTGCAAAGTCTGTGCAGCCTCCAGGTGCCTCCTTGCTGATCGCGGACTCCTGGCCGCTGTCGCTAAGCGCGTAAAGGTGCTCTGCCGTGGGCTCCATAGCTTGCTTTCTTGTGACGCAAGGAAAGACGAGAGGAATTCCATTCCATGGATAAAAAATGTGGGCGGTCCTCGACCTTTATACCTTCTAGTCTCTGTTTGTCCGGGTTCTCAACCCGACCGGTAGTGGAGTCATGCAACCCTTTGGGAAGCTGACATGTGACGCGGCCCCCTCCCTCCGTGCAGTAGCCTCTTAGCACTCAGTCCCTCCAATCCTCTCCGGAACTGTTAGTACATCACTTTCTGCCTTTGTCAAGACATCCGTTCCTAGAGCTGGGCCGTTGTGCCATGGCCCCCTATAAACCAAACTTAAGGATATAGGGGGCCCAAGAGTAGAAGTGACTCCGTCCCTTTACTAGTCCCTCGCCGCCTGCTCGGTACCTCTGACTTCCCTCCAGTCGTCCCAAACTCGCTCCGCTCAAGCACCTCCCTCCGGTCGGGGTGGCCCAACGGGTACTGTTTGTATGTGTTTCGGGTGTTGGCGTGACTTTGTTCAAGACTGTCAGTGTCTGGTGTGTTGTGGTTAGTCCGTCGCATGCCCTGTCGGACATTCGCTCCTCTTGTCGAGGTGGATTCCCTTGTGAACGCGTCACTCAATTGAAGATTGCAAGTGTGACTCTCCACGCCCAGTCCTACGGCCTGGTCGCACCCCCTTCGGGCGTGGATTCCGTAGTCGTGAAGGAGTCCTCCGGAGGTGATCACTCAGAGTAGTTTACTTGAAGGGTTTTCTCTTGTGAACGTGTTTGGGTCACCTTGTAAACGGTGTCAGGTAGTAGATTACTCAAAAGGTTTCCTCTGCCATCATTCGAAGCCGTCTTGTCAACATATCGAGTGTCGCTCCTCCCGTCGCCCCTACGGTTCCTCTCGTCACTCGACCAGAGTCTCTTAGATAGGACGGTTACTAGTTATGTGTACTACTCATTCCATTTCTACATCTTGCATCTTGTAAACGCTTTGGAGTCTACGTGTTTTGTGAGGCCATGACGACAGACGACTACTGTATTGGGCAGGCGGGGATGGAGTTCCACATCTAGCGTGGCGGGCACAGCCCATTCATCATCCAAGGTGAAGCCATTCCCAGGCCTGGTCGAGGCGGGTGGGGTGATGATCCCCTCCGGACCGATCGATGCGTTGCTGCGTGTGTCCCCAGCGGTGTGTGGACCACTCGTCTCCCGTGGGGAGTTCTGCGATCGATGACCGAGTAACTTCCTAAAAATGCCCCTCAAGGCAATCCAGTCCTCCGCGGCTTTTACTCTTGCGCCCCTCCGGACATCTAGGTAAAGTGATGATGCCTCCCCGCGATAGAGACAAGCACGTCCCATGTGGGTCGGGGAGGAAACCTTTTACCGCCTCGTAAAAGAGAAGTGCGACAAGGGCCGTTGCCTTGAAACCCTCACGGGTCAAAAGAATATCCATCATGAGATCGACTCCATGGTCTCTGTCCGTGGTGACGCCGTCAGTGAGACACCCTTGCGGTGTTGAACGCATGTTCAAGATATGTTACCGGGAACAAACGGTGAACGGAGCCCGTGCAGGGCGCAGTGGGAGTGCTGTGGACCCGTGAGTAGCCATTCCCACTCTGTGCCTTCTTCGAGTCAACCCTCTCGGGATTGTCGATCAGATTCAATCCGTCGACTTGTCTAGTCGAGGGGCGGTAGCGCCTCCATGCCCTTCCCGGGATTCTTCAAAAAGAAGAAGATCAGTCCTGCCCGGACCTGTCGTGTCCCACAGCTGTGTGCATACGTAAGCAAAAGTCTCACGGCCAAAGAACAAATGTTTCGTCGCCCGGCTCCGGATCACTCACCTTTTGGATGTCTTCCAGCGACTGACCCACTCTGTGTCTTTTCCGAGTCAACCCTCCCGGTATTGTGAATTGCTCTTACCTATCGCTTCCAGTCGAGGGGCGGTAGCGCCTCCATCCCCTTGCCTCCTCTTCAAAATGAAGAAGGAGAAGAGAACCGTGCCAGGTTCTGGTGTGTGTTGGAGGGGGGGCACCCCCCTCTATATATACTTCCCGTATGCTGGATGTGTCCGGGTCTCCCGCCCGGTCAATAGTGGATATGTGCATGTAAGCTGTGCAAACTGCACAAGTGACGTACCCTGTTCTCTCCGTTCCATTGGTTCCTATGACTAAGACTCTTCCTGCCTGTCCGAGCCTTCTAGTACTGTAGTCAATCCCTGAGCGGGAAAGCTACCTAGGACTGGGGCTGGGCCGTTGTGCCATGGCCCCCTATAAACCAAACTTAAGTAATAGGGGGCCTGGGTGTCCGAGTGACTCCGTCCCTCTCACAATCCTCGCCTCCAGCTGCGGTACCTTTGACTCCCTCCAGTCGTGCAAAGACTCGCTCCGCTCAGACATGCTCCGTCCCGTCGCGGGCCCAGTGTGTATTTTGTCCGTGTGCTTGTATGGCGGAGTGACCTGGGTGTGTGTGAGCAGGTGTAGATGTGTGGTGTGTCTTGTTCCATCGCGCGCCCGGTGGACGCTTGCTCCGTCAAGAGTGCTCGTCTTGTGTCGATGTTCTTGTAAACGTCTCACTCAATTGAAGAGTCGTGAGTATCTCATCCACACCCGCCCCTACGGCGCGTGCACCCCTTCGGGGGTTGTGTTCGTATCTCGGAAGGGATTGGAGATGGTTGTCTGTAGCCGGGGCAGTGACTACTACTTGTAAACGTATTGGGAATACTTGTAAACGAGGGTGGGAGTCTACGATGTTTGTCCGTGGGTGTTGATGCGTAGCCGGGTGAGTGGGATACAGTACGTGGGGTGGCTCTCTTGTCAACGCATGGAGAAGTTCACCACATCACTTCACCGTGAGGATCAGTCGGTAGCCTGGTGACCTCATCCAGGTCAAATCAATTATCTTCGTGCACTGCTACTATACTCCTTGCGTTCTTGCCGTCACTTGCTTGGTCTACAATGTATGTCCAAGGGCTTGTTGCTCATCCTGCACGGTTGAGTCTACCTGTGCACAAGGAAGTGAAGCTATCCCAGCACTGGTTTAGGCAGGCGGGGTGTCAAAGATGCGATGTGGCCGGACCAATGCGCTGCTGCATGTATCTGTTGCGTGGTGGGTGTCTCCCGTGCTTGGGTGGGAGGGTTGTACAAACAATGACCGAGTACTTCGTAAGAGTACGCCCCAAGGCAATCCAGTCCTCCGCGGCTTTGACTCTCGTGCCCCTCCGGGCGTCCAAGCGGTCATTGACCAGAGCCTCCGCTGCTTCGCGCTTCACCGTTCCGCGGAACATAGACAAAGCATATCGAATGTAAGTCGAGCAAGGAAGCCTTTACCGCCTCGTAAAGAGAAGTGCGACAAGGGCCGTTGCCTTGAAACCCTCACGGGTCAAAGAATATCCGTCATGAGATCGACTCCATGGTCTCTGTCCGTGGTGACGCCGTCAGTGAGACACCCTTGCGGTGTTGAACGCATGTTCAAGAATTTTCCCCGGGAGCAAACGGTAAACGGAGCCCGTGCAGGGCGCAGTGGGAGTGCAGTGGACACTTGTCCAGCCCTTTTCTCACGAGAAGGCTTCCGAGCGAGGCGCAGCCGAGGACCCAAAGGGCCGCCGGCAGGGTATCACCTCCCCTGTTTCCCGTCTCCTTTTCCCTTTTTGCTTCTCCTGTCGCTTCATTCCGACTGTTCCTTCCCAGTCACGTACTGCTTTGCTTTGCCGTTTGACGAACACGGTTCGCCTGAAAAGGACAGAACCAATCTGTCCATATCCAGCCTGGATACCAATACATACCCTCTCCGGGAATGACAGAGCGAGTGCAGCGCGCAGCGTGCACGTAGTGGAGGAGTGGACCACTCTCCTAGATCCGTGGGTGCTATTCCATCGTGTCCGTGCTTAGACAAGCGAATGTCAACCGCTGGGTTGAGTGTGTAGGTGGAAAGCAGAACAATCCAGTGTCCTGTGTGTGGGCGAGGCCCCCCTCTTTATACCTCTGGTGTCTGTTGTGTCCGGGTGCAGCACCCGTCCAAGTGTGGGGTGCAAGGAAACTACGTAACCAGCACTTTGTGACGTACCATCCTTCGTCCCTCTGATTGGTGCTTATGACGATTGAGCTTCCCCCGGTCGCTTCAATTTAGTACTACACTCAATCACGTGCGTGAAAGGTGTCTAAAGACTGGGCCATGGAGCAGAGGCCCCCTATAAACCAAACTTAAGTAATAGGGGGCCTCAGAGTAGCAGTGACCTCCGGCACTCCTACCATGCTCGCGTCCCGCTCACCTGTCCACTCCTCCTGTCGTGTACCTTTGACTCCTCCAGTCGTGCAAAGACTCGCTCCGCTCAAGCACCTCCCTCCGGTCGGGGTGGCCCAACGGGTACTGTTTGTATGTGTCTCGGGTGGTGAAGTGACTTAAGTAGGGACTGAGCGGGTGTTGGAGTGGTTGTATGTCCGTCGTGCGCCTTTCAGACGCCCACTCCTCCTGTGCCGAGTGGACTTTCTTGTAAACGATGTACTCAGTTGAAGTCTCTTGAGCGTGGCTCTCCACGTCCAGTCCTGCGGCCTGTCCGCACCTCCTTCGGAGGTATTGACCATAACGATGAAGGGCCCTACGGGGTTTATGCGCAGAGTGGAGTACTTGCAATGGATTCTCTTGTAAACGTATGAAGACAAATACTAAGGCTGTTTTGCATACTTGTCAACGGTTGACTGTTTGATCCCAGTCATTATTCATACTCTATCGGTATATCCTCACTGTGACTGGACACATTATTAAGTGGAGTGCGTCCTTTACTCTCACCCTGCTCTTCGCCGATGAGGGGGTTCGATGCCACGTCAGTCGATGTGTCCGTCAGCAGGTCCATCACGTCCGGAACTGTGTCCGTTATCAAGTCCATCACTTCTCCTTTGCAAGGAGGGATGCAGGGAAACCCCCATCCGATGCCGAAACCTTTGTCAACACGGTCTGAAAACCCTTTTTCCCTGGCCTTGAACCACCCAGTCCTCTTCGACGGGGGAATAAGCTCCACCGTCATCCGCTGCGCACTCTTCCAGCGGGAATGTTCCTGTCCAACTTGGAGCACCAGCCAAGGTAATGCTCGACAGCCAATTGAACCTCTCGGTAGGTCATAGGTCCCACCAATGGTGAGAGGTGGCTGAACAAGAATGCAGCGGAATGACCAGCCCCGCCTGCGTCACCGGGGGCAAAGCGGTAAACGTCGGCGTCGACGGCCAGAGACGCCTCCAACTGTTTCCAACAGCTGTCCATGTGCTCGGCGGTGTCATGAAGGAAGTAGACAACCACCATACAAGGGCTTCCTGCCTTGATGCAAAGAGCATCGACGGACCAGAGCCTGTCCACGTCGAAGACGGGATTCTCTTCCGAGTCACACGCTCGGCTTCGTAAGTAACCGTAAATGCCACTGGCGGCCAGTTTCATGGGGCAGTGTACGCGAAGGGACTTGCGAGAAGTTGCCGCAAAGATCCGTTCAGCGCTCAGGGCCATGCCTGTGTGTCTTCCGACAGGTTATCCTTCGGACTGTTGATCCGTCTTCGACTTCCTTATGGCGTACAAAATCAACCAACCCGGTTGAACGAGCAGCTGTGGCCAAGGCTTCTCAGCAGGTCCCGACGGGACGTGGGGAAGGAAACGAGGGAGGTGACACCACCCGTGCAAGGCACGTATAAAGTCGCCCCAAGGGCTAGAAGTTGCGATCAACGCGTGGAGTGGTCGGCGTCCTATACGTCTTTCGACGCGGCCGCGAAAGGCACAAGTGCAAGTTTGCTCTGAGCAAAGGAAAGAAACCCCTCGTCTCCATGCCCTCAGGCGGTGACGCTGTCACGTGCGGTGTGGGTGGCGTCGGCAACCCAGGAACATGATGGAACTGGTGGTGGGCGGTCCACGACCTTTATACTCCGTCCCGTCTGTGGTCCCCACCTGCGTCCGGGTTCCCCCCCCCCTTCCGATTCTGGGTGGGTGTGTGGAAGCTGCGCAACCCACACCTTGTGACGTACCCTCTTCCCTCCGGTTGATTGGTCCTTACGACTACGTATCTCCCTGCCTGTCCGATACGTCTAGTACCGCATGCAATCACGTGCCGTTCAAGCTGCCTAGGACTGGGGCTGGGCCGTTGTGCCATGGCCCCCTATAAACCAAACTTAAGTATTCGGGGGCAAAGGCACAGAGTGACCTCCCGTCACACCCATCACTCCCCTCCAGGTCGTGTACCTTCTCCTCCGTCGAACTCTCCCTCCGGTCGATCAACTCACTCCGTTCGTGGCCCAGAGGTACTGTTTGTATGTGTTTCGTACGTGCCCGGTACTTTTCAATTGTGTTCGCCTGGCTCACTCGTTCCCTTGCTCTCTACGATCGCTCGGTCAAGCCTCTCGTCTTATGTCGTCCAGTGTAGTGTCCGTCGCGCGCCTTTCAGACGCTTGCTCCTCCCGTCGCGTGAAGACCGGCTTGTAAACGTCGTACTCAATCGAATATCGTGAGTGTGACTCTTCACAGCCAGCCCTTCGGCCTGTCTGCACCCCCCTTTGGGGGGATTGCCTCCATAGTCGTGAAGGAGTCCTCCGGAGGTGATCTTCAAGTCTGTCCCTTGTAAACGGGATTGGGTGAGCTTGTAAACGGGTTAGGTCTACGATATGGGTGGTGTTGATCTGTAGCGGGTGGGTGTGATCATAGAAGGAGAGAGCATGTGACGAAGAAAAGTCAAGTTCACTTCAATATTAAGAGATCCATGTGCGCATACTATCTGCACTTCGAGAGGTGAAGCTATCGTGACATCCGAAAACGGAAACTACTCAATCTCAATCGAGCAAGTCGGCCCTCTACAAGCCGAGTACACCCGCAGCGCCGACGCTGTGTTCGAAAAGGACCACCAAACGAAAGAAAAAGCTGCACGACTGCATCAAGCCCGTCATACCTCCCATATGCCCGTGTCAACCATGTCGTCCCAAAAATGGTCCAACAACTGACGAGAACCCGAGTGGACGACATCCTCCCTCATCATGTCCCGGAGCCAAAGGGACACTTGCGTCTGCATCTTTCCGACGCAGCAAGAAAGCGGTGCAAGGATGAACCTCGAGAGTCCCGCATTCTCCGAGGCGACCATAGGAGGGGCTGCCGCCAGAAGTGTCTCCAGTCTATCGCCATCCTTGGAGCCGAGCCCTCCGTTGTCCGGGTCTAGGTAGAGCAACACTCTGTGATGGAAAAGGCCGCCCCGTGCAGACTGTGCCGCCGAGTAACAGAAGTCTCTGGGACCTAGGCATCCGCTGAGTTTCTCCGAAAGCGAAGAAGTCGACAGACTGTGTCTCGTGACCGAGTGGATGAAGACCCAACGTTTGCACCAGCGCTGGGCTCGGGAGGCAGAGCAAGACCGGTGACTGCAGCAGTAACAAAGCCAGGGCCTCGGCATGAAGCCAGAAAGATCGTCCGCAGGACATGTCGCGTGCAAAGGTGGCAGTTCCATGCTGCCTCCCCACTGACCAAGGAGGAAAGACTCCCGTCAAAGCGAGACTCCGTGGGTGCGATGTCAGACCTAGCCGGCGCTACTCGATCGCTGGATAAGAAGTAACAAGAGCTGTGCTCCAGCACAAGTGAAAACCCATGGCGAAAAACCTCCACCGGTTGCACAATCCTGTGTGACGTGTCTCCCCGCTTGGGCTCGGATGCCGGGTGGGCAGAGCGTTGCGTGTGGACTCCTTCAAAGAGTCGGGAACAGGCAAAGGTGATTCCGCAGGGAATCAAATCACTCCGCTGACTGCCCTCCGGGAAAATGAGTAGAAAACGAAAAAAACCATCCTCGGTTCCTGGAAGTGGGCGAAGCCCTCTTCTTATTTGTCTCCGACGCGTACAGTGTCCGGGTTCTCAACCCATCCAAGAGTGGAGTGGCTATGTAAGCCCTGCGGGCAAACTACCCAATAGCAACGTGCCGTCTTCCCTCCAGTCGCCAGGCTCTTATGACTACCTTCACTCCATCCTGTCCCTTTCGGTCTAGTACCACAGTCATACTAACGTAAGCTGTCTAGAACGTTGGGCCGTTGTGCCATGGCCCCCTATAAACCAAACTTAAGTGATAGGGGGCCCGGGGGTAGAGTCGACATCCGTCTCCCCTACAGTCCACTCCTTCCTGTCGTGTACCATTGACTCCGTCAAAGGGCTCCCTCCGGTCGTCCAACTCGCTCCGCTCATACAAAACTCCTTCCAGTCGCGGGCCCAACGGGTATTGTTTTAGTGTGTTTGCGTGGTGGAGTGACCTTGTTCAGGTTTGTGGTGTGTGGATGTTTGTTGGGAGTCCGTCGCGCGCCTTTCAGACGCTTGCTCCTCCTGACTGGGTTGTGTTTTCTTGTAAACGATGTGACTCGATTGAATTCTCGTGAGTATCTCATCCACACCTCGACCTTCGGCCTCGGCGCACACCCTTCGGGTGTTCTGTTCGTATCTCGGAAGGGGATTGTTGACGAGGGTTGGTAGCCGGGGGAATGACTACGACTTGTAAACGTGTTGGGCTGGAGGCGAGGATTGTATGTGACGGGAGGTCACTTACCCCAAAGGCCCCCTATTACTTAAGTTTGGTTTATAGGGGGCCATGGCACAACGGCCCAACGTTCTAGAGCAGTGTGTTACTACAAAGTAGATACGCTGCAGTGCATAGCGCGGGAGTGACAAGGGGGGAACGGAGCGAGTCATAGCAGCTGACCGACCGGGGAGGGCGCGGGTCCAACGAGACAGTTGCCGGCACGGCTTACTTGACTCCACCAACGTCCGGGACAGACACCGGACACATGAGATACGAAGTATAAAACCCGGGGCGCCCACCCACGTAGGCCCAAACGGGCTTGATCGTTTCACACTCCAGGCAGTGAGTTTTACGGAAGTAAATCTAAGAGACACGTTCGCCACTCTTCGACAACCGGCCGAGAGACGGTTTGCCCTTCCCACATCAGGCGGTGTGGGGGCTTTGACACGAGGCGGGTTTCTTCGTCCTCTTGGCTCGGGAGCCACTCTACCTCGTTGGAAGTTTGAGTGGAACGGGAACACGTTATTGATGCAACCGGGCTCAGGCGGGCGGAGGTCCTCTCTGCCACTTGGGTGTGCAGATACAGCTTGGTAAGAGGGCGTGAGCCTTGCTGTTGCTGTTGCTGTTGGACCGGAGGAATCTTGGAGACAGGGTTGTGTCTCTTCCGCGACGAGATCATACGCCGTGAAGTATCAGCCCCAGTGGGCGGATCTGTTCTCATCATGGTCTTTCTGTCGTTTGACGAGAGCCCGGCCGGCTCTTCCCCATCTTCTAGCGCATCGGACATGGACTCTCGAGTGAGCGAGGGGGCTGTCGGTCCCCCGTGCATCAACCCGGCCTTGCTACGGCTGTGGTACAACATGTGTTGCTGCTGGTTCGACACGACCCAGTACGAGTGCTGGGAGCAGTCCTTTCGCCACCTCTTTAGCCCCTTCCGGGCATGTTTCGGCTCACACGTCTTGCGAGGGTCAATGACTGTGTCATGTACGGTGTCGTTGCAGTCACTCCCAGACGGGGGGACGTGGCCCTGGTCAAGTTTCCCGAGTGGGTAAACGTCATTCAGCCCATCGGACCTGAGGATGAGCGCGAGTTTTCTCGTGGGCGCAAGGTGAGGTCTTGCGAAGTCATGTGGAGGCCTTGTCCGGCTACTCGGTCAGAGATCTTTTATCGCCTGGAGTTGACCGTTCCGCCTTGACAGTCCGTGCGGAAGAAGACGATGGATTCTCGTAATGTCTGAGGTAGATTCCCGGTGGGTCTTGGCGTTGGCTTTAGCCACTGTAGGTGGTTCGCGGAAGTGAATACAAGGGCCGCAGTCATGACAGGCAGGACTCTTTCCCTACTCCGGTGGCCACGGACACCGTTCCAACTTCGTCGTCGGAGCAAACAGCGCATGTGAAGTAGAACATTTAGCCTTGACACGGCAACTCAATTCGATCCTGCCCACGCGCCTCGATAAACACCAGAAATAATCGTGACAGTAGACATACACCCTTCACGCCCCTTTTCTCCACAGCGTTTACAAGTGAACCACACAAGATACCTAGCCAACCCCGTTTATAAGAGATAGACTCCTTGTTCACCTCCGGAGGACTCCCTGATGACTATGGAATCAATCCCCCCGAAGGGGGGTGCAGGCGAGCCGAAGGTTCGACTGTGAAGAGCCACGTTGACGTTCTTCAATCGAGTAAAGCGTTTACAAGAGGTAAACACGAGGAGAGGAGCGAGCATCCGGAAGGGTGCGCGACGGACACTACACAGAATGTGCAAGACAGTACTCTTGACTGAGCAAGTGCAACGAGCAAAGGAAGAGTGTGGAGGACACACAGACGGGAGTCACTGGCACGTACATTGCCAGTACAAACTGTACACATGGGCCACGACCGGAGGGAGGAACTGACCTTGACCGGAGGGAAAAGGTACCGCAGCTGGACGCGAGGATTGTATGTGACGGGAGGTCACTCTGTGCTTCGGCCCCCTATTACTTAAGTTTGGTTTATAGGGGGCCTCTGCTCCATGGCCCAGTCTTTAGACACCTTTCACGCACGTGATTGAGTGTAGTACTAAATTGAAGCGACCGGGGGAAGCTCAATCGTCATAAGCACCAATCAGAGGGACGAAGGATGGTACGTCACAAAGTGCTGGTTACGTAGTTTCCTTGCACCCCACACTTGGACGGGTGCTGCACCCGGACACAACAGACACCAGAGGTATAAAGAGGGGCCTCGCCCACACAGGACACTGGATTGTTCTGCTTTCCACCTACACACTCAACCCAGCGGTTGACATTCGCTTGTCTAAGCACGGACACGATGGAATAGCACCCACGGATCTAGGAGAGTGGTCCACTCCTCCACTACGTGCACGCTGCGCTGCACTCGCTCTGTCATTCCCGGAGAGGGTATGTATTGGTATCCAGGCTGGATATGGACAGATTGGTTCTGTCCTTTTCAGGCGAACCGTGTTCGTCAAACGGCAAAGCAAAGCAGTACGTGACTGGGAAGGAACAGTCGGAATGAAGCGACAGGAGAAGCAAAAAGGGAAAAGGAGACGGGAAACAGGGGAGGTGATACCCTGCCGGCGGCCTTTGGGTCCTCGGCTGCGCCTCGCTCGGAAGCCTTCTCGTGAGAAAGGGCTGGACAAGTGTCCACTGCACTCCCACTGCGCCCTGCACGGGCTCCGTTTACCGTTTGCTCCCGGGGAAAATTCTTGAACATGCGTTCAACACCGCAAGGGTGTCTCACTGACGGCGTCACCACGGACAGAGACCATGGAGTCGATCTCATGACGGATATTCTTTTGACCCGTGAGGGTTTCAAGGCAACGGCCCTTGTCGCACTTCTCTTTTACGAGGCGGTAAAAGGCTTCCTTGCTCGACTTACATTCGATATGCTTTGTCTATGTTCCGCGGAACGGTGAAGCGCGAAGCAGCGGAGGCTCTGGTCAATGACCGCTTGGACGCCCGGAGGGCACGAGTCAAAGCCGCGGAGGACTGGATTGCCTTGGGGCGTACTCTTACGAAGTACTCGGTCATTGTTTGTACAACCCTCCCACCCAAGCACGGGAGACACCCACCACGCAACAGATACATGCAGCAGCGCATTGGTCCGGCCACATCGCATCTTTGACACCCCGCCTGCCTAAACCAGTGCTGGGATAGCTTCACTTCCTTGTGCACAGGTAGACTCAACCGTGCAGGATGAGCAACAAGCCCTTGGACATACATTGTAGACCAAGCAAGTGACGGCAAGAACGCAAGGAGTATAGTAGCAGTGCACGAAGATAATTGATTTGACCTGGATGAGGTCACCAGGCTACCGACTGATCCCTCACGGTGAAGTGATGTGGTGAACTTCTCCATGCGTTGACAAGAGAGCCACCCCACGTACTGTATCCCACTCACCCGGCTACGCATCAACACCCACGGACAAACATCGTAGACTCCCACCCTCGTTTACAAGTATTCCCAATACGTTTACAAGTAGTAGTCACTGCCCCGGCTACAGACAACCATCGCCAATCCCTTCCGAGATACGAACACAACCCCGAAGGGGGTGCGCACGCGCCGTAGGGGCGGGTGTGGATGAGATACTCACGACTCTTCAATTGGTGAGACGTTTACAAGAACATCGACACAAGACGAGCACTCTTGACGGAGCAAGCGTCCACCGGGCGCGCGATGGAACAAGACACACCACACATCTACACCTGCTCACACACACCCAGGTCACTCCGCCATACAAGCACACGGACAAAATACACACTGGGCCCGCGACGGGACGGAGCATGTCTGAGCGGAGCGAGTCTTTGCACGACTGGAGGGAGTCAAAGGTACCGCAGCTGGAGGCGAGGATTGTGAGAGGGACGGAGTCACTCGGACACCCAGGCCCCCTATTACTTAAGTTTGGTTTATAGGGGGCCTCTGCTCCATGGCCCAGCTCTAGACACCTTGCTTTAGCTTGGATGTAGTTTATAACAGTTTTGTACCGGAGGGGAGACACTGAGTCATAGGAAGGTACACCCCGGCGGAGGGGTACTACGTCATTGGTCAGCTTCGCAGTTGCATGACCCCACTACAGGACGGGTTGGGAGCCCGGACGGATACAGACACTGGAAGGTATAAGAACCCAGGGTTCGCCCACTTTCTTGAACCCAGATGGTTCTCTTCCTCTCTTCCTTCTTCTGAACTGCGTTCACACTCCGCGCAAGCGCTCCGCTGACCTCGCCTGCGGCTCGCAAAGAGCAAATGGTAAGAACAGTTGACAGACTGTGGACCGGGGGGGACTCGGGAACAGACAGACACGGGAAGTGACGCTCAAAGGACACACGGACAGTGGACGACAAGCACTGACGGAGGAAAGAGAAAGGACGAGAGGCCTGACAAACGGAAACAGGTCAAGGACGGAAAGGACGTGAGGACTGATGGGGCAGGCTCGTTCTGTGTCCCGTTCCCTTCTTCACGGGAGAAGAATACTAGACTGGTGTCCACGACCCGACAAGGAGATGGAGGCGCTACCGCCCCTCGACTCGAAAGAACGGAAGACTGTTCTCTTCATCTACTTCCTCTTTTCGTTAAAAGAGAACAAAGCAGGACAATGTGAGCACTGGTTGGTGCACAGCACTCCCTCTCCGCCCTGGACGGGCTCCGATCCCGTTCTGTTCCCGCTCGTGAAGCTCAAGTCGGTATCTTGTTCACGCGCTCCCACTACGCCCTGCGGGCTGCGCTCCCGCTTGTTTCCCCTCTTTGAAAAGAAGGGAAATGCACTATGCGCTCCGGCGCTCCGTCGAGTCCCGTACCCCGGCCAACACGAACAGGATGGGAAGTGGCTGTATACACTTTTGGTGAGTGCAACGAGCCGGTGGAACCCTTGCCGAGAGGCATGGTATCTATCATACTCCGCGGGGGATGGAGTAGTCACCCGGAAGGGCAGGAGGTTGACCTTGTTGACGTGCCCGGAGATTGCATTGCGCGGAGCTGAGGACTCGTATGGTCGAGAGACAGACGGAGGATAAAGACAGAGGATGCACGCGGGAGTGCACTGGCCTGGTCACACATCGCACCGTAGACACCCCACTTGCCCGATACGGCAATCGTGATGGCTTCATCCGACACGTACACTAGACTTCATCAATTGAGTACATCGTTCACAAGGGAAACAAAGACGGCAGGCTTAAGGCCGGAGCAAGACAGGATGAGTGACGGGAAGGAACACATAGATAGAGTAGAGCGATACGTTTACAAGGTGTAGATACAAGATGGTGGACCACACACGTTTACAAGGTGAAACCCTTCAAGTAATCCACTCCTCTGATCACCCCGGAATCATTCATGACTACGGAACCCACGCCCGAAGGGTGTGCAGGCGAGCCGAAGGTTCGACTGTGAAGAGCCACACTCACAACTCTTCGACCGAGTCAACACGTTCACAAGAACAACTACACAGTCACGGGACGGAGGACCTGCGAGTGCAACGAGCAAAGGGACGAGATCAAAACACAACAGACGGAAACACGGACTGAGTGAGTTCAACGACACACACACACAACACTCTACTCTGCTCTACTGCTCACTCAGTCACCCACCCACTTGACCACACAATGCACCGACACCAGCTCAAGCCAGACTCAAGTCACTCCCACGCGTCAAACACGTACAAACAGTACCCGTTGGGCCCGCGACTGGAAGGAGCTGTTCGACCGGAGGAGTCTTTGCACGACTGGAGGAGTCAAGGTACCGCAGCTGGAGGCGAGGATTGTGAGAGGACAGAGTCACTCGGACACCCAGGCCCCTATTACTTAAGTTTGGTTTATAGGGGCCATGGCACAACGGCCCAGCTCTAGACACCTTGCGCAGCTTGGTGTGGTACTAAGCAGAAACGACGGGGGGGAGTGCATGCAGTCATAACGACCAATGAGACGAGAGGATCAGGTCGGTGCAGAGGATGCAGGTTGCGTAGCTTCCATGCACGTCCAAGTCATATGACGGGGTGGGAGACCACCCGGACACAGGTGGAGAACACACCCACGAGGTGAGCTATAAGAAGGGGGGTGCCCGCCTCTTTGACACTGGAACCTAAGACGGTTCTACTCTCCTCTTTCATTTTGAAGAGGAGGCAAGGGGACGGAGGCGCTACCGCCCCTCGACTACACAGAACGCTGCAGTTCTTTCACACCAGCCTTGACTGACTGAGACAGCAGACAGAGGACCGGAGGGATGGACGCACACATACAACGTGGCCTGGGGGACACAAGGAGAAGAAAGTGACGAGAGGAACAATCAGAGTCAAGTGACTGCGAAGAAACAAGGTGAGAAAGGTGACGAGAGGAACGGACAGACACAGAGGATCAGTGATCAAGAAGAAACGAACGGGGGGAACAAAGAGAAGAGAAGCACTCTGAGTGGACTCACTTGTCCACGGCACTCTCTTTCTTCTACACTGTCCCCGCCATGGGGACTCGGTTGGTATCCGCATCTGGGTAAGACTCCCTTGCGAACACCGTGACTCAATTGCCAGAAGGCATCGGGTGAGAACAGGTTGGACATTGTTCACTCGCTCCCCTCCGCCCATGCGGGCTGCGCTCCGCTTGCTTCCGTTTCTACACTTATCCACTGCGTTCAACAGCCCTGGCGGGCGTTTCACCAAAGCCGTTTTCGTGCCCCGGGCCTTGAGGGACTTGGTGAGAGTCAAGTGACTGCGAAGGAACACTCGGAGAGAAGGGGACGGCCCCACACACCCAAGACGGCACTCACGATGCCCTCACTCGTAGACAGACACACGGAGGAAAATAGAGATAGTTACCGCGAGGGAACATGGCTAGTCAGAGGCAGCTTCGGCCAGGTTCTGCAAGCTTCCATGCACCCACACAATTGACCGGGCGTGAGACCCGGACGCAAATGGGTCACATCCAGGGTATAAAGGCACCCGCTGCCGCCCCCCCCCTTCCAACACACATGTAGACTTCACCCCAATGCATCCCCGGCCTCTACTGGACGCAACACATCGCACACGGTCTTTTCTTCCTCCGCGTAGACCTTTCTCCATGAGCCGTTTAACAAGGAACGGAACAGATAGTAGACTCAGCCCTCCTCGTCTAGAAGAGACTGACGGAATGAATCCAGATTCCGCTGCCCGACTACACCTTGAACCCCTTTGCAAGCACCTGACAGCGTTTACAAGAGACAGACTGGAGTGATCACCTCCGGAGGATCCTTCAGAGCTATGAAGGCAATCCCCGAAGGGGGTGCAGGCAGGCCGAAGGACTGACTGTGGAGAGCCACGCTGCAAGAATCTTCAAATCGACTCAACCCGTTCACTAGGAATCTACACAGGACACGAGGGCGAGCGTCTGAAAGGCGCGCGACGGACTAAACACTACACAGTCGCACCAAAGAACAATCGTGCATACCGGTACGGACTAAGTGACGGATACCAACACACAAACACACCACCCCAAGTCACTCAGTCACACACAACCACGTGAACACCCGCACACACAACCGCCAATCACAGCCTGGGCCACGACCGGAGGGTTTTGTATGAGCGGGCGAGATCTGACGAGTGGAACGAGGAACTGGACGACTGGAGGGAGGACACTGGTACGAGCCTGGAGGGCGAAGTCGGTGTGTGACGGGAGGTCACGCATACCCCCGCGCCCCCTATATCCTTAAGTTTGGTTTATAGGGGGCCATGGCACAACGGCCCAACGTTCTAGAGCAGTGTGTTACTACAAAGTAGATACGCTGCAGTCTTTAGCACGAAAGTGACAGGAAGGAACGAAGCGGGTACTAAGGGCCAATCGAACGGAGGGAAGATGGCGCGTCACATGTCTGTTTGCTTTAGCTTACATAGACACTCCACATCTGGACGGGCGCAGGGCCGGACATTTTCAAAACCGTCGAGAGACATAAAGGAGGGCACCGCTCGACACAACAGATCCGGGGAGGACTGATCTTCTTCATTTACCCAGGCAGGTTCACTTTGCAGACAAAGCACCCACGGAGTTAACTTCTTTTTCCCGGCGGAAAAGATTGATTCGCCAGTGATTGCCTGACAGAGTTTTCTTCCTCCACCTTACACAGTTGCAAGTGGCAACGAAGGGAATATTATCCACGAAGTGGTGACGGAGTCGCTGATCACGCGAGTGATCCCGTATTCTTCATGTGTGGATGTGGTAAGTATTTGGGCTAGAGCCCTTCTCCTTTGGAAGACGCAGAGCAGTCACCTCGGGGTTTTTTCAGGAAGAAAGCGTGAGTCTTTCACTTCCTCCAGACACGAAAGGGCCGTGTCCCGAGTTTGTAGGTTCTTGTTTCCTTTCTGCCCCCAGCAGGGTTCTTGGAGAAAGCAGTGTTGGCAGCGCTACGGTCGTCGTCGTCGTTCGACTCTTTTCCGGAGCCGGTCGCGAGGAGCATACGGAGACCCGGGAGGATGTCGAGGCCTTGCTGAAGAAGCATGGCTAGGCACATGCGGTGGTTACCCATGCGAAACGTGAGGCTCTGTCGGGGTTCCAGAGGAAATCGTCTTGGTTGGAGTCCATCGATGGCCCGGCGGACATGACAAGAGTAAGAGGAGAGTTCATCTGTCGGCTAGTGCCTCGTTTCTTGTTTCTCGTCTTATTGCGTTGATCGCTTCATCTTACCCGCCCTCGTCATTGCTTCCGAAGGTGACGTACGGTGTGCAGCCGGGCGGAGAGTGACGACTACTGCCCAGGTAATCTGTGGTTTTGCACGGACTGAGACCGTGGTCACGGCACTCCCCACATTTGGACAAGGTAGGCGACTTCTCAATCCGTGGACCTGGACAGCCTGAATGCAAATAAACGGCTTGCACGTTTCACGCAAACGGACCAGGATGGGATTGCAAGTGACGGAAAGGATGGAGACTTGGACGTGTAGACACGGGAGGGGATCACCTCACTTTCCCTTTCCAGGCTTGGGAATAGCCTCACTCGGCCATCTTCACCATTCAAGCCATGCGTAGAGCAGTAGGACAGTAGACCTCGAGGGACACGACTACACTTGCCCAATGCAGCACCCATGATGCCCTCGCTCGACCACAGACATGACCACAGAAGGCGTAGACATCTCTGAAGAAGCGTTTACAAGCAGACCAGCCAAGATAGTGTACCTAAACCCGTTTACAAGATAACACATTGCAAGGGCTACCACACTGAACCTCCAATCCACTCATGACTATGGAGGCAACCCCCCGCAGGGGGTGCAGACAGGCCGTAGGACTGGCTGTGGAGAGCCACGTTGACACTCTTCAACTGAGCAAGGCGTTTACAAGCTGGTCGACTCCAGGAGGAGGAGCAAGTGTCCGTAAGGGCGCGCGACGGACTAAACACGACAATACACAATCATGAATACGGACTGAGTGACGAATACCCACACGGACACACCACTCCAAGTCACTCTCCCATACAAATACACTACAAACAATACCGTTGGGCCCGCGACTGGAGGGAGCCCTTCGACCGGAGGGAGTTTTGAACGACAGGATGGAGGTCAAAGGTACGCGACTGGAAGGAGTGTGCAGACGGTGACGGGAAGTCACTTTGACCCATGCGCCCCCTATTACTTAAGTTTGGTTTATAGGGGGCCATGGCACAACGGCCCAACGTTCTAGACAGCTTACGTTAGTATGACTGTGGTACTAGACCGAAAGGGACAGGATGGAGTGAAGGTAGTCATAAGAGCCTGGCGACTGGAGGGAAGACGGCACGTTGCTATTGGGTAGTTTGCCCGCAGGGCTTACGCCACTCCACTCTTGGATGGGTTGAGAACCCGGACACTGTACGCGTCGGAGACAAATGAAGAGGGCTTCGCCCACTTCCAGGAACCGAGGATGGTTTTTCGTTTTCTCATTTTCCCGGAGGGCAGTCAGCGGAGTGATTTGATTCTTGCGGAATCACCTTTGCCTGTTCCCGACTCTTTGAAGGAGTCCACACGCAACGCTCTGCCCACCCGGCATCCGAGCCCAAGCGGGGGAGAGACACGTCACACAGGATTGTGCAACCGGTGGAGGTTTTTCGCCATGGGTTTTCACTTGTGCTGGAGCACAGCTCTTGTTACTTCTTATCCAGCGATCGAGTAGCGCCGGCTAGGTCTGACATCGCACCCACGGAGTCTCGCTTTGGACGGGAGTCTTTCCTCCCCTTGGTCAGTGGGGGGAGGCAGCATGGAACTGCCACCTTTGCACGCGACATGTCCTGCGGACGATCTTTCTGGCTTCATGCCGAGGCCCTGGCTTTGTTACTGCTGCAGTCACCGGTCTTGCTCTGCCTCCCGAGCCCAGCGCTGGTGCAAACGTTGGGTCTTCATCCACTCGGTCACGAGACACAGTCTGTCGACTTCTTCGCTTTCGGAGAAACTCAGCGGATGCCTAGGTCCCAGAGACTTCTGTTACTCGGCGGCACAGTCTGCACGGGGCGGCCTTTTCCATCACAGAGTGTTGCTCTACCTAGACCCGGACAACGGAGGCTCGGCTCCAAGGATGGCGATAGACTGGAGACACTTCTGGCGGCAGCCCCTCTATGGTCGCCTCGGAGAATGCGGGACTCTCGAGGTTCATCCTTGCACCGCTTTCTTGCTGCGTCGGAAAGATGCAGACGCAAGTGTCCCTTTGGCTCCGGGACATGATGAGGAGGATGTCGTCCACTCGGGTTCTCGTCAGTTGTTGGACCATTTTTGGGACGACATGGTTGACACGGGCATATGGGAGGTATGACGGGCTTGATGCAGTCGTGCAGCTTTTTCTTTCGTTTGGTGGTCCTTTTCGAACACAGCGTCGGCGCTGCGGGTGTACTCGGCTTGTAGAGGGCCGACTTGCTCGATTGAGATTGAGTAGTTTCCGTTTTCGGATGTCACGATAGCTTCACCTCTCGAAGTGCAGATAGTATGCGCACATGGATCTCTTAATATTGAAGTGAACTTGACTTTTCTTCGTCACATGCTCTCTCCTTCTATGATCACACCCACCCCGCTACAGATAAACACCACCCATATCGTAGACCTAACCCGTTTACAAGCTCACCCAATCCCGTTTACAAGGGACAGACTTGAAGATCACCTCCGGAGGACTCATTCACGACTATGGAGGCAATCCCCAAAGGGGTGCAGACAGGCCGAAGGGCTGGCTGTGAAGAGTCACACTCACGATATTCGATTGAGTACGACGTTTACAAGCCGGTCTTCACGCGACGGGAGGAGCAAGCGTCTGAAAGGCGCGCGACGGACACTACACTGGACGACATAAGACGAGAGGCTTGACCGAGCGATCGTAGAGAGCAAGGGAACGAGTGAGCCAGGCGAACACAATTGAAAAGTACCGGGCACGTACGAAACACATACAAACAGTACCTCTGGGCCACGAACGGAGTGAGTTGATCGACCGGAGGGAGAGTTCGACGGAGGAGAAGGTACACGACCTGGAGGGGAGTGATGGGTGTGACGGGAGGTCACTCTGTGCCTTTGCCCCCGAATACTTAAGTTTGGTTTATAGGGGGCCATGGCACAACGGCCCAGCCCCAGTTCATAGGTAGCTTTCCCGCCCAGGGATTGACTACAGTACATAGCACGGAAGGACGGGACGGACAGCAGTGAGTCATAACAGCCTATCTGAATGGAGGGAGGATGCTGGTTCTCATTGGATAGCTTCCACGTAGTGGTTGCATAGCCAGGCAAGTATGGACGGGGAGACCCGGACATATGCGGGAGCGCAAACATTGAAAGATTATAAGAGGGGACGGAGCCCTCCAACACACCACTGAACCCAGCACGGTTCCTCTCCTCTTCATTTTCCTTGGCGAAGAGGGCAATGGCGTCTACGGCGCGACCAGAGGACCGCCTGGTGAGAACAGTCTAGTCACGGGAGACTACATGGTGGCTGCGCCACGACAAGACACCGGACGGTAAGGACTATTGACAAACACAGACAGGGACAAGAAGGACACTCTGGGTGAGAACCTACCCGGAGCACGAGCAGTGACGGTCTAGAGACATGGACAGACTCGGGTTTTGTCCTCTTACTTTCGTCGAGCAGAAAGCATCGTTTGAACTGAAATCACCGGGATACCGGTGGTCAAGAGACACGCACAGGCCTGTTCTGTTTTTTTCCTTGTTTCTTTCTTCCCGTGGAAGGAGAAAGCATCAGGTGCCGACTGACTGGTGCACGCGTTCCCGCCGCAGCCCTCGGCCGGGCTTGCGCTCCACTTGTTCCCCTTGGAGGATTTCGGTCGGTATCCGCATCTTGGGAGACTCGATCTGTATCCTGTGCACGCGCTTCCACTGCGCCCTGCGGGCTACGCTCCCGCTTGTTTCCGTTCTCGAGGAAAAGGGAATGCACTCCGCGCGCCCGGGCGCTCCGTCGACCACCATCCCGCGGCCAATTGGACAGGACAAGAGTCGGTGTGGACTCGTTGGGTGAGAGAAGCGAACCGCCAAAGCCCTTGCCGAGAAGCACGGCAGAAACACGCCCGTGGGAGAAGCAGTGACGAGAGGGAAAAGACTGAAACGTCGGAAGACAAGCAGTCGGACGCTGAGGGGGCAACCCCGCCTTCCTTTTCGAGTCGTCACGATGCCCTCACATGGCACGTAGACGGCAGACGGCAGCCCCTGTGAACGTATAGGCCAAGAAGCACCCTGACCTTCAGACTATCTCCGCGCAGACAGTTGGACGGCAGACCTCAAGGACCGTAGACCCAGCCCTCGGGAGAAGAATCGGAAGGAGGAACAGTGACCGTGGGGAAAGCGCCACAGCAACCCAGGACAGCAGAGGAAGCGACAGGGGGAGCGGGCAGAAAATGTGGCACGGAAGTAGAAGTACAGATAGAGTGACCACGTTCACAAGGGGCAGACTGAACCTATGCTGCTGAATAGAAGCACCCACCGCCCCGGCTACCACATGAAACCTATAAGCATCCTAGATAGAAACCGTTTACAAGTACACTCAACGTAGGGGGCCATGGCACAACGGCCCAGCCCATAGACACCTTTCACGCACGTGATTGAGTGTGGTACTAGCACGGATGGACGGGACGGGAAGAAGTGAGTCATAAGAGACAGCTCGACAGGGGGGAGAGGGTCACGTTTCGATTGGATAGCTTCCACGTAGTGGTTGCATAGCCAGTTGCAGAGATGGACGGGGTGGCAACCCGGACATGGGTGGGGACCCCACAGAGAACGGAGTGTTTAAAGGGCTTGATGCCCGCCCACTTTCTTTCGACAAAACCTGGCAAGGTTCTGATCTCTTCTTATACACCGGGCTGGTTGATATGGTTTGAGCATACGGAGACCTCTCACTTACCAGAGTAAGTTCACGTTTCCGTTCACAATCGATTGTGTGTGTTCCCGGAGGGTTACTACCTGACGACGGGATGGTTGACTCTTTTCCTGAGCCGGGGAGGCTTTACTGATGCTGCCTGCGGCACGACTCGACGATAGGAGAGGGGATAAGAGGAGCCACCGCCCCTCTCGTACAGCAGACGATAAACTTTTTCATGTAGCCCGGGAGGGTTTGGTCGAGAAGACAGTAAGTTGGAACGAGGAAGGAATCTTTCTTTAGGATCCAAGCGGATCGGACAAGAGTCTTGTGGTGGCTTGGTTGGACGGGTGTCCACTCCACTTCCTCTACGCCCTTGACGGGCTCCGATTCGTTTGTTCCGGGGACATATATTGAACATGTGTTCGACAACCCGGGAGGTGTCTCACCACAGGCTTTTGCATGGTCTAAGACCTTGGCGAGATTGTCGAATCATACGGCGTACATGCACAACCCGGTGACGAGAGGAGCCGACGGGAAATGCGACATGGGAGGAGCCTTCTGAACATCCACCTGGCACTTGGGGACACGGATGGAGAGTGGCCGCTCTGAGCAGTCATAGGGCAGCACACTTGAATCGTTTATCGATCGTAGCACATCGTAGACAGAGACACGGGACTGTATAGTACCATCTCTTTGTTAGCAAACATGCACCCAGCAGTGCATTCATTGTAGTAACCCCACTTGCCCCAACGGGACTTGGGAATGGCTTCACTTGTAGATGCTCAAAAGACCGTGTTCATCGCTCAAAGTAGAGTGTGACGATATAACGTACGTAAATGGTGTAGTGCCCGTGACGGTGCTATATTCTTAATTCGTATCGAAACCCTATTTGTTTTTCTTCTTGACGATGGCTTCGCGACCCAGGGGAGCGACACGTAAAGCCTTTACTAGTAGACTATCTACACTCGACCCAAAGGGTCTTTAGAAGAGACCTACATGTAGTTTTAAAAAAGAGAGTCACAATGGCCTCACTGAATGAATGCGACCAGGGAAGGAGCAATAAGTAAAGCATTAACGAGGGAATGACCCTTGACGTAATCTAGTCCCCACAAAGTCACGATGGCCTCACTCAAACGTTTACAAGAGAGCCTGAAAAGATAGTGTACCTGAACCGTTTACAAGAACACTCCTTGCAAACACTACACTTCTTATGATCACCCCCGGAGGGCATATCATGACTACGATAGCAATCCCCCGCAGGGGGTGCGACTGAGCCGAAGGTTCAGGCGTGGACAGCAGCGAAGCGTCACATTCACAATCCTCGACCGAGCAATACGTTTACACGCGAGTCCAACCTACCACGGGATGGAGGACCGCGACCGAAGGGGAGCAAGGGACGAGACCAAACACACAAAAGAACCGGAAGGTCACTATTGCACACAAACAGACCGAGCAGCTACATCCAACACTCTCCGTTGGGCCCGCGACTGGAAGGAGCTGGTCGACCGGAGGGAGCCCTTGGACGACGGGACGGAGGAAAAGGTACGAGCCTGGAGGGCGAAGTTACTGTGGGTGACGGAGTCACTCACTGCATGTGCCCCCTATTACTTAAGTTTGGTTTATAGGGGGCCATGGCACAACGGCCCAGCCCATAGAGCAGGATGAACGCACGTGATTCACTGCAGTACTAAAGCGACAGAGACAGGCGGGAACGGAGCAGTGCTGAAGGCTTGTGTGACGGAGGGAGCACGCCGCGTTTCAATTGGCTAGTTTGCCCGCAGGGATTACATAGCCACTCCACAACTGGCCGGGGCAGGCACCCGGACATTCATGCATCATACGGGAGGTATAAGAGGGGACGCCCGCGCACTTTCCTTGAGTTGGGCAAACTCAAGACTTTTTTATTTTATTCGGAGACAATGACGGAGTCTCATCCTTCCCGTCAACACTTCCGGAGAAGCAAAAGCTTTCCGCGACGGGGAACTGGCGGTCATGAGACCGAGCTGGAGACGTGGCACAGCGAACGGGAGTGAGTGCTTTCTTTTGAGGAGCAGAGAGCTCGTTGAACGGGACGAACAAACTCCCTCGCACTTAGTGGCGTGGCCCCTTGGGAGCATATCCACCCTGGCGGGGTACTAAACCTGTCTGTCGCCCCATCGGAGCCGTTGGTTCGGGTCTCGGCTCTTGGAGAGCGGTGCGGAGTGGTCTTTGCCCGTGATGCTGACGGAACAGTGCCGTCGCGAGAGTCCCGCCTGAATTTCTTCGGCTTCCTCAGAAGGAGTCGGCGTGTTCTGGAATGACATGCTGTGCCCACTCGGATTGCGCTCGGCTGAAAGAGCGTCAATGGTGTCGCAGGTGGTACTTTCTACGGTGGATATCGTCGCCAGCCGTTAGGCCCCTGGACATGTCCTACGAGCTGCGAGAGCGACTGGGCAAGCGGACCTTTCGCTATGCTGCCGTCTCCAGGACGGGAATCTTCGAGGCCTTGTTGAGGCTCGAACCGGATGGTGAGCCGGGCGATGCACCTTTGGTCTGTCCGCTCCCGGTGTCTTTCCGATTCGACGCGGAGAGAAGTCGTGCATGGCACTTACCTTGCTGCTGGGACGCTGTGCAGTGCAACGTGCCGGTTTGGTTGGCGTGCTTTAGGAGACGGGCGACCGCGTCTTGCTCGGAGACCAGTGCTTGTTGACGAGCCTGTGGGATGAAATCCGACGTATGACAGAGAGGGCGAAAGTGAAATATAGAGAATCACTTTCCACTGGGTCATCTCACCTTCCCGATATGGGTGAGGATGTTTCCCTTTCCCGTGGTCTGAGGAGACGGGCTGTGGTGGACAGTCCCGAGGAACCATGAACTGCTCAGGGTGAATGGCAAGGACAAAGGCTTCAAGTGATGAATCATTCCCAGGAGGAGTACGCATGCGGAAGAGTATAGAGAGAACCTGAATTTGCGAACTCTCCTCCACCCGGCTACACATGGCAATCTACCAGCACCGTAGACCCAAACCGTTGACAAGTGATCCGAATGCGTTTACAAGGTGACACATTGCACGTAATCTACTCTGAGGATCACCCCCGGAGGGCACTTCATGACTACGGACATTACACCCGAAGGGTGTGCATACGGGCCGAAGGACCGGATGTGAAGAGTCACGTTGACGATTCCTCGATTGTGTAAATCGTTTACAAGCCGGTCTTCACGCGACGGGAGGAGCCAATGTCCGTGAGGGCACGCGACGGACACCACACAGTACAACAACTCACACACACCGAACGGTACACACACGACTGAGTGACAAACAAACAGCACAAACAACCTCGCCCAGTCACTCAGTCCCAACCGCGCACGTGAACAACTACAACCCTCGACCACCAATCACAGCCTGGGCCACGAGCGGAGCGAGTTCTGTCTGAGCCGGAGGCGAGATTGACGACTGGAGGGAAGTCAGAGGTACCGAGCAGGCGGCGAGGGACTAGTAAAGGGACGGAGTCACTTTTACTCTTGGGCCCCCTATTACTTAAGTTTGGTTTATAGGGGGCCATGGCACAACGGCCCAGCCCATAGGAACGGAAAGTCCCGCAAGGGGCAGAAGTGATGTACATAGCAGTATTGAACAGGCGGGGAAATACTTGGTCATAAGAACCAATCAGAGGGACGAAGGATGGTACGTCACAGAGTGTAGCTTGCCTTGGCTTGCATACACATCACATGCTGTGCGGGGCGGAACCCGGGCACGAGGGGGGAACACACTTCCGCAGAAGTACATAAAGAGGGCGTGCCGCCCACTTCCTTCCGACCTCAGACGGTCCGTTCTCTCCCATCTCGAGCAGGCTGCTCTTTGGCTTGATGCCCATACTGCCTTTTCCGTCAAGGAGCACGAAGACTCTTCTCTACGTTGCCCATCGTTTGGTTCGTGGGCAGCCAACCCCTCCCACCCCGGAGGACGGGACTATGCTAAAAGGGGAGTCGAGTAGACCTCCCGAGGTTCGCTTGTGCGTCACGGCAAATACCGCTGCTGGGACAGTTGTCTTCCCGGTCAAGGAACGCACTGTGTCGGACACTTCTTCCTCGTCAGATCACGATGCTGGGCACGGAGGCCCTGTGGGGGGTTTTGTACCCTGATTCTCTGTGGACCGAGTCAACGTTGCCGGTGAAGGAGGGGTTTGGCTTTGACTGTTGGTTCTTGGGCAGCATTGCCCGAGAACGTCCGAAGGTGAAGCGAGAGCTTGACCGGGCGCACGACGTCCTTGAGGTCAAGGATGACGACATGACTCGTTCGTTTACCGTCCTGCAGACGGAAGCTTGGGCGATTGCGCGCTTCGCGACCCGACACGTCCTGCCGACGTCTAAGTACGACACTCAGCCCCAGGTGCAAGCTGGCGGCTTGTGGGTGGCTAGCGACCGTGACGACCCCTATGATTGCTGTGAGCGCGTGTGCTTGGAACACGGCGTGGACTCGTTTGTCCATCTCTTCTTGCAGAACGCCACGAACTCGCGCATGCCGGCGAATCCAATCCCGGACGATCGGGTTTCGGTTCTCCGCGGACTCGTCTACGGGGTTTTCCGGGACCTCGCACACTGCTCTCTGCAGGACAGACCTTGTTGCAATCTGCTCCTTCGCCGGGAGAATCCTCAAGAACAAATCGCGATGAATGACGAGCAGGTGGACGCGCTATGGTGCGCTCACAGCTACTTTACCTTGGCTATTCTAGCGAGACATGTGCACAGCGTCAGCATGTACAAACTGTTTGTGGATCAGTTTCGGCGTTTGTGGGCTCGCGTGCTGCACGCCTTGGAGACGGGAGAAGATGCGCCCGGCCTTGCGAAGAAGTAACCACCCTGCTTGATCGTGGTGTTATAGATCACTCAATGGAACAAGAAGCGTGTATTTATACTGAATGGTTATGACAATACCAGGACATTCAATGTCCTCCTAAAGCGGCCTCAGACCGTTTACAAGTGCATGACACGCGTTTACAAGTGAATTGACTCCGAGAATTCCACTCTGAGGATAAACCCCGTAGGGCACATCACGACTATGGAATCAACCCCCGAAGGGGGTGCAGTGAGCCGAAGGTCGAACTGTGGAAGCCACGCTCAAGAATCTTCAATTGAGTAACGCGTTTACAAGGGAATCTACACAGAGAAGAGGAGCGAGCATCCGTCAGGGTGCGCGACGGACTCCCAACAACACAGTCACACCAAAGAACAATCGTGAATACGGACCGAGTGACGAATACCAACACGAACACACCACCCCAAGTCACTCGGTCATACACTCCACACCCAAACAGTACCCGTTGGGCCACGACCGGAGGGAGTTTTGTATGAGCGGAGCGAGTTGGACGACTGGAGGGAGCCCTTTGACGGAGTCAACAGTACCGAGCCGGAGGTGAGGGACACAAAGGGACGGGAAGTCACTGTCACCCCCGGGCCCCCTATTACTTAAGTTTGGTTTATAGGGGGCCTCTGCTCCATGGCCCAGCTCTAGACACCTTGCTTTAGCTTGGATGTAGTTTATAACAGTTTTGTACCGGAGGGGAGACACTGAGTCATAGGAAGGGACTTGACGGAGAGAAAGGACCACGTCGATTGGATAGCTTGTGCAACTTGCATATCCACCCCACTTACGGTCGGGTTGGTGCAACCCGGACACATCCAGCATACGGAGTATAAGACCAGGTGGTCGCCCACTTTCCTGAACCCGAGAAGGTTCACGCTTTCTCTTTCCACTCAGGCAGAGAGAGACACAACCCGCTCGGAGAAAGGGTAAACTGACGGTCGGGAGACGCCACCACATACACGGACGGACAAGCAGAAGCGATGGGAATCGGTACAGTCCATAAAGTCGTGGACGCAGGCGGCGCTTTTCATCGTGGAGATGTAGACGGACCGTCGTCCACTTGTTGCGGATGGGTTTTTACCATCGCCCAGTGGCAGCACATCCTGGATGCCTCTACGCTCTTGCGGCGGGAGCTGGAGGAGAGCCGCGCCTGGTCTGCTTTGTCGGATGATATGACCCGCCCGTTTGGCCAGCTCGAGAGAGCTGCACGAGGTATTATGTTCCGTGCTGCATCGTTTCTCCGGGACATCCCGGTTTGGCCATGTCGTATGGCTTTGCCGCATCAGCTGCAGGGTTTTGCAGCCCTACCCAAACGAGGCGGATCACAGCCTGGGCTGTCTTGTCTTTGCATTTCGCCGGTGCCACTTGGCTGGTTTGCGGGAAGACGACCGAGAGAGTGGTCTCTTTGCTGGACACGTTCTGGGCAGTGTACGGGCGTGTCTTTTGCAGGGCTATGGACCCGAAGAGGGCATCATTCGTGCATGTTGCGACCACGCCCGCTGCGTCAATCGCCTAGGTTTGACCAGTGTGACTCTTGAGCAGGCTCAAGGTCTTCTTTGTGTGTACACCCACTTGACGGCTCTTGCTTTCGCCGTGATGGCCGATAGCACTGATGCGGTGGAGACGTTGAAGGCCCGCTTTGACCGTCTCTGGAAGCGGGTGCATCATCTCCTGCTTGCCGGACAGGATGATCTCTGTCCTCGTTTGCCTACTTTGACTCGATAGTTTGTTGTCTGGAGTGCATCGTGAGCACGGACGGGGAAAGGAACGCGGTGCTGGCACGATCTCGACTTGTTCTCTTTGACTTGCAAAGGAGGAAGCCGGGTTGCATTCTGAATGCCTTGATGAATCGTCTGACTGTAGATTGGAGTAGGCCTCGCATCCGTTTACAAGTAGATCACGTAGATAGTGTACCCACCCTCGTTTACAAGATCATCCACTTCCTTCACTCTGTACTGAATTATCACCCCCGGAGGGCCCATTCACGACTATGGAATCAACCCCCCCGAAGGGGGGTGCAGACAGGCCGTAGGACTGGCTGTGAAGAGTCACACTCACGATATTCAATGGAATCAACTCGTTTACAAGGAAGTCGACACAAGACACGGGACTGGTGACCGCGACCGTATGGGAGCACGGGAACAATTGTTGGCAACCACAAGCACGAGAGCACCGAACAGAATGAGCGTCAACCTTCATACCATCTTCAATCGAACACAACCCGTTCACAACATCACTCACGTTCACGAAGCACACAAGACTGAGTGCAACGCCACACAACAGACCCACTCACGCACTCAGTCAATCCGCGTACGTGAACCACACACTACACATGACCAACCCCCAACCAATCACAGCCTGGGCCCACGACCGGAGGGAGTTTTGTATGAGCGGAGCGAGATCTGACGAGTGGAACGAGGAACTGGACGAGAGGAACGAGGACACTGTGACCGAGCCCGGAGGGTGAGATTGTGTGTGACGGGAGGTCACTCTGACTGCCGCGCCCCCTATATGCTTAAGTTTGGTTTATAGGGGGCCATGGCACAACGGCCCAGCCCCAGTCCTAGACACCTTGCGCAGCTTGAGTGTGGTACTAAATTGAAGTGACCGGCGGGAGCTCAATCGTACTAAGAGGCAGCCACACAGGGAGGGTGACGCCACGCACTCATTGGATAGTTTGCTGGCACAGCTTACATATCCATCACTCCACTTATGGACGGGTTCAGAACCCGGACACTCACACATACACGGAGTATAAGAACGGGAGTTCGCCCATCTCAATGAACCCAGGTGGTTTGATTTGACTCTTCCATCTTTCACCCGAGTGGGTGTTTCTTGGAGAACACAGCAACCGGAGGGTACACGTCAATATCCCCGGAGGGAAGTCTAGGGGAATCGAATCTCGGTCAAGAGACTGCACCCAGCAAGGTAAGGCCACAGACACGGAGGGATCGCCGGGGGCTCGACCCCCTCAGCGCGTACTTGCGCTTTCTGCTGTCTTTGGGACAGAAGGATAAGTTCTTCCTTTTATCGTTGTAGGAGACTACCCTTCACGTGCATGGAAGCAACGGTCGGAGACAAACAGACAGAGGATAAGGAGGGCTGCGCCCCTCTCAACCCAACACATCCGAGCAGGATTGATTTTTGTTTTATGTACCCAGGAAGGTACTCTGTGTGACAGAAAGCATTGAAGCAGAGGAACCCCTCCCGTCCCCGTGGGAACACCAAGGGACAAATAGAGTAAAGCGTCACGGGAGGAGCAGGAAGCAAGTTGACGAGACTTCTTCTCTTTTACGCAGTGCTGAGAGATTTCCTCTTCGTTTTGCTTGCCAAACGATACGGACAGATACCGTGGCGGGAGCTGCTCTTCCCCATCCAATTGGCAAAGGGTGGTGGTGACGGTGAGTCTTTCCCTGACTTGACCTGAAACCAGGGCAAGGGCGAGAGCCTGTTCCTTCATGCAGTGAAGGGCTGCATCTTGACTACTTCCTTGGCTATGTGCAACGGCTGAGAGTAGTCGCTCCGACGGGCAGGAGGTGATCTTGTTGACGTGCCCGGAGATTGATTGCACTGCTCTGAGCAGTCATCGAGCAGCAGACTCGGATCGTTCATCGACCGTAGCCCACCCGACAGAGACCCGGGGGGAGACGAGTGGCCCACACTCCGCTGGGGACACAGTACACACGCAGCAGCGCATTGGTCCGGCCACACAATCGCCCCGTACACACCCCCACCTGCCCAAAACAGACTTGGGAATGGCCTCACTTCCTCGTAAACATGTAGACTCAACCATGCAAGGATAGACGGGTAGAGACACACTAAGGGACGGGATGACGGGAGGAATCTACACTAAACCCCGAACATATCAATCGCAGATAGTAGATTGAACTGTCCTGGTCACCGCATCCACTTGGCTACAGATAAACATCACCAAGAACGTAGACCCAAACCCTCACGTAGACAGCCTAAGCGTTTACAAGATCATGAGCTTCAAGTACAACACCCTGAGCATAAGCCCCGCAGGGCATTTCAGAGCTACGGAATCAACCCCCCGCAGGGGGTGCGCACGCGCCGAAGGTGCGGGTGTGAAGAGCCACGCTCAAGCACAGAGACTGAGGAAGTCCGTTTACAAGTGGAGCACACAAGAGGAACACTCTTGACCACGCGAGTGAACACGAGCAAGGGAACAACAGTGCAAAGACAGACACAGACAGGAACCAATACACCAACCCAGATGAAGTCACTCTCCCGTACAACCCACACCCACGCACAACCCGTTGGGCCCGCGACTGGAGGGAGCCCTTCGACCGGAGGGAGTTTTGAACGAGTGGAACGAGGTCAAAGGTACCGATCCGGAGGTGAGGGACACAGAGGGACGGGAGGTCACTCTGACTGCCGCGCCCCCTATATGCTTAAGTTTGGTTTATAGGGGGCCATGGCACAACGGCCCAGCCCATAGAGCAGGATGAACGCACGTGATTCACTGCAGTAGTAGACCGGAGCGACAGGGGAGAGCACAGGTAGTCATAGCAGCGCATCCGACAGGGGGGAGGTCGCGGGTCCAATGAGGGCAGGTTACGCCAGTTTCCTTGCCCCCACACTTGGCCGGGTTGGAACCCGGACAGACACAACACACGCGGCTTGGGACAAAGCCATATAAAGGGGAGGACACCCCCCCGAGCAGAGCGACCATCAGGAGGACTCGCACCTGTTTTTCTTTTTTGGAATTCTCAGTCAGCATCACGGAACTGCACCATTCTTTCCCAGCGGAAAGAGAGACAATCCAGGGTAGGTCTAGCCCTCTTCCCAGGGAACGGAAGGGACGAATAATAGTCCGGAGGAACCTGCTTCTGTAAGCAGATAGTCACGTGACCGCGCGTCGTTCCTAGGGTGACACGCATGTTTTGGGAGATCCTGCGGGGCTGGCTTCACTCATGGTGGTCATCGCCATTACTGTCGTCTCCTACTGATCAAGCAGATCTAGTTAGCACCGGCAGTGCTTTTTCTTTCACATCTCTTCAATCAGCGATGGAGGCAGCACCAGCCCTTCCACAGCCCTCTTTTCCGCGGGTGGCGGACAGTTTATCGGCTTTGTCCGAGGAGTTCTCGCGGTGTCAGAACCTGCCGGCGGTCGATGGTGGTCTTCGACTCACACAAGCGCTTGAAGCGATACGAAATGACTTGCGGTCTGAGATGCGCATAATGCGGAATGAGATGCAGACAATCAGCAGGAAGCTGGACGGCTTGGACCACAAAGTAGATGGTTTGGATCGGAAGGTAACGGTCTCGTAAGTCGAGCCGTGAGTTTTCTTCTCAGCATCGGTTGCTGACTTCTTCCCCGTTCGGTAGGAACCGGAACGCAGTGGTGCGAGCTCGGAATGGCACGGTTGTCCGCGGAGACATGGACCTGGTGCCCCTGCACAGCGTTCTCACGGGCGAAGTGATCGATGATTTTCCCGACAACGTGGATCAACTGGAGCGACTGCATGGTGAGTTGACGTCCCCGGTCTTCAGGTGCTATACTCATCGTTTTCATGATAGCGCGAGACGTAGATCAGTTGCTGCGCCACCTAGGGGAACCTGTGACAGGCTCGGCAGCGGAGAAGAAGAGGAATCTGAAGTTTGCGACAGGGCTAGTGACACGGGAGCTGTGATGCTTCTTCTTTGTCTTTTCTTGTATGCCCGAGGGCTTCTTTCCGATAGCGTTGGCGTTTAGGAACTTTAACCGGATGGGGACTTGACGATCCCCTCACTTGGTGACCAAACAACGTTTATAAGTAGAGCCGAAAAGATAGCATGCCTGCAACCGTTTGCAAGAGGATATTTTGCAAGAGACATTACTCTGTTACAAGGGAGTAAACAATACTGTAGCCTTTTAATAACCGCTTGACCATAGATTCTTTTCTTTTCTTAAGCGTTTACAAGAACACTACGCTGCAAGGGCTACAGACAATCGTTTCCAATCCCACTCATGACTACGGAATCAACCCCCCGAAGGGGGTGCGACCAGGACGCAGTACTGGGCGTGGAGAGCCGCGCTGCAAGAGACTCAGATCCAGTCAACACGTTTACAAGCACATCCACGTTCACGAAGCACACAACACTGAGTGACGAACCACCCACAACACAACCTCACCCAGTCACTCAATCACACCCGCACACGTGAACACCATACAACCCGCACCAGCCAATCACACACTGGGCCCACGACTGGAAGGAGCCCTTCGACCGGAGGGAGTTTTGAGCGAGTGGAACGAGGTCACCAGTACACGACAGGAAGGAGTGGACACAAAGAGACGGGAGGTCGCTTTGACTGCCAGGCCCCCTATTACTTAAGTTTGGTTTATAGGGGGCCTCTGCTCCATGGCCCAGTCTTTAGACACCTTTCACGCACGTGATTGAGTGTAGTACTAAGCAGAAACGACGGGGGGGAGTGCATGCAGTCATAAGAGCCAATCGAACGGAGGGCAGATGGCGCGTCACACATGCAGGTTACGTAGTTTCACTGCATACCCCACTACTGGACGGGCGCAGAGCCCGGACACTGTACGCGTCGGAGACATAAGAAGAGGATTCGCCCACTCACTTGAACCTTGGATGGTTCATTCCTTCATCCACCTTCCATATGGAAGCTGTCGGCTCTCGGCATCAGGGGAGCGGGAAATTCCCGGTGGAACTGTTTTTCTTTTTGTGTACTCACTCTGCACAGGCCTCCTTCACTCGCGTGAGTCAAGATGGATTGACTGGTCTACCAGCCCGAACGCGTCCTTTGTCTCTCTAGAGACGCGCTACGCACTATTTATCGGGTTAGGTGCCCGCTTGCTGTCATCTGTGCTGGGCACAGTCTTGACTCTTGCCATTTCACCACACCCGGCGACCGAGCAGAGCTGGCTTGGCCTACAACTTCACGCACTTTTCTCCAGCGGAGCTTCGACAGGAGTCTTCCTCTTCCTGTTGGTGTATAGTGGGCAGCATGGGTCTGCCACCTTTTCATGGGACAGTTTCTGCCTACTGTCCTCCACTTCTCACCTCATGGACGGGGGACTGCGACTGTTGCGATCACTCGTTTTGTTGGCGCCCGAGGCTCAGCGCTGGTGCGAGCGATGGGTTTTTATTCTGTCAGTGACGAGACAGAATCTTTCAACCCTCTGTCTGTTCGCGAGACTGAGGACTCCTCGGTCCCAGGAGCTTCGTCTACTGGGCGGCACAGCGTGCACAGGACGGCCTCTTTTTCCACAGAGTGTTGTTGCATCTCGGTTCGGATGACGCAGGGCTCAGCTACGAAGAGAGTGGTGCCTTGCAGCATCATATGGGGTCAGCGCCAGATGCCGGTATTGCTGCGGACTCGGATTTCTCGGAGGCCATTGTTGCGCGGCTGTCTTGCTGCGCGGAGCAGAGGAGGGTGCAAGTCCTTTTCTGGGCTTCTCACATGGTCAGGGACGGTACGGTCAGCTCTGGCTGTGAAGGGCTCCTCCCTATTCTCTTGCATGATATACAGAAGGCTGGTGCCTCGAAGGCATAGTTTGTCTATAATGTGTGGCTTTCATTGGGGATTTTCATTTGTGTGTTGGGAGCGTCGGCGCTGCGGAGACCTTTCCTATTTTGGATGTCACGATGGCTTCACTTAGGCATGCACTCACACAGAGTAAGGCCTGTAGTAGAGATACACTTCACCCGACCCTGCACTCCACTCGTGCATCTGGCTAGACAATACACGGCTACAGATGGTCATTCCAGACATGCGTAGTCTTTTACAAGAGCGTTCATTCAATCCCTCCAGGACAGACAAATGTCACAAAGATCGTAGACTCTCGACCGTTTACAAGGTCAAACCCTTCCCGGCTACCACTTTGATGATCACCCCGGAATCCTTCACCACTATGGACATTACCTCCGAAGGAGGTGCATCGAGCCGGAGGTCGAGATGTGGAGAGCCACGCTCACGACTCTTCAATCGAGTATGACGTTTACATGACAGTAGAGACACCACAAGAGGAGCAAACGGAGTGCGACGGACACAGACACGCGTGCCGGCAGACTCAAAGTCAACAACACCACACGTGAAAGTCACTCGTCCCTACAAGCACACAGACCAATCACACACTGGGCCATCCGACTGGAGGAGGAAGACGACCGGAGGGAGATTTGGACGACCAGAGGGAGGTCAACAGTACCGAGCCGGAGGTGAGGGACACAAAGAGACGGGAGGTCGCTTTGACTGCCAGGCCCCCTATTACTTAAGTTTGGTTTATAGGGGGCCTCTGCTCCATGGCCCAGTCTTTAGACACCTTTCACGCACGTGATTGAGTGTAGTACTAAGCAGAAACGACGGGGGGGAGTGCATGCAGTCATAAGAGCCAATCGAACGGAGGGCAGATGGCGCGTCACACATGCAGGTTACGTAGTTTCACTGCATACCCCACTACTGGACGGGCGCAGAGCCCGGACACTGTACGCGTCGGAGACATAAGAAGAGGATTCGCCCACTCACTTGAACCTTGGATGGTTCATTCCTTCATCCACCTTCCATATGGAAGCTGTCGGCTCTCGGCATCAGGAGCGGGAAATTCCCGGTGGAACTGTTTTTCTTTTTGTGTACTCACTCTGCACAGGCCTCCTTCACTCGCGTGAGTCAAGATGGATTGACTGGTCTACCAGCCCGAACGCGTCCTTTGTCTCTCTAGAGACGCGCTACGGAGTAAGTTAGGGGCCGAGGTGCCCATATATTGTTTACATTTGTGCTGGACACAAATCTTCTCCTTTCACTTCACCTAGCGGCCGGGCAGCCTTGATCTGGCCTCCCAACTCTACGTACGTACGTTCCCGGAGCGGAGCCTGGGCCAGAGTCTCTTCGGTTCGTCAATTTTGGGCAGCATGGATCTGCCAGCTTCCTGCGAGACAATTTTTGCCCGCCCTTCTCTGCCCACGGCAAGGACACGAGACCGCGGATGCTGCTGCAGCCATCCGTTTTGTTGTTCTCTACGGATTCAGCGCTTCTGCGAGCGGTGGCTTTTTCTCCTGTTGGTGACAACACACAAGCGCTCGGCTTCTTCTTTTTCGGAGACTCTAAGGGACTGTCTGGGTCCCAGGGACTTTTCTACTCGGTGGCGCAGCGTGCGCAGGATGGCCTCTTCATCCACAGGGTTCTACTGTGGGCTGGCCCGAACGCCGGAGGTTCAGTCGCGAGGATTGCTGCACGCTGCAGACTCGGCTTGGACCTTCACTTCCTCCAGTTGCTGACAATGAGTCGGCCGGTTCGGACTGTATTGCTGTGCCACTATCATGCTGTATGGAGCAGATGAAGGCGCATTTGCCTTTGGATTTTTCACATGACCACGGAAGGAACTGTCACCTTTGGTTGTGATGGGCTTTTGAACAAGCTCTTGGATGAGATACGGGGCGAGAGTGAGACTGATAGATGACTTTGGTCATCGTTATATTCATTTTGCATGACGTTGGTGTTCAACGGTTTTCCTTTTTCGGATATCACGATGGCTTCGTTTTAACGTAGATGAAAAGACCGATCCAGAATAGCGGCAGCACGGTCAATTGACTGTATCCACGAACATGGTAGAATCATAGACTTCACACCGAGGATTATAATCACACATGCGTTTACAAGTATTCCGTAGACGTTTACAAGGGAAACCCTTCGCGTAATCCACCTGGTATGATCAACCCCGTAGGCCCAGGCAGGACTATGGAAACAATCCCCCAAAGGGGGTGCGACCGAGCCGAAGGTTCGGGCGTGAGAAGCCACACTGACTCTCCAACCAACACAGCCCGTTTACAAGCACATCCACGTTCACGAAGCACAACACACTGAATGACGAACGACACACAACAGACAACTCCACCCAGTCACTCAGTCACACCCGCGCACGTGAACACCATACAACCCTCAACAACCAATCACACACTGGGCCCGCGACGGGACGGAGCATGTCTGAGCGGAGCGAGTCTTTGCACGACTGGAGGGAGTCAAAGGTACCGCAGCTGGAGGCGAGGATTGTGAGAGGGACGGAGTCACTCGGACACCCAGGCCCCCTATTACTTAAGTTTGGTTTATAGGGGGCCATGGCACAACGGCCCAGCCCATAGACAGCATGAACGCACGTGATTGACTGTGGTCCTAGCAGTGTTGGACTGGAGGGGAGATACTGAGTCATAAGAGGCAATCAGACGGGAGGGATGAGCCGCGTTTCTATTCGTCAGCTTCCAACGTAGTGGTTGCTTGATCGGATCCACTTACGGACGGGTTAGAACCCGGACACTTACGGTAGACCAGAGGTATAAGAAGAGGACTTCGCCCACTTTCAGACTGGAACCGGAGATGGTTCTCTTCCTCTTTCTTCACTCCTTGAGAAGTGGTATTGTCTCCGGAGGAACTGCTGAGGCAAAGGTCTAGTAAGACACACGGAGTGAAAGGACAAGGGAGAGGTGACTCTCCCGCACTCGTTTACAGAGGTGGGACAGCTCAGTGCAAGTGCACATCGGACCGGGCGACAGCCGACAACCCAGCAAGGTTGACATGATGCATCATGGCGAGGAAAAGGACGCGGGGCGTCGTCTTGTGCAGTACGAGAGTGACTCTGGATCGGATTCCAGCAGCACAATACAGGAGTATTACAGTCCCCGGGAGGGGATGAGCGACGGTGAGGAGGCAAGTGGATCTGTGCCTGACGCGGGAGCGTCCTTGTATTCCGCGCTGGGGGAGCTCGCGGATTCTGCATCGGTTGCTTTTCGTCTTGTGGACGACATGGCTTCTGCACATGCCGGGGGCTCTACGCTGGCAGTCCGTCTTCTCTTTGGAAATGAGACCGGGAGGATCGGTGCTGGCAGTCTCTCGAAGGAGACTCACGGTAAGCGCCGAGATTTGGTTCTCGCGCCCACATCACCTTGGTCGACAAGGCATCCCGGAGGACACAGATGAGTTGGGCCCGGCCCGCACGAAGGAGAGTAACACGTGCTGCATCGTGTTTCTGCTTGACATGCGCCGTCCTCTGATCGGCCCTTGGTCCCACCCGGCACTGGAGCGGGTGGTGGAAAAAAGCTTGGGCTGTCCCCGTAGCAGGGGCGGCCGGCTATGTCCGGTGCTGCGGAAGGTGGAATCCGCCTCTTTTGAGGTGGTCCCTCTCGCCCATCGCGAGTCTTGGGCTGCACAGCGTAGTCGTTTGTTGAGTGATTGTCGGAGACTTTGTCACGTCCTGGAGCAGCAGCGAGGAAAGTAGTCGTACAGGGCCATCGGGATGACACGATGCCTTCATCACCTGTGGACAAGTAGAGTAGTGGAACATGTACCCCAGCACGTAGACAAGGACACCGCCCACCTGGTGTACCCAAATCGTTTACAAGTATTCCCAATACGTTTACAAGTGAACCGCCCAGTCACCTAAGTAACCCCGTTTACAAGAGACCACTCTCAATGATCACCTCCGGAGGACCATTCCATCACTACGGAAACAATCCCCCCAAAGGGGGGTGCAGGCAGGCCGTAGGACTGGCTGTGAAGAGCCACACTGAACATCTTCGATTCAGTAAGCCGTTCACAAGGAAGTAGTACCCGGTCGAGAGGAGCAACCGAAGGGCGACGGACAACACACAGAACACCCCACAAGAACAAACAATCCAGACAAACCCACACAAGATACGTTCTACGGCCGTCGCAGCGACTGGAAGGAGTGTACCTGTTGGAGCAGGAGGCGACTCTGTATGACTGAGAGGGAGTCACGGCGCGAAAGGTACTCTTGTACCGAAACTGGCCATCCAACACACTTCAACAAAGTACCACTCCCATACAACCCACACCCAAACACTACCCGTTGGGCCACCCCGACCGGAGAGAGGTGACTGAGCGGAGCGAGAAAAACCGACAGGATGGAGGGTTTGAGCGAGTGGAACAAGGTCACCAGTACCGAGCAGGAGGCGAGGGACAGGAGGAAGGGCGGAGTCCCTTCTACCCCCGGGCCCCCTATATGCTTAAGTTTGGTTTATAGGGGGCCATGGCACAACGGCCCAACGTTCTAGACAGCTTACGTTAGTATGACTGTGGTACTAGACCGAAAGGGACAGGATGGAGTGAAGGTAGTCATAAGAGCCTGGCGACTGGAGGGAAGACGGCGCGTCACACAGAGTGCAGGTTACGATCAGTTTCCATGCACCCACAACTGTCCGGGGCAGCACCCGGACAACTCACACACACGGAGTATTAAAAGGGCAAGGGTGCCCGCCTCCCCTCTTCAATTCCTTGAGGAATCCTTCTTTCTTCCTCGATGCAACGAGGCCTTTACTTCTTCGGAGAATCGTGGGTTACATCCCTTTCCTTAGCTTGGACGCAAAGATGCCTTACTGTGTAGTCAAGGCCTGTCTCATCCGCGACGCGGTCCAGAACGGTCCCCATGTCTTGCAAGACGTGCTTATGAAAGCAGAGAGCTGTCGACACGTCGGCGTGTTTGTGGCCGGGTTCGGTCACTGGCGGTGACGCCAACAATCTGTTTGCATTCCTCTGAAGGAGTAGGTGGGGCTTCTGTAGCCTTAATTCCACCTCTTGGAGGCCACGGGACAAATCCCTAGATTCTGGATCGCTCATGGTTTGGCCTCGTCTCCGTCGTCAGAGCTATCCTCTCGTGTGCCCAGTCTCGGGACGATTTCTGGCAGCATGAAAGCTCAGTCGGAACAGGTTGCGTTGTGCACCAATTTGGCCGTCCTCGACGGTGTTGCTCGCTTGACCGAGGCTATGCAGGCTGTGCTGCAACAACTCGGCACGTTGAACAGAAAGGTCGACGACCTCGATGTGAGGATGAAGAATTTGGACCGCAAGGTCACGGTCGCGTAAGTCGAGCCCATTTCTCTCCATTCAGCTCGGGATTGCTGACTCTCCTACCTTCTCGTACTCTGTAGAAACCGGAACTCAGTGGCCAGGGCGCAGAACAGCACGGCGATGCATGGAAACGGGGACTTGGTGCCTCTCTACAGTGTTGTCACGGGAGAGCGGTTGAATCATTTTCCCCCGAACGTGGCGAGGCTCGAAGGATTAGACGGTAAGTGCAATGTGCGCCAACCCCACCGTCAAGTGCCGAGTTGACTGACCAGATCACAGCGTTGAGCGTTGACTATTTCTTGTGGCACCTCGACGAGCCCGTGGTGGGTTCTGTTGAGGACAGGAGGCGGAATTTGCGCCTTACAGCAGGGTTGATCACATGGGTCGAGCAATAGAGGGACGGCATTCCCGGTTTTGTTATGTGTTTGATGACTGGCGCCGTTGAGGAGCACTTGCCTGTTTTGGATAGCCACGATGGCCTCATTTCTTAAAACAGAGATTTCACCCACCACTTGTAGTAGCCACCGTAAACAACGATCTTTCCCTCTTTCCAACTAGACCTGACTTGTTGCCCGCGACCACCACCGGTAGACACCGAGTACATCTATCCCCCTCCGCCGCGTTTACAAGAGGCCAGGCTAGGATAGTAGGCCAATCCTCGTTTACAAGGTCGTCAAACCGTTTACAAGAGACGAGCTGAGCATAAGCCCCGCAGGGCATTTCATCACTATGGAGGCAATCCCCCCGAAGGGGGGTGCGGACGAGCCGTAGGTTCGGACGTGGAGAGTCACGTTGACGAGACTTCAATTGAGTAACGCGTTTACAAGAAAGTCGACACACTACAGGAGGAGTAAGTGTCCCGCAGGGGCACACGACGGACAGCAACATCCACCACACAGACGCACCAAACAGACACACAGCCCAGATGAAGTCACTCCACCATACACTCTACACCCAAACAATACCGTTGGGCCGCGACTGGAAGGAGCTTTGTGCGACCGGAGGGAGTTTTTGAACGAGTGGAACGAGGTCAAAGGTACGCGACTGGAAGGAGTGTGCAGACGGTGACGGGAAGTCACTGTCACCCCCAGGCCCCCTATTACTTAAGTTTGGTTTATAGGGGGCCATGGCACAACGGCCCAGCCCATAGACACCTTTCACGCACGTGATTGAGTGTGGTACTAGCACGGATGGACGGGACGGGAAGAAGTGAGTCATAAGAGCCTGACGTACTGGAGGGCCGGCCGTTTTGATTGGATAGCTTGCTGCACAGCTTGCATATCCAGGTTCAGATCTGGAAGGGCGAGAAGACCCGGACGTTGGTAGGAGTACCGTACCGGAGGAATATAAATAGAGGGGATGTCCCCTCCTTCTCTCATAACCCAGGCGGGTTTTACCTTCGACGAAGCCACACGTTCGGTTTTGGGAGGACAAACCGTCTTTTGGCACAACACTCGAGAGAGATATAAGTGGCGGGCTCTGTCTACCCTTTGAGGATCAGGACCTGAGCGGGTCGTTCCATTGACTCTTCATCCAACTGGGGGTTGATTGGCCAACAAGTACTCGGAGTGGATTTCTGTCAGCAACATTTGCTGTCATCGAGTGGTTTCACTCGACGCGATAAACGAAGTGCATTGGGTTTGTCACTTACCAAGGACATTACAGAAGGCCATTGCCTAGAAGGCACAAGGTGAGCACTGGCTGAACAGTATGGCGAAGCCGGAACCGACAGTGTGCGAGCAGGGCGAGCCTGACCTTTCAGGTGGTCCCGTTGTCATGTGTATCCTGTCCCATCCGGGTCACGATGATCTTCCTGGAGGAGGAAAATTTCAGAAACCTTGCGACACAGGGCTCCCGAGAGGTGCGGTAGTGAGCTTGCTCAGTTTCGTGGTGTCGCCAGAAGGCGTTAGGGCACTTTTGAGCGGCGTGACATGGCCGCAGACTGATACGTTCGATGCCCTCCCGACCCTTGGAGACAGAGAGCGGGAGCTCTCCGGGATTGCAGGCGCTGTCGGCCAAGAGATGGCCGGAGACAAGGTGTACCGGTATCCCTTTGTTTGGCTGGGCTTCGAGTCGTGCCTGCGTCAGCGTACCGGCTCGTTACTGTCGATCCCAGAGTGGTTGGCTGGGGAGTCAGCCTTCTTAGACATCATGTACTTGGCCCTTGTGATGAGCACGGTTGGCAGGTCGGGTCAGCTCCGTTCGGAGTTACGCGGGAATCTCGCCGCTTCCTTTCCCGCTGCCCTGGACCGTCTAGACGCCATTGGAGAGAAGCGTGTCTTCGGCATCGTCGAGGGCCTTAACGAGTCTCAGCTGCAGGCGTTTGCTTTTTGGTGCACGCTACAGACTTTAGCGGTCATGGCTGGCTACGCCGGGCACGTTGCTTCCTGGGTTTGGACGGACAGGAGCTTGTGGAGCGCGCAATCAAAGGTGGAGCGGCAGATCCTCGGGACCTCTCGTGACTGCAGACAGTCGTCCTGAAAGACGTTTTTCATTGTCATTGTAGTCTAACCATGACGGACGGTTGACCCTGACAGAATGCAATCGTAGACATAGCAACGTTTACAAGTGAATACACCGTTTACAAGAGCATGATACTCCCTGGCTACCATCTCGAGGATAAACCCGTAGGGCACTTCAGAGCTATGGAGGCAATCCCCGCAGGGGGTGCGGGGAGGCCGAAGGTCGACACGTGAAGAGCCACACTCGACATCTTCAACCGATCACATCGTTTACAAGACAGCTTAACACCCGACGGGACGGAGGACGCGCGAGTGCAACGAGCAAGCGGACGAGACAAATCCACCCAACAGACCGAAGTCACCGCGCCAGACACAAGTCACCACGCCATACACAACACACCCAAACGCTACACCGTTGGGCCCGCGACGGGACGGAGCATGTCTGAGCGGAGCGAGTCTTTGCACGACTGGAGGGAGTCAAAGGGACTTCGACTGGCGGGAGAAGACAGTAGAGTGAGGGAGTCACTTCTACTCTTGGGCCCCCTATTACTTAAGTTTGGTTTATAGGGGGCCATGGCACAACGGCCCAGCCCCAGTTCATAGGTAGCTTTCCCGCCCAGGGATTGACTACAGTACATAGCACGGAAGGACGGGACGGACAGCAGTGAGTCATAACAGCCTATCCGAATGGAGGGAGGATGCTGGTTCTCATTGGATAGCTTCCACGTAGTGGTTGCATAGCCAGGGCAAGTATGGACGGGTGGGCGACCCGGACGCTGGTGGGGACCACCTGGTACCGAGAGGGTATATAGAGGGGGACGGCGCCTCCTCCAACGCTCATCAGAACCCAGCACGGTTCTCTTTCCTTTTTCCATTTACGGGACGTCATGGTGCTGTCGGACACCCAGGCCCCCTATTACTTAAGTTTGGTTTATAGGGGGCCATGGCACAACGGCCCAGCTCTAGACACCTTGCGCAGCTTGAGTGTGGTACTAGGCGGAAACGGATGGAAGGAGTGGAGCAGTCATAAGAGCCAATCGAACGGAGGGCAGATGGCGCGTCAACAGGGTGGCTTCCTACGTAGTGGTTGCCACACCTGCAGCATGGAGGGGGGATGGAAGAACCCGGACGGCAGTGGGGACACACACACCGGAGTGAGCTATAAGAAGGGGGTTGCGCCCCCCTCGATCATGACCTGGGAAGGTTTACCTCTTCCATCTTCCACCCAGCCAGGTGGATCTCGAAAGAAAACAGGCGACGGAGTCATTTCCGTCTCTTTTCACAGCGGAAAAGGTTCGTTGTGGGTTACGACTTTCACATTCTTGGGCCACGCGGCACAGATGCGGTTGGCAAACACGCCTCATCCGATGGAACGATCTCTTCACCGAGTACCGGTAGTTCTGTTTGACCGAGAGGGAGTCACGGAGTGAAAAGAGACAGGAATGACTTTATCTTTCCGGCAGAAAGACGTTGTTCAGTTTTATCAGACATATAATGGGGGCGGAGACCCGTCACCTGGGCAGTGGTCTCGACTGTGTTCTACCTGCGACGTTAGGTAGGTTGTCAGCTGTGGCAGCGTTGGATTCTCAGAAGCCAATGCTCTTCTCGGAATGATCAAGCAGATCATGTACACGCAGTCCCGACACGAGGCACAGGCCACTCTCAAGGACCGGATTCCTTGCCATTGGATATTTGTTACACCGACTGTTACATCTTCTGGAAGAACAAGGACGGAGTTCCCCTCGGTTGTGCGACCACTAAGCCGGTAGACCCGATGATCCTATGAGGGCCGACAAGCAGTCTGGCTCGGCGGCTTTGTCCTCTGCTTATCCCATGACCTTTGCCGCGAGGGTCTTGGTTTGGACCATTTGTTGAGAGACATGGACAGTGAGAAGGGACGACTCGGAGGTGGACTACGATGCATGTCCGCGAGAGCACACCGGTATCTGGGGCGGCACGGTGCTCAGCATTCTCGTTCACGTGGCTGCAAGAGTTTCTTTCTCATGTGAATGCACACTTCAGCCCATGGTAGATCTAGTCTATGGCCGAGGACACGTAGACTGGTGGTGGATGAGAAGGGTTTCGTTCGCTCATGGAGACATCGGTGTGGACACCCCACTTGCCCAATGCAGTAGTCACGACGGCTTCATTTGATACGGCCACCCGTAGACATGCCTCCACCGAAGCGTTTACAAGCAAGCCTCATGAGACGGTAGACGATGCGTTTATAAGGGAATGACCCTTGACGTAGACATCATGCTCTAAGGACTTTACTTCTTTTGACCGTTCGCAAGAAAGACATGTAAGACCGAAGACCAAACCATCCACGTAGAAATCAAAGCGTTTACAAGAGAGCCGACCAACATCGCAGAGTAACCCCGTTTACAAGGGATAGACTCCTTGTTCACCTCCGGAGGACTCCTTCAGAGCTATGGAATCTACCCCGAAGGGGTGCGGGGAGGCCGAAGGTCGACACGTGAAGAGCCACGCTCACGATGTTCAATCGAGTCACACGTTTACAAGGGAGTAAACGTACCATAGGAGGAGTGAGCGTCTGAAAGGCGCACGACGGACAGCAACATACACTACAAGAGACAGGGCTCTTGACTAAGCGAGTGTAACGAGCAAGGGAAGGGTGTGGAGGACACACTGACAGATCAAGTATCTGTCACGCAGAATGACAATACAAAAGCTACCTCTGGGCCACGAACGGAGTGAGTTGATCGACTGGAAGGAGACGAGCTGGAGGCGAGGAGTGACCTGAGCCGGCAGCGAAGACACGGTGAGGGACGGAGTCACTCTGTCGCCTGTGCCCCCTATTACTTAAGTTTGGTTTATAGGGGGCCTCTGCTCCATGGCCCAGTCTTTAGACACCTTTCACGCACGTGATTGAGTGTAGTACTAGAAGTCAACGGACAGGGGGGAAGTGACTTAGTTCTAAGAGCCAATCAACGGGACGGAAGATGGCGCGCCACTGGTCGGGTTGCACAGCTTCCACGACTCCACAACTGGATGGGTTCAGGCAGAACACACCCCTGCTGGGGATCAGCAACCGAGAGGAATATAAGAGGGCAGGCCCCCTCCAACACACACGGAACCATGCCCGGTTCTGTTTTCTTCTTTATTCATCCAACCGAGGCCGGTTGATCTTCTGTCGTCAGAGAACACGGAGTCTGGCTCCTGGAGTCCGGCGAAAGTCATTGCAAAGGTTTGCGCAGCAGCAAACAGACACTCGCACTGACACGCGACACCAAGTGGTGTGTTTCCCTCTCCTACACCCCGGAGGCATTCGGACAGGGGTCTATTCTACCGCTCTTTGCCAACTGGGACAGGTTACTTGTGCTACGCACAATGTTGGAACCCGAGGCACGGCGCCGTGAGTCCCCATCCAGGCTAGGTGGCCATTCATTGGAAGTATGCACAAGGACCATTGCCTGTCGCCATCGTATTCCCGGAGCTGGGCTTCTTTTCGTCACCACTCGGTGGGGCGTTTGCACGAGTGAAACCGTCCCTTGCAACTCTGCTGAACAGCACGCGGACTCCTGTCCATTCCTTTATGAAGTAGTAAATGAGGTGTTCGTTCTAGCGACCTAGCGGGCGAGACTCTGGTCGGGGAGACACGTACTCGATCTTTGTGGAGCCAAGGGGACGGAGGCGCTACCGCCCCTCGACTACACAGAACGCTGCAGTTCTTTCACACCAGCCTTGACTGACTGAGACAGCAGACAGAGGACCGGAGGGATGGACGCACACATACAACGTGGCCTGGGGGACACAAGGAGAAGAAAGTGACGAGAGGAACAATCAGAGTCAAGTGACTGCGAAGAAACAAGGTGAGAAAGGTGACGAGAGGAACGGACAGACACAGAGGATCAGTGATCAAGAAGAAACGAACGGGGGGAACAAAGAGAAGAGAAGCACTCTGAGTGGACTCACTTGTCCACGGCACTCTCTTTCTTCTACACTGTCCCCGCCATGGGGACTCGGTTGGTATCCGCATCTGGGTAAGACTCCCTTGCGAACACCGTGACTCAATTGCCAGAAGGCATCGGGTGAGAACAGGTTGGACATTGTTCACTCGCTCCCACTCCGCCCATGCGGGCTGCGCTCCCGCTTGCTTCCGTTTCTACACTTATCCACTGCGTTCAACAGCCCTGGCGGGCGTTTCACCAAAGCCGTTTTCGTGCCCCGGGCCTTGAGGGACTTGGTGAGAGTCAAGTGACTGCGAAGGAACACTCGGAGAGAAGGGACGGCCCGCACACACCCAAGACGGCACTCACGATGCCCTCACTCGTAGACAGACACACGGAGGAAAATAGAGATAGTTACCGCGAGGGAACATGGCTAGTCAGAGGCAGCTTCGGCCAGGTTCTGCAAGCTTCCATGCACCCACACAATTGACCGGGCGTGAGACCCGGACGCAAATGGGTCACATCCAGGGTATAAAGGCACCCGCTGCCGCCCCCCCCCTTCCAACACACATGTAGACTTCACCCCAATGCATCCCCGGCCTCTACTGGACGCAACACATCGCACACGGTCTTTTCTTCCTCCGCGTAGACCTTTCTCCATGAGCCGTTTAACAAGGGAACGGAACAGATAGTAGACTCAGCCCTCCTCGTCTAGAAGAGACTGACGGAATGAATCCAGATTCCGCTGCCCCGACTACACCTTGAACCCCTTTGCAAGCACCTGACAGCGTTTACAAGAGACAGACTGGAGTGATCACCTCCGGAGGACTCCTTCAGAGCTATGAAGGCAATCCCCCCGAAGGGGGGTGCAGGCAGGCCGAAGGACTGACTGTGGAGAGCCACGCTGCAAGAATCTTCAAATCGACTCAACCCGTTCACTAGGGAATCTACACAGGACACGAGGAGCGAGCGTCTGAAAGGCGCGCGACGGACTAAACACTACACAGTCGCACCAAAGAACAATCGTGCATACCGGTACGGACTAAGTGACGGATACCAACACACAAACACACCACCCCAAGTCACTCAGTCACACACAACCACGTGAACACACCCGCACACACAACCGCCAATCACAGCCTGGGCCACGACCGGAGGTTTTGTATGAGCGGAGCGAGATCTGACGAGTGGAACGAGGAACTGGACGACTGGAGGGAGGACACTGGTACGAGCCTGGAGGGCGAAGTCGGTGTGTGACGGGAGGTCACGCATACCCCCGCGCCCCCTATATCCTTAAGTTTGGTTTATAGGGGGCCATGGCACAACGGCCCAGCTCTAGACACCTTGCGCAGCTTGAGTGTGGTACTAAGCAGAAACGACGGGGGGGAGTGCATGCAGTCATAACGACCAATGAGACGAGAGGGATCAGGTCGGTGCAGAGGATGCAGGTTGCGTAGCTTCCATGCACGTCCAAGTCATATGACGGGGTGGGAGACCACCCGGACACAGGTGGAGAACACACCCACGGAGTGAGCTATAAGAAGGGGGGTGCCCGCCTCTTTGACACTGGAACCTAAGACGGTTCTACTCTCCTCTTTCATTTTGAAGAGGAGGCAAGGGGACGGAGGCGCTACCGCCCCTCGACTACACAGAACGCTGCAGTTCTTTCACACCAGCCTTGACTGACTGAGACAGCAGACAGAGGACCGGAGGGATGGACGCACACATACAACGTGGCCCGGGGGACACAAGGAGAAGAAAGTGACGAGAGGAACAATCAGAGTCAAGTGACTGCGAAGAAACAAGGTGAGAAAGGTGACGAGAGGAACGGACAGACACAGAGGATCAGTGATCAAGAAGAAACGAACGGGGAACAAAGAAAGAGAAGCACTCTGAGTGGACTCACTTGTCCACGGCACTCTCTTTCTTCTACACTGTCCCCGCCATGGGGACTCGGTTGGTATCCGCATCTGGGTAAGACTCCCTTGCGAACACCGTGACTCAATTGCCAGAAGGCATCGGGTGAGAACAGGTTGGACATTGTTCACTCGCTCCCACTCCGCCCATGCGGGCTGCGCTCCCGCTTGCTTCCGTTTCTACACTTATCCACTGCGTTCAACAGCCCTGGCGGGCGTTTCACCAAAGCCGTTTTCGTGCCCCGGGCCTTGAGGGACTTGGTGAGAGTCAAGTGACTGCGAAGGAACACTCGGAGAGAAGGGACGGCCCGCACACACCCAAGAGCACTCACGATGCCCTCACTCGTAGACAGACACACGGAGGGGAAAATAGAGATAGTTACCGCGAGGGAACATGGCTAGTCAGAGGCAGCTTCGGCCAGGTTCTGCAAGCTTCCATGCACCCACACAATTGACCGGGCGTGAGACCCGGACGCAAATGGGTCACATCCAGGGTATAAAGGCACCCGCTGCCGCCCCCCCCCTTCCAACACACATGTAGACTTCACCCCAATGCATCCCCGGCCTCTACTGGACGCAACACATCGCACACGGTCTTTTCTTCCTCCGCGTAGACCTTTCTCCATGAGCCGTTTAACAAGGGAACGGAACAGATAGTAGACTCAGCCCTCCTCGTCTAGAAGAGACTGACGGAATGAATCCAGATTCCGCTGCCCCGACTACACCTTGAACCCCTTTGCAAGCACCTGACAGCGTTTACAAGAGACAGACTGGAGTGATCACCTCCGGAGGACTCCTTCAGAGCTATGAAGGCAATCCCCGAAGGGGGCAGGCAGGCCGAAGGACTGACTGTGGAGAGCCACGCTGCAAGAATCTTCAAATCGACTCAACCCGTTCACTAGGGAATCTACACAGGACACGAGGAGCGAGCGTCTGAAAGGCGCGCGACGGACTAAACACTACACAGTCGCACCAAAGAACAATCGTGCATACCGGTACGGACTAAGTGACGGATACCAACACACAAACACACCACCCCAAGTCACTCAGTCACACACAACCACGTGAACACACCCGCACACACAACCGCCAATCACAGCCTGGGCCACGACCGGAGAGTTTTGTATGAGCGGGCGAGATCTGACGAGTGGAACGAGGAACTGGACGACTGGAGGGAGGACACTGGTACGAGCCTGGAGGGCGAAGTCGGTGTGTGACGGGAGGTCACGCATACCCCCGCGCCCCCTATATCCTTAAGTTTGGTTTATAGGGGGCCTCTGCTCCATGGCCCAGCTCTAGACACCTTGCTTTAGCTTGGATGTAGTTTATAACAGTTTTGTACCGGAGGAGACACTGAGTCATAGGAAGGTACACCCGGCGGAGGGTACTACGTCATTGGTCAGCTTCGCAGTTGCATGACCCCACTACAGGACGGGTTGGGAGCCCGGACGGATACAGCACACGCGGCTGGGGACAAAGCCGTATAAAGGGCAGGCTCGCCCCCAACAAGTAGAGCGACTGTGGGACACTCTCTTTCCTTGCATCTTCACAACAGGTGGGACACGAGAGAGAACACTGTTTTGGTCGGCCAAGGAGACGACTCGATCCAGGGTAGGCCATCCCTGTTTTTTCCGACTACGGGGGAAATGGCGGCCCGGAGGATATCGCTTACTCAGGCATAGAGTCAGGTGACTACGCGGGAAGCCCGCGTGCTGTGTATCTATCGTCTCTGGGTCACTGGGGTGACGCGACCACCCCACGTCATCGCACCATTGGAATAGGTGCACTGTTCTTTTGGAACCACGGAGTGATTTCCGTCGATTCGGGATCGATTACCTGTCGGGACTCTTTTTCGTTCCGAGCTATGGAGCGGGCACGACAGCAGCCGGACTTCAGCCAGGTGGCGCACAACTTCAGGGATGCAGCCGAACACTTTGAGCGGTGCGAAAACCTGCCGGCAGTGGACGGCGGGGCTCGTCTTCTCGAGAGGATGGAGCTCATGATGGAGCGTTTTACCGCCTTGGAGCAGACGATGAATCGTCGCTTTGACCAAGTGGACCGCCGAATGGATGGCTTAGACCGCAAGGTCATCGTTTCGTGGGTTGACCCTCCGTAGTGCTTCTCAGCTTGAGCTGCTGACCCTACTTCTTCCCCGTTCGGTAGGAACCGGAACGCAGTGGTGCGGGCTCGGAATGGCACGGTTGTCCGCGGAGACATGGATCTGGTGCCCCTGCACAGCGTTCTCACGGGCGAAGTGATTGACGGCTTTCCTAGGAACGTGAATCAGATGGAAAGGCTGCACGGTAGGCGGCCCTGTCAATGTTGAATCGTCCAGAGCTGACAAAGTCGCCCGGGGTGACAGCACGAGATGTGGACCAGCTATTGCTCCACGTGGGAGAATCCGTCGTGGGCTCCGCAGCGGAGAAGAAGAAGAACCTGAAGTTTGCCACCGGGCTGGTCACACGGGAGCTGTGACGTTTTCAAAACAGATTGATGATGGATGGAGTTTGTCCCTTGTACTTCGGAGCGTAGGCGTTGGGGGAACACTTACCGCATCGGCGTGTCACGATGCCCTCACATAGCAATAGTGTCTACTCTTGGGAGGCCAATGAAGAAGCCGCGTGACTTGAACAGGAACATGCACATGCACACGTGACGCACACTGAGTAGACATCCACAACGTTGACAAGTATTCCTCAAGCGTTTACAAGAACACCACCCAAAGAGAGTAGAGTAACCCACGTTTACAAGGTAGCCCATTCATTCACTCTGTACTGAATTATCACCTCCGGAGGACTCTTCATCACTTCGAAAGCAATCCCCAAAGGGGGTGCAGACAGGCCGAAGGACTGGGTGTGGAAGCCACGCTCACATCTCTTCAATCGAGTAAACCCGTTTACAAGCCGGTCTTCACGCGACAGGAGGAGCAATTGTCCCAGGGGCATGCGACGGACCATACACAAGAACACAGTCCCGGGAGACTGACCGACCGAATGCAATTCAAAGTCACTGGCACATGCACTGACAGTACAAAAGCTACATCCTGGGCCCCGACCGGAGGAGGTGCTTGAGCGGAGCGAGTCTTTGCACGACTGGAGGGAGTCAAAGGGACTTCGACTGGCGGGAGAAGACAGTAGAGTGAGGGAGTCACTTCTACTCTTGGGCCCCCTATTACTTAAGTTTGGTTTATAGGGGGCCTCTGCTCCATGGCCCAACGTACTAGAGCAGTGTGTTACTACAAAGTAGATACGCTGCAGTGCATAGCGCGGGAGTGACAAGGGGGGAACGGAGCGGGTACTAAGAGCCAATCAACGGGACGGAAGATGGCGCGTTAATGGTTGGATTGCGCAGCTTTTCTCAACTCCACTTCCGTCCGGGGGGAGCACCCGGACAACAACTCAGACACTGGAAGGTATAAAGAGGGCTGGATGCCCGCCCACACAACAGAGAACACCGGGCTGTTCTTCTTTTCTCTTGTTTCCTTTCAAGAGGCATGGGACGATGCCGTGCGCCGCGCACAAACACACGGGCAGACGACGGAGGCTGGGATGGAGCGACTGGAAGGAGAACGTGCGCTTGATGCGCTCCCACGGGGGCTCGTTTGCCGGGAAGATTTCTGTGGCCGGGAGGACGGACACCGCTCACAGAGGGTGGCACGCACTCTTGGGAAGGGTGCTTATTCAACATGTCGGACCCTGCTAGACGGCCCTGGGGACGTCCCCGTCTGTTGCCTGCTGTGCCCATGGCGGGTATAAAGGTCATGGACCGCCCACCTTTTCTGGGAACCGGGTAGTTCACACGTCTCACTCTTTTTCTTTTCTTTGCACTGCGCCCGCACTCGCAACAGGGTGATCGACGGAGACGGCGCTCGACTGGAGATGCAGTCCACGGTCGGCAGGAAGGCCCCCGGGGGCCGCACTGACTTTGTTATGTATGCCGATGTCGTTTTCGTCACCTACACCCGCAGTCGGGTCCACGACAAGGAGGAGTTCCATCGATGTCTGAGGCACTCCGTAGCCGACAGCCTGTCTCGTGTGAAGGCTACGAGCAAGGTAACGGTCGACGTCTTTGGCAGCAGGGAGCTGCACGAGGACGGCACGCCTCACTACCACGTGGTCTTGAGGTTCTCGAAGAGGGTCTACTGGCCGAGGGCAAGGCTTAGTCTCTCCGTCTGGATTCTTGTCGGTGACAAGAGGGTCGTTGATACGCACTCAATCAACATCAAGAAGAAGCGGCACGGCGAGTCGGTCGCCGAGTTCCTCTACAGTGTGCAGACATATGTCGCCAAGGGTGGCGATGTCTTTGGCAACTGGATCGGTGGACGGACAGTATTGGCTTCCGGCTTCGGTCCGGGCCCTGCACTTGTCTCCGGGGGGGGAATGGGTGGGCAATGAGCCATGATTGTATTCTGCTTGGTAGACGAGTCCACGGCTCCGAGAAGTGCATCTATACACGACCTGGGGAGTCACCGTGACGACCGCAAGTGATTGTGTAAACCGGCACTACAAGTACAAGTAGTAGACATTGCTCCGGGCTACCACCGAACACCACGTAGATCGTAAACTCAACCCCGTTTACAAGGACACTTCATCCGTTTACAGGAGCACTTACTCTGAGCAATCCGCCTGTAACAACGCCGTAGACTTTTCGGACTCTTCTTCATACGTTTACATGTAGACCAACCCAGATACTGTACCTGAAACCGTTTACAAGATCATTCACTGCCCCGGCTACCAACCCTAAATCTCCAATCCACTCAGGACTACGGAATCAACCCCCCCGCAAGGGGGGTGCAGGCGAGCCGAAGGTTCGACTGTGGAGAGCCACGCTCACGACTCTTCGATTGAACACACCGTTTACAAGGGAGTAGTACCCAGGAAGGAGGAGCAACCGAAGGGCGACGGACTGAGAACACAGCACACACGATCCACACAGGTACTCCCACGCACAAACACAGTGAGTCGCTACAACCCACTTTCACCGTTGGGCCCGCGACGGGACGGAGCATGTCTGAGCGGAGCGAGTCTTTGCACGACTGGAGGGAGGTCAAAGGTACCGGAGCTGGAGGCGAAGGGACAGTAGAGTGAGGGAGTCACTGCTACTCTTGGGCCCCCTATTACTTAAGTTTGGTTTATAGGGGGCCATGGCACAACGGCCCAGCCCATAGAGCAGGATGAACGCACGTGATTCACTGCAGTACTAGCACGGATTGACAGGGGGGAAAGAAGTGAGTCATAAGAACCAATGGAGCGGAGAGAACATGGTACGTCACACTTGGTCGGGTTGCGCAGCTTCCACGACTGCTCCACACATGGCCGGGTTGGTGCAACCCGGACAAGCTAGATGCGGGAGGTATAAGAGCAACGTCTCGCCCAGTCCAACTCGAGAGAAGTTCTTCTGACTGGCTTCTGTTGGATGCGCCGCCAGATTGACGGAGTTCAGTTGAACGGGAGTGAAAGCCTGCATCTTCTCACAGGTTTCTTTGGTAAACCTCGTGGAAGTTCTTGAGGATTCTAGTGCAAGTGCACATTTCTCTAGCTCTCGTGCTGTCCCCTACCCGCCAAGCAGGCTGCCATGACAGACTACGTCAGCGATGAGGACGGGCGTCGTCCTCTTGTCCATTACCACAGTGGTTCTGGCTCGGATTCGAGTAGCACGGTTCAGGAGTCTCACAGCCCCGGGAGGGTCGAGCGATGGAGATGAGATCGTGGAATCTTTTGGTGACGCGGGAGCGGACATATACATGAACTTGCGGAAGCTCGCGGGCGATGCCTGCGCTGCTTTCGACACGCGGATGCTATGACGCCCGTTCAAGCGGGGGGGTCGACCCTCGCGGTTCATTTGCTCTTTCCAGACGGGAGTCGGAGGGACCAGTGTTGGTCTTTGTTGGAGACTCGACTCAAGGTGAGAGCTGATGTTTGGTTCCCCGGGGCGCAAAGTCCCCGTTCACCTTCTCCTTCGTCGGCATCAGACAGTTCGAGCTCCGCCGGCACACGGGGGAGCGATGCATGTTGCATCGTGCTTCTGCTCGACATGGCCTGTCCCCTCTCAGGCGCTTGGACGGGTCTTCAGTTGGAACGGGCGGTGGAGAAATACCTGGGCTGTCCCCGTAGCAGGGGCGGCAGGCTATCTCCGGTACTACGGGTGGCCGACTCGTCCTTCTTTGAGGTCGTGTCCCTAGACGCACATGACTCCTGGATTGAACACCGGAAGGGTTTCCTCGCTGGTTATCGAAGAGTCTGCCATGTTCCGGCAGTGGCAGTGACGGATGATTAGGCGCAGTTTCGGTATGATGCGTCGGCAATTTGGCTTAGGCTTGTCTTCTTTACGTGACGAAATTGGCATCTCATTGGGTATGGATGAGCAAATGCGATTGGCTTTCGGTCCCTTCGTGGGCACTTTCCCTTTTCGGGTGTTGGCCTCGTTTATAGACATTTCCAGTCATTCGGCCTAAGATGTTGTGTTGTAGACGAACATCACCCATCACGCATACAGGAGATATTCTTCTTTTCCTAAGCGTTTACGAGAATGCACACAAGACGTAGATTAACCCTTGTTTATACGTATTCCACGCTCCAAGTCACTTGAGGCGTTTACAAGGACACCTTCAACGTTTACAAGAACACTGTTTCAAGAGACATTACTCGAATGATCACCCCCGGAGGGCCATTCCATCACTATGGAATTTACTCCGAAGGAGTGCGGACAGGCCGAAGGACTGGACGTGAACAGCAGCGAAGCGTCACGTCAACTCATCTTCAATCGTGTCAATCGTTTACAAGGTATCATTACCCAGTGGAGAGGAGTAGGCGTCTGAAAGGCGCACGACGGACATACAACCACTCCAACACCCGCTCAGTCCCTACTTAAGTCACTTCACCACCCGAGACACATACAAACAGTACCCGTTGGGCCACCCCGACCGGAGGGAGGTGCTTGAGCGGAGCGAGAAAACCGACAGGAGGAGGTTTTGAACGACAGGATGGAGGTCACCAGTACCGAGCAGGAGGCGAGGGACAGGAGGAAGGGCGGAGTCCCTTCTACCCCCGGGCCCCCTATATGCTTAAGTTTGGTTTATAGGGGGCCATGGCACAACGGCCCAGCCCCAGTCCTAGACACCTTGCGCAGCTTGAGTGTGGTACTAAATTGAAGTGACCGGCGGGAGCTCAATCGTACTAAGAGGCAGCCACACAGGGAGGGTGACGCCACGCACTCATTGGATAGTTTGCTGGCACAGCTTACATATCCATCACTCCACTTATGGACGGGTTCAGAACCCGGACACTCACACATACACGGAGTATAAGAACGGGAGTTCGCCCATCTCAATGAACCCAGGTGGTTTGATTTGACTCTTCCATCTTTCACCCGAGTGGGTGTTTCTTGGAGAACACAGCAACCGGAGGGTACACGTCAATATCCCGGAGAAGTCTAGGGGAATCGAATCTCGGTCAAGAGACTGCACCCAGCAAGGTAAGGCCACAGACACGGAGGGATCGCCGGGGGCTCGACCCCCTCAGCGCGTACTTGCGCTTTCTGCTGTCTTTGGGACAGAAGGATAAGTTCTTCCTTTTATCGTTGTAGGAGACTACCCTTCACGTGCATGGAAGCAACGGTCGGAGACAAACAGACAGAGGATAAGGAGGGCTGCGCCCCTCTCAACCCAACACATCCGAGCAGGATTGATTTTTGTTTTATGTACCCAGGAAGGTACTCTGTGTGACAGAAAGCATTGAAGCAGAGGAACCCCTCCGTCCCCGTGGGAACACCAAGGGACAAATAGAGTAAAGCGTCACGGGAGGAGCAGGAAGCAAGTTGACGAGACTTCTTCTCTTTTACGCAGTGCTGAGAGATTTCCTCTTCGTTTTGCTTGCCAAACGATACGGACAGATACCGTGGCGGGGAGCTGCTCTCTTCCCCCCCATCCAATTGGCAAAGGGTGGTGGTGACGGTGAGTCTTTCCCTTGACTTGACCTGAAACCAGGGCAAGGGCGAGAGCCTGTTCCTTCATGCAGTGAAGGGGGCTGCATCTTGACTACTTCCTTGGCTATGTGCAACGGCTGGAGAGTAGTCGCTCCGACGGGCAGGAGGTGATCTTGTTGACGTGCCCGGAGATTGATTGCACTGCTCTGAGCAGTCATCGAGCAGCAGACTCGGATCGTTCATCGACCGTAGCCCACCCGACAGAGACCCGGGGGGAGACGAGGGCCCACACTCCGCTGGGGACACAGTACACACGCAGCAGCGCATTGGTCCGGCCACACAATCGCCCCGTACACACCCCCACCTGCCCAAAACAGACTTGGGAATGGCCTCACTTCCTCGTAAACATGTAGACTCAACCATGCAAGGATAGACGGTAGAGACACACTAAGGGACGGGATGACGGGAGGAATCTACACTAAACCCCGAACATATCAATCGCAGATAGTAGATTGAACTGTCCTGGTCACCGCATCCACTTGGCTACAGATAAACATCACCAAGAACGTAGACCCAAACCCTCACGTAGACAGCCTAAGCGTTTACAAGATCATGAGCTTCAAGTACAACACCCTGAGCATAAGCCCCGCAGGGCATTTCAGAGCTACGGAATCAACCCCCGCAGGGGTGCACGCGCCGAAGGTGCGGGTGTGAAGAGCCACGCTCAAGCACAGAGACTGAGGAAGTCCGTTTACAAGTGGAGCACACAAGAGGAACACTCTTGACCACGCGAGTGAACACGAGCAAGGGAACAACAGTGCAAAGACAGACACAGACAGGAACCAATACACCAACCCAGATGAAGTCACTCTCCCGTACAACCCACACCCACGCACAACCCGTTGGGCCCGCGACTGGAGGGAGCCCTTCGACCGGAGGGAGTTTTGAACGAGTGGAACGAGGTCAAAGGTACCGATCCGGAGGTGAGGGACACAGAGGGACGGGAGGTCACTCTGACTGCCGCGCCCCCTATTACTTAAGTTTGGTTTATAGGGGGCCATGGCACAACGGCCCAGCCCATAGAGCAGGATGAACGCACGTGATTCACTGCAGTACATAGCACGGATTGACCGGCAGACAAGTAGTGAGTCATAGCAGCGAAGACGACGGGAGGGAGGACGCTGGTCGTGATTGGATAGCTTCCAACGAAGTGGTTGCATACATATCCGTAATTGACCGGGCAAGAGTCCCGGACACAAATGGGACACCCACACAACGGAGAGAGCATTTAAAGGGCGTGCCGCCCACTTGGATAGAACAGGGACCGTTCTCTCATTCTGTTGCACAACCAAGCGGGTTCGCTGCTGAAAGCATACGGTAGGTCTTTCTCCTATTCCCCCGGCACAGGCTTGACGATCCCGACGTCCATCTCACAGGCAGTGACGGTCGAGAGACACACGGACAGACTCGGGTTTTGTCCTCTTACTTTCTCTTATGAACTGCGTTCACTTCTTTGGATCCTCGGCTGCGCCTCGCTCGGAAGCGGCCTTTGTGGAAGACGGTTGGTTTTGTTGGGACACAATAATACACGACAAGTGTTGGACTGGGAACTGTAACTCGCACCCGAGCGCAAAAGAGTGGACCGGGGTCCGCATTCAACCCTCGACAGAGTATGCAGGCAGCAACAGAGGAGGCGAGGTGTAGAGGTGTGTATCGTTTTCACTTCACTGGTGACAGTTGGCTCAGAGTAGCAGCCTTTGCTCCTCTCGCTTTCACCATCAACAAGCGAATGAATATGAGCGAGGTTTGTACGTCTAGGCGACTTTTAGGCGTTACGTCTTCTGGATGAAGCACATCCAATCTTCTTGCTGACCCGTGGCTGTCGGTGAAACACCCGCAGTCCTCTTGTGAAAAGCCAACGTCTTCTGGCTCTCGTACGAGCCGGGTGATCATGCACGAGTGTGGCATGATGGTCGTCTGCCGGCCGGGGCAGGACGTCGACGATCTCACTACGCAGTTGCGAGACTGGCTAGGCCTCTTGCGTGTGCTGAACCAGTACGAGGTGGGAAACCGCGGAAGAGATTGGGTGAGACTCAACTTCGTCGGCAGTCAGAGGGAAGACGAGGTGTTCCCTCAGGCCTATATGGACATGAGTGATTACCTTGTCTGGAAAGGATATTCCAAGTCCCAAACACCGGCTGGTGCACACTACGAGCCGAACCCGCCGTCGTAAGTACAGGAGACGGGGTATAAGGTCGACCTGGCAGGAGTGGACAGGGCATGTGCTGGCAGGTTCTTGATATATTCTATTTGTGTGCAGAGTTCTGTTCCACATTTCAACGTCGTGGGAAAAGCCGTTCAGGTGATGAATGGTTCGGGTGGAAGGCTTTCTTCTCAGGCTTTGACGAAGCCCTCATTGGGCTCACGCAGCACCTGCAGACATCACCGTGACCGTACCTGTAGACCCGACGTAGTGCCCTTTCGACACCGTTTACAAGGGAGTCGCCCAAACATCGTAGACCCAAGCCCCGTTCACAAGTTCTCCTCCGCGTTTACAAGGAACAGACTGATATCTCCAATCCCTTCCGAGATACGAACACAACCCCCCCGAAGGGGGGTGCGCACGCGCCGTAGGGGCGGGTGTGGATGAGTTACTCACGAATCTTCACTTGAGTGAGACGTTTACAAGAACATCGACACAAGACGAGCACTCTTGACGGAGCAAGCGTCCACCGGGCGCGCGATGGAACAATACACACCACACATCTACACCTGCTCACACACACCCAGGTCACTCCACCACACAACCCACATACAAACACTACCCGTTGGGCCACGAGCGGAGCGAGTTCTGTCTGAGCCGGAGGCGAGAATGACGACTGGAGGGAGTCAACAGTACCGAGCCGGAGGTGAGGGACACAAAGGGACGGGAAGTCACTTTGACCCATGTGCCCCCTATTACTTAAGTTTGGTTTATAGGGGGCCATGGCACAACGGCCCAGCACATAGACACCGAGTGCAACGAAGAGTGTAGTACTAGGCGGAAACGGATGGAAGGAGTGGAGCAGTCATAAGAGCCAATCGAACGGAGGGCAGATGGCGCGTCAACAGGGTGGCTTCCTACGTAGTGGTTGCCACACCTGCAGCATGGAAGGGGATGGAAGAACCCGGACAGTGGTGGAGAACCACACAACCGAGAGGTATATATAGAGGGGGGTGCCCCCCCTCGACACACACAAGGAACCCAGACGGTTCTTCCTCTCTTCTTGTTTCTTGGAGAGGGCAATGGCGCCTACGGCGCAACAGGATGGCTCACTGGCGAGAACAGTCAAGTCACAGGAGACTACATGGTGGCTGCGCCACGACAAGACAGCGGACGGTAAGGATGAATTGACACCGGAGGGGCAACCTGCGAAGTGGCTGTGAAGACATTCGACAGACTCGTTCTGTCCTTTCCCTCTCCGTCGCAGGACGGCTGTACGAGAGGACGACTTGACACAGGAGACAGACGAAGTGAGGGGACGAACATGTGGAAAGACACCCGGGAAGCAGTGTCGGGGCACTCACGCCCTCGAGCAGGAGAACCCTGCCGACTCCCGATACCTTGTCATGTTCGGCAAAAGATCAAGGTAGGACTGGTGTCCACGACACTCGCTCTGCGCCCTGGACGGGCTCCGTTCCCGTTCTGTTCCCGCTGAAGGGAATGATTGGTATCTGCATCTCGGTGAGAAAGGTTGGAACCTTGTGCACGCGCTGCCGCTTGTTCCCGTTTTCGCACATACTCACTGCGTTCAGCATCCCCGATGGGGTGCCTCACCCAAAGGGTTACTATGGCCCGGCGGACATGACTGAAGCGGGCGGTGGCAAAGAAGGCACTCCGTATGCGTCCCGGCTACCGATCGAAGTCCCGCCCAACGGGAGTGAGGGAACGAGTGCAGCGAGCACCGTGCACGTAGTGGAAGAACGGACCACCTTCCTGGGCTTGCTCCCGGAAAGAGAGGAGGGGATCTTATCCCGTGCTTCCCAGCAAGAGACCTGACGGATTGAAGAGGAAAGCCATCCTCGTTGAAAGTGGGCGGCAGCCCGTGCCTTTATACCCTCCGTGTTGAAGGAATGTCCGGGCTTCTGCACCCGGTCATGAGTGGGGGATATGCAACCACGGCGTGGAAGCTATCCATTGGCCCGCATCTTCCTCTCCGATCAGCTGCTGCTAGTACTATGTCGCTCCCCCCGGTCTCTTCCATTTAGGACCTCACTCAATCCCTAAGCGGGAAAGGTGACTAATGACTGGGGCTGGGCCGTTGTGCCATGGCCCCCTATAAACCAAACTTAAGTAATAGGGGGCCGAAGCACAGAGTGACCTCCCGTCACATACAACCTTCGCCTCCTGCTCCGGTACCTCTTCACCTCCATCCTGTCGGTTTTCTCGCTCCGCTCAGACAAGGCTCCTTCCAGTCGCGGCCCAGCATGTACAGTTTGTATTGACAGTGTACGTGCCTGGTACATCGTGTTCTCTTCCTCGTTGCACTCGGTCGGTCAAGACTCTGTCTTGTTCATTCTATTGACTGCCCGTCGTATGCCCTTCGGGACACTCACTCCTCCTGTTCCTGCGTGGAGTATCTTGTGAACGTGTTTACCCAATCGAAGATGTCAAGTGTGGCTCCTCACGCCCAAACCTTCGGCTTGGTCGCACCCCCCTACGGGGGGATTGCTTTCGTAGTGATGAAGGATCCGGGGTTATCCTCAGTGTAGTGTCTCTTAGAGTGAAGTGTTCTTGTAAACGGGTTGAAATGTCTGGTGCTGGTGGTTTTATCCATAGCCGGGTGATTGGGAAGAATGCAGTTATGGTCACATCAGGTCATTAACAAGTGTCACAGTGTTTTAGTGCTCGTCAATTTGTTGTCACTCTCTGTGATTAAATACAATACACGAGGTGACGATGAAGGCATCACGATGTCTGGATGCGGTACTTCCCCTTAAACGCCGACGCCACGGCGAACCGGGATGACTGAGGCAACAGACAGGAAAGGAAGAAAGTGAGAATGGACTACACGATCCGTGTTGTTACACCGAAAGCTAATTTGAGGCGCCTCCTCCTGACGTCAACGCGACCATCGGACGGTTCGTCCAGGTGTCTCAACAGCCGGTCGACTTCTCCCGCTATCACCAGCCGTGGTCAGACCAAAGCCGCAGGAAATTCGGTCTAATGTGGTGCTTAAGGGATTTTCCGATGATCTGCCGGATCGGGTGATTCGCCGGTTTTTTTCTCCCTTGCATTCCAGTAAAGAACTGAGAATAACTCCACGAATACTATTTGAATTATTCTAAAATCTCATAAGAGAAATTAATAATGCTCAAAGATTTCACTCAATATTTTTTGAAGTCATCCAGTCATCGAGGTCGTCTTCTGTTACTCCGATCGCGCAAGTCCCGAAATGCACCCACTACCTCCCGATCACTATCAACAGCTAAAGAGGGCCTTTGAGGACAGGATATGTGGGTTGAGGTTATCATTGCCTTGTTGTTTGCGTTATTATATAGTGGGTTTGGTACCTGCAATGCTATGGTCCGCTCTGGTGTGAACGGAAGAGTGACAATTTCTGCGGCGTGAGCATCCTGACTCCTCACGCGACCCTCAGGGGCCACCCGTCGCTCATTCTGCATTTTCTGGGGCTTTTCCATAGTCAAAATCTTCAGCTCTTGTTAATAGTGCCAATTTATCTCCATATTTTGCTTCACGGCCTCCGTCATCCGTCGTTTTCTCCCAATTTCCGCCTCTCATTGCTTCCTCTTCTGTAGAGCGAAAGCTTTTGCTCCGCCGCCTTCTTCTGTTGCTGAAACTTTCAGGTCTCCTTCTTCAGAGCCTCTTCTTTTTGTTGGGGTCCTTAAGCTGTATTTCTTTAGCGAGTTTGAGCCACTTTTGCAGAGCTAAACACCTCGTCTGCATTCCAATCTGTACAGCAGAAGAGATCATCTTTTGGAGCCTTACCGCCCTGCCTGCGCTGGTGCTTGTGACTACCTGTTCTCTTCTAACTTAAGCTCTCATATAAATCACTTAAAACGCACATTGAGGGCTTTCGAGGGTGCTACTCAGCCTTCGGCTGTTGCGGCCAGCATCAACAGAGGTCTTCTCGACTACTTCCTGAAATGCCTTCCAAAACACAGTCTAGAGCTTCATTTTCAACGATTTAATTAACCTTTTTTATTTGTCTGTACAATGAAGAAGATTATACATATACGCTGCTGAGAGAGGCTGAATAACGATACATCAAGGGTTGCAGCCGATGAGTGGAATGAGGAGGAAACACCACAACGATCATCTGGTGCCCGTCACACCACTCCATAAAATCCATACTAAAATGTTTAAGTGGCCATCGGTAACCAAAAGGCGAAAAGCACGACCGTTTCGAGCTTCGCCTTAGTAAACCGGTCCAACGTACTGACGAGCTGCTCTTTTCCAATATTGTGATTCATCCACCTCGTTTTTGACGTGTTAAAAAATATTTATTGACGACTTGATTCACGTTTCACCAACCAAAAGTCCAGGGTTTGTGCTGGCTTGTCTTGGTGGATGAGAAATGGGGGCAGCGATGCCATCTCTTGACTGACGCACATCTTGAACGTAATGGAGGATGGGTTGCCATTTATTAATACGCCGAGCAATTTTGCCTTGTTTTCTTCTAATAAGAGGAATAAAATGTTCGTTCAAATGCTCGTAAGGAATAGAAATCCCTTTTCATCCATGTTATACGTGTTTTAGGGCAGGGTGTCGAGTTTCTCAATTTTCGTGCGCATCTTTCCTTGTCAGGTGTGAAAGAGGAGCCTCGCGCACTGAAGTTCAAGCTAAAAATAAACCTTACATTCAGATGCATATGTAGGTTCTTTTCAGAAGATGCTCGTAGCGTCGAATCACGTTCAATCTGGCTCATTACGGGTGCGTAGAATGAGGTTATCTAGGTCGCCCTTCCAACCCCATTTTTGGCAGTATCCTGAGCCAATTTCTGCGCTATGGATATAATAGGAGAATCCCACATGATTAAAGCCCACGATGAAAGTCAATAATGTTCTGTTTTTGCTGTGTTGGCCGAAATGACTTACACAATCTGTCGGAATCCTATTTTGGCCGTTGCTTCGTTTGATGTCAGCACCGCAGCGCATTGCCCCCTAGATAAAACTTCTAAATATATCCTAGACTTTCACTGCTTCTGACAATTCAGGCACTCAAAGGATACGTCAATTGGCACCGTGGATGTTGAGCTATCGTCGATTGATGTTGAGCGTGCGAAGTCGCCGCAATCCGGCAAATCGCCAGATCCGGCAGATCACCGGAAAATCCCTTACCCTGTAGCGACTCCAGATCTTGGACAGTAGACGGACAACCCTGTAGCAACTCTCCCGTCTCGAAACTGAAAAGGGGCGCCAGTCGGCTATCCGGCTGCACAGCGGACTGGTTCAATGCGCGAACCCCCGCATTTCGATTCCTAGAGAGTAAAATGGTCAGTCACAACATTTTCCCAAACAGGGATCACGCCAAGTTGCCGCGACTCACGAGACCCTTAGGCGACGATCGAAGCCGTCCACTTTCCTCTCCAAGACGGCAAACCGATCAAGCAGCGTCTGCATCATGCCTACCAGACGATCACCGCCGTCCACTGCGGGGAGGTTCTCACACCTCTCCAACTGCTCTGCGACGTTCCTCAAGCTGTCCGCTGCAAGAGGGAAATCGGGCTGAGCTCGCTGTAGCCGCGCTGGCTCCATCACTTAAAAAGAGATAGAAGGTCTCCGCCAAAGGTCTCCGAGGACGAATAATCGATCCAGAGATCAGATCAATCACTCTGTATGTCCGCAGGGGAAAAAGCAAACCCCACTTTGCCGAGGTGACGTCTCCCCTTGACGTGTACGTGTTGGCCAAACAACACAAAAGATGCGCGTGGTCAGCTGACCTGCTCCGTTGCTTTCGTAAGCACGCAAACATGGATGGATCCCTTGTGCAGGGTAGGTAAAGTGTGAGGGTGCCTCGCACGACGCGGCGATAAAATGTCCTCGTCCACTCGAGACCGTGCTTCCTGGCCTTCACTCCGCTGCATAAAGAAGATTCAAGTCTTCCCGACGGAACGCTCTGCTCGGGGTGTCCTCCCTTTATATGGCTTTGTCCAAGCCGCGTGTGTTGGATCCGTCCGGGCTCTGCGCCCGTCCAGTTGTGGAGTCATGCAACCACTGCGTGGAAGCTGACTGTGAGGCGTGCCGTCTCCCCCCCCGGTCGCCAGGCTCTTAGTACTACCTTCTCTCCGTCCCGTCCCTTTCGGTCTAAAACTGCAGCGTATCTACTTTGTAGTAACACACTGCTCTAGTACGTTGGGCCATGGAGCAGAGGCCCCCTATAAACCGGTTTATAGGGGGCCTCTGCTCCATGGCCCAGCTCTAGACACTCGAGCATCAGAGTGTAGTTCATAACAGTTTCACACGGGACGGAAGAGACTGCGTCATAAGAAGGTACCGACGGAGGGCTTCGCTTGAGAGAATGGCTCTTTTCCACATTGACACCGGGCGGTTCTCCGTACAGAGTGCAGCCACTGAGTGAGTGGTCTGCAGGGTAATAGGATTCTTTCCGTTGAGGTCACCGAAGGTGGATCTGGGGTCGCGTTGTCAGGTGATTTGGCGTCAGCCGGAAAGCCCCAACCAGTGATGGGTGACGCGGCTTGTCTCACGGGATTGGACGCCTTTCCTCGTCGCTGGCAGCGATGAATCAGACTTTCTCTGTTCCTCCACCCCAATCGTCAATGTCACACCTGCGGGGTCTGACGCTTCGTGTATTGCCTGTCCGCACAGGAATCTGGACGCTGCCGTCTTTTACAGGCTTCAGAGCGCGCCATGACGCGATTGGATAAGGCCCAGCGGGAGAATCCACAGGGCTCTGCACCGTTTCGGTCGGCACTCGATGTCCTTCTCCGGGAGACCGACGCGAGGCAAGCGAAGCGCTCTATTGAGAATGTGTCCTCTCGACCTTTTTGCTGATCCTGACGGGGAGAGGGATCGGAACAAGCAGACTTCCTCGGAGAACAGCCTTCTTGCCCAGGGTGACGGCTATCTCAGGCCCTTGCTGAGCCTTTCCACGGGCGAGGTGATCGAGCATTTCCCGTCCCGGGCGGAGGATGTGGCCAGTCTCTCGTGTGAGTCCCCTCACTGGTGTTTACCAAGGGACGCGAGGGTAGTCCTGACATACATACTGATGTGCACGGTGCAGCTGCCCAAGTCAATCGTATCCTGGTGGAGTTGAAGCTCGACACAGATGGGAGTCTGAAGCGGCGAAGGCGTAGGTTATTGCTCGCTTGTGGCGTCACGCATCCAGTTTTGTAGTTTGTCCCGTTGTCTTGCCCTTGTGGCCGGGGGACTGCCTGGTGTAGCCTTGATGTGCGGGATGCTTTTATTCAGGACTCGCGATGGCCTCACTTTGCAACACGCTGATCGTACGCATCGGTGACTCGCCGTATTAGCAAAGTGAACTTAAGTCGTCTTCACATGCGCGTAGATATACCGCCAGGCTACAGACAAACACCTGGCAGATCGTAGGACTCACAATACGTAGGCTTTAAAGCGTTTACAAGTATTCCCGACTCGTTTACAAGGTTATTTACTGCAAGGGCTACCACCTCTCATCAACAATCCCTTCCGAGATACGAACACAACCCCCCCGAAGGGGGGTGCGCACGCGCCGTAGGTGCGGGTGTGAGAAGCCACACTCACGACTCTTCAATCGAACACACCGTTACAAGATGACCACACAGAACAGGAGGAGTGAATGTCCCGAAGGGGCATACGACGGGCAGTCAATAGAATGAACACAGAACAAGACAGAGTCTTGACCGACCGAGTGCAACGAGGAAGAGAACACGATGTACCAGGCACGTACACTGTCAATACAAACTGTACATGCTGGGCCGCGACTGGAAGGAGCCGAGACGACCGGAGGGAGGAACTGACCTTGACCGGAGGGAAAAGGTACCTGAGCAGGCGGCGAAGGTTGTGGGTGACGGGAGGTCACTCACTGCATGTGCCCCCTATTACTTAAGTTTGGTTTATAGGGGGCCTCTGCTCCATGGCCCAGCTCTAGACACTCGAGCATCAGAGTGTAGTTCATAACAGTTTCACACGGGACGGAAGAGACTGCGTCATAAGAAGGTACCGACGGAGGGAGGTGGCTACGTCCATTGGTCAGGTTACGTACAGTTTCACTGACCCCACTACTGACCGGGTGGTGCACCCGGACACATCCATCACAACGGAGTTATAAGAAGGGCTTGATGCCCGCTCCCTTTCAAACCTGGGACAGAGTTCTTGAGGATTCCTGCAGCGGAGCGATGGTCGGGGGATCACCCAGACCTGGTCTTTCTTTTGGGGTTCATGGTTCCACGGGGAAGCATCATGTTGATCTCTTCGCTTGAGAGAATGGCTCTTTTCCACATTGACACCGGGCGGTTCTCCGTACAGAGTGCAGCCACTGAGTGAGTGGTCTGCAGGGTAATAGGATTCTTTCCGTTGAGGTCACCGAAGGTGGATCTGGGGTCGCGTTGTCAGGTGATTTGGCGTCAGCCGGAAAGCCCCAACCAGTGATGGGTGACGCGGCTTGTCTCACGGGATTGGACGCCTTTCCTCGTCGCTGGCAGCGATGAATCAGACTTTCTGTTCCTCCACCCCAATCGTCAATGTCACACCTGCGGGGTCTGACGCTTCGTGTATTGCCTGTCCGCACAGGAATCTGGACGCTGCCGTCTTTTACAGGCTTCAGAGCGCGCCATGACGCGATTGGATAAGGCCCAGCGGGAGAATCCACAGGGCTCTGCACCGTTTCGGTCGGCACTCGATGTCCTTCTCCGGGAGACCGACGCGAGGCAAGCGAAGCGCTCTATTGAGAATGTGTCCTCTCGACCTTTTTTTGCTGATCCTGACGGGGAGACAGGGATCGGAACAAGCAGACTTCCTCGGAGAACAGCCTTCTTGCCCAGGGTGACGGCTATCTCAGGCCCTTGCTGAGCCTTTCCACGGGCGAGGTGATCGAGCATTTCCCGTCCCGGGCGGAGGATGTGGCCAGTCTCTCGTGTGAGTCCTCACTGGTGTTTACCAAGGGACGCGAGGGTAGTCCTGACATACATACTGATGTGCACGGTGCAGCTGCCCAAGTCAATCGTATCCTGGTGGAGTTGAAGCTCGACACAGATGGGAGTCTGAAGCGGCGAAGGCGTAGGTTATTGCTCGCTTGTGGCGTCACGCATCCAGTTTTGTAGTTTGTCCCGTTGTCTTGCCCTTGTGGCCGGGGGACTGCCTGGTGTAGCCTTGATGTGCGGGATGCTTTTATTCAGGACTCGCGATGGCCTCACTTTGCAACACGCTGATCGTACGCATCGGTGACTCGCCGTATTAGCAAAGTGAACTTAAGTCGTCTTCACATGCGCGTAGATATACCGCCAGGCTACAGACAAACACCTGGCAGATCGTAGGACTCACAATACGTAGGCTTTAAAGCGTTTACAAGTATTCCCGACTCGTTTACAAGGTTATTTACTGCAAGGGCTACCACCTCTCATCAACAATCCCTTCCGAGATACGAACACAACCCCCCCGACGTGCACTACACTACACAAGTTTCAACTTGGTTCCGAGGGCTTCACCCAGCTGTAGAACAAGAACAAGGACACGCCTCTTACCCAAATGAATGCACGCATGATTTGACGCTCTTCTGCTCATTGCCACTCCACGTCGACAAGGGAGGAAACAAAACCGTAGATACGCAAAGCGTTTACAAGAACATCACTCAAGATACTATACCCTACCCCGTTTACAAGAACACCTACTGCAAGTAATCCACATCGTAATTATCACCTCCGGAGGACTCCTTCACGACTATGGAAGTTACCTCCGAAGGAGGTGCACGGAGGCCGAAGGTCGACGTGTGAAGAGCCACGCTCACGATTCTTCGATTGAGTCAACGCGTTCACAAGACAGCTCAACACCACAAGAGGAGCCAGTGGCCGGGAGGGCACGCGACGGGCATACAACTGACACTGACACAAACGCAAGTCACTTCACCGCACAAGCACACGGACAAAATACACACTGGGCCCGCGACGGGACGGAGCCTGTCTGAGCGGAGCGAGTCTTTGCACGACTGGAGGGAGTCAAAGGTACCGCAGCTGGAGGCGGAGGGACGGTAGAGTGAGGGAGTCACTCGGACACCCAGGCCCCCTATTACTTAAGTTTGGTTTATAGGGGGCCATGGCACAACGGCCCAGCCCATAGGAACGGAAAGTCCCGCAAGGGGCAGAAGTGATGTACTAGCAGGCACTGACTAGGAGGAAAGTGACTTGGTCATAACGACCAATGAGCCGGGGATCAGGTCGGTCACACAGAGTGCAGGTTACGATCAGTTTCATGCACGCACCCGGACAGTGGCGGGTCAGGCAGCACCCGGACACTTACATACGAGAGGAATATATAGAGGGGGGTGCCCCCCCTCCAACACACCACTGAACCTAGGATGGTTCTCCTCTTCTTCTCATTCTTTCATTTCTGAAGAGGGGACGGAGTGGCTGCGCCACGACAATAAGTCCCTGCACATAGAAATGGGCACCCCCCTGTTTTGGGCACCCAAGATGGGTGCCCAACCTAAACGGCTGCGTCAACTTCAACAGCAAATTTCACCGCGGAAACGCATCCAATCTGCTAAAAATTGACGCATGTGTCTTCAAGCCACTACTGATGAAATATACAGAGTCTGACATTCACAGCGCCCTTGAGGCAATCGCCAATGGCGGATCCGCCAAGAAGGCTGCTCGCGATTGGGGCGTCCGAGGGCAACTCTTTACAATCGCATGCATGGTCACGAATGCAGAAAGGATGCATTTTCTGCTCTTCAGAGGCTTTCTCAGACACAGGAAAAGCAACTTACCGAATGGATTCTCATTCAGGACGCCTTGGGCCTTCCTCCCACTCACTCGCAGATCAGGCAGTTCGCGCAGCGCATGCTCGCCGTCAAAGGAGACCACACACCGCTCGGAAAACACTGGATGCAAGCATTTTTAAGACGAAATCCTGCAGTTCGGACCCAGAAGTGCCATCACAGAGACTCTGCGCGTGTCAACGGCGCTTCTACCGAGGTAATTCGGCCTTGGTTCAACAATTTCTTCCTTCCCGAGATTCTGGCTATTAAGCCGGAGAACAGGTACAACATGGATGAAGCAGGCATCATGGAAGGACTTGGGGAGAATGGCCTGGTCGTTGGCAGTGCTGAAAACGATCTGTACAAAAGAAGACGCCTGGTTCTCGGGTCTGGACGTCGTTCATCGAGTGCGTGTCCGCTGCCGGCACCTTCCTCCTCCACCCGTCATTTTCAAGGGCAAATCGGTCCAGCAACAGTGGTTCCCAGAAGATCTCAGTACTTTTAGTGACTGGCAATTCACTGCGACAAAGAACGGCTGGACTTCGGACCAAACTGCGGTGGAGTGGCTCGAAAAGGTGTTCATTCCAAGAACCCAGCCACCCGACCCTTCGGAGCGAAGACTGCTAGTATTGGACGGCCACGGAAGTCACGAGACGGTTGACTTCATGTATCTATGCTACCAGCATCAGATTCACCTTCTTTCTTACCTCCCATACCTCTCATGTGCTGCAACCGCTCGATTTGTCTGTCTTCCGATCTTAAGCACTACTACCGCAAACAGGTCGGATTTCTCAGCCTCCTGACCGATTCAAGCCCAGTCGGCAAGCAAAACTTTCTTTCCTGCTACCAGAAAGCACGCGAGCAAGCGCTCACTGTGTCAAACATCAAGGGTGGCTGGAAAGCGACGGGTTTGTGGCCGGTGTCGATGGCGAAGCCACTTTTGAGCCCTCTTCTGCTGGAGAACAGCAACAGACGCAAAAGAACGCGAAAATGTGGCCAATGCATTCAATAGCCACTTACCCACCAGTGACTGGCAATCAGACACATCCCAGATTGCGTGGTCGACCCCGAGGCGCTCGCAAGATCTGAAGGTTCAGGTAGTTCAATTCAACCAGCTAGACGACGACGTGCCCACGAAGAGATTGCTGTTCAGGAAGATCACAAAAGGGTTTGACGAGAAGGATGGCCTTTAGCAAAAGCTCAATTGCAGATTCAGGCACTGGAAACACAATTGGCGGCCGTCAAGCCGAAAAAGGAAGAGGGTGGTCACGAGCCCGAATTCGAGGTTCGCCAATATTGAGGCAATACGACGGGCGCAGGAGGAGGTGAACGCAGCTGAGAATGAAGAATCTGATGAAACCGAAGCTGAGGTTTCAGAAATAGGTGACGATTGTATCGTAGTGCACGGTGGTGGGCAGTGAGAAGGGATTGAATTAATGGTGTTGAAAATGGTCGTGATTTTTTTGGGGTGCCCAAAACAGGGGGGTGCCCATTTCTATGTGCAGGGACTTACACCAGCCACCCAAGCGAAGAGATGAGCACGCACCACGAACAACGCATGGTAAGGACAAGAGGACGAATTCACACACTGACTGGTCGAGAGACTGGAGCAGGTTGACTCTGCCTCTTTACCTGAGCAGGGAACAGAAGGACAAGAGGGCTGACAGCAGGACCGAAGGGACATGGAGAGAAAAAGGCGACACGTGTGGAGCAAAAGGAACAGAGTAAGTGACGAGAGGAACAAACCGACACACAGGATCAGTCTTCGAGAAGAAGTGGTCGGAGGACACACAGACTGAAAGGACGTGAGGAGCGATGAGAAGAGAAGCACCCTGAGTGGACTGACAGGTCCACAACACTCCCTCTGCGCCCTGGACGGGCTCCGATCCGCTCTGTTCCCGCTGCGGGACTCGGTTGTGTGAGAGCATCTGGTCCCGACTGACTAGTCCACGCGCTGCCGCTTGTTCCCGTGATGGGACTTAGACTGCGTTCAACAGCCCTGACGGGCGTTTCACCACGAGCGTCATCGCGGCCCAGGCCTTCAGCGACATGGTGAGAGTGGTGGCTTCCCGCTCATCGGGTGAGTGAAGCGAATCGTAAGACCCCTTGCCAGGAAGCCAAGGATAGACACATCCGTGAGAAGCAATGACGGGAGGAACAAGACTGGGAATGTCAGAAGACAAGTAGTGAGACACCAAGGGGACAGCCCGCCTTCCCTTCCCGGACATGACGATGCCCTCACTTGGCATGTAGACCGTAGATGGCAAATTCCGTCCACTTGACCCTGAACATACATTCCGCCCGCGGAAGACCGTGTGACCAAGGAACGCACTCGGAGGAAGGCAAAGGAATTACATGCGAGGGGCAGCGACCGCACGGGAGCCTCACAGCAGCCCGGTAGAACAGAAAGAGCGACAGGGGGAGCGGGTAGACTGACCAAGTGACGGGAGAAGTAGAATAGACAGAGTGACTACGTTCACAAGGGACAGACTGAACCTATGCCGCTGAATAGAAACACCCACCGCCCCGGCCACCACATGAAAACCACAAGCATCGTAGGCTCAAAAGCGTTTACAAGTACTTAAAGTCCGTTTACAAGATCATGAGCTTCAAGTACAACACCCTGAGCATAAGCCCCGCAGGGCATTTCATCGTTACGGTCATTACCTCCGAAGGAGGTGCAGACGAGCCGGAGGTTCGGCTGTGGGAAGCCACACTCAAGAATCCTCGATTCAGTCACGACGTTTACAAGGAGTAAACGTACAACAGGAGGAGCAAAACGAAGTGCGACGGACACCACATCACAGTCACACCAAAGAACAATCGTGGATATTGACCGAGTGACGCATACCAACACAAGCACACAACACCCCAAGTCACTCGGTCATACAACCCACACCCAAACAGTACCCGTTGGGCCCAGGAGCGGAGCGACTTGATCGACCGGAGGGAGTTTTGCACGAGTGGAACGAGTCAAAGGAACCGAGCTGGAGGCGAGGATTGTATGTGACGGGAGGTCACTTACCCCAAAGGCCCCCTATTACTTAAGTTTGGTTTATAGGGGGCCATGGCACAACGGCCCAGCACATAGAGCAGCTTGAACGCACGTGATTGCATGCAGTCATAGAGCGAAAGTGACCAGCGGGAGGGAAGCTAGTACTAAGAGGCAGTGGAGGGGACTGAACACGCCGCGTCCAATCACAGACAGTTTGCTGGCACAGCTTACATGGATGGATCCACTACTGGCCGGGCAAGAGTCCCGGACGGAAATGGGGGACCTTAACATACGGAGGACTATAAAGCGGGCAAGGTGCCCACCTTCCTGAACCTGGGAATGGTTCTTCTCTTTTCTTCTCTTCTTTCTTCAAATGGTGCTGCGCACCTACAATGTCCTGCGGACGGCCCTTTTCACCCCTCGCCTGCGGCTCGATACAGTGACTGTGCCGACTGACTAGTCCACGCGTTCCCGCCGCAGCCCTTGGCCGGGCTACGCTCCACTTGTTCCCGTCGAAGGGAATCAGATGCGTTCAACAACCCCTGCGGGTGTTTCGCTCGAAAGGTCGACAATGACAAGTCACCTGGCTTGGATGGTGCAAGCATGGCGTATACTGTTGATGGCGAGAGCCTCTCCTTGCGAGATGTGCAGGTGGAAGCGAGTGCATGCTGGTGTGGAAACCCCGCTTTCTTGACAGGCCTAGAGACAGGCCTAGAGGGCTTCTCTCCCTCTTCTCCTCTTTCCTTTCCCGGTGGGAATGCTCGCGGCCTTGTTGGAAGTCTCTGGTTCACCGTCGTCTTTGCAGACTTGGATCTGCGTCGGGCGGATCGTGTCATTGACGATATCGGCCTGGCCTTTCCTCCTGACTCGTGGTATTATGGTTGTCGCGAGGATCATCTCCGCGTGCTAGAGTACGGCCGTGAGATGGTGCACTCCTGCCTCGTGATCCTTGTTGGCTGTGCCTCCCACGGAGTGGAAGTCATTCGCAACGGCGTGCAGAAGCTGATCGGCCTGCAGATGGCGCACGCAGCCACCGTCACCCTTGCCCCCATGTGTCGGAGCACACAGGCTTGAGATTTTCGGTGATAGCTTCGTGGGTGCAGGCCCGCATTGCATTCATCAACGCCGCCGGGAAGGGTGCTTCAGAGCATGGACTGAAGCGAGGCGTCTTCGGCTATGGCGGCATCTTGGCGGTCTTGAGGTTCCAGTTCGGCTCCGCGTCCGAGCCCCTGGTAACGGAGATGGCACTTGCCAAACAAATATCCGACGAGGAGGATGGCATCATATGCGGTGGCTTTGCCCCCATGCTTGTAGACTCGGATGGAACAAGAGGGACGATCTACGTGGCAACATCAGATCATTCTTCGCTTGGGTCTGTTTAGCCGTTACGATGCCCTCACTTGTAAACATGTAGCGACACTGTACAAGACGAGCACGTATTATTTCTTCGTCCAATTGAATGCACACGTAACGTGACACCGCCTCACCCTCCACGTAGACCATCACGATGCGTATACAAGAATATTGTAAAAGATGGCGTACCCACAACGTTTACAAGGGACAGCCTCGAAGATCACCTCCGGAGGACCCAGGCAGGACTATGGAAAATACCCCGAAGGGGTGCGGACAGGCCGTAGGACTGGGCGTGGAGAGTCACACTTGCAATCTTCAATTGAGTGACGCGTTCACAAGGGAATCCACCTCGACAAGAGGAGCGAATGTCCGACAGGGCATGCGACGGACTAAACACAACACACCAGACACTGACAGTCTTGAACAAAGTCACGCCAACACCCGAAACACATACAAACAGTACCCGTTGGGCCACCCCGACCGGAGGGAGGTGCTTGAGCGGAGCGAGATCTGACGACTGGAGGGAAGTCAGAGGTACCGAGCAGGCGGCGAGGGACTAGTAAAGGGACGGAGTCACTTCTACTCTTGGGCCCCCTATTACTTAAGTTTGGTTTATAGGGGGCCTCTGCTCCATGGCCCAACGTTCTAGAGCAGTGTGTTACTACAAAGTAGATACGCTGCAGTTTTTAGCACGAATTGACAAGCAGGAAAGAAGTGGGTCATAGCAGCCAATGACACGGAGGGGAATGGCGGGTCAAGATGCAGCTTACGTAGTTTGCATGCACACCGGCCCTTATTGGGAGGGCGTAGCAGCCCGGACACAAGTGGGGAGCACCATCGGAGACAGCCTTCCATTGGTGGAAGCGCAGCTTAGGAGGGCGGTGCCCCTCTTTTCTATTCTTTTATGGTGTGTTAGGCCCGCTTGGGCGGCCGTACAAGAAGGCCATGTAGTGGCTTGTTGGCCTCGCCTTTTTTGTCTCAACTCGCTTTCGCCGGGTTGCGATATCGTGCAGCATTGTAGCATTGCTCGTTTTCCCGTGAGGGTAATAGGGACTCCGTTTGCGTTTGAGAGAACTTTGCTTTTGTCACTGCAAACACTGCGGCGCTTCTCACTCACGCAGAGTGTGGCCTGGGGTTACACCTACATCTTGAGAGTTGGAGGCTGTTCACGGGGGCCTTGCTGCGCCCTATCCCGCTCGTGGTTGCAGTGGGCGGTGGTGCTCACCCCTGTCTCGGAGACCTCAAGTGCTTTGGAGACCGGGTACGCGAGTCTCTTCGTCTTCCGTCTTTGCGAACGGCCAGTGGCTGACCACTTGCACAGCCAGGTGTGCGTTCTAACACGCAGGACTCGGCGGACAGGGTTCCATTTTGTGACTCTATGTCGGAGACGACGGGTGCATTAGCACCTGCAGCTGATCCAGGGACGGCCTCTCAGTCCTCAGACAAGCCGGAAGGGTGTCTTTGTTGCGTCACGTGGCTTGAAGCCTATGGTGAGAACCGTTTTATCTGGACATGGAAAACGCAGTGTCCAGTTGCCATGCTCGATCATCCGTGGTATCGACCTTTTTTTCTCGAGGTGCTTCGGAGAGGACGTGGCTGGGGCATAGACCCCGAGTCGGGGATGGCGATTGTCATCAACGATGGCGATGCAAGTAACCTCGTTTTTTGAACTGTTCAGTTTTGTCTGCTAACGGGTATTCCATTTCAGGACAGGAGGAGATGAAGGAGACGTGAGTTGTTTCCCACGCGATAGGTTGCGGCTGTCAAAGCGGCTGAGCCCGTGGCGGCGTTGGCATCTTTTTGCTTTCACTGCGGAGATTGATCGTCATACTGTTTCTTTGGAATGCTGATATGGTGGACCGTTTTTACTTTGGATCTGCTTGGTTTAGGCCTTAGATGCGTACTTGAGCAAGACTAGACTCTCAGGCACGCCGAAATATCAATGGAACCGGCCGTGCTTAAATACAATTCGCGATAATGAATCAATTACTCCACTTCCCATCGGTCTCAATGCGTTAACATGATTCTCTTTAACATGGTAATGGTCACATGAATTACAGATTGATGTCGGAAAGATGGTTCTTATACACCACCCCGCGTTTACAAGTAGATCCCACTCGTTCACAAGAACACTTGATCCCAAGTACTCTACTCGGAATGATCACCCCCGGAGGGCATATCTAGACTATGGAATCTACCCCCGTAGGGGGTGCGACTGAGCCGAAGGTTCAGGCGTGAGGAGCCGCGCTCAACCATCTTCGATTGAGTAGCACGTTTACAAGCCAGTAGATACACCACAGGAGGAGCAACCGAAGGGCGACGGACACTAACAAGACACACACACAAACCCCATTCAAGTCACTCCGCCATACAAACACACTACAGACACTACACCGTTGGGCCCGCGACTGGAAGGAGCTTTGTGCGACCGGAGGGAGTTTTGAACGACAGGATGGAGGTCAAAGGTACGCGACTGGAAGGAGTGTGCAGACGGTGACGGGAAGTCACTGTCACCCCCGGGCCCCCTATATCCTTAAGTTTGGTTTATAGGGGGCCATGGCACAACGGCCCAGCCCATAGGAACGGAAAGTCCCGCAAGGGGCAGAAGTGATGTACTAGCAGGCACTGACTAGGAGGAAAGTGACTTGGTCATAACGACCAATGAGCCGGGGGGGATCAGGTCGGTCACACAGAGTGCAGGTTACGATCAGTTTCCATGCACGCACCCGGACAGTGGCGGGTCAGGCAGCACCCGGACACTTACATACGAGAGGAATATATAGAGGGGGGTGCCCCCCCTCCAACACACCACTGAACCTAGGATGGTTCTCCTCTTCTTCTCATTCTTTCATTTCTGAAGAGGGGACGGAGTGGCTGCGCCACGACAATACACCAGCCACCCAAGCGAAGAGATGAGCACGCACCACGAACAACGCATGGTAAGGACAAGAGGACGAATTCACACACTGACTGGTCGAGAGACTGGAGCAGGTTGACTCTGCCTCTTTACCTGAGCAGGGAACAGAAGGACAAGAGGGCTGACAGCAGGACCGAAGGGACATGGAGAGAAAAAGGCGACACGTGTGGAGCAAAAGGAACAGAGTAAGTGACGAGAGGAACAAACCGACACACAGGATCAGTCTTCGAGAAGAAGTGGTCGGAGGACACACAGACTGAAAGGACGTGAGGAGCGATGAGAAGAGAAGCACCCTGAGTGGACTGACAGGTCCACAACACCCTCTGCGCCCTGGACGGGCTCCGATCCGCTCTGTTCCCGCTGCGGGACTCGGTTGTGTGAGAGCATCTGGTCCCGACTGACTAGTCCACGCGCTGCCGCTTGTTCCCGTGATGGGACTTAGACTGCGTTCAACAGCCCTGACGGGCGTTTCACCACGAGCGTCATCGCGGCCCAGGCCTTCAGCGACATGGTGAGAGTGGTGGCTTCCCGCTCATCGGGTGAGTGAAGCGAATCGTAAGACCCCTTGCCAGGAAGCCAAGGATAGACACATCCGTGAGAAGCAATGACGGGAGGAACAAGACTGGGAATGTCAGAAGACAAGTAGTGAGACACCAAGGGGACAGCCCCGCCTTCCCTTCCCGGACATGACGATGCCCTCACTTGGCATGTAGACCGTAGATGGCAAATTCCGTCCACTTGACCCTGAACATACATTCCGCCCGCGGATGGCCCAACGGGTATTGTTTGGGTGTGGATTGTATGGGTGAGTGACTTGGGTGAGTGTTCTTTGTGCGTGGACTGTGTAGTGTATCGTGTTTAGTCCGTCGCATGCCCTTCGGACACTGGCTCCTCTTATGCTTGTGTGTGATTTCTTGTAAACGTATTACTTGGTCGAGGAGTCGTGAGCGTGGCTCTCCACGCCCAGTCCTGCGGCCTGGTCGCACCCCCTTTGGGGGATTGCTTTCGAAGTGATGGAATGGTCCTCCGGAGGTGATGATTCAGTACAGAGTGAATGAATGGGCTACCTTGTAAACGGGACGAGCCTATGACGTTTGTGATTCTCAAGTAGTGGTCGGGGCAGTGGATGCTCTCACTCAAGGCTTGCAAGTCCTGTCTTGAGAACGCAGTCACTTGATTTGTGCTGCTCCTCCCGTCACTCAATCTATCTACCCGCTCCCGCCCCGTTCTTTTGAGGGTGGGATGACGCTCCCCTACGACGGCTGCTATTCGGGTGCAGCGCTTCTTTAGGTCTTTCGACCAGTCTGTGTGTACGTCTTCGTCTCCTCGCCTCTCCTGTGGGCATCTACGGAACAGGTCACTCTCTCCTCCGTGGTCCCTCGACCGGCAACTGCGGCCTGCAGTGTACGTGCCGTGGGAGGCCATCGTGACTACCCTTTGAGGAAGGAGGGGCTGACTGCTTGGTGTGTCTACCACCTCCAGTTTGCCGCTGGTCGGGTCGCGCGTATCCCTAGCCGGGATTACCATTTCTCCGGTGCGTGTCTGTTTAGTGCCTCTCGGCAACGGGTTTTCCCGTTTCCCTTTCCCTCATCAAACGAGTTGAGTCCACACCTACCCGGTGCTGTCTGTGCTGGCCACGCGTCGGTGTCAAGGCAGCGCGTCAAGCGCGGCATCATAATCCCTTTGAAACCCGTCAAGGGCTATAGGTAAGGCCAGTGGGGGCGAGCGCACTGGATACAAACCTTTGTCCTCACGGATGCGGATACCAACTTAGTCCCTTCGACGGGAGCAAGTGGAGAGCAAGCCCGGGCGAGGGCTGCAGCGGGAACGAGTGGACAAGTCTGTCCTCTCGATGTGCTTCTCTGGCTAAGGCGAGCCTCAGGCAAGGGGATTCACAGGAAACAGTGAACACAGTTCAGAGGATAGACAGCAGGAACAACCTGTCCCTGGCAGGCCGGGGAAACGATGGACAGTAAGTACAAGTCTGTCCGTGCTCGTCTCACTCGCGCTTTCTGTCTTCTTGTCAGATCGTCCTCTCGTCCTTGCAGTTCTTGCTCCGTCAGAGTAATTTCCTTCCTGGGTTTATTCCTGTCTGTTCGTCCCCTTCACCTTCTTTGTCTCTTGTATCAGTTCGTCCTCATGTCCTTACCGGATGCCGTCAGTCCGTCCTTTCGTCCCTCTGTCAACTGTTTCCACCACTCCGTGTTTTCTTCAAGAGTGAAGCAAAAAAAGAAGAGAACCACCACAGGTTCTGTCTGTCTGTGTGGGCGGTCGCTGGACCTTTATATGCCCTCTGGTGTGTGTGTCCCCACTGCCGTCCGGGTTCTTCTCGACCCTTCCCTTTCTGGTTGTGTGGCAACCACTACATTGGAAGCCCCACACCTGTAACCCGCCATTCCCCTCCGTCTCATTGGCTGCTAGCACTGCTCCGTTCCGTTCCCCTCCACTTCCGCCTATCACATCACTCTTGCCCTCTGCAGGACATCCGTTCTCTAGGACTGGGGCTGGGCCGTTGTGCCATGGCCCCCTATAAACCAAACTTAAGGATATAGGGGGCCCAAGAGTAGAAGTGACTCCGTCCCTTTACTAGTCCCTCGCCGCCTGCTCGGTACCTCTGACTTCCCTCCAGTCGTCAGATCTCGCTCCGCTCAAGCACCTCCCTCCGGTCGGGTGGCCCAACGGGTAGTGTCTGTATGTGGGTTGGGTGGAAGTGGTACTTGGTTGTTCTGGTGCGTGCGTGTCTCGTCCCTTTGCTCCCTTCGGTCGCAGGTCCTCCGTCCCGTGACTGTGCATGTGTGCTTGTAAACGATGTGCTCGGTTGAAGAGATGTGAGCGTGGCTTCCACAGCCGCCCCTTCGGCGCGTCTGCACCTTCTTCGGGGTTGTGTTCGTATCCATGAAGGGATTGGAAGAAAGGGGTGGTAGCCGGGAAGGGGTATCGCCTTGTGAACGTGTTGGGTGTTCTTGTAAACGCTTTATGTGGGTGAAACCTACGTGGACAAGTATGAGTACAGGAACAATTCACGGTGGTATAGAGAGATGAAACCCCGTTCAGTCTATTGAGTCTATTGAGTCCATACCAATGTCTCCGTAAACGAATGAGGGTTTCGCCAACACCCAAAAGGGCTAGCGTCTCAGCGATACAAGATGTCAAGTGGTGCTCTACGCAGATTGTCTAGTCGCGATGCCAGCACCAAGAGTAGGGTCATCCTCCCCCGTAAACAGCAGATGGTGCACTCGCTCCCAAAGGCGGTCAAACCGAATTCGAACCAACTCCAGTGCATCGGTGCTACCAACCACCGCGGCGAAGACCGCAGAAGTGCAGTGGGTATACACGCACAATAAACCCTCGGCCTGCTCAACAGTGACACTCGTCAACCCTAGACGATTCATGCACCGAGCATGATCACAGCATCGACGAACAATTCCTTGTTCCGGCGCATAGCCTTGTAGAAGACACGCCCGGACACGACTCAAGGCCTGGTCGACAACGAGGCGACGCTCTCGACCCTCTTCCCCCGCGTCACTCGAGTAATGCCGGCAGTACGCAGAAATCAAACAGCCCAGGCTGTGATCCGCCTCGTTCGGGTAGGGGCTACAAAACCGCCGCAGCTGGTGCGGTAATGCCATGAGCCAGGGCCAGACGGGTACCTCCTCCGGAAAGCAACAGAGGGCAGTGCACAGTACCTCGTGCAGCTCTCTCTCGAGCTGGCCAAACGGGCGGGTCATGTCATCCGACAGCATTAAACGGTTCCGGTCATCTTCCAGCCCCCGCTTTAGTAAAGTCGAGGCAACCTTGGATGCGTACCCACTGCTCGGGGTAAACGTCCATCCACAACACATAGACGACCACCGGTCTTCATCCCCGAATGACGTCCACGTTCTGATCTGAGAGGCGGCCTGCCGACTGCGACATGACTGCGCAGGCTTCAAGGATTTTCGAAAGAAGAGAAGGTTCTCGTTCTGCTGGAATCGAGTTGAGTGCACCACTTGATGCGAAGAAGGGCCAAGGTACTCTGTGCCAAGGCCAAGCCGTCGACTTCGTACTTGGCTAGAGATATCCACCGAATTGATAGACAACGCTCCTGCGTCTGAGTAAGTAACGACAAACTCCCTTCGCGGTGAGCTCCACATCTGCATAAAGCAGAGAAAAGGTGAAGTCCACTGGACTCATTTGGACGGGGCGCCACCCTCTTTATACTCCGTGTATGTGTGAGTGTCCGGTGCTCAACCCGGCCAGTAGTGGATCCATCCATGTAAGCTGTGCCAGCAAACTGTCTGTGATTGGACGCGGCGTGGTCGGTCCCCTCCCCCTGCCTCTTAGTACTAGCTTCCCTCCCGCTGGTCACTTTCGCTCTATGACTGCATGCAATCACGTGCGTTCAAGCTGCTCTATGGGCTGGGCCGTTGTGCCATGGCCCCCTATAAACCAAACTTAAGTAATAGGGGGCCTTTCTGACAAGTGACCTCCCGTCACACAGTCCACCCGCCCTCCAGGCGTGTACCCTTTCGTTCCACTCAAGGGCAGTTCCTCCCTCCGGTCGTCTCGAAGGTTCGGGCGTGAGAAGCCACACTGACTCTCTCCAACCAACACAGCCCGTTTACAAGCACATCCACGTTCACGAAGCACAACACACTGAATGACGAACGACACACAACAGACAACTCCACCCAGTCACTCAGTCACACCCGCGCACGTGAACACCATACAACCTCAACAACCAATCACACACTGGGCCCGCGACGGGACGGAGCATGTCTGAGCGGAGCGAGTCTTTGCACGACTGGAGGGAGTCAAAGGTACCGCAGCTGGAGGCGAGGATTGTGAGAGGGACGGAGTCACTCGGACACCCAGGCCCCCTATTACTTAAGTTTGGTTTATAGGGGGCCTCTGCTCCATGGCCCAACGTACTAGAGCAGTGTGTTACTACAAAGTAGATACGCTGCAGTTTTAGACCGAAAGGGACGGGACGGAGAGAAGGTAGTACTAAGAGCCTGGCGACCGGGGGGGGAGACGGCACGCCTCACAGTCAGCTTCCACGCAGTGGTTGCATGACTCCACAACTGGACGGGCGCAGAGCCCGGACGGATCCAACACACGCGGCTTGGGACAAAGCCATATAAAGGGGAGGACACCCCCCCGAGCAGAGCGTTCCGTCGGGAAGACTTGAATCTTCTTTATGCAGCGGAGTGAAGGCCAGGAAGCACGGTCTCGAGTGGACGAGGACATTTTATCGCCGCGTCGTGCGAGGCACCTCACACTTTTACCTACCCTGCACAAGGGATCCATCCATGTTTGCGTGCTTACGAAAGCAACGGAGCAGGTCAGCTGACCACGCGCATCTTTTGTGTTGTTTGGCCAACACGTACACGTCAAGGGGAGACGTCACCTCGGCAAAGTGGGGTTTGCTTTTTCCCCTGCGGACATACAGAGTGATTGATCTGATCTCTGGATCGATTATTCGTCCTCGGAGACCTTTGGCGGAGACCTTCTATCTCTTTTTAAGTGATGGAGCCAGCGCGGCTACAGCGAGCTCAGCCCGATTTCCTCTTGCAGCGGACAGCTTGAGGAACGTCGCAGAGCAGTTGGAGAGGTGTGAGAACCTCCCCGCAGTGGACGGCGGTGATCGTCTGGTAGGCATGATGCAGACGCTGCTTGATCGGTTTGCCGTCTTGGAGAGGAAAGTGGACGGCTTCGATCGTCGCCTAAGGGTCTCGTGAGTCGCGGCAACTTGGCGTGATCCCTGTTTGGGAAAATGTTGTGACTGACCATTTTACTCTCTAGGAATCGAAATGCGGGGGTTCGCGCATTGAACCAGTCCGCTGTGCAGCCGGATAGCCGACTGGCGCCCCTTTTCAGTTTCGAGACGGGAGAGTTGCTACAGGGTTGTCCGTCTACTGTCCAAGATCTGGAGTCGCTACAGGGTAAGCACCACATTAGACCGAATTTCCTGCGGCTTTGGTCTGACCACGGCTGGTGATAGCGGGAGAAGTCGACCGGCTGTTGAGACACCTGGACGAACCGTCCGATGGTCGCGTTGACGTCAGGAGGAGGCGCCTCAAATTAGCTTTCGGTGTAACAACACGGATCGTGTAGTCCATTCTCACTTTCTTCCTTTCCTGTCTGTTGCCTCAGTCATCCCGGTTCGCCGTGGCGTCGGCGTTTAAGGGGGGAAGTACCGCATCCAGACATCGTGATGCCTTCATCGTCACCTCGTGTATTGTATTTAATCACAGAGAGTGACAACAAATTGACGAGCACTAAAACACTGTGACACTTGTTAATGACCTGATGTGACCATAACTGCATTCTTCCCAATCACCCGGCTATGGATAAAAACCACCAGCACCAGACATTTCAACCCGTTTACAAGAACACTTCACTCTAAGAGACACTACACTGAGGATAACCCCCGGAGGGCTCCTTCATCACTACGAAAGCAATCCCCCCGTAGGGGGGTGCGACCAAGCCGAAGGTTTGGGCGTGAGGAGCCACACTTGACATCTTCGATTGGGTAAACACGTTCACAAGATACTCCACGCAGGAACAGGAGGAGTGAGTGTCCCGAAGGGGCATACGACGGGCAGTCAATAGAATGAACAAGACAGAGTCTTGACCGACCGAGTGCAACGAGGAAGAGAACACGATGTACCAGGCACGTACACTGTCAATACAAACTGTACATGCTGGGCCGCGACTGGAAGGAGCCTTGTCTGAGCGGAGCGAGAAAACCGACAGGATGGAGGTGAAGAGGTACCGGAGCAGGAGGCGAAGGTTGTATGTGACGGGAGGTCACTCTGTGCTTCGGCCCCCTATTACTTAAGTTTGGTTTATAGGGGGCCATGGCACAACGGCCCAGCCCATAGACACCTTTCACGCACGTGATTGAGTGTGGTACTAGCACGGATGGACGGGACGGGAAGAAGTGAGTCATAAGAGCCTGACGTACTGGAGGGGAGCCGGCCGTTTTGATTGGATAGCTTGCTGCACAGCTTGCATATCCAGGTTCAGATCTGGAAGGGGCGAGAAGACCCGGACGTTGGTAGGAGTACCGTACCGGAGGAATATAAATAGAGGGGGATGTCCCCCTCCTTCTCTCATAACCCAGGCGGGTTTTACCCTTCGACGAAGCCACACGTTCGGTTTTGGGAGGACAAACCGTCTTTTTTGGCACAACACTCGAGAGAGATATAAGTGGCGGGCTCTGTCTACCCTTTGAGGATCAGGACCTGAGCGGGTCGTTCCATTGACTCTTCATCCAACTGGGGGTTGATTGGCCAACAAGTACTCGGAGTGGATTTCTGTCAGCAACATTTGCTGTCATCGAGTGGTTTCACTCGACGCGATAAACGAAGTGCATTGGGTTTGTCACTTACCAAGGACATTACAGAAGGCCATTGCCTAGAAGGCACAAGGTGAGCACTGGCTGAACAGTATGGCGAAGCCGGAACCGACAGTGTGCGAGCAGGGCGAGCCTGACCTTTCAGGTGGTCCTGTTGTCATGTGTATCCTGTCCCATCCGGGTCACGATGATCTTCCTGGAGGAGGAAAATTTCAGAAACCTTGCGACACAGGGCTCCCGAGAGGTGCGGTAGTGAGCTTGCTCAGTTTCGTGGTGTCGCCAGAAGGCGTTAGGGCACTTTTGAGCGGCGTGACATGGCCGCAGACTGATACGTTCGATGCCCTCCCGACCCTTGGAGACAGAGAGCGGGAGCTCTCCGGGATTGCAGGCGCTGTCGGCCAAGAGATGGCCGGAGACAAGGTGTACCGGTATCCCTTTGTTTGGCTGGGCTTCGAGTCGTGCCTGCGTCAGCGTACCGGCTCGTTACTGTCGATCCCAGAGTGGTTGGCTGGGGAGTCAGCCTTCTTAGACATCATGTACTTGGCCCTTGTGATGAGCACGGTTGGCAGGTCGGGTCAGCTCCGTTCGGAGTTACGCGGGAATCTCGCCGCTTCCTTTCCCGCTGCCCTGGACCGTCTAGACGCCATTGGAGAGAAGCGTGTCTTCGGCATCGTCGAGGGCCTTAACGAGTCTCAGCTGCAGGCGTTTGCTTTTTGGTGCACGCTACAGACTTTAGCGGTCATGGCTGGCTACGCCGGGCACGTTGCTTCCTGGGTTTGGACGGACAGGAGCTTGTGGAGCGCGCAATCAAAGGTGGAGCGGCAGATCCTCGGGACCTCTCGTGACTGCAGACAGTCGTCCTGAAAGACGTTTTTTCATTGTCATTGTAGTCTAACCATGACGGACGGTTGACCCTGACAGAATGCAATCGTAGACATAGCAACGTTTACAAGTGAATACACCGTTTACAAGAGCATGATACTCCCCTGGCTACCATCTCGAGGATAAACCCCGTAGGGCACTTCAGAGCTATGGAGGCAATCCCCCGCAGGGGGTGCGGGGAGGCCGAAGGTCGACACGTGAAGAGCCACACTCGACATCTTCAACCGATCACATCGTTTACAAGACAGCTTAACACCCGACGGGACGGAGGACGCGCGAGTGCAACGAGCAAGCGGACGAGACAAATCCACCCAACAGACCGAAGTCACCGCGCCAGACACAAGTCACCACGCCATACACAACACACCCAAACGCTACACCGTTGGGCCCGCGACGGGACGGAGCATGTCTGAGCGGAGCGAGTCTTTGCACGACTGGAGGGAGTCAAAGGGACTTCGACTGGCGGGAGAAGACAGTAGAGTGAGGGAGTCACTTCTACTCTTGGGCCCCCTATTACTTAAGTTTGGTTTATAGGGGGCCATGGCACAACGGCCCAGCCCATAGACAGGTTGCTTTAGCTTCCATGTAGTCGTTAGCAGTTGCGTACGGGACGGGAGGAACTAGGTTGGTAAGAGGGACTTGACGGAGGGAAAGGACCACGTCACATGAGGCAGCTGGTGTCCACTTGCATGCCGGGGTCAGGTTACGTACAGTTTCCATGACCTTCCATACGGGAAGGGTGCAGAAACCCGGACAGATCTTGTTTGCTTGTTTGGTGTGTACAAGCGGGTTGAACGGAGTATATGAAGGGCACGGGTGCCCGCCACTTTGACACTGGAACCTAGGACGGTTCTACTCTCCTCCTTCCCATTTCTTCAACCGGGTCAGGTTGACTTCGTCTTGTCGGACAAGGTATGATGAACAAGTATCTTGGAGCTAGAGTGACGGTGATTCCACCCATTGGCTCGGCAGCAGACAAGCATCGGGTTGAACTACCCACGAGAAGTGGTAACGGAGTGATCCATCACTTGCGTGATCTTGTACCCTCCACATGTGCATGTGGTACACCCTCCGACGAGAGGCTATGTCTTGTTGACGGCGCGCGGTAGTCGCTTCATCGCTCTTCTTTCCAGGCGGAACGGGGGATGTTTTTACATCCTGTAGAGACACGAGGGCTGAGTCCCGAGTCTGTCCACTCTCGGGTTCTGCTTTCCCGGTGATGCCACACGGCAGGGTTTATCTGATGGAGAAAGAAGCGATGGCAGCGCTACAGTCACGAGATCGGCTGGAGGATCTGATGAGGAAGTATTACACAGTTTGGGAGTGAAACCGTCCCTTGGAATTTCGCTGAAAAGCGCACGGACTCTTTTCTGTTCTTTTACGAGGTGGTAAAAGCCTATCTCATTCTGCCACCCGGTGGGCAAGGCTCCGCCCTCACAGACACATGGTGGACAATGCTTCGAAAGCTGTCGGAACAGGACCGGGACGACAGTCACTTCCGCCACGGGAACCGGAGACAATTCCAGGGGGTTTGGCCACCTTTCCATGCAGCAGCTTGAGGCTGCCTTCTGCCTTTCTGCTTCTTTGTACACGCCGCGGTGGAGCCAGGGTACAGACACTGGGAGACGAGATGAAGTCGGTCGGCTTGGTGAAAACTGACTGCGTTGAGGTATGATTTCTATTTGGAGCAATGTGGTTATGTTGAAGCGGAAGCGAAGGCTCGACGGCGTAGAATAGGGTTCAAGTGGGCTTTTGTGGGCGAAAGCGAAGCATGATTTGTAGAGAGTACAGACTTCATAGAAAGGTGGAGGACGATCGCATGGTAGACACCCCACTTGCCTAATACAGCTGTCACGATGGCTTCACTCGACACGGCCACTAGACTCTAAAATCGTTTACAAGTAGATCAACAAAGATAGTGTACTCACCCCTACGTTCTCGGGTTGCATGACGGGGCACCCTTGCCCTTTATACCCTGTGTCTGATCTGTCCGGGTTTCTGCACCCTCCCCGTGTGGAAGGTCATGGAAACTGTACGTAACCCGACCCCGGCATGCAACCTGTGCGGAAGCTGCCTCTTTGACGCGCGTGGTCGGTCCCCTCCCCCAGCCTCTTATGACGCACCCACTCCCGTCCCGTCCGATGAGTGTAGGACTGCATGCAATCACGTGCCGTGAAAGCTGCCTAGAACGTTGGGCCGTTGTGCCATGGCCCCCTATAAACCAAACTTAAGTAATAGGGGGCCTGGCAGTCAAAGCGACCTCCCGTCTCTTTGTGTCCACTCCTTCCTGTCGTGTACTGGTGACTTCCCTCCGGTCGTCAACTCGCCTCCGGCTCAGACAGGTACTCGCTCCGCTCGTGGCCCAACGGGTAGTTTATGGGCGTGGGTTGTATGACTGAGTGACTGGGTGAAGTGGTTTGCGTGGAGTGGTGTGTTTGTCACTCAGTCTCTAGTAAGTGACTGTTCAGCGGGTAAGTGGTGTTGTGAGTCCGTCGCGTGCCTTTCAGACACTTGCTCCTCTTCTTGGAGTCGACTCTCTTGTGAACGCATTCACTCGGTTGAAGATGTTCAATGTGGCTTCTCACGTCCACACCTTCGGCGTGTCCGCACTCCTTCGGAGTAAATTCCATAGTGATGGAATGGCCCTCCGGGGGTGATCACCCAGAGTAGTTTACTTGGAGTGTCATATTTACTATCTTGGGTGGCTCTCTTGTAAACGCACTGGGGAAGCAAGGCATGGATGATTACAGTCACTATCACGGATCAGTACAAGCACTTCCCTGTGCATGTCGTCACCATAAGGCGTACCTCTATGGTCTCACGTTCATCTTCAGTGTGCTATAGTGTCTACACAAGTCAACTCTGTCTCTCAGTGAATGCTCCCGACTACTATTCATCCCGGCTTCGCGTAGAAAATTACCGGAACTGTCCTCGAAGTTCCTTCCCTCGCATAACCCGCATTCGTTTCTCCATGCAAGCGGCACTATCAATAGCGGAGCTCGATACAATGACCGGCTTTACATCCCTCGCAAAGATTTTTGTGATGGGGTGGGCCCTCACCTTCGTTGTAGGGGGGCGCCTCCATCTGGATTCCGCACCACTTCTTGAGGCGGTACGCCGTCCTCTCGGCATATGATGAACTGTCCAGGACGGGCCTGCTGAGGCGGTTGCACTGCAAGCAGCATTGGTGGTACACGCGGACGTTGTACTGAGCCCCGGCATACATCCGTATCGTAACGGCAATCCTCTTACTTGACCAGCCGTCCGAAGAGCACTTTGGGTTGCGGCAGGGGAACCTGCCCATCACGTTGGTGTCGTAGTCCTTGACGCAGTTCTTGGCGTCATCCGCCGTGTGAAAATCGAAGAAAAGATCCTCCTCTTCCAGCAGTCGCGACACACCGTCGTGTAGCTTCGGGCACATGGACCACCTCGGGGGTGCCTTCTTCTTTGCTTTCCCCTTCCCCTTGTCGGGCATCTTGGGTGACAGTGTCGCTGAAACTGATCGATACTGGATCTCCGTGTGCGTGGGATGTGCGTGGACCTGTGCCGAAGGTGCGGCCTCGTGACCGAGCGTGTCGATCGACTGCCCGTTCGTTGACTGTGGTGCTCCCTCGCGTGAGCAAGTCATGTATGTGAAAGTCCCTCCTTTCAACTTTCGTCGAGGACCGGCGTCTCCTTACCTGGTAGGGTTTCGTGCATCCGAAGAGTGCCCGCCGGCGTGAGTCGATCATTACTCACGATCCTTCATTGCAAAGGAATGAAAAAGAGAAAGTCTGCCCGACAGTCGCTCAGCTCGGGGAAGCCCCTTCCTTTATGTCCTCGCGTACTCATATTCAACCTGAACCGGTTAAAGGGAATGTGGGACCACACCCACTTGGAATCCTTGCATGATTCTCGGCAGTCACGAGCATTGTCCTTCCCGTCCAATAGGCTGTTACGACCACCCAGGTCTTTATAACTCGTATGACGAGTGAATGTCCGGGTCCTCAACCCGGTCAGTGGTGGGGTCAGTGAAACTGTACGTAACCTGACCAATGGACGTAGCCACCTCCCTCCGTCGGTACCTTCTTATGACGCAGTCTCTTCCGTCCCGTGTGAAACTGTTATGAACTACATCCAAGCTAAAGCAAGGTGTCTAGTGACTGGGCCATGGAGCAGAGGCCCCCTATAAACCAAACTTAAGTAATAGGGGGCCTGGGTGTCCGAGTGACTCCGTCCCTCTCACAATCCTCGCCTCCAGCTGCGGTACCTTTGACTCCCTCCAGTCGTGCAAAGACTCGCTCCGCTCAGACATGCTCCGTCCCGTCGCGGGCCCAGTGTGTATTTTGTCCGTGTGCTTGTATGGCGGAGTGACCTGGGTGTGTGTGAGCAGGTGTAGATGTGTGGTGTGTCTTGTTCCATCGCGCGCCCGGTGGACGCTTGCTCCGTCAAGAGTGCTCGTCTTGTGTCGATGTTCTTGTAAACGTCTCACTCAATTGAAGAGTCGTGAGTATCTCATCCACACCCGCCCCTACGGCGCGTGCGCACCCCCCTTCGGGGGGGTTGTGTTCGTATCTCGGAAGGGGATTGGAGATGGTTGTCTGTAGCCGGGGCAGTGACTACTACTTGTAAACGTATTGGGAATACTTGTAAACGAGGGTGGGAGTCTACGATGTTTGTCCGTGGGTGTTGATGCGTAGCCGGGTGAGTGGGATACAGTACGTGGGGTGGCTCTCTTGTCAACGCATGGAGAAGTTCACCACATCACTTCACCGTGAGGGATCAGTCGGTAGCCTGGTGACCTCATCCAGGTCAAATCAATTATCTTCGTGCACTGCTACTATACTCCTTGCGTTCTTGCCGTCACTTGCTTGGTCTACAATGTATGTCCAAGGGCTTGTTGCTCATCCTGCACGGTTGAGTCTACCTGTGCACAAGGAAGTGAAGCTATCCCAGCACTGGTTTAGGCAGGCGGGGTGTCAAAGATGCGATGTGGCCGGACCAATGCGCTGCTGCATGTATCTGTTGCGTGGTGGGTGTCTCCCGTGCTTGGGTGGGAGGGTTGTACAAACAATGACCGAGTACTTCGTAAGAGTACGCCCCAAGGCAATCCAGTCCTCCGCGGCTTTGACTCTCGTGCCCCTCCGGGCGTCCAAGCGGTCATTGACCAGAGCCTCCGCTGCTTCGCGCTTCACCGTTCCGCGGAACATAGACAAAGCATATCGAATGTAAGTCGAGCAAGGAAGCCTTTTACCGCCTCGTAAAAGAGAAGTGCGACAAGGGCCGTTGCCTTGAAACCCTCACGGGTCAAAAGAATATCCGTCATGAGATCGACTCCATGGTCTCTGTCCGTGGTGACGCCGTCAGTGAGACACCCTTGCGGTGTTGAACGCATGTTCAAGAATTTTCCCCGGGAGCAAACGGTAAACGGAGCCCGTGCAGGGCGCAGTGGGAGTGCAGTGGACACTTGTCCAGCCCTTTCTCACGAGAAGGCTTCCGAGCGAGGCGCAGCCGAGGACCCAAAGGGCCGCCGGCAGGGTATCACCTCCCTGTTTCCCGTCTCCTTTCCCTTTTGCTTCTCCTGTCGCTTCATTCCGACTGTTCCTTCCCAGTCACGTACTGCTTTGCTTTGCCGTTTGACGAACACGGTTCGCCTGAAAGGACAGAACCAATCTGTCCATATCCAGCCTGGATACCAATACATACCCTCTCCGGGAATGACAGAGCGAGTGCAGCGCGCAGCGTGCACGTAGTGGAGGAGTGGACCACTCTCCTAGATCCGTGGGTGCTATTCCATCGTGTCCGTGCTTAGACAAGCGAATGTCAACCGCTGGGTTGAGGTGTAGGTGGAAAGCAGAACAATCCAGTGTCCTGTGTGTGGGCGAGGCCCCTCTTTATACCTCTGGTGTCTGTTGTGTCCGGGTGCAGCACCCGTCCAAGTGTGGGGTGCAAGGAAACTACGTAACCAGCACTTTGTGACGTACCATCCTTCGTCCCTCTGATTGGTGCTTATGACGATTGAGCTTCCCCCGGTCGCTTCAATTTAGTACTACACTCAATCACGTGCGTGAAAGGTGTCTAAAGACTGGGCCATGGAGCAGAGGCCCCCTATAAACCAAACTTAAGGATATAGGGGGCGCGGGGGTATGCGTGACCTCCCGTCACACACCGACTTCGCCCTCCAGGCTCGTACCAGTGTCCTCCCTCCAGTCGTCCAGTTCCTCGTTCCACTCGTCAGATCTCGCTCCGCTCATACAAAACTCCCTCCGGTCGTGGCCCAGGCTGTGATTGGCGGTTGTGTGTGCGGGTGTGTTCACGTGGTTGTGTGTGACTGAGTGACTTGGGGTGGTGTGTTTGTGTGTTGGTATCCGTCACTTAGTCCGTACCGGTATGCACGATTGTTCTTTGGTGCGACTGTGTAGTGTTTAGTCCGTCGCGCGCCTTTCAGACGCGCTCCTCGTGTCCTGTGTAGATTCCCTAGTGAACGGGTTGAGTCGATTTGAAGATTCTTGCAGCGTGGCTCTCCACAGTCAGTCCTTCGGCCTGCCTGCACCCCCTTCGGGGATTGCCTTCATAGCTCTGAAGGAGTCCTCCGGAGGTGATCACTCCAGTCTGTCTCTTGTAAACGCTGTCAGGTGCTTGCAAAGGGGTTCAAGGTGTAGTCGGGGCAGCGGAATCTGGATTCATTCCGTCAGTCTCTTCTAGACGAGGAGGGCTGAGTCTACTATCTGTTCCGTTCCCTTGTTAAACGGCTCATGGAGAAAGGTCTACGCGGAGGAAGAAAAGACCGTGTGCGATGTGTTGCGTCCAGTAGAGGCCGGGGATGCATTGGGGTGAAGTCTACATGTGTGTTGGAAGGGGGGGGGCGGCAGCGGGTGCCTTTATACCCTGGATGTGACCCATTTGCGTCCGGGTCTCACGCCCGGTCAATTGTGTGGGTGCATGGAAGCTTGCAGAACCTGGCCGAAGCTGCCTCTGACTAGCCATGTTCCCTCGCGGTAACTATCTCTATTTTCCCCTCCGTGTGTCTGTCTACGAGTGAGGGCATCGTGAGTGCCGTCTTGGGTGTGTGCGGGGCCGTCCCCTTCTCTCCGAGTGTTCCTTCGCAGTCACTTGACTCTCACCAAGTCCCTCAAGGCCCGGGGCACGAAAACGGCTTTGGTGAAACGCCCGCCAGGGCTGTTGAACGCAGTGGATAAGTGTAGAAACGGAAGCAAGCGGGAGCGCAGCCCGCATGGGCGGAGTGGGAGCGAGTGAACAATGTCCAACCTGTTCTCACCCGATGCCTTCTGGCAATTGAGTCACGGTGTTCGCAAGGGAGTCTTACCCAGATGCGGATACCAACCGAGTCCCCATGGCGGGGACAGTGTAGAAGAAAGAGAGTGCCGTGGACAAGTGAGTCCACTCAGAGTGCTTCTCTTCTCTTTTTTTCCCCGTTCGTTTCTTCTTGATCACTGATCCTCTGTGTCTGTCCGTTCCTCTCGTCACCTTTCTCACCTTGTTTCTTCGCAGTCACTTGACTCTGATTGTTCCTCTCGTCACTTTCTTCTCCTTGTGTCCCCCGGGCCACGTTGTATGTGTGCGTCCATCCTCCGGTCCTCTGTCTGCTGTCTCAGTCAGTCAAGGCTGGTGTGAAAGAACTGCAGCGTTCTGTGTAGTCGAGGGCGGTAGCGCCTGTCCCCTGCCTCCTCTTCAAAATGAAAGAGGAGAGTAGAACCGTCTTAGGTTCCAGTGTCAAAGAGGCGGGCACCCCTTCTTATAGCTCACCCGTGGGTGTGTTCTCCACCTGTGTCCGGGTGGTCTCCCACCCCGTCATATGACTTGACGTGCATGGAAGCTACGCAACCTGCATCCTCTGCACCGACCTGATCCCTCTCGTCTCATTGGTCGTTATGACTGCATGCACTCCCCCCCGTCGTTTCTGCTTAGTACCACACTCAAGCTGCGCAAGGTGTCTAGAGCTGGGCCGTTGTGCCATGGCCCCCTATAAACCAAACTTAAGTAATAGGGGGCCTGGGTGTCCGAGTGACTCCGTCCCTCTCACAATCCTCGCCTCCAGCTCGGTTCCTTTTCCTTCCAGTCAAGGGCTCCTTCCAGTCGTGTCCTCCCTCCGGTCGGGGCCCAGGTGTATCTTTTCCACTGCTTGTGTATGTGCCAGTGACATACAATCTGCAGTGTTCTTCTCGTCACCATTCATTCCCTTGGTCGTATTCACTCTCTCGGTCAGTCCTCCGTGACTGTGTACTCTGTCTCTGTCTGTCGCGGGCCTTCCAGACCCTTGCTCCTCTACTACGACAAGTCCCCTTGTGAACGATCTCCTCGATCGAATAGCGTCAACGCCACTCTTCACAGCCGCCCCTTCGGCGCGTCTGCACCCCCTGCGGGGGTAATGACCGTAGTCATGAAACCCTGCGGGCTTATCCTCGATCAGATCACTTGAAAGGGTTTCATCTTGTAAACGCGTAGGGTCTGCTTGTAAACGCTTTCAGGTGCTTGCCAAGGGGTTCATCTACGTTGTTTCGCCACTTGATCTCGTAGTCGAGCAGCATGGGTCCCGAGTCAAGGTTGATAGTTTATACCACACTGTGTCTGGGGTTGCGTGGGATGCAACGGGTGAGGGCATCGTGACTGCCGTATCGGGCAAACGAGGTCAACCCCTCGAGATCTTCACATTGACCGCTTACGTCGGCACGTTCCTCCAGTGCGTGTTGTATGTATCGAATCTATCCCAAGATATAGTCTACTCCCATATCGCTAATGACAGTTGCCCTGTGTGCCAAGAGGCAAGCCGCTCCGTCAAACCGATTGTCTGCTATACGATGCCCGACAAGGCGGGCCAACAACGCCAAGGTGCACGTGTTTCCCCAGGCGAAGACGATGGCTACCTGAGCCATGTTGCAATACTCCCAGCCTTCGGCACAGGCGAGTCCAAAGTCCTTACGGTCCGCCATACCCTCGTGGTCGGCGAACTGGCTCCGCAACCAGAGACAGGGACAACCCTTAGCTCTACACAGCCGGCTCGAGGCACACCCTTCTCTGAAGGTGGCAAGGCGGAAGTAAAGCCTCCGTAGCGTCGCTTCCCGCACGCGGCCATATCGCACATTTCGAGTCCTACTCCGACAGCCACTTGCCGATCTATTCTGCCAACCCAAGGGCAGGTTCAACTCACGGTGCACGCGTCGAAGCACAAGGTTCGAGAGCGCTGCCAAGCGAAGAGCAGAGTCGCGGCCTGCGTCGACAGAGCCAAAGTCCGTCAGACAGTCATCCAGGTATGCCCGCATCACTTGACGCAGTCCCTGGTCATGGAGTAGCACATGTCGCGTCTCCGAGGTCAAGTAGGCCCACTCGAGTGTAGCATCATTTGCCCCCCAAGGAGTGTCTGTCCCCGACGAGGATGAAGAGGACGGGCACTGCCTGCGCATCTCTCTGAATATGGCTCCGCCGTCCAACCACTGTGCGGTTCCTACCGTAAGTAGCCAGGAGACACTTTGCTCCAATGGCCTGTGCTCAACTTAGCGTTGTCAATGGCCTCACGGGCTGGGGTAATATGGACGACGCGTTCCTGTCCCACAGAAGAAGACTGGCCTGTCGGGAAGGAAAGGGGACTCCGCCCTAATGATTTCTCTGGAAAGCCCGCCGGGAGTAGGACAAAGAGAGGAAGAGCATCCAGGTGCTCTTGCAATGGGCGACCCCGAGGTCCTTATACCCTTCAAGGGTCAATTGTCCGGGTCTCTTGCCCGTCCAAGTGTGGTGTGTGTATGCAAGCCAAGGCAAGCTACACTCTGCGGCGTACCATCCTTCGTCCCTCTGATTGGTTCTTAGAACTAAGTATCTTCCGTCCCGTCCGACACTTCTATGTACATCACTCCTGCCCCTTGCGGGACTTTCCGTTCCTAGAGCTGGGCCGTTGTGCCATGGCCCCCTATAAACCAAACTTAAGTAATAGGGGGCCTATGGGTATGAGTGACTCCGTCCCCCATACAGTCCACTCCCTCCTGTCGTGTACCTCTGACCTCCTTCCAGTCGTCATTCTCGCCTCCGGCTCAGACAGAACTCGCTCCGCTCGTGGCCCAGGCTGTGATTGGTGGTCGAGGGTCGGGTGTGGTGTCTGGTGGACCGAGTGGCGTGTTGTGTGGTGAGAGGTGTTGGTGTGTTGAGCGCCACTCAGTCTGTCATGGTGTGTGTACGTGCTAGTGTTGTGTGTCCGTCGCACTTCGTATGCTCCTCACGGCGGGTGTGAGTTTCCTTGTGAACGTCTTACTCGATTGAAGAGTCGTAAGTGTGACGCTTCGCTGCTCTTCACAGTCGAACCTTCGGCTCGCCTGCACACCCTTCGGGCGTAGTTTTCCATAGTCCTGCCTGGGTCCTCCGGAGGTGATCTTCAAGTCTGTCCCTTGTAAACGGGGTTGGTCTAGTATCCTGTCACCTGTGTGACTACCTTGTAAACGCATTGGGGGAATACTTGTCAATGCTTTCAAGGGAGTGAGGGCATCGTTAGTGCCGTATTAGGCAAGTGTCACGTCATCCTTGAGTGTTTCTGTCTACACGATCATTGATGATCCAAGGCACCTAGCTTGCTACAAAACCAATCCTGTCCAAATTACCGCAGTAGATGGGATGTGCGGCAAAGGAGGACGCGTCTCCGGTCTCCACCACCTTGATCAGCTGATGCTTGACGCCGTCTACATATTCACGGTATGGCGCTGCCGTGTTTTGTCCGGCGAGAACCAGGACAGCAATGCATAAAGTCTGCAAGTCCAGCCAGAGGGACAAAGCCCGCAACTGGGTCGAACTCATGCGATCACGATCTATCCCACTTGGCCAACGTAGATAGATTGCCAAGATCGACACTCGGAAAGGCCTTCCCAAGGTAAGATGACAAGCTCGGTGCCTGCCTCACGGCCTCTTGGGTAATGACACCGTCCCTGTGCAGAACCAAATCTGTGCGATTCTTCCAGTTCGAACGCAGCGCAAGAAAGCAATAGAAACGCTCCAACGCGTCCACATCAAGCTCGATCAACAGCGGCTCCCTGACGCCGGCTTTCGTGTTCCACCACTTCCTGGGCTTGAATTCGGTGTTGGCCACCAATGAACAAACAATCTGGTTTGTCTGCTCGCCCAGACTGTCGAGAGACATGGTCCAGGTTCTCATCCGGACTGCGCACCTGCTGCTCGAAATACAGAAGCCCGAAGCAAGAGTCTCTAGACTTTGAACGCACTGCTCGTTCAGAAAGCACCCACGTGCACCCATGGCAAGAAGCTCCGACAACCGAGGGTTAATGACATGCACTTCCCCGTGCAACACAGAACCGAACCTGATCGGCACAACAGCCGAACCATCCGCGCCACTGGCGATCAAACGGTGCGCATTTCTCCAGAGAACGCGCTGAAATCGGAATGCAACCCATACGGATTGTGGCCAGGCCGATAAATAAAGGCGTGCCCGGCGCCAAGAAGAAAGCAGCCACTGGGCCGCTCGTAAGAAAAGATGAGCCATACTCCGTGTCTCCGTCTGTCTATGAACTCCGTCAGTGCTTTGACAAGCAAATGGAAAAGGGAAGAAGAACCTGCTAGGTTCCGTGTGTGCATAGAGGGGAGGCACCACCCTCTATATATCCCTCTGGTCTACCGTAAGTGTCCGGGTTCCTCCAACCCGTCCAAAAGTGGATGTGTACGCAACCACTGCGTTGGAAGCTACCCAATCAAAACGCGGCTCATCCCTCCCGTCTGATTGCCTCTTATGACTCAGTATCTCCCCTCCAGTCCAACACTGCTAGGACCACAGTCAATCACGTGCGTTCATGCTGTCTATGGGCTGGGCCGTTGTGCCATGGCCCCCTATAAACCAAACTTAAGTAATAGGGGGCCTGGGTGTCCGAGTGACTCCCTCACTCTCCTGTCTTCGCCCTCCAGTCGAAGTCCCTTTGACTCCCTCCAGTCGTGCAAAGACTCGCTCCGGTCAGACATGCTCCGTCCCGTCGCGGGCCCAACGTGTACTGTTCGTCTGTGTTCTGGGTAGTGGAGTGACTCCGGTTGTTCTGTTTGGCGTGTGTGCTGTGTTCTCTGCCCGTCGCTTGCCCCCAAGGGGACACTTGCTCCTCCCGTGTCGGTCTGTGATGGTCGTCTCCTCCCATTGTCCCCCTGCTCGCTACGTTCGCGTGGACAAGCCTCTCGTCTTGTGGACTTTCTTGTGAACGTGTTTACTCGATTGAGGATTCGTCAGTGCGGCTCTCCACAGTCGAACCTTCGGCTCGCCTGCACACCCTGCGGGTGTAATGTTCATAGTCATAGAGGAGTCCTCCGGAGGTGATCTTCAAGTCTGTCCCTTGTAAACGGATGAAGTGTTCTTGTAAACGCTTAGGTGAAGCCGTCGTCATTTACCGTGTGGAGCATATCAGGCCATCTCCTTGTATGATAGTCTCACCTCTATCCATAGTCATAGCCAGCTTATGAAGATCACGTCTGAAAAGCATTACCCTCCCGTTCATGTCTAGGCTCTTTGTCGAGTCAAGCATAGCCTGGCGGTGTGTAGAGAGTATGAGGCCTTGTGGACCGTCATCAAGCCAAGCGTGAGTGGTTACAGGCACAGTCAGGCATCGATGTAACTGGTTCAACATGTGACGGATATGATATGTATTGAGCGATGGCTAGATTCACTACCAAGGAAGCCATCGTCATGTCCCAGAAGGGAAAGTGGGGTGTCTACGCAAGAGTCGCCATCCATCGACTTACCACTCCGTCTGCATTTAGTCTGGCACCGTGCAAGATGCCACATCACATGAGAAAGAGACTCCATCCCTGTATACGTGAAGGAGAGCAGCCGGTCCAACAGCAGGAGTCGCGTGGCTACCGCATTAGAATGCTCAACGGGTGGTCCAAACCATTCACCCTCGTCGGGCGATGATTAAGTCATCCTCCTCGGATTGAGGATTCCAAGTCAGTTCAGAAAGTGGCCACTTCCAACTGGATGCACCAAGCAAAGAAATAAAACTCCAAACACGCCGTTGTAGGAGAAACACACAGTGTGTGTATGATCACGAGGCAGTCACTGCATAAGACAAGGAAGAGTCCCGTCTTTGTACCCCATGTGGACGGATGAAGCCCTCCCCGGGCAATGATCCCAGTGGGCGATGCTCTCGTGCACGAAGACAATCAATGACCACCTAGCCTAGGTAGTGAAATCGAAGGAGAGCCGTCTCTCACTCCGCGTGAAGGACACCCCGTCGATACGAATGCTCGTCCAACACTCTGTTTCGGTCCCATCCTCCGGAGACCATGTTGATGATGAGAGATGCACTCGCACGGTGCAATACTAAATGACGGACTCCCGTCCGCCGGCTTCTAGTATTCAAACCATCCATGTTGCGTAGAAAGGGCGTGGATTCCCCCTCGTGTCTAGCGTTGCGCCCACACGCCTGCTGTGTGTCGGTGGTGGTGACGGGACACTTGTCCCAGTTGGGTCTCTCCATAGTTGCATAAAGCAAAGGAAAAAGTCTTCCGACACTGATGAGCGACGGGCGCTGCCCTCTATATACCTCTCGGATCCAAAGTGTCCGGGCGCTCCCCCCGACCGTAAGTGGAGTGGATATGCAACCTGTCGGAAGCTATCCAATAGCGTGGCACCCTCTCTCCATCGGGTACCTTCCTATGACTAAGACTCTTCCTGCCTGTCCGAGCCTTCTAGTACTGTAGTCAATCCCTGAGCGGGAAAGCTACCTAGGACTGGGGCTGGGCCGTTGTGCCATGGCCCCCTATAAACCAAACTTAAGTGATAGGGGGCCCGGGGGTGACAGTGACTTCCCGTCACCGTCTGCACACTCCTTCCAGTCGCGTACCTTTGACCTCCATCCTGTCGTTCAAAACTCCCTCCGGTCGTCGACACTCCTTCCAGTCGTGGGCCCAGTGTGTGATTGGCTGGTGCGGGCTGGACGTGGGTGAGTGGGTAGTGTAGACAACGGGACTGAGTGGCGTGGAGTAGGGTGTGTTGTGATTGAGCGTTGAGCGCCACTCAGTGAGGTTGTGTGATGCCCGTCGCGAGCCCTTACGGACTCTTGCTCCTCTTGTGCAGTGGACTACCTTGTAAACGAGATGCTCAGTCGAGGAGGGTGAGTATGACGGTTCCCTCGCGTCGCTCGGTCCCTGCTCTTCGCAGCCATACCTTCGGCATGTCTGCACCCCTGCGGGGTGGATTCCGTAGTCATGGAAGGGGGAGAGGAGGGGAGTGGTAGCCGGGGCAATGACTACAACTTGTGAACGTTTGGAATATTTGTAAACGCTTTAGGGTCCTTGTAAACGGATTCATCTACGACATCTGTGGGATCTATCGGTAGCCAAGGCAATGTGTACTCTTGTTCACGGTCTATGCAGCCCGTCTCGTGTTGGTTCCTTGTGAACGTCTTCACTCTGTCTGTTGGAAATGGGCGCCGCTTTGTCCTTTTGCTCCCCCAGTCGCACTTCTCACGTGTGCCTCGCCTTGCTTCCGCCGCCTGTCCCACCGTTCCTCTTGTCGGAGCAGAATTCACAGTCTGTGGCAGTCGGAGTCGTGCCCTTGTTCATCTGGAGAGATAGCCATCTCCCGTCTACGTGCTACGTGAGGGCATCATGGGTGCTGCATTGGGCAAGTGGAGCTGAGTCCTTGGTGTGTGTCCCACCGCTTCCCGTTGGTTGCATGTCGCGTATCCCTGGCCGGGAATAGTCTTTGTCCGGAGCCCGTCTGTCCTGTGCCTCTCGGCAACGTGTTTTCCCGGTTCCTTTCCGTCACCAACCTGCTGGGACCTACCCGATATTGTCCGTGTTGGCCGGGGTACGGGACTTGACGAAGCGCCCAGAGCGCGGAGTGCATTTCCCTTTTCCTCAATAGGGGGAAGCAAGCGGGAGCGCAGCCCAGCATGGGCGGAGAGGGAGCGCGTGCACATTGAACAGATCGAGTTCCTCCCGTCACTCTGTCCAACCTGTGCTCTCCGTGCCTTCACCAGAAAGTGGTCGACACCGACAACTGCAGAGAGTCCCTCCGGGAACAAAGGAAGCCGAGCGCCGTGGACCTCTTGTCCTGCTTTGTTCTCTTTGTTGGAAAAGAGAAGGAGTGAAGGAACTGCCGCGTTCTTCTTCTAGCCAAGGGGCTACCGCCCCTCTCTGTTCCCCCCTGGTTTCTGTCAGTCAGTTCGTCTCCTCACTCACTCTTATCTTTCTCATTCGGTTGTCCTCCCGCCCGACTTGTGCGTGATCGTCCTCTTGTCCTTTTGTCCGTTGCTCCCTCCGGTCGCGTCTGTGTGTATGTGCACTACAGCGTGCATGCGGTGTGAGAGCAGACATGCCCGTCCTGTGCTGTTTGCTTCGCACGTCCTTGCGGCCGTTCTTCAGGAATGAAGAGTGAAGTGAAAGAAGAACAGTCCCCGTTCTGTGTGTGGGCGGCAGCCCGTGCCTTTATACCCTCCGTTGTCGATCTGTCCGGGCTCTGCGCCCGTCCGGTACCCGTGCCACGCCCCACTTTATTTGGAATTCGCAAGCTCCCACCTCCTAAAGTTGGTGCTCACCACCAGTATCCCCACACCACCGGAATACCCAGAATTTCGACTCCCCGACCTAGAATCGCTTCAACCACCGCGTACCACGCTCAGAATCGCGTACTTCCACTCGTTCTAACCTTCCTGAACCCTCCATTGGCGTGCCTTTTTGCTGCTTCCTCAAACCATCGCTTGCGTGCGTTATGCGCCTTTTCTCCGCGTCTTCTACTACCTTCCTTGCTTTAGCAATCTGATCATCTCCCTTTGTTGCACCATTTCCCGTCCTTGGGCCACTGACAATACTCCTCCTGATTGTAACTGTATATTCTTCATAGCCTTACGTTGTTTTTGGATCCGCTCCGCCATTTTGGTTCGTCCCAAGTCCCTTTAGTCTGCACGAGCTCAGTCGCCAGAGATAGCGATCCTCGAATAAATCGACTGAGATCGTGAGAAAAGTCGGGATCCAGGCTTTTATCGTCTTCAAGGACGAGATCTAATTTGTCCGCTACCTTGTTTATTTGTCGTAGAGTCAATGGTGTCTCGAAAGGTGAGGAGTGTGGTCCTGAATTGGGAGGAGGTGTGGGTGTCGTGGCTTGACGAGCTTCCAAACATTGAAGTACTACTTGTGGATTGAATGGGAAGATTCCTGTCTTGCGAAATGCGGAGCGTATAGTACTCTCCTTGAAAGCATGCAATCGTACTTGTTGAATGCAGGAGAGAAACTCAAGCTTGGTTATGTTGACGAGGCCATCTCGAACCATGACATCTAAAGCCTTGGCGTGATAGTGCTTTAGGGGCTGGAAAACGACAACGTCCAAAGGCTGAAGTGCATGCGTGAGATTAGGCGGCATGCCGAAGGGAATAATATTGTGGTTGTCGCAGTATTCAATGAACTGCCTGGTATGGTGAGAGCCATGACCATCAAGAATTAGAAGTCGCTTCGAGCTTCTTGAGCTTTTTTCCGAGTGCTTGTCAAAATGCTGGAGCCACTCCAGACTAATCACGTCGTTTGAGTAACCAGTAGGCGTGGGTCGAATAACTGTGTCAGGATCTAGCTCAGGTATTTGATACCATGAAGCCATGTGCATCTGGCCAGCGAGTATCAAAAAAGCCGGAACAACCTCCCCATTCGCCGAGATAGCTTCGATCGCAGTAGCGGATTCCCTATTCTCAGGAATGCCAAAATAATGAGCTCTCCTCCGTTTTGTCACAATCAGCTGGTCTTTTCCAACCCCGATGCGAAAACCAGTCTCGTCCATATTCCAGATATCCTCAGGAGGTATACCATTGTCTTGGATAACCTGCCGAAGATGCTGGAAATACTGGTTAACTCGTGTAAGATTCTCGGAGACTTGGCGCTCTGCTTGAAGCCTTTTGGCGCTTTTGAAGTAGCCGTGACGCTTTAAGAAGCGAGAAGTCCAGTTTGGCCCCACGGTAGGAGCGTCGCGCTGGCTAGACCGCTCGCGCAAGATACAGTTTGCCGCGTCAGTAACGAACTCGACGCGTACCGCAAGGTTTATATTATCCAAACGATCGATATAGCGACATAGGGCCTTCTCTTCTGGTTCGGAAAGCCTCGTATTTCTAGCTCGCTGGCCAGTTTTAGGAGGTCGGCCTTGAAGACGGTATCGCAATCGATCACGTGTTACACCGAATTCTCGCGCTACGGTTGCGACTTTAGCACCGGAAAATTTTCAATATATCGAAGAGCGTTTTGTACACGTGCTTCCATTTCGGCTATCGACGAGATCGTGAATTGGTTAAGATATAGGGATGCTGAAGTCGGGGAGTCGAAATTCTGGGTATTCCGGTGGTGTGGGGATACTGGTGGTGAGCACCAACTTTAGGAGGTGGGAGCTTGCGAATTCCAAATAAAGTGGGGCGTGGCACGGGTAGTGGGTGTGTACGCAACCACTGCGTTGGAAGCTACCCAATGAGAACCGGCGGCCTCCCCCCTGTCGGACGCGCCGCTATGACTGCATGCACTCCCCCCCGTCGTTTCTGCTTAGGACCACACTCAATCACGTGCGTGAAAGGTGTCTAAAGACTGGGCCATGGAGCAGAGGCCCCCTATAAACCAAACTTAAGTAATAGGGGGCCGAAGCACAGAGTGACCTCCCGTCACATACAATCCTCGCGTCCCGCTGCGGTACCTTTTCCTCCGTCAAAGAGCTCCTTCCAGTCGTCAGCTCCTTCCAGTCGCGGCCCACGTGTACTGTTTGTATTGACAATGTACGTGCCTGGTACATTTGATTTTCTTGGTTCGCCCGTCTCACTTATTCCCTTGCTCGTGCCTCGCGCGGTCAGTCCTGCTGGGACTGTATTCTGTTTCCCGTCCGTCGCGTGCCTTCCAGACACTTGCTCCTCCTGTCGCCGGGTGTTCTTGTAAACGGCACCCTCAATCGAAGATGGTGAGCGCCACTCTTCACAGCCAGTCCTACGGCCTGTCTGCACCCCCTTCGGGGGTTGTGTTCGTATCTCGGAAGGGATGGAGATTTAGGTTGGTAGCGCTTGAAGTAGATTGTCTTGTAAACGCTTGGGAGAATTCTTGTAAACGCTTTAACGTCGAACCCGATGAGTGAGGAGCAGGGTGACAGTCACAGAACATTGGAAATGCCTTGCGGAGATAGATAGTGCGTCATTTGTTTCCGTATGCAACTACAAAAAGGAGGAAGCCATCGCGACCACCGAGAAGGGAAAATCTGACTTGACTACTGTCTAACATGAACCGTCACGCGCACACTCTGCAAGCATCCAATGTCCTCGGGCAACCCGTCGTCCTCCGTCTTCAGGACTTTGCTGGGCTCGACTTGCGGCCGCACTCCACAGAGGATGGAATAATGGCCATCAAGAGGCTTGAGCTGGTCTTGGAAGACCCGAACCACCTTACTTATGTCCCACCAGACACGAATCGAGTCTCGAACATGACTGGCAATCGATCCAGCGCTGTTGTCTCCTTGCGTGACAGAGAAACACTTGCCCTGCCGGTATGAGCAGCCTTGCTCTTCCCATTGAGCGTCAGCTGGCCCTTCAGGAGGTTCCGCTGTGCAGGGCGCGTTGAAGAGGGTGCCATCTCGCGCGTTGTCGGAGAAAGCCGCTCGTGAAATAAGATCCACCAATTCATCCGTCCTGTCACGAAGGACTGGAGACACACTGCGCTCACCCTTCGGGCTGGCTGCCAAGGGAACTCTCCTCTTCTCATCCAGAGGAATCAACTGGGCCCCCCCAGCACCTGCAATGGGAAGACAAAGCGCGAAAAAGTCCACCGGACAAGCGTGAATAAGATCAAATTCGAGAGCGACGCCCGTCACATACACCGAAGTTCGATTGCCCAAGGTCAACGCGGCCTTCTGCAAGATCTCCGACACGGGTGCGGCAAAGTAATACCTCTGCGCGTTGCCTCCGAAGGGACGGACCCGAAGGTCGTCGGGGGCCCCCCTCAACGCATACTTACGTGGCTCACCGTGCTGTGCCAGCGACATGCGCTGGATCTGCTCCCGCATCTTGCGCATCGATATGCGCGAGGAAGCCGATGCCGTCTTCTTCTTTCTCGAGAAGCGCTTCTTCCCGTAGCGGGAGTATCCACGTCGTCCTCCCCTCCGACGATACGAACCACCTGAGTAGCGGGAGCCCGACTTTCGTCGATAATAAGCCATTCTCTTGGTCTCCAGACAAAGCTACCCAGCAACAGGTGTTCAGAAGTCAATCTCTGACTTGGCGGCGGACCAGGGTATGACAAAGAGAGATCCCCGAGATCAGTCGGCGAGGGACCCAGCCCTCTTTAAATACTCCGTAGCGGCGAAAGTGTCCGGGCTCTCAGCCCGTCCATAAGTGGATATTGTCAAGTAAGCTGTGCAGCAAACTGAGCAATTGACGCGCGATGTTCAGTCCTCCATTGGCTCTTACGACCCACTTCTTTCCTGCTTGTCAATTCGTGCTAAAAACTGCAGTGTATCTACTTTGTAGTAACACACTGCTCTAGTACGTTGGGCCATGGAGCAGAGGCCCCCTATAAACCAAACTTAAGTAATAGGGGGCCTGGGTGTCCGAGTGACTCCGTCCCTCTCACAATCCTCGCCTCCAGCTGCGGTACCTTTGACTCCCTCCACTCGTGCAAAGACTCGCTCCGGTCGAACAGCTCCTTCCAGTCGCGGCCCAGTGTGTAGCTTTTGTACTGTGTGTCTGCGTGCCAGTGACATTCATGCAGACTGTTGGTCCCCTCACCTTGTTCCTTTGCTCGGTGCCCTCGCTCAGTCAGTCCTACTTAGACTGTTCTGTACTGTCAGTCCGTCGCGAGCCCGTTGGACACTTGCTCCTCTTGGATTGTTTACTTCCTAGTAAACGCTTTACTCGGTTGAAGATGGTGAACGTGACTCTCCACAGTCGAACCTTCGGCTCGCCTGCACACCCTTCGGGTGTAATGACCGTAGTCGTGAAATTTGCGGGCTTAAGCTCAGGGTGGATTGCTTGGAGCTCATTCTCTAGTAAACGTTGAGTGTACTTGTAAACGGTTTCTATCTAGGATGCTTATAGGTTTCATGTGGTAGCCGGGGCGGTGGGTGCTTCTATTCAGCAGCATAGGTTCAGTCTGCCCTTGTGAACGTGGTCACTCTATCTGTACTTCTACTTCCGTGCCACATTTTCTGCCCGCCCCTGTCGCTTCCTCTGCTGTCCTGGGTTGCTGTGGCGCTTTCCCACGGTCACTGTTCCTCCTTCCGATTCTTCTCCCGAGGGCTGGGTCTACGGTCCTTGAGGTCTGCCGTCCAACTGTCTGCGCGGAGATAGTCTGAAGGTCAGGGTGCTTCTTGGCCTATACGTTCACAGGGGCTGCCGTCTGCCGTCTACGTGCCATGTGAGGCCATCGTGACGACTCGAAAGGAAGGCGGGTTGCCCCTCAGCGTCCGACTGCTTGTCTTCCGACGTTTCAGTCTTTCCTCTCGTCACTGCTTCTCCCACGGGCGTGTTTCTGCCGTGCTTCTCGGCAAGGGCTTTGGCGGTTCGCTTCTCTCACCCAACGAGTCCACACCGACTCTTGTCCTGTCCAATTGGCCGCGGGATGGTGGTCGACGGAGCGCCCGGGCGCGCGGAGTGCATTCCTTTCCTCGAGAACGGAAACAAGCGGGAGCGTAGCCGCAGGGCGCAGTGGAAGCGCGTGCACAGGATACAGATCGAGTCTCCCAAGATGCGGATACCGACCGAAATCCTCCAAGGGAACAAGTGGAGCGCAAGCCCGGCCGAGGGCTGCGGCGGGAACGCGTGCACCAGTCAGTCGGCACCCGATGCTTTCTCCTTCCACGGGAAGAAAGAAACAAGGAAAAAAACAGAACAGGCCTGTGCGTGTCTCTTGACCACCGGTATCCCGGTGATTTCAGTTCAAACGATGCTTTCTGCTCGACGAAAGTAAGAGGACAAAACCCGAGTCTGTCCATGTCTCTAGACCGTCACTGCTCGTGCTCCGGGTAGGTTCTCACCCAGAGTGTCCTTCTTGTCCCTGTCTGTGTTTGTCAATAGTCCTTACCGTCCGGTGTCTTGTCGTGGCGCAGCCACCATGTAGTCTCCCGTGACTAGACTGTTCTCACCAGGCGGTCCTCTGGTCGCGCCGTAGACGCCATTGCCCTCTTCGCCAAGGAAAAATGAAGAGGAGAGGAACCGTGCTGGGTTCAGTGGTGTGTTGGAGGGGGCTCCGTCCCCCTCTTATAATCTTTCAATGTTTGCGCTCCCCGCATATGTCCGGGTCTCCTCCCCGTCCATACTTGCCCTGGCTATGCAACCACTACGTGGAAGCTATCCAATGAGAACCAGCATCCTCCCTCCATTCAGATAGGCTGTTATGACTCACTGCTGTCCGTCCCGTCCTTCCGTGCTATGTACTGTAGTCAATCCCTGGGCGGGAAAGCTACCTATGAACTGGGGCTGGGCCGTTGTGCCATGGCCCCCTATAAACCAAACTTAAGTAATAGGGGGCCTGGCAGTCAAAGCGACCTCCCGTCTCTTTGTGTCCACTCCTTCCTGTCGTGTACTGGTGACCTCGTTCCACTCGCTCAAAACCTCCCTCCGGTCGTCGACACTCCTTCCAGTCGTGGGCCCAGTGTGTGATTGGCTGGTGCGGGTTGTATGGTGTTCACGTGTGCGGGTGTGATTGAGTGACTGGGTGAGGTTGTGTTGTGGGTGGTTCGTCACTCAGTGTTGTGTGCTTCGTGAACGTGGATGTGCTTGTAAACGTGTTGACTGGATCTGAGTCTCTTGCAGCGCGGTTTCCACGCCCAGTACTGCGTCCTGGTCGCACTTTCGGGGGTTGATTCCGTAGTCATGAGTGGGATTGGAAACGATTGTCTGTAGCCCTTGCAGCGTAGTGTTCTTGTAAACGCTTAAGAAAAGAAAAGAATCTATGGTCAAGCGGTTATTAAAAGGCTACAGTATTGTTTACTCCCTTGTAACAGAGTAATGTCTCTTGCAAAATATCCTCTTGCAAACGGTTGCAGGCATGCTATCTTTTCGGCTCTACTTATAAACGTTGTTTGGTCACCAAGTGAGGGGATCGTCAAGTCCCCATCCGGTTAAAGTTCCTAAACGCCAACGCTATCGGAAAGAAGCCTCGGGCATACAAGAAAAGACAAAGAAGAAGCATCACAGCTCCCGTGTCACTAGCCCTGTCGCAAACTTCAGATTCCTCTTCTTCTCCGCTGCCGAGCCTGTCACAGGTTCCCCTAGGTGGCGCAGCAACTGATCTACGTCTCGCGCTATCATGAAAACGATGAGTATAGCACCTGAAGACCGGGGACGTCAACTCACCATGCAGTCGCTCCAGTTGATCCACGTTGTCGGGAAAATCATCGATCACTTCGCCCGTGAGAACGCTGTGCAGGGCACCAGGTCCATGTCTCCGCGGACAACCGTGCCATTCCGAGCTCGCACCACTGCGTTCCGGTTCCTACCGAACGGGGAAGAAGTCAGCAACCGATGCTGAGAAGAAAACTCACGGCTCGACTTACGAGACCGTTACCTTCCGATCCAAACCATCTACTTTGTGGTCCAAGCCGTCCAGCTTCCTGCTGATTGTCTGCATCTCATTCCGCATTATGCGCATCTCAGACCGCAAGTCATTTCGTATCGCTTCAAGCGCTTGTGTGAGTCGAAGACCACCATCGACCGCCGGCAGGTTCTGACACCGCGAGAACTCCTCGGACAAAGCCGATAAACTGTCCGCCACCCGCGGAAAAGAGGGCTGTGGAAGGGCTGGTGCTGCCTCCATCGCTGATTGAAGAGATGTGAAAGAAAAAGCACTGCCGGTGCTAACTAGATCTGCTTGATCAGTAGGAGACGACAGTAATGGCGATGACCACCATGAGTGAAGCCAGCCCCGCAGGATCTCCCAAAACATGCGTGTCACCCTAGGAACGACGCGCGGTCACGTGACTATCTGCTTACAGAAGCAGGTTCCTCCGGACTATTATTCGTCCCTTCCGTTCCCTGGGAAGAGGGCTAGACCTACCCTGGATTGTCTCTCTTTCCGCTGGGAAAGAATGGTGCAGTTCCGTGATGCTGACTGAGAATTCCAAAAAAGAAAAACAGGTGCGAGTCCTCCTGATGGTCGCTCTGCTCGGGGTGTCCTCCCTCCCCTGTCGCTCCGGTCTACTACTGCAGTGAATCACGTGCGTTCATCCTGCTCTATGGGCTGGGCCGTTGTGCCATGGCCCCCTATAAACCAAACTTAAGTAATAGGGGGCCCGGGGGTGACAGTGACTTCCCGTCCCTTTGTGTCCCTCACCTCCGGCTCGGTACTGTTGACTCCGTCAAAGGGCTGAGTCCGTCGCGCACCCTGACGGATGCTCGCTCCTCTCTCTGTGTAGATTCCCTTGTAAACGTGTTTACTCGATTGAAGTCTCTTGAGCGTGGCTCTCCACAGTTCGACCTTCGGCTCACTGCACCTTCGGGGTTGATTCCATAGTCGTGATGTGCCCTACGGGTTTATCCTCAGAGTGGAATTCTCGGAGTCAATTCACTTGTAAACGCGTGTCATGCACTTGTAAACGGTCTGAGGCCGCTTTAGGAGGACATTGAATGTCCTGGTATTGTCATAACCATTCAGTATAAATACACGCTTCTTGTTCCATTGAGTGATCTATAACACCACGATCAAGCAGGGTGGTTACTTCTTCGCAAGGCCGGGCGCATCTTCTCCCGTCTCCAAGGCGTGCAGCACGCGAGCCCACAAACGCCGAAACTGATCCACAAACAGTTTGTACATGCTGACGCTGTGCACATGTCTCGCTAGAATAGCCAAGGTAAAGTAGCTGTGAGCGCACCATAGCGCGTCCACCTGCTCGTCATTCATCGCGATTTGTTCTTGAGGATTCTCCCGGCGAAGGAGCAGATTGCAACAAGGTCTGTCCTGCAGAGAGCAGTGTGCGAGGTCCCGGAAAACCCTGTAGACGAGTCCGCGGAGAACCGAAACCCGATCGTCCGGGATTGGATTCGCCGGCATGCGCGAGTTCGTGGCGTTCTGCAAGAAGAGATGGACAAACGAGTCCACGCCGTGTTCCAAGCACACGCGCTCACAGCAATCATAGGGGTCGTCACGGTCGCTAGCCACCCACAAGCCGCTAGCTTGCACCTGGGGCTGAGTGTCGTACTTAGACGTCGGCAGGACGTGTCGGGTCGCGAAGCGCGCAATCGCCCAAGCTTCCGTCTGCAGGACGGTAAACGAACGAGTCATGTCGTCATCCTTGACCTCAAGGACGTCGTGCGCCCGGTCAAGCTCGCTTCACCTTCGGACGTTCTCGGGCAATGCTGCCCAAGAACCAACAGTCAAAGCCAAACCCTCCTTCACCGGCAACGTTGACTCGGTCCACAGAGAATCAGGGTACAAACCCCACAGGGCCTCCGTGCCCAGCATCGTGATCTGACGAGGAAGAAGTGTCCGACACAGTGCGTTCCTTGACCGGGAAGACAACTGTCCCAGCAGCGGTATTTGCCGTGACGCACAAGCGAACCTCGGGAGGTCTACTCGACTCCCTTTAGCATAGTCCCGTCCTCCGGGGTGGGAGGTTGGCTGCCCACGAACCAAACGATGGGCAACGTAGAGAAGAGTCTTCGTGCTCCTTGACGGAAAAGGCAGTATGGGCATCAAGCCAAAGAGCAGCCTGCTCGAGATGGGAGAGAACGGACCGTCTGAGGTCGGAAGGAAGTGGGCGGCACGCCCTCTTTATGTACTTCTGCGGAAGTGTGTTCCCACTCGTGTCCGGGTTCCGACCCGCACAGCATGTGATGTATGCAAGCCAAGGCAAGCTACACTCTGTGACGTACCATCCTTCGTCCCTCTGATTGGTTCTTATGACCAAGTATTTCCCCGCCTGTTCAATACTGCTATGTACATCACTTCTGCCCCTTGCGGGACTTTCCGTTCCTATGGGCTGGGCCGTTGTGCCATGGCCCCCTATAAACCAGTTTGGTTTATAGGGGGCCTCTGCTCCATGGCCCAGTCTTTAGACACCTTTCACGCACGTGATTGAGTGTAGTACTAGAAGTCAACGGACAGGGGGGAAGTGACTTAGTTCTAAGAGCCAATCAACGGGACGGAAGATGGCGCGCCACTGGTCGGGTTGCACAGCTTCCACGACTCCACAACTGGATGGGTTCAGGCAGAACACACCCCTGCTGGGGATCAGCAACCGAGAGGAATATAAGAGGGGGCAGGCCCCCCCTCCAACACACACGGAACCATGCCCGGTTCTGTTTTCTTCTTTATTCATCCAACCGAGGCCGGTTGATCTTCTGTCGTCAGAGAACACGGAGTCTGGCTCCTGGAGTCCGGCGAAAGTCATTGCAAAGGTTTGCGCAGCAGCAAACAGACACTCGCACTGACACGCGACACCAAGTGGTGTGTTTCTCTCCTACACCCCGGAGGCATTCGGACAGGGGTCTATTCTACCGCTCTTTGCCAACTGGGACAGGTTACTTGTGCTACGCACAATGTTGGAACCCGAGGCACGGCGCCGTGAGTCCCCATCCAGGCTAGGTGGCCATTCATTGGAAGTATGCACAAGGACCATTGCCTGTCGCCATCGTATTCCCGGAGCTGGGCTTCTTTTCGTCACCACTCGGTGGGGCGTTTGCACGAGAGTGAAACCGTCCCTTGCAACTCTGCTGAACAGCACGCGGACTCCTGTCCATTCCTTTATGAAGTAGTAAATGAGGTGTTCGTTCTAGCGACCTAGCGGGCGAGACTCTGGTCGGGGAGACACGTACTCGATCTTTGTGGAGCCATTCGAATGGACTGGGGACCAGGACGAGAGTCACTGTTCCTACAGGACCTGGAAACGCACCACGGGACTGTCTGTCCTACATGCAGCTGGGGACTGCCTATTCATTGGAGCTTCTTCGACCACGCGCGGAGCAGAGCCAGAGTGAATACCACTCGGAGGAGGAGTATGCAACTTTTCTGCCTTTCTTGAGACGGACGGAGACACGGACACATGGAATGGACTGACCTGAGGGCGGGCAGTGTGGGACTGCAGCTGTCTTCGGATCAGCAGGCGACCTTGTTCACTCCATCATCGTGGCCGAGAAAGAACGTAGCTCGGACCTGGTATAGACGGGAGACAGACGGAGTCATCGTCGCGAGGCACGACATTGTACATGCGTTGTGACATTTTCATGATTGTATTGCCCGAACACGTGGCACCGACCGTAGACACCCTTGATACAGTAGTCACGATGGTCTCACCCTCGACTGAACGTACGAACCCGCGTTGATAAGTAGACTGACAAAGATAGTGTACCTAAGACCGTTCATAGGCAAATAACGGAAATGAAATAGCGAACAGCGTAAGCGTCACCCGCATACGAAAACAGACTGAGGAAATCTGTTCACAGGAAAGCTACGGAGGAGGGTGAAGTCTTACATCCGTTTACAAGATCATCCACTTCAAGCAGTCGACACTGAGCGTAAGCCCCGCAGGGCATTTCATCACTATGGAATCAACCCCCCGCAGGGGGTGCGACTGAGCCGAAGGTTCAGGCGTGGAGAGTCGCACTCACGCTATTCAATCGAGTACAGCGTTTACAAGGGAGTAAACACCACACAGGAGGAGCCAGGGTCTGAAAGGCCCGCGACGGACTGACAATGGAGTACAGTCCAAGCAGGACTGACCAAGCGAGAGAATCGAGCGAGGGAGCTGTGTGAGACGGGCGAACACATACAATGAGTACCCGGCACGTACATTGTCAATACAAACAGTACACATGGGCCGCGACTGGAAGGAGCTGTCGACCGGAGGGAGCCCTTGACTGGAAGGAAAAGGTACCGGAGCTGGCGGCGAAGGTATGGTGTGACGGGAGGTCACTCTGTGCTTCGGCCCCCTATATCCTTAAGTTTGGTTTATAGGGGGCCATGGCACAACGGCCCAGCTCTAGGAACGGAAAGTCCCGCAAGGGGCAGGAGTGATGTACATAGAAGTGTCGGACGGGACGGAAGATACTTAGTTCTAAGAACCAATCAGAGGGACGAAGGATGGTACGCCGCAGAGTGTAGCTTGCCTTGGCTTGCATACACACACCCACACTTGGACGGGCAAGAGACCCGGACAATTGACCCTTGAAGGGTATAAGGACCTCGGGGTCGCCCATTGCAAGAGCACCTGGATGCTCTTCCTCTCTTTGTCCTACTCCCGGCGGGCTTTCCAGAGAAATTATTAGGGCGGAGTCCCCTTTCCTTCCCACGACAGGCCAGTCTTCTTCTGTGGGACAGGAACGCGTCGTCCATATTACCCCAGCCCGTGAGGCCATTGACAACGCTAAGTTGAGCACAGGCCATTGGAGCAAAGTGTCTCCTGGCTACTTACGGTAGGAACCGCACAGTGGTTGGACGGCGGAGCCATATTCAGAGAGATGCGCAGGCAGTGCCCGTCCTCTTCATCCTCGTCGGGGACAGACACTTTGGGGCAAATGATGCTACACTCGAGTGGGCCTACTTGACCTCGGAGACGCGACATGTGCTACTCCATGACCAGGGACTGCGTCAAGTGATGCGGGCATACCTGGATGACTGTCTGACGGACTTTGGCTCTGTCGACGCAGGCCGCGACTCTGCTCTTCGCTTGGCAGCGCTCTCGAACCTTGTGCTTCGACGCGTGCACCGTGAGTTGAACCTGCCCTGGGTTGGCAGAATAGATCGGCAAGTGGCTGTCGGAGTAGGACTCGAAATGTGCGATATGGCCGCGTGCGGGAAGCGACGCTACGGAGGCTTTACTTCCGCCTTGCCACCTTCAGAGAAGGGTGTGCCTCGAGCCGGCTGTGTAGAGCTAAGGGTTGTCCCTGTCTCTGGTTGCGGAGCCAGTTCGCCGACCACGAGGGTATGGCGGACCGTAAGGACTTTGACTCGCCTGTGCCGAAGGCTGGGAGTATTGCAACATGGCTCAGGTAGCCATCGTCTTCGCCTGGGGAAACACGTGCACCTTGGCGTTGTTGGCCCGCCTTGTCGGGCATCGTATAGCAGACAATCGGTTTGACGGAGCGGCTTGCCTCTTGGCACACAGGGCAACTGTCATTAGCGATATGGGAGTAGACTATATCTTGGGATAGATTCGATACATACAACACGCACTGGAGGAACGTGCCGACGTAAGCGGTCAATGTGAAGATCTCGAGGGGTTGACCTCGTTTGCCCGATACGGCAGTCACGATGCCCTCACCCGTTGCATCCCACGCAACCCCAGACACAGTGTGACTATCAACCTTGACTCGGGACCCATGCTGCTCGACTACGAGATCAAGTGGCGAAACAACGTAGATGAACCCCTTGGCAAGCACCTGAAAGCGTTTACAAGCAGACCCTACGCGTTTACAAGATGAAACCCTTTCAAGTGATCTGATCGAGGATAAGCCCCGCAGGGCATTTCATGACTACGGTCATTACCCCCGCAGGGGGTGCAGACGCGCCGAAGGGGCGGCTGTGAAGAGTGGCGTTGACGCTATTCGATCGAGGAGATCGTTCACAAGGGGACTTGTCGTAGTAGAGGAGCAAGGGTCTGGAAGGCCCGCGACAGACAGAGACAGAGTACACAGTCACGGAGGACTGACCGAGAGAGTGAATACGACCAAGGGAATGAATGGTGACGAGAAGAACACTGCAGATTGTATGTCACTGGCACATACACAAGCAGTGGAAAAGATACACCTGGGCCCTGACCGGAGGGAGGACACGACTGGAAGGAGCCCTTGACTGGAAGGAAAAGGAACCGAGCTGGAGGCGAGGATTGTGAGAGGGACGGAGTCACTCGGACACCCAGGCCCCCTATTACTTAAGTTTGGTTTATAGGGGGCCATGGCACAACGGCCCAGCCCATAGAGCAGCTTGAACGCACGTGATTGCATGCAGTCATAGAGCGAAAGTGACCAGCGGGAGGGAAGCTAGTACTAAGAGGCAGGGGGAGGGGACCGACCACGCCGCGTCCAATCACAGACAGTTTGCTGGCACAGCTTACATGGATGGATCCACTACTGGCCGGGTTGAGCACCCGGACACTCACACATACACGGAGTATAAAGAGGGTGGCGCCCGTCCAAATGAGTCCAGTGGACTTCACCTTTTTCTCTGCTTTATGCAGATGTGGAGCTCACCGCGAAGGGAGTTTGTCGTTACTTACTCAGACGCAGGAGCGTTGTCTATCCAATTCGGTGGATATCTCTAGCCAAGTACGAAGTCGACGGCTTGGCCTTGGCACAGAGTACCTTGGCCCTTCTTCGCATCAAGTGGTGCACTCAACTCGATTCCAGCAGAACGAGAACCTTCTCTTCTTTCGAAAATCCTTGAAGCCTGCGCAGTCATGTCGCAGTCGGCAGGCCGCCTCTCAGATCAGAACGTGGACGTCATTCGGGGATGAAGACCGGTGGTCGTCTATGTGTTGTGGATGGACGTTTACCCACGAGCAGTGGGTACGCATCCAAGGTTGCCTCGACTTTACTAAAGCGGGGGCTGGAAGATGACCGGAACCGTTTAATGCTGTCGGATGACATGACCCGCCCGTTTGGCCAGCTCGAGAGAGAGCTGCACGAGGTACTGTGCACTGCCCTCTGTTGCTTTCCGGAGGAGGTACCCGTCTGGCCCTGGCTCATGGCATTACCGCACCAGCTGCGGCGGTTTTGTAGCCCCTACCCGAACGAGGCGGATCACAGCCTGGGCTGTTTGATTTCTGCGTACTGCCGGCATTACTCGAGTGACGCGGGGGAAGAGGGTCGAGAGCGTCGCCTCGTTGTCGACCAGGCCTTGAGTCGTGTCCGGGCGTGTCTTCTACAAGGCTATGCGCCGGAACAAGGAATTGTTCGTCGATGCTGTGATCATGCTCGGTGCATGAATCGTCTAGGTTGACGAGTGTCACTGTTGAGCAGGCCGAGGGTTTATTGTGCGTGTATACCCACTGCACTTCTGCGGTCTTCGCCGCGGTGGTTGGTAGCACCGATGCACTGGAGTTGGTTCGAATTCGGTTTGACCGCCTTTGGGAGCGAGTGCACCATCTGCTGTTTACGGGGGAGGATGACCCTACTCTTGGTGCTGGCATCGCGACTGAATGCCGGTCCAGAAAATACGGTGCTCCCTTGCACAAATGTCTCCGACTGAGTGCGTATCGTCCAGCGTCTAACGTGTTGCGTCCTGCGTCGACATACGCGTAAAGCATCAAACCTTTCCTAGGTCTGACGAAGGGAAAAAAAGAGAGAACCGTCTGGGTTCTGTAGTGGGTGGGCGGCAGCCCGTGCCTTTATACCCTCCGGTGTGGTAAAGTTGTCCGGGTGTCTACCCCGTCCAAGAGTGGATGTGTACGCAACCACTGCGTTGGAAGCTACCCAATGAACGCGCGTTGTCGGTCCCCTCCCCCAGCTCTTATGACAACCTTCTCTCGTTCCACTCCCTTTCGGTCTATGACTGCATGGATACTTACGTAACCTGCCTAGTACGTTGGGCCGTTGTGCCATGGCCCCCTATAAACCAAACTTAAGTAATAGGGGGCACATGGGTCAAAGTGACTTCCCGTCCCTTTGTGTCCACTCCTTCCTGTCGTGTACCTCTGACCTCGTTCCACTCGTCAGATCTCAGCACCTACGGCGCGTGTGCACCCCCCTTCGGGGGGGTTGTGTTCGTATCTCAGAAGGGATTGGGGATTTCAAGTCTGTTCCTTGTAAACGGGTTTAGTATGCTATTCGATGTCGCTCTCTTGTAAACGCTTTGTGAAAGGAAAAAAGGTCTCCACTCTACAGCCGGGGTGATGTCTGTCGGTGACGAGTTGATCAACAAGTCTACAGAGTATCTTGTACACTGTGATGTCAAGCCTGAAGGAGGTGGGCGCTGGATACAGCCCTAGACACAGACTCACGCAGGGATATCAAAGTGAGGGTGAGGGCATCGTGACTACTCGATTAGGAAAGAACAGCACTGGAACACAGGTGCCTCCTACACGGGTCTACCGAGAATACATTCCTTCACTCTACCATCCACCTTGCACAGCACGTCCTGTGCCCACTTTTCACAATCGATGCTACCAACGACACGCGCCACCATTTCCAACGTCTGCAGGCTGAACCACAAGGCTAAAGACTCGCGCTGGTCTCGACTGAATCTAGTCATCTCAAAAAACGTCCAGTCTGTGTCCGGATAATCCCCGTCACCAGAACAAGTGGGGAACTGTTCCGCCAGCTGCCGCCAGAGAAGCCGGCCTCCTTCGGGAGAATGATCAGCAGTGTGCATGGCAAGGGTCACATACATGCGATCGAGCATCGCCCTCTCCAGGACAATGACCTCCGGAATATGCAGCGCGACAACTCCTCGCGCCTCTAAGTCCGACTGCGAACCAAGCCAAATAAAAGAGGAAGAGCAATGTCGCAGGAAGTCACCGACTTCATACAACAAGTCGGACACCAGTCCATCCATCTCCTGTAAAGAGAGATCGGAAAAGTCATCCGCAGAAACTATGTCTGCGACAGCCACCGAGGCAAGGTGGTCCCTGACCTGTGATGCACGAAGGTGAAGCGCCACAAGGCTACCACAATCCAAGAGAGCGCCCCTTGGCTCCGAGCCAAACCCTTCCCCACGGTGGAAGGAGTACACTGGGAGGCTTCCTGCCATCGCCATGGCGCCAGCAAGAGAAGCGGGCAAAAAATGACTCCGTCGGCCGGCTTTGTAAGGTTGAGGAGTAGCGCAGCCACTGCTTGTCAACGTGAATTCTGCACACAACACACAGTGTTCAACGTGGTCTAGAGGGTAAAAGCAGATGTATTCTCCCGAATATCTGTCCTAGAGTTTAAAAAAAAGACTTACTCTGTAGAGTCAAAGAAATCTCTTTCTCCAATGAGACGTGAATACTTTCTGCCTGAAAATATCCTGCCGAGTTGAAGCGTCCCGCGAGCCGCAGGCAAGAAGTGGAAAGATGTGGCCGACCGCAGGTCTGAAAGAGACGGTAGAAAAGGAGAGTGGGCGGCAGCCCGTGCCTTTATACTCCGTTGTCGATCTGTCCGGGTTCTCAACCCATCCAAGAGTGGTGTTGCAGTGAAACTGCGTAACCTGCATGTGTGACGCGCCATCTGCCCTCCGTTCGATTGGCTCTTATGACTGCATGCACTCCCCCCCGTCGTTTCTGCTTAGTACCACACTCAACCTGCGGAAGGTGTCTAGTGACTGGGCCGTTGTGCCATGGCCCCCTATAAACCAAACTTAAGTAATAGGGGGCCCAAGAGTATGAGTGACTCCCTCACTCTACTGTCCCTTCGCCTCCAGCTCCGGTACCTTTGACTCCCTCCAGGCGTGCAAAGACTCGCTCCGCTCAGACAATGCTCCTTCCAGTCGCGGGCCCAGTGTGTGATTGGCTGGTGCGGGGTGGACGTGAGTGAGTGGGTGAATGAGGTAGTGTGTGCTGGGTATCTGTTCTCCCACTCACTCTTTGCCCGTGGGGTGTTGTGGTTAGTCCGTCGCATGCCCTCCGGACAATCGCTCCTCTCCTTCTGTGTGTTTCCTTGTGAACGCGTTACTCAATTGAAGATGGTGAGCGCCACTCTCCACATCCGGTCCTTCGGCCCGCATGCACCCCCCTGCGGGGGGGTTGTGTTCGTATCTCGGAAGGGATTGGGAGTGAGGGTTGGTAGCCGGGGCAGTGACTACGACTTGTAAACGGATGTGGTCTACTTGTAAACGGGTTGGAGTCTGGGTGTCTCTTTGTCATGATCTTGTATTGGAGGTAGTAGCCCTTGCAATAGACTACCTTATAAACGTGTCTAAGGTCTATGATCTCGTGTGGCTATCTTGTAAATATATTCACCGTTGCTGCTCCCATGTCGCGTCTCCTGCCTGGTGGTTCCTCCCGTCACTCGATCTTTGTCTTATCAATTTACGCTCCCTCCACGGTCGCTGCTGTCCACGTAACGAAGAGTGAGGCTATTCCCGGGTATAGCCTAGGCGGGTTGGGGGTAATACAAGGTGACGTGCAGCCGGGGGCCGGCGCACTCCTTTGTGCACGTGTCCTCCGCTGCCTGCTTCGTACCATTATCCTCATTCCATGTCAGCTCTCTCGCTTTTATCTGATTCATAATGAACCCAATCACTGGTTCAAATGTGTGGGTCCTCTCACTTCTCCGTGAAAGTGGACAAGGTGAGCTCCTGCCGCCCCTCCTCGTGGCTGTTCTCACGTTGTTGAACACGGCGAAAGACCTGGTGAGAGTGCAGCAGCCAGCACTGCCACCCAAGAGAGGCTCAAGGAGTCAAGCGCCTGCTGTAGCCTTCCAGTCGAGTTCGTCCCCTCACCCTGTCCGCTTCAACCTAAGGTGTCTTGCCGTCAGCATGAAAGAAAGAAGACAAGTGGAACCTTTTACTGCTTCGTAAAAGAAAAAGAAAAGAAAAACCTAGACCGCGTGCTCAGAGCTGCGGGGGAAGCATCAGTGTGCTTCTACCGAACCCAGTCGGTGTGAGATTGCTCCCGTTATGCCGTCCCTTGGTGTGTGTGCGTGCTCCTCATGTCGCATCGTTCTGTTGCTCGTATGCTCTCGCTTGGAATAATCATAAAGCAGATAAATCTGTCATGTTCATCTCCCGACAGTAAGAAGAAGAAGAGACAATCTTCCCATACTCTGTTTTGTCCTTAGGACAAGTGCTGCTCCGGGCACCTACTCCGTATGAAAAGGTTCAACCCTGGACTTCTGTCCATTTGCTTCCGGCTCGCACCCCGTGCAGGAGTGAAAGTGGATGAGAGAGAATGCCCCCAGGGCCATAACGCTTACCGGCTCGAGGTCTCCGCCTCCGTGTCTGTGGTCGACCAGGTGGGGGGGCTGTCTGTCCGTCTACTCCGTGTGATTTGACGAGCAAAATGAAAAGGGAAGAGGAAGAGAATCGTCCCATATTCATTGAAAGAAAGTGGGCGCCGCCCTCTTTATATTGCCTCTCCGTTGTATGTGTCCCACTCGTGTCCGGGATTCTAACCCGTCCACCGTGAAAAGAGGGTGTGTGGAAGCTGCGCAACCCACACCTTGTGACGTACCATCTTTCCTCCGTCTGATTGGTCCTTATGACGCACCCCCTCCCGTCCCGTCCGATGAGTGTAGGACTGCATGTAACCACTTGCGTGGAAACTGCCTAGGACTGGGGCTGGGCCGTTGTGCCATGGCCCCCTATAAACCAAACTTAAGTAATAGGGGGCCTTTCTGACAAGTGACCTCCCGTCACACAGTCCACCCGCCCTCCAGGCGTGTACCCTTTCGTTCCACTCAAGGGCAGTTCCTCCCTCCGGTCGTCTCAACTCGCTCCGCTCGTGGGCCCAGCATGTGTTTGGGGTTTGTGTGTGCAAGTTGTCGTGTTTGTGTCCGTCGCCCTTCGGTTGCTCCTCCTGTCGCGTGAAGACCGGCTTGTAAACGTGTCTACTGAATCGAAGATGGTTGAGCGTGGCTTCCACGCCCGAACCTTCGGCTCGGTCGCACTTCTGCGGGGATTGATTCCATAGTCATGAGTGGGTTGGAGATGAAGGGTGGTAGCCGGGGCAATGTGGTGAGCTTGTAAACGATTTTGATCTACGATGCTGGCGGTGTCACAACAATGCATCTTCTCGATTTGTATCTACTTCCCATACAACATCTTCCCCTTTGGCACACGATAAATCACGGCTGTCTCAAGCAAATACTGACCAATATCCTTGTCCTTGGTAACATCATTGTCCTCATTACAAGTCCAGATGACTGGTATACCCATGCGAATGGTCCGCTGCTCGCGGTACTTGCCTGTGGCGGTGATGTACCCTGACAGCCAGCAAGGTCACGCTTAGGAAAAGCCCTCAACTTGATATCGTTGAGGACAACATGTGTAATGTCCGGCTTCATGAGTTCATCCATATTCCACTCACCCGTCATGTGAGCTGGACGACCAAAGGAAAGAGCCCACTCGGTCTTGCCAGAGCGGGGCCGACCGACGATGACGAGACATGTCGGACGACCAAGCCGGGCCACGTCAAAGTTCTTTTGCCGCCACTGAAGCAACCTTCTCGGCACCTTCCAGGGTAAGGGAGGAAAGGAAGGCGCATGGGGTTTGGCAGAAGGACCCTTCTTGGTCCTCAAGAAAGCCTGGCAATTCGCATGGTTACGTACCCACCAGGACTTGAAATGCGTCTTGAGCAGCGTCTCCGCCTCCTCGCGGGACTCCGTCTCAACCGCCTGCTCCAAGTACTTGTCTTTTTCCGACGCCGTCGTCGTCTTGGGACCGATCCACTCGCCAAAGACGTCGCCACCCTTGGCGATATAAGCCTGCACGCACTGCAGGAAGTACGCAGGCGTCTCGTTCTCCGGCTTCTTGTGAATGTTGATCGACGTCGTGTCCACCTCACGACCATCCTTTACATCAATCCAGACCCTGAACTTTTCACGGGCGTTCCTCCAGTGCACGCGGGGCTCGAACTTGAGCATCACATGATAGTGGGAGTGCCATCCTCATGCAGTTCCTTGCAGCCGTAGACCTGTACTGTTCCTGCCTGTCCAGTCCTGCGGTTAACCCGTGGCAGGCTCGGCGCCAGCGACTCTCGTAGATACCTGTGGAACTCCTCTGGGTCTTCGACCCGGCTGCGGTGTAGGTGACAAACGCCATGTTTGCATGGAACACAAAGTCTTGATGCTTCTCGGTCACTCCGGGGATCTCGCGAGCATCCTCTCGACAGACTCATAACCGCTATCACTAGCAGGAGGATCAACCTCCATGGTGGAAGACATCGTTCCTCTCTATCTCTCTCGCTCTCTTTGCCACGCAGGAAACGAGACTCAAGGAGACAACTCATCCGAGTTCAACATTGGGGCACCTTGCCCGCTTTATACCCTCCGGTGTCATTCTGTCCGGGCGTCTGCCCCGGCCAGTAGTGGATACATGCAAGTTACGCAAGCTACACAAGCTGTCTTTCCATGGACGGCGTGATCCCTCTAGGCTCATTCGCTCTTAGCACTGCGTCGCTCCCCCCGTCGCTTCCGCCTATGACTGCATGCAATCACGTGCGTTCAATCTGCCTAGTGACTGGGCCGTTGTGCCATGGCCCCCTATAAACCAAACTTAAGGATATAGGGGGCGCGGGGGTATGCGTGACCTCCCGTCACACACCGACTTCGCCCTCCAGGCTCGTACCAGTGTCCTCCCTCCAGTCGTCCAGTTCCTCGTTCCACTCGTCAGATCTCGCTCCGCTCATACAAAACTCCCTCCGGTCGTGGCCCAGCGTGTGATTGGGTGGTGCGGGGTGGACGTGAGTGAGTGGGTTGAATGAGGTAGTGTGTGCTGGGTATCTGTTCTGCCACTCACTCTTTGCCCGTGGTGTGTGTATTGTGTCGTGTCCGTCGCATGCCCTCCGGACAATCGCTCCTCTTGTATTTGCGTGGATTCCCTTGTGAACATGTCTACTCAATTGAAGATTCTTGCAGCGTGGCTCCTCACAGTCGAACCTTCGGCTCGCCTGCACCCCCCTACGGGGGGATTGCTTTCATAGTCGTGAAGGAGTCCTCCGGAGGTGATCTTCGAGGCTGTCCCTTGTAAACGGTGAAGGGGTACTTGTAAACGCCTGGAGAATGCCTGTAGACGCGTGTGGTTCTACAAGGTTTGTGACACTGGTCAGGATTCAGGTACAAAACACGTCAAGTCAAGCGCAGTGGGCTCGGTCACGGATTGTTGCATGCAGCGTGCCAAATTCAATTCAAAAGTGAAGCTATCGTCATGTCCCGGTTGGGAAAGCGAGACGTGTCTCCCGCTGTGTCCGACTTGGATCCCTTGCAGGTTTCGGCTTCTGCCGCCTCTTCGCCCAAATCAAGCGAGAGCCAGTACAAGCGTCTTCCCAGGATACTCACGATCCTTCTCCCTGCCATATAGCAACCAGAGGCAGACGGCGACTTCCGTAGCCGAGCCATACGCTCGCTTTCTCGGTCCAGCGAGGCGTCCAGTCCAAACAGAAACTCTTTGAGAGAACCTAGACTATGTTCCTTGGGGATCCGTCGTAGCTGATCCAAACAGTCGGCAATGAAGACCTCCCGGGTCTGTCGGAGGGAAGGCCAAGTGATGCCCACGACTTGTCCCTGGGCTCCCTTGCGAGCCCACTTGTCTCTTGAGCACATGCTAGTGACGCGATACCGGGCCTGCGAGCAGAAGAGCACCTCTACCACGCGCTGACCATCCAGTTGTCGTTGTGCGACGTAAAGCCCCTTCCCCTTGGGCATAACACGATGCAACAGTGCGACGACGTCGTCAAACGACTCTTGTTCAGCCGGCTGATACCTTAGCCAAAAGGCCGCGGTCTACTCAGAGAAAGCAGTGGCACCTACACCACGCTCCCCTGGGCGGTGCGTCAGACGAACACTGTTCGGCAAGGGCCGATAAGGTGGGCTAAAGTCCAACGAGTCCTCGGAGGCCATCTTTCGTAAGATGGGAAAATAAAGACGGAGAGCAGTGGCCGGACACTAGTCCGACAATCCACGACCCGCGTCCACTTGGACTTAAGCGAAAGGCCGCCTAGCCTCTTTGTCCCCTTGACGGGAGAAACGAGCTCCTTCTCGTGTGAGTGACACTCCGGTTGCTCCGCTCGAGATTGGCCAAATCAGTGTGTACGTATAAAAAGAAGGCCACCGACCTTCTTCGAGTGGGACTGAAAACACGCCGTTGCTCGATACCGACTCTCGTCTACTAACTGGCCATACTCACCGTCTGGACCCTGTTGCTTCGCGACAAAAAAGATCTTGCTTGGATCTGCGTAGAGGGGCGACCCCCAGGTCTTTATATACTGCCGTATCTCATGTGTCCGGGTTTCTCCCCCGTCCAGTTGTGGAGTCAAGTAAGCCGTGCCGGCAAACTGTCTCTGATTGGACCCGCGACCTCCCCTCCGGTCGTCTTCGCTGCTAGCACTGCCTTCAGTCCGTCCCGTCCTTTTCGGCCTAGTACTGCAGTGATACTTACGTAACCTGCCTAGTGACTGGGCCATGGAGCAGAGGCCCCCTATAAACCAAACTTAAGCATATAGGGGGCCCTTGGGGTAAGTGACCTCCCGTCACACCCTCTTCTCCCTCCAGTCGAAGTCACTCCGTCCCGTCGTTTGTCCTCCTTCCAGTCGGGTACTCCCTCCGGTCGTGGCCCAGATGTACTGTTCGTATGTGTTGAGTACGTGCCCGGTACTCATTCTGTGCGTCCATGTCTTGTCACTTTATTCCCTCGCTCATTACATTCGCTTGGTCAATCGTCCCGGCTTTTGTGTTCAGTCAGTGTCCGTCGTGCGCCCTCACGGACGCCTACTCCTCCTTCTGCTGGAGTCGACCACCTTGTAAACGCCTTACCCAATCGAAGATGGCGAGTGTGGCTCTTCACACCCAGTCCTTCGGCCTGTGTGCACCCCCCTTCGGGGGGATTGCTTCCGTAGTCATAGAGGAGTCCTCCGGAGGTGAACAGAAAGTCTGTCCCTTGTAAACGGTTGTGGGGTCTACTATCTTGGATGGCATTCTTGTAAACAGTTCAAGACAAGAAGTACGGTCAGAGTCATATCAAGATGGTTCACAGGTGGTCATGTATTCGTTCACATCAAGTTGCCCCATCATCACTCTTCGTGTAACTAGCCTAACGCAAAATGAGGGCATCGTGACATGCCGATGCAACAAAGATTCCATCAACGCCGTCGCTGCGTAACCGAAGCGCAAGAAGAAAAAAAAACCTTGTCACGTCGCCCGTGTCCTGACTCCAAAAGCATGTCTTAGCTGGCGCCTCCGCTGGTCTAGTCCTCTCGGGACCGATTCACCCAACTCCCGTAGTAGGTCGGCCGCTTCCTGTGCTGGTGCCGTCTATCCGTCAGTAGACGTTTGCCAGGATGTGGGGGGGAGCACTCACAAGAAACATTGTCCAAGTCTCCCAGAGTCGCTGGGCAGCCGGGAATCGGGTTCCCCGTGCGGACATTGCAGAGGGGCGCCAAGTCGACACTCGTGAACGACGATGCTGTTCTGCATACGCGCCGTGAAGTTCTTGTCCCTGCCAAGATCCAGTTAGCTACCCGCATCGGGGAAAACAGCAGAGCGATGCTCACAAGACCGTGACCTTGCGGTCTAGGCCGTCCACTTTACGGTCTAAATCATCCAACTTCCTGTTAATCGTGCGCATCTCGTTCCGCAAATCGTTGCGCATGGCTTCCAGCGCTTGTGCGAGTCGAAGACCGCCATCGACTGCCGGAAGATTTTGACACCGTGAGAACTCCTCGGACAAAGCCGATAAACTGTCCGCCACCCGCGGAAAAGAGGGCTGTGGAAGGTCCTGCGCGGCCTCCATCGCTGAAGCAAAACGAGGGCCAAAAAAGGCACTGCTGGGTGCTAACGAGCTGCGGTCTAGATCTGCCTGATCGTTGGGTGCCTAGGTGATGATTACCGTAGGTGCACCTGCCCCACGGATGCAACAAGAGGTGTTGGACGTGTCACGTCTCCGCAGTAACGAGTGCGCGTAGTCAGCTGACTCTGCTGCTTGCTTTCTCCTAAGCAAACCAGGTCCCTCCGGACTTTTATTCGTCCCGCGCCGTGCGCTGGGAAGAGAAGGTAGCCTACCCTGGATCAAGTCCCTTTCCTGGGGAGAAAACGATGGAACTTCCGTGATCCCGACGGAAAAGTAAGAGAACAAGTGCCAAGGGCAAGTCTGCCCGACAGTCGCTCCGGCGGGGGATCGTCCCCTTTTATTTATCCCTTTCCAAGGTCTTTGTAGTATCCGTCCGGGTCTCCTCCCGTCCAGTTGTGGAGTCATGCAACCACTACGTGCAAGCTGACTTGTGACGCGCCGTCTCCGTTCCACTCAACAGGCTCTTAACACTCAGTCCCTTCTATCCTCTCCGGAACTGCTAGTACCACACTCAATCCTGACGGAAAGGTGTCTAGAGCTGGGCCTGGGCCGTGGGCAATGGGCCCCCTATAAACCAAACTTAAGTAATAGGGGGCCGAAGCACAGAGTGACCTCCCGTCACATACAACCTTCGCCTCCTGCTCCGGTACCTCTTCACCTCCATCCTGTCGGTTTTCTCGCTCCGCTCAGACAAGGCTCCTTCCAGTCGCGGCCCAGCATGTACAGTTTGTATTGACAGTGTACGTGCCTGGTACATCGTGTTCTCTTCCTCGTTGCACTCGGTCGGTCAAGACTCTGTCTTGTTCATTCTATTGACTGCCCGTCGTATGCCCCTTCGGGACACTCCTCCTGTTCCTGCGTGGAGTATCTTGTGAACGTGTTTACCCAATCGAAGATGTCAAGTGTGGCTCCTCACGCCCAAACCTTCGGTTGGTCGCACCCCTACGGGGATTGCTTTCGTAGTGATGAAGGACCTCGGGGTTATCCTCAGTGTAGTGTCTCTTAGAGTGAAGTGTTCTTGTAAACGGGTTGAAATGTCTGGTGCTGGTGGTTTTTATCCATAGCCGGGTGATTGGGAAGAATGCAGTTATGGTCACATCAGGTCATTAACAAGTGTCACAGTGTTTTAGTGCTCGTCAATTTGTTGTCACTCTCTGTGATTAAATACAATACACGAGGTGACGATGAAGGCATCACGATGTCTGGATGCGGTACTTCCCCTTAAACGCCGACGCCACGGCGAACCGGGATGACTGAGGCAACAGACAGGAAAGGAAGAAAGTGAGAATGGACTACACGATCCGTGTTGTTACACCGAAAGCTAATTTGAGGCGCCTCCTCCTGACGTCAACGCGACCATCGGACGGTTCGTCCAGGTGTCTCAACAGCCGGTCGACTTCTCCCGCTATCACCAGCCGTGGTCAGACCAAAGCCGCAGGAAATTCGGTCTAATGTGGTGCTTACCCTGTAGCGACTCCAGATCTTGGACAGTAGACGGACAACCCTGTAGCAACTCTCCCGTCTCGAAACTGAAAAGGGGCGCCAGTCGGCTATCCGGCTGCACAGCGGACTGGTTCAATGCGCGAACCCCCGCATTTCGATTCCTAGAGAGTAAAATGGTCAGTCACAACATTTTCCCAAACAGGGATCACGCCAAGTTGCCGCGACTCACGAGACCCTTAGGCGACGATCGAAGCCGTCCACTTTCCTCTCCAAGACGGCAAACCGATCAAGCAGCGTCTGCATCATGCCTACCAGACGATCACCGCCGTCCACTGCGGGGAGGTTCTCACACCTCTCCAACTGCTCTGCGACGTTCCTCAAGCTGTCCGCTGCAAGAGGAAATCGGGCTGAGCTCGCTGTAGCCGCGCTGGCTCCATCACTTAAAAGAGATAGAAGGTCTCCGCCAAAGGTCTCCGAGGACGAATAATCGATCCAGAGATCAGATCAATCACTCTGTATGTCCGCAGGGGAAAAAGCAAACCCCACTTTGCCGAGGTGACGTCTCCCCTTGACGTGTACGTGTTGGCCAAACAACACAAAAGATGCGCGTGGTCAGCTGACCTGCTCCGTTGCTTTCGTAAGCACGCAAACATGGATGGATCCCTTGTGCAGGGTAGGTAAAAGTGTGAGGGTGCCTCGCACGACGCGGCGATAAAATGTCCTCGTCCACTCGAGACCGTGCTTCCTGGCCTTCACTCCGCTGCATAAAGAAGATTCAAGTCTTCCCGACGGAACGCTCTGCTCGGGGGGGTGTCCTCCCCTTTATATGGCTTTGTCCCAAGCCGCGTGTGTTGGATCCGTCCGGGCTCTGCGCCCGTCCAGTTGTGGAGTCATGCAACCACTGCGTGGAAGCTGACTGTGAGGCGTGCCGTCTCCCGGTCGCCAGGCTCTTAGTACTACCTTCTCTCCGTCCCGTCCCTTTCGGTCTAAAACTGCAGCGTATCTACTTTGTAGTAACACACTGCTCTAGTACGTTGGGCCATGGAGCAGAGGCCCCCTATAAACCAAACTTAAGTAATAGGGGGCCTGGGTGTCCGAGTGACTCCGTCCCTCTCACAATCCTCGCCTCCAGCTGCGGTACCTTTGACTCCTCCAGTCGTGCAAAGACTCGCCCGCTCAGACATGCTCCGTCCCGTCGCGGGCCCAGTGTGTGATTGGTTGTTGAGGGTTGTATGGTGTTCACGTGCGGGTGTGACTGAGTGACTGGGTGGAGTTGTCTGTTGTGTGTCGTTCGTCATTCAGTGTGTTGTGCTTCGTGAACGTGGATGTGCTTGTAAACGGGCTGTGTTGGTTGGAGAGAGTCAGTGTGGCTTCTCACGCCCGAACCTTCGGCTCGGTCGCACCCCCCTTTGGGGGGATTGTTTTCCATAGTCCTGCCTGGGCCCTACGGGGTTGATCATACCAGGTGGATTACGCGAAGGGTTTCCCCTTGTAAACGTCTACGGAATACTTGTAAACGCATGTGTGATTATAATCCCTCGGTGTGAAGTCTATGATTCTACCATGTTCGTGGATACAGTCAATTGACCGTGCTGCCGCTATTCTGGATCGGTCTTTTCATCTACGTTAAAACGAAGCCATCGTGATATCCGAAAAAGGAAAACCGTTGAACACCAACGTCATGCAAAATGAATATAACGATGACCAAAGTCATCTATCAGTCTCACTCGCCCCGTATCTCATCCAAGAGCTTGTTCAAAAGCCCATCACAACCAAAGGTGACAGTTCCTTCCGTGGTCATGTGAAAAATCCAAAAAGGCAAATGCGCCTTCATCTGCTCCATACAGCATGATAGTGGCACAGCAATACAGTCCGAACCGGCCGACTCATTGTCAGCAACTGGAGGAAGTGAAGGTCCAAGCCGAGTCTGCAGCGTGCAGCAATCCTCGCGACTGAACCTCCGGCGTTCGGGCCAGCCCACAGTAGAACCCTGTGGATGAAGAGGCCATCCTGCGCACGCTGCGCCACCGAGTAGAAAAGTCCCTGGGACCCAGACAGTCCCTTAGAGTCTCCGAAAAAGAAGAAGCCGAGCGCTTGTGTGTTGTCACCAACAGGAGAAAAAGCCACCGCTCGCAGAAGCGCTGAATCCGTAGAGAACAACAAAACGGATGGCTGCAGCAGCATCCGCGGTCTCGTGTCCTTGCCGTGGGCAGAGAAGGGCGGGCAAAATTGTCTCGCAGGAAGCTGGCAGATCCATGCTGCCCAAAATTGACGAACCGAAGAGAGACTCTGGCCCAGGCTCCGCTCCGGGAACGTACGTACGTAGAGTTGGGAGGCCAGATCAAGGCTGCCCGGCCGCTAGGTGAAGTGAAAGGAGAAGATTTGTGTCCAGCACAAATGTAAACAATATATGGGCACCTCGGCCCCTAACTTACTCCGTAGCGCGTCTCTAGAGAGACAAAGGACGCGTTCGGGCTGGTAGACCAGTCAATCCATCTTGTCTCACGCCATTGCGGGAGACTCTGCCCAAGAGCCCAATGAAGAACCAGCGGGAAAACAATTGCACCAGGCAATATCCCACTCCGTCGTTCTGCGAGCCGATTGATTTCCGCAAGGAAAATATATCAAAAGTGAACCGTCCACAGTTCTGGGTTGGGCGACCCATGGTCTTTATACTCCGTTGAAAAGGTAAAGAAGAGATTTGACGTCTCCCCGACAGTCGCTCTACTCGTGGGCGTTCTCGCCCTTTCTATGTTCCTCTCCTTCCGTATCGAGGTGATACCGTCCGGGTGTCTACCCCGTCCAAGAGTGGAGTCACGCAACCACTGCGTTGGAAGCTGGACCAATAGCGCGGCCACCTTCCATCCGTCAGGTACCTTCTTAGCACTCAGTCTTTCCCTTCCAGTACAAAACTGCTAGTACATCACTCTCTGCCTTTGTCAAGACATTCCGTTCCTAGTGACTGGGCCATGGAGCAGAGGCCCCCTATAAACCAAACTTAAGTAATAGGGGGCCCAAGAGTATGAGTGACTCCCTCACTCTACTGTCTTCTCCCGCCAGTCGAAGTCCCAGTGTCCTCGTTCCTCTCGTCCAAAACCTCCCTCCTTTCGGTTTTTCTCGCTCCGCTCAGACAAAACTCCTCCGGTCGTGGCCCAACGGGTATTGTTTGTAGTGTGTTTGTACGGTGAAGTGACTTCTGTTTGTTGGGTGGATTTGTCTCGTCCGCTTGCTCGTTGCACTCGCGCGTCCTCCGTCCTGTCGGGTGTTGAGTTTCCTAGTAAACACTTTACTCGATTGAAGATGGTCAACGTGGCTCTTCACAGCCGCCCTACGGCGCGTCTGCACACCCTTCGGGTGTAGTTTTCCATAGTCCTGCTTGGGTCCTCCGGAGGTGATGTTGGAGTCTGTGCCTTGTGAACGGGGTTGGCGTGGTGACTGGGAAAGGAACAAGTGCTTTGGTGTCACAGAGTGGTAGCCGGGCAGTGTGATGTTCTTGTAAACGCATGTGAGGGCTACGATGGGGAGTGGAAGATCTGCTCCTGGTAAACGTATTCACTGTTGCTCCTCACGTCGCTCCTCTCTGTGCCTGCGTATGTTGCGTCTCGTGGTGGCCGGGGATGCATTGGGGTGAAGTCTACATGTGTGTTGGAAGGGGGGGCGGCAGCGGGTGCCTTTATACCCTTCAAGGGTCAACTGTCCGGGTCTCACGCCCGGTGAGTAGTGGATATGTGCATGGAAGCTTGCAGAACCTGGCCGAAGCTGCCTCTGACTAGCCATGCTCCCTCGCGGTCACTATCTCTATCTCTATCTGCCCGTCTACGGGTGTTTGTCTACGAGTGAGGGCATCGTGAGTGCCGTCTTGGTGTGAGCGGGGCTGTCCGCCTGGTGTTTCCTAGGATCAATGAAAAGTCCCTCCCGTCAAGCTCGTTCTGACAGTTCGTCTCCTCACTTCCACACTTGTCAAGCCCTGTGCGTATAAAGCAAAAGTACCCTCTCTCTGGAAAAAAAAAGGAGGGAAATCATTTACCACTTGGTAAAGAAAAAGGCCAAGAAGGACGTTGCCGAGAGACCCTCACGTGTTGAAACTGCCGGGTGGCTGAACGGGGCAACCTTGTGCCGCCTTGCACAAGACAAGAAAAGAAGACAAGTCACCACTGGCCGTGTGTGCTCCCCGTCCCTGTCGTGCACGAGGCTCTACAAAAGAGCCAGGTTTGAAAGTGCGTTGACGTCCTCTAGGCCGTGGTGACGCCGTCAGTGAGACACCCTTGCGGTGTTGAACGCATGTTCAAGATATGTTACCGGGAGCAAACGGTAAACGAAGCCCGTGTAGGGCGCAGTGGGAGTGCCGTGGACACTTGTCCAACTAAGCCTGCAGAAGACTCTCGTCTGATCCGCTCGGATCGGAAGAGAATCAAGAAGATGCCTTCCTCGTTCGCACTCACCACATTCCCGTGTAAAGCCTTCCCGGCCAAGTCAAGGAGTCTCTTGTCTCTGAACATCCAGTTGAAGATACCGGTACCATCTAGTTGTGGCGAAGCCACCATCATCAGTAGGGCCTCCCCGGCCGTTTGAAATCCTCACCTTCCGAGTCGTGGCGAAGCCACCATGTCCCTCACGGGTGAAATAAAGAGGAAGAGGAAGAACATCCGGATGCTCTTGCAATGGGCGACCCCGGGTCTTTATACCCTCTGTGTATGTGAAATGTCCGGCGCTCCCCGGACGTAGGTGGATCCATGCAACCCTTTGGGAAGCTGGATGGATGACCAGCGTTGTCCGTCCCGTCCAATCAGCTGCTATGACCACCTGCACTCGTTCCCCTCCCTTCGGTCTAGTACTACATGGAAGCTAAAGCAACCTGTCTATGGGCTGGGCCGTTGTGCCATGGCCCCCTATAAACCAAACTTAAGTAATAGGGGGCCTGGGTGTCCGAGTGACTCCGTCCCTCTCACAATCCTCGCCTCCAGCTGCGGTACCTTTGACTCCCTCCAGTCGTGCAAAGACTCGCTCCGCTCAGACATGCTCCTTCCAGTCGCGGGCCCAACGGTGAGTGCGTGGGGTGTAGCTGTTGCGTGTGGGTCCGGTGGGTGAGTGACCTTGTTGGAGGTCAGTGTGTGTGTATGTTTGTGTCCGTCGCGCGCCTTTCAGACGCGTGCTCCTCCTGTGGTGTTGAACCGTCTTGTGAACGCAGTGCTCAGTTGAAGTCTCTTGAGCGTGGCTTCACACGTCGACCTTCGGCCTCCGTGCACACCCTTCGGGTGTAATTTCCATAGCTCTGAAGCCCTCCGGGGTGATGCTCAGGTTGTAGTGTTTGGAGTCGAGTGTCCTTGTAAACGAGAGTTGGCATACTATCTTGGTGGATCACCTTGTAAACGCTTTATGAAGGAGCAGTCTACGTGGAAGGGTAACGTGAGGAGTCAAGGGCACATTCATTGGGACAGAGCGTGACTATTCCATTTTATTGTCCTACAGTCAAGTGTGGGTGATACCCTTGGATCAAGGTGAAGCTGCCATCCAGCCCCGGCGTGAGGCTGTCGTGAAGTCCTCCTTCAACGAGTCATCGACAGCACCCGCGCAAATCCAGTCACAATTGCTAACGCAGCACCACTGGACTACGGTTCAAAGCCAACATCCTCAAACAGCTCTTCATCGTCGTAGTAATCATTCGTGGGCAATGCACGCACTGATTGTCTGCCCGGACGGGGGAGACTGCCCTGCCGTGGAAAGGAAAGAGTGGATTGACTGCTCGGGAGACCACCACCTGAGGCTTCCGGACCAATATATCCGCGGTGTAGTGCTTCGTCTCATCCTGCTTGCCCTCTCGGGCCCGGACCTTCTCGATCCAGGAGAGATACGGCTTGCTGTAGAGACAGTTTCCCAATGCCTCGCCAAAGATGCGGAGGGCCCTTTTGAGAGCATCCGTCTCGGCCTCCTTGACGGCCTTTTCCATGGCTTCCGCCCTCGTGTTGCGCTTGTCGCCCCGCCAAAGCCGGTTCCATCGTGGGAAGTTGGGGCTCCGCTGGTCACCCAAAAGACGGTGACACGCACCCTGCACACGGCTTCCGTCATCCACTTCGCGGGGTTGCCTTCTGTGCGGGATTCGCAAGACTGCTCGATGACCTCCGAACTCCATCCGTCATGGCCAAACATGTCATTCGCCAACGAGATTGCATCCGCGCTGCTGAGATAGGAAAGCTTCGACCCTCCGGGCCCCGGTCTCCGCTGCACATACTCTGGACCAAGCGGCCTCCCGAGGACAGCCAAGGAGCTGCTGCTCCCCGACGCCACGTCTGCGTCTGTCAAAGACATCACTCGAGTCTTGCCCCTGGGCTGCGTCGTTCCTTCCGACGGGTCATTTACCTCATCAGCCTTGCGGCCGCGCTTCACCACGGGCGACATCCTGGCAGTACAAGACTCCGTCACTGGAAAGTGGAAGTGGCACAAGTAGGACTTGCTTCAAGAAAGCAAGATGGTAAGGTGCAACGTGTACAGCAACTTGGCTTCTGGCAGTGTCGTCCCGACAGTACGAAGAAGAGAAAGAAAAGAGGATGCCTGGATCCAAAAGAGACGGGGCTGCCCCCCTCTAAATACTCCGTAGCGGCGAAAGTGTCCGGGCTCTGCGCCCGGCCAGTAGTGGATGCAGTCAGGAAGCGTTGCAACCTGTCTGATTGACCAGGGTGATCCATCCCGTCTCACTCCCTGTTATGACCGGCTCCGTTCTCTCCAATCACATCCGCGCTATGGACTGTCTGCAAACTACGTAAGCGACCTAGTACGTTGGGCCGTGGAGCAGAGGCCCCCTATAAACCAAACTTAAGGATATAGGGGGCCCAAGAGTAGAAGTGACTCCGTCCCTTTACTAGTCCCTCGCCGCCTGCTCGGTACCTCTGACTTCCCTCCAGTCGTCAGATCTCGCTCCGCTCAAGCACCTCCCTCCGGTCGGGGTGGCCCAACGGGTAGTGTCTGTATGTGGGTTGGGTGGAAGTGGTACTTTGGTTGTTCTGGTGCGTGCGTGTCTCGTCCCTTTGCTCCCTTCGGTCGCAGGTCCTCCGTCCCGTGACTGTGCATGTGTGCTTGTAAACGATGTGCTCGGTTGAAGAGATGTGAGCGTGGCTCTCCACAGCCGCCCCTTCGGCGCGTCTGCACCCCCCTTCGGGGGGGTTGTGTTCGTATCCATGAAGGGATTGGAAGAAAGGGGTGGTAGCCGGGAAGGGGTATCGCCTTGTGAACGTGTTGGGTGTTCTTGTAAACGCTTTATGTGGGTGAAACCTACGTGGACAAGTATGAGTACAGGAACAATTCACGGTGGTATAGAGAGATGAAACCCCGTTCAGTCTATTGAGTCTATTGAGTCCATACCAATGTCTCCGTAAACGAATGAGGGTTTCGCCAACACCCAAAAGGGCTAGCGTCTCAGCGATACAAGATGTCAAGTGGTGCTCTACGCAGATTGTCTAGTCGCGATGCCAGCACCAAGAGTAGGGTCATCCTCCCCCGTAAACAGCAGATGGTGCACTCGCTCCCAAAGGCGGTCAAACCGAATTCGAACCAACTCCAGTGCATCGGTGCTACCAACCACCGCGGCGAAGACCGCAGAAGTGCAGTGGGTATACACGCACAATAAACCCTCGGCCTGCTCAACAGTGACACTCGTCAACCCTAGACGATTCATGCACCGAGCATGATCACAGCATCGACGAACAATTCCTTGTTCCGGCGCATAGCCTTGTAGAAGACACGCCCGGACACGACTCAAGGCCTGGTCGACAACGAGGCGACGCTCTCGACCCTCTTCCCCCGCGTCACTCGAGTAATGCCGGCAGTACGCAGAAATCAAACAGCCCAGGCTGTGATCCGCCTCGTTCGGGTAGGGGCTACAAAACCGCCGCAGCTGGTGCGGTAATGCCATGAGCCAGGGCCAGACGGGTACCTCCTCCGGAAAGCAACAGAGGGCAGTGCACAGTACCTCGTGCAGCTCTCTCTCGAGCTGGCCAAACGGGCGGGTCATGTCATCCGACAGCATTAAACGGTTCCGGTCATCTTCCAGCCCCGCTTTAGTAAAGTCGAGGCAACCTTGGATGCGTACCCACTGCTCGGGGTAAACGTCCATCCACAACACATAGACGACCACCGGTCTTCATCCCCGAATGACGTCCACGTTCTGATCTGAGAGGCGGCCTGCCGACTGCGACATGACTGCGCAGGCTTCAAGGATTTTCGAAAGAAGAGAAGGTTCTCGTTCTGCTGGAATCGAGTTGAGTGCACCACTTGATGCGAAGAAGGGCCAAGGTACTCTGTGCCAAGCCGTCGACTTCGTACTTGGCTAGAGATATCCACCGAATTGGATAGACAACGCTCCTGCGTCTGAGTAAGTAACGACAAACTCCCTTCGCGGTGAGCTCCACATCTGCATAAAGCAGAGAAAAAGGTGAAGTCCACTGGACTCATTTGGACGGGGCGCCACCCCTCTTTATACTCCGTGTATGTGTGAGTGTCCGGGTGCTCAACCCGGCCAGTAGTGGATCCATCCATGTAAGCTGTGCCAGCAAACTGTCTGTGATTGGACGCGGCGTGGTCGGTCCCCTCCCCCTGCCTCTTAGTACTAGCTTCCCTCCCGCTGGTCACTTTCGCTCTATGACTGCATGCAATCACGTGCGTTCAAGCTGCTCTATGGGCTGGGCCGTTGTGCCATGGCCCCCTATAAACCAAACTTAAGTAATAGGGGCCTGGGTGTCCGAGTGACCGTCCTCTCACAATCCTCGCCTCCAGCTGCGGTACCTTTGACTCCTCCAGTCGTGCAAAGACTCGCTCCGCTCAGACATGCTCCGTCCCGTCGCGGGCCCAGTGTGTATTTTGTCCGTGTGCTTGTATGGCGGAGTGACCTGGGTGTGTGTGAGCAGGTGTAGATGTGTGGTGTGTCTTGTTCCATCGCGCGCCCGGTGGACGCTTGCTCCGTCAAGAGTGCTCGTCTTGTGTCGATGTTCTTGTAAACGTCTCACTCAATTGAAGAGTCGTGAGTATCTCATCCACACCCGCCCCTACGGCGCGTGCGCACCCCCCTTCGGGGTTGTGTTCGTATCTCGGAAGGATTGGAGATGGTTGTCTGTAGCCGGGGCAGTGACTACTACTTGTAAACGTATTGGGAATACTTGTAAACGAGGGTGGAGTCTACGATGTTTGTCCGTGGGTGTTGATGCGTAGCCGGGTGAGTGGGATACAGTACGTGGGGTGGCTCTCTTGTCAACGCATGGAGAAGTTCACCACATCACTTCACCGTGAGGGATCAGTCGGTAGCCTGGTGACCTCATCCAGGTCAAATCAATTATCTTCGTGCACTGCTACTATACTCCTTGCGTTCTTGCCGTCACTTGCTTGGTCTACAATGTATGTCCAAGGGCTTGTTGCTCATCCTGCACGGTTGAGTCTACCTGTGCACAAGGAAGTGAAGCTATCCCAGCACTGGTTTAGGCAGGCGGGGTGTCAAAGATGCGATGGCCGGACCAATGCGCTGCTGCATGTATCTGTTGCGTGGTGGGTGTCTCCGTGCTTGGGTGGGAGGGTTGTACAAACAATGACCGAGTACTTCGTAAGAGTACGCCCCAAGGCAATCCAGTCCTCCGCGGCTTTGACTCTCGTGCCCCTCCGGGCGTCCAAGCGGTCATTGACCAGAGCCTCCGCTGCTTCGCGCTTCACCGTTCCGCGGAACATAGACAAAGCATATCGAATGTAAGTCGAGCAAGGAAGCCTTTACCGCCTCGTAAAGAGAAGTGCGACAAGGGCCGTTGCCTTGAAACCCTCACGGGTCAAAAGAATATCCGTCATGAGATCGACTCCATGGTCTCTGTCCGTGGTGACGCCGTCAGTGAGACACCCTTGCGGTGTTGAACGCATGTTCAAGAATTTTCCCGGAGCAAACGGTAAACGGAGCCCGTGCAGGGCGCAGTGGGAGTGCAGTGGACACTTGTCCAGCCCTTTCTCACGAGAAGGCTTCCGAGCGAGGCGCAGCCGAGGACCCAAAGGGCCGCCGGCAGGGTATCACCTCCCCTGTTTCCCGTCTCCTTTTCCCTTTTTGCTTCTCCTGTCGCTTCATTCCGACTGTTCCTTCCCAGTCACGTACTGCTTTGCTTTGCCGTTTGACGAACACGGTTCGCCTGAAAAGGACAGAACCAATCTGTCCATATCCAGCCTGGATACCAATACATACCCTCTCCGGGAATGACAGAGCGAGTGCAGCGCGCAGCGTGCACGTAGTGGAGGAGTGGACCACTCTCCTAGATCCGTGGGTGCTATTCCATCGTGTCCGTGCTTAGACAAGCGAATGTCAACCGCTGGGTTGAGTGTGTAGGTGGAAAGCAGAACAATCCAGTGTCCTGTGTGTGGGCGAGGCCCCTCTTTATACCTCTGGTGTCTGTTGTGTCCGGGTGCAGCACCCGTCCAAGTGTGGGGTGCAAGGAAACTACGTAACCAGCACTTTGTGACGTACCATCCTTCGTCCCTCTGATTGGTGCTTATGACGATTGAGCTTCCCCCGGTCGCTTCAATTTAGTACTACACTCAATCACGTGCGTGAAAGGTGTCTAAAGACTGGGCCATGGAGCAGAGGCCCCCTATAAACCAAACTTAAGTAATAGGGGGCCTCAGAGTAGCAGTGACCTCCGGCACTCCTACCATGCTCGCGTCCCGCTCACCTGTCCACTCCTCCCTGTCGTGTACCTTTGACTCCCTCCAGTCGTGCAAAGACTCGCTCCGCTCAAGCACCTCCCTCCGGTCGGGGTGGCCCAACGGGTACTGTTTGTATGTGTCTCGGGTGGTGAAGTGACTTAAGTAGGGACTGAGCGGGTGTTGGAGTGGTTGTATGTCCGTCGTGCGCCTTTCAGACGCCCACTCCTCCTGTGCCGAGTGGACTTTCTTGTAAACGATGTACTCAGTTGAAGTCTCTTGAGCGTGGTCTCCACGTCCAGTCCTGCGGCCTGTCCGCACCTCCTTCGGAGGTATTGACCATAACGATGAAGGATCCTACGGGGTTTATGCGCAGAGTGGAGTACTTGCAATGGATTCTCTTGTAAACGTATGAAGACAAATACTAAGGCTGTTTTGCATACTTGTCAACGGTTGACTGTTTGATCCCAGTCATTATTCATACTCTATCGGTATATCCTCACTGTGACTGGACACATTATTAAGTGGAGTGCGTCCTTTACTCTCACCCTGCTCTTCGCCGATGAGGGGGTTCGATGCCACGTCAGTCGATGTGTCCGTCAGCAGGTCCATCACGTCCGGAACTGTGTCCGTTATCAAGTCCATCACTTCTCATTTGCAAGGAGGGATGCAGGGAAACCCCCATCCGATGCCGAAACCTTTGTCAACACGGTCTGAAAACCCTTTTTCCCTGGCCTTGAACCACCCAGTCCTCTTCGACGGGGGAATAAGCTCCACCGTCATCCGCTGCGCACTCTTCCAGCGGGGAATGTTCCTGTCCAACTTGGAGCACCAGCCAAGGTAATGCTCGACAGCCAATTGAACCTCTCGGTAGGTCATAGGTCCCACCAATGGTGAGAGGTGGCTGAACAAGAATGCAGCGGAATGACCAGCCCCGCCTGCGTCACCGGGGGCAAAGCGGTAAACGTCGGCGTCGACGGCCAGAGACGCCTCCAACTGTTTCCAACAGCTGTCCATGTGCTCGGCGGTGTCATGAAGGAAGTAGACAACCACCATACAAGGGCTTCCTGCCTTGATGCAAAGAGCATCGACGGACCAGAGCCTGTCCACGTCGAAGACGGGATTCTCTTCCGAGTCACACGCTCGGCTTCGTAAGTAACCGTAAATGCCACTGGCGGCCAGTTTCATGGGGCAGTGTACGCGAAGGGACTTGCGAGAAGTTGCCGCAAAGATCCGTTCAGCGCTCAGGGCCATGCCTGTGTGTCTTCCGACAGGTTATCCTTCGGACTGTTGATCCGTCTTCGACTTCCTTATGGCGTACAAAATCAACCAACCCGGTTGAACGAGCAGCTGTGGCCAAGGCTTCTCAGCAGGTCCCGACGGGACGTGGGGAAGGAAACGAGGGAGGTGACACCACCCGTGCAAGGCACGTATAAAGTCGCCCCAAGGGCTGAAGTTGCGATCAACGCGTGGAGTGGTCGGCGTCCTATACGTCTTTCGACGCGGCCGCGAAGGCACAAGTGCAAGTTTGCTCTGAGCAAAGAAACCCCTCGTCTCCATGCCCTCAGGCGGTGACGCTGTCACGTGCGGTGTGGGTGGCGTCGGCAACCCAGGAACATGATGGAACTGGTGGTGGGCGGTCCACGACCTTTATACTCCGTCCCGTCTGTGGTCCCCACCTGCGTCCGGGTTCCCCCCCCCCTTCCGATTCTGGGTGGGTGTGTGGAAGCTGCGCAACCCACACCTTGTGACGTACCCTCTTCCCTCCGGTTGATTGGTCCTTACGACTACGTATCTCCCTGCCTGTCCGATACGTCTAGTACCGCATGCAATCACGTGCGTTCAAGCTGCTCTATGGGCTGGGCCGTTGTGCCATGGCCCCCTATAAACCAAACTTAAGGATATAGGGGGCCCGGGGGTAGAGTCGACATCCGTCTCCCCTACAGTCCACTCCTTCCTGTCGTGTACCATTGACTCCCTCCAGTCGTTCAAAACTCGCTCCGCTCAGACAGTGCTCCTTCCAGTCGCGGGCCCAACGGGTTTTGTTTGTGTGTGTTTCGTACGTGCCGTGTACTTGATCTGTGTGTTCGTTCCTCCCGTCACAGTTCCTTTGCTCGTATTCACTCGCTCAGTCAGTCAAGACTCCCGTCTTGTTCTCACCATTCCCTTGCTCATTGCATTCGCTCGGTCAGCCCTGCCTGGACTGTGCTCTTGTGTGTTGTCCGTCGCGTGCCCGTCGGACACGTGCTCCTCTTGACGGGGTACTACTTTCTTGTGAACGTAGTTGCTCGATTGAAGACTCGTAAGTGTGACATCCACGCCTCGACCTTCGGCCTCGTCGCACACCCTTCGGGTGTTCTGTCCATAGTGATGAAATGCCCTGCGGGGCTTAAGCTCAGTGCAGAGAGAGTCAGGGTTTGACCTTGTAAACGTAGGGTGAGTACACTATCTTTGTTGATCTACTTGTAAACGATTTTAGAGTCTAGTGGCCGTGTCGAGTGAAGCCATCGTGACAGCTGTATTAGGCAAGTGGGGTGTCTACCATGCGATCGTCCTCCACCTTTCTATGAAGTCTGTACTCTCTACAAATCATGCTTCGCTTTCGCCCACAAAAGCCCACTTGAACCCTATTCTACGCCGTCGAGCCTTCGCTTCCGCTTCAACATAACCACATTGCTCCAAATAGAAATCATACCTCAACGCAGTCAGTTTTCACCAAGCCGACCGACTTCATCTCGTCTCCCAGTGTCTGTACCCTGGCTCCACCGCGGCGTGTACAAAGAAGCAGAAAGGCAGAAGGCAGCCTCAAGCTGCTGCATGGAAAGGTGGCCAAACCCCCTGGAATTGTCTCCGGTTCCCGTGGCGGAAGTGACTGTCGTCCCGGTCCTGTTCCGACAGCTTTCGAAGCATTGTCCACCATGTGTCTGTGAGGGCGGAGCCTTGCCCACCGGGTGGCAGAATGAGATAGGCTTTACCACCTCGTAAAGAACAGAAAAGAGTCCGTGCGCTTTTCAGCGAAATTCCAAGGGACGGTTTCACTCCCAAACTGTGTAATACTTCCTCATCAGATCCTCCAGCCGATCTCGTGACTGTAGCGCTGCCATCGCTTCTTTCTCCATCAGATAAACCCTGCCGTGTGGCATCACCGGGAAAGCAGAACCCGAGAGTGGACAGACTCGGGACTCAGCCCTCGTGTCTCTACAGGATGTAAAAACATCCCCCGTTCCGCCTGGAAAGAAGAGCGATGAAGCGACTACCGCGCGCCGTCAACAAGACATAGCCTCTCGTCGGAGGGTGTACCACATGCACATGTGGAGGGGTACAAGATCACGCAAGTGATGGATCACTCCGTTACCACTTCTCGTGGGTAGTTCAACCCGATGCTTGTCTGCTGCCGAGCCAATGGGTGGAATCACCGTCACTCTAGCTCCAAGATACTTGTTCATCATACCTTGTCCGACAAGACGAAGTCAACCTGACCCGGTTGAAGAAATGGGAAGGAGGAGAGTAGAACCGTCCTAGGTTCCAGTGTCAAAGTGGCGGGCACCCGTGCCCTTCATATACTCCGTTCAACCCGCTTGTACACACCAAACAAGCAAACAAGATCTGTCCGGGTTTCTGCACCCTTCCCGTATGGAAGGTCATGGAAACTGTACGTAACCTGACCCCGGCATGCAAGTGGACACCAGCTGCCTCATGTGACGTGGTCCTTTCCTCCGTCAAGTCCCTCTTACCAACCTAGTTCCTCCCGTCCCGTACGCAACTGCTAACGACTACATGGAAGCTAAAGCAACCTGTCTATGGGCTGGGCCGTTGTGCCATGGCCCCCTATAAACCAAACTTAAGTAATAGGGGGCACATGCAGTGAGTGACTCCGTCACCCACAGTAACTTCGCCCTCCAGGCTCGTACCTTTCCTCCGTCCCGTCGTCCAAGGGCTCCTCCGGTCGAAGGGCTCCTTCCAGTCGCGGGCCCAACGGAGAGTGTTGGATGTAGCTGCTCGGTCTGTTTGTGTGGTGGAGTGTACCTTCCGTCTGTGCGAGTGACTGGTGTCTGTTGCTGTGTGCGTGTATTGTGTGTCCGTCGCGTGCCCTTCGGGGACAATTGCTCCTCCTTCCTGGGTACTACTCCTTGTGAACGCTGTACTCAGTTGAAGAGATGTCAGTGTGGCTCCTCACGTCCACACCTTCGGCGTGTCCGCACCCCCCTTCGGGGGGGTTGATTCCGTAGTCGTGAAATGCCCTGCGGGGCTGATGCTCAGGGTGGATTGCTTGAAGGTGATGATCTTGTAAACGGGTTGGGAATACTTGTAAACGGATTGGGGTCTACTTTGTAAACGGTTTAAATGGGCGGTAAAGGGACAAGTGCTTGCATTATGTCTATTGGTAGCCGGGTGATTACAGTCACGGTACCCTCGCTCGGGGTTAAGCTCCATGCGGTTAAAAGATGCTCGTTTTGTCCCATACAAACAATTTGGCAATATGAAGGTATCGCGATATACCGATACAGTAAGTCCTCCTGAACGCCGACGCTGCTGAGAAAAGGGAAGGGATGCACGAAAAGGGGAAGGAAAGCCGTCACAGCTCCCGTGTGACCAGCCCGGTGGCAAACTTCAGGTTCCTCTTCTTCTCCGCTGCCGAGCCGGCGGTGGATTCCCCCATGTGGCGTAACAGTTGATCGACGTCCCGTACTATCGTCGAGGAATAGACGTGTCAGCGTAAGGAGTTCCAGGTTCGGGAGATCACCCACCATGCAATCTCTCCAACTGGTTGACATTGTCAGGGAAACCCTCAATCACTTCGCCCGTCAGGACGCTGTGCAAAGGCACCAGGTCCATATCTCCGCGCACGACTGTGGCATTCCGCGCCCGCACCACCGCGTTGCGGTTTCTGTAAAAAGGGAGTTGTCAGCAACCGATGCCGAAAAGAGAGGAAACACGGCTCAACTGACGACACCGTGACCTTGCGATCCAAGACGTCCATCCGGCGATCTATGCCGTCGACCTTCCGGTTTAGCATGGTGAGCTGTTCCAAAACAGCATCCATCCTTTGCGCCAGACGAGCACCGCCGTCCACCGCGGGAAGATTGTCGCAGAGCTCCAGATGTTCTGCTGCCAGCCTCAGGGCACCTGCCGCGGTGGAGAAATCAGGCTGACGAAGTCCTGCGTCATGCTCCATGATTGCCAAGAGTGATGCGCGCTGTCCGAAGAGTCGCTCCCGGATCGATGGCGGTCACTTCGTCTGTCCCACGAGGAAAAAGCAAGATCCACTTGCCCGGGTGGCGTTGTCCCCAAGCGTGGTCGCTGTGTCTGCGCCGCGTCTCCGCGGTAACGAGTGCGCGTAGTCAGCTGACTGACGCTATTGCTTTCCTAAGCAAGTTCCTCCGAGTATTATTCGTCCCGTGCCGGGGTGGATACCTACCCTGGATCAAGTCCCTTCCTCTTCGAAAAACAAAACGATGCACTTCCGTGATGCTGCCGGAAAAGTGGAAAAAGAAGAGCAAGTCTGCCCGACAGTCGCTCCGCTGGGGGGTCTTCCCTTTTTATCCATCCCTCTCCGAGTGTCTGTAGCATCTGTCCGGGTTTCTAACCCATCCAGTAGTGGAGTGGCTATGTAAGCTGTGCCAGCAAACTATCCAATGAGTGCGTGGCGTCACCCTCCCTGTGTGGCTGCCTCTTAGTACGATTGAGCTTCCCCCGGTCGCTTCAATTTAGTACCACACTCAATCACGTGCGTGAAAGGTGTCTAAAGACTGGGCCATGGAGCAGAGGCCCCCTATAAACCCCCATAGAGCAGGATGAACGCACGTGATTCACTGCAGTAGTAGACCGGAGCGACAGGGGAGAGCACAGGTAGTCATAGCAGCGCATCCGACAGGGGGGAGGACGAGGGTCCAATGAGGGCAGGTTACGCCAGTTTCCTTGCCCCCACACTTGGCCGGGTCGGATCCCGGACAGACAGACAGGCAGGCGAAGCACCACCGGTTGATTGGATGGATGACGCGGGAGCGGCCGTCTTTGCAGACCACCCTCGGGGTATATAAGGTCCAGCGACCGCCCACTTTTTTGTCCTGTGGGGCTGACCCCACGATCATCCCTTCTCTTCCTCTACCACGGCCATGTGATCATGGCGGCTCTGGCACGGAGTCAAGTCTTTTGGGTCTCTTACCAGCCTGCGGCGGAAGAATCGTTTGACGATGTTCTTGAGTTGGTGGACAACGTCACCCGTGGTCAACCCGCCTTTGGGCTGGCGAAGTGGACCGTGCTGGCATTCGAGCAGTTGACGTGGTCATCTGCACTCCAAGGAGACAGAGGGTCGGCAGCGTTTGTAATGCAGCCAAGTGGAAGCGCAAGGGGGCGCGTGGAGACATACACGATGCGAAATGGCCGGAGACGGGCCAGACACCCCATTCCTTTTGAGCAAATGGACGGATGCCATGTCAGCGAATTCCAGCACCGGGAGGCTGGATCGAGAAAGGACCTTTTTCGCCATCTCGACGCTCACTATCAAAAGGAGAGGCAACGGGACAAGAAACGACGGGTGGGTCGTCAATTGCGTCGCGGACGCGGCAAGCCTTCTTCTTCCCCAGAGACCGGGTCTCGATTGCAAGCGGCCCCACTGGTGTTGTCCAAGTGGATGATGGGTGTGAATCCGAGCCGCGCTTGCCGAATGGCTCTGCGAAGGACGATCCAGGCCTATCTCCACCGCGTTGGTCCACCTCACTGCACTTGCCGGCGGCGAGTGTGATGCAGTCACTCTTGGACGAGGGTGTTCAAGCAGCTGACGAGAACTTCGTTCCAGTACCCCCTTCGGACCATGCCCACCGGAATTCGACATTGGTCTAGCGTTGCAGCAGGCCGGCGTTCTGTCTTGGGAAGACTGTTTCAACTCCGGACCGGGATTGCGACTCGGTCTTGTTTGGCGATGTAAATGTCGAGGATATCAGCGTTGACCTGAACTGGACCACCAGCTTGTCTATGGTGGACTTGCTCTTTGACGGACGCGATTTCTGTCATGTACATATGAGCGATGGTGCTTCTGGTGTTGGAGTCACTTTCCTCTTTGGGGTCCACGATCCCCTCGTTTGTATACTTGCACGCACTACATAGAGTAGCACTCTTCCGTCTCGCCTGTGCAATTCACCCGTGACTCTGTGCTTGCTCACACCCGGTCACTACGGCACACGACAATAAATGGTCGGTCTCAAACCGTTTACAAGGTGACTCGCTGCAAGTAATCCAACTTGAGCATAAGCCCCGCAGGGCATTTCATCGTTATGGTCATTACCTCCGAAGGAGGTGCGGACAGGCCGTAGGACTGGCTGTGAAGAGTCACACTCACGATATTCAATGGAATGAGACGTTTACAAGAACAACTACACAGTCACGCGACGGAGGACCTGCGAGTGCAACGAGCAAAGGGACGAGACACACACACACAACAGACGGAAACACGGACTGAGTGAGTTCAACGACACACGCAACACACTCACCCACTCACTCACGTCCAGCCCGCACCAGCCAATCACACGTTGGGCCCGCGACTGGAAGGAGCCCTTCGACCGGAGGGAGTTTTGAACGAGTGGAGCGAGGTCAAAGGTACCGATCCGGAGGTGAGGGACACAAAGAGACGGGAGGTCGCTTTGACTGCCGCGCCCCCTATTACTTAAGTTTGGTTTATAGGGGGCCATGGCACAACGGCCCAGCACATAGACACCGAGTGCAACGAAGAGTGTAGTACTAGGCGGAAACGGATGGAAGGAGTGGAGCAGTCATAAGAGCCAATCGAACGGAGGGCAGATGGCGCGTCAACAGGGTGGCTTCCTACGTAGTGGTTGCCACACCTGCAGCATGGAAGGGGATGGAAGAACCCGGACAGTGGTGGAGAACCACACAACCGAGAGGTATATAGAGGGGTGCCCCTCGACACACACAAGGAACCCAGACGGTTCTTCCTCTCTTCTTGTTTCTTGGAGAGGGCAATGGCGCCTACGGCGCAACAGGATGGCTCACTGGCGAGAACAGTCAAGTCACAGGAGACTACATGGTGGCTGCGCCACGACAAGACAGCGGACGGTAAGGATGAATTGACACCGGAGGGGCAACCTGCGAAGTGGCTGTGAAGACATTCGACAGACTCGTTCTGTCCTTTCCCTCTCCGTCGCAGGACGGCTGTACGAGAGGACGACTTGACACAGGAGACAGACGAAGTGAGGGGACGAACATGTGGAAAGACACCCGGGAAGCAGTGTCGGGGCACTCACGCCCCTCGAGCAGGAGAACCCTGCCGACTCCCGATACCTTGTCATGTTCGGCAAAAAGATCAAGGTAGGACTGGTGTCCACGACACTCGCTCTGCGCCCTGGACGGGCTCCGTTCCCGTTCTGTTCCCGCTGAAGGGAATGATTGGTATCTGCATCTCGGTGAGAAAGGTTGGAACCTTGTGCACGCGCTGCCGCTTGTTCCCGTTTTCGCACATACCCACTGCGTTCAGCATCCCCGATGGGGTGCCTCACCTAAAAGGTTTCCATGGCCCCGGGACATGACTGGAGCGGATAGCGACACGTTTGGGGAGCGAAGCGAACCGGGAGACCCTTCGCCCAGAAAGCACAGGACAGATAAAGAAAGTGACGCGAGGAACAGGACCGGAAGCGATTGCAGACATGCAGTGTTACGCCAAGGGACAGACCACCCCGCCTTCCTCTTCCAGCAGCCACGATACCCTCAGGTGGCACGTAGACCGTAGCCTAGTACATTGGCAGAGTACAGGCCAAAGACCCTGAACGTAGCGTCCGTCCCCACACAGCAGTGTGACGGCATACCCTAAGGACCCTAGCCCCAACCCTAAGGGGTACAATCGAACGGGAGGAAAAGCGACCGTAGGGGAGCGTCGAGGCAATCCGGGAGAACAGCGCGGGCGATGGGAGGATCGAACGGACAAAAAGGACACGCGAGGAGCGGGGCCGATAGAGTGACCACGTTCATAAGGGACAGACAGACTGTGCACAAGCTGCTGAACAAAAGACCATTGACCGTCCCGGCTACCACTCAGTCGAGCAAGAGCCCTCCACTCGTACCGTTCACAAGGGCATGACACACGTTTACAAGTGAATTGACTCCGAGAATTCCACTCTGAGGATAAACCCCGTAGGGCACATCACGACTATGGAATCAACCCCCCCGAAGGGGGGTGCAGTGTGTGAGGATGAACCTGTGCCCAGGGTCAGCATCGACTCCGTATTTGCGTTCAGAACGATCACCTGCTGGGTGAGTAGAAGAAGAAGAAGAGGTCCTTCCTGGATCAAGAGAGTGGGCGACCGCGCGGTCTTATACCTTCCAGTGTCTGTATCCGTCCGGGCTCCCAACCCGTCCAGTAGTGGAGTGTCTAAGTAAGCTAAAGCAAACAGACAAGTAGCGCGGCACTCGCCCTCTGGGGAGTACCTTCTTAGCACTCAGTCCCTCCAATCCTCTCCGGAACTGCTAGTACATCACTTCTGCCCTTGCGGACATTCCGTTCCTAGAGCTGGGCCGTTGTGCCATGGCCCCCTATAAACCAAACTTAAGTAATAGGGGGCCTGGGTGTCCGAGTGACTCCGTCCCTCTCACAATCCTCGCCTCCAGCTGCGGTACCTTTGACTCCCTCCAGGCGTGCAAAGACTCGCTCCGCTCAGACATGCTCCGTCCCGTCGCGGGCCCAGTGTGTGATTGGTTGTTGTCGTGTGTGGGTAAGTACTTGAGCAGACTGTCCACTGAGTGGCTGGGTGAGGTTGTGTTGTGTGTCTATGCCACTCAAACCGTCTGTGTACTTTGTCTGTCGGTGAGTTGCTGCATTGTGTTGATTGTCCGTCGCGCACCCTAACGGGACACTCGCTCCTCCTGTGCTGTACCGACTTCCTTGTAAACGTCGTGAGTCGATCGAGGAGTGGTCAAGGTGACTCTCCACAGCCAGTCCTACGGCCTGTCTGCACACCCTTCGGGTGTTCTGTTCGTATCTCGGAAGGGGATTGGAAGTTTAGGGTGGTAGCCGGGGCAACAGGTTACCTTGTAAACGTATTTAAGTATAGTATCTCGTGAGGACTCGACCAGTCCCTTGTAAACGCATCGTGTAGTGTTGTGCATCCGTCGTGTCCGCTTGTTCTCTTTTGTTTCTCCCGTCGTTGCTGATTTCCTCTTGTAAACGTCTTGGGTATCAAGTCTGTCTACGTAGTTCTACGTGTCTAGTGAAGTGCATAATCCTTGCGTCATACACCGCGTGTCACTACCTATTCGTGTCTACAGTCCACTGTCTAACGTGAAATGAATCCATCGTCACATCTACTTTAGGAAAGAGGGGTGCTCTCCGCCCGATCGATCACCCATCAACTGTGCAAACTACCCAGAACGATGCACCACCTGATATGTGCAAAACTCCAACACATCTCTTCTTGTCTCCAGCCAAGCCGTGGTGTGCGTGTGCGGAATCAATTCACACAAAACATCGGCATCTGCTGTGCCTAGCATCCCGTCCGCGTCGAACTCCGAAAGACCGCCGAGAAGCGACTGCAGCTGTGTCGCCAGCTCGGGCTCTCTCCAGAGACCCCGGAACCTCCCAGAGGACTGAAAGAGCAAAAGGAGACAACAGTCTCCCTGGTCCGAAGTGTCCAGAGCCGAGGCATTCCACTCCGCATCTGTCGTGTGTCCAAACAAGGACCCGCATGATCCTGCATGGCAGTTCCATGAAAACCAGGCGTGCACCAGCCCCTCCACCGTGTCGGAGAGAGACAACCAGGATGCCATCATGGCACCAAGAGAGGTAAAAGAAAGCAAGACTGCCGGGTCACTCGGCCCGGGTATCGTCATGTCCTCTACAATCGGACAAAGAAGAGATAGAGAGAAGAACTCCCCCCTCGGTCGCACACAGTTGCGGAACTCCCGTCCGCAGAAGTAGCAGGCGCAGGCGACGCAATCCGGCTCGGCATACTTAGACGGAGACCCAGTGGTGTCTACCCACACTACATCGGTGACGGGCCAAGCCCTCCCCATCGACGCCGTCTCCACTGTCTCCAGTGAACTATCCTGTTCTCCGGCCCCCTCCGCGTTATCTTTTCCGTCCTCGCCCAGGTCTGCCTGGTGATGAGTACGATTTCCTCCGTGTGCTTAGACAAGCGAATGTCAACCGCTGGGTTGAGTGTGTAGGTGGAAAGCAGAACAATCCAGTGTCCTGCGTGTGGGCGAGGTCCCCCTCTTATACCTTCCCAGGGTGTGTGTGGTCTCCACCCGCGTCCGGGGCTCCAACCCGTCCACCTGCCTGATGGTGTGTGGAAGCTGCGCAACCCACACCTTGTGGCGTACCATCTATCCATCCGTCTGATTGGTTCTTAGTACTGCTTGTCTCCCCCCTGTCGTCTTCGCCTATGGACCGCAGTGAAACTACTTTGTAGTAACCTGCCTAGTACGTTGGGCCATGGAGCAGAGGCCCCCTATAAACCAAACTTAAGTAATAGGGGGCCGAAGCACAGAGTGACCTCCCGTCACATACAATCCTCGCGTCCCGCTGCGGTACCTTTTCCCTCCGGTCAAGGGGTCGACTCGTCCCTCGTCGTGGCCCATTTGTGTTGGGGAGGTACTGTTTGTATTGCTTGTATGCGTGCCTGTGACTTTCAGAAAGCTGTTCATCTTGCTTACACATTATTCTTTGTCCGTCGCGCACCCTGTCGGATGCTTGCTCCTCCTTGTCGCATATCTACTCCCTTGTAAACGTGTCTACCGAATTGAAGTCTCGTCAACGTGGCTTCTCACAGTTCGACCTTCGGCCTCACTGCACCCCCTTCGGGGGTAATTTCCATAGTCATGAATGGGCCCTCCGGGGGTGATGATATAGCCAGTCTCTTGTAAACGATCTGAGGGTACTTGTAAACGCCTTAGAGATCTTGTAAACGCTTTTAGGTTCGACGATGCTTTGTGATGGTGTGGATAGAGCCAAGTCGGTGTGAGTAGAGAAACAGTGCAAGGCCATGTGTCAATTTACTCAGACGGATGGCAAGTCGTCACTATTCTATTCTACGGTGGAGTGTTGAAGTCTGCAGCTAAGCAAAGAGGTCATACATTTCCAAACCAACCACTGCCAGGGTACGGTGGTGGTGCGTCATCTGGCTCCACGTCGGGTGCAAGTCCCTGATCCTCCCAACCTGCAAAGATCCATTCTACGGTAGGCTGCCAACGCAAAAGGAGAGCATGACCACAGGAGTCAATGCAAGAGCTGTCGAGTGCCCTGCCAAGCAAGGCAAGGCTAAGAAAAGACGTAGCAAGGGACCACGCCGCCATCTGCTCCCGGGAGAGAGAACCAAAGTCGGGAACCTCCCCGCCGCTCGCACTGGGCGTGGAAGCAAACGAGAGCTTCAAGTAAGCAGCCAGATCGGAAGAACACGCCTCCGAATTCTTCCCGCGGCACGAAGAACAGCCCGAGGAGCGGGAGTGAAATGCCGCCGACTGCCTGTAGTGGGCGACTAGGGCCTCAAGCGAGAAGAGGTGTGATGCTCCGCTGCGCACTTCTGTGTCCGGTCCGCCTGCATCGAAGCCTGTCCAGGCCAAAGCGACACGAAAGGTAGACTCAAACAGACGCCACTTGGCGACCGCGCTCCTGTTCCATTCCACGATGGACTCCTCTCCAACGGGCAAGTTCAAGAGAGGCTTCCACTCCGACTTCAGCCAGTCAACCACCATCTTGCGATCGTGAGGGTAAAGCGCCTTCAAGGCTGCACAAGTGAAGACTGGACAGTAGCTACCGCATACTAACCTCCGGGCTAGATGTTGAGCCACGTCTTCCCGACTCGAATCCAGGTGCACCGGCTCCGCCTCCGCCTCCGGTGGGCTATCACTAGCCAGAGCACGAAAGTAGGACCTCACGGGACACCAAGAAACAGCCACCGGCTCCATCACTTGCCCGGCTCCGTTCGTGGCAAAGAAGGCACTCCGTATGCGTCCCGGCTACCGATCGAAGTCCCGCCCAACGGGAGTGAGGGAACGAGTGCAGCGAGCACCGTGCACGTAGTGGAAGAACGGACCACCTTCCTGGGCTTGCTCCCGGAAAGAGAGGAGGGGGGATCTTATCCCGTGCTTCCCAGCAAGAGACCTGACGGATTGAAGAGGAAAGCCATCCTCGTTGAAAGTGGGCGGCAGCCCGTGCCTTTATACCCTCCGTGTTGAAGGAATGTCCGGGCTTCTGCACCCGGTCATGAGTGGGGGATATGCAACCACGGCGTGGAAGCTATCCATTGGCCCGCATCTTCCTCTCCGATCAGCTGCTGCTAGTACTATGTCGCTCCCCCCGGTCTCTTCCATTTAGGACCTCACTCAATCCCTAAGCGGGAAAGGTGACTAATGACTGGGGCTGGGCCGTTGTGCCATGGCCCCCTATAAACCAAACTTAAGTATATAGGGGGCGCGGCAGTCAAAGCGACCTCCCGTCTCTTTGTGTCCACTCCTTCCTGTCGTGTACTGTTGACTCCCTCCTGTCGTCCCAAACTCGCTCCGCTCAGACAAAACTCCCTCCGGTCGTGGCCCAACGGGTACTGTTTGGGTGTGGAGTGTATGACCGAGTGACTTGGGGTGGTGTGTTCGTGTTGGTATTCGTCACTCGGTCCGTATTCACGATTGTTCTTTGGTGTGACTGTGTTGTTGGGAGTCCGTCGCGCACCCTGACGGATGCTCGCTCCTCTTCTCTGTGTAGATTCCTTGTAAACGTGTTTACTCGATTGAAGTCTCTTGAGCGTGGTCTCCACAGTTCGACCTTCGGCTCACTGCACCCTTCGGGGTTGATTCCATAGTCGTGATGTGCCCTACGGGGTTTATCCTCAGAGTGGAATTCTCGGAGTCAATTCACTTGTAAACGTGTGTCATGCCCTTGTGAACGGTACGAGTGGAGGGCTCTTGCTCGACTGAGTGGTAGCCGGGACGGTCAATGGTCTTTTGTTCAGCAGCTTGTGCACAGTCTGTCTGTCCCTTATGAACGTGGTCACTCTATCGGCCCCGCTCCTCGCGTGTCCTTTTGTCCGTTCGATCCTCCCATCGCCCGCGCTGTTCTCCCGGATTGCCTCGACGCTCCCCTACGGTCGCTTTTCCTCCCGTTCGATTGTACCCCTTAGGGTTGGGGCTAGGGTCCTTAGGGTATGCCGTCACACTGCTGTGTGGGGACGGACGCTACGTTCAGGGTCTTTGGCCTGTACTCTGCCAATGTACTAGGCTACGGTCTACGTGCCACCTGAGGGTATCGTGGCTGCTGGAAGAGGAAGGCGGGGTGGTCTGTCCCCTTGGCGTAACACTGCATGTCTGCAATCGCTTCCGGTCCTGTTCCTCGCGTCACTTTCTTTATCTGTCCTGTGCTTTCTGGGCAAAAGGGTCTCCGGGTTCGCTTCACTCCCTAAAAGTGTCGCCGCCCGCTTCAGTCATGTCCGCCGGGCCATAGTAACCCTTTGGGTGAGGCACCCCATCGGGGATGCTGAACGCAGTGAGTATGTGCGAAAACGGGAACAAGCGGCAGCGCGTGCACAAGGTTCCAACCTTTCTCACCGAGATGCAGATACCAATCATTCCCTTCAGCGGGAACAGAACGGGAACGGAGCCCGTCCAGGGCGCAGAGCGAGTGTCGTGGACACCAGTCCTACCTTGATCTTTTTGCCGAACATGACAAGGTATCGGGAGTCGGCAGGGTTCTCCTGCTCGAGGGGCGTCGAGGTTGCGTTGTTGCTGGAATGCTGTAAAGTGGAACGTGCCGCTTTGGTTAGCCTGCTTCCGATCGCACGGGGACAATGTTGTCCTGGGAGAAACATATTTGGGAAAGCTTTTACTCGACGAGATCCGAGAGGCTGCTCAAGGGAACAAACCGAGTGGCGAGTGTGAACGAACCACCGAGGGAGTCATCCCACCTGCCGCTTTAGGCAGTCCCGGCAGCCTCACTTGACTTGAACTGTTGCAGTAGCAACCCAGCACACAACCCTAGATTATGGCAGTAGATGACATCTAATGACTTGACATCTGCATCCACCTGGCTACCGACAAACGTCACCAAGAGCGTAGACCCAAATCTTTCACGTAGACAACACAAGCGTTTACAAGGAAATAGACTCCCAGAAATCCACCCTGCGCTTAAGCCCCGCAGGGCATTTCATCACTATGGAGGCAATCCCCCCGAAGGGGGGTGCGGACGAGCCGTAGGTTCGGACGTGGAGAGCCACGTTGACAAGACTTCGACCGAGTGAATGCGTTTACACGAGAGCAGTACACAGTGAGGAGGAGCAAACGAAGTGCGACGGACCACACAATACACTACACGCGCCCACAAACCCTGAACAAGGTACCACTCCCACACAACCCACACACAAACAATACCCGTTGGGCCACCCCGACCGGAGGGAGGTGCTTGAGCGGAGCGAGAACGGACGACAGGATGGAGGACACTGGTACGAGCAGGCAGCGAGGACCTTGTAGGAGTGAGGGAGTCACTGCTACTCTTGGGCCCCCTATTACTTAAGTTTGGTTTATAGGGGGCCATGGCACAACGGCCCAGCTCTAGGAACGAAATGTCTTGACAAAGGCAGAAAGTGATGTACTAGCAGGCACTGACTAGGAGGAAAGTGACTTGGTCATAACGACCAATGAGCCGGGGGGGATCAGGTCGGTTACATGGTGCAGTTTGCTGGCACAGCTTACGTGCACTCATCTAGAAATGGAAGGGTCTGGGAGAACCCGGACGGAGGTGGGGACACACCTGGTCGAGAGACATATAAAGAGGGGGGTCCCCCCCTCCTACACCCAACAGAACCCGGCTCGGTTCTCTTCCTCTACCCATTCATTTTGACGAGAGGAATGGATAGCGCCTACGCGCCGACAAGAAGACGGGTAGGCACGACAGACATGCGACTAGATTGCATGAGAAAGCGTCACGGGAGGAGCAAAAGGAACAGAGTAAGTGACGAGAGGAACAAACCGACACACAGGATCAGTGATCAAGACTGACAGACAAGGCGACACTGAGGGAGCAAACAGAAGACGGCAAGTGAGTGGAAACGAACAATCAGAACAAGGTGACGGGAAGGAACAATGCAGAAGAAAGTATCTAGGTACTACTGACGAGTGCACTCGTTCCCGCAACAGCCCTCGCCCGGGCTTGCGCTCCCACTTGTTCCCGTGACAGGAACAGGTTGGTAGAGAGTATCTGGGTACTACTCCCTTGTGCACGGCACTCCATCTCCGCCCTGGACGGGCTCCGACCCGTTCTGTTCCCGGGTGAGGAACTCGATTGGTGATCGCATCTGGAGTCGACTGACTGGTCCACGCGCTGCCGCTTGTTCCCGTTTTCGCACATACTCACTGCGTTCAACAGCCCTGGCGGGCGTTTCACCCAAAAGGTTTCCATGGCCCGGGGGGCATGACTGGACTGGGTATCGACTCGTTTGGTGAGTGAAGCGAGCCGCGAGAGCCCCTGTCCAGAAGCACAGGACAGATACATGCCAGACCGGAGGAGTGTCGGGAGGAACAGGACTGCAAGCGACCGTAGACGCGAGATGGCTTTCCAAGGGGGCAGCCCCGTCTTCCCTTTAGAGTCGTGACGATGCCCTCACATGGCATATGGACGGTACTCAACCCCCCGAGTAGACTGTGACTGTGACTGTGACACTGTCTTAGTACAGGGGAAGAACCCTGAACGTAGCATCCGTCCCCACGCAACAGTGTGACCGAATACCCTAAGGACCCCAGCCCTAACCCCAAGGGGTGGAACCGGGACGTAGCGAGCAGCGACCGCAGGGGAGCGCCACAGAAACCCAGGAGAACACAGGAAGCAACGGGAGGAGTAATGAGTGAGGGCGGCACGGGAGGAGCGGTGCAGATAGAGTGACGACGTTCACAAGGAGCAGACTGTACATTAAGACGTCGAATAAAGATCATGGACGGCCCCGGCTACTACTTAGCCACACAAGCACTTGATCCTCTCCCAGTCACCACGCTAACCCTCGTTTACAAGATCATTCACTCCAAGAGACACTACATCGAGGATAAGCCCCGCAGGGCATTTCATCACTATGGTCATTACCTCCGAAGGAGGTGCGACCAGGGCGAAGCTCTGGGCGTGAGGAGCAGCGAAGCGTCACATCAACACTCTTCAATTGAGTCAACCCGTTCACAAGACAGCTCAACACTACAAGAGGAGTAAGTGTCCCGTAGGGGCACACGACGGACTGAACACTACACCTCACAAACCGACACACTCATTCACAGAACACGTCCAAGTCACTCTCCCATACAGACACACTACAAACACTACACCGTTGGGCCCGCGACTGGAAGGAGCATTGTCTGAGCCGGAGGCGAGTTGACGACTGGAGGGAGTCACCAGTACACGACAGGAAGGAGTGGACACAAAGAGACGGGAGGTCGCTTTGACTGCCGCGCCCCCTATATACTTAAGTTTGGTTTATAGGGGGCCATGGCACAACGGCCCAGCCCATAGAGCAGGATGAACGCACGTGATTCACTGCAGTCCTACACTCATCGGACGGGACGGGAGTGGGTGCGTCATAAGAGGCAGGGGGAGGGGACCGACCACGCGCGCCAAAGAGGCAGCTTCCGCACAGGTTGCATGCCGGGGTCAGGTTACGTACAGTTTCCATGACCTTCCACACTGGTAGGGGGCAGAACCCGGACAGATCTGGTACGGAGTATATAGAGGGGGACGCCCCCCCTCACACACTTGACAGAACCCAGCACGGTTCTCGTCTTCCCTTCTTTCTTTCTTCACCCAAGCGGGTGTTTCTTGGAGAACACAGCAACCGGAGAGGACCGGATCTACGTTCATTGTCGGCATAAGACAGGCCACTTAGTCGGGAGACCGCATCAAGGTAGGCGTATGGACACGGAGAGATAGACTGGAAGAAGGGAAGAACGGAGTGCATCCAGGGACAGGACAGTAGAGAACAGTCAGTTCTTTCTTGATCGTCTTGGCGGACGCATTCTCACATGCATGGGAGCAATGGTCGGAGATGCACACCGAGAGGACTGTCAGAACCCGCACAGGATCCTGTGTCTACTTACCGGGGCAGGTATTCTGTTTGGACAGAAAGTCAAAGGAGTGAGCTCCTTAGGATCCCTTGGTAGAGGCCTGGGCAAGGGCGACGGGAACCCACGATCTGGTAAGTGGCTCCAGCGAGACATCCAACGGGAGACAGAGGAACGATTGTCGGTACTCGGTAGTCCGTGACGGGAAGGAAACGGTCTGATCAGCACGTCTATACTCTATAGAGACATGCACTGAACATACAGGCATGTGCACGGTTTTTGAGTATTATCCCGAGCGGGATTTATTCTCTACTTACTCGAGACGGACTCGAACTCGGACTTGGACTCGGATTTGGATCCTGACTCACAGCAGAGTCTAGATCTTCCATGTCAGCCACGAACTGCACACTTACTTCTTTTCCGGGCACGGAGAAAAGAGTAAAGAGTCGAGCCAGAGAAGGTGATCGGATTGCTCTGAGCGGTCATCGAGCAGCACATTTGAAACGTTTGTCGATTCTAGCACTCCTCACAGAGGCACGGGAGAGGAGACGACTACCCACCACGCAACAGATACACGCAGCAGCGCATTGGTCCGGCCACACAATCGCCCCGTACACACCCCCCCACCTGCCTAAACCAGTGCTCGGGATGGCTTCACTTCATTGTGCACATGTAGACTCAACCATGCAAGGATAGACGCGTAGAGAAACGCTAAGGGACGTGATGACGGGAGGAATCTACACTAAACACTGAACATATCAATTGCAGATAGTAGATTGAACTGTCCTGGTCACCGCATCCACTTGGCTACAGATAGATATCACCAAGAACGTAGACCCAAACCCTCACGTAGACAGCCTAAGCGTTTACAAGATCATTTATTCCAAGGGCTACCACTCCGAGGATAAACCCCGTAGGGCATTTCACGACTATGGACATTACCCCCGTAGGGGGTGCGGGGAGGCCGAAGGTCGACACGTGAAGAGCCACACTGACATCTCTTCAACTGATTGCGTCGTTTACTAGGAAGTAAATACCGTGGAGGAGGAGTAAGCGTCCGACAGGGCGCACGACGGGCACTACAACAAACATACAAGACGGGAGTCTTGACTGAGCGAGTGAATACGAGCAAAGGAAGAGTGTGAAGGACACGCACGCACCAGAACAACCAAAGTACCACTTCCACCCAACCCACATACAGACACTACCCGTTGGGCCCGCGACTGGAGGGAGCCCTTCGACTGGAGGGCGAATTTGGACGAGTGGAACGAGGTCAACAGTACCGAGCAGGCGGCGAGGGACTAGTAAAGGGACGGAGTCACTTTTACTCTTGGGCCCCCTATTACTTAAGTTTGGTTTATAGGGGGCCATGGCACAACGGCCCAGCTCTAGGAACGAAATGTCCGCAAGGGCAGAAAGTGATGTACTAGCAGTCTTGCACAGGATGGAAGAGACTGAGTGCTAAGAGGCTACTCGACGGAGGGAGGGGGCCGCGTCACATGTCAGCTTCCCAAAGGGTTGCATGACCCCACCACTGGACGGGCTGAGAGCCCGGACACTACTCAGACACCAGAGGTATAAAGCCCTGGGGGGGCGCCACTCTTGCATTGGAGCCTGAGACGGTCCTGCGTTTTTTCCTCACGCAAGCTGGGCCGCTTGATCTGATGCCTTGAGCACTCGGAGAATATCTTTTACGAAAGTAAGTCCATGTTGACACTGCAACGGGGTTTGCACCCGCGAACTCACAGACGGATGTCGTATTTCGTTGCGAGAACAGCGCGTGCGCGTGGCAGGGACGATGCCTGCCTTGAAGGCTGACTTCTCGAGTCAGGTCGGAAGCTGTCTGATCCCTCTTGTTGGGGACCTTTGCCTTCTGCTCTTGCAGAGCGTAACGTAACGGAGTGAACTTGGCACGGAGTCGCCGGTATGCAGCCCGGTCTACCCGCCACGTTACCCATTTCTGCAGAGCCACCTAGGGGGTGCTACTGCTGTCATCATGCGGCATGCGTCCGCTTGAAAGCGCGCCAGTGGTGTCGCCACTGGTTTTTCCTTCGATGGGTGGTCGAGGATTATGCGATGCCTTCCGAGATGGTGCAACGATTGCGCGCATGCCTCGTCGGCCGCACTTTTCGTTTCTGTGCTGTCCGCAGTGGAACGGGCACGTACGAGGTCTTGGTCAAGGTAGACTCCAAGGGGGGCTTGGACTCGCCATCAGCGTTTCTACCGGATTCGGATGAGCCCTGGCTCAGGCCCGGCTTGAGCCGTGCATGGTGTTTGTCATGCTGTGAAGACTCACTCCAGTGGGACGCGAGAGCGTGGATGCTTCCCCTAAGGGACGATGTCGACAGGGTTGTCTTTGGTGACACAAGACTGCTGGGGGAACTGTGTCGTGACATTGGCCGGGAAGGTTTATGGTTCCCCAGTCATACAATTATGTAGCGATAGTGATCAGAGGCTGGTTCAAGAGAGCGCGGGACTTGTACAGCCCAGTGGACGGTTCCGTCTGCCGAGTTCTTGCCGGCGGCTGGAGGCTGTCCTTTCGCCAGCGATCAGTCGAGGTGCAGGGGAATGCCCACTAGCCGAATCGGGATCTAGGAATAACCTCGTGGCTCTCATTGTCCAAGCGCGTTTCCACGACAAGGTATCAATGATTGATCGGGCGAAACTTGACTCCAGGAGTGACGGTGACTGTACTAGTGACCATACCATGGTCCATGGGGAGCGCCACAAAACGTTCGCGTAGATCTTTACTTCCACATAGACATTCATCAGTCGTTAACAAGCATGTTTACAAGAGCACCTACTTGAAGCAACCCAACCCTTGACGTAGAAAACCCAAGCGTTTACAAGATAACACATTGCAAGAGACACGACCCTGAGCATCAGCCCCGCAGGGCACATCACGACTACGGTCATTACCTCCGAAGGAGGTGCAGACGAGCCGAAGGTTCGACTGTGGAGAGTCACGTTCACCATCCTCGACTGAGCAACCCCGTTCACAAGAACAACTACACAGTCACGGGACGGAGGACCGCGACCGAAGGGAGCAAGGGACGAGACACACACACACCAGAACAACCAAAGTACCACTTCCACCCAACCCACATACAAACAGTACCCGTTGGGCCCGCGACTGGAAGGAGCTGGTCGACCGGAGGGAGCCCTTGGACGACGGGACGGAGGAAAAGGTACGAGCCTGGAGGGCGAAGTTACTGTGGGTGACGGAGTCACTCACTGCATGTGCCCCCTATTACTTAAGTTTGGTTTATAGGGGGCCATGGCACAACGGCCCAGCCCATAGACAGGTTGCTTTAGCTTCCATGTAGTCGTTAGCAGTTGCGTACGGGACGGGAGGAACTAGGTTGGTAAGAGGGACTTGACGGAGGGAAAGGACCACGTCACATGAGGCAGCTGGTGTCCACTTGCATGCCGGGGTCAGGTTACGTACAGTTTCCATGACCTTCCATACGGGAAGGTGCAGAAACCGGACAGATCTTGTTTGCTTGTTTGTGTGTACAAGCGGGTTGAACGGAGTATATGAAGGGCACGGGTGCCCGCCACTTTGACACTGGAACCTAGGACGGTTCTACTCTCCTCCTTCCCATTTCTTCAACCGGGTCAGGTTGACTTCGTCTTGTCGGACAAGGTATGATGAACAAGTATCTTGGAGCTAGAGTGACGGTGATTCCACCCATTGGCTCGGCAGCAGACAAGCATCGGGTTGAACTACCCACGAGAAGTGGTAACGGAGTGATCCATCACTTGCGTGATCTTGTACCCTCCACATGTGCATGTGGTACACCCTCCGACGAGAGGCTATGTCTTGTTGACGGCGCGCGGTAGTCGCTTCATCGCTCTTCTTTCCAGGCGGAACGGGGGATGTTTTTACATCCTGTAGAGACACGAGGGCTGAGTCCCGAGTCTGTCCACTCTCGGGTTCTGCTTTCCCGGTGATGCCACACGGCAGGGTTTATCTGATGGAGAAAGAAGCGATGGCAGCGCTACAGTCACGAGATCGGCTGGAGGATCTGATGAGGAAGTATTACACAGTTTGGGAGTGAAACCGTCCCTTGGAATTTCGCTGAAAAGCGCACGGACTCTTTTCTGTTCTTTACGAGGTGGTAAAAGCCTATCTCATTCTGCCACCCGGTGGGCAAGGCTCCGCCCTCACAGACACATGGTGGACAATGCTTCGAAAGCTGTCGGAACAGGACCGGGACGACAGTCACTTCCGCCACGGGAACCGGAGACAATTCCAGGGGGTTTGGCCACCTTTCCATGCAGCAGCTTGAGGCTGCCTTCTGCCTTTCTGCTTCTTTGTACACGCCGCGGTGGAGCCAGGGTACAGACACTGGGAGACGAGATGAAGTCGGTCGGCTTGGTGAAAACTGACTGCGTTGAGGTATGATTTCTATTTGGAGCAATGTGGTTATGTTGAAGCGGAAGCGAAGGCTCGACGGCGTAGAATAGGGTTCAAGTGGGCTTTGTGGGCGAAAGCGAAGCATGATTTGTAGAGAGTACAGACTTCATAGAAAGGTGGAGGACGATCGCATGGTAGACACCCCACTTGCCTAATACAGCTGTCACGATGGCTTCACTCGACACGGCCACTAGACTCTAAAATCGTTTACAAGTAGATCAACAAAGATAGTGTACTCACCCCTACGTTTACAAGGTCAAACCCCTGACTCTCTCTGCACTGAGCTTAAGCCCCGCAGGGCATTTCATCACTATGGACAGAACACCCGAAGGGTGTGCGACGAGGCCGAAGGTCGAGGCGTGGATGTCACACTTACGAGTCTTCAATCGAGCAACTACGTTCACAAGAAAGTAGTACCCCGTCAAGAGGAGCACGTGTCCGACGGGCACGCGACGGACAACACACAAGAGCACAGTCCAGGCAGGGCTGACCGAGCGAATGCAATGAGCAAGGGAATGGTGAGAACAAGACGGGAGTCTTGACTGACTGAGCGAGTGAATACGAGCAAAGGAACTGTGACGGGAGGAACGAACACACAGATCAAGTACACGGCACGTACGAAACACACACAAACAAAACCCGTTGGGCCCGCGACTGGAAGGAGCACTGTCTGAGCGGAGCGAGTTTTGAACGACTGGAGGGAGTCAATGGTACACGACAGGAAGGAGTGGACTGTAGGGGAGACGGATGTCGACTCTACCCCCGGGCCCCCTATATCCTTAAGTTTGGTTTATAGGGGGCCTCTGCTCCATGGCCCAGTCTTTAGACACCTTTCACGCACGTGATTGAGTGTAGTACTAGAAGTCAACGGACAGGGGGGAAGTGACTTAGTTCTAAGAGCCAATCAACGGGACGGAAGATGGCGCGTTAATGGTTGGATTGCGCAGCTTTTCTCAACTCCACTTACGTCCGGGGAAGCACCCGGACACCACCGACCCTAGAAGGTATAAGAACCCAGGGTTCGCCCACATCGGATTCACTTTCCTTCTGTCCAGAGGATAATTTTGCCCATGGCAACGCACGAAAAGGCAAACGGAGTGGGGCAGAGACGATATCACTTACATGACACGAGCAGGGTGGGCGAGGTTGTTTGCACTGACCTGGTTGGTTTACCAGGCGGCTTCTCCCGAGTCCCGGAAGGGCCTTTTTCTTTTCATGGCAAGAGTATTGCCCTTCATTTCTCTCGTTCGTGCTTTGTGCCGAAGACGGAGTTGGTGAGCGGAACGGAAAGGTCTGAACCTGTGGAGCATTTGATTCACGAAGGGTGTTGCCCGGCATGGCACTACGACCAAGGGAGTCTTCTTATTCTACCCTGGCCCCGGAGGAGCCGTTGTCGCCTGACACAGTGGACACCATGACTTGGAAGGGACCTACGGGCGCGAAGCACTGTTTGAGGACCGACTTCTTCGACCGCTGTCGCCGCTGGATCGAGGACACGTTTGACCGGAGGCTGATGGACGACGACTACGTCAAGTACCCCCGGCAGGGGAAGGTGCTGCGCATCCCGGTGCCTTTTCTGGACGAGTTTCTCAGCCATGTCGACTGTTCCAGGGGATTGCCACACGTCCGTTACGAGCCGTGTCTAGGCCCGAAGCCATGGTGGGCTTTGTATATGTCTCGGCGGCGAGAGTCGCTTGACCTTGATCCAAGTAATGAGAGAAAAGCGACGTGAAGAAAACACGGAGACAAATGCCAAGGCGGAGAGTCACCACAGTGATGATGATCGGACAGGGTTCAAGACGTGAGACAGGTGAAAGATGTTTATGCATCTCGATGTAGAGTGACGCCATTTCCGTGGTGTTCCCAGGGGGCCAGCCCCGCCTTCCTCTTTCAGCGGCCACGATGCCCTCACGCAGCACGTACAGAGACACCGTGCCAGCAGTTAGAAACGCGGAGGGGTATAGCGACGAGCGATGGTAGATTAAATATCGTGGCTGGTGAGCCGTGATCGGACAGTAGGCTGTGGACTTCACGAATGTGGACAAAGTAGACACGGGAGACAGTGGACTCTATGATCGTTTACAAGGTCACTGAAGCGTTTACAAGGAACTGACTTAAGCCTCCAATCCCCTTCCGAGTTACGGACAAAATCCCCCCATACGATGATTGTTCCGTTCCCGATTGACTGTAAGTGCAAGTCCCCGGCTACCAACCGTAATGCACAAGCACTCGACCCTTTCCCAGTCACCACGCCAACCCCGTTTACAAGGAACAGACAGTACGATCACCCCCGGAGGGCCCATCCATGACTATGGAAGTAACCCCGAAGGGGTGCGACCAGGGCGAAGCTCTGGGCGTGAAGAGTCACGTTCAAAAAACATCAGATCGTAGACACCGTTTACAAGACAGCACATGCACGACAGGAGGAGTGAATGTCCCGGAGGGGCATACGACGGACACTGACTGAACAACACACATGGATACCGACTGAGTGACGAATACCAACACGAACACACACCACCCCAAGTCACTCGGTCATACACTCCACACCCAAACAGTACCCGTTGGGCCACGACCGGAGGGAGTTTTGTCTGAGCAGAGCGAGTTGGACGACCGGAGGGAGCCCTTTGACGGAGTCAATGGTACACGACAGGAAGGAGTGGACTGTAGGGGAGACGGATGTCGACTCTACCCCCGGGCCCCCTATCACTTAAGTTTGGTTTATAGGGGGCCCATTGCCCACGGCCCAGGCCCAGCTCTAGACAGGTTGCGCAGCTTCCATGTAGTCACTAGCAGTATTGTACCGGAGGGGAGACACTGAGTCATAAGAAGGTACCGACGGAGGGAGGTTGCCGCGCTATTGGTCAGGTTACGCAGTTTCACTGACCCACACATGGACGGGACAGAACCCGGACACTTTCAAAACCGGGAGGGTATAAGGGGGGAGGACACCCCCCTCGACACAACACATCCAGGCTGGATTCCTCTTTCCTTTACACACCCGAGAGGGAAATGGTGCCTACGGCACAACTGGAGACAACATGGCAGGTGATTGTCAGAGCCCTGGAGGGGATCACACACGGTGCCTGCGGCACGACTCGACAAGAGACCCCTTCATTGAGCCCGGGACGGTGGTTATACACCTATCGGACAGGGGACGCGAGGACCTGGTGGCTACGCCACGACTAGATGGAAAGCGACGGCAGACGGAGTCAGTGGACGGTAAGGACATGAAGTGATATGATCGAGAGAGAATGGACGGACTTGTTCTGTCCCTCTTCCCCTTCTTTCTCTTGGAAAGCATCTTCGCGAGAACGGGTTTGGACAAGGTGTGCACTGCACTCCCACTTCGCCCTAGACGGGCTCCGTTCACCGTTTGTTCCCGGGTGAGGGACAAGTCGAATGCGTTCGCGGCGCAGGCTAGCTCACTGACGGCGCCATTGTGGCCGACGACATTGGAGTCCATGACGGGAGTATTTTCTCTTTTACCGCTCGGTGAGCATGCACACGGAGGCGATGTGTTGAGAATGTCCATTCTGCCGGTGACGACGACGACGACGACGACGAGAGTCTCTTCTTGTGTCACAGTACTCAGGCAAGTGATTGACTCGGTGTCGAAGCGTAGCGGATGGGATTGACACACGGAATGGAGTCACTCGGGGTAGTGATTGCCTGGTTGAGATTAAACAGAGCCCGGGCGAGGCATTGACCGGAGACGAACCGGCCACGGTCGAGAGACCGCAGCAAGGTAAGCATACGTGCGGGGGAGCATTGCACGGGGCAGATCGGATTGTAGACACCCCACTTGCCCGAACGGGACTACACGATGCCCTCGCTTCGTCGTACACATGTAGAGTTCACCCTGGCAGAACAGATACATCGACACACACTCGGTGACGGTCGCATCTTCGAGCAAGGCGGAAGGGGAAGCATGGATGGGCAGGAGGTCGTCTTTTCGGCTCTCTCTGGAGTAGCTAGTTCGCGGAAAGGGGGGATCATGATGCCCTCACCTTGATATGTGACAGCACCGAAGTAGAATATGAGCATGCACTGGCTCGCTGTCTAATGGAATTATGGAATGCACAATTGCACACATGACTTGACACCGATTCACTGCCCACATCCACTTGGCTGCACGTAAACATACAGCAGATCGTGGACCCCAAAGCGTTTACAAGAACACTGGAAAAGATAGTCTACCTCAACGCGTTTACAAGATAATGCACTTCAAGTAAACTACTCTGAGCATCAGCCCCGCAGGGCATTTCACCACTACGGAATCAACCCCCCGCAGGGGGTGCGGACAGGCCGCAGGACTGGACGTGGAGAGCCACGCTCAAACAATCTTCAATTGAGTAAGCCCGTTCACAAGACAGTTGACACAGTACAGGAGGAGCAGCCGAAGGGCGACGGACACACAACACTTGCACACACACAAACCCCAGTTCAAGTCACTCCACCACACAGATACACTACCCGTGCCACGCCCCACTTTATTTGGAATTCGCAAGCTCCCACCTCCTAAAGTTGGTGCTCACCACCAGTATCCCCACACCACCGGAATACCCAGAATTTCGACTCCCCGACCTAGAATCGCTTCAACCACCGCGTACCACGCTCAGAATCGCGTACTTCCACTCGTTCTAACCTTCCTGAACCCCTCCATTGGCGTGCCTTTTTTGCTGCTTCCTCAAACCATCGCTTGCGTGCGTTATGCGCCTTTTTCTCCGCGTCTTCTACTACCTTCCTTGCTTTAGCAATCTGATCATCTCCCCTTTGTTGCACCATTTCCCGTCCTTGGGCCACTGACAATACTCCTCCTGATTGTAACTGTATATTCTTCATAGCCTTACGTTGTTTTTGGATCCGCTCCGCCATTTTGGTTCGTCCCAAGTCCCTTTTAGTCTGCACGAGCTCAGTCGCCAGAGATAGCGATCCTCGAATAAATCGACTGAGATCGTGAGAAAAGTCGGGATCCAGGCTTTTATCGTCTTCAAGGACGAGATCTAATTTGTCCGCTACCTTGTTTATTTGTCGTAGAGTCAATGGTGTCTCGAAAGGTGAGGAGTGTGGTCCTGAATTGGGAGGAGGTGTGGGTGTCGTGGCTTGACGAGCTTCCAAACATTGAAGTACTACTTGTGGATTGAATGGGAAGATTCCTGTCTTGCGAAATGCGGAGCGTATAGTACTCTCCTTGAAAGCATGCAATCGTACTTGTTGAATGCAGGAGAGAAACTCAAGCTTGGTTATGTTGACGAGGCCATCTCGAACCATGACATCTAAAGCCTTGGCGTGATAGTGCTTTAGGGGCTGGAAAACGACAACGTCCAAAGGCTGAAGTGCATGCGTGAGATTAGGCGGCATGCCGAAGGGAATAATATTGTGGTTGTCGCAGTATTCAATGAACTGCCTGGTATGGTGAGAGCCATGACCATCAAGAATTAGAAGTCGCTTCGAGCTTCTTGAGCTTTTTTCCGAGTGCTTGTCAAAATGCTGGAGCCACTCCAGACTAATCACGTCGTTTGAGTAACCAGTAGGCGTGGGTCGAATAACTGTGTCAGGATCTAGCTCAGGTATTTGATACCATGAAGCCATGTGCATCTGGCCAGCGAGTATCAAAAAGCCGGAACAACCTCCCATTCGCCGAGATAGCTTCGATCGCAGTAGCGGATTCCCTATTCTCAGGAATGCCAAAATAATGAGCTCTCCTCCGTTTTGTCACAATCAGCTGGTCTTTTCCAACCCCGATGCGAAAACCAGTCTCGTCCATATTCCAGATATCCTCAGGAGGTATACCATTGTCTTGGATAACCTGCCGAAGATGCTGGAAATACTGGTTAACTCGTGTAAGATTCTCGGAGACTTGGCGCTCTGCTTGAAGCCTTTTTTGGCGCTTTTTGAAGTAGCCGTGACGCTTTAAGAAGCGAGAAGTCCAGTTTGGCCCCACGGTAGGAGCGTCGCGCTGGCTAGACCGCTCGCGCAAGATACAGTTTGCCGCGTCAGTAACGAACTCGACGCGTACCGCAAGGTTTATATTATCCAAACGATCGATATAGCGACATAGGGCCTTCTCTTCTGGTTCGGAAAGCCTCGTATTTCTAGCTCGCTGGCCAGTTTTAGGAGGTCGGCCTTGAAGACGGTATCGCAATCGATCACGTGTTACACCGAATTCTCGCGCTACGGTTGCGACTTTAGCACCGGGAAAATTTTCAATATATCGAAGAGCGTTTTGTACACGTGCTTCCATTTCGGCTATCGACGAGATCGTGAATTGGTTAAGATATAGGGATGCTGAAGTCGGGGAGTCGAAATTCTGGGTATTCCGGTGGTGTGGGGATACTGGTGGTGAGCACCAACTTTAGGAGGTGGGAGCTTGCGAATTCCAAATAAAGTGGGGCGTGGCACGGGTAGTTTGCCCGCAGGGATTACATAGCCACTCCACAACTGGCCGGGGCAGGCACCCGGACATTCATGCATCATACGGGAGGTATAAGAGGGGACGCCCGCGCACTTTCCTTGAGTTGGGCAAACTCAAGACTTTTTTATTTTATTCGGAGACAATGACGAGTCTCATCCTTCCTGTCAACACTTCCGGAGAAGCAAAGCTTTCCGCGACGGGGAACTGGCGGTCATGAGACCGAGCTGGAGACGTGGCACAGCGAACGGGAGTGAGTGCTTTCTTTGAGGAGCAGAGAGCTCGTTGAACGGGACGAACAAACTCCTCGCACTTAGTGGCGTGGCCCCTTGGGAGCATATCCACCCTGGCGGGGTACTAAACCTGTCTGTCGCCCCATCGGAGCCGTTGGTTCGGGTCTCGGCTCTTGGAGAGCGGTGCGGAGTGGTCTTTGCCCGTGATGCTGACGGAACAGTGCCGTCGCAGCGAGAGTCCCGCCTGAATTTCTTCGGCTTCCTCAGAAGGAGTCGGCGTGTTCTGGAATGACATGCTGTGCCCACTCGGATTGCGCTCGGCTGAAAGAGCGTCAATGGTGTCGCAGGTGGTACTTTCTACGGTGGATATCGTCGCCAGCCGTTAGGCCCCTGGACATGTCCTACGAGCTGCGAGAGCGACTGGGCAAGCGGACCTTTCGCTTCTATGCTGCCGTCTCCAGGACGGGAATCTTCGAGGCCTTGTTGAGGCTCGAACCGGATTGTGAGCCGGGCGATGCACCTTTGGTCTGTCCGCTCCCGGTGTCTTTCCGATTCGACGCGGAGAGAAGTCGTGCATGGCACTTACCTTGCTGCTGGGACGCTGTGCAGTGCAACGTGCCGGTTTGGTTGGCGTGCTTTAGGGAGACGGGCGACCGCGTCTTGCTCGGAGACCAGTGCTTGTTGACGAGCCTGTGGGATGAAATCCGACGTATGACAGAGAGGGGCGAAAGTGAAATATAGAGAATCACTTTCCACTGGGTCATCTCACCTTCCCGATATGGGTGAGGATGTTTCCCTTTCCCGTGGTCTGAGGAGACGGGCTGTGGTGGACAGTCCCGAGGAACCATGAACTGCTCAGGGTGAATGGCAAGGACAAAGGCTTCAAGTGATGAATCATTCCCAGGAGGAGTACGCATGCGGAAGAGTATAGAGAGAACCTGAATTTGCGAACTCTCCTCCACCCGGCTACACATGGCAATCTACCAGCACCGTAGACCCAAACCGTTGACAAGTGATCCGAATGCGTTTACAAGGTGACACATTGCACGTAATCTACTCTGAGGATCACCCCGGAGGGCTTCATGACTACGGACATTACACCCGAAGGGTGTGCATACGGGCCGAAGGACCGGATGTGAAGAGTCACGTTGACGATTCCTCGATTGTGTAAATCGTTTACAAGCCGGTCTTCACGCGACGGGAGGAGCCAATGTCCGTGAGGGCACGCGACGGACACCACACAGTACAACAACTCACACACACCGAACGGTACACACGACTGAGTGACAAACAAACAGCACAAACAACCTCGCCCAGTCACTCAGTCCCAACCGCGCACGTGAACAACTACAACCCTCGACCACCAATCACAGCCTGGGCCACGAGCGGAGCGAGTTCTGTCTGAGCCGGAGGCGAGATTGACGACTGGAGGGAAGTCAGAGGTACCGAGCAGGCGGCGAGGGACTAGTAAAGGGACGGAGTCACTTCTACTCTTGGGCCCCCTATATCCTTAAGTTTGGTTTATAGGGGGCCATGGCACAACGGCCCAGCCCATAGAGCAGCTTGAACGCACGTGATTGCATGCAGTCATAGAGCGAAAGTGACCAGCGGGAGGGAAGCTAGTACTAAGAGGCAGGGGGAGGGGACCGACCACGCCGCGTCCAATCACAGACAGTTTGCTGGCACAGCTACGGTGGGCGATAGGGGTCACTGTTGCAAAACTCCCTGTCATTTTCTTTTGGGTTTAGGCGCCCAGCCCCCTGGTCATCCGGATACTTCAGGTCAGCATGAGAGTATGTACTGCGGACTAGCAGCGGGCCCGCACGGTCATCCCTCTGCCAGTCTAATTGCCAGTTTGCCGCACCAGTCGTAAAATGGTATCCGGCTCGCAAACCACTTACACACGTATGGATGCGCATGATGCTGTACCCAAAATTCGTTCCTGAAAAGCTGATCGATATTTTTCCAAGTGAAATCGAGCGAGCGGCGCGGTGTTTTCGCCAACAACTTTACTTTGGTATTGTCGCGGCCCGAAGACAGCGACAATACAAAGACAAAGACGGCGAATATCGCCAAGTCCCCTCCCTGGATGACGCTGGGAACTTGTGAAAGCCGGGCCCTACAGACAAAGAATGCAAATACACACGAGTTTGAGGTCTTCTGCTATACGGTGCCGAGTTGAAACTTTGGACTTTAATGTTTCCACTTCCTCCTGGCCACCACAGCTGTGTTCAGTTTTCATCCTAACGTTCATAGGAGTAACTGGGACGAGGAGCGGCGCCATGAGGCAGCAGAGGATTACCGCAGTAATCCCGCTACTGGTCAGCACCGGACTAGCGTTGAAGTCTCTTGCTAAGCCTGGCGATCTTCATTCGCCATGGCAAGGGGATATTGTTCTGTAACTATTCTGCTTATATTAAAATCCCGTTTCCGAGTCCGATCCTATTTGTCCTCCTTTTCCCTGGTTCTACCTCTTCTCCTCAACCGAAATGGGCCCTCCACAGATTCCCCTGAGCATGTCTACTGCGTCCAAGCCGGACAGAAGCACTATGACCTCTTCACTACCATATACGTTGGCGCGAACTATTGCGGCTGTTGCGGCTTGGCCAACCTTTCGGCCGCAGCGTCGGGCCAGGTCTAAAACTCCGGCACTTCCTGGCCCATATGATGAGGTGGTCGAGGTCGAGGACTCTCCGCCACGGCCAGTCAGTCCAGCAAGTCAGCTGCTGCGTGACAGACTGAAACCAGTGTCATCCATCGGCGTTGGACACGCCGCCCAACTCCCCAATGAAGTTGCTGGTACCGGTGCGATGAATACACGGGCACGAATACCTCCCTTCGAGGCGTCAAGCAATCCCCAGTTCATGACCGTCGCATCAACGGCCAGTCGAGCCATTCAAAACTCCAAAGGCAGCACCAGGAAGCCTGCGAGGCAACGAACTGGCTACCAGTGGGTCCATGTAAGCCTGCTGCTTGTGAGTTTGGAGACCAGGTACTTCAACGGGCTTGCAGTGGAGGTTCCAGAGACGGTGCTGCCTCTGAAGGATACGGTGATCAAGTTTCCTCGGCAGATCTACTGACTTGGCCTCGTTCACCGAGACTTTATTCGATCACCTCCGTCCGCTTCCGCCCACGATCGATCCTGCCAATAAAGATCTCTGGAACCTTTCTTACGCTTCGACCTTCTCTGGCAAGAAAATCGTTACCGTTCCAAACACCGACAAGTACACGACACCGTCAAGCATGCTCGCATCGGGGCACTTTTCGAACAACCAAGCAGGGCAGTTGAAGGTGCTAGTCGTTCTGACATCCACGGATGTGGTTGATAAGCAGGAGCCGGTCACACCGTTGAGGCCAGATCAATGCTCGACGCCAGTCAAGGAAGACAAGAAACGGAGGGTCAAGCAAGAAGACATAAGCCCAGCCTCTAGACGCAAGAAGCGCGTTAAGCAAGAGGAGCAAGTCAAGGAAGAGATACGCGTCAAGATTAAGCACGAAGAGCCCGTTTCAACTTCATCCTGCCAGAGCCCGACACGCGACGAGCTTGGATATACTGCCAAAGAAATTGTTGGACATGGGGATGCGGTAGGCCTTGGTGAGCTGGAAGATCCACTATGCGATTTAGTGTTTGGCAGTGACCCTAGTGGAAAGGTGTATAAAGGCGTGGTGGCCGAAGGAGTCGAAGTGGACGAAGAAGATAGAGAGGAGGAGACCAGTTTTGTTCCGGAGTTCGTAAGAAACCGAACCAACTCATCAACGAGCCGAGCGCTAACTTCAACAGGTAAACCGGAGTCAATTTCCCAAGCCTTCAGGGAAACTCAAACTCGACTGTCCGACACTAACGCTGCTAAAGCGCTTCCTCCAGCTCACTCTACACGCTTCAAGGGTGCAAAGATCCCTACAACGTTTGCTATTCGATATAGGAAAAGGAAGTATTGACTACTCAGGCTCCCCATTCAGAACCATCGCTATCCTCCCCGTCATCACTTACCGGTATTTTCTCCATGTCGCTTCCTGCTCGTCCTCAAACCCAAGCTCAACAAGTGGCTGCTCTGCTGGTTCCCCATCTCCAAATTCACCTTCTCGGGCTTGGTTTGCTTGCTCAAGTAATGCTTGCTATACGCGCTTAGATTGGTCGACTCGCAAATAAATAGTATGTCTTACATATTCAGCAACGCCTCCAGTTGGCGCTTTACGGTATGCCAGCGTAGGCTGTCGGCCACTTTCGATATGTTGAATTATCTTATCTCGAAGACCAAGGTAAAACGCTTGAAAGGTCGCAACTTGTCCGGCTCCTGGTGAGTTCCAAGGACTACGTGATCGTAGCCCATTTCAAGGAGAACTTGGCGGCACCAGTTCTTTGTCTCCGGCTCCAAACTCGTGCTAATGTCAATATCAGCCAACGGCCGCTCCATTTCGTCTAGAATGGAGCGGTCAATCGGATACCCCAATTGCATGCCTTGTCTGGGTCGGGGTAATGGTAGTTCATCCAGGGCTGGCCGTGGACCACATGGGGACGGTTCTTTTGGAGGCGTATCCGATGAAGATTCCACGCCTCCACGAAGTCGAAGAGTTCTCGGCGTAGTAAGTCTTCGAAGACGGCGTAGATGGAAATCTGATCTTCCAGCATATCGCCGTCGAAGTCCCCGTCCCTGGCGAGTTCTCCAAAGTAGTCTACCCACTGCCGGGACGAGACATGCAGCATGCGCTCCCACCAACTCTCGATCTTAACGTTCTTCGTACTTGGAGCCGCCTTGTACGAATCCTTTAGTCGATTTCCTTGTTGGAAAACTTGCCCATGCCATTCCACTCGCCCGTCTGTTGCCAAGACAAAGTTCCAGTGTGCTGCTGCGACCAATGGCGTTTCGCTCCCCCTGTCTGCTTGCAAATACCATGGCCGAAAGCCGTAGGCGCCACACGCGGCCAAGTACTGCTTCAATACGCTCAAAGCAGTTGTAGCGGGTGGCCAATATAAAACCAGATAATGTTGCGCGAGTATGCATCGATTGCTGCATATATCTCGAATCCATACGCCTTGAGCTTGTCGTGACCGTCAATGCACCACTGGTAGTTTGGTCCTGGGACAAGAAACTGTCCTTCTTCCTCCGAAACATCCTTTTCGGAGTTCGACCTCATTTGGGAACATGATTTTGTACATCGCAAAGAGGGTCTCGGGACCCAGAGCTGCTTTTGCTGACGAAGATAAGGCTGGAGAAGGCTTTTGCCATATCCCGAAATGGCATTGGACCGTCGCGTCATCTCGATGATAACCTGTTCTGTCTTTTCCAGCAACACAAGGCGCTCCTCGTCACTATTGAGCCTGCGTACCCAGCGGCGGTCCGGGTGAAGTCTGATGCGCTTTAGACCTCGTTTCGTGATCGGCCAGCCTTGTCTTTGTAGCACGCTCAGCGTCTGCTTCTCGGTAAGCCCAACGCGAAAGATCAGGTCACGGATGGTTTCTATCAGCTCTGGAGTTTCTTTGGTACGGGCTTGCTGGCGCGGGAGACCCCAGTTTGCGATTCGGCGAGAGTGTACTGAGATTGACGGCGACATGGTAATGCTTCCGAAGCTTATACTTAATCTTGCTTCGCGAGACACCGTTGAGGTATAGATGAGTGATATAGGTACGGTATTGATCGATTGGATTGGGCGGACGTGCCATTGTTGCCGGTAACGTCGAAGGGATGGTGATTTTCTTAGTCCTCATGCCAGGAAAAAGGGGGACAGCGATATAAATTGACTTACCGCGTTTTCCCGCAGCGGTGGTGCCGCTGGCCCGCAGCGGCTTAGTGCCAGGGGGCTGTTCGTGGAACGGTTACCAAACCAGGCACAGATCGACGCTGCTCACCCGCAAATATTTACAGAACCCAGATCCCCTCCAACCCTAGTTCCTACCTTTCCCTTCTGTATCATCATTGCCGTGGAAAGCCAATGGTCAGCAGCGTTGTCATGTCTACAGCAGATTCCGCTATCGTAAGTGAAACTGCAGTCGCTGGCCCGATGGATGGGGACTCGCCTAGCAGGAATAAAATAGTCAAGGGTAGAGGATTGGTCCGACCCAACGCCCGCAAATCCACGGCCAAGATTACCGTACAATCCAATAAGTTCTTCTATGAAGAAGAGGCGGCTGCTAACTTGCTCGCCCGAGCAGAAGAAGAAAGACAAAAAGGCCCCTCCCGTCGGCTCGGTGCGAGACTTCCCATGCCGTCCTTGCGTCACACGCGCCACCAAGACTCCCGGCCATGAATGTGCCTCCCAGGACAGTACGTTGATTGTCCCCTGTAGTATACGTCTGCCTCACTAATTTGCCGGGATAGATACCGGTGCTGCGTGCTGGGACTGCGCAAAGAACGCTCACACGTGCAGGCCAGTATGAGACCTTTGTTTGCTCCAAAGAAGCGAGAAATTAATCGAGTTGAATGTTCTAGGTCCCTGCTGGGGCTGTTGCTGCCGTGCGTGCCTTTTGGGACGTGAATCGGCATCTCAAGCTTGCAGATGCCGAACCCGATGACACCTGGCGCATCGCTGCGCAGCGAGCAGCACAACAGCTACGTGCTTGCGGTGGTAGTGCGGCTCCTTCTACCGCTTCAGGACCAGCTCCGCTTTGGCCCCGAAGAGCGGAAGCTTATGGCGTTAGAAACCATCGCTGAGGCTGCTCGGCTCTGGATTGTGAGCGAACTGAAGTTGTGAGTTGCATTTCGGCTGCTAACTGAATATAGCAGCTTAACAAGCCGGAGGATGAGGACGAGGAGAATGTATAGATAGAATAAGGGAACACATTAAAGCGTTGGAATTACCGTGCGGTATTTTCGCCATAGGCGACTGATATGTTTGTGACGAGAGACGCGCTGCTGGTCCGCAGCGGCCCCGTAGCTGTGACTACACCTGCCGTAACGCCAAATTTTCCAACGAAGTTGGGCCGAGATACATAGACCAATGTACCGTGGGGCGGGCCGTTCATGCCGCTAACCCATTTTGACTCTCGCGCGGTGACTTTTTGGGTTTTGCAACAGTGACCCCTATAGCCTGCCGTACACAGCTTACATGGATGGATCCACTACTGGCCGGGTTGAGCACCCGGACACTCACACATACACGGAGTATAAAGAGGGGTGGCGCCCCGTCCAAATGAGTCCAGTGGACTTCACCTTTTCTCTGCTTTATGCAGATGTGGAGCTCACCGCGAAGGGAGTTTGTCGTTACTTACTCAGACGCAGGAGCGTTGTCTATCAATTCGGTGGATATCTCTAGCCAAGTACGAAGTCGACGGCTTGGCCTTGGCACAGAGTACCTTGGCCCTTCTTCGCATCAAGTGGTGCACTCAACTCGATTCCAGCAGAACGAGAACCTTCTCTTCTTTCGAAAATCCTTGAAGCCTGCGCAGTCATGTCGCAGTCGGCAGGCCGCCTCTCAGATCAGAACGTGGACGTCATTCGGGGATGAAGACCGGTGGTCGTCTATGTGTTGTGGATGGACGTTTACCCCGAGCAGTGGGTACGCATCCAAGGTTGCCTCGACTTTACTAAAGCGGGGCTGGAAGATGACCGGAACCGTTTAATGCTGTCGGATGACATGACCCGCCCGTTTGGCCAGCTCGAGAGAGAGCTGCACGAGGTACTGTGCACTGCCCTCTGTTGCTTTCCGGAGGAGGTACCCGTCTGGCCCTGGCTCATGGCATTACCGCACCAGCTGCGGCGGTTTTGTAGCCCCTACCCGAACGAGGCGGATCACAGCCTGGGCTGTTTGATTTCTGCGTACTGCCGGCATTACTCGAGTGACGCGGGGGAAGAGGGTCGAGAGCGTCGCCTCGTTGTCGACCAGGCCTTGAGTCGTGTCCGGGCGTGTCTTCTACAAGGCTATGCGCCGGAACAAGGAATTGTTCGTCGATGCTGTGATCATGCTCGGTGCATGAATCGTCTAGGGTTGACGAGTGTCACTGTTGAGCAGGCCGAGGGTTTATTGTGCGTGTATACCCACTGCACTTCTGCGGTCTTCGCCGCGGTGGTTGGTAGCACCGATGCACTGGAGTTGGTTCGAATTCGGTTTGACCGCCTTTGGGAGCGAGTGCACCATCTGCTGTTTACGGGGGAGGATGACCCTACTCTTGGTGCTGGCATCGCGACTAGACAATCTGCGTAGAGCACCACTTGACATCTTGTATCGCTGAGACGCTAGCCCTTTTGGGTGTTGGCGAAACCCTCATTCGTTTACGGAGACATTGGTATGGACTCAATAGACTCAATAGACTGAACGGGTTTCATCTCTATACCACCGTGAATTGTTCCTGTACTCATACTTGTCCACGTAGGTTTCACCCACATAAAGCGTTTACAAGAACACAACACGTTCACAAGGCGATACCCTTCCCGGCTACCACCCCTTTCTTCCAATCCCTTCATGGATACGAACACAACCCCCCCGAAGGGGGGTGCAGACGCGCCGAAGGGGCGGCTGTGGAGAGCCACGCTCACATCTCTTCAACCGAGCACATCGTTTACAAGCACACATGCACAGTCACGGGACGGAGGACCTGCGACCGAAGGGAGCAAAGGGACGAGACACGCACGCACCAGAACAACCAAAGTACCACTTCCACCCAACCCACATACAGACACTACCCGTTGGGCCACCCCGACCGGAGGAGGTGCTTGAGCGGGCGAGATCTGACGACTGGAGGGAAGTCAGAGGTACCGAGCAGGCGGCGAGGGACTAGTAAAGGGACGGAGTCACTTCTACTCTTGGGCCCCCTATATCCTTAAGTTTGGTTTATAGGGGGCCTCTGCTCCATGGCCCAGCTCTAGACACTCGAGCATCAGAGTGTAGTTCATAACAGTTTCGCACGGGACGGAAGAGACTGCGTCATAAGAGGCTACTTGACGGAGGAAGAGTGCCACGTCATCGTGTAGGTTACCACCGGTTTCCATACACGCACCCGGACAGTGACGGGGCAGGCAGCACCCGGACGCTAGTGGGGACTCACACACCAGAGGGCATATAAGACCGAGGGGTCGCCCACCTCACGGAACCCAGCTGGTTCTCTTCCTCTCTTCCTCTTTCAAAATCCCGGGAAGGGCATGGAGGCGCTACCGCCCCTCGACTCGAGACGAAAAGTGAGTAGCTCATGGACATTTCCCGAGGATCACACATGGTGCCGGCGGCACCACTAGACACACGGCACAGATTGATTCTGTCGTCTCTTGACTCGAGAGAACCGAACTGGAACAGGATTGTTCCTTTCTTTTGAACTACGTTCACACTCCGCGCAAGCGCTCCGCTGGCCTCGCCTGCGGCTCGCAATAAGCGACTGGTACCGACTGACTAGTCCATTGGAAGGGTGTGTGTAGTGTAGTGCACGTGTTTGTTCTTGTCCGTCGCGCACCCTTGCGGATGCGTGCTCCTCCCGTGGTGTTGAGGTGTCTTGTAAACTGATTTACTAGATTGAAGATTGTGAGTGTGGCTCTCCACACCCGCACCTACGGCGCGTGCACCCCTTTGGGGGTTGTGTTCGTATCTCGGAAGGGATTGTTAATGGTTGTTGGTAGCGCTTGGAAAGTATTATCTTGTAAACGCTGGAGGAATCCGGAGGTGGTCATTAGAGTCGAGTGCTTAAAGTGAATTATCTTGTAAACGTATAGGGTGAACTTGAAAACAATTTCAAGTACCCTATCTTTCAAGTGTGCTTGTAAACGGTCTAAGTAGAGATCCTTCCCCGTCGGCTTAAGTGAAGGCATCGTGAGTGTCCTAGAGTATTCCTATAAAGACTTCCGATATTGCTCCTTCCCCGTCGCATCATAGAGTCGCTCCTCGCGTCGCTCTTTAGGTCTTCTTATAAATGCATCGAGAAGTTTATCACATCACTTTAGTGTGGTGACTCAACCGGTGGTTAGGTACGGCATATAATAGATGAAAGATCAAAGATCCAATCAATTACGATGATCTGCTGCTACACTGCTTCGTTCCCGCTAGTCACTGGAACTTCGTCCCGACTTTTCTCCGGTGTGCATCTACATGTCTACAAAAGGAAGTGAAGCTATTCACGACACGTTTTCAGGAAAAGTGCGGTGTATACACGGATATCGCTCTGCAAAAACGACTCTGCATCCGATTTGTGCTCCGACTACACATGCCGTCCGGCAATGCAACGCATGCGATGTTCATTCACGCCGGGCACAGCCGAAGATGAAAAGAAAACCTCCTTCCGTCCACGTGAAAGAGGGGTGACTGGGCCTACACCTCGCGACGGTATCTGACCGTACGTTTTCACAAAGAAAAGAGAAAGGATACATATTTTATAGCATAGTAAAAGAAAAGAGAAAGTCTCTAGGTCTTTAGCCACAATAAAGTCTGTGGTGAGGCACCGCAAAGGTTGTTGAACGCATGTTCAAGATATGTTCCTGGAACAAAACGAGTCGAAGCCCGTCTAGGGCGTGGGGAGAGTGTGGAGTGAACACTTGTCCAACTAAGCCACCGCAAGACTGTTGTTCTGATCCGCTCGGATCCTGAAGAAAGATTCCTCCCTCGTTCCCACTTACTGTCTTCTCGACCAAACCCTCCCGGGCTATAGGAAAAAGCATCGTCTGTAGTAAAGGGGCTACCACCCCTCTCTTATCCCCTCTCCTGCCGTCGAGTCGTGGCGAAGCCACTATCAGTAAAGCTTCCCCGGCTCAGTGAAAGAGTCAACCATCCTGTATTTAGGCAGTGACCCTCACGGGAGTGTTCATTACTTGATGTCGTCTCGAGTCGAGGGGCGGCAGCGCCTCTATACCCTTCCCGGGTGAAAGGGAGAGGGAAAGAGGAAAAGAACCAGCCGGGGTTCTGTTAAGTGTGTGAGGGGGGCCTCCCCCCTCTATATACCTCTCGGTGCCAGTGTCTCCACTTTGTGCTTGAACATGTTCAAGCATTAGACTGCATGGAAGGCTGTCGCAACCCGCAGTTGACCGACCATTACCCGCTGGGTTCTTGGTCTTACGACCGCTGTACTTCTGTCCCGTCCGTTGCGCGTAATACATCCCACGTGATGCTCCGTGTGACTAGAGTGTGGGGCGGTTGGCCGTTGGCCCTGGGCCCCCTATATACCAAACTTAAGTGATAGGGGGCCATGGGGTAGAGGGAACTCCGTCCCTCTCCTGTCCTCCGCCTCTAGCTTCGGTCCCTTTGACCTCCGGTTAGGGCTCCCTCCGGTCTCTTAGTCGCTCCGCTCCTGGGCCAACGGGTAGTGTTTGTGTGTGGAGTGTATGGGGTGGTGACTTTGGTTGTTCTGGTGCGTGCGTGTTGTGTAGTGTGTTGTCCGTCGCGCGCCTTTTAGACGCGTGCTCCTCTCGGGCTGTGTGGATTCTCTTGTAAACGATGTGCTCGATCGAAGACGTGTTCGTATCTCATCCACACCTCGACCTTCGGCCTCGGCGCACACCCTTCGGGTGTTCTGTTCGTATCTCGGAAGGGACTGGGGGTGGGAGTTGGTAGCCGGGGCAATGACTACGACTTGTAAACGGGTTGGGAATACTTGTAAACGGGTTGGAGGTACGCTATCTTGGTGGGTCTCCTTGTAAACGCCTTGGGGGAACATAGAGTCGGTGATGATTGTATTCACTATCACGGAGCAGGGCGAGTGAAAAGATTGGATTTAGTATCTTGCTATAGTCAAGCTGTTTACACTTGGAAGAGGGGGCTAATCCGTTATCTGGCTCTCGCGTTAAAGCGCGCACGAAGAGGTAAAGCCATTCCTAAGTCCCGTTTGGGCAAGCGGGGTATCTACGAGACTGAAGTGTCTAGCGGGCCGGGCTGCATCATGAAGAATGGCAAGGACGTCTCTCCTAGCCGTTGCTACCTCCGCGCAGAGTCGACAGCACCCTGGGCGATACGATTCGAATCACTTCCTCTGCACTGCTGAAAGCACATCGTGCGCCGACTTCGGATGCTACTAAGGCTAGAGTGCAGATGTTGATTAACAATGCAGCTTCGAGGTCCATGGGATAAAGCTAGGAAGACTCCGCGTGCCAACAGACACCAGTGGAGTCCACAAACCAGCCTTGCAGTAGCCACGGCAAAGGTAACCCAGGACTTTCTCGCCCGGGATGATGCGCAGACCATTCGGCTTACACGACCAGGTCGTGGTAGAAGCGGCGGAAGTGCGCCAGAGTATACAGAGGAAACCACACCGACTCCGTACGTGGCGTCTCGGAAGGCGACTGCTCGCTCATCTAAACACTTGCCCTCAGGACTCTCCGTCCAATCACCTCCGGAGCAATCATGCGTGCGCAGAGGAGAGCGGATTCCGTCTCTAGTCTCTCGAGAGAATAGTCTTGCTCGACAAAGCGCTGCAGCGTGACAATACTCTCTTCCAAAAAAGAGCAGAGGGCCCGTCTCCGTTCCTCGCGCCTCGATAAGTCAAGGACCACAGAAAGTAGAAGATACCACCCACGGTGGCGAGATGACCCTGATTCCCGAGGCAAAAGAGACATGAGGACGCCACTTCGGGATCGTGCCTCCCGGTAGAAGCCTGTCACTCCGTGACCACAGGAGAGGGATACTCCCACGTCGTTCCAGTACGGTGCAGCTGCTCTTGGCATGCAGCGACGTCCCTTTCGTGTCTCTCCGAGTCAGTGTCAATAGTCCACTAGGCCACTACACACCCTTGGGGGCTGTGACGGGTTCACCCCGACTCACCGTCTACGTGCGTCTACCCCGTGTGCTTTGACGAGCAAAATAAAGAGCGAGAAGAAGAGGAGAACCATGCCAGGTTCTGTTGTGTTTGGAAGGGGGCGCCGCCCGCTTCTTATAGCCTCTCGGCCGGTGGTCCCCACTTTCTAGTTGAACGTGTTCAAGCAGATCCACAAGTGCATCTGATTAGTCGCCGTCCCGCCCGGCCGTCTGACCTTAGCAACCATTGTGCTTCCCCCCCGTCGCTTCAATGTACGTACAACATGCAATTACTGCGTAAAAGCTGTTCAAAGAGTGGGGCGGTTGGCGGTTGGCCCTAGGCCCCCTATATACCAAACTTAAGAGGATAGGGGGCCGCAGGTACGAGTGACTCCGTCCCTCTCCTGTCCTCCGCCTCCAGCTTCGGTCCCTTCGACCTCCGGTCAGGGCTCCCTCCGGTCGAGGCCAACGGGTAGTGTTTGGGTGTGGGTTGTGTGTGGGAGTGACCTGGGTCTGGTTTGTAGCGAGTCTGTGTGTGTGTTTGTGCGGTGAAGTGACGTTGTTCGGGTTTCTGTGTGCGTGTCTCGTCCCTTGCTCCCTCCGGTCGCGGTCCTCCGTCCCGTGACTGTGCAGTTGTGCTTGTGAACGGGTTGTGTTCGGTCGAAGATTGTGAGTGTGGCTCTTCATAGCCAGTCCTACGGCCTGTCTGCACCCCCCTTCGGGGGGGTTATGTTCGTATCTCGGAAGGGATTAGAGATAAGAGGTGGTAGCCGGGAAGGGGTTTCACCTTATAAACGGGTTGGAGGTACGCTATCTTGGTGGGTCTACTTATAAACGTGTAAAGCGAGGGAAGGTCTACGTGATATTAATAGAGCGAGGTAGCAACGGTTATAAGATTAAGTACGGGTTTATATATTCCGTGTATAAGTGTTTTAATCTATCAATACTCTCTCTACGCATACTGGCACCTTAACCGGGCGTGAAGCTGTTCCGAAGCTAGTCTATAACGCATAAATGACTATAGCTACACGCCTTATTATCGTCCTCGTCCGAGCACTCCTTCACTTACTCACTTACTACCTACTATTTTCTATAGGGGACGCCTTTATATTCTCGCAGTAAAGGGCAAAAAGAAGCTAAACATACAGCAGCCGGTGTTCGCTAGTCGTCACCGACCTAACTACTAATCTGCCCCTTGCCAGGTTAACTAACGGAGATCGGACGGGATCCGGTACTATCTAGCAGGTATGGCCGTATGTGCCCTATAGCGATGCTGTCACGGTATATGACGCAATCTCCCCTGCGTGGTATGCCCCGACAGCTATCTCCGGTCCCCTCTGGGTGGTGAGAAAGGCATTCTTTCCTTTGCCTATTTAAGGACGACACCTATCTGCTCGGCGTTGAAGCCTCTTAGCCGGGATGCGGTTGTCGACGGAGCGCCCGGAGCGCGGAGTGCATTCCTTACCTTTCAAAAGAGGGGGAGCAAGTAGAGCGCAAGCCCGGGCGAGGGCTGCGGCGGGAACGCGTGGACTAGTTAGTCGGTATAGTCACCGTATCGAGCCGCAGGCGAGGCCAGCGGAGCGCTTGCGCGGAGTGTGAACCCCGTTTAAGAGAAAAGAAGATAGAGAGGAATAAGACTCTTATGTGTCTGTCTCCGGACGCTTACTCCGTTCTATGGATTGACCTTACTCTATGCGAGTAACTTACCCTATGTGCGCCTGCCCCGGCTACCGATAAATGGCCCTCGAGGGGGAGTGAGGGAACGAGTGTAGCGCGCCGCGTGCACGTAGTGGAGGAGTAGACACCGTCCTTATCTTGCTCCCGATTAAGTAAAAACTATCTGCTTCGCAAGACCACCTACCGGGTGAAAGAAGAGAAGAGGAAAAGACCCGTCCTAGGTTCTAGGGAGTAGGCGACCCCGGGTCTTTATAGACTCCGTCTATTCTGCTTAAACCGTTCAAGCGGAAAGTGGGGTCATGCAAGTTGCATAAGCTGACACGTGACGCGGCACTCGTCCTCCGTCGAGTAGCCTCCTAACGACCCAGTCTCTCCCGTCCCGTGCAAAACTGTTAACGTACAACATGCAATTACTGCATAAAAGCTGTTTAATGAGTGGGGCGGTTGGCCGTTGGCCCTGGGCCCCCTATATACCAAACTTAAGAGGATAGGGGGCCCGGGGTGACAGTGACCTCCCGTCACGGTCTGTCCCTCACCTCCGGCTCGGTACTATTGACCTCGTTCTACTCGTTCAAAATCTCCCTCCGGTCGAAGGGCTCCTTCTAGTCGCGGGCCAACGGAGTATTTGTTGGGTGTGTTTAATGTGTGGGAGTGACCTTTGCGATGTTCGGGTGTGTGTTTGATGTGTTGTGTAGTGTAGTGTTTTGTCCGTCGCGTGCCCTTGCGGACACTGGCTCCTCTTGTGTGTGTGGACTTTCTTGTAAACGAGTTGACGCAATCGAGGATCGTCAGCGTGGCTGTCCACAGCCGCCCCTTCGGCGCGTCTATACCTCCTTCGGAGGTAATTTCCATAGTGATGAAATGCCCTGCGGGGCCTATCCTCAGTGTAGAGTCCTTAAGGGGTTTGGATCACTAGCTTGTGCCGCTTTCTTGTAAACGCTTTCAAAGTGTACGTGGAGAAATCAGGGCTACGCTGCTTGTTATACCGGCGATAGCCGGGAAGAGGGTAAGTAATCAAGGTGTGCAGCCAGTACAGGCACCGAGAGAGGCAATTGGACTACGGCATCGGTCACCCGTGTTCTGTTCGGCCGCAATCGTGAAGCAAGTCAAATGGTGACGCATTCATACAATTGGTTTCAAAGCGTGGCAGGAAAGGCCTCGTACCAAAAGCCCCGTAACAGCTATGGAAAAACAGCCTAAGAATCTACCGCCAGGGAGTCTAAAAGCCCGAAACCCTTCAGCGGACCAGCGTATCCAAGTGCTGATGGACGCGGAACTCGACCGTGTCAATGTCCTCGCCAGCGGACCAAACCCAGAGCGAGGAGTCGAGAAGGAGATCGTACTGCTTGCGCCAGTGACGATAACTCCACCAAGGGATCAGCTCCACCCATTCTACGGCCAATTCCAGAGAGGCATCGACGCCGGCGCAGCATGAGAGAAAATCCTCCGTCTTTACCCTGGCCGCAACTAAATGCGAACCGTCGATGGCACCTACAAGAACGACGGCGATCCAACACCCCGCCTGGTCATCTGCGAGAGACCATATTCTACAGCCGAAACCGGCAGGGGGAGCAAGGCAGAAGGCCACGTCCTTCAAGGCCTGAAGAGAGTCAAAATGGACCATGGATACCGTCCAAAATGCACCTGCTCCTTGCAAAGAAGCCTGCAGGATGTCGCCGGGGCGGAAAAGCCTCGCCGCGTCCACTCCGGAGTGGAACACCTCCGTCAACGAAGGAAGCGCCGGCCCTTCCCAAGTTCCAAGGCGAAAGAGGAGGGCGTATCGCTGCTGCTCTCACAGGCTGACCACTGGTCACCACCGTCGGCCTCGTAGTCTTCGGCGTCATGCAGTAGACGTTCCGGTTCTACAACCGGAAAGGAAAGACTTGTACACGGCATTCTCAACGAGCGTGTAGCAGAATGTCTCACGACGAGCTCGACTCCTAACAGGAGGTGGCACGTGGTCTGTGCAGCCGTCCGTGTTCGTCAGCGAACAGTGTTCTCATAACATGTTTTCCTCCCGAAATCGAAGCAGTGCTTTTCCCAGTGATCGGAATGGTCCGGTATGGTATGGTATGACCTCTATACCATACCATACCACCTGCTGATATCCTTACCGGTATGGCTTACCGGTAATACCAGTAATACCGCCAAGACCGCTCAGAATGAGGCGGGTTGCAAAAATAGGGAAATGTATTGGCTACTAGCTGTCAACTTGATCGCTTATTCGCTTTCATTCTCGCTATCCCCGCTATCTTCGCTATCCTCAGCCCGAGGCTTCCCATACCAGGCACGTAGACACTCACAAGCCTCTATGATATCTGCCTTAAGCCTACCTCGACGATCAACTATACCAAGCTTTGCGCTACTAAACAGCCGTTCGCACTCATCTGACATTGGGGAAACCGCAAATAGATCCAGAGCGAAGCGGGCGAGGTCTTTGCGAGTCATAACGGGATAGCCAATAGGCGATGGCCTCATCGCAACTTGCCTCCTCGTTATGCAGCCGGTCGGTCGAAATATACTGCTCATACAGATCGGTGGCAGCAGCCGGGCCGTCTATGCGAATGCGCTTATGTTCCCTCTGCCGATCGAATGCTGGGTCTGGGTCCTTGTCCTTCCTGACTGGAGGTGGTAGCGCCTCAACAGGGTACTTTCCCTTATACTCTGTCTCCCAGAGCTGCTTCACCGCCAGCTGTGCGCTTTCATACCACTTCTGTCTTCCTTCGTCGCCCTGAAGAACCCATTCTTGCCTGAACCATGCCCACTTTCGATACGGATTGAGTACTTGAGCTGCGTAATACGCTGGCGGAAGATCAGTATCTTCAGGAAATCGATGTTGCCAATTCCGTTGTCGGTTGCTGTAATACTCCTCGCACTTTGACCACGCAGCATCTGCACAGCCTTGGAGATACCTCCACGTGAAGTTGTCGTCGTCTTCCTCGTGAATGTCATGGTAGTGATCCTTCGTCTCGTTGATCTCGCGGAGAAGACAGTCCAAAGTCGAAAACCAGTCAGCGAGGGATGTCTTGTTTCCTTCAGCAAGCATAGTTGCCGCGAAGAAGTCTTTAAGTGCGAGCTCGATCTTTCAAGCTCGAACCAGTGCTGTCCATCTAGTTTGAAGTTCGAAATCCTTGAGACCCTCTCCTGGTACATGACGAGCTGAGAAGATTTCCAAACGTTCTCGAACATTTAACGCTCGTGTGATCGAATGAAACCACGAATTCCAGCGTGTGGAGTTGTTCTGGATAAGCTCGAGCCCATCGAATTCGGAGAGATGGCCGCCGATAATAATTGCTGCAAACTCCTCCCGCCTTTGAGGAGTAAGCCGGATGTACCGCACAAGGTTATGGAGCCGGCCTAAACATCCAAACTTCTTCCACAGCTCCTCTACCTTCACGTAATCTCCGCGCTGGTGGTGCTTTTCAAGCTTCGCCAAATGCTTCTCACAATTTCGACCCATGAGAAACGCCTGGCAGCAGAGGTTGACAATGTGACCCAAGCAGCGCAGTCGGCGATGGCGACGCTGTTGCGGCTTCATCCATGGGCAGAGCTCCTTGAGTATAAACTCAACAGCGGTATCATTGGATGAAGCATTGTCCAGCATGAAGTATCCAATCTGATCTCCGCCAATGTCATATTCCGTCAATAATTCGAGAACGGTCGACCCAAGATTCTCGCCACTGTGCTCGCCATGAACGCGTCGCATGCCCAGGACGGTACTTCGTCGCTTGCCGGTGGCGTCAATCCACATGGCGACGACACCCAGGATTGCGTACGGGTTTGGCGAGGTCCAGAGGTCGAAGGAGATGGAGATTCTACTCGCGACCGCTGGAGGTCCTCTTTCAGCTGTTGCTTCTTCGACAGGAAGGCATCCATAACCCAACCTCGAATTGTTTTCGCAGCCTTTGGGAGGTGATTAAGTAGAGCAGGGTTCAGAAAGAAGAGTAGCTCTCGGAAGTACTGGTTCTCCAACTGGAAGAAAGCAATATGGCAGTACACAACCCAACGAATCAAAAGCTCTTTGAACCTCTCAACGGTATCTTTCCAGAAAAAATTGCTACTAGCAGCTGCGCTTTTCTGTTGCTCCAATACAGACGCCCGTGTCGCACCGCGTTTCCTCAGGCCGCTTTGTGGATCAATCTGGTGCCTCTGTTCGAGATGATTTCTCCCGACGTGCCATTGATCACAAATAACTCTTGCTTATACTTTCCGATCGCACATTCGTGACAGTAGTATACCTCTTTCTTGTCACTGTCTCGGATGTAATGAAGACCGTACTTCCACACATGCGACGAGCCGAGACGAGCTGCCTTCTTCGTCGTCGTCGCGCGACGCAGGTACGTGACATGGTCTTGTACGAATTCGTCCGGAGGCTCAGGATAACGGACAGAATTAGACGATGGCGTCGTAGCGGAAAAGTGTGGCGCGGGACACGATGCAGGAGATCTGGAGCGGATTGATGCTGAACTTGTCGTAAACGAAGATGGCGAGGTTGGCGCTGGAGATTCCATGATCATGACATACACCAGTTAAGGTATGGTCACTATGGTGGCTTTCGATCATTCGATCTTGGTCCATCGTCCAACTAGCCTAACGTAAAAATTTTCGGGCTCCAACATCACGGAAGTAATTCGATTGAAAGGATCATTTAAGCTTTCCTGTCCCTGAAAGGATCATTTAAGCTTTTCCTGTCCCTCCGACGACGCGATTGACAAGTCTGGCCAGTGATACGTTAGGTCATGCTCCGTCCTACATGGAAGAACTCATAAAACTGGGTGCAATGAGAAGTACTTTCTAATACGCACTAACACTAGCCTTACCTTCGTGCCTTCCTGGGATAGCTACCCGGCAGCAAAGACGAAAAGCATCCGTTCGGTGCCGGATCGACCTGACCAAGGTAGCCAGGTCGATATTGTGAGGATGATGGTATTCATGATTGAATGGAGTAGATAAACTGGCAGAAAACTGGTCAATAAGCCCTACAGATGACACTGGAATCATCGCCGCTCGGATTCTGCCTGGTCATTCTCCGCAGTGAGCCTCTCACCTGAGCTTATTTTTAGCGTTACTGGTATTGATCCGGTATACCGGTAATACCATGGTATCAAGTTTTTGTCAAACCATACCAGGTCTTGGCGGTATTTACCATACCAATACCAACTCATACCGGACCATTCCGATCACTGGCTTTTCCTACACAGAAAAGGAGATGATTTACCTGTAAGAAGACGTAGGTTTTCGCCCAAGCTCAGCACATGCACCCCGTGCGTGAATAGTGAAGGAAAAATGGAAGACCTTCCCAGGTCATGGTCGAGGGGGGCAACCCCTTCTTATCCTCCGGTCCTGTTCTGCTTGAACAATTCATTCAAAGGCGGAGTCATGGAAAACTGATCGTAGCCTGACTCCTATTGGCTGTGATCCTTCCCGTCTCATGCAGCCTTAGTAACGTACCTCACTGAGTCATGCAACGCACCACGTCATGCAACAAATTGCCCGACCGGCAAGCCAGAGCGAAAATTAATCCTGCAACCGACACAAACCATTTAAAATACTATTAAACATTACAATATGTGAAACACTTCATACAGAGTCTATCTATATGATGGTTTTCTTAGGAAATATGAGCAGGCGGTCTTGTGGTCCGCCCAGACCTGAGAGACTGAGAAACCGGCCTCCATACTTCCCTGCGCTTCCGTCGAACGGGAGGTATGTCTTTACCCCTAAAGCTCCGGGACTGTGGTCCCGAGCCACTGAAGCTTCAGAACCAATCTTTACCCTTTCTTCCTCCGAGTTGTTGCGTGGTTGAATCCCCGTCGCGCAAACCCGCTTCCAACGCCCTCGTTTTCTCACCGCTACCATGTCTTTTGTGCCCTCTTACACCAGGCTTTGACGTAGCAGCTACCTCAAACTTGACTTCCCGAATAGCCTGGCGTTCAGCCTCGCGTGCAGACCTCTGCTTTTAATTTTGCTGCGGCCTCCCGTTTCTCAGCTCGCTTTGCCTCGCGCTCCGCAGCACGCTCTGTCTTCTCTCGAGAACGCTGCTCTCGCAAGGCCTGACGCATTGCAGCCCGCTGTTTTCTTCTCGGCAGATTCTCGAGCCTTTTCTTCACGTGATATGGCTACCTGGAGTCGACGATCTTCAATGGCTTGCTTGCGCTGCTCGTCGGCCTGTGCCTTGTCCGTCTGACGTCGCCGCGCCAGTTCCACCTTGGCTGGACTGAAAAAGACCGGCTGGCCACCACTTTCTTCCGGATTGAAAAGGCCCAAGGCCTTTCTGCGTTTCCCTTTTTTATGTGCAAGTTTGAGCGCTTCCTGTAGATCTCGATTTTCGTGTTGTACGAGCTCATATTGTGTCGCCAGTTTCTCTGATGCTCGGGAGAGCGCTGTGACTCGGGAGTCCATCAGCCCTTCCTTGCGGAGACGGCGGGTAATGCGCCGAATAGCCCGAAGAGAGCCTGGAGTCTTCATCGCCCTTTCCTCAGATGCAGTTTGTGGGGGTGTCACATCACTGCTGTGGCTAATCTTGGACAATACTTTGCCGGGGTCGAGTGGATGGATTCCTGTGGCCCGCCAACCAGCCTCGATATTTTTGGCCGTAAATGCCTGGTTCCACGCATCACGAAAGAGTGGCCAAAAATTCCGTTTGGTAAGGCGAATTAACCCCCATCCAATGGACATCAGCTGGTCGGAACCTTGAGCATAATAGGTGGAGAGTGCGGAAAACAGGCCAACATCGAGTGGTTGAAGCCGATGAGTTGAGTGCGATGGCAACACAGCAATGAGAATTCGATTCCGATCGGCATAGTCAATGAATTTCAGGTTAATGTGACTATTGTGACCGTCTAAAATTAAGAGACGGTAGGCACGACCAGCCTTTTGCTTCGTATGGCAGTCAAATATGCGCTGAAGCCAGTGTAAACCCAGTGCATCACAGCTCCAGCCGTTTTCCGTACTGGCGAAGAAGGCTACTTCGCTGGAATGGTCAAAATCCTCAAGCCAAGTATCTTGAAAGTCTTTTGACTCCCCTTTGTAAATGAGGGCCGGTGGCGGTACGAATAATCTGCACATATGGCAGCGATCAGCGTGATGAACTCCCGGTTCCCGTCTTGGCTTGCCCCGACCAGTTTTCCGCGCCTGAGGGCTTCTCGGGGGACAACTCGCTTGGTGGAGCGAGAGAGACCAATTTGGAATCCTTCTCGTCAAAATTATAAACATTTGAGGACTGATGTTGTACTTTTCGATCTTTTCGCGGAGCTAGTTGGATTCGGTCAGAAATGGCGACTTTACGGCATTTGACCGAGTATTGTCGGCAGTATACCCTTGAAATGACGATAAAAGCAGTCTTACTAGATTGAAGAAGTTTTGGAAATGCCTGGAATTATCAGCAGCCTTCCGCTGATGATCTATGGTGCGCAAATACAAGCTCGAAAGACGGTCATGGTGTCGCTTGCGGAAGCGGCTCACCCAGTTGACACCAAGCTCTGTCCCTGCGATTTCCTCGGCGATATTCTTCAACATCTGAGGGTAGGCGGGATACCACGGTCGGTCAGCTTATTGACGTGCCCAATAAGAATCTCCTCCTGCGCGCTGGTGAGTTTCTGTCGCGAGTAAGAGTTCGCGTCGTGATTTGAGGCTGTTTTGCCTTTGAAGCGGCGCCACAGCGTGGATTTGTCGATATTGTATCTCCTCGCGGTCTCTGCATATTTAGGGCGATCTTGGGATTGCAGTTCTATAATTGCCTCTGCAATACGAGGGTTGTGATCCATATCGCGTCAATTTGAAGAAGACGCGTCAGGTGTTGAAAATTGTTGCATGACCTAGTGCGTTGCATGACGCAGTGGGGTACGTTAACTCAGTATTTCCCGTCCCATGCAATACTGTAAGTACCTCACTCAACCACTTGCGTGGAAGGTGACTAGAGTAGGTGCTTGGGCCGTTGGCCATGGGCCCCCTATATACCAAACATAAGTGATAGGGGGCCATGGGGTAGAAGGGACTCCGTCCCTCCACCGTGTTCTCCTCCAGTCGAAGTCCCATTGACCTCGTTCCACTCGTTCAAAATCTCCCTAAGGCGAGGACAAAGGGGAAATAAAAAATGCTCCTTAAGCTCTCTACTGGGGTTGGTTAATGTTGACAGATTGTCGAAAGTGTAAGCCGACTAACGAGGCAAATTAACAGAGAATGGTCGACGTGAGTACACGGCGGAAGGAGGCTCCCATTACGGCTGATCAGTTACACCTTCATCTACTGTACATCTATTTATATTTCTCGTTCTGATACGTAACAGCGCTGTATTGTACGACTTGCCAGGGCGAACTATATACTTCGTACAGCACCCCCAATTACGCCTCGAGGATATTTCAAGACAGTCTTTAGAGGACCATACGAATGTAAAAGCTGGTCCCTGGGCGTGTGGACCCTTATAAGCAGCTGTGAGGGATGAAGTGCCGTTACTGGCGGATCCGGGCGACTGGCCTATTATTGCTGCGACTTGCACCCTTCAGAGTCGTCTGACACCAGCGACGGTATAATAGCTATCGGGCTTTTTTTTGCCTTATATCATCCTTTTCCTCTCAGTCCTGTCTATCCTTTACTTGCTCTCCTCGCCATCCATGCCATCCTCGCCACCCTCATCCTTGTCACCCTCGGCACTTTCATCGCCTTCCCCATCCTTGCCATCGTCACCCTTTCTCCCAGCCATATATCCCGCAATAATGGCTGCCAGCGCACCAAGCCCCTGCACAGCCCCATGCACAACGACCACGCCGTATCCGCCCATGGCCGCGCTCTGCAGCGTAGAGAATAGGCTAGGCGCCACAACGCTGCCCATGACGCTCTGCACCGCCGCCGCCGCCGAGCCCGCCGTCACCCCGGCCGCACCGAAGCCCGCCGCGCCGAGCAGCGGTGTCGCGACGAGGGCCGGCGCCGCGACCATCAAGGCGGCAGCGGCGATGACGCCGGGGAAAGACATGGTGAGTTCTGCTCTTCTTCGGGGTTTCTCGTGGGTCGCTAGAGCTGCGTTGTCTTGACTGGGTGGCTGTTGTTGAATATAACCATGTGCTTGCTGGGTAAAGCGCGAGTGATGACGGTGGTGGTTGTGAGTCCCAAGTACGAGGAAGAGAAAGAGAGAAAAGTAAGCTCGACTATGGCAAACCGAGTTTTATGCTCGGAATAATCGTCCTCGAGACACACAGAAGTGAATTTGGCGAGCCTGCAAACCTCCAAACGGGGAGTCAGGGGTGTAATCACAGCCGCCAACGCCAACGCCAACAACACCCATCAGGCTCAGACAAGACTTCGTCAACAGCAGCCCACGCCGAATAGCGACATGACAATCTTTGAATTACTACAACCAACGCTCATACGTGAACGCCGTAACCACCAGTGCCCGCCCTCACCGCCTCCCCCCCTCGCCTCTCACCCTGCCCACTGTTCTGCGTAGCATCACCCCCATTCACTCAACTCCCTCGCCTCCCCCGCTTCACCGGCGGCGGCGACCTCGACAAGGTCTCGCTGGGCCGTCGTCTCCTCTTGGCCGGCACGGGGGACACCGACCTCCGCCCGCCCGGCGAGCTCGACCTGCCGCGCTGCGTCCGTCGCGGCGGCGGGCTCCGGGACGGGCTGCGAGACGTCAATCTACGCCCGGCATCGCGGGGAGGCGGGGGCGAGAAGCTGTCGCTCCTGCCGCGACGGCGTGGCGGAGATTGCGAGTCGTACGAGGGAGATCGACGGCCGGGCTTGACATTCCGTCGCGGAGCCTCGTCCACGGACGAGCTATTCCTCCGATACACACCCCTCACGCTCCCCTGCGCCCGCCCACGCGGGGCAGGGCTCGGTGATCGCCGAGCAACTCGCCGCTGGGGAGGCGGTGACGGCGAGCGGCTGTACGAGCTAAACGACTCGCTCCTTGCCCTGCCGCGCCGTCTCACCGGAGCAGGCGAGCGCGACAAGCTCCTGCTGTCGTCCCGGGATGCTCGACGAGCCGGCGAGGCAGAGTAGGAACGCGGATTCCGTCCCCGCCCGGCAGGGTTCAAGGAGCGAGAGCGAGAGCGCGAGAAAGAGCTCGCAGACCGCGAGCGGGAGCGGCTCTCGGAGTATGAGGGCCGTCCCCGCCGCCGTGGAGGCGTCCGCGATGGCGAGCGTCCACGATTGATTTCCCTCCGCGGGGTCCTGGACCGCGACCGAGATGAATACGACGACCCTGTGTAGGACGAGTAACTCGACACCGAATCCGAGTCCGAGTCGCGGGCTGCGGGGGCGGGAAGCGCCGGCTTCGGCATGTTCTGCAGGTGCTCTCGCATCCCCTCAGTGAGGGCACCCATGCCAATGCTGGTGAAGTAGTTGATGGAGAACCTGATGTTGCGGGCATTATCCTTGGGGAAGATGCCCTCAAAGTTGGGTCGCAGAATCTCGTCGTCCATCTTGGCCCGTAGCTTCGACATACCCATCTCCTCGGCAATGGCCTGGAATAGAATCTTGATAAAGATGCGGCTGCTCGACGTCGTTTCGTCTTCGTTTAAGTGGATGACCGACAGGCAGTGCCAGCCGATTGCGTTTTCGGCCAACATGTGTCCAAAGAGCATGGCAATATTTCGCAGCTTGTTGTTTTCGTAGCGATGGATCGTCTCGTAGTACTTGGCGAATGCCTGCTCAAAGAGGTCGCACCACAGACGGTTGATCTTGGCAAATCGCTCACCGATCAAGCCAAAGAACTTGGTGTACGTCTTTTCCTGCGAGCAACACTCGACAATCATGGATGGCAGTTCGGGCTCCTGGCCAGCAGGCAGGTTGATCTTCATGAGCTTGTGCACGGCTTCCTCGGGGTCAGCACTTGACATGATGGTCAGGTAAATGGTCCTCCTCAGGTTGACTAGGTCTGCGTTAGACAGGTCTTTGATTTCCATGGCCTTTGTCTCTTCGTCCTCTTCCTCGGAGCTTTCATCCTCGGCGTCGTCGTCATCGTCGTCGTCGTCGCTAGCCTCGCCAAGGATTTCGGCCCTGAGCTTCTTGTATGCCTCCTCGTTGTCTTCCCAGTTGGAGTCGAACTTGAAAATATTGAGGCCGTCCTGCACATCCATGTCTCCCTCCAGGTTGACTTGGTGCGTGATCTGGTCCTCCTCCTCGACCAAGTCGAGCTCCTCCCTGACGGCCGGATGGTCCTTGAACCTGTCCTTGCGCGCTTGGAACAGTACCTCGATCATGTACTGCGTTCGCTTATCGAGGCCACCTTCGTGCAAGATGCCTCTGAACTGGTCGAAGACTGCCATGGCAATCGTGGGCTGCATCTCCTCGACGTACTGGCCGACCTCGCGGCAAAACCCGACGGCGATCTCGACGCCGTCGTCTGTTGGCTTATGCAGCAGCAAGAGGAGGATCTGGCCCGCCAGCATCTCGTGTTGAACCTGCTGGTTGATGAGGTGCGCGAGAAAGGTCGTCGACGACAGGCAGACGGCCTTGTCATTTCGCTTGAAGCCCTTTCGAAACTGCATGATGAGGCGCTTGACCAGAAGCTCGCCCACCTGCGGCAGTTTGGTGTTGACAATGGCCACCATGGCCGCGTAGATGGGGGTGAAGGGCAAGCTGGCCGCTTGGGCCTTCATGATGGACCGACAAAAGAGCCCCCTGCCCCGGATGAGGTTCTCACCAAAGAGCTCGGGGACAATGTGCTTGATGTTTGCCGTGTTAACCTTGTTGATGAGGCCGTTGATACTCTTCTTGAGCGCCTCCCACGCCATGCGCTGGTACTCTTTGCTCGTCTTGTCCGTGATCTGCGCCTGCAGCGCCCGCAGCCTGGCCGGCGGAATGTACGTGCCGCCCGATCGCATGGTGAGCAGCTTCTCGTACTCTGCCTTGGCCGCCGCCTGCTTCTCCTCCTCGGTGCGCACGGGTGGCGGAGATCGTTCAGGCCGCGCAGGACGGTACGAGTCGCCATCGCGAGGACGCCCGCGGTCGCGGTCGCGGCGCGGCATTTCCACCTGTGCCGATGCCATCGTCCTCCGTGCTGTGCCTGCGGATAATGTCTTCGTCGTCTTCGTCGTCGTCGTCGTCGTTGGTGGAAGGGGCAGGTTGCCAACAAGGCAAAAAGGCTGCGCGAACTTGTTCAGGCTGGCTTTGGAGCTCGTTTCTGTAGAGGAGAAAATCAGGTGCACGGACCAGCAAGGCTGCGTCGCTGCGCCACATGGCCGAGAGAACGCGCCGCCCCGCCTCGGTCGCACCGCCACGCACGCGAGGACAGCTCAATTCATCTCTCCTGCAACCCGCGTCTCAATTTTCGGCCGCGTTGCTGCTGCTATCAGACGGGCCTAATCCCCGCGCCTCAGACGACTTCGACGCCTCCGAGGGGACTCTCCTTTTCCTCCAAGCACTCTACTCAGAAGTCTTCTTGACTACACTCCTTCTGCGTCTCTACAATGGCAAGCATCCCTGGTCCCTTCCCTCTGGCACTCGAGCCGCCGCTGACGTGATTCCGCAGCTTGACAAGCTCGTTGGCCTCGCCATGCTCGTGGCCGCCTCGGTCGTCTTCCTCTACTATACCGTCTGGACGCTTCTTATGGTCCGCTATCCTGATTCCCCCAGTGCCATGTCGTCATGCTCATCCTCCATCACAGCCCTTTGTCGACGACGACCACCCTCTCCAAAACTTCTTCCTCCCCCGCGTCTGGGCCATCCGCATCCCCGTCATCCTTGTTCTCCTGGGCTCCGCCGTCGTCGGCTCCTTCTTGAGCATGGTCATGATTCGAAGCAACCGCAAGAAGGCCGCCAAAGCCAAGGCTGCGGCAAAGAAGAAGGCGTGAAGCCAGCCATGTGTCCTGTTTGGCAAGTCTCATGTGCAGTAATACCAATTCGGGGCGTCTTGTCATCGCATCGTTTATTCCGGCATGGCCCCGTTCTCTCTGCCAGCGAGAACCAAGGGCCAACTTGGTCCGTAGAAATTCAATGAGTTACGATCATGAGGCTTCACCCCTGTTGGGTCGGGTATCTTTTTTTATTCTATTTAATATGTGGCACTGCCAAGTGCTGCTTCAGAACCAATCATGTCCAGGCAAAGTGAGTGTTACCAACGAGGCCGACGCATCCAACAGAGCAAAATCAATCAATGATGCATGCTGCATGCTGGGAATGCAGAACTCAATGGGCCATCACCCAATTACCCAGGCAATCCACCACGCGAGTCACTTGACTTTCCTTGCCCGTCTGAACGGGGATCCAAGCACATGTTTCACTGCTGATCTATACCTGTGAAACCACCAGCAAAGCTCCCCAAGAAGCTCGTGCTCACAGCGCTCCTAGGGACTGAGCATCCAGAACTCAGACTCTCTGGTCGGCGAAGTCGAGGACCTCGCAGTCGTCCTCGAAAAACCCATCCTCGTCCGTGTCCCCGGGGCGCGCTCCGCGTCGTCGCCTAGTCGTAACCACGATTTGCTCCTCGTCGGCATATTGCATCACCCGCTCCATCGCCGACTGGGGTAGAGCAAGATGGTCGTCGGGGCCGGCCTCGTCGTCATCGGGGCTTGAGGGCAGTCCCATGCTTAGGCTCACAGCCGGGATGTCCTGTCCGAATGCCCAGAGGGAGGAAGTTGCTGTATCGCCGGGCTCCGGACTGCCAGCCATCTGCGGTCGCCTCTTCTTTTTTTTGGAAGACGCCTGCTCCTCTAAGCTGGCATTGGAAAAGAGAGCAGACGCCGACTCAAATTGAGCGGCCGTCCCGCCACGGCCGTACCCGCAAAAGACCACGCGGCGATCCGTATGGAATGGCTGGTAAGGCGCGCTCGATTCTATCTCTGCCTGCGGGATCGTCGCATCCATGCCGTGGATCGGAGGGGCGGGGTGGACCTGCGCTTTGAGCGTCAGGGTGTTCCCCGTCTCCAGCTCGGCATCGGAAAGCTCGAGGTACTCGTCCGGCGCGCCCAAATCCAGGATCTGGCGCACGAGCGGCGCAACGACATCGTCGGGGAGCAGGGGAACCTTGATGTCGTTGTACTTGTGGGCACGAGCGATCCGCTTCCCAGCCGCCGCAGACGACGGACGGCGGGTCTTGCAGGGGAACATGCGAACCAGTCCTCCGCCGACCGACACCAAGACCTGGGACTTTCGACACTTGAGCCATGAGACGCATCCCGCCGACGGCAAGACGGTGCTGGGCGGCAGCGTGACCCGGTTCTCTCCTGTGTGTCGCAGGTGGTTGATGGCAGTCCCGGTCTTTCCGAGCGAGTTGCTAATGGTTGCAGCAATGACACGGCCCCCCTGGGCTGCCGAGTCCCTCAAGGTGTTCCCCGAGGCGGCGGCCGCCGCCGCTGCCGCCGCCGCAGCGTTGGAGCTGCTTCGGCGAGACCGAGTCACGAAAGGCATCGCGGCCTGATACGCCGCACCAAAGGCGCCCGAAGCTATTGAGACGGCAGAGCTGGATGCGTCCGAAGGCTCGGGCGCACCTTTTGCGGCCATCTTGCGCCGCCGGGGAGGGGGCCACATGAATGCGCTAAAGGGCATCTCCAGGAGATGGATCGTCCCTCGCTCCGTGACCATGGCCAGTCTCTCTCCCTGCGGTTCCGTCCAAGCCACGTCGACAATGCGTGCAACCGTCATACGCGAGAATTGGGCAATCTGCCGAACCACAGGTCCGCTGCAGTCGTTATGGGACAAGGTCGTCTGGAGCGGCGACGAGTGCGTGTGTTGAACACGAAGCAAATCCCAGACAGTCTGGACGTCGCCTTTGGTGCTGGCGGTGAAGAGGGCCAGCGACGAAGGGGAAAAGGAGAGGAAGCTGCACCCTAGCGGGTTCGCAAAGGTGGTGAGAGGGTGGATGGATGCCGAGTTCGCCAGCGTTTCCACGTCGACAATCGAGACGAGTCCGGGCTCCTTGGCCGCCGCCTGCACGGCAGCTCCGTGCGTGGGCGGGAACTGCGCCGGATCGTTTTGGGGGGATCGAGAGCCAACCCAGTGCTTCGGCGGCGACCTTGGCTGCTGCAGCTGCTGCGACTGCGGGCTGGACGGCTTGTTCCAGTACGAGTTCCACGCCTGCAGACCCTGCTGTCCAACCCACTTGGCGCCCTGAATCAGCTCCTGCGTAGTCTCCCGCATGATCTTGTTTACCATGCTGTCCGAGATGGGCAGATCTGCCGAGGCCGAAACCGTCGGCAGGTGAGGGGGCGTCAGCGAGGCCACCCCAGGGGCCCGGCCCAGGATGGGCACAGGCAGGTGTGCCCTCAGCGAGATCTGCGAAGACGGGGTCGCCGGGCAGTAGGCGAGCCAACGGCCGTTGAGGGCGAGGACCGGGGCCTGCGGGTTTGGTCGGCGAGGCGTGGTCGCGAGATGCGTCTTATCGCTCTCCTCGGCGACCTCGCCCCGATGGCTCTGCTGGAGGGTAGTCCACAGCTTTCCAGCGCAGGCGAAGACGTGGCTGTTCTGCGGCTGCAGAAGCTGGCGATAGATCCAACACTCGCCCGTGACCCCGGAGCTGACGGTTATGGTTCCGGCGTCTGCCTTGATAGTGAAGGCTCCGCTCGGAGCCGGCGGCTGGAAGAGCGGGCTGGACAGAGACACTTCGGCGTTTATCGGTGTCTTCTGCGCCAAAAGGAGCACGTCGACGAGCCGGTTGGTCTTGAGCGAGTACACCTCGACCGAGGTCTGGAAAGCGAGGGGTGCGGGATGCGCGCGTCCCTGGGGCCCGTCCTGGAGTGCAAAGCCCGGTCGAGGGCCTGCTGCATCCTCTGAAGTCGCAGCTGCGATGCCTTGATCCTGCGTCTCGTCATCTGCCGACTGCGAGGGCACCACAGGCCCATGCACAACAACGGCCACGAGGGGAAAGGGCGAAGGTTCGCCGCCGCGGACGGTCCAGGGAAGAATCTTGGCATGATGCACGCCGCCACGAAGCCCCCTCAGGCTCGCCACCAGGTCGACGCCCCGCTTGCTGATGGCGTAGACCTGCAGCCCGCCTTCGTAGCCGGCCAGCACAACATTGTCCAATGCGGCCGAGCCATCGGCGGCCGGAAGCTTGTCCAAGCCGAAGAAGAGGCCCCGGTCCCCGGCCTTCATGCCGCCGGACTGGGGAGTAATGGTCAGGTCGAGATCCGAAGCACCATAAAAGTGTGCCTGGGGTTGGTGAGGGAGGGGCGGGTGGGAGCTAGCTCGGGAGCCCGGGTACTGCGAGTGCAGGGAGCTCCTTCGAAAGGCGGCCGTCGACGCCGCGCGCGGGGGGGTTCCGGACGTGTTGAGAGACTGGGCGTCCATCTGGAAGCTGAGGGGCCGTCGGCTGGCGCGGGGAGGGGACGAGGCGGCCGGCGAGGGGCTCACAAACGGGCGGTGGGCAGACCAGGCGTGGTTTGCACGTGCCGCGTCCTCGTAGGATGACGGCAGGGTGGGTGGGGATTCGCTGGCGAGGCTGATGAAGTTGCCGGGCGAACAGGCCAAGCCCCCCCTTGCCCAGTCAGTGGCGAGGCTCGGAGCGGTGCTTGCGGAAGCCGAGGTGGTGGACAGGGCTTCGAGCAGGGGCGAGGCGGCGGCGTGCTTGTCATTGTCGAGGAGCGAGGGGTTGATCTCGGGTGTGTTGGCGGCAGCGGGGGGGGGGGGCGACGAGGCATCCGAGGCAGGGCGGCCCTTGGAGGGGTCGGTGCTGCCGCCGTGGGCATTTCTGTGCAAGACGGGGCCGTCAGTCGGACAAGCAGGACGACGGGGGATTAACCAGGCCGAGAGCGCGTGGCAACTCACGTAAACTTGCCGGCGGCCTGTTTGGTCACGGCCGCGGCGATGCCGCCATTTTCTCTGGCATGCTTCTTGTCCTTCCTGGAGCCTGTGCAGAGCCGCGGTCAGTCGTCATGGCACCAGCTGGACGAGGGCTCGCATCACGGCGACGATCCATCTGGTCGGGGACGCACTAGGCATTCAACTGGTGTTTACACGCCCGCAGCAATGCAGTCTCCTGCTCCCGAGAGAACACGAAGGCCCGGACTGGCCACGAGCCTCCTACCAGCAAGACCAGGCCGCTTCGATTCGCAGGGTCTCTGGTGATGGGATCTTCCAGTGCGACGTCGGAGGCCGATGCAGATGGAGGGGCAGCGGATGCGGCGACCGAGGGGGCGGTTCTTATCGAGGGGCCGCGATAGGCAGCGGATACGCACGGGGCCGGTGCGGGACGACGACGGTTGGCTTCTATTAAGGGAAACAAAGGGAAACAAAGAAAGTGTCTATGGGGCAAGGAAAATGAAGGACTTGAAATGGCGTCGACAAGAGATGGGATCGTGGGTTTAGTCTGTCATGCAAAGGGAGTCGGTTTGATGAAGCAGTCAAGCTTGGGGGGGGAACAGCTCGGCCCCGGGGAGCGGCTATGACTCTTTGCCTCGAGGCCGCTAACCCTCTCGCAAGTCAGCAGCCGGCTTAGAGGCGGCCGAGGCGTGTAAACACTCCCGAGTCACTCAAGATACAGCTGGAGTGGAGAGGTACCCGGAAGGATACCTTGGAAGGATACCTTGGCCAGGGGAGAGAACCATCAGGACACGCCCCCCACCCCCCCGCTTGGCCTGCCCTGGGCTGAACCCAACCAAGGCGGCTGCCGCTGGGCGTGCTGGCCTGGCAGGACAGGGCAGGGCAGGGCGGTTGCAGGGGGGGGGCCCTCCAGAGCGCCGGGTAGGTTAGGTAGCCAACTAACAAGCCCAGCTGATGGGCAGAAAGGGGGGAATCTGGAACGGTTAAAAACGGAGGTGGGGGAAGACGCGGGGAGGGGCTCCAGGTACAGGTACGGTGCGCACAGTGCATGACTGAGCGAGTTTGCAGACACGTGCCCGCCGCACCTGCGGATGCTTGGGCGGTACGGCCGGAGAGGCAGAGGGGGTGGTGTCTGCCAGGCGGTGTCTGCCAGGCGGTAGGTCAAACGCCGTCCAGGGAGCCCTTTCAGTGGCCAGCCAAAGGTTAAGGTTGCGGGCGCCTTGCCCAGCAAACAAGGCGCTTATCTGCCGTGGTGAATCGAGGTCCGGTATCATCTTGCGTCGCATTGCTTATCGACGGCCAGCCCGCATGACGCCCGCGCCTGCGTCATCAAGTCCCCGGTACACGTCACGCAACCCACCTCTGCATACTGCCGAGAGTATCCGGCACGTCCAGGGTACACGAGATCCATACCGGCAGCCGACTCTCTTCTCGCGTTTCTCCTCGTCCTGTTGACGCGATTCCCTCCCCTCCAATCGTCTTGCCCAGCGCTGACGTGCCCAGCCAGTCTCTCCTCCCCCCACGCCTCCCCTCACGCCTCCCCCCGCCTGGCGACAAGCCGTGACAGCGTGTCAGGTGAGTTGAGCGAGAGCCAGCCCCCGGCCTGCCCCTCTCCCGGCCGCCATACAGTATCTCATACAGTATCTCATACAGTATCTCACGTACTGTATTAGGTTTTGGATACTCGCACGCCATTGCCCCCCCGAGACCTTTATGATGAGGAATGTATCTGGCCTAGCCCTGTTTTTCCTCGTGCTCGCCCTGGCCCTCCGGCACCAGGGGACATGCTGTAATAATTGCTGTACATGCTGTACATGCTGTACATGCTGTACATGGGAGCCTCAGCCCGCCGCCGGATGCGTTGCCCCGATGATGTTGGTATGCGCTCACTATCCGTATGAGCATCCGTACGTGACGCCATCGCCGATGCAGACAAGTCATCCCAGATCTGTCCCGTGCGCCGAAAGAAGTCGTCTGTCGGCAAAGAATCCATTCAATTCGACCTGTTTCTCTATTTCTGCAGCCAGACCCGATACCGCGCAAACTTCCACCCGGCCCCCTCCCTCCGCAGCCCCCCGTGCGCCGCCCACGGCACCACGGCCTCGTTGCCCTCCTTGGTCGTCAGCTTGACCTCGCCAAACAGCATCACCTCGCACTCGCATTCGTCGTCTCGGAACCGGCCCGGGAACACCTTGGCCACTGTGTGTCTCCGCTCCCGCACCGTCGTCCACATTCTGCTGCGCAGCTCGCGAATCTCTGTTGCCTCGGTCAGCCACAGGGACCCAGGACAAATCAACGGAGAGAGAGAGAGGGAGGACTCTACCCTGCTCGCCGCGGCCTTTTTCAGTGCCCATGGTTACGTGCGCGTCCTTGGCAAAGTAGCTGATCCATAGCTCGTTGGCGTCCGGCCGGTCCGAGATTCTGTAAAAGTTGGTGATAAAGGTCCGCACCTCCGGGTCCGGCAGCTCGCCGTCGTCCGCGTACACGGGCATGTATCCTCCACTGACGGCTCCCGACATGGTCTTGTGCGTTCCCGTCGAGTCGCAGAGAGGCAGGTAAATCAAGTAGCGTAGCGTAGGCTGTTGGATCGTGCAAGGCCGAGGCGGCATGTAACACATAACAAAAGGTTGTAGCTGTCTCGCTGGGCGGCTCTCCCGCGCAACAGGGCCGTTTCGACTCCAACCCCGCGTGGGGGGCCCGCAACGCAGTGAGCTCATCTACTCTACCGGTGCCAGATCATCCCGAGGTCCTGCGTCGTGTCCCGTCAACTTCACGTTGGGTGCCCCTCGGCCTAATCCTACACACGCTGCACGAGCCGTCGCCGTGGCTGGACAAACAAGGTGCATAACTTATTCACGGTCCCGGTCCGGACCGCCCGCAGTCCTCCGACGGCCGCTCCCGACCTCGGCCGTGGCCCGTCGCGCACCCTCGCTTCGCCAAAACTCCATAATTCAAAGCCCGCAAAACGCCCCGTGCCCGCCGCTACTTCCTGACGCCCCGGGCGCTAACCTCTCCCCGCTCGCCAATGTTGAGCAGCCTGCGGCAGTCCGGGCAATACCACTTAGTCGTCCGTGCCGGGATGTCCGACAGGCCCACGCACTCGAGGTGGAACCATTCCTGCTTGCAGTTCTGCTCAGTGCTTGCGTTAGCTGCAGCGCGAGACCGTGGACCGCCCGAGATGCCGCCACTCACATCCATGTTGTCGCACTGGATCATCGTCCCGAAGCTCACCCTGTTGCAGAGGCAATAGCGCGGCTCGTTGGGGTCGATCGGGTTGCCTTCGTCGTCCACCTCCTCCATCTCCGTCTCCGTCACCTGGCCCTTTTCCCGCTTCGTCGTCCGCGCCTTTCTCTTCGGGGCCGCCTTCCGCTTGCCGACGGCGCTGTTACCGCCGCTGCTCGTCGTGCTCACGACCCCGGGGGCAGGCCGCTTGGCCCGCTTAGGCGGCTGCTTCGACTCTGGCACCGGCGTGTTGCGAGCCGTGCTGGCGCGCCGCGACCGTTCGGCCGCCAACGAGGGCGGTGGCTCTTGACTCATCGCCTTACCTCGAGATCCTGGCCGTCTCCCGCCAACGGATTCCGGCGCCGGTGTCGCGGCGGGCGTATGGCCGCGCGAGGCCGACTGCCGTATCGGCATTTGTTCTGGAATCACTGGCTGCGCTGGCTGAGACGGAGCAGGGGCCTGTTGCTGATTACGCTTCGCGGCGTCTCCGCGCGTCTCCCGCCTGTTGCCCTCGCGTGTCTGGGGCGGGACGGGCGCTCTCTGGTCTGTCCGAGGGAGCGGGACAGGCGTTTCCGCGGCTGGAGGCTTCGTGGGCACCGACGTTGTGACCGTGTTCCCATTGGATGCAATCGACGAGGGAGATGCCGCCGACTTGGCCGATGAGCCCTGCGGGGGCACGGGTATGGGCACGGGCGTCTCCGACTGCGTCACCACCACCGACCCGCCGGGAGTGAGCAGGGCCCCGTTTCCGGCCCCGTCTGCGGCAGGCGCATTGTTCTGGCCGGATCCGAGATGCTGGGGAGGCGGGGGCACGGGCGTCTCCGTCTTGGTTCGCTTGAGCAGAGGACACGCCGGCGTCTCGCTTGCTTCGGCGGGCTCCGTGTCCTCGCTCTCGACTTCTCGTTTCCGCTTGCCGTTGGACCGCGAGCTCGTCCTGGGCTTTCCCGACGGCGTGCCCGACTCCTTCGAGCTTTCCGGGCCGTTTCCCAAGAACAGCTTCGCGGCCTGTACCATCTTACGCGCTGACTCCTCAGCCTCTTCGGCCGCGAGCTTTGCCAGCGCCTCCCGCTTGAGCTTCTTGGCCTCGTTGAGCTTCATGCCCCTGTTACTGGTGGGATGCTCCTCCGCGGCCAACGAGTCAGCACTCAAGGCTCCGGCGGGAAGCTGCTGGGTGCCCGACTCGTCGTCGACAACGGGGCTCGGCATGCTGGGGTTGAACGCCTTACCCTCCTCTTCCGCCTTGCGCTTCGCCTCGCGATACTCGTCGGGGCCGCGCCCCAGCGCCTTGAGTTCCCTGGCAACCATTGTATCACTGGGTGTCCACGTGGCGTTCTTCTTCATGCGCTTCCTGAGTTTGGCCAGTTCGTACTGTGTCAGCTGCAGCCACGGCGCGTCTGAGCTGCCGACCACTGCATTCTCCGGGGGCGGGTTGAGCAGGGCAGCCGCGTTGGCCGCCGCCGCCGCAGTCATGGCAGCCGAGCTGTGCTGCGGACGGGGCGGGCGGCTCGCCGACTTGGGCGTCTTGTTGGCCACGAGCTTGATGCGCGTCCCGGGAGCTGGCGTTCGTCTCCCAGCTGCCGGGATGTCAGACTCGGAGTCGGAGCTAATGTCGCTGTCATCGGTGCACGTATCGTACTCTATGTCGTAGGGAGCCAAAACTTCGCCAGGAACCGTGATCCTGGGTATTCTGTGGCGCGATATCTTCTTGCCGTCCTCGTCGGTCGACCGCACCGTCAGTCTGGCGCGAGACATCTGGGGCGACTTGGCAGCAACGGGACTCTTTGGCTCATCGGTCGGGTAGTTGTCCATCATTCCTTGCAACTTATCCAGGAGCGTCTTGGCTTTGTTGTAGTGGCGTTTGACATTCTCGGACATCCTTACCGCCTCGGCGTGGGCAAACACCCTGGAGCTGACGGCCTGGTCGAGCTGCTCCGAGATGACGGCGCGCAGGCGGGCCGGATCCGGCCGCTCGTGGGCGGCGCTGCTCGGCAGCTGGCTCCATGTCGTAGTCAAGTCGTTGACCTTGATGGAGGCGTCCGTGTAGGTCTGGTCGAGCTTCCCGATGAGCGTCAGGGAGCGTATCACGTCCGAGGGCAGGTATTCGGTGAAGTCGAGGAAATCGCTGACCGTCGTCTGCGCATCGGGATCGGCCCTCGGCTCTAGTCTGGTTGCAGCCGCAGCGGCAGGAACATTCGGGGCCTGACTCAAGGAGCTTCCCTGCTCGGGCAGCACGTCGTCGGCCTCGGCCTCGTGGTCTTCACCCCCGGCCGCCATGTCCTTGAACCGAGCGGGTGCGCGGGTGACGCGTGCCCGTTTCTTCAGAGACGTCGTTGAAGTTGGTGGGACAGGGACGGCCCGGGAGTCTGCGCTGCCATTTGCTTCTCGTTCCGCGGGCCGTCTGACGGGAAGACTGCGATGCGCGACTCGTTGTTGAGGCTTGTCCTGCAAGGATGCGCATGGGTCGTGTTCAGCTCCACCAGCCTGCGCCGGCCGGCACCAGGACGCGTTTGCGCTTAGGTAATGCGCAGCTGCTCCCGCTGAGTCATCAAGCAACTCTCCTGTTGCAACACCACCAGCCAAGTCCAACCTCTCTTTCCAGAACCGACCTTGTCACAAACCGAGACGGCCTGTCTCTGTGCTATTCAGCTGAAAGCTTTCTCCGGAAGCCTCGTCGGTGGCTAAGAGCTCCCTCATCAGCCTGGTGGGTCAGCTCCACCCAGAATGAGAACCACAGTTCGCCTAGAGTTGGCAGATCTTGGCGTAAACCAATCGATTGCTCGACAGCTACTGTACAGTACACCTTGTCTCTATTCCCAAGACAACAGCTCCCAAGTTTCGTGTGGCCTTCGGTGAGAAATGCAACAGGCCCAGTCCGCAATTGACGGGGCCTTAGAAATCCCAGTCTGCCTCCTGCTCTCGCATCAGCTTGGCACCAGCCACTTGCTCCGATTCCTCAACCATGTAGGTGGAACTGGGCCCAATCAGCGACAGTGAGCCGAAGACTACCAGCGTTCGGCATTTTCTAACAGAGCTTGTCAGCGTCCCAGGCCTGCTGTAGTGACGAGCACGTGCCTTACAGGTATCCAGTGATGCTCAGGTTCCCGTAGACTTCCAAATCTTGGCCCTCGAGCGTTCCGTCAATTTTGAGCTTCCCGTATCCCTTGATGCTCCCGCTGCCGCCCTCCGCCAGTTAGCCGCGATTGGGGTGTCAATCTAGCCCATAACCAACACACACCTTGAAGACAAGTACCCGGTGATTGAGATGTTGCCGTAAGCCCGGATACAGCCTCTACGCGCCCCGTCAGTCATGCTCCGGCTCGAGATCCGGGGCGTGGGACAGGCCGAGACGCACCCGCAGCTGACGCTGCCGTCCATGGTGATGTCGCCATACGCATCGATGTCGTCTCGCACAACCAAGTCTCCCCGGAGATTGATGCTGCGCCCAGATTTGACGCTCCCCAATACTTCCAATGGGCCGCAAAGGTCCAGTGAGTCGTCGCCCTTGACGCTGCCCGATCTCTTAAAGTGCCAGCCGGAAGCGTGTGTCGTGGAAGGGCTGGCAGCGCGCAAGTTTGACATTACCACCGAGCGGGAGAGGATGGGCCCCTGGTTGTGTCAGTCAACTACCTTGTCGTACCCTTGCGTGTACTTGCTCCGCGCCGTTGTCAGGGAAGGGAGCCAGGTAAACTCAACGTTGGCACCAACATGCGCAAAGAGGCCGCAGCCCATATTGTACTTACCTGCAGGCTCCGGTCCTCGTTCCCAGGCAAGGGGTCTCCCGGTTGAATAGTGCTCAATGACCGACGATGAGGAGACAAAGAGTCCCAGGGCAACAGCTGGCAGGATCTTTGATCGCGGCGCGGCGCACATCCTCCTGTCCAGTCAGCGCCGTCGGATGGCTTTGGGCTTCCGAGGAGAAGCTGTAACCAACCAGACGAGTCTCCAGGCACCTGCTGGGCAGAGATGTCGTCGTACCTCCTTCATACTCTTGGCCGCGGGAGGCTCGCACGCCTACACTTGTTGCAGCGTTTCCTTGTTCGCCACTGCTCGGGCGTGCTGCCGCTGGCCTGTCCAGGCGAGCGAGGTTCGTGAGGAGACGCGATGCTGCCTCGCCAGAACGGGACCTCCTTTGGCGCCTGTTGGGCGTCGTCTCCCAGCGTATGCGTGCGGCGCAGCCCTCTCCTCTCCTCGTTTAACCCCCACCCTTTCCTTTTCGAGCTGGCTGAGGGCCCGTCGTCACGGAGCGTGGGCGAGGGTTGCAGAATTGGAAGATGGTTTGTGCACGAAAATGAGGTTGTTATTTTGGGAGGGCCAGAGGTAGAGGTACAGTACCTGCTTTCGAGTGGGATTGCTGCTCGTCGCCAAGCCAGCCCTACGCGCGGTGCCGAGCTGCTTTGCCGCATCCCACCCACTTGCCGGCACTTGCCTGTCTTCTTCAGCGTGGTAAAATCAGTCAATCTGCATCGTGGCGATCAATCTGTATTTTCCGACGGGTACCGCTCAAGTACGTATACTACAGCCGTACCTGATGGCATGTCCCTCGGGCATCCAAGGGATATCTCAAAGGGATTATCCGTATTAGTGCAGTATCCGTACACACTTCCTTGCTCCAGCGGCTCCGGCAAACCGCCTCGAGGCGCTGCAAGAGACGGGAATCCACAGCAAGGCCATCAATCACTGTCGGCCGGCACGAACTAGACATTGTGAACCCAAGGAAAATGGTATATCAGATCCAACTTCTGCTCCCTCGTCCCTCGATTCAGTCTCCTTTTGCTCCCATCAAGCGCGTCTTGGCAAACGCCCCCCTCCTGCGTATGATACATTTTTGCCGCGGCCGACGTTCTGCACCCCCTCCCGCCATCGGCTCAGAGGTCGTCGCGCCAGCTAATCGCCGCCGACAAGCCCAAGCCCAAGCCCTGTGCACAGGGCCGCCAAGACCCATACAGCAGCGTACGAGGCTGCGCCGGCCTCCTCGACGCCGTGCATGGTCCTGGTGCACGAGAGGTAGGTGTTGACCCCCGTCAGGAGCATCACGGCCACCGTTCGTCGGATGACAACTTTGGTCTTGGACGTGTAGCCCCAAAGGTTCCATCGCACCGTCTCACATAGCGTGGCCATGACTGGATCGAACTGGCTGGCCTCGTCGTCCTCCTTCGACTTGCCCGTCGTGGCAAAGGGCGCAAAGATGAAGGCATTGGCGGCCGCACCAAGGAGGAGCGTGGCCGGGAGGATGCCGCTGTAGGACGCCGTGTACGCGGGCTCGAGGCTGGGCAGGCCAGAAAAGTAGACGACGAGGATCCGGGGCAGGACGAAGCGCAGCGACAGGACTAGCACGACGGTGTATATGCCCGTGGACAGTGCCGTCGTGTACAGCTGCAGCGGCAGGTCGACGAGCTCGCGATTCGGCACCCTCGCCGAGCCTCGGTGGACGTTTGAAAGCGGGCGTAGCAGGTAAAAGGGCACGGCCGCCGCCAGTATATCTACAGCCAGTGCAGATGCCGCGGTGGCAGGACTCAGTGAGTAAAATGCAGTCAGGAGGAAGAGCTAAGCCGGGTCAGCGATGTGGGTAGACGACCCTCGTGCGCGGCCAAGATTCTCACCCATGGTCCATGAGACAACATGTCCAGCATGGCAACGTCCAGGGCGTCTAGATTGCCCACCCACGCAAGGGCCAGCTCGGCGCTGGTTGTAGATGTGCGCCATCAGCTGCCGTGTTCCTGCTCGTGATAAGGGGAGGGGGCCAAATGCACTCACATCCTCCACCCTGCCAAGATGGACACTTCGCCCCATGTATCCTGACTGCGGCTCACCGAGGCGAGCTCTCCTTTGCTGAGCTCGCCGACGAGGCTGTAGCCCAGGCTCGCCATGCAAAAGCTCAGCGTCGCCGCGATTGGAAATTTCAAAGGGGCGGGCAGTGTCCCGCGACACGGCCGCGTCGCACCCGCAACCCCGACCAGCTCCCCGTGTGCCTTGACCGGAGCCTCGGCGTCAGACTTTGCGCTTCGTTTAGTTGGCGCCATGCCGGTCGCTTCGCGCTGCGCCAAGCTTCTGTTGCAGATCGAACACGGAGTATTTTGGGAGCGAATGGCCGGCGGTGTCTAGGACATTGACTGTGCCGACCACAGAATCTGCGCCGGGCCGTGGTCTGTGTGGGCGCAAGCTGGTGATGGAGGGGAGAGCTCGTGGAGGAAAAGAAAAGAAGAAGAATCGATCACCAGCGGGGACAGGTGACGTTTTGGCTGGTCGCTGGGGAAACCTTCCCCTGCTCGCACAGCATTAGTACCCACCACGCGTTTTTACTGTGCAGGGTACTTGGCACGCCGACGAAGAAATTAGGCTTCGGGGAAGCAATGACCCCTTTCACCTCTCCAGCTCCGAGTTATTAAGCACCACTTAAGTACCTCCTTCTGGAGCAGACTCTGAGAAGACGTTCTGCGGAAGATTTCTTCTTCTCTCCCTTCCTCCTTACGTCTTGCTCCCAGATGCAAGCTACGGCCATCCCTCCTTGGGTACAAGTGCAGCGTCTTCGCATCCACCTGCAAAGCAATCTGCAAAGCCGCAGCTGCTTCCTGCTCGCCCTTCCGTCGATTTCATTCCTAACTGGCCAAGATTCGCCTCACGCCCATCCGTGCGTGACACTTGAGCAAGACGCTGCTCCCACGTCGCGCCGTTGCAAGTAATTCTTCATCCAAGTTGGCTTCAATTGGTATTTATCCGGGTGTTCGCTCGACGCCTTTCCGAATCCTCACTTTAACCTCGTGGAGATGCAATCACGCCTGCCAGGCGAGGCTCTCCACTCTTCGGTGCTGAAGATTGGCGGCGGAGCTGAACCACCTCATACAAGTCGAGTATATCGTGATACAAGAGAAATGGCACCCGTCCTTTCGCGATTATCCAATTATCCAACTCGGCCGTGCATGGCAGCTCCGGGTTTTCCAGAAACGCTCCTGCTCGTGCCGACCCGTCGTCATTCCTCCATGCGGCCGAAAACGCCGTCGTCGTCCTCGTCGCTCCGAGCGCGAGACAGCATATCAAAGTCGTCGTCGTCGCCACTGTCCTCCATCTTGACGTCGACGCTATCACGCCGCATCTCGCCTCGAGTGAAGCTTTCCGGCTGGCGGCTAGGGAAGCTGTTAATGAACCCCGCGCTCGACAGCGAAGCAGCCTGGTCGAGGTATCGAGGCGGAACAGGCGGCACGGGAGGTGCATCTCCCGGGAGCGTCATGGTGCCATGAGACCCGTTGTTGCTTCCAAAACTGCAGCTGAGGAGTTCAACAGCGGCAGCCAAGTCCCGATCATCCTGGCCCGTCTTGTTGGCTCCCGAGGACGGAGGACGTCGTTCATGGCTTGGCTGCCGGAAATGTCCAAACCCTGACCGGTGGAGCACATTCCCCGAGGCAAACGGAGGGTTGAGTGACGCGCTCCGATACTGCTGAGACGAGTCGCTAGCACCGCTTTGCCACGTGTCATGGTACGGAGATGCGCCAAAGTTGATGCCCTCGATGGTTGGCGGTGGTGTGGTATCCGCCGAGCTCTGGCGCTCTCCCTGCTCCGAATAGCCAGAGGCGGCGGGCGACGCCGAGTCAGGCTCGCTGGCAGAATCCTTGGTGGAGTCGGGAGGTGTCGCCGAGCTTTCCTTGCCATTCATGGCAACCAGGACGGAAGCGGCCTCGAGCAGCTGGACCTGCTGGTGCTTGGAGATGAGCAGCTTGGAGGTGTAGGACCATTCGGGCGTATGCTCCCATCTGACAAACGCGTTAACAGGTGGAGTCCGCACAGGCACGTCTAGGCCCACGTCTGAAGACGCCGAAATCGGGGCGGGTCGCTAGCCAACCAGCCACCATGCAACGGGGGTACTAACAGATGCTTCGTCAGGCAGCTGCTGTGCTTGTAACCCTTGCCGCATTTCTCGCAGCGCACCTCAACGCGGTTGCTCTTCTTGGCGTCCTTGGCGAGGGGCTGGCCGTCACTAGCCCGGCGCAGGCGCGCCTTGGGTGACTTGCCCAGCTCCTCATCCCCAGATGCCTCGTTCGCTTCGTCGTCGATGGCACTTTCCTTGACGTCGGGAATTGTCTTGTGGATGGGCAGGCTGGCGGGCGGTGAGGGGAGGCTCCCGACCCGAGACTTGGACGAGGCGTTGCGTCGACCGGCGCCCAAGATGGGCATGGCGGCCGACTGCTCGCCGCCGGCGACGGCAGCGGTGAGGGCGGCGAGGTTGGGGCCGGGGTTGGTAACAGACTTGCGTCTGGTGACACGATGGGTGGCGTTGAGGGGGCCGGCGACGAGGGAGTGGGAGTTTGTTCGGGCGTGGGATTGTCGGCCGGGGGCACCGGAAGAGGAGGAGCTGGAGAGGACGGGACGTTGGTGCATCAATGGTCTGGCGGATGGATGCATTTCCTGGAGTCGGCGGAAGAGTCATCAGCACAGCTCCGGAGCGGGAAGAAGCCAGCAAGACGTCCCCCAAGACGACAGGTCATACTTTTGAGGAGGCCATTGCCAACGACTTGGAATGCTCTGGGCTGCGAGACGACAGAGACGACAGAAGGCGGGCCGTGACGGGCTCGAGGATTGCAGCAGTCGGTCTGTCCTCTCGACCTGCTGGGACGAGGGTTGTGCGGACGCTGAGGGATGCGAGTTGGCGAGGAGCCAGGTTGTCACGAGCGAGAGCGAGAAATAATATTTTTGGGACATGGAACAGGCACACAGTTGCGTACGGGCTATGGGGGTGCGTGTGAGAGGCACAGACGGAGGGGGAGGGGGCGCGTGTAGCAGCTCCGTGTTCTGGCGTATCTGGCCTAGGTGAATCGACGGCGCCTCCGATCTTGCGATTACCGGGACCCAAGGGAGAGTACTGTGCTGTACCTACAGGGCAGGTACAGCGACCGTTCGTTCGCCCGTTGCGACCGGGGGCGTGCGTGGGTGGAGGTGGAGGACTCGAGTCGACGCCGTGACGTGCTGGCGGCTGGCGGGGACGCCTGCTCACTGCCGTGCTGCCTCGTTAGTAGCGGTCGTGGCGGATAAATGCCCCTTCTGCGCTGTAGGTACTGTAGGTAGCGAGGTACCTAGGTACTCGGTAGGTGCCTGGTCACACACTGTGTCCGACTGCAATGCATGTATGTACAGCAGAAACAGAGCAAGCCGGAGCGAATGCCGCCGGCGGCTCCCTCCAAGCACTCTCTCCCCTCGGCCCTCTCTCTCTCTCGCTTTCCAGCAGCTTCCAAGCGCGCGCGGGGCCGCTCGCACTGTCGCGACGGGCTGTGAGGTGGGGGCGAGACGAGGCGAGGCATTGGCCACGTACGGGCCAGTGGGACCCCCGCCGCCCGGCTGATCATCAGGTCGATTCTGGAGGGACGGAGAGGGTGTGAAGATGGATCCCAAGGTCTTTCTGCGTGAGAGGGTGGGATGTTGCGAGGAGGTGGAGAGAGGGCGTGACCTGAGAGACCAAGGAGCGTGGAAATGGGGCTGAGCCAAGCAAGGTACCGGAACGGAAGCAGAAAGGCACGGTAGAAGCCCAGGTACCTTGCGACACGGCACTACACCGTGGGCGGCGAGGTACTGTAGCAGCGACCGAGGGGGACGAGACATTGCTAGGTAATATGCATGCCTTGCATTGGGGAGCTTTTGCTTGGACTAGAAAATTGCGACACCAGAGCCTGCTGCCATTCGAATTCCTCGGGAGCAAGGGCACCAAGAAGAAGTCGGAAGAGGGACTAGCTGGAAGATTTTTTTCGATTTATTTTTCTTACTCACGTCGCATCCGCTTGTGGTGCCAAAATGTTTCGACGCTTGGATTTCGCCCTCGCACGGAGCGCTCGGGGCATTAATGAGTGGGCGTGGCGCTCGATGGACCGCCGCTCTCCTCCTACCTAGCTTGACGGGCTTGGCCTTTCTGGCTTGGAGAGCGGGGGGATGGATTGCCTGGTAAATTGGGGGAAGGAGAAAGAAAGTGCGTGCGTGCTCTTGAGAGGTGAGGAGATGTTGGTCTGCTTGCCTCCTTGCCTCCTTGCTTGCTCGATGCTTGCTTGCTTGCTTGCTTGCTTGCTCTCGTTATCCCTTGCTTTCTTGTCGGGCTTTCTTGCTGGGCTTGCTTGCTGGGCTTGCTTGCCTTTCGTCTCTGCCTTTCTTCATTGCTTGCTTTTTCATTTCTTCCTCTCCGTTGGCCTTGCCCCCTCTTCCGGTACTTGTTCCTCAAAGACCCATGATGGCATGTCTCAGGCCGGGGAATGAACAGGCTGCGCCAATCAATCCGTCAAATCTAGTCTTGTGTTGCAGTCACCCCCTCGTCGAATCAATCAATCAATCACAGGACCAGGTTCCTGGAAGGCAGGTACACACGTGGGCGATTGTTTGTCAGGAACGCCCATTGTGCGCGTGAGAGAGAGTGGTGTGCGAGTTGCTTTCCTCCATGCGCAGGACCTCCGTCACATCCATCGACTTACACCTCGTCGGCCTCGGTAAGCTCAGCTCAGCTTACGGGATGGATACCACGACAAAGGCAACCAAAAAAAACGGGCTCAACAAAGGGCTTGATCGGAAATCCCGTGCCTCGCCTACACGAGTCCTGGGTGTGTGTAGTTACAGTACGCGGTGGACGCATGCACGCTTGTACATACTGTACATACCTACCTACTACTACCGTGCCTCTCCATGCAGCAGTGCTTGCATGCACACCATGCATGTACCACCAGACATCCATCAAGTGATTTGTATGTGTGAGAAGAAGCCACGACGCGTGCGCGCGCGGGTGGCCGCCCGTGAGGAGGAGGAGGAGGGGGAGGAGGAGGAATGGGGTGGTGGTGGTGCGGGAGTAAAAAGCAGCCCAACCCTAACTGGCCATTGAGCAAGTCAAGTGAGGTGAGTGGGTGGGGGAGGGTTTGGGTTAGATGGATGGAGAGGGCAAGGTGAGGCCATTTATCCATTGCCGACACACTTGGTTGGACCTTGGCTCAAGATGGTAGGCGGCGCTGAAGAATCCACGGCGAGGCGGGGACTGTCTATACTTTGTACAGTATTTCCATGCCATGTATATACATATAATATATATATATATATAATATATGCGGATACACATGAGTGAGCATGGAACATTTCCATATTGTGCTCGATCTTCTGCGTGCGGAGCAGCAAGATATTCAGGCACTCGGCTGGTCACGCGGGTTAAGCAATATTCCACGACGACTTGCCGACGAGGTTGGTCATGCACTCGCACCCCCCCTCCCCGGTCCACGCCCGCCGGCTTTGCTCTCTACCTCCCCCGCGCCATGAATTGATACAGGTGGGTTGTAGAGGTGCAAGATGTGGAATATTCTCGCCACGCCCTGTGTCTCCATCAGTCACGCCCGTCCGGTTAACGTGCCCCCATTCTCGTCACCCACCGGCGGCCTGGACGCATGAAGTCAGATGAAACGCTGCTTCTTCGAGTCGAGCTGTGCAATGCCGTGGGAGAGGGGGCGGGGGACGGGCTGTCCAAGAGGTGCCAAGTACATACAGTAAACAAAGGGGAATTCTCCACGGTGCTTTGTCTTTTTGCTCCAAAGTGCTGCCTCGTATGTTGTATGTACAGTACTGTAAGTAGTAGGTACTGTAGAGAGTGTACAGCCAACCGCCCCCGTCTGGAAGCGGGCCCGGCAGGGCAGACAGAAGTAGGGTTCGGCGGATCGTGATGCCGAGACACGATGCGTTGCCAAAGAGCGGAACTGCTACTCTCCTTTTCCTTCACGCACGCCAGAGAGGGCCGACGATGCGTACCGAGGAAACAGTTCGGTCTTTGTTGTAAATTGTACAGTACAGTGCAGTACAGTGCAGTGCAGTACAGTGCTGTCTGGTCCCCCTCTCGTTAGCTACATACCCACGAATGTGCACATACCGGGGCGGCCTGATGCAGTGAGGCGTGCCACGGCTAGAGAGGGTGGGTGGCTCTGTGCCCCCCCACCCCCTGCCGTGGACGCAGGCGGCCCTGAGACTGTGCCTCGTCGCCCTGCCGGACAACAGCACCACCTCCTTGCTGGAGCTGTTCCCCCAAGGGCTGGCGCATGCCCGGAGTGCTGCTGTGGCCATTGGCAGACAAAAGGGCGCGTCGTTGCAGCAAAACAGGGCAGGCTCTTTTCATTTCGGTGCTTCCTTTGTTGGCCAGGATTATGAAGCTCCCGTGCCAGTACCTTGCACTACCTTGCACTACCCGGTGACCGGCCGGTCTTGCCACTGTCTGTCTGCTCTACTACTGCATGTGGCCCGTCTGGGCTTCTTCCTTACCCCGCAATTGACGAGGGGGCAATTGATGGATGGCGAGGGATGGGCAACTGCCTTGGTTCCTTGGACACCTCATATGGAGAGGGGGGGAGCTGAATTCTGAATCAGTAGAAGAAACATGGCATGGCGGCCGAGGGTACCCTACGTTGTTGCCCAAGAAAGCGGCGACTCCATCGTCAGCTCATCCAGTCACCCACCAATGGACGACATCAATCACACACTGTACGGACCGTGTCCTTCCCTGGCCACCTGACAGGACGAGGCGGCCTCCACTCCACCCGTCCTCTCTCCTCCTTCTCCTCCTGCTGCTCCTCCTCCTCGTCGCTCAAGAGCGGGCTCCACAGCGCTACGCGTCCCGAGGTCATGCGCCTCGTCTCTGCTTGCCGGAAACGCTGCTGCTCCCCGTCCGCCATTGCGCCACTTGGCGGGATCCGTGGCGAACAAAAAATAGATTCAAGCTTTCCCTCAATGTACAGTACTGTGCTACCACCCACCTCTTGCCCTGCGCCCCGGACGGAAATGGACACGGGGGGGCTCCTACATAGCACGACGTGCGACAGTGCGATGCGAAAGGATTGGCAAAGCATTTGAAAAAAAAATGATAGATTCTCTCCTGCCCCAAAAAGGGAGTTTGTTCCTGACTATCGTTAGCCGGGGGACCCGTTTCTTTGCCGCCTTCCCTCCCTTTCCCTTGCGTCGGGACCAACGATGCTGTCAAAACCACACGTGGGAGGTCGCTCACATGCCGCGTCACGTGCGTTGGAAACCTGCTGCGGATCGCGCGGCCGCCGTGAGGAAGGGCGGACGGAGTAGACGGGAAGCAATGAATAATAAGTCACGCTGCTGCCCAACTAAAGGGACCTAACCGCTCTAGTTTTACTCTGAGGAGCGGTCTGCTACGATAAATCGACAGGCCACCATCTAACAAAGTCCTCAAGGGTCGAGCACTAATTACAGCATCTTGTGCGTCTTACTCCGTGTTCACAACAAGGAGCTTGATGGAGGTGTAATTAGGCCATATGGTCCTACGACTTGTCCCGACATGTCCGTGGGACACCAGGTTGTAAGCATCCGTCAGTGCCGCTTATCATCTCGGCCTCGAGAAGCAGCTAAAGAGTTGTTTTCGCCATTTATCCCAACGGTAACTAGTCTCGCCGATGGCACCTTTTCTGCTGAGTCTAAGCTTATCAGTGTGCCACTTGGAGCGTGGTCAGTTTGTCCCGGGTCTGGGCGCTGCGATATGAACAAGAATTGGGTGATATGCCTGTGAATGCGGTATAGGGGAGGAAAGGGATCCAGGGTAAATTGGCGATTCTAGCCCTCGGCTTGTTCGACGTCCACGGCCGCCCCAGCCCGTTCCGAGTCCGGGAGAGAAGGGGGGACCCTCTTAAAAAACATCCGAGCGTGGCTTGCCTGTGCCAGCACAAGTCTGCGACGAAATAACACATACAACGTAGCTGTGTGAAAAGGGGAGGGGCTCGCTCGGTCGGGTCCGGCGCACGCCGTTCCAGAACCGCCGGCCGCCCTGTCCGCAGAACCCGGATGGAGCAAACAAGGTGTGTGAGGGGGAGCCGGCGCCAAACGTTGTTTTGTACTCTATTCCACCTCTCGTCCACCTCTCTTCCACCTTTCCACACCCCCTCTTCTCTGGGGGGTCCCTGATGTCTTTGGCGCCGGTGGTGGCGGTTGGTCCCGCGTGGTGAGAACCAAAGCTTCCTCCAGGGAAACACGGAAGGGGGGAAAAGGGGACACGGGGATCGGCTCTTTATGCCCTGGACGGGGAGCCCGATCGTCGACTTTGACGGGCCGGGGATCGATGGGTCATCTCCGCGTGACTTGCATATGCAAAGCTGCACGTAATTCTGGAGTGTGCGACGTTGTGCCTCCATGGTGGTTTTGCAGTTAATTATCCCCTCCTCTCTGCCGTGTCCGTGGGCGCAGGCGAGACAAGCAGCGTTCTGGAGCTTGCGAGGGAATGGGGTGTGTTGCCTTGGACTTTGAGACAGAATATCCATTATCCAGCAAACTACTCGTACTGTGTCCTCCTCCCTCTTGGCTGCCTTCTTTACCCCCCCCTGACATGCCGATGGGTTGAGCGATTGGTCTAATACGCCATCTCACTCTTTGGCCAAGCGACTTTTACCTGAAGCAGCTCGGCTGAAACCTGGCAAAGCACCGACCTTTACCAATATCCCATTGCCAAGCAGAGTGCCCAGCAGAGGCGGGAGACAGCAAGACGAGGCTCCGTTCCAGGGCATTCCTCTTATTCTGCCGTCGTTTCTTCTTCTCGTCGTGCCTTCAGTCTTTAGCGCCTGTCGCCTGTGACGTCAGTGCGTACGCCTGTCTTTGCAGCGACCCTCGACTCACGGCAACGCTTGCGCAACATCAAGGCGGAAAAAACATAGGTAGGCAGGCGCGATGGATTGAAGCGTCATCGTCGACCGCGAGCATTTTCGACAAGTCCGACGGCGTCTCCTCTCGCTCCTTGACATCAACCTCGCCCCCAGCAATCATGGCCCAGGACCAAGGCGCCCTCGGCAAAGTCGGCCGCGGCGGAGCGGGCAACTATCACCCGACCTCGCCGCCCGAGCAAGCAGACGAAGCGACAGCCAAAGTACGCACATGTCCCCAGATATGATCCCACGCAACCCCGAATAAACGTCTCCTCTCCTTTTGCTCACCACATCTGTCCTTTCCTCCTCGCCAGCCGCTCCCCGCGCATGAAGCCGCCGTCGTTGCCGCCCCCGACGCCCCCGGTCCCCTGCGCGGCGGCCGCGGCGGCGCCGGCAACTTCGTCGACCCGGGCGAGCTGCCGGACGCGAGCGAGGCCGCGCGCGAGGTCGGCGCCGCCGTGAGCCGCTCGAGGAAGCAGCACGGCCGCGGGCGTCGTGGTGGCATGGGTGGGCGCGGCGGCGCTGGGAACTGGGCCGGGCGGTCGTCCATCCGCCATGGCAGCAATCACGGCGACGACTACCAAGACGACGACGACGGAGATGGTTACGTAGACGACGAGTGGGATGAGGTTCATGGCCCGCGTGCGCAAAAGGTCGAGGCCTTGGAGCGCAAGGTGAAGGAGGCAGTGGACAAGGGGCTCCGGATTCCGGACAAGGTTCACCACGGGAGCGATAGGGCCGGCTACGAGTGACCGGCGGCTGGCCAAGAAGAAACCGGGAAAATGGGGGATTTCCAGCTTCGGCGAAGTCGTTGGATGCGAGCCACCGACCATATACATGCCCTCCACATCGCCAGCCCCTTTCCTCCCCAAGAAGCTCAAAGACGAACCCCCTCTTCACACAGAAACTCCCCGCAGCATCTGCACGGCCGCCTCGCGCGAAAACTCATACACGGCCCTGGACAGCTCGCGCCCATGCCAGGGACCCAAGGTGGAACTCTGCAAAGGGGAGTCCTCGAACAGGCCAATGTCCTGCTCGCACTGCGTTCCCGACACGGGCAGCGTGCCGTTCTGGAAATAGGCCCGGATGTGCTGGGCCGTACAGGTCGACGGCGCGGCAATGGAGGCGTGCTATTTGTTCCGCGGAGCCGCCGTCGTCGCAACATCAAAGTGTCAGCAAGAGGGCAAGACGAGTGCAAATGGCACGTCTAGTAGGAGGGATGGGAATGGGGGGGGGCTTATGGGGACCGTACGCCAAAAGACTTTTGCACCAAGACAGACGAGCTGGGGAAGTGGGCAGAGTTGTTATAAGTGCTTTCCAGTGGCGTCACGTTGTCGCCTGTGTTGCCGATAAAGAGGATGGGAAAGGCTGTGTCGGCCTTGATGTCGTCTGCCCGCATATGCGTCACCGTGGAAAAGAGGGCCATCGCCGTCAGCGCATAGACTCTTCCAGGGACACGTCTCTTCAAACCAAGAGCCGCTCACCTTTGCTGAAGCGCCACCGGGGCTCGACGGAGCGACCGGCATAGCCCGCGCCGAAATCCGCATGAGCCGCGCCCAGCCAGCGGCTGCTTTCCCTGAGGTACGCGACGTAGTCCTCAAACTCCTCAAGCGAGCGCGGCCCCTGCGAGTCGGAGCTCATGATGGCCGAGAAGGCGTCGGGCTCAGACGCAATCTCCCGCGGCATCGCAGCCGGCGTGTCGCCCTGCGAGCACACGGGGTTCGCCTCGGGCGGTCCGTTGCCCTGTCCCACCGCCGCGCGGAGCACATCGTAGAAGCGCGGCCCGTCGCCGGCCTCGAGCGCGGCGTATCCGCGCGCCATGATCTCGAAGAAGAAGGAGGGCGAGTAGACGACGGCGCGTGTCAGTCGCTGCAGCTTGGAGTAGGTGATGCGCTGTGGCATGTCGGGCCCGCTCTCGCGCGACCACGCCGGGACCAGCACTGGGCGCTTCTTGAGGCTGGCCAGCAGGTTGGCGCGCCGCTGCTCGATGGCCTTGGCGCTCGGGGCCCAGAGGGCGCATGCCTCGGGGCCGGCGGCATGGCAGGCGCTGTCAAAGGCGTCTAGGATGCTGTCGGCGTCGCGGAGAAAGTTGTGGAGCCCCCGGCCGAAATACTCGCCGTAGTCCACGTTGCCTGGATACGGTTTCAGAGCCGGACTCAGGCGAGGTGGAAGCCAGGGAGAGGCCTTCGGAGCACCACCTACCGTCGCTCACAAGCCGCTCCACGCGGTCGGGATACAGCCCTGCGAACACGCCGCCCAGGGCTGTGCCATAGCTGATGCCCCAGTAGCGGAGCTTGGGGTGCCCCGTCTTGTCGAGGATCTCGAGCATGTCCCGGGCGTGGTGCGGCGTGCTGAGGTGCTGCAGGAGCTTGGTCCCGTTGAGTGCGGCTTCGCAGGCGCCGGCCCAGGCGACGGACCGGGAGAAGGCGTCGTACACCAGCCCTTGCCGCTCGTCAACGACGCCCGTGTCCTGCAGCTCCCACATCTGCCTTCGCAGCGCGTTGCCCCAGCACTCGACGCGGGGAGTGGAAACGCCGACTGCGGGAGTCCAAGGTCAGGCTCAGGAGGTCCCTCGTGTCAAGTGAAAGGGTGCGCATCAGTTACCTCCCCGCGGGTCCCACGAGATGATGTCCTGTTTCGCCCTTAGTTCCGCATGTCCCGCTCGGTCACTGGACTCGGTGTTTTCTCTCACCTGGTTATCCCCGACAATGATCTGCAGCGCACGCCCAAGGGTTTTCAAGAAGTCAACCCCCGAGCCGCCCGGCCCCTAACGATAGAGCATCAGTACGAGAACCACATGATAAGACCATGGCATCCATGCCGGTTGGTTAGAGAGGGGAGACCAACGCCCGGATTCGCAAAGACGGGTGGCAGCGGGTTCTCCTTGGACCTGGCCGGCAGCTTCATCACACCGAGAGTGACTCGTTCGCTGTTGGACGAGTCTTGCCAGTCCATGGGCACCTGTACAGGCCTCATGAGCCAGGAGGACGCTAAAACGAGAGGCCGATACATGGCCTACATCTAGCCTGGCGCACTCAAAGGCACCCCCGTAGCACTTGTTCCATTGCAGCGAACGATCCGGCCGGAGCTGCTCCGGCAAGTCAGCACGGTTGATTCTTGCTACATTGAGGGCCGCGGGGGCTCCTCACATCTCTCCAGTTCCATGATGGGGGTGTCTGGGAGCTATCGTTGCGCCCAAAGAGGTTGACTTGCAAAGGCTGGAGTTTGTCGCAGACGGAGACGGTGGCTATCAGCCCGAGAATCGCGATGAGAGGTGCCTTGATGCTACGACTGAATACTCTGGACTGCCGCGGCGAATGCGATACCCGTGAGCCACCTTCCCCAGACATGGTTGAACAGCCGTCTTGCCGGTGAAGACTGGCGATTTAAGACTTGAGGCCGCAGGGTAGTCGTGGTGAAACTAGGAAGTGGTATATTTGCGCCGTGTGCCGCAACACGAAGGAGGGCGCGTGAGCTTTTTCAGTTGGCTTCTGCAAATAGGCAGCACGGCGGGAGAAGAGTACGTAGCCGCAGCAGCCAAAAAGTGTGCCTGATCGTCGTCACTCTCCGAGCCCCATCTCACACCGCTCATCCTTGCATGCCTCTCCGGACCCGGCATGTACAACATGGGATACGTCTACCCGAGGAAGGATGCGAAGGAAGCCCATCGCCAGTCTCAGGTGCCCGAGCAGCGAGCCAATCTCCTCGGTCCGAACCTCGAAAGGGCATCCAAACTCGCACGGGAGTGGTCGGACAAGGATCACGATAGTAGTGCGTTGATGATATGTGGGGCAAGCACTGCGTGCTGCAGCCTGCATGCACTGCCATCACGAGGAGGTGGCAGAGACGGTTTGCGGCCGACGGAACCCAAGAAGCTGCCGTCAGTCGTCCATACCGCTTGGTCGGCCAAGTTGGATTCCCGTGGGAGCGAGGGTCAGACTTCTGGTGCCTCGTAGGGAACAAATGCGCGTCTCATCAGCGCTTCTCATCAGCCATTCCATGATCCGTAGAGCAGCCGAGCATCGCAGATTCTAGATAGAGTGGGCGACTGTCGATCGTTTGTATGTAGAAGTTCTGTTGGAGCTTGGGGGCGGCCGGTTCGTCCCGCTCGACTAGACTCCACAAAGGCTCGGTTCGTCGGGGTCGGAACAATAATCCCCCGCTTAATCTCTCTCTCCCGCGCAAAATTTCCGAATCGCCGTTGACAGAAGGAGGCCATCACCAGCAAGCCAACCCTTTTCGCAACCCCCATCAACCATGGCCTCAGTCTTTGCATGGGGCGCCGGCGCCGCTGCCGCTGCCTTTCTGGTTCGTCCCTCCGCCATCTCCAGCGACGTCCCTCCCAGCCATGACTAACCCAAAGGCATCTACAGGGCCGCGCCGGCCTCGTCGCATGGCGGCGCTCTCGCGGGGGCGTCGGCGCCATGGGCAAGGCCTTCTACAAGGGCGGCTTCGAGCCCAAGATGAACAAGAAGGAGGCCTCCCTCATCCTGTCTCTCAAGTAAGCAACAGCCTCCAACCTCGATGACCAACAGGAAACCGCCCCCGGGACATCGCTGACACGGCTCCAGTGAGCGCGCCATTACAAAGGAAAAGGTCCGCAAGGCTCACCGCACCCTCATGCTGCTCAACCACCCCGACCGAGGAGGCAGTCCCTATCTGGCCACAAAAGTCAACGAGGCCAAGGAGTTTTTGGACAAGCAGTCCTAGGTCCCCCGCGCGCAGCCGCTAGCCAAGGCTCCTCTGCCTGTATACATACTGCGATGCGCTCACGTTCCAAGACCGCCCCTCGATCCTCCTCGACCGCTTTAGACACAAGTTTCATCAACACGACTGGGCGGTTCGGTCGCGCGAGTCTCCTGTACAACATGTCTTTACATAGCGATGGCGTTTGTTGGCTTTATTGGGGGGCTAGCTAGAGCAAGACGACTGAAACAGGTCCGGTCATTCCATAAATACAAGGGCCCTCGGAGGCGCCCGCTCTCTCCTCGATTCCGACACTTGACAGCTCAACTGCCTGCACCGCCCCTCGGGTTTTCAGCCCAAAGGGCGGGCACATATTCCTCTCCTCTTCCCTTGGCCTCGTCCTTGCGCACTTGCTCCACGGCCAAGCCGACCATCCCGCGCATGGTGAACACCGCGTCGTTGCCCGCATTGTGCAGGTTTGCCGATCTGATGCCGAGGTCGGAGAGCACTGCGCACAGCCCTCTGCCGTCGTCGCAGCCACGCCATGCCCGGTGCAACTCCTTGGTATCAATGTCGCCCGCCATGCCTGCCAGATCGTGGACTTCAAGGCCGATCTGGGAAAGATAGCGAACGTCTTGCTTCGCGTCGTGGGCAACAAAGATGAGTTCTCTTTTCCCACCAATGTATGGCTCCAGAATCGACATGATGGCATTAACCAGTTCTTTCTGCGACGGAAACGTGCTCGCGCTACAGGCTCTCCGTCAACATGCATGCGAACACTCGGAGCGGCATTCCTAATCTTACCCGAAGTCAAAGGCATCAGGACAGCCCGCAATATATCGATGGTTTGTGACCCCAGAGTACTCCTTGGTCCGAAGGTGATAGGCCTTGATGAACTGCCACCAGTCGGAACCACTCGGGCCTGGCGGGACATTGCCAATGTCGTTGGCGTCCAGAATGGCGATGCCTACTTCGGAAACAGGATGAGGTGCCACCTCGAGTGCCTCGAGATCCATGCCGACAAAGACTGCTCGAGGGCCGCCGCTGACTTCTTTGAGCCCAAGAAGAGTCTGTGCCTGCTTCATCATCCCTTGCCTGTCCAGGATCCTCTGCTTCGCTCTCTCCAGTGCTTTCTGCTTTTTGTCAGGGTTGCTTGTCTCCATAGCCATCCTCTCAAACGCGAAGACGAAGGTGTTTTGCTCCGCATGGGATGCCTCGTTGAACCCCTGAATGTCGGCGCCAGAGATGGCCGGTCGGGAGATACGTTCCAGGTCCTCCTCGTGGTCCGAGTGCGTCAGGTATCGAGGCTTGGGGACGCCTCCGCTGCCAAATTTGAGACGGAACTTGGTGCTATTAATCCCAGGTGGGATCGTGAGCGCCGTGTTGAGCTCTTTGTTGAGCTGTCGGAGAAAGTCCTCGAACTGGACCGTTGGCACCAGCAGGTGTGCCGGTTCCTTGGGGTTCCGGGGGTCGTGCAGGTAGAAGCTGGCAGGGTCAGCAACGCACCCGCAAGTGATTCTCTAGACTCCTCTCACAAGTCCCAGCTGTTTTCCTCAAGGATACTGTCGAAAAATGGCCTAACCTTGCACCCTGTTAGCTCGGGATCGGCACGTCAAGGGTTTGCTTTGCACGTCGTACGCGAGGCTTGTTTGCTTTCCCGATAAACATGGTCGGGTACGCAATGAGGGTCTTCCATGGGCAAAATGCGACGTGGTCGTCCACTGTCTCGCCGACACGAAGCGTGGAGCAGTCGAGATTGAAGCTGACCGGAGGCGCTACCTGGAAAGGCGGAGGAGGATTCTTCGTCTTCTCGTTCGGCGGGTCTCGGTTCCAAGCGTTGTTTGCCGCGGTCGACCACTCGTCCTTTGACTGCCACGTCTCCCAGCTCGGTTCGTCTTTGTTCTCCATGGTCGCTGTCTCACGAGCTTCCTCGAGCAGGTCTGAAGGGTCGCCAAGACTGACTTTCTTGCCCAAGACTTCCTGCAGCAGGGCCAGCTGCGCGGCTAAGTCACCGTCAGACATGATATGGCGAGGGCAAAAGTGAGGCAGCAGAAAGGGCTGGGGTGCAAACCCGGTCAAAGTGGTGCCGTGAGGGTGAGGTGGCAAAAGGGAAGAAATAGTCGAGGGTGGGAGAAGTTTCTGGTCGGAGTGTGTATTTTTTACCTGCCATGAGGCTTCCGCACCTCAGGCCGCCACTTTGGCCTTGGGCTTTGCCGAACTGCTTTGTTTTCGAGCCCCAGCGCAAACGCTCCCCGGGCCGGATACAGACGCTTTTCAACACCTTGCCTAGACTACACGAGCCCCTTACGTTCCCTCTGCGTTTATTCGCAAGCCGTACGTGGATCTACATAAGCACAACACTGTGCTGGAGCAAAGAGAAGCTCAACTCGCCTATCTTGACCTGTAAAACTGTTTGCCGCGTCAGTAATCGATCGAGATGCATGGCCAAAGAACTCACCTCTTCTGCCTGCTCAGGCGAGACATCAGATACCTCTGACTGGTCTTTGTCAATCAGCCCGAGCTTCGACCACCGTATCACGAACCAAAAGTCTCTCCGGTCTCCGCCAAGCGCCCCGGACAACAGTCCCTTCTTCAAGTTGCGCACGAACGAGTTGTACACTCCGGGCTCTTCCAGGTTCGTCAGCTCCTCCCGCATGGCCCCGATGCACTCCACCGCCTGGGCGTACTTGCTGTCGCCAAAGCTGTCTGTGACGAGCGACCGCACAATGGTGCCCATCTGTTTTGCCGCATCTTCAATCTCGCCAATCTCCTCGGTCGAGGCTAACGCCCGTTTGAAGTCTGGGATAGGGTTTTCTCGAGACACCTGGCCTTTCATCTCCTCACCGAGCAGCGCGTCGACATCCAGCCCCGAGATGGGCTTGACGGCCTCTCTACGGCGTCGGCCCTTGGCTTTCGGTGGCACTTTGAGCAAATCAGCATGGGAGCAATAGAAATAACAGTTGGGTTCTTTTCTCACCCTTCTTCACTTCGGCCACCCTGATCAAGGCATCTATCCTGCTCTGAACCCGCTCGACCAGATCCTTGGGCGGAGAGGAAAACTGGAGCAGCGCACTCGGGGTTTCGGGAATCGGCTTCTCAGGGTGCACGGCGCGCACCCTGACCGCGTGGTTGATACGGTGGATCGACGGGTTGTACGTTTGGTCGATCGACGCGTACTCGGCGGAGCCCCTAACGCGAGTTAGAGCGACGAGGTCATCAGGGTGGTAGTCACGATTTGCACGTACATTTCTCCGTCTATACCGTACGTGGAGAGGTCCATGGCGTCTACGTAGTCGCTCATGGCCTCGTTCAACTCGTCGGAAGGCAACAAGCGGTGCTTGGTGAGCGTTTGGCCGCTGACCGTTACGACCCTGTCGAGCGGCGGAAACCGATAGCTACGGAGGTCTTCTGCGAACGGCAGAGGAACGTCGTACAGACACTCCAGGCCGGGCTCAATGTGCGGTGCCAACAGCACAAGCAAGGGCTCTTTGCCATCTTTGGCGACGAGGCGAGCGACGGCGAATGATTCCAGTTCCATGAGCGCCCAGATAAGAGAAGACATTGCCAGCTCCGACTTTGCGTCATTTCGTCGCGCGTGAGTGATGCATGCTTCGCCCATGCTAAGAAATGGCTCATACTGAGCACGTGGTCAGCGCTGTTCTAGCGAGGAGGAGTTCGGCGCCTACCTTGTCGCAGGGGATGAACCCGATGATGGCGAATGACTTTTGTGTTTCGAGCTTGGTGATGTTGTGCTCGGATTCGCTGATGTGCACCGCCGTCCTTCCGTACTCGTAACCCTTGGCGAGCGTCTCGAACTCGACATCTCGCTTGCCGCCGGGGGCATTGGGATCGTTGACCTTGTATGCCCGAGCTTGCTTCACAGCGGAAAACAAGGCTCCGTCCGTGGCCTCGTCTTCGAGCGTCTGGGTTGATTGGGTGCCCGTAGCCTGCTCGGATTTGAAAACCACCGTGCTGGCGGCCAAGGGTCGCGCAAGATGCGTTTCAAAGTACCTCTCCACGTTGATGTTGACCGCGGCAGGGAGCTTTTCGGCATCTCCGAGAATGAGGGGGCCCTCGTAGGTCTTGAAAGGCTTGACGGCCTTGACTCGGGGCGTGTTGAGCTCATCGATTGCCTCGGCCATGGTGGCGAAAATTCCGCCTTCGCACGCATCGGCCAAATTCCTCAGCGTCGCTTCATTTGCGGCCTATCAAGAATGTTTATTATCGCAGCCTAGAGTGAGTTCATTCGGGCCGCATACCTTGGTTGGCGGTTTGTCCTCCTCTTTGAAGCCGTACTCTGGATCGTCGAAGTCCACACCCCTTGACCGTCAGCTAGACCAGAGCAGCCGCGGGGCGACTGGAACTTACAGTATAGTCAGCTGTATCCTGGAGTCATTCATCTTCCTGGCTATATCGCCCATGTCATCGGCATCCAGACTCCCCTGGCCATCGGTGACCAGGATGACCTTGCGGATCCACTTGAGTTTCTTGGTGAATGTGTCAATCATATCGACGGCCACGACAATGGCTGATATCGCGTCGCCTGACCCAGTGCTACTCGGGACGACGGATGTACGGAGAGGCCTGAGGTTCGACATGGTCATCTGGCCGAGCTCTTGTAAGACCGAGATATTGTCGTATCCGTCGTCTTCCTGCAGCTTGTTGTTTGTCTCGTCGGTCCTCAGGCCGACGATGCCGACGCACAACGTTTTGCGGTTTGCGGCCACGATATCGGTGATTTTGTCCCATATATAGCGCATACTCCAGTCCAGATCCGACTCGGTGCGGCCGCCATTCGTCCTGGCCATGGACGCGCCAAGGTCCAGAATGAAGACTGTCGCTTCCTTGTCCGCCATGTTGAGCAGTCAACGAGCCACAGGGGGGTCGGAGCGAGGAAATTCAATGAATACTGTAGAATTTCATTCTGGCAGACCAGATCCCCGTGTCAAAAAGGACGTGAGTCAGGGAGGCAGACGGTGTTCACGACGCTGGCCAGAGTAGGCAGAAATCGTCGCAAGCTGAGGAGACTCGGCCACGGCTTAACGCGGTTCGGTCGCGAGGTCACGTGACTGAGCCACTCCTCTTCGTGACCTCATCGCTGCAGCGCAGCTCCACAGAGCCCACTCTCCCTCAGTTCATCTACCGGTGCTTTGATCAATCGCGCTCACGCAGAGGGACAAGATGGCTGAGTCGATCATGTTTTCAGTGGCCCCGTACCACATCATCTCGTATGTACATTGGCTGTCGAGGTGCATCTGGCCTATCTGACCGGCGTCCTAGTTACGGGACCTTGCTGGGGACCTCGTTCTTCCACGTACGTGCTCGCCTTGGGATACTTCACCATGCAGGCTCGAGAGATGCTAACGCATTGAATGCAAGTCATTCGTCAATGGCCCTGTCATGTACAAGACGATTGACAGGCCGGCCTTCTCAGCCGCCCAGAAGGGGCTCTTCCCGATTTACTTTAGCATGCAAACCGTCCTCCCGGCAGTCCTCGCCTTGACGTTTCCGGGCAGCACGCTGGCTGGCGTCCCGTCGAGCATCTCCGGCCTCTTGGACGGATCCAATCGATGGAGCTCGCTCGCCCCCATAGCCATCATGTTTCTGGGCGGCCTGACCAATCTCGTCGTGTTGCTGCCAGCCACTCTCAAGGTCATGAAAGAGCGACGAGGTCAAGGTGCCATCTTGTCCGCTTCAGCATTATTTTCACATGACAGCTAACAGTGAGTGGCAGTCAAACGAGATGGGAAGGAATGGTACGAGCAGGGACCCCATTCGGAAGAGATGCGTGCCCTGAACAAGCGATTCGGGATGCTGCACGGGATCTCTTCCCTCATCAATCTCGCGACATTGTTCTCGGCACTCGCTTATGGCTTCACCATAGGCGCACGCGTACAGACCATGGCGAATGGGCTTGGTTGAGTGCGCGCAGCACATGTGCACAGATTTTGTTTGTTCTTCATGTTGGCATAACTCACTCTATTTGGAACAATAGCACATCCTCTTGTTACCGACGACCGGCCACGCTCACATAGCTCATCCTCGCTCCGCCAGTGCCAAAGATACCGCGATGGGCACATCCAAGTACCCCGCTGCTTGGTCGAGCAGTCGTCTCAATCCTGCAGCGAGCGAGACAACCTTGCCGCTTGGTCGTCGAGGATGTCGGCAATCAGGGACAACCATTTCTTTTCATCTTCATTCCACTCCCGGGCACCCTCCACGTTTTTGTGCTGATTGTCGGGAGACGGTTTCGACTCCGATCCGCCCTTGGAGGACTGGCGCGAGTCCGGGACAATGTTCTTGTTGGATGTGTCGCTGGCGCGGCTTTCTGTGCATGCGACAGACTTGTCGGCTGCTGAGCTGGCCGACGCAGTGCCGCTGGGAGTGGGAGAAGCCATGGAGGACTGTGGATATGAGGAGATTGAAGTGCGCAATCCAGAAAAAGCTCAAGTGAGAAGACGTTAAACCTCATACAAGCGCCTGTGATGCGGAATCTGACTCGACGGGGCGCCGGCAACGCTCCATCTTAAATAGCAATAAGCCTCTGTGCTGTTTGCTGGGATCCCTTTGTGCGATTAAGCTCGAAAGAAGCAACAACAATCCCAAGGGCGAGCCGAGATGAAAAGCAGTTTCCACACTGGAGCTCGCATTCGCATTCGCTTAGCCGGAGCGCGCTACAAACTAATTACCCGCTATACTGGTTCGAGCCAACGCCAGTGTCGTCGAGGTCTGGCTAATCAGGACGTCGACGAGGAAATTATTTACTCGGTGGCCACGCTACCCAACGCCATGCGTGGTAGTGGGAGATTCGATGACGGCCATCTCTGCTCGCGGAATCGGCGCGATGCGTCTTGGCCATGAGGGGGGATGAAACGGAGTGACGACGAATCATGACTAATCAGTCATGAACACGAGACCTCACTCGTGAAGCTCACCCCCGGACGGACATCTCGGAGGAACAACCCGAGCAAAGGAGACATGGCGGCCCCCCCCAAGTGTCTCACCGGCGACAGCGCCGCCATCAACGACTTCATCGACAGGTTTGACGTGAGTGCTCTGCCCAGCCACGCGTCAGTACGCACGCTCACACTCTGTTCTCCAGACCTTCCTGTTCGACTGCGATGGCGAGTCTCCACCCACCTCGTCTCTTTGCCGAGTGCGGCTGACACGGGGCAGGTGTCTTATGGTCTGGCGATCATGTCTTTGAAGGTGTCCCAGAGACGCTGGAGCTCCTCCGCTCAAAAGGTTAAATTGCTCACCACCAAAGTCGGACGCATACAGTCGTGCTCACCTGTCCAAGGCAAGAGAATCGTCTTCGTGACAAACAACTCGACAAAGTCCCGCCAAGAGTACGTCAAGAAACTCAACGGCCTCGGCATCCCGAGTGATGTCGAGGACGTCTTCGGCTCCGCCTACTCGTCCGCCGTCTATATCTCCCGCATCCTCAAGCTGCCACCCGGCAAGAACAAGGTGTTTGTCATTGGCGAGGCCGGCGTCGAGACCGAGCTCGTCTCGGAAGGCGTGCCATTCATCGGCGGCACCGACCAGGACTTGCGCAGAGACATTACCCCCGCCGACTTTGAGGGCATCGCAGACGGCTCACTCCTGGACCCGGAAGTCGGTGTCGTCCTGTGCGGGCTCGATTTCCACATCAACTACCTGAAGCTTGCACATGGCCTGCACTACCTCCGACGCGGGGCCAAGTTTCTGGCAACCAACATCGACTCGACCCTCCCGATGCACCACGACATCTTCCTCGGTGCGGGCTCTGTCATGGTGCCCCTCGCGAATGCGTCTGGCCAAAAGCCGCTCGAGCTCGGGAAACCGAGCCAGGCAATGATGGATGCCATCGAGGGCAAGTTTCAGCTTGAGCGCTCCAGGACGTGCATGGTTGGCGACAGGCTCAATACAGACATCAAGTTCGGCATTCAAGGCAAGCTGGGCGGGACCCTTCATGTGCAAACCGGAGTGGACAAGAAGCAGGACTGGGAAAAGGCGGACGCCGTCGCCGTGCCTTCTTTCTACGCCGATAAGCTAAGTGACCTGAGACAGGCTGTGTTGAAGAAGTAATTCAACTAGACGATGATAGACGCTAGATTTGGATAGACAGGATCATGAGCTGCACGCACGCCCGCTCTTCTAGCATCCTTTGACTGCGAGCGAACATACAGACGAACTCGCACTTTGTGGAGTTTCGCCCCGAACGCGCTGCAAGCAGCTGATCTACTTTTGCTTCTGCTTGGCCAGGTCGCTCGCTTTGATGACCTTTTGCTTGCGTGGTGTTGTCTTGTAGCCCCCAAAGGACGTTGGCATGAACATGCCAACCTGCTTCTGATAATCTTTGTACTCGGGATACTTGCCGGCCGTAATCAGTTCCGTCAGGCACGTAGAGCCCTGGAAGAGAAGGATCAAGCTACCGGAGCCGATAAAGGTCCAGTTGTAAAGAGAATTACTGGCATAGCAGCTCCAATGATACAAGACAAACCAAATGGCCTGTTCTGCGAAAAAGTTGGGGTGCCTGCTGTAGGCCCACAGGCCCGAGGTGACGAAACCCCGATCGAGGTCTGCCTGGTTCCAGCCCCTGGGCAGCTTTGCGTCCTTTTGGTACTGGTGCTTTGCGGTCTGATATGCTGCGAGAGGCGTCAGCACTGAGCAGTACAGTAGCAACCACAGATGGGCGAGAACATACTCCACTGCTGTCCGTCGCTGAACCACTCGCTCAAGACAAGCAACAGCTCGATGGAGCCGTACGCAACGTCGGCCGCCGTGATATTGGGCTCAAACCGCGTCGAGAGCAGGATGACGTAAGCGGGGAGGCAAGAGATGCCAAAGAGCAGCACGCTTTGGATGAATGAGATGAATGTCACGTTGAGGAGGAAGAAGATGAATCCCGGGACTTTGCTCTTGACGATTTCCCTGCCGATTGGTGTTAGCTTGGCAGGCTGCGACAGGCAACGCAGGGGGCGCAGTCTCACCATCTGTAGTCCTCGGAGCCTTTCTGGTAGCCACCCTTGCGCCAGTAGTTGAAGGTCAAGCGACACTATCACCGTAAGGTCAGTATCATTCTGTATTCAAGAGCACAACGGGGCCCTTCGTACACTCCAGAGGGTGGTGCAAGCGGCAACAAGGTCGATGCGACTATGAGGCAGTCCGGCGAGACGCGCCCAGACCGCTAGATGGGCAATGTAAAGGTTGGGCAGAAAGCTCCACATGCGGTCGACCTGGGAATAGTTGCGGTTCGCTTCGGAGACGACGAGAAAAACGCCGCCGAGGAAGATGGACGCTGCAATGGCAGACATGAGCGGGTTGGTGTCGACGTAGAGCTGCATCAAGCCATCGAGGCTCCGGACGGCGGCCAAGCGCGCCGGCAACGCATAGAGCTGGGGTAGGAAGGGCTCGACTGTCAATGCGTAATCGCTGCAGTCTCGAAGAGACTTGAGGGCCGGAAGAAGCATCGTGAAGGCGGCTTGATGGTTGTTGAGGAGAAAAGTCGGAGAGCCGCAGCGACGAGCAAGCAAAAGTGACGCAGCGTCATACATTTCGTTGGTACTACGTATTCGTGCCTCAGCACGTACCAGCGCAAAGCTGTTTGGCTGTTGTCAGAGCGGTTATTCTGCGGCCTGCCTAATGGGGCAATACATGAGGATTAGAGGCTGAAATTAATTATGCACTCCGACTTCGACGACGTTATCAACTATCGGTCCGACAGACTTGACTCTGTCTACTAATAGCCTCTTGAGGGCTCATGCGTTGTAACTTATAGTATGTATGATCTGGGGGTAGACTTTAATTAATTACCATCCCTTTGGCAGTGGAGGAGGGGCAAGGACGTCACAGGGCCCAGAGCAGGTATCAGGTACGTAGCGATGCATGGCTAAGCAGATTAGCGTTAACGGGGGATGCTAGGTTAGGTAATTAGTTGATGCGGGGGATCCCGTCCCTCTTAGTCAGCCGCACCCACCTATTTAGGAGCCCACTAATTAATAAGTCGTGAGAGATTCTCTCCTCCTACCCGTGCCACGCCCCACTTTATTTGGAATTCGCAAGCTCCCACCTCCTAAAGTTGGTGCTCACCACCAGTATCCCCACACCACCGGAATACCCAGAATTTCGACTCCCCGACTTCAGCATCCCTATATCTTAACCAATTCACGATCTCGTCGATAGCCGAAATGGAAGCACGTGTACAAAACGCTCTTCGATATATTGAAAATTTTCCCGGTGCTAAAGTCGCAACCGTAGCGCGAGAATTCGGTGTAACACGTGATCGATTGCGATACCGTCTTCAAGGCCGACCTCCTAAAACTGGCCAGCGAGCTAGAAATACGAGGCTTTCCGAACCAGAAGAGAAGGCCCTATGTCGCTATATCGATCGTTTGGATAATATAAACCTTGCGGTACGCGTCGAGTTCGTTACTGACGCGGCAAACTGTATCTTGCGCGAGCGGTCTAGCCAGCGCGACGCTCCTACCGTGGGGCCAAACTGGACTTCTCGCTTCTTAAAGCGTCACGGCTACTTCAAAAAGCGCCAAAAAAGGCTTCAAGCAGAGCGCCAAGTCTCCGAGAATCTTACACGAGTTAACCAGTATTTCCAGCATCTTCGGCAGGTTATCCAAGACAATGGTATACCTCCTGAGGATATCTGGAATATGGACGAGACTGGTTTTCGCATCGGGGTTGGAAAAGACCAGCTGATTGTGACAAAACGGAGGAGAGCTCATTATTTTGGCATTCCTGAGAATAGGGAATCCGCTACTGCGATCGAAGCTATCTCGGCGAATGGGGAGGTTGTTCCGGCTTTTTTGATACTCGCTGGCCAGATGCACATGGCTTCATGGTATCAAATACCTGAGCTAGATCCTGACACAGTTATTCGACCCACGCCTACTGGTTACTCAAACGACGTGATTAGTCTGGAGTGGCTCCAGCATTTTGACAAGCACTCGGAAAAAAGCTCAAGAAGCTCGAAGCGACTTCTAATTCTTGATGGTCATGGCTCTCACCATACCAGGCAGTTCATTGAATACTGCGACAACCACAATATTATTCCCTTCGGCATGCCGCCTAATCTCACGCATGCACTTCAGCCTTTGGACGTTGTCGTTTTCCAGCCCCTAAAGCACTATCACGCCAAGGCTTTAGATGTCATGGTTCGAGATGGCCTCGTCAACATAACCAAGCTTGAGTTTCTCTCCTGCATTCAACAAGTACGATTGCATGCTTTCAAGGAGAGTACTATACGCTCCGCATTTCGCAAGACAGGAATCTTCCCATTCAATCCACAAGTAGTACTTCAATGTTTGGAAGCTCGTCAAGCCACGACACCCACACCTCCTCCCAATTCAGGACCACACTCCTCACCTTTCGAGACACCATTGACTCTACGACAAATAAACAAGGTAGCGGACAAATTAGATCTCGTCCTTGAAGACGATAAAGCCTGGATCCCGACTTTTCTCACGATCTCAGTCGATTTATTCGAGGATCGCTATCTCTGGCGACTGAGCTCGTGCAGACTAAAGGGACTTGGGACGAACCAAAATGGCGGAGCGGATCCAAAACAACGTAAGGCTATGAAGAATATACAGTTACAATCAGGAGGAGTATTGTCAGTGGCCCAAGGACGGGAAATGGTGCAACAAAGGGAGATGATCAGATTGCTAAAGCAAGGAAGGTAGTAGAAGACGCGGAGAAAAGGCGCATAACGCACGCAAGCGATGGTTTGAGGAAGCAGCAAAAAGGCACGCCAATGGAGGGTTCAGGAAGGTTAGAACGAGTGGAAGTACGCGATTCTGAGCGTGGTACGCGGTGGTTGAAGCGATTCTAGGTCGGGGAGTCGAAATTCTGGGTATTCCGGTGGTGTGGGGATACTGGTGGTGAGCACCAACTTTAGGAGGTGGGAGCTTGCGAATTCCAAATAAAGTGGGGCGTGGCACGGGTAGTTAGGTAGCTCATTCATGCTCTTCTCTAGCCTCTTCTGTCTCTTTCTCCGTAGTAATGGATCGCGTACATACCTACCTACCTAGCGACATGTATCGGCAAGGCTACTGGATACTTGCTGTACGGTAGAGAGTACAAGAAGATGAAAGTATTGAGAATGGTGCGACATTGTCATTGACTCATTAGATGGTATCTGTCAAGCTGGTGAAATACCGCTACACCATGCAAAATAGGGGGCCACCCCATTGGAGGTGTTACTAACGCGTATTATAAGTCCTTTATCTGCTTTGACAGTATCCCTGCGAACAGCCTGCTTGCTCCTCCTCCACTGCCAAAGGGATGCAAATGAGAAACACCACAGTAACAAATTCATAAAGACTGTATGCCGATCGGCTCTTCTCCAGTCAATCCGCACTCCTGCAATCTCTTCGCCCCTTTCGCAAGATGATCTGGATTCAAGGTAGCGACTCCGAGCTATGTACCCGCGGAGCGAACGTTTCCAACCCGCACAACCATATAAGAGCATAAGATGGCCATGACCTGTCACCATGGTGTACCTCTGCTGCTGGCGGAGTCTGCCTTTGGAGGTCATATAACCATAGAAGCTTCAGAGACCACTGAAGGCATGCCCAGAACATTTCGTGCATCCCTACCCGCCATCTTTGCGCCGGATGGACAAGAAATCCGGGCTCAGGTATCCAGTGGGGGAATGAACGCCGATGGACGAGGTAAAAGATCTGATGTCGGTCGTCATTAGTGCCAAAGTTGACTGGGAGGGTAAGAGAGAGGGTGTGTGTGTGTGAGCATGTCGTACCGTTTCTGCGATGTCTGCCAACGGTGTTGCCAGGAACAGCAGCATGGCTGCGCAGCCCTAGTTGCCCTGTACATTGCCCAGGATGATTTGCCAGATGGACATGCACGAGACACCAAGGCCCCATCCGACGAGGGCCGTGATGCTAAACAGGACAAGACGAATAAAGGCGTCCATGTACATCATTCGCAGATCGTTGGCCAAGCGAAATGGCCGTATGTGTGGCGTGCGAGGGCTCGACACTATAAAATATGGCTGCAACTCACGTCTCTACTGGGTGTTAGCACAGATTAACAAGACATGCAGGGCTCAGACTTACGTTTTGTCTGACGGGCTCGACGAGTCCGAGCACCGTAAAGGCCAAGAGCACATGGACCGCCCATTCGATGCGCTCCAAGTCGACGTGCGGCACTTGAAAGTGTCGCGTGGCTGCGCCCAGCGAGACGAGGAGGCACCCCGTGCTGACGAGCCGGACGAGGCGCGGCGGCTGTCGATAAGGACCATCCCAAATCTGGAGGGCGGCGTCAGATCCTGCCAGGACCAGGACGTTGTCCAGGATTTCGCGTCGCAGGCCGAGCCCGGAAACAAACCCGTGATATGAGACTACTGCGGCGGCGGAGATGGCCCAACACTGGGCGTGGTACGTGGCCGAGAGCATTTGCGTCGATATAGAGAGGCAGACTTGCTTTGGTGTCGGCAGAGAGATTCTGTTCTTTGGGGGAAGAGGGGATGTGATGAAGAAAAGGGGCGCGGAAGGGGAAAATCAGCACTTTCCCTTCAACATCAAGGGTGCGTGGGTGGCGTTGCAAAAACCTAGCAACGCCACATGACATCTAGAAAGATGTTTTTGTCGACTGCGAAGCTTTCGTGAGCCTCTTTCTTGGTGCGTTTGATGTGCCACCCAAGCTCGGGTACATGTATGGGAAGGGGTGTGCCACCTTCAAAGGATGCTGACTGAAGATGGTGCACCGTCTCTTCCTGCCTGGAACAGTCCTTTCTGCCCAGAAACGTCCCTCTCCTTGTCCCTCTCGCCTAGCTTAGCCTGTTCCTGCCTCAGCTATTCGGGGATTTACCTATGTAGGTACCTACCTACTTTGAGAGTATGAAGGCACCTGCAGTCGACGAGCCCTGAATCGTACGTTGGCAAAAGGCAGCCCAACACCCCCGCCCCCTTTCCTCGTATCCATGCTCTATTCAGGACAAGGGTATTGTCAAAAGGCATTAGGATGGTAGTAGTAGAAGAATGATGCGAAGCTCAACTTGAAAACCCCTAAAATTGGAACAAGGCAGGTGGAGCGGGAAGTTCGGGGGCGGTATATCATGTTGCCACGCTTCTCGTTATTCAAGCTGTTGGATTTTAGGGTGGATGAATGGCACGTCGTTGGATTAGCGGCTACTACCTAGGTATGATACCCACAGATGGCAGAGTATTCATGTTCTCACCCATCAGGTACGTGCGTGCATGCACCACCCGCCCCAATGGCCGTTGGCAGGCTTCTTTGATTGGTTCGACCTGTTTGGAGCGTTTTCCTTCAGACTGCCCCAAGGCTGTTTGTCACGATACATGGATGGGCAAGGTCTGGCCTCTGTCCTGTAATAGAAGTTATATATAAGACTTATGAAGAGCAATTTCTAGCTAATTAAAGAAGGGCCTAAGAAAAACCATTTACATAGTATAACTCGCTTTATAGATGTATTTTTAGCTTTTAAAAACAGAGTAAGGCAACTCGGGCTGCTCATAACCAACGTAAGCGTTGCTTTCCAAGCCAGGCATCAGCGTTGCCTTCCTGTCTTCATCCCTCTGTGAAGCTGTTGCACCAGGAGCGGCGCGCAGCGGACGGACTGGCAAACGCAGAGTTGCACTTGGCGGCAAGGGACACTTGACGCCCCTGTTAAAGAAGACTGATTTGTCCCGGGAGCCCCGAATTTACTTGGAGTGAGAGTCATTTAACCTCAGCATAAGAGCTTGTCTAACGTTCCATTATTCTCCAGGAGGTGTGTTGCTTTGGAACTATAGCTTGACAATGGCGAACGCGACAAATTTCTTCAAAGAGCCAGACAAGGCAGCCCGGCACAAGAAGTATAGTAAGGCCTAGCGGAGCCCCGGCCTTCACCGCTGCAATGCAAGAGATCATCAGTGGTTTGGTCAATCCCCTCTAGGCAGCAGACATACCTCTCCAGCGCCAAGTCAATGTCGCAGATTGTTGATGCAGGCCATTGGCTCCCAACCGTCGGATGGCCATCCTGGATAGCGTCGAGCTGGCAGAAAGCCGCCTTCAGGGCGTTTAGAATGCCTGCCGTGTGGTGGCGGGTAGGAATAAGACTGTGAGCGATGTCCCCGCGTGCAAATGGGCGTGCCACATCACCGGTTGTCCATCATTTTCATGATTTCCGCTTCCTCACCATCGCCCTCGACCCCGTTCTCCACCTGCAGGCCTCTCCTGCGCATCTCCTGCTCCACCGTCTGGCGCGTCAGCATGCGCTCGCCGAGCGGACCGAGTTCTTCTTTCCGCTTGCGCCACCATCCCTCCAGACTTCTCATGGCAACGACCAGGAAGCCGAGCTCTTCCCTGTCCACGTCAAAGACTTCCCACCACTCGCATTCTGGTAGCTTGGCCCCGAGGTCGCGCGCCGCGTTGTAGATGGCCGCCGTGGCCAGTGCGTGTGGCTGATGCGTCAGGTACAACATCTGGGGCGACAGGAGAGCCGTGTTGAGGTATTGGATGGTGCGTAGCGACACCTCGGATTTGGATTGGGAGAAAAAGTCGAGTGTCTGAAGGTAGGTAATGGCGAGTGGGTGTGGCAGCGAGACGTGAGCGTCAAAGGACAAGGTATGGAGGATGCGCGCCTCGAGGGCCAGCAGTCGATTGGAAAAGGAAAAGAAATCAGCCGCGGTCTGGTAGTACGACTCGGGATCGTCCGGCGGCGCTTCTCCAGCGCGCAAGAGTGGCGAGTCTCGAGATGAAAGGTAGGCATAGACGCACGAGACATCGCGAACCGATCGAGGCATCGGGCCCAGCTTGGCCACGAGGAAAAGCGCTGCGGCCGACGCATCCTGCATCTCGCGTTAGTCTCCCTGACATACCCGGGGGACCTAGCTTTGCAAACGTACACTAAACTCATGGGCCATAGGAGAGTCCACCAGCCAGTAGCGAGCGAGAATGACGCTTGCCTGGGCCGTGACGGACTGCGGGAGGCGCAGGAGCTGGCCGGCGGCCTGGGTGAGGCATTGCGTGGCGATGAAGACGGATTCTTGCAGGTCTGGAGGCAGTGACGAGAGCGACGCGCGAAGGTAGAGCTGCAATGTCGTCGCCAGCGGGTTGACGAGGTGCGACATGCTGCGATTGACCGCCATGGGCGCTGAAGCGAAGTTGTTTGAGAGAGTCGAAGTTTCGCTGAAGCTCCATGATTGGAGAGTTTCGTGCTAGATTATGTAATCCATTTGGTTTGGTGATGCCTTCATTCTTCATCACCCAACCCGGAGGCGCGGCATAGATGGCTCCTTAAAGAGCAATTTCATTGCCAAAAGTCTCCAAGAAATGTCCTGTGGCTTCTCGCCAAGTCCACAACACTATGCGTGACATCAAAAATGCAGTGACTCTGGGAATGGCTTAAATCTAGACTCATGGGACTAACGGGGGATCAAGGCCCGTCTACTCGATTTCTCTCCACGGACCAAGCGGCTCCGTATATCCCTTGGTGCCCTCGTCTGCTTAGAGACCTGAGCAGGACTTCCAGGTCCTCGATAGCCCGGACATTAAGTGGCAGGAGGCTTATATCTTTGCGATGTATGTGATGTATGCGTTAAAGAGTGCTATATAGGCGTGGGGAATACGCGCACCTAATTATACGGTATCGGCGCTGCGCCTTGACCAGCCACACTACCCCAAATTTCCGTCTACCCATTAATTAGCCAGGCCAGCCTACTATTTAGTCACGGCCTTTCCATACCGGGTCGGCGTTATGGATCGAGCCCCGCAAGCCTTTTCCGTGCTAGCAGCGGAAGCGATGGAGCCTTCTGGCCTCTCTCGCTCTCGTGGCAACTGATGCGTCGATGGCAGGTTCGTTTGGGGCACGGAGGCCCCTGATGCTTCTCAATGCACTGAAGTCCTGGGGAGTCGGACAATCGGCAGCACGATGCCTGCGAGGGAGTCAGCGGCGAAGTCGTCTTCAAGTGTGTAGCAGCTAACGTACCCGATCTCACCGCAACTGTAGCATTTGCCAACGGCAACGTCTTCAGCGTTGCCGCTCCAGGCATCGGAGCGGTGCCCTAAGCGGGTGCTCCGGAGGCGGCCATGATACGAAGGCGCACGAGACGAGATTGAATTTGCAGTGGGTGCGCGTGGAATGCGAACGAGTAAGAAGCAGCGCGCAAAACAGGGCGGAGCCGGTGCGTGATGCCTATGTTGTGGTCGCCAGAAAATACGCCATTTGTATTGCATACACAACAAGCTTGGTTCCGCCCTGATACACACACAGCCGGGCATCATACTGCCTCCAACGCTTGCTACGGCTCTCAACACGGCACCAACAGCTTCTTTCTTGTCGTATCGTCGTCTCTACATCGTGAAGACTTCGCTCTCTTACCCAGCCGTGGTGGATGCCTTCTTTAACAAGGGAAATGCCCGTTCTAACCCCGGGGCTCGAGGGCTCTTTGTATTGAAGTCGGTATTCCTGTCCAACCGCAAAGCAAGCAGCGGCTTCAAAGTCGTCTGTCACATCTGGCAGCATTGTCAGCCTCGCCAGAAGGACGACGAAGGCGGCCGGCAGTCAACGCATCCAAATAACGTCAATAAAGCCGGCAACAGCCATCGCGAGAGCTTCAAAATTGACCGAATTTTTAGGCCGTGACTAAATAGTAGCCGCAGTCTTCTTGGTGGTTGATAGGGCCGGCGGCGCTGCCGCCTTTGTGGCCTCGTTGCGTTCGATGCTTCCACGATCTCGTATGCCGACGGTTCTCGCCTTGTGCCGCATCGGCGCTGCGCCTTGACCAGCCACACTCCCCCAATTTTCCGTCTACCCGTTAGCCAGGCCAGCCTACTATTTAGTCACGGCCTACGGAAATCCGATATCGGCCGAGGGCCAGCGACGGCTCAAGGTGTCCTGGGCTTGTATTTAAAGATCAATTGTCTACTGGAACGGAGGAACGAGAGGGCATGAGACTGTAAGAAATGAACGAGAAATTCAGTCGTCGTCGTGATAGAGTAAACAATGTCTGTATTTGGGTGAGTCCACGCTCCACATAACCTACATGCACAAAGTCTCGACGAAACAAGCATCATTATTAACCGCCTGCATGCAGGAGAGCAACCTTTTCGGCCGCGGGATACGCCGCGGCGAGGCCCTCGTACCCTGCCTCTCTCTTCAAGACAGTCCTGGCCCACCACAATGACGGACCCAAAGGCTTCCTGCTCGACCTGGGATGCGGCCACGGCCTCGTGGCAAGGGAGATGAGCCCCCGCTTCGACCGCGTCATGGGCGTCGACATGAGCGCCGGCATGATCAAGCAGGCGTCGTCCATGACCGACGACGCCAACACCACCTTTCGCCAGGGAGGCGCCGAGGACCTCTCCTTTGTGCCCGACGGCTCTGTCGACATGGCCGTGGCGGGTCAATCAGCCCACTGGTTCGACTATGCTCGAGCCTGGCCCGAGCTGGCCCGCGTCGTCAGGCCCGGCGGCTCGCTCGCCTTCTGGGGGTACAAGGACAACGTCCTCGTCGGGCACCCGCGGGCCAACCAGGTGCTGGACCAGTTCTGCTACGCCGACGACGAGGGCATGAAGCGGTACTGGGAGCAGCCGGGGCGCGAAAGGGTCCGCAACCTGCTGCGAGACGTGGAGCCGCCGGCGGCCGAGTGGCAGGACGTGAAGCGCATTCTCTACGACGTGCAGGGCGACGTGGCCGAGGTGCCCGACGACGCGGAGGGGGCGTGGATGAGGAAGCGCATCAGCCTGGGCGAGCTCGAGGCGTACCTGCGCACCTTTAGCGCCTGTCAGGGCTGGCGCGATGCCCACGCGCAGGCGAGGAGCAGGGCGGAGGGCGGAGAGGGCGACCTGGCCGACATGATGATGGACCGCGTCGTTGCGTCGGAGCCCGAGTGGAAAGCCATGGGCGAGAGGTGGCGCGACGCCGAGGTCGAGACGGTCTGGGGCACGTATATCCTCCTGGCCAAGCGAAGGATATGAGGAGCCGGCTTGTCGCGGTAGACGCGGTGCAAGTACGGGTAGACAAACATCAAGCGTGGATGGCTGATGGTCCAGTCCGTGACAAAACCATCACACATGGGGCGATGCACCGAAATGCAAAGTCAATGACGTCTTGTTTTCTTTCCCCTCGACTCCCTTCATTATTACGGCTGACTTGTGGACCCGCCCAAGGCCACAGCCCGTTGCCCCGTAACCCGCCCGTACAGGGGAGACAGGGGGGGCCCGCGGCCCAGGGGGCAGAGCGTCTCAGGACACTTCTTCTTTGCGACCTGTTGACTTGCCGACAACACACTCCACCCTTTTCCCTCCGCCATACAAAATCCCCTCCACGACCGACGTGAAACCAAGATATTGTTGTGCGAGCCTACCGCGACAAGAAGAAGCGATCGTGTGTGCCGACAAACAACACGACGAGGCCAGTGCTTTTTTTGGCTTTCCCCTACCCGGCGCGACACAATGGTGAGTTGCCCCGGCACCAGTAAACAAAGAGCCCCGCGACCACTTGATTCGCCCGCCAGCCTCACTCGCGGCTTTTGTCATTCCCCTTCTCTTCTCTGCATCGCCACAGACACAAGCACCTCTGCCCTGCACTCTGCCCTGCACTCTGCCCTGCACTCGGCCCTGCACTCGGCATCCCGCACAAACGAAGCACGCTTGGACAGCGGCGAACAAAAGCGTGAGCCATGTCTTCTAACCCCTACGACTCCCAGGCCTCGACCAACTACAAGGAGGCTTTTGCCCTGTTCGACAAGCGCGGCAACGGCCGTGTCACCGCCGACAGCCTGGGCGACCTGCTACGGGCCTGCGGCCAGAATCCGACGCTGTCCGAGATCCAGGAGCTCGAAAAGACGGCCGGCGCCGACTGTGAGTCGCTACCTGGACCCGGGCGGCGACATGAGCAGACGGCTAACGCTCCAGCTTGGCAGTCGACTTTGAGACTTTCCAGCGCGTCCTCAACCGCCCCGGCGGCTTCCGAGAGCCCGGCGAGCCCGAGGAGTACTGCCGCGGCTTCCAGGTCTTTGACAAGGACATGACGGGCTTCATCGGCGTCGGCCAGCTCAAGTACATCCTGACCAATCTGGGCGAGAAGATGTCCGACGACGAGGTCGACGAGCTGCTCAAAGCCGTCGACACGAGCTCCGGCCAGGTCAACTACACGGGTACGTGTCGCCGCCGTGCCACGCCACGCCCCCTTGCTGCGCGTTTGCTGACCGGCTCGGGCCCACCAGATCTCGTCCGGACCATCCTCGCCAACTGAGAGCAAACCGGTTTGCTTGATCTTTCTGCCGTCGAACTTGGGGCTACATTTGCATTCTGCGGACGGGACGGCGTTGCTTTGCTTTTGCCTTTGATGGATGACTTTCGACGCACACGCGTGTATGTATACGGGTTACGGCTTGGGTTGAAGACGACAACGACTCGGGACAAGAGGCCCAAGGGGAATGCGCCTTTTCTTGTGCGTTGGCTTGCGTGCATTGAATAGCTGGTTCTGCATTTTTATGGGATTTACTTTGCCCCTGGTTTATTGGCTTGCTACAGGGTAGGCTGCTGACCGTGAGCTCTCGAGACGTTACCCGAGTAAAGTCCGGATCGTCTGCTGTCTGCCCCACTCCTTTGCTGCTCGGCACGCCTTCTCACCACCTGCCCAGTCTGGGAGCCAAGCTACTTCTTGTCTGGGGTAATTACAGCTTGAACTCTTTCGATGCCCATATATTAATTATCCTTCAGCCTTTGCTACCCGCCCTGACGCACATGCATTATACACCACGTATTGTATCTGTGGTGTAACGCGTCTTCTGTAGCCTCCTTCCTATCCCACAGGTAGGAGGAACCAAGTCGCATTCACGCTGGCACGGCGTCGCGTCTCCCCCGGCCTCCCCCCTCCCCGCCTCCTCCCTCCCCGCCTCCTCTCCCCCCTCACCCCGCTCCTGGTCCTCGTCCTGTCTCTCCTGGTCCTCGTCCTCGCCGCAACGCTGGCTTCCCCCCGAGCCTTCACCCGCCTCAGCGCTCTTGTCGGCCACCTGAGCTCCCCCTTCCGCGCCGCAAAGCCCAACCCCGTACCCCTTCGCCACTTGACGACCAGCACCATGGCCGGCCCGCAGTACCAGACGCCGCCCCAGCCGCCGCCCGTCTTCACGGCCACGGCCGACTCCATCCTGGCCGATACCAACAGGATGTCGGAGACGACAAAGCGCGTCTACGACAAGGTGGTTGCCGACGTCCAGCCGGACAAGGGCACCTTTGCCAACGTCCTCGACCCCATCTTGGTCGACGACAACAAGTCCTCGGCCCCCCAGAGGATCCTGACCTTTTACCAGCACGTCTCCCCCAACGCCTCGCTGCGTGAAGCTTCCAACAAGGCCGAGGGCATCATGGACGAGTTCCGCATCGAGACCAAGATGCGCGAGGACATCTTCAAGCTTGTCGATGCCGTCTACGCCACCCGCGCGTCGCTCGACCTCGAGACGGAGCCCCTTCACCTCCTCACCAAGGAGCGCCAGAAGTATATCCGCAACGGTCTTCTCCTGCCTGCCGGGCCCCAGCGCGACCGCTTCAAGGAGATCCAGAAGCGTCTCAGCCAGCTTTCCATCCAGTGCCAGAAAAACCTCAACGAGGAAAACGGCGCCATCTGGTTCTTCCCCAAAGAGCTCGAAGGCGTCCCCAAGGATGACATCGACGTCGACCAGCTGGAAAAGGGCACGGGCGAGAACGAGGGAAAGGTCAAACTGTCCTTCAAGTACACCCACTTGTTCCCACTGATGAAATATGCCCTCCACGAGGAGACTAGGCGCAAGTACACCATTGCCGAAGCAAACAAGGTGAGCCCCATTCCAACCAGAACGCAACGCCCGGGTTGACGTGACGTTTTCCACCCCAGTCCAACGTCAACGTGCCTCTTTTCCAGCAAATCATTGAGCTGCGAGACGAGGCAGCCCGGATGCTGGGATATGCCGACCACGCAACCATGCGCATCGAGCAAAAGATGGCCAAGACGCCCTCCAACGTCAACGAATTCCTCGGTGACCTGCGCAACCGGCTTGCCCCCGGAGGAGTCAAGGAGGCCGAGCGCCTCCGCGAGTACAAGAAGCGTGACTGCGAGCAACGCGGCGCGCCCTTTGACGGCAACCTCTACATGTGGGACGTCTCCTTCTACTCCAACATGGTCAAGCAACAGGAATACAGCGTCGACGAGATTGAAATCTCCCAGTACTTCCCCGTCGGGCCCACCTTTGCCGGCATGCTCAAGATTTTCGAGCAAATCTTTGGCTTCGTCTTTGTCGAGCTCAAGCCCGAGGACCGCGCCAGGCTGAGCCCGACGGGCAAGGCCGAGGACATTGCATGGCACGAGGACGTCATCATCTACACCGTCTGGGACGACAAGGCAGCCGGCAGCGGCTTCTGCGGCTACCTCTACCTGGACCTCCATCCCCGTGACAACAAGTATAGCCACAACGCCAACTTTAACCTGGAGCCCGGCTACATCCGAGAGGACGGCAGCAGAAACTACCCGGCCACTGCCCTCGTGTGCAACTTTAGCAAGCCGTCGGCATCCAAGCCCGCGCTCCTCAAGCACCAGGAGGTCCTGACCCTGTTCCACGAGCTGGGCCACGGGATCCACGACCTGGCCGCGCGGACCCGCTACAGCTACTTCCACGGCACTGCCGTCGTCGAAGACTTTGTCGAGGCGCCCTCGCAGATGCTCGAGAACTGGTGCTGGACGCCGAGCGTGCTCCAGTCGCTCTCGCGGCGATGGGATACTGGCGAGCCCATCCCCGACGCCATGGTGGACAAGCTTGTCCGGACCAAGCGCTTCAACTCGGCGACGGCCACCCTGACGCAGCTCCTGTACGGCCTGTTTGACATGACGGTCCACACCCCCAAGAACCACGACGACATCAAGAAGATGCACGTGGGCCGGCTGTGGAACCAGCTGCGACATGACATTTCGGGCATCAAGGGCCCGGAAGACCAGGGCCAAGGACTGTACGTGCTTTCTCTTCCCCGCGGTCCCACCCCGTCCCCTTGTCCACTACTCTGCGCCGTATGGCAGATGGCTGACTATTTCGCTCCCGTTTCTGCGGTCGTGTCTGTGCAGTGAATGGGGCAATCGCTATGCCACCATTGGTCACTACATTGGCGGCTACGATGCTGGCTACTACGGCTACCTCTGGTCAGAGGTCTTCTCTGCCGACATGTTCCACTCCTTTTTCGAGAAGGATCCCATGGACGGCAAGGAGGGCCGGAGGTACCGCCGGACGGTGCTCGAGCGCGGTGGCAGCATGGACGAGATGGAGTTTTTGAAGGAATTCCTAGGCAGGGAGCCGAGCTCGGCCGCCTTTTACAAGGAGCTGGGCCTTTCCCAGTAGGGTGGGGGAAGAAGACTCTTGTGAAGCGCCGACCTTGCATCCTTGGAGCGAGGGGGTTGGCATTGTATGTGAAGAAGCTTCTTGAATGTTGAAGTGTTCGAATCTTGACAATCAAGTCTCGCAGCTGTCTTGAGCAAGAGAGAGGACAGGGGCGGAATTTGGCGGCGCCAGGCCAAGTTGCTTGTGCTCCCAATATGTGGGATTGAAAACGCCACAGCGCTGGGCGAGACACGATGATGCCTCCGACCTGGCCATTCATGCACAGGGGGCAGCCACCGTGTCAATGTGTCGAGTCGCGCCCAACACTTGCTGTACGTTGCCGGCGGAAGACGCCGCCTCCACGAGGGCGCAGCCGACAACCAGACGCCAAGCGCGCTCGCGGGCATTCATGTTCCGGGGCCGGAAGAGCGAGGTGGTCACTTGACCCTGGCGTGGGGACTCGACGAGAGACTTGGGGTTGGCTTGAGGCTCTGCAGCCACCCGGGCGGAGGCGGAGGCGGGCTTCGGAAGAGGGTGCAAGACTGGGATCGAGCATGGATGGCTTGGCTCAGATGCACAGCACGAGGGAAAGGCTCTGGGGGATGGGGGGCACCCAGGAGAATGGGATATTGGGGTGCTTACACGCCACACGGGCCGGATTGTCCAGCGGGTTACACGGCGTATCCTAGGGAGGTCCTGGACGAGAATGCTGCGGCGAATCGGGGGATAGTTGGGCTTTCTGGAGCATGTAGTCTGCGCTGACGACTGTGGATGTTCCTCTTGGGCGTCTTCTGGGAGGTCTTGCACAATGGGACGGACGGGGCCGGAGCGGGGGGCGGAGCGGGGGCCGGAGCCGGAGCGGCCAACACGGAGGCGTTTCCCCGGGCTGGTCGGCCTCGACAGAGTCTGGTGCGAATTACACGTGTAGACTCTGAGGGTTATGGCACAGAATAGGGTCCAAAGTAGACTGGGGGGACGGAGTGAGTGTGTAACGGGATCTGCATTGCGGTTGAATCATGGGGCAGAGATTGGCGGCCGTGGAAGCCACCGTGTTCTCGTCGCATGGAAATCAGAAGTGAGACCAGTTGGCAAGCCACCGGCATGTACAATATCACGTCGACAGGATGACGACCGGTCAAGGCGAGTGCTGGTATAAGTGCGACTGCATCTGTGCAATCCTCGCCTCGGAGTATACGACTGGTGGAGGCCGTCAAGGAGAGGTTTGTGGGAAGAGAAGAAACGAGTCTGGCGTTCTTTGACCAGCGGATAACCAACCAGCATCTAGGACTGCAGTGCCGAGTCTGCTCAGATAGCGACTTTGGGGGTCGCTCGGGAGCCCGATATACAAGCAAGAGCCGGCGCCGAGATACAGCCCACGACGGCGACGAGAGTGATTAGAAGAGAATGTATGCACGCAAGGTGACACACAGCACATGCAAATGCGCGGACGCAGTCGCACGCAGTCGCCTTTGCAGCCTGGGGCGCCGAAATGACGTCCATATGCCAGTTGGTAGCGTCCCAGTTCGTGTCGTTGGGAGGAGGGAGGCTGGAGGCCAGCAACAGAGCCGAGAGAAGAGGAAGACTGATGAGACAGAAAGAGGAGGGAGGATGCAAGCAAGCAACGCCTGTGGATGATGGTTGCCTGTGCGTGGCTGCTTACCACCATGCCACCCACCACGACCCGCCGCTTGGCCCATCTGTTGCTTGCTGGAGGGGCGGCTCGCCTCGTCTCGTCGTTTCCGGGCCGCCGCAAGAAGAGATTTCTGGACAATCGGCTCTCTTTCAAGCCTGGGTCGTTGGGGCCGAGTGCGAATAAATCGGACGGAATCCACCTCGACCACCACCACCACCATGGCCGCCCCGCTCCATCCCGTCCCCCTGCCCCCTCTCTGACCATGTAGCGAATGGGACACGGCATCGTTTGATCCTTGTAGTAATAGTCAAAGGTCCAGGGAGGAACAGAAGACGTGAGTAATAACGTCGCGGTGGAGTCAGACGAAGCCGTTTGCGTACCGTAGATGCGGTGCTAGGGAACCATGACGCCTCGGTCCACAAGTTGGGCTCCTTTGCCCGCTGTTACATGGCCGAATACAGGCTGAAAGGGTCTTCATGGTTCTTTGCATGCTTGCTCCCCGCCTCGGGAGGCAGGCATCTGGCCGACGGCCCACGGAAAAGGGGGGGGGACGCGGCTGATGAACAGCGGGCACCAGGCAAATCATCTCTTGTCGCTCGGCCACACAGGGTCGCACGCAACATGCTTTCCCTCATTGGCAGGGGAATTTTGCGACTCTGCTGTGGTACTCTGCACACTACATGCTTGTCCATCACGTGTACTTTGACGGGCAAGATGGCGATGCATGTTGATTGGCGTTGACGCGGATAGGTTCCAAGACAGCGAGAGTCGGTCACATGCCCGCGAGGTGGACGCGGAAGAGAAGTTGGGCAGAATCAAGGGACGGCTTCTGTGACGGTCACGGACTGAGCCAGAAGGCTGTGGACTCTATTACGAAGATTCTGCTCTGAAGAAGAGAAAGGAGAACAGAACAATACAACTGGGTGTCCTCTCCCTAAATATGCCTTCCGTACGTGTGGGCCGTTGGCTCAGCAACATGTGGGTCATGTATGCAAAGGGGGTGTGACGGTGCTAGGCCGTCACACTACCCCTAAAGCCGTCGAACACCAACGGTGGAGATGGCTCCTCACGAGTGTCGTCGCAGTCGCCGTCGCTCATGCCCACGGCCGACAGCCTTGTTGTCATCGTTGTGACTCTCTGCCCACCTGTCTTCCGCAGCGGCTAGCAGCCATTCTGCCAATCGTACAGGCGGTCCAGGTGCCTCGGGATATTCGTCGTGGAACCGCCTGAGAGCTGCGGCACCATTCTTGAACCCTTCAGCGTCGTAGTATAGCTCGTCAGGGTCCTGTCCTGCCCACTCGGCTCGGTACTGTAATTTCCCCCTTGAGATCCTTGACGACAATATTTTCGCCACCTCGTACTCTGGCTCGCCGTTAATCATCTCGGCCGGCGGAGCTTCCACCTGCTGTCCCGGCAGCGGGTCTCGCGCAGCCCTTCTCAACCGGTCGGCATGCAGCACCTTTGCCACCCTCATGCCTTTGGGTAGGTCCAGCTCGAATGAGTGACCCCTTTTTGCCACGATTCTGAACGGACCCGCGTTCTTAGAATCTAGCCGCGTTGTTGGCCTGTCAGTTGACCAGCCCTTTCGAAACAAACACCCAGTCACCGACATCAAAATCGGGCACTCTTCTCTTCAAATTGGCTGATCGTTCCTGGCGCCTTTGAGCCGCTTCCACGTTCCTTTTGCCAGCGAACAAACTTTCTTGGCTCGATTCACAAAGTCCTTGGCTGCCTTTTGGGCGTCGGTCCAATCCCGACCTGCTTGTCGGTCGCTATATGAACGAAAGCCGCGTGGGGTGCTCGCCCTTGGGAGGCCTCGATCGGAGTCATGCCTGTTGAGTCGTGCGGCGTGGAGTTATGCGCGAAGTCTAACGCCGCCAGATGCTCACTCCAATCGTCTTGAAAATACGACACGTAAAACGTCAAGCGTTGGTCAAGATACTGGTTGGTAATCTCCACGCCTCCTTGAGTCTGCGCATGGTAGGCACTGCCGAATTTGTGCTCTGTTCCCGTCATCTCGTTGACCTTGGCCATGAATTTCGAAATGAACTGTGGTCCGTTGTCCGAGAGCCAAATCTTCGGTAGACCGAGGTGACCAAACACGCGGCGGTAATATCGCTTGGCCAGTCTTTCGGCGGTGTCTGTCTTTTCCCGGAATCGTGAGAATCAGCTTGCTCAGCTTGCAGATGAACGTCCAAACGTAGTCGAATCCATTTCGATCATTCGGCATGTCCTTTCCGTCCACCAGCACGGTATGCCAAGGTTCCTCTGGGACGGGCAACGAATGGAGCAATCCAGGTGACTTATCTTTCCACACCTTGTTCCTACGGCATGCCTGGCAATTGCGTGCGTAGCGCGCGAGATCCTCATCCATACGTGGCCAGTAATAGAACGGCCGCAGCATCGCCTTCATCTTGTTCTTCCCGGATGACCCCTTGATTTGGGTTCGTGGACTTCCCGGATTAAGGCAGTTCGCAGTGCGAGCCCTTCTGACGAGTACTCCGGCACCCAGATACGATCTCCCTTCCGCCGGTCCTCCTTGGGAATCTGTTTCTCATTTTCCCGGACAATCAGCTCCACAAGGAACACTCCGGCTGGTGCCTCCCCAGGTACTGCTGGGCCGCGGTCCTCAGAATTTGCCGCGATGTCTAGGGGAGCAGCTTCGACATGTGTCTCCTCGAGAACTTCTGCGGGTACCCGATCGTTCGGGACCAGTTCCATGGTGCGGGAATCCAGGTCTCTGGCTCTGACGGTCTCGAAGTTCTCGCTTTTCCGGGACAGGGCATCTGCAATTATGTTCTCCTTCCCGGGTCGGTATGTCATCTTGTAGTCAAATTCCGACAGAATCTGTGCCCAACGGGCTTGTCGAGATGATAAAACCCGCTTTGTCGCAAAGTACTTGAGAGCTTCATGGTCCGTTACTACTTCAAAAGGGCCCCCAACCAGCTCTGGCCTCCACTCTTCTAGGGCGCGGATGATGGCGAGGAATTCTCGGTCTTGGATAGGCCATACCGTCTCTGTTGACGACAAGGTCTTGGAGAAGTAGGCCACCGGCTTCCATGAGTTGTCGTTCTGTTGTTGTAAAGCGGTGGCGCCTACCGAATGCTTTGACGCATCAGTCTCTATCCGAGTCGGGGCGCCTATCTTCCAGAAGCCCATTCCGGGAGCTCGGACCAGGGCTTCCTTGAGTGCTTCAAAAGCCGCTTCCTCTTGCTTGCCGATCTTGAAGATTGCCCTTTTTAGGAGCTCGTTGAGCGGGTGCGCCAGCTCGCTTACTTCTTTCGAGAAGCGTCGGACAAAGTTAACCAATCCGAGGAAAGATCGGATGGCTTTCGTAGATTTTAGGTCCGACAGCCTCCACTCAAGGATGGCCTGTTTCTTCTTAGGGTCAAGGGCGATACCTTCCCCCGCCTTAATCACCAGCCCGAGGTAATCCACCTCGGTGACGCAAAAGGAGCTCTTCTTGATGTCGCCCTGTAGGCCTGCCGCTGCCAGTCGTCGAATGACTTCCTCGGTCTGGCGCACGTTTTCCTCGGCCGACTCTGAATAGATCAGGATGTCGTCGGCGTACGAACTGCAGTAGATGTCCAGGATATCCCTCAGGCAGTCGTTGATAAAGCATTGAAAGATTGCTGGGCCGTTCGTCAGCCCAAAGGGCATCACCTTCCAACGGAAAGTTCCCAGCCGGCACCGAAATGCCGTCAGATCCATACTTTCGAGGGCCATTCGCAACCTATGGAAGGCTTGACGGATGTCGATTTTTGTAAAAAACTTGGCGCTTGCTAGTTTTACCAGGGTATCTTCTAACAGAGGCATGGGGTACTTCATCTTTGCACTGGCGTCGTTGAGGTCCCGGTAGTCGATCACGAATCTCCAATCCATGCCCATGTCACCCTTGGGCACAAAGAAGGCTGGTGAGGCAAATCCAGGCCAGCAGCTCTCGATGAAACCCTTGTCCAGGTAATCTTGAATCGTCTTTCGGAGTAGTTCGTCTAGATGATGTGGGTTGCGGTAGACACCTCTCGAACGCTCTGGCAATGGCTTGGTCAGGTAGATCTTCATGTCCCTCCCTGGGCCGCGGAGAGGAGGCAACTGGTTAGACTCCTTCTTCGAGAAAATCCAGCCAGATGGCCCAGCGGGGTCGGGAGTTTCTCTTTGATCAGGCGGACCGTCTCGTCATCCTCACCCCGTGGAAGTGGGATAACTGGGCGGGTGTCCTTCGGTGGTACCTTAGGCATCTCTGGCGTTTGCGGGTTCACGTGAGCCACCGTAACACTTCTTCGAGCCAATTCTCCGAGGCGCGATGCACTCTGAATTCTCTTAAGGCGGGCTGTCAGCAGCCCTGAAGTTCCCGGTCCTGTTGCGGGTTTAGAAAGCTGGCAACCACCCCGTCGGCCTGCAGAGTCGTGGTCGTGGGGTGGTCCATCCTGTGGCAATTGACTCTGGTCGACTTGGGTCCCCTTTGCTCCCGGAGACGCTAGTTCATGAATTCTTGGGGCTTGCGCTTGTGCCGAACACGTTGGCGGCCCGCCGGCATTGCTCTCCTGGCCGGCCAGACGCTGGTCGGTAGCAAGGCGACCACAGTCACGGATGACGTCCTCTTGGTCGTCCGTTTTCCCCTTCCTTGGATAGGCTCCGTACCGGAAACAGCGCGGATTTGCTGCGGATTATCGGCGTCGACTCGCGTGGTTGGAATCGTCGGGTTTCGCCAGGACGGCTTCCCCAGACTGTCTCGTCTTCGGCCCGATAATCTCGTCGCGCCTTCCCGTCCTGATGACCAGAGAAGTTTCCTGAGTCCAGGCGCAACGGCGACCCTGTGTTGTTCAAACCATTTCCTGCCAATGATGATGTCGTAGTCCATCCGGACGACCAAGAATGGTAAGTTCTTTAGAGTCGTCCATCAATCTCGAAGTCCATAAAAACCTCCTTGATCGGGTGTTTGTGCTTGACTCCCGCGTAATCCTTTAGGTGAATTGGCTGATCAAGCCTCTTCCTCTGGGCCCCAAGTTGTGAGGCCGCTCTTCTCGCTAACCTATGGTTAATGGCGAGATACATACTCGCTCCGGTGTCTGCAAGGGCACGAATGAGAATAGACATGTTGTTCAATTTAAGGCGAGATGAGATTGTCAGCTGTTTGCCCCCTATGAGTCTGTCCAAATCCGCCGCTCCAATCACAGACACCAAGTCGGCCAGGAACGAGACTTTGTCCTGGCCTACTCGTTTTCCGACTCCGAACTGCTCGAGTCTGGGTCGCAAACCTTGCCCTTGCCCGTGGCGGTGTTGGTTGTCGCTGCGCTGACTGGGGCCGCCTGCTCTCCACGGTCTTCGTGGTTGCCTTTCGGGTGTTGTTGTTGCGGGTGCGACAGAATGGGGCGATATGCCCAGATTCTCCGCACCGGTAGCACAGGTTATTGATGCGGCGACGTTCCTCTCTTCCTCGGAGATACGGTTCCCTCCAGCTTCCCGGCTAGCCCCTTCGTTGCCAGTTTGTTCCCGGTGGCGACCACGGGCATTGTTACGGTTGCCGCCATTGTTCCGAACCCCTCGGGCACCACTACTACTAGAGTGGTTGCGCTTCTTTTGCGCTTCGGAAAAGTTGTGGCGGGCCACGAACACCTGGTGCTGTGCTGACTCACAGAAGTCCTCGTAGCGCACTTTCGTATCGTAGACCCTCTCGACCACCGCTTGGTTGACCGGAGCAGGAAGAGAGTCCCACAGGGTCTGTTTCTGCATTGAAGGTTGGTACCCCGCCGCCTCGTACATGGAGTTGAATTCCCCCAAGAAAATATTGAAGTCCTTCTTCCAATCGTATTTGCAGACACGCAGCTGGGCGCGGGCGTCGGCGCCTTTGTTTGGGTTTGTGTGCGCTGTCTGGAGGACCTGGATTAGTTCGGCCAATGTTGTGAAAGGCCGAGTCAGCGAGTGGTGGCGTCCTTCTACGGTCTTATACGCGGTGCCCTCGAGACGCGTAATCACGAAGTTGATCCGCGTCTTCTCAGAGGCGAAAGTATCGTTGTCCTCCTCGAACTTGCCCTCTACTTGCTTAATCCAGCTTTCAAACGAGAGTCCCTTCGCCGGAGAACATGGTGGGTTTCTCTCCCCGACGTTTCCGTCCCTCTCTATAGTTTGGGTTGGTGCCATCCATCGACTCATATCTCCGGAAGGCTAAAAGGGCCGCATATCCTGACGGCCGGAATTCTTCGCGGTCGTCAAAGGCTGTTCCTTCCCGTTGGCCTGGTGTGCTGACTTCATCTTCACCATATTGGCTGTCTCTTGGCTCGGTCACTCGTACTTGGGCGACCAAACGGGCCACTTCTCGGCTGATGTGGTCGGTTAATTGCTGTCTCTGCTCGGGAGACAATTCGGTGAACAAGCCGCTGCTGCCCTCCTGATTGGTTCTGTCAGCCATTTTAGGTCCCTGTCCTTCCTGGATGGTTATGTGCGATTCGATGGTCCCTGAACTGTTTCTTTGGTCTTGATCTCGGTCTTGATCTTGGTCTTGGTCTTGGTCTTGGTCTTGGTCTTGGTATTGATCTTGATCTTGGTCTTGGTCTTGGTCTTGGTCTTGGTCTTGGTCTTGGTCTTGGTCTTGGTCTTGGTCTTGATCTTCGATGCTTGGTAAGACGGGTCGTGGGAGCTGCGATCTATGGAGGGCCGTGTCCTGTTCAAGTGGGCCGGCCGAGCGCAGTCTTGGCATGGGGTAAAGTCGTGGCGTTCTTATGAATCGCTCGGCAGCGATGGCGTGGTAGAGAGCAGAATAGTGTGACGGTCACGGACTGAGCCAGAAGGCTGTGGACTCTATTACGAAGATTCTGCTCTGAAGAAGAGAAAGGAGAACAGAACAATACAACTGGGTGTCCTCTCCCTAAATATGCCTTCCGTACGTGTGGGCCGTTGGCTCAGCAACATGTGGGTCATGTATGCAAAGGGGGTGTGACGGTGCTAGGCCGTCACAGCTTCCATAGATCATACATAGCTAGGGCACCTGAGTTTCTTGTCGCGGGCCAAGAGGGAAAAAAAGTCGCCTTCCGTGGGTAGAGCAAACCGATCGACGGACAAGCATCAAGTTGGGAACCCATCTCCGGCCCCGAGGCACGCGCGCAAGCGAGAAAAGACGCGCACTGTGCCCACGTCGCAGGCCTGGCTATTTGATGATTCGACTGTGTGTATTGTGTGTATACAAAGGGGCAGCATCCATGGCTGAGGGAATAGAGACAGGTTGAACAAGATCCGAACGATGAAGTCCATGGCGGTGATGATGCTGACGGGCGTGTCGCGCTCTCCGGCCCTCCCACAGCTTGGGGTCGCACTGCGGCCGGCTCGCGTGGCAGCAGCTTGGAACAGGGCCGGGTGAAGCAATCACGCCCTTTTGCTGAGAGCAAGGAGGAAGAACAGAGGCAGACGACGCCCGATGTGGATGGCGCAGGGGGGCGGCGGGACGTGGTGCAGCGGACGTTGCGCTGCAGGCGGAATGACTGCGATGACCATGCATGGACAGCATGGACAGCATGTACTGTACAGACTGTAATTAGGAGAGAGTTGGAGAAGCGGACGGCGCATCGACGACGCTGACGACGGGCGATCCACAGCCGTGGCCACCCTCCGTCCATCCGACCAGGGAGGGGGCCAGTCCGAAACCAGGACGGAATGCTACTGTCCAGATCCTCCTTTACTCGAGGCCACCATACACATGCAGCAACCTCAAACCTCAGGTACAGTAAAGGGCAAGTACAATATGTGCATGGACGTCGGTGTGCAACGCTGTCGGGCGTCTTTTGTGTCTCGGCCCACGAGGCGGGCTGGTTCAAGGGAGTCGGGGCGTCGGAGAGAGAGAGCTGGAGAGAACCCCTGCCTGCCTGTCCGTTGCTGTTGGCCCGGGCGGTCCAGAGGCTGCAAAGCAACCTGCTTACCGTACATGCATGTTGCACGTCGGAGGTATTCATCAGTCACATCCACGGATGTATCTGTACTGGGCAGTTGGAGAACCATCAGTCAGTTCAGTGGCCATGCTGTGCCGCCGAGGACAGTGCAGTGTTGGAGTAATAGAGTCCGTCCATCCTTGTTGATGTACATGCAGCCCGGTGCATGTCCAAGTCTCGCAGCAACCAACAGTCCGTCTCGTCTTCCCCTCTCGGCGCGGTACAGCAGACGGGGGGGGAATCCCGTATTCTCCGTGCCTTGAGCCGCTGCCGTCCCTCCGGCTCTCGTTGCCGGCGTTTGGTTTCAACCTCGTCACAGCAGGCGTAGGCCGAGACGGAGGGCAAGCTTCGCTTATGAGTCGGTGCGCCCGGAATATGTGGAGGGAAGGTATTACGAGAGAAAAGGCAGCTCTCGAGGCTGTTGGGCATAGCTAGCTATCGAGGAAGAACAACAACATCAACAGGGTAGGGCTGGCAGCGGAGTACCTTGCATGTCTAGGTATGTCTTGGTCCTGGTCTTGTTGGCCGGGGCCCCCAGAATCAAAATGCCTGCTTCCCTGCCCCTGTATCATCTATCATCCATGCTGGTGGCATCCTCGAGACATAACGACTCCCCCTCGTACAGCCAGGATGGAAACCTTCCCCCGCGTTCATCGAGGTGCAAGCCCGACAGGGTCTGGCTGATGGAGGGGATCCTTGCTTGCTCCTCAGTTGGCCGACAGACAGGCCGCTGGAAACTACTCGGTATAACTTACCTCGCAGCGTCACAGACAACGGCCACATGTACAAGGCTTGTATGCATGCATGTTCCTGGCCATTGCTGGCTGGGCTGTAACTAGCCGCGGCCAGCCGTTTCCCACGGCCCAGGTAATAAATCTATGTACATGCCCCGATAGCCTCCGTGCTGCATGTCCATTGACGGGTTTGATGGATGCCAGCCGGTGCGTGCCGCTTTGGAGCAGCAGCAGCAGTGGCAGGACCACCACCAAGACGGGCGTCTTTTCCCAATCCCCTCGCCCCTGTTCATGCTCGATTCCCATTCATTATTCACCCCCTTTTCTCATCCTCGCCGAGCTTCTTCCCGCCCCTCATAAGCAGGTAGGAGAAGAAAAGGATCGCATCCCCTGACCTGCTCTTCGGCGCCACATGCGCTAAAGAAGCGAGACGGGCTTGACGACGAGGGCCTTTGCCCGCCGACCTATTCCTACCACACGGTAATCAACCAACGCGCTGACGACATTCCGCTCCTCTGCTCGCTCTCATCCCTTCGTCGTCTCCTTTGCCTGCCCGGCGCGCCCGCGTGCGCTCTCACCCCCCCTCGGCTTCCCCTCCTCGGGCTCGTCTACCGCTCATCGCCGTCACCATGAGCGTCGACGCCGAAAAGATGAGCTCGATTGGCAAGCCCATCATCGACAATTCGTCCAGTTCCGACGTCGGCCACGTCGTCGACCCGGATGCCGGTCTATCTGAGCTCGAGAAGAAGGCGGCCGTGAGTTGCGCGCGCGCGCCATGTTCTTCCTCCTGGCCATGACGACGTGGGTGCTGATGGAGACATGACGCCCTCAGGAGCGCAAGCTGCTCTGGAAGCTCGACCTTCAGCTCATCCCCTGGGTACGTTCTACGCGAGAGCCTCCTCGGGTCGTGCACGCCGGGGGAAAAGAAGCTCACCCTGGCGCGGACAGCTCTCGCTCCTCTATCTGGTCTGCTTCCTCGACCGCACCAACATCGGCAATGCCAAAATCGCCCACCTCGAGCGCGACCTGGGCATCAATCCCAAGTCGGAGCAGTACGCGGCCACGCTGACCATCTTCTTCCTCTCCTACGCCATCTTCGAGGCCCTGTGCAACTTCCTCCTCAAGCGGCTGCGCCCGTCCATCTTCATCCCGTCCATCATGTAAGTGGAGCCATGCGCGCCGAGGGGAAAAGGCGGCTGACGCGGCCGACAGGATCCTCTGGGGCGCCTGCATGCTGGGCATGGGCTTCGTCAAAAACTTCTCGGGCCTCATGGCCGCCCGCTGGTGGCTCGGCGTCTGCGAGGCCGGCCTGTTCCCGGGCATCAACTACTATCTCAGCTGCTGGTACAAGCGCAACGAGTTTGGCGTCCGCGCCGCCATCTTCTTCTCGGCCGCCGCCGTCGCCGGCTCCTTTGGCGGGCTGCTGGCCGCGGCCATCCAGAGAATGGACGGCCTCCGCGGCATCCCCGGCTGGGCCTGGATCTTCATCATCGAGGGCGGCCTGACCATTGCCATTGGCCTCGCCTCCTTCTTCATGGTGCACGACTTCCCCGACGAGGCCCGCTTCCTGACAAAGGACGACCGCGCGCGCGTGCTGCTGCGCCTCAAGCGCGACGGCCAGCACTCGGCCGAGCACGAGGACTTCAAGATGGCCTACTTCTGGGCCGCCGTCAAGGACTGGAAGACGTACGCCGGCATGCTCATCTACATGGGCCCCCTGATGCCGCTCTACGCCTTCAGCATCTTCCTGCCCAGCATCATCCAGGCCATGAGCTTCACCGACAGCACCCAGGTGGTCCGCAACCAGCTGCTGAGCGTGCCGCCCTATGCCGTCGCCGCCGTGCTGACCGTCGTCGTCGGCTTCTGGTCCGACCGCACGCAGAAGCGCGGCGTCTTCAACGTGGGCTGCGCCGTCGTCGGCATCACCGGCTTCATCATGCTCATGGCGTCGACGAAGCCGGGCGTGCAGTACTTTGGCACCTTTCTCGGCGCCTGCGGCATCTACCCGAGCATCTCCCTGACCATTGCCTGGGTCGCCAACAACGTCGAGGGCGTCTACAAGCGCGGCATCGTCCTCGGCTTCGTCATCGGCTGGGGCAACCTCAACGGCATCGTCAGCAGCAACATCTACCGAGACCCGCCGCGCTATTTCATCGGCCACGGCACTGTCACCGCCTACCTGGTTGTGTGCATGCTGGGCGGCAGCCTGCTCATGTACACCCTGCTGGGCATCGAGAACAGGAAGCGCAGAAACGGGGAGCGCGACCACTGGGTCGAGGGCAAGACGGTCGCCGAGATCAACGCCCTCGGTGACAAGCGGCCCGACTTCATCTACACCCTGTAGGGGGAGCACTGTACAGTCTTGTTTTCCGTTTCTGTGTGGTAGGAGGCCGGGTAAGATGGGGGAAGACAGTCGATTCGGACGCTGGGCGGGCGAACGGCCCCCCTTTCCACCATGCCCGGCCAGGGATGAGCTGTTTTTCTTCGCGAATTCTTCTGTACCCGAGATATTCCCCTACGAGATGACAAGAGGTGGACACGGTGCGGGATAAAAGGACTCTGGGCTTGTAGTAGGGGGTTGTTTGAGGTATATTTTCTCGAGTAGATGTTGAAACCCTTACTTCATTTTCTTGGTCTAATTTCTTGGTCTAAAGGGGAGGTAAAATACCGCAGGCTTGTCTTGCCGTTGTGTGTCTTAAGGAGTCCAGTTTCTGCAGGATAGATGGGAAATTGATGTTGCTCTGACGCGTTGGGTAGGCTCGAGGCGTGGTGAGTCGAGCCGACCAACGAGCAGGTCTATGGTAGGAGGAGACAGGAGCAAGCAGGCACCAGCAGCCTTGTCCGTGGAGACGAAAGATGTACTGTAGAAACGGCGGAAGTAAACAAAGACGTAAGCAACATCACCAAGGGACAAGGGACAAGAATAGTAGCCATGCTCCTCGTGGCAAGCGCGTGTGCGCAAGAACCGGCGAGTGCTCCGTGCTGGACAAGGCCGACGTCATGGGGCCGGGGAGAGCTTGGGGTCTGTGGCTGGAGACTGCATCGTGGGCCGATATAACGGCCAACAGAGGGTGGACGCATGGGTTGTTTACACGCGCCTGTTAGCTTTCGAAGCTGGGTTGGGAAGGACGGCTCACCTCGCGTGGCATCTACTCGCCAGGGCTTTTCGTGTAGGCGGCATCAGGGCTATTCGATAGACTGGAGTCGCAACCACCGCACCCACCGCAACCACCGCAACCACGACCGCAGAGGGCTGCAAAGGATCACCTTGGACGGCCGCAGGAGCAGAAGAGAGTGCTGTGGCGGCTCGGTCCGTCGACAATGGGATTTCGCTCATGTAGGCAGGCAAGGGTCTGCACTCGGTGCACATGTTGTCCGGGGCCTCAAGTCCAGGCCATGTTGGTGCTGCGGCTGGATATTGATGGATGCTGCCATGTGCGGATACGCGGCACCCCCATCATGCATGGTGTAGGATGACCACCTACCTGTTACGACGGCCGCTCTCCGCGATGAATTTACATTAGTGCCCGGGCGAGGAGATGGAGACCCAAGGCCCGGGCGCCGAAGCATCAAACGGGCAAGGCGTTGGGCGAGGCCTGCGGTCGGTGGTACATGGACGAACGCCACTGGCGTTCCCCGGAGAGCGAGGGGAGGGGGTCTCGACGCACGGGGACGTTTTACTGCGGCGAGTCTGTGGATTGCGGCGAGGCTGTTGATTGATGCGAGTCTGTTGTTGATTGATGCGAATCTCTCGATTGCAGCGGGAGCCTGTCGATGGCGTCTCCTGCTCCTTCTGCCCCCGAGACGCAGCGTGGCCAAAAGTACCTCCCGCAAAGTACCCGTACCTCGACAGACAAGGCAGGCACGCAGACCCTGACATGGCCCGCGGTCTTTCCTTGTCTCGACCGCCCTCACTTTGCCCTCCCTCTCCAACTTCTCGAGCCCTGCAGACGCCCCTGTCCTCCTTCGGCGTCAGTCGAGCAAATGGTCCAGAGGTCCGGACGAACCGCTGACCCCGGCATCCCATCCCAGCCACCCCCGGACAACGACCAACAGCACTGAACTCGACAGCCTGGCGTCGGCGCGCGGAGCAGCGGGCCACGCACGGCGGCTGACGATGCGGGTGTGCACGCTCTCGCCCAATGTGTGCCATGATGCTGCCTGCCTGTCTGTCACCGCCACCGATGCAAGATGAAAGAACAAGTATGCACTCCCCTGGGGTTGGCATGTGCGCCGCTGATGCTAACCACCACAGTCTGGGCAGGCTCACGGCGCACACATAGCCAGATTGGTCCATCCCAACATGGCCTGCCGGCTCCTTGGCCGCTGCCTGATGGATATTGGATGAGCACCCGACCAGGGCCATACATGGGCAGTCGCCTTCCACGTTCCGCCGTGAGCTCCTGCTGCCATGAGGCGGACCGCATGCGCCGCTGATGCCAGTCTCTCCGCTTGCCCAAGATCCGGCTGCACATACGCATTGCACGTCCCATCTCACGTCCCATCTATGCGTACACACGTGCTTACGCCAGACGCCGTCGGGCAACTCTTCTCCTGTTCGGGCGTATGTAGGCCGACAGCACGGCATGACGAGCCCTTGGCGCGACCAACCGCCGCGACGTGTGCTGCGCAACCAAGGTAACAATACCCTGCTACGGATACAACCTCAGCCCTAATATCCGCTTGTTACAGGTTGCTGCCAAACTCGGAAGCTGCCAAACGGCCACTCTATGTTGTTGACTGAGCCCTCGCTTCATCGGGCCTCTGACTGAGGCTCCCACGTCTCGTCAATGCGGCAGAGAGGCGAGAGAGCTAAAGCCAGCGCGGTCCCTGTGCCTGCTTCCCTGCTCCCGCTCCCGCTCTCTGTCTGGACTGCCGAGGCGCATAGATAGAGTGCAAATATAGCAGCCAGAAACACACCCTCTCGTCCTTGACTCTCCCGCCCGTGCGGTAGGGTGCAGCCGCCGCCGTGGTACAGTAGTCTCGAGGACCTTTATATAACGGGCTGCTTCGTGGACGGCTGGCTGCACAGGCTCGCACATGCGCGCACACAAAGAGGCTCGTATGGTCGCACTCACCGGCACGCCGCAACAACTCAGAGCTGGCCACCGGCTGCTCGCCATCTGCCGCTCCCGATAGCCTTCTGCCCCAATCATCGCCCGCATCTCGCCCCAAAATTTCCCTCTTCTCGCCTGTCTCCCGTTGCCCCAGCCACACAGCCTGCACTTACCCCGACTGCGGGCCCATATCGGGGGCATCCTTATTTCCATCTCGCGTTTCGGCATTTCACCCGCGGTATTATCGTCTCGTCCCATAAACTCGCCCTGTTCCCCCCTTCCGTCTCAATAGAGCCTTGGGCGAGGAGCGTCCTCGTCCATCCAGGGCCAAGATGGTGTTTCGACCAGCCGTCAGCTCGCTGCCCATCAAGGATCACTTCAACCAGCACCAGGTCGATGTTCTCGTCTCGCTCGAGCGCGCTGGCGGCTCCATCAGCCTCGTCGCCCTCGTGTTCATCTTTCTCGCCTACGCCTTGATCCGCAGCGTCCGCAACGTACAAAACACCTTCATCGTCTTCGCCAGCGTCTCCAACGTCGGAGCCAGCATCGCCAGCATCATCGCCCTCGATGGCCTGCAGGCGGGCAAGGGAACCGCGCTTTGCCAGACGCAAAGTTTCTTGTTCGAAATGTGAGTTGCCGGCCATTTCCTTTCGCCTTGTCGCTTCCGCTTCCTGTGGCTTCGGGGAACGAGAAGAAAAGGGAAAAGGGAGCGTACTGGACAAGGGTCTTCTCGCTTGAGAATATGCAGCGCTTGCCTCACCTGAAGCACCGTGAGGCCTTTTATTTCGTTTTCGGCAGTTTGCGCTTGTTACACCTGACTGAGACCGGGCGCCCAACGGTCCGACATACGGCTGACTCCTCGCCAGGTTCATGCAATCCGACCCTTGGTGGTCTCTAGCCATGGCCATCAACGTCTTCCTCGTCTTCTACTTCCGCACCAGCCCCGACTCTTTTCGCCGCTGGTGGTGGTTGTACTGCCTCATCTGCTACGGTGGACCCTTTGTCATCGCCCTGACCCTCCTCCTTGTCAAGAGCCCGCGCGGCCTCATCTATGGGCAAGCAACGGTAAGTCTGCCGTCTTGCCTGTCAGGAGAGTGCATTCGGAAAGCTGACTCGGAATCGACATAGATTTGGTGTTGGGTTGATGACAGGTGGGATAGTATTCGCATCTATACTTACTACATGCTCATCTGGATCTGCATCGCCGGCTCCTTTGTCTGCTATCTCTTGGTTGGATATCACGTTTTTCGGTCGCGGAATCAGCTCCGCAGCTTTCCTGCTTCTAAGAGTCGCGAGGCGGGCCACTATGAGCGGGTACCATACAGCCTCTCCCTAGCCGCTATTCTCTCTCCTTATTCAGGCTGGCAGCTAACGGTAGACGCCATTTTTGGGCAGGCTATCCCCGACGACGGGAACAGACGAGATGGCTTCTACGGCACCGTCACCACCGAAGTCCGAGTTGTGCACTCGTCAGCCTCGGCGGGCGTCAACACCCTTCTCGAGCCCAAGAGAGCCCGTCTCCCCACCACAGGACAGGTCTCCTTCGATAGCGCCTCCTCCCCCGAGAGGCAGAACGCCCCTGATGCGCAGTACTACTCGACCGTCACGTCCGCCGCGCCGCGTCGTGCCAAGTTCACGTCACCCCTTAGCCTCATCGTCAGGGCGGTCAGACGTACTGCGTCCAAGTTTGTCATCGACGACCCGGTCAAGCGAGCCTACCTGCGCACGAGCTTGCTCTTTGCCCTGAGCGTCCTCGTCACGTGGATTCCCAGCAGCCTGAATCGCATCCACGGCTGGCTCGACGGCTCCTCGCCCTACGAGTACCATGTCGCGACCGCGGCTGTGCTGCCTCTCCAGGGGCTGTGGAACTTTCTCATCTTTTTCATCACGAGCTGGCGGGTCGTGAAGCGATTCATCCTGGGCAAGCCGATGGAGGTGTCGCAACCGTCGAGAGATGACGCCAATGGCACCATGGACCGGGCTGCGGGCCGAGACCGAACCAATCGTGCAGACGACTTGCGGACCGATACGGACTTTGACGACGCTGAGTCGGGAAACATGGGTAGCGACGTCGAACTGCGCCGCGTGTCGGAGCAACAGGTGAACAGGACGGCCAGTCGATGATTTGAATAGGCGGCGAGAGAGGGGTTCCTCTTTCCATGATACGGCGAATCGGTAGCCGGCCATGGCACACCGGACAGCGCACATGGGACGGCAGAATGGTGGAGAAGGGTGTGGAAAAAAGGGGCAGCCCCCCAACCTGTACTCTTGTACTATACCTGATACCCTTTACATACTCGAGCTTAACGAGGCCCTGGCATGGAGCCTCGAAGGAAGCTTCTCAGCGCGGCTGAGACTAGTTACGATAGGCATCACGACGAATAATGAGAGTCTGAACAAGCGACGAAATGTGTTCTTGGCTTTTTAACTTCTATTTCTTTTTTACAAAAAGGATGCTGATCTGAATCATTATTTTCGTCGTGGTTCGTGGGCAAGGGACAGCCGGGACTCGTGGACGCGTGAACGAGAGACTTGAAGTGTGAAGCAAGTGACAAGGGGGTAGCCTGAAACTGTGGTATCGCTGGCAAAGGCAGAATGTAAAGGTGAAAAAGAGGGGGGGAGGAAAACCGGTCCGCGTAGGCGTCGTCGTCCGGTACAACCTCTATTCTCGTTGCATGTCGGGAGAGGGGGCAGGGTACCGTGGCCGAGAAACCACAGTTGCTCTGGGACCAAGGCCAAGGGTGTTTTGGTTGCTTATTGGTCTTTCGTCTCTCTTCTTCGGCATGTCGTATTATTTCGTTTCTCTCGCCTGTTTCATTTCTATTTGTGTTCGTCCTGTATTGTTGACCTGGACGTGCTTTCTTTCACTTGTCCTTTTTCTCCGTTTTTTTTTCTCTCAAAGGACGGCTCTTAGAGCAGCGTCAGTCGTGCTCGAAAAAGCTGACCGACTGCTTGAGCAGCCGCAGGTCAACCAGACCCATGACCCTGCCGTCGGCCCTCCAAACGGCCTCGTCGCCGAACCAGCAGAGGGCGACAATGGCGGCGGCGAGGCACGCGTGAGCGACGGCGAGCCCGATGGCGGCCGCCTTGAGGCCGCCGACGTGGGTGATGGCGGCGGGCATGGCGGCGACGAAGACGGCGGCGGCGAGGTTCCGCAGGATGATGACGCCGGCGTGCATGTCGCCGATGCTGCGGTGGGCGACGGCGATGCTGGACGAGGTGAAGGAGGCGGAGCGGACGAGGAGCGGGCGCGTCGTGGTGTCGAGGACGTGTAGCCCTGCGGCCAGGACGCCGAGCTGGAAGGACAGCAGGGGCAGGCTGAGCTGGCGGGCGGCCTGCGGGGTGAAAAAGGCGAGGGCGAGGGAGAAGGGGCCCGCGGGGCCGCGGGGCCGGTGCCGGTCGAGCGTCATGAAGTTGTGGAGGCCGAGGCCAAAGGAGAGCAGGCCGATGAGGACGAGAAAGGTGCCGACGGCAACGATGGCGTAGCTGACGCGCCGGGTGAACTTTTGGTGGAAGCCCCGGTAAAAGCAGCAGCCGCCGACCACGGCCGTCGCCATGATCCAGGGGCCGACCATGAGGGCGCCGATGCTGGCCGGGCCCAAGGCCAGGGGCGGGGGTGCGGTGAAGAGGGCGACCGAGGTGGCGAAGCCCCAGAGCGCGCCGTGCGGGATCGAGGATAGGGCGAAGAGCAGGCACGTCGTCGGCGCGATGAGGGCCCGCGGAGCCTGCAGCGCCGTGGGCAGCGTCTTGGGCCCTTTAAAGGGCGGTGGGTTGAGCACGCCTTTGACATAGCCCGTCGCCCGGTCCACGCTGATGTGATGGCGGAGACAGTACGACCACGAGTCACCGTCGTCGGCGCCGCCGCGGCTGACGCTCGTGCCGAATCCGGGGGACGGGGCCATGACGGGCAATCGGGACCTGTCAAAAGCCGTCTCGGGGGACCCCAAGGCTAGTAAGGGAAGCGAGAGGGCGTGGAGCCCACTGATGATGCGGAACTGAGTGGTGAAGGAGCCGGAGGTGTTTGATATCAGGCCGCCAATGAGGGGAGACCCCCACGTGGTGGCAATGGTGAAGATGTTGTACAAGGAGACGGGCAGATTACGCTCGTGCTCCTGTAGCACCGCCGCCGGCGCGGTTAGATCAGCCGGGACTCGGATGTAGGAGAATATGAAAAGCCCAAGACAGAGAGACAATCGGAGAGACGGGGTTGGGCTCACAAAGTACGTGTCTTGGATGGAGCCCAGCACCAGGGTGTCGAAGGCGCCCCAGCCGAGGCCCTGGAGCACGCGGGAGCCCATACAGGAGGCGAAGCTGTCGCCGGCCGCCGAGGTCCAAATGCAGCCGGCGAGAAGGAGTAGGGCCGAAGCGAGATACATGGGCCGCTTGCCCCAGAGCTTGGCGATCATGGAGCTGGCAAGGCCGGTGACGGTAGACAAGACGACGGGGACGGACGTCAGAGCGGCAATGGCCGTGTACGAGGCGTTGTACTGAGTGGCCATGGCTCCGCTGGTGGTGACAAAGGCCGTCTTCATGGCGCCGACGAGACCGACGGTGGCGAGGAGGGAGATGAGGTTCAAGTCTTTGCGCCAGCGCGGCCAATTCTATTCACAGGTTGTAAGCCTCCCGAACCGACCTTTGTGCTGTTCATGTTCCTTGCTCAAAAGCAAAAGAGGCAAACAATCGAGTAACACACCAATGGATCATGCCGGTCATCGCTCGGCTGCGGAATGAGCTCGACGTCTGAATGCTTCCCTCTGCCGCACTTGACAACCTTGTGATGGGTGGACAAAGAGCCGAAAGACAAGCTTCGCGAAGACGCCGTCATGGGGATGGGCCACTTGGGAAGAGGTGGTGGCCCATGGCCAAAATCTTCCCTCGTGGCGTGGGACGACGGTTCGGGCGAGCGAGCCAACGGAGGCTCCGTGATGGCCATGGGTCTGCTGTTGAAGTCCCAGTCCATCGGTAGCTGCATGCAACAAGACGAGCCGTTGGGAGGCAGCGAGGCGTCTTCGAGGGGAGAACTGGAGGGAAAGGGGGGATGGGTGAGAAAATGGGGGGGGAGAGGGAGCTCTTCCTCGGAGGGCCGCACTAGACGTCACTACTCATGGCACTCTGATGATGAGAAAGGTCTGCAGCGAGGCCGACTATTGAGAGGAATGAGGGGGAAAAGATCAACGGAAAAACTAGAAACGAAGGGCGTAACGAGGGGACGAGGCGGGCCTCTGGGAGAAAGGTGGGCAAGGGGGTTTCCAAAAATAAGGGAAGAAGTTAAAGAGGAGGAGCAAGCTTCGTAGGTGGCAAGGATGGAAACGCTGAGGCTCGGAAGAGAGACGGACACGCAGACGAGAGAGCGAGAGACGGGAAGAGTGAAGAGCCGAGAGAGAGTGAGGGAGTCTACGAAATCGGCTTAAGGGTGATGGGATATCCGTTAATTGTTTGGACAGCTCGGGCTGTGCTCAACCCCCCAGCGCGCGCGAGGGGAAGCGGAACCATGAGCTGTACAAGCAAGGTAAGCTTGGCAGCAGCAGAGAGACAAACATGCAAAGGAAATAGGACAAGAGGAAAAGAAAAACGGGGGCGTGTGGAAGAGAAAAAGGAAGGATGGGATACACGGTGTTGCTGCGCCTGGACGGGACGGGAGCAGCATGGACCCCTGCCGAGCCCGTGGCGGAGCAGCTTTGCTCTCCCCAAAGCAAGCAGCAGCAAGCAGCAAAGCAACAGCGTGTGCTGAGTGCATTTTGCTCGCCCTCCAGCGGCGTCGCGTACGACAGCGAGGAGGGCGTCAATGCTCGCGTCACGCCGGCGGCGCGTCGTGCACGTCGCTGCAGCCTCTCTCTCCCCCTCGCTCGCTCGGCAATTCCAGGCCAGTGCGTGCCGCGCAGACGCTGCGTGTGGGTCTTTGGAGCCATGAGCCGCCGCCGTCACAGCCATCATCAGTGACCAAGGACCGAAGAGCGAGCGAGCTTGACTCTGGTGCGGATAGAGAGGCGGGGAAGACAGAGACTTTTCGGCCCTAAACAGATGGTCATCAGCGGCGGCGGTCCAAAGACAGTGGCAACGGAAGAAGACCCGTCGGCAAGGACAAGGCCGGGGCTCGTTGTCTTGTCTTGTCTCGTCTCGTCTCACCGCGCACACGCGCGTTCATGGTGACAGGAGGGGAAAGTTGGTGAGGGCCACAGGTCAGGGCATCCTTGGCTATAGGGTAGGTAAGTTTCTTGCGGGTCCGACCACCCTCCTTGGCCCAGTCTTGGACGCCGTTGCCGACGCAAGGGATGGGGGAAAAGGACTGGTTACGTATACTATCCAGGCTCATTATAGAGTACATAAAGGTAGAGGAGAAGAAATAGACAGAGATAAACGTCTTTGCTCCCATCTGACCACAGCATCATCAAGCAAAGAAGAGCGTCAGAAGCACAGCCGTTGACAGCGAGGCAGCAACCGCCTCTGTCTGCCTCTCAACCATTCCTTTTCCCATGATCATCTTTTTGCTTTTCAGTGGTCTTGTTTCCTCCCTCTAACCATGCGGAGATCGGCAATGTATTTGTTTTTCGGCCCCTTCTACTCGGTCCCCTTCTTCACCTTCATCCACCCACTCCACTCGGGTCACGATATTAAGCTGCCCGTCTCCCTTGCGCCTCCCTCAGACCCTCTGTGGAACTACTGCAGGCTGTGTGAGCCGGGTGTTGGGACCTGCGTGCGTAATGCCATTATATATATGTGTACATATGTATACGTATATATATAAATATAAATCCACACACACGTACGTGATGTCGAGTATGGGAATACATGTATTGGCTTGTGTAGAGTCGCACACATGAGGGAGCATTCAATAATGGAATCCTAACAGACACCCTTTTTTCTCAACACGATCGACTCCGAGTACCAGGTAACGTACGGCTCGGCTCCCATCCTCACACCGGGAGCGGCTGATGGCCACAGCAAGCATGGGGCCCGATCGTGTTTATATTTTCTTTTCGCCTGCCGAGAACCCCAGTCCATCGAGTCAGCACCCGGCCAAGGCGTCCGCAAGTCCTGATCCAGAAGCGGAGCAGAGGCAAAGAAACCGAGCAGGTTAAAAAAAAGAAGGAAGGAAAAGGAAAACCCCAATCCACGTCACCACGCCCACGGACACGTTCCGCGACTATGCGGTCCTTATATTATGCATGCATCCTGTAAACATCAACAAAATTTTCTTCTCTCGGGTTTTCGCCTGCACGCGCGGCTGATGTGGACAACATTCCGTGTTGACGGCTCACAGCACGAGGCCCTCGAACGGGGCTATGATGACGGCCTTTGTCGAGCGCGATACCGCTTGCGAGGCTGATGTCTCGACGGCGGAGAGCAACATGCTGCTCCGGACGAGCAGCTCTGCCAACACGGTTAGAAAACATGGCTCTCGACGCCGATAGACAAGGTGAAAATTCCACGGCATTTGACCTGCAGACCCCTTCGGCCATAGTACGGCAACGTACCTTGGTAGACGAGCGTGTACGACACAGCCGGATCGTCCTCGTCCTCACTATCGTCGTGCGGCCCGGAGAGCAGCGGCGGGTTGTCTGCCGCCGACGCCGCCGCGGGAGCGACGCGGAACCTCAGCCCGACGCTCTTGGCCGCGTCTACCCACAGGAACCTGTCGCGGCTTATCGTTGTGCTTCCCTCGCCGCTGGTGCCATGGTTGTCGTCGTCGTCGTAGCCATTGCCGATGGGCGAGGAAGCGGCCATGTCGGCGAGCCATTTCCTCCAGACGCGCACGACGCCGTCGCATGTGTTGACGTGGCTCACAAACAGCCCCCGTCTGGAGCTCTGCTTGACGACGTTTGTGACGGTGCAGAGCTGCGAGAAGAGTTCGCCTCGGTCGAGGCCAATGTCCTGCGTAGCTATTTCGTCCTTGTCCTCGTCGTCGTCCTCATCGTCTTCTTGCCACGCTTCCCCGATCTGGTGCCAATCTGCATGCCCTGCTTGCTGCTGTGACGATGCTGCCTCCTCGACATCCGACTGGGACTGCTGCGCGAGCCTTCTCCGCCGCCTCCGCCTCCTCCGCTGCCGTGCCGCCGCATCAAGAGGCCAGCCATCCTCCTCGGCCGCCACGACGGGCCGAAAGGAGGAGTACAGCTTAGACAGGTCGGCCAAGACGGGCTCCCCGTCGTCGATGGCGCCCCCGTCGGCGACGCAGGTGCCGAGGTAGCGGCAGGCCAGGTAGGGCGTCGAGATCTTGGCGCTCGGGTGGTAGCACTCGAGGATCAACTCATGGCCCGGCAGGCGGGCCGCGTCGACGAGGCGGCGGTACAGGACGCGCACGCCGACCGAGTAGAAGCGGCGGCTGACGAGGACGACGAGGGCGAGCTCCCGCGACGAGAGCAGTGCCAGTGTCGCGGCTAGCATCTAAACTCACCCACAGCCGACGCGCTTGACGGTCAGAAACTGGGATCCCCAAGAAACAAGGGCGTCGTCTCGTCACGTACCTCGTTGGGAAGCTTGTCCATCAGCGACAGCGACGACGTCATCATGCCGATGCAGATGGCCGGCAGCCCAGGCAGGCTATCTGTCCCCCGTGCCCCTTGGCGGTGTCTGGTAATATGATATGCTGCAGGCGAGTCGGAGAAAATAGGTTGATCAGAGCAGATGTTGTTCACTCCAGCGTTGGGGCTTGGATGAGGCCGAAGCGGGAGTCGATGGAGGGGAAAGCCGCGCCGGTGCCTGCGCCGCGTCCGGCACCCCTTGCCCGGCCCGGGTGGGGGATCATTCCACAGCGAGCATGTATCTAATACTGCTGAGACTACTCTGTACGGAGAAGTTATACGTGCTTTGTTTCGACGAGGTACCATAAAACTCTGCAGTTGCCAATCAGAAAGACCATCACGGGCCATGCTATTTGGTACGAGAAAGTGCATGCGTCAGGTACCAGACCTGAATGAAGGAGGCTTCACCTAGCATTCTCTCTTTGCTGTATTTTCTTCTCCTTACCTTTGCTTTCCAAAGAGGAGCCCTATACGTGATGCTTGCTGACTGGGTGCGATACAGCTATTTGCCGAGGTAGTTTTGGACAGTACCGGACCAAGCCTGAAACCAACGCACGCAGAGATTATTATAATAGTCTAACTATTTTTGACCGTCGACAAGGCCTGCTCGTCAAGCTCACTCCCAACCCGGCGTCGGTGGAGCCGCCCCGGCCCCCGAAGCCGGCCCCTCCCCGCCCCCAGCCAATAATGTGCATCCCTCTAGCCCAAAGCGGCTCCGGGGTCCCGGTCCTGAGACAACTCTTTGTTTTGGGTCCCTCACGTATGGAGCAGTCCGACGCCCACCATGACAGTTTTCTCTCTGCCATGACCAGAGGTTTGAGACGAAAAGAATGAGTGGGAAAAGCAGATTTCAGTCGGAGAGGGGGGAAAGAGTGTTGCTATTCGGCCCAGAGCAAACAACCCAAGGCAGAAACTCCTCAGCTGCTCTGGGGTATTCGGAATCCAGCACACCTCAGACGGCCCGAATCCACTCCCGGCTCTTGCGCCGTTTTCACCGTCGCTTCTCTGCTCTGCTCATGTACATCTCAAGTGTAGACTGACGTGTCACCATATCACAGTGCTGCGTATTAATGCTGCCTCCCGCCCGAGGAAGCCTCTATGTACTCTATGTCGCTTCACCCCGATGCTTTCGGGGCAATGGTCCTGTCACTTGGCACTTGGTTTCTTTCCAACAACAGCCGAACCAAAACGCCCATCTTTTTACTCCCATCTCCCTGGCCCCGTTTCGCCGACCCGTCTCATAGTAGGTTCTCATCCTTGCTTCGCGCATCCAGCACCGCCGAGTCCACCGCATCCTGTAAGTCGACGTGGAAAAACGGCCGGTTGACGCCCGAGACACTGGCCATGCCCCGGTCTTGGGTGCTACTTGAACTGCTACCCGAAGCCGTTCTCTTGGCCGAGTACGTCGAGTCTGCGGACGCCGTCCTTGACCCTGGAGTCCTCGACCCCGTAGTCTTCTCTTCATCCACGTCTGTGTCGGCTCTATGTTGGCCATTGGCCACGCCTGCGCTTTTCATTCCCGTGAGAGTCGCCGCGATGCTGTATAGAGGCTTCCAGTTGCTCATTTCCATTGGATTTTGCGACGTTGGATATCCAAACCCAGCGGCTGCGAGCGCTCGGCGCGTCCAGCGGTTGTGGACGTTGGCAAAATGCCACTCGACAGCATCAGGCGACGAATAGCTGTCCAACAAGTTCCTCAAGTCAATCAAGCCCTGAACCGAGGTGACGTCCACGTGGTTGACGGCGGCAAAGTCGAGGACCACGGCACGGAGGTAGGGAAGCGCCTCCGTGTCTTCCCTGTACACCCTCGGCCCCGGATCGTTCCATAGACGATCCGATTCTTTTTCGAAATGCTCCGCCGACATGCGCTTTGTGTGCTCCATGACGTGCTTATTCAACGTATCCATGTGGTAGGCTTGGTTGGTATAGTTGTAGCCCTCGTTCAGGCGGTACACGAAGACGCCTGGATAAGGGGACTCGACCAAGACGTTGGGGTTTGGTGCGTCTTGACCGTCCAGGGGCAAAAACACCTTGCGAGACGCGCATAGGCCGTCTTCATCAGGCCTCAAGCACTTTCCGCCAGCGACGCGCTGCACCCGCACGCGTCCGAGAAAGGTGCCCCGCGTCCTGGCAATGCGGGTCAAAAGGAAAACAAAGGACAAGAGTACACCAGAGTAGATGGATGCCTCCAGAGAGATGAAGATGGCGAACATGACGCTGACTACCCAAACCAAGAGTTCGAGTGGTGACAACTGCCAGTACTTGTAGAGCTTCCTCGGCGGGGTCAACAGGTTGCATACTGCGTGGATGATCAAGCCCGCCAGGGCGGCCTTGGGGATATAGTAGAAGACCGCCGTCAAGGTATAGAGGGTGAGGACGAGGACGCCGGCGCCGAAGAGCCCGGCCAGGGGACTCCTGGCGCCTGCCTTGGAGAGCACGGCCGAGGCGCCAAAGGAGCCTGTGCAGACGTAGCCTCCCACAAAGGGGCTCAGCAAATTGGCCGCACCCAGAGCCACCACCTCCTGCGACGGGTTGATGGTGTAGCTGTACAGCCTGCCCATAGCCTTCGCAATGGCAATGTGCCCAATCACCAGGATGATGGCAACGGCAGGCAGCTCCGGTAGAATGGCCTTGATCAAACCGACATCGGGTTGCGGTACCCTGGCTTCCCTGAAACCTACAAGCCACTCGTCAGACTTGGGATGCGGAAAAGGAGCCGTGGACTACGCACCTTGTTCAATGTGCCCGACAATACGAAACTTGGTTTCCGCTGGGGGCATGGTGCGATGGACAAGAAAGCTGATGAGGGTGAAAAGCAGCATTGTAAAGGTCAAGCGGAGGGAAGATATGAAATTCCAGAGGCGCTTCTGGGCAGGTTGGCGGGCTTCCATCATGGAGCAAAAGTTCCCGATGGCGAAGAGCAGAACAATGGCAGACAAGCCAATGGCGGCGTCCAGATGGACGTTGGGCAGGCTTCGGAGGGTGTTGATGATGACGCGGTACGGCGGTTCCCGCGTGTTAATGTCTGGGATACCCAGGGCGGTAGGGACCTGCGTGGACATGATGGTGATACTGGCAGAGGTGACGAAGGCAGATATGGGAATGTAGGGGATGAATTCGATGATCCACCCAAGCCTGAAGAGCCCAACAAAGAGCAAGACGGCTCCTGATAGTAAGCTCAGGGCACGAGCCGTCTCATCAGCGCTATATCGCCCCGGCGCGGCGTCGTCGACTCGTGTGACGACTTGGCCGACCAGGAGCGAGCCCACGGCCGTCGTCTGCACGTTGGGTGTTAGCTGTCTCTTGTCCCATGCTTCCAGTGCAGAGGCACATTACGAACCCCAATGGCAATGTCCTTGGACGTCCCAAACATCCAGTACAAGGCTGCACCTGTAAAAGACGTATACAAGCCATAGGCAGGTGGAAGATGGGCGAGGGAGGCGTACGCCAGCGCCTGAGGGATAACAACGAGACCAATAGTAACGCCTGCGAGGGTCGGTTTGTTAGTCGAAGGTGCAGTCGGCGAGGAGGGCCATGGATCCGAACTGACCAGAAATCATGTCTCCTGCCAGCCAGCGCATGTTGTACCGCCTGATCCACGATGCCGAAGGAAACAGGTCCTGAACGTATTCGACGACTCCGGCCCAGTCGGGCGCCAGGTCGTCGAAAAACTCGGCGACGGAGGGCTCCTCTTCGAGGTAGGCATGGGCAGATCCGAGCACGTCTCGAGCCCGACTCTCGAGATTTGGAGGCAGGTTGGAGTAGCGCTCGTTGACGTCGATCCCGAGGACCTTTGTCGTGACCAAGTCGGCGATGCGGCGCCCGGCCATGCCAGCTGACGTCTGGGCACGATGGGCCTCTCAACAGTCGTCGGTAGATGGGGGGAGATAGCAGGAAGTCGGTATCAGAGCCACCGGGGACCGGGAGGCACGAGAGAAGAGGCGGCGGCAGGGCGACGTCGGGTAGGCGGGATACACGCAGATGTTTTGACGCGAGCGGATCGGAGGTGAAGCTCTCCGGAGTATGGGCAGGGATCGAGGTTGTCGTTGTCGAGAAGCTGAAAATGGGCGGCGAAACGAAGGAAGAAGTGGGGGGAAATCACCGTCCTGGATTCCGATCGGTCGGCATGCCAAGCCCCGCGAGTCGGGGGAAGAAGGAACGGCCTCGGCAGCGCAGATGGCTCGGTGGTTGAAGGAGCCAAGTACGAGATAGCTCAATTGCGATGCGCCTTTGGGGAGCGACGGAGAGACTTGATTATAGATGGCGTGTGCTGTGCGTACACGGCATGTCTGAGCCCGGGCCGAGCAACGATGGTTGTCATCGGCAACGGCTGCCGCAAGCGGGTTGGCCCGGCGGCGATCGGCCGGCACGCGGCCGACGGTGGAGACCGGAGTGCTGGCTTTGCTGGCCAAATATACTGCTAAGCCAACGGCTGCCGGGCTCGATAGCCTCCGCCGAGGCCACCTCACCGGTCCGCGTGACTTGGCACGACAGCTTCGGCGAAGCTGGAACCGCTCCTCGGCTGCCAAGCTGAATATGTTGCCTATTCTTTCGTACACATGGCAAGTAGCTCTGATGTGTCTCGGCATGCCGCCGGGCGTCAATAACCCCTCGGCTTTCCCAGCATTCTTGAGGCGTGCGCGTGGAATGGCAAACGGAATTCGCCTGTCCCATCGTCCCTTTGCCAGTCTCATCCCTCCGTGCACCGTCATGCCGTCTACCCCGCGCTCGTCTTTGCCTCTCCCACCAGCCCACCTTCTTTGCCTTGTAGAGAGTGGCTTTATTCGACGCGTTGATGCTGCCAAGATGGACGCGTCGGCAAGCTGGCCCGCGTGTCTTACAACGAGGGAAGCATACATTCCATCTCAGATGACGACCACCATCACGGCGGCCTACTGTCGGAACTTCGGTTCTGCGGCCTGCCTAGTAGGGCTGTTCACGAGTAAAGAGAGCTCTATTAAGAGGCTTAAAATGTGTGTTCAATTGAAGGGGAAGAATGCGTCTCGAAGCTAGCTATGCGGCAAGAGGAGATTTCCTAGGACCTTTTCCTAATTAACTGACGGGCGTTAGCTACGGGTCCTATATGTAACCCTTCCCGTGGCCACTGCTTGTTGAATCTGATATAGCCCCTAAGCTGCACCCTTAAGAGAGAAAAGATATAGAGATACTTAAATCCTCTAAATCTAAGGCCTTCTCTAAAGTTCGAGAAGCTTATATATTCGGCCCGGAATAACCTTTCTCTTATATTCTTTTCCTTTTTAACTTAAAGGCAGAAATGCTTATTAAGCAGCTAACTTACTTATTTAAGTCTTGAGGTTGAGTTGGCTGAGTTAATTGCCACCTTGCTTTATCGTAAAAAGCTTTAGTTAATCAGATAGTTGATTGGGTTGTTAAGTTGAATTGAGTCAAATTAGGTTGAATTAGGTTAATGGAAGCAAATGGAAGACCATTGTTGTCATGGTTGTTACGGAAGCAGCCAATAGCTCGACGAAGGCCTTGGACGTGTAGTCACGATGCCTTCACTTGGGCCACCTCTAAAGCTTTAAAGAGGTAGAAATGTGATATCCGAGGACTTTATCCCGGACTCATAACTGTCACGTTACGCAGGCTCAAACACATAAAGGCCTTGGTGTATGTAAATTGCTCTGCCCCATCATATCACAAGTACACAGTCATAAAAGTCATCACCTTACATGTTGTCGAGCTCGATGTGCCTGGCTCGATTTATCTGCGTTTTCATGTGGACCTCCTCTGGCGAGCCCAGCAAGACCCGGCTCCTGGCCAACAGGTAGACGATGCACAACCACCACTGATGTATGATGAGACAGGCACAGAGCTTTGGGACGCCGATGAGATCCTTTATGCCAGATAGAAGAAGCGGGTTCATGGCGAGTTCAGGCAGGCACTTGTGCGATGGTATGTAGCTACACTTAAACGGTCTCGGGGATTCTCTGTCAATTGTGGGCTACGTAACCCTGTCGCGCCCGCGCCCGCCTATATAAACATGTCGCGAAGCGTGGCCTGATTTCGCAGTTCTCGGAGATATCCCTTGGCACGAGGGACCTAGGAAGCTGAAAAACAGGTTTTGAGGAAGGAGCTGAAAGGAGGTGCAGAGAGGAGGGTGGGGGCAAGAGGGGAAGTAGAAGTGGCGATGGCTTCCTATAGAGGTAGCGAGAGATAAGACGGATATGCCGGCAACGGCTAGAAAGGAGGGGAAAAAACCGGTAAAAAGCTCGGTAGTTAAAAGGATATTAGTAGCTTCTTTAAGCAAGATCTTCTTTATTAATTAAGATACTAGATAGGTATAAAGAAGGGCGTTAGATAGAGGAAAGAAGGATAATTAAGGCAATATAATAATTACTCCCTTACCGTAATTGCTGCTCCCGTAAAAATTAAATCTCTCTGCCCTACCTATCTAACCCCTTACTTTTAATTTTACCTTTATATATTTTTATGCACTTCTCGTATCTCTCTTTACGAGAGTTATAAGCCCGGGAGGAATAGAATTCCTATACCTTCCGGCTGCTATAAAAGGCACCCTTCTTATATCCTTTATAGCTCCCTTTTACCCCTCTTACTAGAAAAGCCGATTTTTAACTGACTTTTCTACCCCCTCTCTCTATAACGATAACGAAAATCGACTCTTCTACCGTCCCTACGGTCCGTAGGACGATTCTTATAGAGCCCTAAGATTAGGATAAGTAGGTAAAGGAGCTACGGGCTCGTGTAGACAGAACTATCTATAATTTAGTCTTCTCTAATAAGTAGGTCCCTCTCGAGCCCCCTCTTCGTCCTAGGGCAACGGACTTTATAGAGGGAGCTACCCTCTTCTCCGAGCTAACCTCTGCATAATAGAGAGCTTTTTCTGCTACCTTAGGTAACTACGAGAGTTACCGTAAGGAATACCTTTACGAGACGAAGCTGCTAACTACTGCACGCACGGCGATAACGGAATCCGTTAGTGCCGCAAAGCTAATTACTCTTTAAGAGGAAGAGACTCCTAGGTAGTGGCTTTTAAAGCTCGAGACCTTAATAGCTCCCTCGAGAGGTTATATAACTAACCGTATTAGGAAGACCTATATAGCCTACCTAGGAGCCTTTTCTGCTAGGAACCTACTAGCTTCTTCGTAGCTAGCTAAGTAGGAAGAAATCCTCGAGGAAGCTAACTAATACTTCCTTATAGAAGCTCTTTCCGGCTAGTAGCTACGGGATATATCTCTGCTAATAAAGCCTATTAGTAACGGTTACTCGACTATCTTTCGAGAGGCTAGCCGGGAACTAGACGAAGAGGCTGCTAGAGTATAATAGCAAGCAGTCTTGTTCCTTCGTGGCTAGCACTCGACCTAGACGGCTCGACCTGCTGCCCCTGCAGCTCCTACAGCCCCTATTACTACGGCTCCCGCTGCTGCTGCTGCGGCTGTTGCTCCTTCGGCTCCTCCTCCCTCGAGAGCATTAACACTGTCTTTAACGGCTACCGTAGGCCCGGCCCCGGCTCCGCCTCTTACTCCGGGCCCGGCCCCGGTCCCGTTAGTTAGACCGGCCCGACTAGTCCCCTAATAGACCTTTTAGTCCGTTAGTCGAAAAATCAGGGAACTAGTCGAAATCGAACCTCTTCGTTAAAATCAGCAATAAGGGGTAAAAAGGGGAGGTTTTTAAGCAGACCTTCTAGATCGGGACGAGGATTCCTCGAAGAAACGAAAGACTAAGCGAAACGGCTGCCTAGCCTATAAATCCCTAGGCCATCGATTATTATAATACTAGTAGGTCTTCGAGGAAAACCGACCTAAAGGATTTAACCCTTTAAAGAGGCTATAAGAAATAATATAATAGTCTCTTAAGGAGGACCCCTCGTTATAGAAGAAGATAGACGAGATTTAAGTTACTAGGAAATAGTAACTAACGCCGCTACTATAAATTCGAGGAAAAATCGTTGGTATAGTAAATCCGGCATTCGTCTTCCCTACGGATTAGCAAGACCAACCGTTAGGACCCTCTAACTATCCCCTACGAAAATCAGCTATCCTTGACTCTAGTGCTTCCCTCGATATCTATAATATACTCTTACGATTCCGGTGTTTTAAGAAGGCACGGAAGGAATATCTTATTGCCGGGGAATTAACCGTACGGATAGAGGGATATAGAAGGGTGAATTTTACGATAAAATTACCTAACGGATCTATGCGAATTCTTCGAAGGAAAAGGGTAGCTTTTTGCCCTCGATTTTTAAGGAGCCTAATTTCCTTTTGCCTTCTTCGAGAGTCTAAAGGTATATAAGCAAAAGCGGAATTTTAGGAAATCAAGGAGTCACGTAAGACTACGTAATAGAGGGGAAGAAGGAGTATAAGGTAGGATTTTTAACGGAATTTATTAGTAGTGTATTAGTATATAGAAGAGGTGTTAAAGTTAATAATTCTCTATCTATCTACTAGCGGACATGCTGTCTTATATAGACAATTATAGCTGAACGGAAGAACCTTTCGGGACCAGATTTAGGCTGCCGTATAGCCCTAAGACTAGGGAATTCCGTGATACCTCGAGTAAATCTAGAAGTGTCTTGGTTCCACTGATATTCGTGTTTAAAGGAGGTTGGTCGTGCCGGTGTTCTTAAGAGGTCTTAGCTAGTATTCTAAGCTAGCTCTATTCCTTCGATTCCCGATTATACGATAACCGGCAACCCGTTTAATGCATAATAACATGCAAAATAACGAGCGATTCTTGCTCTATAGGATGAGATTTTGTCTATAATTAATATACTACTTATTAGCTTATATAATCGGGAGAGTATATTATAGCTGCTTTATTTATAGTAGAACACCGTTCCTTATAGCCTCCCAAAAGTAGATTTATATACTCTTTACTAATTTATTTATAGTAGTATATATATAGGGTAAAACCTAATATAGGAAAACTATTCTTATACCTTAATAGGATATATAAAACCTATTCTTTCTTAGGAAAAAATCCTTAGGTATATACTAATAGAAAAACCTATAGTAGGAAAAATCTATAGTTATAATAATTATTTATAGGATAACCTTATATAAGGTAAAACCTATTATTACTAGGAAAATCTTAATAGATAAAAACCTAGTAAATATTTCTCTAGGAAACCTAAAAGGAAAAACCTAGTAGGGAAAGATATAGAAAGCATAAGAAATATCTAAAAACCCCTTTTAATTGCTTAGGAACTTATATTAAGGATAGACCGTCTCTAAATTTATAGAGTAATCTAGGTCTTAATTCCTTCGTAAAAATATTAGCTATATTATCTTCTAATTTTGTAGGAATGTATCTATCTAGTGGTGTGACCAACCATGGTTGGCACGTGACCCGTACGGTCACGTGTGCGGCTGAGGGCAGCGTGCCCCCTTTCTCCACGCTGGCCTCTGCCTCCTTAGATAGAGAATCAAGACGAATACAACATCACAGGTTAACCCTAGTACCGTCTCATTGCAGCAGCTGCCGCAGGTGCCTACCCACACTGATCAGTGACCGGCCCACGCCCGTCACAGACAGCTAAGTAGAAGAGACAAATTCCTCAACCTTCGAAGGTGCTATAGTCCGCGTCACTTTACTGTGGCCCTGAGTAGCGCTCAGAAGAAGGTTATTTGTGCTAAGAACAAGGAATCTCCCGCTGGTTTGCCCAGCCGCGCGAAGTCCTTCCAACTGTTGATTACGATCGCCCGCTAGTTTGCCTAGCCGTGAGCACCGGAATCGACAGGCGACCACATCGCAAACAACTAGTAAGAACGTTCGACCCTTGACGTTAAGTAGCAAGATCCCCGTCAGTTCAGTCTGGCCGCGAACGACCTACTTAGTACGCGACGCTCGACCTCCTATTAGCGACAACTCGTATACGAAGAGACCAATACGACCCCACATCGTCTCATTCATTTGATCACGATAGCCCCGACCGCCCGAGCTATGTCCCAGAAGCCCAGCTCGAAGAAATATGCGACCAGATGCAGGCACTAGACATCCAAGCATCCGCATTCCGACAAATTAATATCGACCTTTGGGACAACGATATCACACGACGAAAAGGACAAGATCGCAGTAACGACATATGTGGCAAAGTTCATATTCATCGTTCAATCTGGCAGTGATCAAGGATACGACCTCCTTGGTTACTTCAACAGCATTTTGAAGAATGGACCGAAGACACATGGGACCGCGCCCGAATGAATACAAGAGAGCCCTCAGAAACTACTAAGGAAAGAGGTATCTACACAGGTTCACAAAGGGAAATTCGCAACACAATTTCTCATATTACAAACTATCGAGAACCCACAAACCTGGCCAGAGCAGGAGTTTACGGAGATGGTGTTTGATGAGAGGACTGCTGCCTTCAGGAGGCAGACAGCATTACTAGGATCAAATGCTTCCACTAATCCCCATCCGTCTCAACCTCCTTCACCATCAGTTACGCCCTTAGCAGCACCTCATCAAGGTCTTAACGAACCACAACCTATTAAGACCCTAACGAGCCCTCCTAACGCACCTACTCCTGCTCCGACTATCCAAGATAAACCTGCTCCGACCTCTCTTACTATTCATCCGACTTCCTACCGCTTCCAGAACCCCGATCTCGTCAACCGTCACCAACCCCATCCCCGAACACTTATCCGGCCCTGCAACCTTTGGAGAATACATGAAACTCCCCGGATAACATCCCGAACGCTATCGTCGATAGCGACATCCAGCAAGTTTATGAAGACCTGGAACAAAGATCGGAACTACACAGGAGAGCCGTACGATCTCCTTGATGATAAGCTCCGCCTCTTCTTAAGCAACTGCTCTCATATCCAAGTGAAACCGTCACAATTTCACGCACTCTTTCCCGGATCCTTGATGGAAGAGCCCAAAGATTCTATCTTGATAAGATCACATGGGCTACGACGTTCCGACAAGCGTATGATATCTTCAAACAACACTTTGACACGGAAGTCAACCATGTCCACTACCATACTGACTGGACAACAATAACCTTTAACTCCATCCGTGCCCAAGATGCTTCGAAGACCCCCCACGAAGTGCTTCAAATCCTCTTTGATAAGCTTCAGCTCTGCCAACGAGCCCTTGGCAGGGAGTACGCAGGAGACCTTCTACTGCGTACAACGCTTATGAAAGCATGCCGTGGAGTACCCGAACTCCAATACGCTCTTTTCAAACCCGCCGATAACGTCGAGCACCTTCTTGCAGATCTTCGTGCATCCGTTGAAACCCATCTTGCCCTCATAACAACTTCTCGATTTCCCTTGACTTTGCTGGATCATTTGATCATAACGATCCACACCATCAGTACTACCTCGACCGTCGATACAATAACAACCGCTCTCGAGGTAGATACGGATATTCAGGTCAACGACCCAGCCGCGGATACAGACAAAGCTACAACCGTGGAAACTACCGGCCTCAAAGCCGTAGTAACTACAATCATAGCTACAGTAACCGAAACTGGACGAAGAAGTGTTTTGTTTGTGGACAAGAAGGCTGTTGGTCAACTAAACACTCTACGGATGAACGGCAAAGGCCAGGACCAACATATCACTCAATGTCACTTCATAGGTGTACAACTCACGGACATCGGAGGCTATATTCTAGACTACGAAGGTCATGAGATGAGCAGCTTTGATGACACTGAAGATACATGGGAAGAACATGACAATAGCACCAACGATCACCCGGAACAATGGCAAGCAAGCCAAATGCTCTGTCAACAGGCATTCAATCATTTGATCACAGGAGAAGACGTCTATCAGACGGATCAAACCGTTGTTCAGCCTCGCAATTTATTATTGAAGATCGCTATTCAGGGATAGATTCCAAGGTATCATGATCGACACAGGTGCAGCAACATTTTCCACAGCAGGATACTCTCAGTACATCGCCCTACAACGAGAAGACCCTTCTGTAGCTCTCGACAGCTCCACATCCGGCCAGGCCTCCATCAAATTCGGCAACAGCGACGCCATCCACTCCCTCGGCACAGTCGCCCTTAACACACCCCTCGGAAGGATCACGTTCCACGTCCTTCAAACCCCAACTCCCTTTTTGCTCTGCCTTGCTGATATGGACCGGCTTGGTATCTATTTCAACAACATCACAGATACCATCAATTGTACTAATCATTGTACTAATCGCCCTACAAGCATTCCAGTCGTACGCAAATGGGGACATCCCTGGTTCTTCCTTACGAAAGATGAAGAGTCCATCTCGTTTCTTACGGAAACAGAGATTCGTACACTTCACCGACGCTTTGGACACCCAGCAGTCCCTAGGCTCCATCACCTCTTGAAGCAAGCCGGGCACAGTGACGTCTCGATAGACACATTAGAGACTATCTCTAAGTTCTGTCACCACTGTCAAATGCACTCACAAGCCCCGCCGCTTCAAGTTCACCCTTAACGATGATCAAGAGTTCAACTACGAAATCATCGTTGATGTGATGCACCTAGGAACACCACAACGCCCTGTTCTACACGTTGTGGACTCAGCTACTGCTTTCAAAGAGCCAGATTTTTACCGTCAATGTCAGCTAAAGATACATGGGAGACCCTCCGGACCCTCTGGATCGACACGTATCTTGGACCTCCTGATACCCTCCGTCATGATGCAGGAACTAACTTTGCTTCTCTCGAATTCCGGAACGAAGCAAAGATTATGGAATCAAATGCTCTCAAGTACCTGTTGAGACGCATTGGTCCATTGGAAAGATTGAACGCTATCACGCACCCCTCCGACGCGCCTTTAACATCCTCCATGCTGAGATTGGCCACACCACTTCCGCCGAAACAGTCCTTCAAATGGCTGTTAAAGCAATCAATGATACGGCAGGACCTGACGGTCTTGTGCCTACGTTGCTTGTTTTCGGCGCATACCCTCGCGTATCTACAGACTCGCCCCTTCCGCTTCTACCCTCAAAGATCGGAAGCTATGCAGAAAGCGATGAAAATGCTCCGCCAACTCTCGGCAGAAAGACGAGTTAAGGATGCCCTCCATGCACGCAACGGCCCGAGCACGACAGAAGTGCTATCCTCCCGCTGCAAAGTGAAGTTCGCGTTTGGAGAGAAAGACGGTTGGCAAGGACCCTTCAAGATTGCATCGATTGATACCCATAACATCACCATTGACACAGTCAACGGCCCCAAGTCTTTCGATCGACCCTTGTACAACCGTATCTGCGTGATGATACCACTCTTTCCGACCCTACACGACACAGACCCTCAGGCATTCGTTCAGATCTTAATGAACAACCGGCTCAAGACCCCGTTAAGACCCTAACGGACCTGCCTGCCCGACCCGACCCCCGCCCCGCAGAGAGGACGCCCACCAGGATCAAAGAACAAGCCAAAGGATTTGATCATGATGGCCCAAGCCGTAGACCAGAGCTTCTTGACCCAAAGGAGGAAGATGCACAGCTCTTTCCCTCAAGCTACGGTCTGATGGCATAATCACCTCTCCTGGTGACCCCTTCGAAGAATCCGATAACAAAGATTACTGACCTCGTTGGCGCGGTGTATTCCAATTTGAACGATACGATCAAATGAGTCATGGAAACTATAGAATCTTTCGCTCTCGAATGGTTCGTGAAGTCAAAGGAATCAACACTAAGCCCTACGAAAAGTCTCGACTTGTTATTCAAGGACATAACGACTTTGAGAAGACCACCCTCCTGACGCAATCTCCGACAATTCAACGCGTTGCCAGAGACTCATCCTCGCTATTGCCCCGGACTTCTTCAAAACTACGGCATAACCCTCTCCCTCCGTGATATCACTCAGGCATACCCGCAATCCCAGACCAAGCTTTCCCGGACCATTCTTACGTATTTGCCCACGGAACTACAAGGCAAATACCTAACAGAACAATTATTCGTGTTATTAAGCCCCTGTACGGTATCGCAGAAGCCGGAGTCCATTGGTTCCGCACATATCAGCAGCATCACCTCGAAAAGCTGGATATGTCTACCTCCACCTATGACTCCTGCCTACTGATTTCGAATACTGGCCCTGACACGCTCGGTATTGTTGGAATGCAAACTGATGACACCCTCATCCTTGGAACGAACAACTTTTCTACCCGTGAAGAAGAAGAGCTACAAAGGCAGAATTTCGTTCCAAGCCCAAGACTGACATCACATACGGAACAACGGTTGACTTTAATGGTGCAAGACTGACGTTGCTGAATAACCCCTTAAAAAGGATCCTTTTACTTCAACAGAAGGGACAAGCAGCAAAAATGACCACCATTGACCTAAAGCAATTGATCGTCACCAGCGCTACGTTGAGGAACGAGCGCGAGCCTCATACATTGCTTCAATTGCTCAACCGGAAGCTTCTTTCGATGTTTCAGTCGCCGCCCAAGTACAGACCCCTGAGGATAAAGATTACGCAATTTTGAACAAGCGACTGCAATGGCAAATGGATCACCAACTACGTGGCCTCACGTACAAACCAATTGATCTAGCTACTGCAAGCTGATGGTTTTCACCGATGGTTCTTTCGCAAACAACAAGGACTTATCCTCCCAACTAGGATTCGTCATTGCCCTCGTTAACGAGACAAACCACAAAGAAAAACAGTTCGAGATTAGTGGTAACATCGTACACTGGAGTTCAACAAAGTGCAAACGTGTTACCCGTAGCGTCCTAGCATCAGAGATATACGGTATGGCCAACGGATTCGACATAGGCATCTCCTTGCGATGACTATGAAGATAATTCGGAACGACTCAACCTTCCTCCTATCCCTCTCATCGTCTGTACGGATTCGTACTCTCTCTACGAATGCCTAGTCAAGCTCGGTACGACGAAGGAAAAACGATTGATGATTGATATCATGGCCCTTCGCCAGTCATACGAGAAGAGAGATAACAGATATTCGTTGGATCAACGGCGCAGACAACCCAGCAGATGCAATGACGAAAGCATCACCAAACCGAGCCCTGGAACGCTTCATCGATACCAATAGTCTGACAATTCGAGTCGAAGGATACGTACAACGTTCCTAACCGCTCCTTATACCTATGATCAAATGATTGCTCCTATCAGGAAGACCCTTCACTTCTTCCCAGATATCTACAGCTAAGAACAAGACGTCGGACCCACTTTTGGCAATAATGACACACGCCCTCACGGCACATTCCTTCACGGCCTTAACGCTACTATCCTTTAGACCCGTTCAAGGTGTTGCTGTGCTTCTCAACAGACGGTAAGGTTGCCTGTGATGTTGTATCTGTCTTGGTTGACCATCTAGGAGGCACGTGGCCAGCGTGAGAGGGTGCACGCTTCTCAGCCGCCACTGACTCCAGATGGTCACGTGCCAACCATGGTTGGTCACACCACTAGATAGATACATTAACACAGGCAACTCTTCTTTGCTGTGAGAAGCCAGCAACACCTTGAACGGGTCTAAAGGATAGTAGCGTTAAGGCTAGGAATGTGCCGTGAGGCTGTGTCATTATTGCGAAAAAGTGGGTCCTACGTCTTGTTCTTAGCTGTAGATATCGGGGAAGAAGTGAAGGGTCTTCCTGATAGGAGCAATCATTTGATTAGGGATAGGAGCGGTTAGGAACGTTGTACGTATCCTTCGACTCGAATTGTCGACTATTGGTATCGATGAAGCGTTCCAGGGCTCGGTTTGATGCTTTCGTCATTGCATCTGCTGGGTTGTCTGCGCCGTTGATCCAACGAATATCTGTTATCTCTCTTCTCGTATGACTGGCGAAGGGCCATTATATCAATCATCAATCGTTTTTCCTTCGTCGTACCGAGCTTGACTAGGCATTCGTAGAGAGTACGAATCCGTACAGACGATGAGAGGGATAGGAGGAAGGTTGAGTCGTTCCGAATTATCTTCATAGTCATCGCAAGGGAGATGCCTATGTCGAATCCGTTGGCCATACCGTAGATCTCTGATGCTAGGACGCTACGGGTAACACGTTTGCACTTTGTTGAACTCCAGTGTACGATGTTACCACTAATCTCGAACTGTTTTTCTTGTGGTTTGTCTCGTTAACGAGGGTAATGACGAATCCAGTTGGGAGGATAAGTCCTGTTGTTTGCGAAAGAACCATCGGTGAAAACCATCAGCCTTGCAGCAGCTAGATCAATTGGTTTGTACGTGAGGCCACGTAGTTGATGATCCATTTGCCATTGCAGTCGCTTGTTCAAAATTGCGTAATCTTTATCCTCAGGGTCTGTACTTGGGCGGCGACTGAAACATCGAAAGAAGCTTCCGGTTGAGCAATTGAAGCAATGTATGAGGCTCGCGCTCGTTCCTCAACGTAGCGCTGGTGACGATCAATTGCTTTGGGTCAATGGTGGTCATTTTTGCTGCTTGTCCCTTCTGTTGAAGTAAAAGGGATCCTTTCTTAAGGGGGTTATTATTCAGCAACGTCAGTCTTGCACCATTAAAGTCAACCGTTGTTCCGTATGTGATGTCAGTCTTGGGCTTGGAACGAAATTCTGCCTTTTGTAGCTCTTCTTCTTCACGGGTAGAAAAGTTGTTCGTTCCAAGGATGAGGGTGTCATCAGTTTGCATTCCAACAATACCGAGCGTGTCAGGCCAGTATTCGAAATCAGTAGGCAGGAGTCATAGGTGGAGGTAGACATATCCAGCTTTTCGAGGTGATGCTGCTGATATGTGCGGAACTAATGGACCCGGCTTCGCGATACCGTACAGGGGCTTAATAACACGAATAATTGTTCTGTTAGGTATTTGCCTTGTAGTTCCGTGGGCAACATGTAAGAATGGTCCGGGAAAGCTTGGTCTGGGATTGCGGGTATGCCTGAGTGATATCACGGAGGGAGAGGGTTATGCCGTAGTTTTGAAGAAGTCCGGGGCAATAGCGAGGATGAGTCTCTGGCTAACGCGTTGAATTGTCGGAGATTGCGTCAGGAGGGTGGTCTCTCAAAGTCGTTATGTCCTGAATAACAAGTCGAGACTTTTCGTAGGGCTTAGTGTTGATTCCTTTGACTTCACGAACCATTCGAGAGCGAAAGATTCTATAGTTTCCATGACTCATTTGATCGTATCGTTCAAATTGGAATACACCGCGGCCAACGAGGTCAGTAATCTTTGTTATCGGATTCTTCGAAGGGGTCACCAGAGAGGTGATTATGCCATCAGACCGTAGCTTGAGGAAAGAGCTGTGCATCTTCCTCCTTTGGGTCAAGAAGCTCTGGTCTACGGTTTGGGCCATCATGATCAAATCCTTTGGCTTGTTCTTTGATCCTGGTGGGCGTCCTCTTGCGGGGCGGGGTTCGGGTCGGGCAGGCAGGTCCGTTAGGTCTTAACGGGGTCTTGAGCCGGTTGTTCATTAAGATCTGAACGAATGATTGAGGGTCTGTGTCGTGTAGGGTCGGAAAGAGTGGTATCATCACGCAGATACGGTTGTACAAGGGTCGATCGAAAGACTTGGGGCCGTTGACTGTGTCAATGGTGATGTTATGGGTATCAATCGATGCAATCTTGAAGGGTCCTTGCCAACCGTCTTCTCTCCAAACGCGAACTTCACTTTGCAGCGGGAGGGATAGCACTTCTGTCGTGCTCGGGCCGTTGCGTGCATGGAGGGCATCCTTAACTCGTCTTTCTGCCGAGAGTTGGCGGAGCATTTTCATCGCTTTCTGCATAGCTTCCGATCTTTGAGGGTAGAAGGAAGGGGGCGAGTCTGTAGATACGCGAGGGTATGCGCCGAAAACAAGCAACGTAGGCACAAGACCGTCAGGTCCTGCCGTATCATTGATTGCTTTAACAGCCATTTGAAGGACTGTTTCGGCGGAAGTGGTGTGGCCAATCTCAGCATGGAGGATGTTAAAGGCGCGTCGGAGGGTGCGTGATAGCGTTCAATCTTTCCAATGGACCAATGCGTCTCAACAGGTACTTGAGAGCATTTGATTCCATAATCTTTGCTTCGTTCCGGAATTCGAGAGAAGCAAAGTTAGTTCCTGCATCATGACGGAGGGTATCAGGAGGTCCAAGATACGTGTCGATCCAGAGGGTCCGGAGGGTCTCCCATGTATCTTTAGCTGACATTGACGGTAAAAATCTGGCTCCTGGAAAGCAGTAGCTGAGTCCACAACGTGTAGAACAGGGGGTTGTGGTGTTCCTAGGTGCATCACATCAACGATGATTTCGTAGTTGAACTTTGATCATCGTTAAGGGTGAACTTGAAGCGGCGTGGGGCTTGTGAGTGCATTTGACAGTGGTGACAGAACTTAGAGATAGTCTCTAATGTGTCTATCGAGACGTCACTGTGCCCGGCTTGCTTCAAGAGGTGATGGAGCCTAGGACTGCTGGGTGTCCAAAGCGTCGGTGAAGTGTACGAATCTCTGTTTCCGTAAGAAACGAGATGGACTCTTCATCTTTCGTAAGGAAGAACCAGGATGTCCCCATTTGCGTACGACTGGAATGCTTGTAGGCGATTAGTACAATGATTAGTACAATTGATGGTGTCTGTGATGTTGTTGAAATAGATACCAAGCCGGTCCATATCAGCAAGGCAGAGCAAAAGGAGTTGGGGTTTGAAGGACGTGGAACGTGATCCTTCCGAGGGGTGTGTTAAGGGCGACTGTGCCGAGGGAGTGGATGGCGTCGCTGTTGCCGAATTTGATGGAGGCCTGGCCGGATGTGGAGCTGTCGAGAGCTACAGAAGGGTCTTCTCGTTGTAGGGCGATGTACTGAGAGTATCCTGCTGTGGAAAATGTTGCTGCACCTGTGTCGATCATGATACCTTGGAATCTATCCTTGAATAGCGATCTTCAATAATAAATTGCGAGGCTGGAACAACGGTTTGATCCGTCTGATAGACGTCTTCTCCTGTGATCAAATGATTGAATGCCTGTTGACAGAGCATTTGGCTTGCTTGCCATTGTTCCGGGTGATCGTTGGTGCTATTGTCATGTTCTTCCCATGTATCTTCAGTGTCATCAAAGCTGCTCATCTCATGACCTTCGTAGTCTAGAATATAGCCTCCGATGTCCGTGAGTTGTACACCTATGAAGTGACATTGAGTGATATGTTGGTCCTGGCCTTTGCCGTTCATCCGTAGAGTGTTTAGTTGACCAACAGCCTTCTTGTCCACAAACAAAACACTTCTTCGTCCAGTTTCGGTTACTGTAGCTATGATTGTAGTTACTACGGCTTTGAGGCCGGTAGTTTCACGGTTGTAGCTTTGTCTGTATCCGCGGCTGGGTCGTTGACCTGAATATCCGTATCTACCTCGAGAGCGGTTGTTATTGTATCGACGGTCGAGGTAGTACTGATGGTGTGGATCGTTATGATCAAATGATCCAGCAAAGTCAAGGGAAATTGAGAAGTTGTTATGAGGGCAAGATGGGTTTCAACGGATGCACGAAGATCTGCAAGAAGGTGCTCGACGTTATCGGCGGGTTTGAAAAGAGCGTATTGGAGTTCGGGTACTCCACGGCATGCTTTCATAAGCGTTGTACGCAGTTGGAGGTCTCCTGCGTACTCTGCCAAGGGCTCGTTGGCAGAGCTGAAGCTTATCAAAGAGGATTTGAAGCACTTCGTGGGGTCTTCGAAGCATCTTGGGCACGGATGGAGTTAAAGGTTATTGTTGTCCAGTCAGTATGGTAGTGGACATGGTTGACTTCGTGTCAAAGTGTTGTTTGAAGATATCATACGCTTGTCGGAACGTCGTAGCCCATGTGATCTTATCAAGATAGAATCTTGGGCTCTTCCATCAGGATCCGGGAAAGAGTGCGTGAAATTGTGACGGTTTCACTTGGATATGAGAGCAGTTGCTTAAGAAGAGGCGGAGCTTATCATCAAGGAGATCGTACGGCTCTCCTGTAGTTCCGATCTTTGTTCCAGGTCTTCATAAACTTGTTGGATGTCGCTATCGACGATAGCGTTCGGGATGTTATCCGGGGAGTTTCATGTATTCTCCAAAGGTTGCAGGGCCGGATAAGTGTTCGGGATGGGGTTGGTGACGGGTTGACGAGATCGGGTTCTGGAAGCGGTAGGAAGTCGGATGAATAGTAAGAGAGGTCGGAGCAGGTTTATCTGGATAGTCGGAGCAGGAGCGTTAGGAGGGCCTGTTAGGGTCTTAATAGGTTGTGGTCGTTAAGACCTTGATGAGGTGCTGCTAAGGGCGTAACTGATGGTGAAGGAGGTTGAGACGGATGGGGATTAGTGGAAGCATTTGATCCTAGTAATGCTGTCTGCCTCCTGAAGGCAGCAGTCCTCTCATCAAACACCATCTCCGTAAACTCCTGCTCTGGCCAGGTTTGTGGGTTCTCGATAGTTTGTAATATGAGAAATTGTGTTGCATTTCCCTTGTGAACCTGTGTAGATACCTCTTTCCTTAGTAGTTTCTGAGGGCTCTTGTATTCATTCGGGCGCGGTCCCATGTGTCTTCGGTCCATTCTTCAAAATGCTGTTGGAAGTAACCAAGGAGGTCGTATCCTGATCACTGCCAGATTGAACGATGAATATGAACTTTGCCACATATGTCGTTACTGCGATCTTGTCCTTTTCGTCGTGTGTGATATCGTTGTCCCAAAGGTCGATATTAATTTGTCGGAATGCGGATGCTTGGATGTCTAGTGCCTGCATCTGGTCGCATATTTCTTCGAGCTGGGCTTCTGGGGACATAGCTCGGGCGGTCGGGGCTATCGTGATCAAATGAATGAGACGATGTGGGGTTCGTATTGGTCTCTTCGTATACGAGTTGTCGCTAATAGGAGGTCGAGCGTCGCGTACTAAGTAGGTCGTTCGCGGCCAGACTGAACTGACGGGGATCTTGCTACTTAACGTCAAGGGTCGAACGTTCTTACTAGTTGTTTGCGATGTGGTCGCCTGTCGATTCCGGTGCTCACGGCTAGGCAAACTAGCGGGCGATCGTAATCAACAGTTGGAAGGACTCTCGCGCGGCTGGGCAAACCAGCGGGAGATTCCTTGTTCTTAGCACAAATAACCTTCTTCTGAGCGCTACCAGGGCCACAGTAAAGTGACGCGGACTATAGCACCTTCGAAGGTTGAGGAATTTGTCTCTTCTACTTAGCTGTCTGTGACGGGCGTGGGCCGGTCACTGATCAGTGTGGGTAGGCACCTGCGGCAGCTGCTGCAATGAGACGGTACTAGGGTTAGCCTGTGATGTTGTATTCGTCTTGATTCTCTATCTAAGGAGGCAGAGGCCAGCGTGGAGAAAGGGGGCACGCTGCCCTCAGCCGCACACGTGACCGTACGGGTCACGTGCCAACCATGGTTGGTCACACCACTAGATAGATACATTCCTACAGAGATCCTATTTCTTTCTAAAATTATAATATATCTTCCTTAGAAGGTAATTCCTTTGCTTTTATAAGCTTAAAGCCTACTATAGCGGGTAAATTCGAAGTTCCTAAACCTTCTTTATTAAATTCCTTTAATTTATTTAAGGTATAATTTTCTTAGGATATATATAGCTCTTTATTTTCTCGGTTTATTATAATATTTAGACCTAAGAAGTCTTTTATATCTCCTAAGATAGTAAAATCTAGGAATTTAGATAATTCTTTAAATAATCTTTCTTCTATTATAGATTTAGAGGGCCCTACTATAAGAAAGTCGTCGATGTAAATTGCTAAGGCTATACTATAGTCCTTATTTATAAATACTCCTTCGTCTATTAAAAGAGGAAGAAACTGAGATTATTTAGTATAATTTTTAAATAATTATACTAGAGCTTAGGACTTTGTTTTAGGCTATATAATGCTTTCTTTAGCTTTACTTTAATTTGACCGGTTTTATATAGGTCTAGGAATTTAGTTAATTTAATTCCTTTAGCTCTATAAGCTAATCTATGTTTTAAATAATATTCTTTAAGAGTATATTCTTCGTAGCCTATAGGAAGATCGATATATACTTCGCTATCTATATCGGTATATACGAAGGCATTTATTATATCTATTTATAAAGCTTGAATCGTAGATAATAGCTAAAATAAGTAGAATTCTAATAGATTCGGTCTAGCCGTAGTCGAGAAGGTATCTAGGAAATCTAAGCTATAGATCTACTTAAATCCCTATATTACGAAACGGGCTTTATATTTTATTATATTATTTTAACTATCCTTCTTAATAGTATAGACCTAGCGGCCTTATATAGCCTCCCTATCCCTAGGGAGGTAGGAAAATTCCTAAGTTTTATATTTAATTAGCTAGATAATTTCCTTAATTATAGTATCTTTCTAAAATGCTATTTTAGGGCTATTTATTGCCTATTTATAGGTCTTTAGAATTTTAGATCCTGATTTTCTATACTAGCTAGAATTAACTCTATAAAATCGTAGTTTAGAAATAAATTAACGTTAGGTATTCGATATAGTTAGAATCGAACCCTTCTAGCTTCTTAGGTAATTCTACTACTATTTTACTAGTAGTAGGAATAGGATCGTTATTTAGAGACTCTTCTTTATAGAGGGAGGGACTTTTATCTCTAGGTTCTTTAGTAGCTTCCTCTATAGGGATATAGCTTTCTAGCTTATCTTTATTCGAATAGAATTAAAATCAAAGGTATTATTACTACTAGAGATTTCTAGATTTTTATAAATTTATTTTCTAGTATAGTAATATCTCTAGAGATAGTAATCTTTCTCTTAGAAAATCCTAGATTTTATATGCATTTTCTAAATAGCCTACTATTATTCCCTTAAAAGCTCTATTATCTAGCTTATCTTTGTGGTCTTTATTCTTATAATATATAAGGCTTCCGAAGGTCTTAATTTTATTTAAGGTCTCGAAGGGTAGTATTATATTATCCTCTTTTCTATAGGACTTTAAATCCTATCGTAGAATGCGGTGATCTATTATATAAATAGGTAGCTGTTAAAACAGCTTCTCCCTATAGATATTTAGGAAGCCTAGCAGTAAATAAAAGAGCTCGTACTTTTTTTAATATAGTACGATTTATTCTTTTTATTCTACCGTTAGATTCTAGCGTCCTAGGAGGACTAGAATTAAAGGTAATTCCTTCTTTTTCGTAATAGAGCTTTATTTTATATATAAATTCTTTAGCATTATTAGAAAATGCTTCTCTAATCCTAGTATTTTTAGGGTTATTTTCTACCCTATTTTTAAATTCTAGGAACCTATCTAGAGCTTCTTCCTTTTTTCAAAGAAGGTATATTTCTAGATATCGGGTTCCTACGTCTAGGAAAGAAATATAATAGTAATATTTATTATAAGTAGGCACTTTAATTAGCCCCTAAATATCTAATACTATTTTTTCTAAATAAGAATAAGACTTATACGAAGGTTATTTATTAACCTTATTCGTTGCTTTAGCTCTAATATATATTTCGCATTGCCTTATTTTATTTTCCTCTTCTAGAGGCATTTTTATATCCTTATTATATCTTTTTAATATTTCTAAAATAGCCCTACTATTTATATGCCCTAAGCGTAAGTGCTAAGTATAAAAATCTATATCCTTTACTTTTAAAGACGTAATAAGGATCGATTAGCTCTCTAATAAAGGTTCTATAAGAATATAATATCATTTATTTCTAAGAAATCCTTTAGTAAGGACCTTAGCCTTATTATCTAATAAAAGGACTTTATTTCCTCCTATTAAGGCATAGGTATTATTAAAATAAGATTAGGATAGTATATTTACTCCTAATTCGGTTTATTCTAGGAATCGAGGCTTTTAAAGGTCCTAAAGAGAGTCTTTATTAGCTTCTACTATAAGGGTATTTATAGAGGTTAAAATTACCTCTAAATCCTTAGACGTTTGCATAGGTCGGAGCCCTAGAAGGTCTATAAGGTCGATATCTAGGTCTATATTTTCTTACGAAGCTATATTTAAGACCTTATTACTATCTTCCGAATCGGACTCTAGCTCGGTAATTCGAGCCTTCCTTCTTTTATTAGTAGTAGAAATGCTACTAGAAGGGGATTTCTTATTAGAAGAAGAAGAAGAAGAAGAAGATTTTCTTTTCTTAGAAATTCGAGTCCTATCGTCCCTTTTTCCTTTATTTAATACCTAATAAGCGGGAGCCTTATTCGGGTATAATTTATAGTAATTTACTATAAAATGCCTTGGTTTTTTGCATTCCTTATAATAAGGAGTATCCGTAGAATTTCTATGGGATTTCTAAGGCTTCCTTCGTATTAGGAAGGTTTTCTCCGAAGATTTATCTATATCCTCCATTCTTCTAGCTTCGTCTAAAAGACTAGCTATAAGGGTTTCGAGGGTAAACGCTATAGAATTATGCCTAAGGCTCTGCGTAATATTTATAATATAGCTTCTAAATTCCTTATTAAGGCAATTAAGAATCCATGCTATAAGAATAACTTCTAGAATTTCTATATTACGGGATTTTAAATCCTCATAGATTTCCTTTACCTTATAAAGGTATTTCTCTAAATCAGAGTCCGAGGGACTAAGATTAAAGAGCTGCTTAATAAGTAGATAATTCGACGAAAAGTTCGACGGATTATATAGCTTTTTAAGCTCATCCTACGCTTCTTTAGCATTTTTTAGATGCTAAATTTATATTAAGGGACTATCTTTAACTTAAAGGAATATTATAGATAAAGCCTCCGTAGTCTATATATAATTTGCTTGCTCTAGAGCAGTAATAAGCTTTTCTTTTATAAGGATAGCTTCTATCCTTATAGTCTATAAGGTATAATTTAAATTTCCCTTAAGTCTAGTAAATTTATTCTTTCTATCTACCTATTTTATATAAATTCGGTATTATTTCGTTCGTAGGGATCGAGAAGTCTAGACGGGAGTTTAAGAGCGTAGGAAGGTAAAAGAAGTTAGGGGGAATTTCGAAAGGAATTTTAATTGAATATTTCGACGAGGAATTTCAAAGGTATAAGTAGTTAATTTCCTAGCTTAAAAGGAGTAAGACGGGCTTATAACCTCTAAAGGTATATAAGTAAAAGCGGAATTTTAGGAAATTAAGGAGTTACGTAAGACTACGTAATAGAGGGGAAGAAGGAGTATAAGGTAGGATTTTTAACGGAATTTATTAGTAGTATATTAGTATATAGAAGAGGTATTAAAGTTAATAATTCTCTATCTATCTACTAGCGGACATGCTGTCTTATATAGATAATTGTAGCTAAACGGAAGAACCTTTCGGGACCAGATTTAGGCCGTGATAGCCCAAGACTAGGAATTCCGTGATACCTCGAGTAAATCTAGAAGTGTCTTGGTTCTACTAATATTCGTGTTTAAAGGAGGTTAGTCGTGCGGTGTTCTTAAGAGGTCTTAGCTAGTATTCTAAGCTAGCTCTGTTCCTTCGATTCCCGATTATACGATAACCGGCAACCCGTTTAATGCATAATAACATGTAAAATAACGAGCGATTCTTGCTCTATAGGATAAGATTTTGTCTATAATTAATATACTACTTATTGGCTTATATAATCGGGAGAGTATATTATAGTTGCTTTATTTATAATAGGAACACCGTTCCTTATAGAGAGGAAGGAATCTTCTAGGATACGACGTCTAAGCCTACGAGGCTAGTCTAGAAGAATTAGACTATTAGGCTTATCGAGGAGAAATTCGGTTAATTTATTCTCGAATTCCGACCTATCCTTAGGAAGTCTTCTTTAGCACGCACGACTTAGTTACCCGGGCCCCCTAGCTTTATATAAGCTAGGCTAATAATAGGGCGTACGAATAAGGGGCCTAAAGACCGTCGAATACGAATACTACGGCTAAGGGAAGACTAAGAGACGAATTTCTAGACGGACCCTAATACGGCCGGACCAGCTATATAAGGAAATTTAGGTCGACTAGACCGACGTCTCTAGGGATTAGGAAAGCTTTATTAGGGTAATGTTTTTTATAGACGCCTTTTTAGGGATAGTTTTCCCCTATTTCTTACGGACCTACCTAAGTAAGCATAACTAGTCTACCCTCCGGGACTTCGTTAACTAGATAAAATCCTACTTTAGCTACGAGGTAAAGAAGATATAGTCTAATAGAGAGCTATTTACGAAGGATATCTTAAATTAGCTTCGAAAAAGGGGCATTTTACCCCTCCCGTTAGCACCGAATACCTAGGCCTAGAACGGAGGGGTTTTAGGGAAGTCGTTAAGACCGCCTATTACCTTCGGAACCGGACCCTAGAGGGACTACCTAAGGAATAGACTAGAAATCCCCTCTTAAGCTCTTTAAGAAGAAGAGGGCCTCGCTAGCCTACCTTCGTACCTACGGCTATAAGGCATACGTAATAACTGCCGATATATAGCTAAAAAGGAAGAAGAAAAGAAAGCTTAATCCGAGAGCCTTTATTAGTTACCTCGTTAGTTATAATTCTATAGATATCTTCTAGATCTAGATTCCTCTTCTATAGAAGGTTATTTCGACTAGGGATATAATTTTCGACGAATCTAGCTTCTTCGACGGAAAAAGGGATTGATAGCCCCTCTTACTCTCTTAACGTTAGCTAATTTAGAAGATTTAAATCCCCCCTTCCTAATAGTCTTAAGAAGAGGTCCTAGACGAAGAAACGGAAGAAGAAACCAACGTCGAAGTAGTCGAGGATAACGCCGACTTCGAAGAGGAAGCTACTAGATTAGATAATCTAGACGAAGAAGGAGACTATAGGAAAGCGGTAGAGCTAGAATACGCCTACCTCCCTACGCCTCCTCTTACGGAATAAGAAGAAGATCTAGAAGCAGCTTTTTTAGTTAGTCTTCCCGTCTCGACCCCTAAGGGGGTAGGAAAGGCACCTCTCTCGAAGGATTACCCGGCTGCCTTTTTATCCCTGCTTTAAGAAGTAAAGGAAGGTATAGGGCCCGATATAAAAGAAGACTAACCTTTCCCCTATTTCGATCATTTTTCCGACTTCTACCTAACGCTAATAAAAGACGGTTCCTACGGAGCGTTTATAGTAGGCCGGCTCTTTAAGCTATAGCTATTAGTAAGGAAGGTATATAAAAGAGACCTCCCGGACCTACTAGCAAACTAGAAGTAGCTAGAAAAACACCCCTTTAGAGACTAGTTTTTCTAGGCCTAGAAAGACTACCTAGCCTTATACAAAGAGATAGGGTCTTTTAAAGAGGTCCTTAAGGAAAAGGCAAGAGGAAAATAGGTCCTTAGCTATAAGTAGGTCTTTATCTATAAGACTAATAAATATAGCTTCCTTTAAAAGTATAAAGCCCGGCTAGTTATCTACGGGAATTAATAGGAAAAAGGGGATCTACCTACTAGGCAACCACCCTAGCAGGGATGTCTTTTCGGACCCTTATAGCTATAGTAGTAGAATTCGACCTCGAACTCGATTAGATAGATATAGTTAACGCCTTTATTAACTGCCTACTCGAGGAAGAAGAAGTTATCTATATATAACTTCCTCCTAGTTTCTAATAACTAGGAAAGGTTCTACGGCTTAGGAAAGCTCTATACGGACTACGAAGATTACCCCTTCTTTAGCAATAGCATTTAATAGGTTCCCTTAAAGCCCTAGGCTTTACGAAAGTCCCTTAGGAACTATATATAATATAGAAGGGTAAACTTACGGTCTTCTTCTACGTCGACGATATTATCTAGGCCTACCTAAAAGAGGAAGAGGCTGCTGCTAGGGAGGCTATACGAAGCCTATAATAAAGGTATAAGATAACTAGGCTAGGGGAGCTAAAGTGGTTCCTAGGGATACGAATCCTTCGGAATAGGTCCTAACGGACTATCTAGCTTACCTAAGACGCCTATATCGATAAGGTCGCTTATAAATTCCTCCTTAATTCCCTTAATAAGAAGCTTCCCTCTACGCCTATATTAGATAAAGAGCTTTTACCTAATCCGTCCTTTAAGCTAGGGAGCAAGAGAAACACTAATATTAATAGAAGGTAGGCTCCTGCTTTTTTAGCTATTTCTACTAGACCGGATATCTCTTTACGGTCTCCGGCTAGCTAGGCATAACTAGAATCCTAGCCCTAGGCATTAAGAAGCAGCAGATAGAGCTATCCTTTATCTCTATTTAACGAGATTATATAGTCTGCGCCTAGGAGGGCAGGGAAGGAAACAAGCTACTAAAATCTTCCTTTATTCGAGCGATTCGTCCTTTACGGACAATTCCTTAGATAGAAAGAGCTTACTAGGGTATATTATATCCCTTTTTAGAGGAACTATTGCTTAGAGAGCTTCGAAGTAAGCTACCGTTACGACTTCTAGTACGGAGGCAGAGCTACTAGCTCTCTTAGAAGCGTTAAAAGAAGCGATTTTCCTTAGCCGGCTGCTAATATCTCTATAACTATAAATTCCGACCCTATTAGCTATATAATGCAATAACACGTAGACTATACGAATTCTTACGGAAAATAGTAAGTTATTGACCCGGCTATAGTATATCGATATTTATTAGTATTAGTTACGTTAAGAGGTCTAAAGGGGACTTATTTCCGTCCGTTAGGTTCTAACGGCATCGATAAAAGCCGACGGTCTTACGAAGCCCCTACTAAAGCAGAAGCTAGCTATCTTTTTATAGTAAATTAGGCTAGAAGACGTTTAAGAGAAGCTGTCCTTAGAAGCCCGCCTTAAGAATCTACGAGAGGAGCTAATAGCACGTAGGAGGAAGGAGACGTCTATAGCCAAAGAGAGGAATTAGGACTTATCCTAAAGGAGGGCCCCTAGCTTAATTAGGACTTATTCTTCTTAAAGGCCCCCTTTAAGGACTTATCCAGAGAAGCCCCTTTCTTATAGGACTTAATATCCCCAAGGCCCCTTTTCCTAAAGTAGGTCTAAAAGAGCCTAGGCTAAAACCCGGATTTCTTAAGTAGGGGATAAGTATGACTAAGACCTCCTCTATACGCTTACCGGCCTAGGTAGCTTTACCCTTTCTATAAGGGCAGGCTATAGCTAAGGGGGTGTATCGCGTGGCCTAATTCGCAGTTCTCGGAGATATCCCTTAGCACGAGGGACCTAGGAAGCTAAAAATAGGTTTTAAGGAAGGAGCTAAAAGGAGGTATAGAGAGGAGGGTAGGGGCAAGAGGGGAAGCAGAAGTAGCGATAGCTTCCTATAGAGGTAGCGAGAGATAAGACGGATATGCCGGCAATAGCTAGAAAGGAGGGGAAAAAACCAGCAAAAAGCTCGGTAGTTAAAAGGACATTAGTAGCTTCTTTAAGTAGGATCTTCTTTATTAATTAAGATACTAGATAGGTATAAAGAGGGGCGTTAGATAGAGGAAAGAAGGATAATTAAGGCAATATAATAATTACTCCCCTACCGCAATTGCTGCTCCCGTAAAAATCAAATCTCTCTGCCCTGCCTATCCGACCCCTTACTTCTAATTTTACCTTCGTGCATTTTCATGCACTTCTCGCATCTCTCTTCGCGAGAAAACACATATACTAAATTTAAAGCTATTACTAACGCCGCAATCGATAAACTTAGCCGCAGCCCGCGGTCTCTCGCAGCGTTATAATAAGGATCGTTAGCCTGAGGAAATATAAGGGGAAGTGGATTAAGAGGAGGACGCGGCAGGAGGGGCGCGCCGCCGGCTTCGTCAGGCGTTGGAGGGATCGTTGAGTCGGGGTTATGTGACCAAAAGTGCGTTGTGTGCGCGGGCGCGGGCATTTGGGCGGTACTTGCCAGGCGCGCGCGGCATAAATAGGCGGGGCAGGCTGGCGTTAGCACGTATCTTAAAAATGGGGTAAGTGTGCAAACAGCAATATGCTATTGTGTAAATAGCAGTACTCATAGTAATACTCATTAGAATATGCTGTCTTGGTTGTGTGAGACGTGCCCTTAAGTGGGTGTGCCCCTACGTAGGTGAGCTGACTTAAATGTTATTCCCTGATAAATCAGTCGTTCACCTACCCCTTGTCACGTGTACCTAGTCTGAGTGCGTCATGTATTGATGGACGAGTTTGTGATTGGATAAGCCAGTGACATACATGCTTCGCGTAATTTGACTCGAACCGCAGGCGGTCTGCCGTGGCAGAACAGGGGTGACGAAGAGTCGAAGACGTAAGAACCCACCCAAACGGAATTTGCCAAGACTTGCTTACCTTTCTGATCTTTCGGTCTGCCCAGCATCCGCGAGACTTGAATTACCTATTTATCAATGCATACTTGATAGACTCGCTCCATTTCTAGTTCTCGAGGCAATTTAGTACGTTTCCCTTTGGCCAGAACACATAGCGATCGGTCTGTTCCTTCGTCGATCACTGCGGTTCTACGTGCCTGCTCAAACTAACTAGGCCCAGCTCTGATTCAACTGTTTGGCGACCACCCACTATTACTACTTGCAATTTTACGACCTTTTCTAAACGGTTGCGATGACCTCGGAACCGATTCAAGAGGAAGGATGCATTGCTACGACGTTTGAGAGGAAATATTATCAACGCGGGCGCGTCTTTATCAAGAGGAGTCTGCGTCCTAATGAGTTTCGCACCGGGTATCGCGGTCTTCATATCCCCCGCCTTGGCAAGGAACGTCTTAAGAACGAAGCGGAGTCTTTACAGTTCATTTAACAGCACACTGATATCCCAGTCCCGACGGTATACTGCCACTTTGAGGACGACGGAGCATACTACCTAATCACGGAATATATCGAAGGTGTAAGCATGTCCGAACTTGAAGAAGAATAGAAAGCTATTGTGCGCGAGGAGCTTGAGAACCAACGAGCGAAACTCAAGACTTTAAAATCCTATAGTCTAGGGGGCCCATCAGGAATTATAATTCCTCTATATCGAGTTTTGCGACGTGCAGAGACAGAACACTGGTATCTACGGCCCTCGAGTCACGACGAATACGTCTTCTGTCACAACGATCTATCGCAGCAAAATATCATCGTCGACCAGGATACTCTCAAAATAAAAGCGATAATTGATTGGGAGTATGCTGGCTTTTTCCCGGCTCGCTTTGACTACCCATTCTCCGCTAGACTTGGACCTTCATCAGCTATCAACAGTGAAGTCGATGACTCACTGGATTTACTTAAGTTTCTACATTCTAAAGAAAGTGCGAGTCACTCGGCTACGACGAACGCCAACACCGACTCGACGAATAAAAAAACGTGAGTGTGGGCAGGGTGCTCTTGTTGATGTTATATGTTATAGGGCCACAAGGTCTCTTTACTAATGGAAACGGGTATCTAGGCTCATTGAAACTGTCCCAGAGAAAGTAACACATTAGATTCCCAGTTCCATCCACGAAGCATTGTCCAATTTATCCACTGCGAAGCCACGTATCCAAAGGAACCATATGTCAATTAGCTGCAACCTTGGGATAATGTAAGCCTTCAAAATCCGACAATTGAGGGTGAAAACTAATACCTAATGAGGAGCTTTCCCGCAGCTGGGATATTCGGTCTGGGTGCTAGATATAGCTACCCCGCAATGCTTGCATTTCTCGATAGTGGAAGGCATGGTGAGTTTAGAGCCGCTGAGAATAGATGAAATAATATATAGTATTGGAAAACCGGCTCACTGGTCAATCCGTAGCTTCTGATTGCTGCGGTGGTTCGCATAAAAAGTGAGAGATGTAGGAAAGGGGAGGAAGAGTTCTTATCTCTTCCGTTATAGTAACCGATTAACATGCTATAAGATCGATATAACCTGGGCTTGGTGCGTTTCACTTGCCTGGCTGACCTATGCCCGGCGACAAAACGATGCGACCCGCCGCAGCAGTTAGCGCCGAGGCCACCTGCTAATTGGCCAAGCACGGGCGACTTTGCATTCTGACCGGCGAATCGCGTGTCCTCGACACATTCTAAGCCAAGCCAGTATGCGTGTTGGCTGCGTTTCCTTTAGCGAGCGCTTCGTTCAGCCCGTTTGTCCCGTGCAATCCTTGTTCACGGCCAGTCTCTGCCACTAAGGCAGAGACTGCTCTGCATCCCGGCCGCAACCCTCGATAATCCGCCCGAGATGAGCAAGAGGGCAGCGTTTTTTTTGTGGGTGAGGGGGGCGCCTTGGAAGGTCTTCTCGTTTAACAGAGGTCACCACATGATGCTAGGCATGCCATGCATAAAGGCGTGTACGGATGTCGTTGCTTGTGGCGCCGCAACCGGATAAAACTGGTTGACAGATATGTCCGGCTCAACCAACCACGCTACGCACCCCAGCGGTGCTCGCCCCAGGTCACCCGCGGTCGGGCGATTGGCCGCAGCGAGAGAGCTAAGAACGCTTCTTCCCTAGGTCCCTCAATAATGGTAGCCCGCGACTGGCCACGACGGTAGTTCTTGCTTCTGCGGCTGACGATAGCAGAATGAGCAAACACTCGGAGAAATGCCTATAAGCATATCCCACGGCACCTCGCGACGAGAAGGATCATGTTGCATGAGCGGCTGAAGTGGAAAGCCTAGGCATAGATGGATAATGTCGCATAGCGGTACGGACTATTGCCCTGTAGGGAAAGTTCCTCTGGGCGTGATACAAAAGAACCAATGCCTAAATAGGAATTGTTGGACGTACAAAGTCGGGACAAATGTCGTCGCATGCATCGCTCAATTGCTATTGTGGGATTTTATTTTGGTGTGGTTGCGCTAACAACCTGATTAATTTTGGCTGGCCTAGACCTCAGCTCTTAGCGGGGATATTCCGCCCGTTAATTGCTTATCATCACATGCTGTCTATATCACTTACTGTCGATGAAGCAGAGTCACACATAACATGAGCGTCAATGGCAAAGCCGACAAGGGTGCGGGCGCCTGCCAACCCGCCAATGGCTGTGTGGGTGGAAGTACTTGCATATAACCGGGCATCTCATTGTATATGCGCCTCTCAGGACCAGTGATTGCCCGCCTGAAGCAGACCACGCGATGGTCGGCTGCGCCAACCCCGCCTTTGGGGTGGGTCTGAGATGAAAGCTCTGCTATGACAAAGCTTCTCAACCTCCTCTAATAGTGCCTTTACACAGATGCAATGCTACCATTTATAACCAGGATGATAGTTAGATCGGTAGGGATTCTATCTGAGCAGGCCTTGACAGCCCACGGCGAAGCCAACCAAGCTTTACGTTGCATTCCAGGCAGAAGTTCCTTGACTCGGCGCTGACATGAGCCTATCAAATTAACAAAGAGGCCATCCCTTTGAGGAGGAGCAAGGGGGTCACGAATAGGGATCTCAGCCAATAAGACCACTAGGCAATCAGGGTACATTATTTTACTAGCAAGTTTGGCTATGGTAGAAGTCCCAGCAATCCTGCTTAGTACATATAGCTACATCGCACTGGTCACATTCCTTACGAGTCTTCATGCCCGGCTTCTTGCGTGCATTGCTGCTGGTTGTGCCTAACGGCTTGCGCTGACTTCGTGATTTTAGTTCCCAGCTTTCAAAAATTGAAAATGAAGGCAGCGAGAGCTTTTGCCGCGATTGACCTGTTTATGCTGCGTTATAGGCGTAGATATGTCTCCAGTTCGAATTAGTTGTCTTGAGCTACCGTCTTTGCTATAAGCCTCGCAAAGATCTCTCACATTGCGTTGCCGCCACTCGCGCTGTGAGGTTATTAGCAGCCAGCTTGGCTGGCCCCAAAGCTGAAGAAGGTAGCTGTTAATAAGAGCAGTCTCAAGCAGGAAGGTCCACGCAAGTGCCCGCCAATTTCCCCTACAAACACGGAGGTCTAGTCCCTCTCCTGCTCTTAGTTGGTCACCAATATCAACGCCACCAATTTAATCATTATAGTCTGCAGAGATAGATGGCACAGGAAGACGTAGTATAGGCTCGGTACCGAATTTTTGCTGAATTGGGCGTGCTCGAGGCTGCATTGTTGTCGGCCGCCGCCGCCGAATTCGCTCTTTAAATTCCTCGCCAGAATAGACAGTTGAAAGGAATAGCATAAGAGCATGATATTTAAAAGCGAATGGGTTGACCTAAAAGAAGAAAAAGACAAATTAGTAGGGGAATTACTAGAGAGCCTGTCTTCTAGTACTCGTACCTGACCGTCAGGGGTTGGTGCAGTCTTTAGTGTGCCCCAAGGCCAACAGTCCCCCTTTATCGGAGCAGTGAGACACCAGAACTCATCATAGAGCCTCGCCGGCAGCTTGACCGGCTGACGGACAGCTTAGTGTTTTAGGTGAAGTCTTCAGTTGGGCAATCCGCTCTTTCTTTAAGTCGGCTCGAAGCGATTCAATATCAATGAAGATGGGGGTGGTGTGCACCTAGTGATCACGGTCTTCGGATGTCTCTGGATTAACAAAGAGGAAATTGGGCTTGTCCCTACTATCATAACTGGCAGCAAGCGGAAAACTGGTATCTGCTGAGAAGACCAGATAAAGCGTCTCATCATGACAAGGTCATGGGGAGTGCACTGGTTCATTTAAGAGATATACCTTGGGATTAGAGAATGTCGCACCACCGCGCCATCAACGGATCTTTAGGACTCGGCCCTTAGAAGGGCATTGTTCTCCGTGCATTGCGCCGTGGACAAATGCGTAGCCTCTGAGAAGATAATGCCTCCCGCTCGGTCGCAGAACAAACGGATAGATGCTTCCGAAAGCGACGAAGACTACATCCCCTGGCATAGTTGTGCATATGCAGCATCCAACCAACCCGCCGTCCGTGATAAAGATACTAGAGTCAGGATACTTGAAATCCCACACAGGTTTGCCAAATATGTGGCCATCTACCTGCGCCGACTTTTTGGATACTTCAAGCGGTATAAACTTGTTGTAAGTCTCTTCATCGAGGACCAGCTTCAAATAAGCAATGAAGTTATGCGTTAGAATTTGCTCAGCACAAGGATCGCTTGCCTCATCTAGCCCGAAGGCCAAAGATGTCGCTGTGGCGGCCAGTACACTGGCTGTGAAGGGTACTCCTGGGCGGCCGCTGCTCAAGGTGCTCAGAATTCGTCGCCATAAATTGTTTAACTCGTTTTTTCCCTTGTTCGAATCGATCATGGCGTTACCAAAGCAGCTCTCGTTGTACGTCTCAGCGGACCGAATGGAGCCGATAACGAATCCATGGAGAGACAAGACGTTTAATTCCTTGTCAATGTTCCAGATCGGCTTTGATTCCCCTGCTGGTTTCCATGGGAGGGATTTTCCAAACCGGAAAGGATTCCGAAACAGCATTGGTCTGTTTCAACGCGGGATCCAGGACAAAGCCTCGTCACCGGTAGCATAGAGTAGCACATCTGTCCTCTGGAATTGGATGAATGCTGCTTCGACTGAGTCTCGATACACGTCTATACATGATTTGTTATAATCTGGGTCAAGAACACTGCCAATGACTTCGATTAGACCCAGCAAACCGTATATCGCATCTCTCGTATCAGTACTTGAGAAGTTAGATGCGAGATAGAGCATAAACAGCCAATTTCTGGGCTCCCTGATACGTTCTGTGGAAACGATTGCTGCCCACCAGCAGTGCGCTTGCGTGAAGCCGTAGTTTTGGGAGAAGGCCGTTTCCATGATCATATAGCCTGCAACGAGCTCGACCTGTTCCCAACCAATCATATGACGGCCACAGTGCACTAGTCGTTCCTCGTTGGCGTTGATTTCTTGGATGACCCAAACCCGGGTGAAGTATATATGAGAATAAAACCAGATCAGGGATTTCCACACGGACGTGTTTGCAAATCCGCATTTACTCGGAACGGGCAGAACGGCGCGGTTCTTGAATACAACCTCCTGGTACACATCTTTCATCGAGCGAAGGTCTGAGACTGAAATTCCGATTTCCCTGCATAGGAAATTTGCAATTTCCAAGATCGAATTAACAGCCAATTTCGCTTGAGCGGCATTATCGGGTCCAAGCCATATGAGGACTTGCTTTGCTCCTTGATAAATCTTCCGCATCTGCTTTACCTGAAGGCTACGTTCTCGAATGTTCATTTGATCTATGCTGCAGAAATGTTAGGTTCGAGGAATCTTACATATGTACAGAGGCACTCCTCCTGATTCTTTGGGTACCTCCAGCTCCACAGGAGGCAACGATTTGAATGGCGATTGGGTCTACTTACCAGACGGCGTCGATCCATAAGTATCTGGGCTGATGTAGATGCCGCAAATGAGTTAGTGCACAGAAAAGGCTTTTGGTGACCACATGGTCTTTCCCATGGCAAGAAATAGATGTTGTATCATTCGGATCTCCCCAAGTGTAAGAGATAGCTTCGTATTCTAGGAGACAAGGCCACTCCACGTTATGGAGTATGCAGGAGATAGGGCTACCTTCGGAATCCGGCAGAAGCTCCACAATCCTGAACGAGCTGGATGTGAGCAAGGCATCGTGAGTGTATGGCATTGCAAATCGTTTGGAGGGATTTTCACCAAATGACGAGTTGAACGAGAAGAGAATGTTAGATGTTGCAACCCCCGCTTTGAAGTTAACCGAGACTGGTCCGTGCCTATAACCCGCCTCGCCAATCATAGCCCGGGCATGTGATTGCTTCCCTTTTCTCCCCACCTTCCCCCTCCTCCCCCCGCCGTAGCAATAGTAGTACACGCAACGGCGAACTCCTCCTTGCCCAGGGGTACAAATTTCTCCTAGTAATCTTAGTGTACAAAAGGGTTACTCTTGAGTAGATAAGAGGGCGGCCTCGACGGCCGGCATCGGTACCGCGCTGTCGTTGCCCTGGCTCGGATCACAAGAGCCTCTTCTTCGGTCGGCAGGCCGTCCTTCCACTGTTGCTTGAAGACGAAATCCGTATCTTCGATATTTTGGATGGAGCGAGTCGTCATAGGGTTCTTAGTTAAAACCTCGGACTAAAGAAGCAGTACTTAATCGTAGATTCTGTAGCTACCAGACGCATGATTGTTAACCTTCCGATTTTGAAGACACTAGCTTAGCAATCTGTCTAGTACCAATCGAACTTCGCGGTCCGGCCACTGTGAAAATAATTGTACGTACCAGGCGCATGCTGTACTAGTGACATCTAAATATCAGCAGGTGTTGGATCCACCTGTGCACTAGGCACCGATCGCGCACGTATAACTAATCGACCGCGCTAGTCACGTGCGAGTAAGAGGTGAGACACAGGGAGGAAGGTCTTTGCACACAGTTTGTATGGGACACGTTTCTAGTTACACAAGATATAACCAATTGAACCAGTTCGAATAACCTCACTGCAGTGAAGAGCCTGTCCACACTGATCAGTGTCGCCCGGCAAAGGTGACACAGAACAGCAAGACGGAAGAGAGCTAACCTATCGTCACGCTCTGCAAAGCGAGCTCCCTGACGGTAGGATAGTTGCTACAACGCGCGGATTGCTACGAAGACTCTGCATCAGAGCCCACTCTAGTTATCCAACCGTGCCTAAGCTTTGCTGTCATCAGCGACCCTTAGGCGTGCCCTATCGCACATTGATAACCTCATTGACACCCTGTGCCCTGTTTCTCAGCACACAGCCTGTCAATATGTCTGACAATTCATCTGCCGCACTAGCCCCGGCAACAGCCCAGGATACCCCGGCCAACGTGTCTCTCGAAGACAGGCAACTCGTTGAACGGAACCTGACGATCGTGGAGCCTTCACTCCCGATCAGGCATTTCGACGCGGATTTCTCAACGAACCTATCACCCAGAGCTCCTCCTTGTCCACCGCAACAGCTTCTTCTTAGGCTGTGTGGCAACATACACGGTGGATAAACGTAACCACGGAATTGCCCTGCTTGGGGATCTGTATAACGACTTCACGGGATGGAGCTATGATGACTTCGAACTAATCAACCCACGCCTTAGATCAAGACTCCGGACGCTTCTCAGAATTAGGGATCTATATGGGCAAGGCCAACTCTAGCATCTCTCGAGCTTTATGTGGCCTTCTAACAAGTAACGAACTTCCTGAATGGGATGAGAACGAGTTGCTTGGTCAAGAGGTTGCTGAAAACACCGTGGCATATAAGGTGAAACAGAAGCTGCTCCAAGGAACTGTTAAAGCGGCTATATCGTCACCGGCACCGGTAGTAATCCAGCAGCCAACTATTACCCGACCGGCGGAACCGGAATCCCCTCAGATCATTGAGACCCATCAACCCGCTCAGCAAGAGCCTCAGCATCAATGGCGCGAATCCTCGGTATCAGCAGACGCCCCGTACGGACTACCAACTTCCGAGATGCATACACGAGCATTCCACCTGTTCGATTCGAGAACGAGGAAGTTGAGGCCGATCTCACGATTAGATTCATTAAGATATGGGACAAGAAACTAGCCTATACCGGCGAACCATACGATATCTTCGATGACAAGATCCGGAAATTCATGAGCGTGTGCCGTCAAGCAAACATTCCTCCGTCTAAATTCCATGGTGTTTTCCTTCGATTCTGGCAAGGAAGCTCAGTCCTTCTTTCTACACGAAATCAGCACTGATTTAACCTTCGCTGAGATGTATCAGAAGATGAAAGAGCACTTTGACACCGAAATCAACCAGAAGATGTATCATACCCACTGAGCACCTCACCTTCAGCCGACTTCGGGCTGAGATGCCCGGTAAGTCATCTGACGAGGTCCTCCAGGCCCTTCTACGAAATTGCGGCTCTGTAGGAGAGCACTCGGGGATAAGTCTGGCGGCGAAGGTGGCCTGATCGATGCAACGCTCAGGGCGTGCCGTGGTGTGCCTGAATTCCGACTCGCGATATACTCTCCGCACCTACATTTGAGGGATTGGCATCACAGCTTCGATCATCGCTATCTGCCATGCAAGATGAACGATCTGAACAACCCAGTGGCCAATATCCCCAAGACCTGGATAGAGGACATGATCAGCACTTCGTGGATCGCAAATTTCAGCGAAATTCCGGCGGAACAAGAGGTCAATCACAAAGGCGTCAGCCAAATTGGAAGAAGAAATGCTACGTTTGCGGCAAGGAAGGTTGTTTCTCAACGAGACATCCTGAAAACGAGAGAAAAGCAGCCAAAGAGAAGTATCTACGAGAGAGGCTTCCACGGTCAATCTCGTTCGTATGCTATGTTCTTGGCTGACTATGAAGGGGAATCACAGGATCAGGATGACTCGAGCACCGAGGAATCCGATGATTCTGACTCCTCTGACCCTTATGAATCGTTCTACGCTGCTGCGACCTTCTGTCCAACGAAGCTTTCCATCATCGGATCTCTCCAGTAGGCATCAAGTTATTCAACAGTGACGAACCCACACAATTCATACTAGATCGTTACTCTCAAGACTCGTTCCAAGGAATCATGCCGGACACAGGTGCGGCATGCATATCGACGGGAGGAATCGAACAACTGCGTGCTCTCCAACGAGAGATGCCCCCAGTCCAATTCCGTGATGATCGCAAGCCCGAACCAGTTAGATTTGGTGCAGGAAGATTGAAACACCACTTGGCGTGATCACCTTGAACACACCAGTGGGAGAGGTTGATTTTCATATAGTCAACGTGCCAACGCCATTCCTCCTATGCCTAGCTGATATGGATCGGCTCGGCGTATATTTAAATAACGTCACGAACGAGCTCGTTGGCAATGGTGTGAGCGTTCCAGTGATTCGAAGATGGGGTCACGCGTGGTTCTTCTTGCGGAAACAAGAGGCATCAGTGGCATATCTCACGGAGGCTGAATTGCGGCGCCTCCACACGCGTTTTGGTCATCCATCCGTGTATCGGCTGCACAAGCTGCTGAATTCGGCTGGCCATGATGTGGAAATCGAAGCTCTGGAAATGATCAAGAAGTTCTGCCACTACTGTCAGATGAAATCCGACCCGCCACGAAGGTTCAAGTTCAGCTTGAAGGATGATTGTGACTTCAATTACGAAGTCATCGTTGATGTCATGACATTGGGTGGCAGACCAGTCCTCCATGTTGTTGATCGCCACTGCCTATCAGGCAGGGAGATTCCTATCCAACATGACGGCCAAGGAAACGTGGCTCGCGTTGAAACAATGTTGGATGGATACATACCTTGGACCACCCGATGTGATCACTCATGACGCAGGCACGAATTTCGCTGCTGCCGAGTTCCAAGCAGAAGCGAAATTGATGGGAATAACGTGTCATCAGGTGCCTGTGGAAGCACATTGGGCTGTTGGGAAGGTTGAGAAGTATCATGTGCCCGTCCGAAGAGCATATGATATATTAAAGGCAGAGCTGAAGGATACCGTGAGCCCTGATCAAGTCCTTCAAATGGCTTTCAAGGCTGTCAACGACACAGCCGGTCCGGATGGCCTCGTTCCAACCCTCCTCGTCTTCGGTGCTCTGCCTCGAATGACGATGGATTCGCCGCCTACACCTTCCGCAATGGCAAGAGCTAAGGCGGTGTGGCGAACGATGTCAGAGCTGAGGAAGATCAACGCCCAGAGGAAGGTTCAGACCGCGTTAAATACGCGTAATGGGCCTGATACAGCGTTGCGCCTGCCCCTATCCCTGGCGCTAGGAAGCGAAGTTCGCGTATTTCGCGAGAAGCACGGATGGCAAGGCCCATATAAAGTGCTCGAGGTGACGGATACGGAAATCGCAGTTGACCTGGACAACGGACCAGCGAAATTTCGCAGTACATGCGTCCAACCGTACTATCGTCACCCGGAATCGCTCCTTCCTCAGTTGCAACCCGACCCTAGCCCTAGCCGCACAGACCCATCAACACAACAATCACTCCTTCCTCAACACAATCCGATCAACAACATCCTCTTCAAAACCTCTTCCCTTCCACCCACAACTCAACAACCTCTTCCTCTTCCTACCACAGAAGACCAACCCAAACCTTTCGAATACCCTGAGCCAAAGAGGCCGCGCAGGCGTGGCTGACCTAGGAAGGATGCTGCACAAAATGGCACATCAGAATCCACTATTGTTTGCTCACCCGTTCAATTTATCGTTCATCATGAAGCTAATGCGTTTCTTGTTCGAAAAGAAATGGAACATCTCGGCCTAGCCAAGCGGCTACGAGCTGAAGGAAAGATCACAAGCACCGGTTTCCCATTTGAAGCTTCCGACACACTCGAGCTCACGAACCTCCTCGCCGCTGGGGTCATTGTACCCGAAGAATTCGATGCGAATAAACATGGTGGATATCGTGTCTTCAAATCACGAATGGTCAGAGAGGTTAAGGGAAGAAATACTGCAACGCCATACGAGAAATCACGCCTCGTTGTGCAAGGATACAATGATGATGGGAAACGTGGGATCCTCACACAAGCCCCTACCATCAGCCGGCCCGCACAACGCGTGGCCTTGGCCTTAGCACCGTTTCTCTGCACACGGGATATGTTCATCATGATCAGAGACATCACGATGGCATACACACAATCCCAGACCAAGCTGGCCCGTGTCATCCTTGCAGCCCTTCCTCAAGAACTCAAAAGAAGATATCCAGAGGAACAATCCTGCGAATCGTGAAGCCGCTATATGGCATCGCAGAGGCAGGAGCCCACTGGTTCAACACATATCACGACCATCACTGCCGCAAGCTTAATATGGAAACCTCTTCGTTTGACCCGTGCCTTCTGATCACGGCAAACAACATCGCCGACAAGGACCTGTTTGGCATCGCGGCCTTGCAAACGGATGACACATTCATTGTTGGCACAGATGCATTTCTCAAGATCGAGGAGAAAGAACTCTGCTTTAAGGCCAAGCCAAAAGAGATTCTCCAAGAAGGTTCCATCTGCGACTTTAACGGCAGCCGCCTGACCATACAAAATGGCTGTGTCATCGTCAGGCAGAAGGGCCAAGCCCAAAACCTCGAGGAGATCAATCTTCAGGCATCAAGTAGGCATCAGGATTATGCTGCTCAACGCGCCCGGGGCATATATCGCTTCGATTTGCCAACCCGAAGCAACATACGATTGTTCCGTTGCGGCAAGCCCAAGAGCCCGTTAATACCGACTTCAAGGCTTTGAACAAGCGGATTGAATGGCAGATCAACAATCCCGACCGTGGCCTATGTTACATACCCATCGATCTCGAGAGCGCGAAGATCTTTGTGTTCACCGATGGATCATTCGCCAACAATAAGGATTTAAGCTCTCAAATCGGCTTTGTGATTATCATCGCCAATGAGACCGCGCAATCAACCGATTCATTTTCCATCCGCGGAAACATTCTTCATTGAGCTCAACTAAATGCAAGCGCGTTACTCGAAGCGTTCTTGCATCAGAGATCTATGGATTGACATCGGGCTTCGATCTCGCATTTGTGATCAAGCAAACGGTCAATACGATCGCACAACGCCTTGATCTGAAGCAAATCCTGCTCGTCATTTGCACAGATTCATATAGCCTCTATGAGTGCCTCGTCAAACTTGGCACCACAACAGAGAAGCGACTCATGATAGATATCATGGCGCTGAGGCAGGCATATGAATCAAGGGATATTGCGGAAATCCGTTGGGTCAACGGCGCAGATAACCCTGCCGATGCTATGACGAAGGCATCACCAAACAGCGCCCTCACGCAGTTTATTAGCGACAATCAGCTAAACGTGAGGGTGGAAGGATTCGTTCATCGCAATAACACAACAATTCTCGACGAGATTTAATCGGTTTTTTCGTTCCCTCTTCTGCTTTACCGTCGTTCTTTATTCCATTCACATTAACGAGGAGATCCTCGTGTCCATTCCAACGTGGGACCGATGGAATCAGCTAGCGCATCCGGCGCTCGAAATGCGGCCCATGATGGCGTGTGGCAGAACACACCCAGTGTGGGGAGGAGAGCTACAGTCAGAGCACACTATCCAACATAGTGATGCATCGTGGTAGGAGTTTGTTGGTGTTCTTGTTCGTGTTTTTCCTATCTCATCTTAATTCGCTGTGTTTGGTGTGTTTTTGGTGGATTGATTAGTGCGCGATCATCGATTTAGAAAGAGGTTCCAGTGTTGGATCCACCTGTGCACTAGGCACCGATCGCGCACGTATAACTAATCGACCGCGCTAGTCACGTGCGAGTAAGAGGTGAGACACAGGGAGGAAGGTCTTTGCACACAGTTTGTATGGGACACGTTTCCCTAGTTACACAAGATATAACCAATTGAACCAGTTCGAATAACCTCACTGCAGTGAAGAGCCTGTCCACAGCAGGCTCGCTTATCTACGTCCGATGCGGCAGTACGAACGTTATCTGGACGCTGCGCAGGAACAATCCAAGTTACCTCGTCTCAAGCAGGGGCTTGAGAGCATAGTGGAAGAAATAGGGGCATAGAAAGGTAAATTTAGTAATATATATCTTAGTCTATCTATTAGGATAAAGGAGGGGCTTATATAGGTATAGTAACTATATATAGCTAGCTAAAAGAGGGCATTAAGATATTCCTATACCTAAGTTAGGCCTATATAATGTCCTTAGGCTAGGGGAGTTATATTAGTTAGGCAGGCTTCCTTATGCATAACTATTAGGTCTATTAGGCATGACTGTGGCCTCTTATGCCCACTCTCCTTAACACCTCGATAATACCCCGCCCACTCTTTAAGGCAGCACACAAAACATCAGCGGAGAGACGACAGTCTGCGTTGCCGGCCCATAGCTTGCTAATTGTGACAGAGTGCATAGTTCGACGTTTCTACCAATGTGCATTTCTATTCAAAAATCTTCCATCTTATATACCTGGTACGAGGGCTTTTCATATGGATGAGCACTAACAAACCTGTCAACCTTCTTAATCTACTTAATAGACACATAGCCCTACATGGAGGATTAAGGACTAACGAAAAGCAGCAAAAGCCAAAAAAAAAACTTACCCCTTTAGTGCCTCAACTGCCTTCCTAGCAACGTCTTCACCGACACACGGCGCCTCGACTCGGACCTCTCGTATCTGTTCGAGCTCACCCACTGATCCAATGTATGGATTTGTTCCGTCCCCTGGCCGAAATTGACCGGTACCAATAGTGGTCCAACAACATTCAGTATAGTTACCCTTAGGATATCGACCAGCACCAACTGCAAAAACGGCGCTCTTACAGGCTGCGAGATGCGACTCGGGAACGTTGAAGACGAGTCTGAAGACGGCCACAGCTGCGGTCGACATTCTAAAATTTTGACACACGTCAGTCGCCGGCCGTGGAAATGGTGCTGAAAAACGATTCCCGAGGCTTGTTGCCCGCGACTGGATAAGAATGGTGATCACAAAAGCACAGGAGGATCAATGACTTTATTCGGGTGCTCGACGTAGATTCCTTTCCGTCGAGAAGCCAGTAGACAGAAGCGGGCGTGGCGATCAGGCAGAAAAGATTTTTTATACCCCGCATCAGGGTTTATAGCCTGCTTAGTCAGTATATACTTAGCCAAGGGGAGAGCCAATACAGGCAAGGACCTCCGTCTCGAAAAGGGCACGGAGCCGTGCCCCCATTATGTACGGTGATTTTTTTGGGGGGGTAACGGCGGCTGATACGTTGGTGCCTAGGTGCGTTTTGTCTCTAGGCCACCTCCAATCCTTGCTGCTGCTGCACACCACCGAACGGGTCGAGGATCCATTCCTCCTTTCGAAGACGGCTTCTGGAGAGACCCTCCCCTTCATTTCATTGGAACAAGTCCTCAGCAGATGTCGAAACCGTTACACTCAGTAGAATTCGGAATCGAACACTTTGACGCTACCGAGGAACAACTTAGCATTTAAGGAGCTTCATCATGGAAGAGCCGGCGGAGGCCGTGGTCGTGGCGGAGCAGGCGCGCCCCCTCCGACGCCCACGAAAAGATCGAGCCGCGTCATCAACGAAGGCAAGGCGATGCTCCAGCTGGCCCTAGAGTCAATGAAAGAATCCCGGAATGATATGAAGAGGCTAAAGCGAGCAGTGACCGAGCAGAGCGAGGCCATCAACGGACAGCAGCAAATTATCCAAGAACTAAACCGGCAAGTGCCCCTGCTCCTCTTTTGTATGCGCTCTCGGCTCCTTTCGAGAGATTACCTCTCGGTTCACAAACGCGATCGCTCCACCTTCTGCATTGACCCGTCTCTGCAACAGGTCTGCGTTGAGGAACGGGAATGCGATTGGCGAGCGATTGGCGACAATGGCGATCATTGCGGCATATCTGCCTGGGCAGGACTCGTTGCTCCGATGTGTGACCGTTCACTACCACCGAGGCCGTCCGCCCCGAGCAGAACGCTTCCATCCCGGCGTGAGGGCAGTGTATGGATAAGCACTACTAAGCCGCGCGATGTGGGATCTACCAGGGTAGCATTACGACTCACACCATTCAAGGGCTGGGAAGTTGCGACTGTTATCTCACTCCTGGCCCCATAGCGGACGATACATCATCTGCCGTCGGTTTAAAGGATCCGGGGTGGAGCCTGGCCGACTCACTAATGCATGTAGAGTTGCCTCGAACGGGACCCCCCTCAAACGGGGACCACCCGATTCGGTGAGCCCGACAGCGCTTTCTATTATTAACCTAATTATATGTCAGCGCGAATATGTTTAACGAGAGCTTACTTAAGCAGCTACTATAATAAAGTCTCTTTTAAATAGTACTTTCTTAACCTTTAGGAAGTATAAAAAACGCTATTGCTTGCAGCTTAGGGACGTGCTAAAGTTATCACGTTGTCGCTAAATAGCGCGACGCTCTTATTAGTCTATACAGATACCCCTGCCTAGACCCTACGTGCGGTCTTATAACAGCCAAAGGGATACGAAATACATCTATACCTATGTAAATACATATTATATAAGTTACTTCGTACATACATATATCCTGCATTTGCATGGCTGTGCTTTAGGTATAAATGTATCTATTTGGTAGTTAGCACTTGTACCGTCAAGCGCCTCAGGTCTGGACGTTTCACTTTCAGCCTTCTAGGGATCAAAATTCCGCGTCCAGCGCAGAGCACCCCTTGCTGGTGCATGAGTGAGCATGCCGTTACGCTTCAGGGCCTGCACAAGTTTGAAGGGCCTGTTCAAACGCGGGGTGTTGCCTTACCCGCCAGCCCTTGCAGACGTTGCACACCCGGCCATACCTCTGGAGGTGCCCCTCGAGGAGGAGACGCTCCCATTCTACAAGCCCAAGCAGTACTACCCGGTCCGCATTGGAGATCTGTTCGTGGCCAGATATCAGGTCGAGGGGAAGCTTGGGTACGGCGCGTACTCGACAAGCTGGCTCTGTCGGGACCTCCAGTAGGTCGAGTTCAATTGTAGGCAGCATAATGTCACTGGAGCAACAAGCGTCTGACAATAATGCTCAACTCGGCAGGCACAACAGGTTCGTAGTTGTAAAGGTTTCCACCTCGCTGCGAGACCTGCCCACTGCCACCTACCGCGAGCTCGAGATATACCGGCGTCTCGCCAAGGTGAGCTCGTCACACCCGGGCCAGTCGTTGATTCGAGAGATGCACGATGCCTTCGAGCTTCGGGGGCTCGCTGGCAGTCATCAATGCCTCGTGCTTCAGCCAATGTACATGTCTCTTCTCCAGATGATGGCCCCGACCTGGAAGCCCTTTGACCTGCCTTTGCTCAAGATGACGCTGAGGCGGCTTCTATCCGCTCTGGACTTTCTGCACTTGGAAGCTGGCATCGTCCACACCGGTACCCATCCTCGCTTGGTAGTCGCACCTGGCCATGGTTGACTGGAAATAGATATCAAGACGGATAATGTCATGCTGAGCCTCGACGACGATACCGTGCTTGCCGATTTTGTGAAAGCAGAAGCCCAGGACCCAAGCCCGCGAAAGACGGTTGACGAGTCGACGGTGATATACAAGAGCCGTCGGTTCCGCAGCCCGTCCCGGGGCAAAAGCTATGGACTCCCTGCCCTCTGTGATTTCGGCGAGGCAAGGATCGGAAAGGCGCATTGCTCGGGGCCCTTTGTCCAGCCGCATATTTACAGGGCGCCCGAGGTCATCTTTGAGATGGCGTGGGGAAGCGCCGTCGACATCTGGAACCTGGCGTGTTTGGTGAGCACTGCTCTTGGCCACCTGTTCTTGCATCCTGGCTGACGGCCTAGCAGATTTGGGATCTTTTTGAGGGCAAACACTTGTTTGGAGCCATATTTGATGCCAAAGGCGCCCATGACCCGTTCAAGCACCTGGCTTTGATGGTTGCCCTGATTGGTCCGCCGCCGAGCGACTTCGTGCAGCGCAGTGAGACGGCGAACCAATGTTTCGATACCAGTGGTAAGCATCCCTAAGCGCCCAAGCAGCCCAGGTGGCCACAAACGCGGGATTAATGGACGAATTTGCAGGACATTGGATTGCCCACGAGGACGCCTTGGTCCCCGTCGTCTGGCTTGACAGTCTCGAGCAGCGATTATCGGGACAGGAGAAGGCGCGTTTCATTCAATTCATGCGGTCAATGCTGTCATGGTTGCCCGAGAATCGCAAGACTGCGAAAGAACTCTTACAAGATCCTTGGCTGCTCTGATCTTGGACCAAAGTTCTGAAATGGGCACGAATGCTAACGAAGTCGGAGATGAAGGAGGGAAGGGGAAGGCTGGTGGGAGGAGGTTTCATCAAGGAAACATTGATTTAAATGAAACATACGCTAGTACTTCTCTCTTCCTGTCGTAGAAGAAGAAGACAAAACTCTATCCTGCAAGCTTGCACAGCCGGGTTGGTGTGGGTTGCGCGGTAATGCAATGTAAGTGGTTCACATGATTCGCATCTACGGATACTGCAGGATGGCTCTAGCCGCCGGGTTTCAGGAGGCGCCGTATATTGCCACCTCGGTGCGTAGCGAATGAACGGCAGCTTATAGATCAGCAATACATGTGGGACAAACTGAACCATTAAAAGCCCGCGCACCGTCTCTCCTTCTGAGGATGGATATCCTCACTTCGATCGAGCTCCAAAACAGCCTAAAGCTTTAGCTGTATACGGTCATCATGTCTACGAACTTTCCGTCGTCTTATCTCTTATGTGGGCAAGGTCAAGCTCAGCGACTTCGGGAATCCGACCCACTCGTCCCTGGTCGACAAGTATTGCAAAGACCAGAAAGCAAAGGTGTGCACGACTCCCTCATGTCGTAGCCGCGAATTCTCAACCATTTGCAGGATCCTCGCATCAAGCAGGCCGTGATTCAAGGGACGAAACTGCTTAAGTCGCACAAGAACCCTACGGATCCGTATGAGGTTATTTCGATCTAATTTCTCGACAAGGAGGGCAAGGGGGTTGGAATAGGTCATCTTCACGTGGACGGAACCTCAAAGATTCGTTATAAGCAGAAACCGCCTTCAGACTCGCCATCTGCTGGATTTGAATAGGCCTTGGAATAAAACCATGGCCGTGGTTAGCCAGAATGCTGCTCTCCCCGACCTAAAGTTTGCTGGCTACATGTAGGCAGAGCTCTTTGCTGGCTACATGAATTATAGGTCTTGACTAATTATCTATCCGACCGGTCTGGCTAATCGTCCGACTAAAGGTAGGGGGGAGTCGTAGCGTTAAAAGTAGAGAGTACCTAGTAGTCCTAATCCCTTTATTTCTTATTAGTTTTAATAAAATATCTTAATAGATAACCCTAATACTAACCTAACCCCTACCCTAACCGCTAACCTAAACGCCTGTAAACTAAACACTTTAATATTATTAAAGAAAGTTACTAATAGCTATATATACTAGCTATAATACTTTGTCTCGCGCCTTTCCCTTTAGGTACTTACGCTATACTCTCCCTATATTTACTTACTTAGTCGATTAGCTAGACTGGTCGGATAGATAGTTCCCCCCCTATAACTACCTAGTAAAAGGTTCCTCTAATGCACGAGTCAGCCGCTCATACGTGTTTATAGCGTAGTTTATAAACACGTTACATGAAAATTATAACTGCCTTTTCGAGATATAACCGAAGTGTCGGACTTGGTCGTGCACTCTAGTAAATCCCCTATAAGTAGGGGTGGGCGTGAGTAACTTCATGTAGCATTGCGGCCGCTTTTCTATCTTTATATAGTAGGTTGAGATTGTTTCAGGTATGGTTTTGGTCCTGATAATGTCCCTGCTGGTTTTGATCTTTCCACCTTTACCGAACCTCGGTTCGGTAGTAAAGGTGATGGTGGTAACAGATATGGCGGTATTAATTCTGGTCAAAATCGGGGTGCTGTCGATGATGTCCCTCCTGACATAGCCGGTTAGGGGATTACCTGATCTGCCCGAGAATTTGCGGCTCGCTGATGTCGTGGCGTCTGGTCTATGGATCTGTTGGAGGAAGTGAGCCGTGGTCATCTTATGGAGTTCTCGACTGGAGTTTAAGTTCGGCCGACTATAGCGGGCTTTCTACTTTAGATAGCAAAGTATCCCCATCCTCCTCAACGTCTTTGCCTCAGTCGTGTTTGCTTGGGCCCATACACATGGCAGAAATGTACCAAGCCAGGACTACTATATTTGTCTGGTGCAGCTACCAGATACATAGGCACCGGATTTCTAAAGACTCCCGATCTTTTTCATTCTCTGTGCCAGCCAACTCCGCATTTGAATGCAACACGCCCCTAGCGGAGTAGGATTCTCCTTCAGCATCGCTATCAAAGAACTGCACGACCAATATCTCATCGGCCGTCTGGTTTTCTATCCAGTACCATTTGTGCCTTTCCGAGTATCTTGCCAAAAAACATTCAGCAAGATGGCTCTCACTCGCCCCTGGCCTTCCTAGACAAGGCGTCTTCACATCAACCGCCAAGTAGTCCTCTTCCTGGAACGTTCTGTAGTCGGCCACCGCCAACGGATCCCTTTTTACAGTCTCCAAGGGCCTCCATACGGAATACAATGCCCATCGTGGGCCACTACTATTCTTGTAAGACTCTTTCAAGCTCTTGCCAGCCGCTAACAGCAAGTCCTCATGAGCTATGATGTCGGCAGCGGCGTTTGTGGTGTTAGGATGGAAGTTCCGAATATGAGCTCGCGCGCCTTTTGGTGAGTAATCTAGGTGCACCTTTGATGCGGGGCCTACACCGCCAGATGTCAAGTTGAACCCGATCAGTTGCGGCAAGCGGGTCTCTGGCTCGTAAGCTTCCATGGCGGCGGGGCCGTCATTGTCGTTCCAGGAGGCATCCCTCAGCAAAAGAGTCTCACTTATGACGGTTTGACACCCTGTTAGTTGCTTCAGCATGGCCGTGGTTTCAGGAATGAGATGCTGTTTGACAAGGTGCGGATTCTTGAATGAATGGCGGTCGAATGGTGGCGCGTGTAAAATAGTAGGGTGGCGAACTGCCTTAAACCCATGAGTATGTAGCTGAACATGGCTGGGATAAAGTTGTAGCTCCGGAACTGTAGGAATGGGCCGCATGCTATAAAGCGGAACAAGACGTTTGTCGGCAAACTTGGAAGTGGACGGGAGATGAAAGCGAAGGGGCAAGGGAGATATTTGATAGAGGCTACTGGTGTCTTGGCGTAGACGTTCCTATACACAGAGAAGCGCGCTGCCCCCAGATTTCATATTTCTGCGAGTAAAGGTCATCCGACGACCCCTACGGAGTACTGAATTGTACCAACCGAGAACTTGCTGCAGGCTAATGCAAAGCTGGAAAAGAAGGACCCTGAATGCATCACTTCACCAGGCTCTACATGTACCTGGTGCATTGAATTCTTGTAGCGCTCGCCACAACTACTGCACGGTTTTGGCAACTCTTACTTCTTTCATACGTACGGGGCTCACCAGGTCTGGCGACATGTTTTTATACGTTTGGCGGTGTGATGATGTACATGGAAAGCTGTCCGAGGCTTATCTTTAATTCGTCGAGATTCTTTGTAGGGACGGTACTAATGTCAATGCACATATTCTTCAACATGCACCAACACATACGTATGGTGAATCACATTTACAGAGCCCATATACGAAGTACATACACATAAACAACGATAATAGAATCACTGGTTATAGTGGAATAGAGCATCGTTTTGCCCTAATCTCTGTGTCGTGTTACATGAGTAGGTACTGCTATGCATGATATATGTTCAAAATCTGGCTCAACTAGACCGTCAAAGTGCATCTTGCCTGTCGACTTGGTCTTTCAATCTGAATTCTGAGCTTTCATCGTCAAAAATCTTCGTTGCCATCATGGACCAAGCGCCAAGGCCAGCTATTGCGATTGTGGGAATGGGGATGAGACTCCCAGGGGGGATTTCAACTGGCCAAGAGTTTTGGCAACTTTTAATCAACAAGCGGAGTGGCAGATGTCGTGTTCCCAAAGAGCGATTCAACATCGATGCCTTTAGTGATTGGAAATTGAAGCAGCAAAATGTGGCTTCTGATTGCGGTTACTATCTCAAGGATGTCGACCTTGCAAAATTCGACGCTGCCTTCTTCTCCATGGGTCGATCAGAAGTTGAGCTTCTAGACCCTCAACGACTCTTGCTCGAGGTGGTTTGGGAATGCATGGAGTCGGCCGGCCAGACTAACTGGCGCGGAAAGAACATCGGCTGCTACGTGGGCAACTTTGGAGAAGACTGGCACGACATGCACGCCCTTAATACGCAGCAATTGGGGAGTTTTCGCATCATTGGCACGTCAGACTTTGCCGCCGCAAATCGGGTGTCATATGAGTTTGACTTCAAGGGTCCAAGGTTCGCACCACCTTGGCATGAAATAACAATGCCGTTTTCTTGCTAAAACGTTTTATTTCCTCCAGCGTTACTGTTCGAACAGCGTGCTCATCCTCGTTGACCAGTCTTCACCAAGCCTGTCTGGCATTATATAACGGTGACTGCTGTAGCGCCATTGTGGCAGGATCGAACATCATCATGCATCCAGGCATGACCCAAGGCATGACGGAGAAGGGGCTTATGTCCCCGACTGGTTCTTGCAAAACATTTGACGCCAATGCTGACGGCTACGCGCGAGGGGAGGCCATTAATGCGATTTATATCAAGCTCCTGGATGATGCCATTCGAGAGAATGATTCGATCCGAGCCGTCATTCGCGCAACGGCAAGCAACTGCGACGGCAAGACCTTGGGCATTGCCCGTCCCAGCACGGAAGCGCAGGAAGCATTGGTGCGACGAGCCTATGAGGCGGCCGGAATCAAGGACCCTTCACAAACACCTTTTGTCGAGTGTCATGGCACAGGTACACTGACTGGAGATCCCATTGAAACAAACGCCATGGCAAACGTCTTTGGGCGTGGACAGACGTATATTGGATCGGTGAGAGCAAAACCTCCGTAGTCAGAAGGTCCCCCCAAATGACTGATTCTCGACAAAGGTCAAGGTAAATGTCGGCCATTCCGAGGGCGCATCCGGTCTCAGCAGCAGCATCAAGGCTATTCTTGCCTTGGAGCACGAGACAATACCGCCTCAGATTAACTTTTCGAATCCAAACCCGGACAGTGAGTCGACTGGTCCTCCAACGAGGTCGACTAACTGACTGCACTGTTCTTTAGTTGCCTTTGACAAAGGAAATCTTGTCGTGCCGCTTGATCCCATTCCTTGGCCTAAAAACCGTGGCGCCAGAGTCAGTATCAATTCGTTCGGTATCGCCGGTGCCAATGCACACGTAAGACGAGCGAAAATTGCGCAGCTTTGCATCCTGTCCAACTTTCCGCTCAGGTTATACTGGACTCGGCTGCCTCGTATAATGGATCCCAGCCCCGAAAGCAGCAGCCAAGCCAGGGCCAAGTTGAGGGATTCGTGAATGGACCCGAACAAATCGACAAGTCAAGCAACATGAGGGTCCGTTACTCCAACATGGCTTACACGCCCGCCGCAGAGCCTTGGCCACTGCTGATTCCGGTGTCGGCCGACAGTGTCCACTCGCTCCACGCTCGAAAGGAACAGGTGCAACGATACATCAAGTCTCACCCAGCATCTCTGGATGCCGTGGCGTACAGTTTCGGATCACGTAGGTCTCATTTACCCGTCAGATGCTATTGCATCACTCGAACCGACGACACCGTTTTGGACTTTAGGGGCTCTCAAAGAATACCTAATAACGTCCCTGGCATTGTCTTTGTCTTGACCGGTCAAGGTGTCCAATGGGCGGGCATGGCAAAGGAACTTTTGCGCTTCTCATCCTTTTGCAACGACATGTCACTCATGGATGAGACGTTGCAGGGCTTGGAAGACCCGCCGTCGTGGTCAATTCATGGTGAGTATAGGCATGACACGATAGGAGCCATATCACCAAGGGGAGAGCCATGTGCTGATATTAGATGGCCCCGTGGTCGGGTATCCTCTCTTCCAACGAGGCTGGACAAGTCATGGACAGGGCAGAGGACTCGCAACCTCTCTGCACTGCTGTCCAGGTCGGTCTCGTTAATTTCTTGGCCAAGGCCGGAATCACGCCTGCTGCCGTTGCTGGCCACTCAAGTGGCGAAATTGCAGCTGCATATGCCGCCGGAGCCATCTCGCTATCAGAGGCCATCTTGAATGCATACCACCACGGACTGGCTGTCACGCATGTTCAACGTCGCGGTGCCATGGCAGCGGTAGGCATGGGCCGAGCGGCGGTGGCACCTTTTATTGCGAATGGAGTCGTTTTGGCGTGCGAGAATGGCCCTAGAAGCGTAACTCTCTCCGGTGATGAAGATGCTCTGGAGCGGACCCTTGCCGCCATCAGTGACAAGAACCCCAAGACGGTTAAGCGGCGGCTGGGTGTCAATGTTGCATATCATTCAAGTAAGACGACACACAAATTTTGCACGAAATTTTGCACGAAATTTTGCTCACTTATCTTTGGTCCAGGTCATATGCAAGAAATTGGCGCCATGTACGAGGAAATGGTCCAGCGGCACCAAAAAGAAGGCCTCACTACTGTCCCCTTCTACTCCAGTGTAACGGGACAGCTGGTTGAGACGGGCTCAAGACTTGAGTCTTGCTACTGGAGGAGTAACCTTGAAAACCCAGTCCTCTTCCACACCTCGGTCGGGAACCTCTGCAACAATCCCCCCTTTTCGTCGAAATTGGACCCCATTCAGCCTTGGAGGGCCCGCTCCGGCAGATTGCCTTTGAGACAAAGAGCCACAGCCTTCCCTACGTTGCCACTTTGAAGAGGGACGAGAGTGCTACCTTGTCACTGTTAACGGCCCTAGGTGAAATGTATTTGCAGGGATGCCCCGTAAACTTTTCCTTCAACCCAGAGACGCCGGTTCTCGTCGACGTACCACACTATCCCTGGGACCACCAGCTAGAGTATTGGAGCGAAAGCCGGTTATCAAGGGCCATCAGACATCAACGGCATCCGTACCACGAGCTTCTAGGGTCAAGGGGACTGGAATCCATCGACACGGAGCCCTTCTGGCGAAATCAGCTCCGCGTCGATAAGGTTTCCTGGCTCAAAGATCACATGATTGGGGGAGACATTCTTTTCCCGTGCGTTGGTTACGTCGCCATGATGGGCGAGGCAATCAGACAAGTGACAGACCAGGACGCGTTTACTCTGCGGAATCTCGTCGTCAGATCTGCCATGGTGCTTGATGAAGCGGCAACTCTTGAGACGATGACCACCATGAGGCCTTTGCGTCTAAGTGACAGCACCAACTCGTCGACGTGGCACGAATTCAGCATCTCGACTTTCAATGGAACGTCGTGGGTCCAGCACTGCATTGCCCAGGCAGAGCTGGCGTCGAGGAGCATGCTTCAACGGCTCCGGCGGGGAGCAGCACGGCTCCTCCATATACCCGTAAAGTTGATGGACAGCGCTGGTATAACCAAGTGCATCGCACCGGCTTTCAGTTCGGGCCGCGCTTCCAGGTCCTGCGGGATATTTCTGCCAGCCCAACGCAGCCCGAAGCAAGAGCCAGCGTTGCAAGCCACTACGACGACGAGGCCGCACATTCCTCGGTTCATCCCACGGCCATTGATGGGTGCATGCAGCTATTCATAGCCGCAGCAACCAATGGGCCGGTTGCCTGGCTAAGCAGGCTGCATGGATTCGAAGTGAAAAGGAAGCCATGATACGCGATGATTCGGATCATCTCGTTCCTGAAGCGAAATATTGGGCATCTCTAGGTGTTGAGGAGCGAGCCAACGTCTTTGATTCCCTGGGCCGGCAGCTTGAAGCTATGGGAGACGACATGTCAACCGTGGCCAACCTTGGCCGCAGACTGTTTAGGGCGAGTAGGGACATTTTCCGAGGAGTTCTCGACCCAATCGAGATTCTGACCGAGCAGGATGGGCTGGGGAACTGTCAAGCTGGTAAAATACCGCTACACCATGCAAAATGAGGGCACCCCCAATAGAGGTGTTACTAACGCGTATTATAGGCCCTTCCTTGTCCTGACAGGAACACATACAACCTGGCCGGCGGCACGGCCAACTTGGACGAGTTTCTGTCTCTATACTCCCATGCGAGGCCGGCCCTGAGGGTGCTCCAAGTCGGAGCTGGCACAGGGACTACGGAGAATGTCTTGAAAGCCCTCGGGTCAAAAGACGGAGGCGGAACTCGACTGTATTTACACTACACCTTGAGCGACATCTCGGCCGGCATCTTGGCCGCAGCTGAGGAGAGATTCAAGCGTTATCCGGCCATGGACTTTAAAATGTTGGATCTTTCCAGGGATGCGACTCAACAGGGACTCAAACGTGCCTCTTACGACTTAGTAATTGTTTCAAACGTAAGACGAAAGGGAAAAGACATTCAAGGCCGAGTACCTCGACGCTGACTCGTTTCACTCCAGACTCTTTACGCCACCCCGAAGCTCGGCGAAACGCTGCGCAGTCTTCATTCTCTTCTGGCACCGAGAGGCAGGCTGTTAGTCCAGGAGTTGGTGACAAGTAAGCTTCCTCCACATGTCGTGTTTGCAGCAGGATTAATCATGTTGGAAACCAGCCGTCAAGTTACGGGCCATCCCTCTGGTAATGGTACGTCCATTGTTCATGGACCCATCATAGAAATGACATGTTTTGATGGGTTTCTTGTAAACCATGGGTATTTCGTTCAACTAATCTCCTCTCTCCATTATAGGGCTTTTTGCCTAGTTGGTGGGCTCGAGAGGTTGACGGTCAATCAACGGAAAGGTTTATCTCGTTAGAGCGTTGGGATAGAGAGCTCAGCGACGCAGGCTTTTCGAGGACGGATTCGGTCATGCTGGATGACGACGAATCGCATCAGAGAACCGCCGTCATAGTTGCAACTACGGCGCACGCAGGGAGCTGGGACCGACAAGTCACATTTCTATGCAACAAGAAGAGGCCAGAATTTGGACTCGCTCTATCACGTGTTTTCCAAGATGAAGGTTTCGCAGTTTCCTGGGCCAATCTCGGCGACACAAACCAGGATTTTGGTCGGAATGTTGTTTCCTGCATTGACTTGGAAACCCCCTTCTTCCACGACATGTCCGAGGCCGATTTCGAGGCGTTGGTAGCCTATATTTCGAAAATCCAGGGCGGTCTTTTCTGGCTCACCCGGCCGGCCCAGATTGAATGCGCCGACCCTCACTACGGAATGACAATTGGAGCGGCCCGAGTAATACGGAACGAGGTTTGGTCAAAGTTTTCGACGTTGGAATTGCAGACACTTGACCCCAATGTCCTTCCCCTTGTCTTGGCCGTCTTTAACAAGATCCAGGAACAGGTCAACTTTGAGCTTTACAATGCGGACCGGGAATTTGCCGTTCACGACAAGGTCGTCTACGTTGGCCGCTACGACTGGTTTCAACTGTCTGACGAGCTGGAGGCTCCTGTCGACGATGATGGCCCAATGTGCCTGGAGATTGGCCAGGCAGGATTATTAGATACTCTTGGTTGGCGTCGATGCAATTCGGAATCAAAGCCTTTAGCAGACGACGAGCTGGAGGTTGAAGTTGGCTGCGTGGGGTTGAACTTTAGGGCATGTATAACGGCCATTAGGAATCCCCGCGGGGCGCTCAGTGCTGATGATTGTTTTTATTCAGGACCTCCTTAATGCCATGGGCATGCTAGCGCCCTTGGAAGCCACATTGGGCGGCGAGGCTTCAGGCATCATCACTCGCGTCGGATCGTCGGTCCGCCACGTCAAAGTCGCAGACAGCGTCATGGCTTATGGTGATGGTTGCTTTGCAACACAACTGAGAATGCCCGGTCGCCAAGTTGTTCGCGTGCCTGACGGCATGAGCTTGGAGGACGCTGCCAGCCTCCCCGTTGCTACCATGACGGCAATCTACTGCGTCTTCAACGTCGGGCACATGTCAAAGGGACAGGTGATTATCATGTTCAATGCCACAGCGCTTGTTATGGAACACTAACGCGCCTCGACTCAATAGTCCATCTTGATTCACTCGGCTTGTGGAGGCGTTGGTCTTGCTGCTCTCCAAGTTTGCCGAATGCTGGAGCTCGAGGTAATATCGTTTCTTGTCAATTCATGTCTTGATTCGCTGACAGAGTTCAAACCTTTGAAACATGTCGATAGATATATTGCACTACCGGGAGCGACGAAAAGGTCCAGTATCTAGTCGTCAACTGCGGGACTCCCCGAGACAAAATCTTCTCCTCCCGCGACACGAGCTTCCTTGGAGGCGTGCTACGAGCCACCGACGGCCGCGGCGTCGACGTGGTGCTCAATTCTCGGTCTGGAGACTTACTACATGCCTCTTGGCAGTGCGTTGCTAAACACGGAAAGATGGTGGAGATTGGCAAGTCCGACTTGATCGGTCACGGCTCTCTAGCTCTCCACCCGTTCCTCGAGAATCGGTCTTTTCACGGTGTGGATAGGGACCTGTTAAAAAATGACCGCCCTGACCTCATCCAAAGGTGAGACTCCACAGATATGATGAAGCAAACAACAGTCTTGGCAACTGGCTGGCTGACCTTTTCCGTCATTGTAGAACCATGGAGGCCTTGGTCGAATACTACCAGCAAGGCCACCTCAAGCCTATACCGCGCCATGTGTTCCCGGCTCATAACATAGCTGATGCATTTCGCTACATGCAAAGCGGGCAGCACATTGGAAAGATTATCATCTCTGTGTCCAAGGACAAGAGTCCCCTCCCAGCCAAGACGACTTACTGGAGCCCATCACTGTCAGATCAGTCCACATATCTTCTTGCGGGAGGCTTGGGAGGCCTAGGCAAAGCAATTGCAACGTGGGCCGTGGAGCACGGAGCTAGACATTTCGTCTTTCTCTCTCGCTCTGCCGGAGCCTCGTCCGAGGACCAGGAGTTTTGCGAGAACTAGAGTCCCAGGGCTGCCGAGCAGTTGCCGTAACTGGCAATGTTGCCAGCTTGGCTGATGTGAAACGGGCCGTGGAGGCTGCGCCTTCTCCCATTGCCGGCCTTTTCCAGATGTGCATGGTCCTCAAGGTAATGATGGGCACTTTGAGGACAGAAGAGGGGTAAAGAAGCTAATGAAAAGAATGATTAGGACAAGCTTCTTTCCCAGATGACTTACCAAGACTGGACTGCGGTGCAGGACCCCAAAGTTGAAGGAACTTGGAATCTCCACCAAGCCCTCTTGGGCACCAAACTCGACTTTTTCATCCTCCTCGGCTCGACGAGCTCGACAGGTGGCTTTGTCGGACAGGCCAACTACGCAGCCGCAAACGCATTCCAGGACTCGTTTGTGCAGTACCGCCACCGTCTGAAGCTGCCATGCTCCGTCATCGACGTCGGGCTCATGAAGGGGATAGGCTACGCCGCCCAGCGGCCCGCGCTACTCGACTCTCTACGGGACAAGGACTTTTACACGGTGCAGGAACAGCAAATGATGGACTCTATTCAGGTGGCCATCAGCCAATCTCAGCCGGGGAGGAGTGACTGGACGGCCATTTCGACCAAGGCAAAAACGTATAGTTGCTTGCGCGAGCTTGTCCTCGGGTTGAACTCGCCAAAGCCCTTGTTGCATACGGACAATCGTATTACTTGGAAGCGGGACTTTCGCATGGGCAAGTATTACTTGCTCCACCCTCAAGAGGATGCAACTGGCGAGGCCAAAGAGACCGGGGGCATCCGAGATCTCGTCAACTTGGTTGCATCAGACGCTCGGGTGCTTCACGACCCTGCCAGCCTCGAACTCGTGACGGGAGAGATTGGGCGCACAATATGCGGCTTCCTAGTCCGTCCGGCCGAGGACCTGGATCCCAGCATGAGCATAAGCTCCTTGGGCCTCGACTCGTTAGTCAGCGTCGAAGTCAGCAACTGGTGGCATCAAGTGATGGGGGTTGACATGACTGTGACGAGGATTGCAAATGCAGGGACACTGGGGCATTTGGGCAGTATGGCAATCGATTTGCTACAGGAAAAGTACGGCGTCAAGGCAAGGTGAAAAACTGATACTAGTCCAAAAATGATGGCTCTCGTCTGATTGACGGGGTGAGAAAAATAGGCGTCAATCAAGGGATCGACAAATTGAATAAGCTATAAACCATGAGTATATCGGAGAGATAAGTTATAACTAGGCCGGGCCTGAATGGGGGATACCTCGATGATCTCGACGTATTACATGATGACCCCTTTCCAGGCTGTGAAGGAGTGGTAGGCAAGGACGCTTAGTAGGAGTGCATTTCTCGCACTGCCGAACAAAGCGGCGAATACCAGTCCGGTAACTAAGAAGAGATATGCTGTGGGAATCAAACCCCAAGTTCGCCTACGCGAAGCTTCTCGTGGCTTGGCTCTGATTATCTAGTATATACAGGGTGCCAGAAAAGCCGTGGTCACTGTAAATATAATACTGGCCTCGGTGGCCTCCTTCATGGTAATCTCGTCCTGTATGATGCGGTAGACTCGAATGGTGGAGAGAGCGGAATTCGGACTTGGAGTAATGAGAAGGCATATGAGCACCGGATTCGCCCGGAACGAGACGTGCTTTATATAATGCTGAGTTATGACCACGAATATTGGTACTTGGAAGATAACGCTTAGATGAAGAGAGCCGTAGAGCGTTGTCGTGGTTAACTATATAACGAACCCCCTATATCTACTTCCCTTTATAAAGGAATATAAGAAAGATATTCTAGAATAATTATCTAAAAAGATAAAGCAAGCCTAGAAAAGCTAGCCTATAAGGAGATATAAGCCTAGATAGAACTAATTCCTTATTTTAGTGTCACGGGGCTAGGGCCCTTGGTTGGTTGTTTGGTTGTTGGACCAAACGTTCTTATGTGTGGTCAATTAACGAAGCTATCGCTTAGTCAATTCCGTTCCCTTTTACTGCATTGTGCGCACCCACGCCGTGTGGCAAGGGGGGTCTAGTAGCGCGACCACTGCTTCTGCCCTTCTGGGCCAAGACTCTTAGACTTAGTATATAGAAAGCGGAAATAATGATAAAGAGAGAAGGGGAGACAGCATAATATGGTATTAGTAAGAAATAACATACAGTAATAGAAATTCGGTACGCTCGTTCTTTTCCTTACAGGGGTTGCTTTAGCGCGGGATACGACTCTTAAAAGCTTCCTCCGTAAGTTACAGAGATGCCTGGCTCACCCAGCCGCGCGACGCACAGCAGCGGGTACGCGGGGCTTACCCGGCTCACCCGCGGTCGCGCGATTGGCCGGAGCGCTGGAGCCAGTTGCGCATTTTCCTCCGGGTCCCGATGTAAGGCTGGCAGCGGAGACGAGGCTGTTTCGGAAGAAGAGAGGGGAACCGATTCCCTCGCCCGGGCGCAATCAACGGGGTCTGAAGCATCCAGCGTGGCCGGCAATCGTCACTTCTCGTCCGTTAGCGACCTCATCCGAGAGCAACAAGAGGTCACCAGGCTTCTGCATCTACACCAAGACGCCATGGCTACCGAGGCTACGGCTCGCAAGTTCTTCGCCTCGCCCCTCTTCGCCGTTGTCGGAGCGAGCTCCAACCCGGCCAAGTTTGGCCACAAAGGTGCGCGCGAGTAAACCACGGCCGAGCTTCATCCCATTGACGGCCCTACGGTCCACGCTTGGTATCTCGTCCACGGCCTCGACGTCTCGCCCGTCAACCCGGGCTCGCCGCATGTGACGGTCAAGGGCAAGGACTATGCGACAGTCCCCAACCTCTCGGCCCTGCCCAACCCCAGGCAGACGTCCGTGTCCATCATCACTCCCCCGGGCGCCACCCTCGGGGTGCTGGAGGAGGCCAAGAAGCTGGGCATTCCGGCGGTTTGGATGCAGCCCGGCACCTTTGACGAGGCCGTCCTCGAGTTTGCCCTCGCCGAGGGGGCCTTTGAGTCGGTCGTGTACGGCGACGGCGGCCGCGGCAGCGAGGGCTGGTGCGTGCTCGTCGACGGCGAGAAGGCCCTGAAGGATGCAGGGAAGCTGTAAGGGGTCCGTCATACTGCCAACAGGTGGTGTCCAAACACCAAAGGGGCCGGCCGTGTGGCCTGGCCCGGGCATGGCATCAGATCAGCATACCGTGCAGCCGCCCTGTGGACATGACGATGCATCATGCTACAGACAAGGGCGACACAGTCATTTGCATTGTTCAAGGTCCTCTATGGCCTCCGCCATGACGTCAAGGCAGACGAGTTCGCTCTCGACAGCTCTGAGGCCGTGCCCCGTTCTGCAGATGCCGCCCGCACATATTTTTTCTACGTGGCTCGGTGCTTGGACTTTGGACAAACATTCAAACATGATCGAGAACCACCTTGTACCTATCAAGCTATCTCCCCGTCATATCAATCATCTTTATGAGGAAGAGACACCCGAATATTAAAGACCCACGCTGGCGGCGTTCCAAGACCCCGGTGGCTTATCCAGCTCCGCCCCACATAAATCCCAAAGTAAACAAACGCGCCTCGTCGCAGCTTTAACATTATTACCCGACCCTCAACAACCCTTCGTCGCCGCACCCGTTCAAGCCTGCAAATCGGCCTCCCTCAGAGCCATTCTCACTCTTCCGACTCTCCCGCCGTCGCTCGCATCCGCCCATCTCGACATGCTTTACATGCTATCCTAAATCGTCTCCGGTTGTCGCGTCGCGTCTGTCGCGTCCAACAATTCCCACCACCTCCATCAGCGCAGCACGCCGATCCCCAACTCCGACGCGCATCAGCCGCCATGGCCGCCGACGAGATCAATCCGTACATCGCCTACGAGGCCCGCCTTGCCTCGTTTCAGAAGAACACAAAGAAGAGAGGCTCGACTGCCAGCGGCCGTGGCAAGGCGCTCACCTGGCCGCACAAGCAGATCGCGCCGGCAAGCGTACGCTGCCTCCCTTGCTTGCCTCTGTCGCTCTCTCCACTGACGGCGCCTTGGGCAGCTCGCCAACGCAGGCTTCTACTTCAATCCGACCCCCGCCTTCCCTGACAATGTCACCTGTTTTCTATGCGGCAAAGGCCTCGACGGCTGGGAGGCGGGCGACGACCCGCTCCTGGAACATCTCAAGCACGCGTCCCACTGCGGCTGGGCTGTCGTGGCTGCCGTCCAAGCCGAAGTGGCCGACTACGCCCAACAGGACCCCAGCTCGCCCGACATGATCGAGGCGCGCAAGGCCACGTTTGCGGGCATGTGGCCCCACGAGGGCAAGAAGGGATGGAAGTGCAAGACCAAGCAGGTGAGTCGGGTCCGTCCGCCGCGGCTTCCCTCTGCTGACTCTTCCAGCTCGCCGACTCTGGATGGAAATACACGCCTACTGCCGAATCTGACGACATGGCAACGTGCACTTACTGCGACCTGGCGCTTGATGGATGGGAACCTGGGGATAAGCCATAGTGAGTCTGCGCCATGGATCCGCCGCCCATTGACTTTCCATGCTGACCCCTGGGAAGCGACGAGCATTACAATCGATCACCAGAGTGCGCCTTCTTTGTCCTTGTCAAGAAATTCGACGGCACCAGAAAGAAGACGAGCCGAGCCAAGGCCAGTCGCGGCTCAAAGGCCTCTCGGCTGTCGGTTCAATCGGTCGCCTCAGAGACACTGTCAACTGGAGATACAACCGCGGTAGGTGACGATAGTATCGTCACCACGAGCTCTACCATGTCTCAGGGGGGAAGGAAAGCAAAGGGCAAAAAGGGCGCGGCCGCCAAGGGCAGCCGGAGCAAAGCCAAGAAGAACGAGCCTGCGGAAACCGAAGATGCCAACGAACACGAAGAAGTTGCACCGCCTCCGAAGCCAGCAAAGTCTACGCGTGGCAAGAAGCGCGGCAGCGAGGCCGTCGACGACGCAAGCATGTCGATTTCGGAAGCGCCAGTGACTAAGAAACGAACGACACGGCCTCGAAGCAGCACCGTCACCGATGCCTCGACCGTCATTGCCGACGATAGCGAGATTGCCGACGCGCCCGGGCCGTCTCGCAAGGCTTCGGGCCGCAGAAAGAATCCGGGATCGAGCGCAAAGACCAGCCGACAGGTGTCAGCCTTCTCGACCGTCTCTACCGCGTCCATGGCATCACTGAGAGCACCGGTTGACGAGTTCCCGGACGACGAAGAGATCGAGCGCCAGTTGGAAGCCGACCTCGCTAGAGAGTCGGATGAGGACGACCAAGTCGAGGCGCATCATGCTGAGCCAGGCGTGGAAAAGCATCTAGAGGATGCTGCGCTGCAGGCCTCTGGCGACTACGCCATGTTTGATCCTGCCGAGGCCGATCCAGATGACGCCGCCGTGGAAGAGGAACTGCTGGCTCTGCAAGCGGAGATGCAAGTCGATGAGCCAGAGCAGCCGCAGGTTCCCAAGAAGGGCCGCAAGGCCGCCACGCGCAAGGCTTCTGAGCAAACCAAGACGAAGCCGGCAAAGGCAGCGACGCCGCCCCCTGAAGAGGAAGCCTCAGTACCAGAGCTGCCGAGCGAGGAAGTCGAGGAGCCGCATGATGTGACAGTCGGGAGCACCGACACGGTAATGAGGGACGCAGAGTCAGGGGGGCCCGGGGCAGCTAAAAGAGGCCGGGGCAGGCCTTCCAAGGCCTCACTGGCATCACAACAGTCGATTGATGCAGAGGCGCCGCCTCCGCCCCAGCCAGTCGCCAAACGTGGTCGAGGCCGTCCGTCCAAGGAGTCGCTGGCGTCTCGAGTGTCTACCGACTCTGTGAAGCTGATGGAACCCACCGCACCGGCCGTAGCTGCTGGACGGCCGGCGAAGAAGGGGCGTCGGCGCCCGTCCAAGTCTTCTTTGGCGTCGCGAGCCTCTGCCCACTCGGTGCAGCTTATCGAGCCTGCCGAGCAGCCAGTGACGGGAAAACGTGGTCGGCCATCCAAGGCGTCACTGGCGTCTCGAGTCTCTACCAACTCTGTTGAGCCTGTCGAGCCCGCTGATCAGCCAGCAAAGGGAACACGTGGCCGCCCATCTAAGTCATCTCCGGCATCGCAAGCCTCCGTCGCCGACAACGAGAGCGGACGCGGAAGGCGGTCCAAGAAGGCAAAAGAATCAGTGGAAGCACTACCGCCTCAACCCGTCATGGCAGTCGATGAAGCACAGGCAGAAGCAGATGACCTGGCCGATGCGACTGAGGGTGTAGAAGCGATGCAGCTCGAAGAAGAGCGGAGCAGCCTATCCGTCGCCAAAGAGCAGAATATGCCGCCGCCGACCGAGCCTGCCACCCAGCACTTGACTGAGCCTCGGTCCACGCCGGCCAAGGTTATTTCACCAGCACCTTCGGCGAGACAAGCTGCTTTGTCGCCTTCTCCATCGCCGCAATCATCCGATGCGGAAAACCAACCTCCTTCGTCCAAACCGCTGGCTAGCACTTCGGCGAAGAGGGTCGTCCTCGCTCCGGTCACGGCGACGCCGATGCGCGGCTCTCCGACGAAGCGCAACGTGCTTGCGGGACTGGAGAGCTCGACCCCCTGGACGGCAGTCAACCTCGAGGCCGTGCTGGGAACTCCCGAGGCCGGCGCGGACAAGGAGAACACGGTGGGGCGCATGCTCAAGAAGGGCAAAGAGCTGACGAGCCCCGAGAAGGGCATGACGGTGGAGGAGTGGATCTACTTCAACGCGGGCGAGGCGGAGAAGAAGCTCAAGCACGAGTGCGAGACCATGGTCAGCAAGTTCGAGCGCGAGGGCACGAGGGCCATGAATGTGCTCGAAGGACTCTCTGCCGAGTAATGGAACCGTTCGGGACAAGGACAGACGGGACGGGTGTATATAGCGTGGCGATGCCCGCGTTGGGCTTGGAGACGGCTGCATGGACAGGGCGCTTCGGTTGTGTCTTTTCCCGCTTCTCCAGTGGCGGCGGTACCGGGATGGAGTTTTATGTGAGGACGGCTTCTTGCCATTGTCTGCTTTGCAGCGTGAGAGTGCGTGTGCTTTCTGCCGCCGCAGCGTTACGTTTCCCGATGAGAGGATGGCGGTGTTGGCGAGATGGTTATGCCAGTAGCCCGCAATAACATTCACGGAGAGGAGACGAAAGCCAAGCCGGCAAAGTATCCGCACCGGGCCATGACGAGCAATGGCATGCAATCGTAGGTGTTGACATCATGCGCGGGACACGCCTTCATGTCACCACAACGCGAGGAACTGCTCACGGTTGGTCCATCTCACAAGGCCATTTTCTCTGTTGATCTGCTGTCTGTGTTGCCACTTCACTTTCTTCATACACGCCAGGCCCCGTCAGAACCGCAGTGTGACAAAGTCCCATGATCCAGTCCGATATCTTTCGTACATGATGAGCAGAGGCGGCTGGTTATCGCAGAGTCAGTATCGCTCGGCTTGCAGGAGACGATGAAGATACCCACATAGCCGGCGCCGCTCATCGCCCAAGGGGGGCTAGCCACCATGCCCTTCCATGCCATGCTGAGGATCGTAGTGTCGACATGGTTGCCGGCCGAGCACATGGCTCAGCGCCATCTAACCGCCCCAATCCATCGCCTTGGGTTTTGGCTAGAGTCCAGGATGGACCTTGTTGCCGGACTCGAGCAGTTTGTCTGGCTTCCCCCCGTTGTCTCGGGTGATGCAGATGAGCTCGGAGAGCTGCCGCTGCAGGTTGTTGATGGCGGCTCTTTGACGTCGAATCTCTTCCCACAGGGCCGAGTCGACGGACTGGTCACTACGCTGCCTTTGGCGAGGCATTAGCAGGGCACAGCGCGCAATGCCGGCGGATTCTCAAGGCGAATAACGCGGCATGTCCATGACCAGCAGAAGCCGTGATGGAGGCCGAATCTCATACCCGGGAGATCCATCTTCGCCTCCTCGGCCAGCGATTCCCGAACGACCATACTCAGCACTGTCGAGCGGGGTGCTGCGGCCTCTATCTTCCGGGACACGGAGCACCTCGATAATCTTTTCCGGGGAAAGAATGCCGACTACAGCCTCCAGGGCGGCGAGCTGTTCAAGAACCTGGTCCGCATCGTCGAGGCCGTCGAGCTGGCCCAGAAAGAGGTTTGGGTACCCTTGGAAAGCGAGACTGCCACCGCATCCGTGAGCGAAGAGTCGCCGACGACGACGACGTCAAACGGCAACGTACAACCCGGCCTGGATCCGCCTCTTCATTCGCGTCACCATGAACACCCTTTGAGCGTCGTCGGTGTTGATGTATTGCTCGCAGGCGCGAAGGCTCTCGGTGTCGACTCGAGCCCTCCACAAGCTGTGTTTGAGGGCGAATAGTTGATACCAAAGACTTTGCTGCTGTCCAGGCATGTTGTTGACTTTGCCACTGGCGCTCTTGGTATGCTCGTTGTGGAAAGACTCAGAAGCGGGCGCTGGTGATCTTGTTAACACAGCTGCAAGGTGGCTCGTGGCGCTGAATCAGACTTGCCGCGTTGCTGTTGATCTGGCTTCTGCGTGACAGCGGGCGATGGAAGAGAGGTGAGAGGAAAATGTGAGTGAAGAGATGGAGGGCGGCTGGCTGCGTGTGGTTGGCTGCCAGTCTTTGGCAGCTGCTGCAGCGTTGCCCCGGGAGCCGAGGTGTGTTTACTCGGGGGCTTCAAGGAGGAGTTGCGTAAAAGACTCTATACACCTTCTGTCTGTAGCTGTTAGGGATGCCGGACGTCAGTCAGACCTATCGGGGTTAGCCATGAATACGTCGAGATGCTCACTATATCTGTTGGACGCTGGACAGTCGCAAATAGTGCTGTCCGAGTAGTGGGAAGTATAAAGCTTGTGCTTCTTAGCTATCCAGGCGTTGGGTGTGCCTCGTATACAGACGGGTCTGGCGTCTCTAGCTAGGGTACAGAGAAGAGCCAGGTGTTCTGGATCCTGACTGTGCGCTCGAACCGGTTGCGAGGGCTAGATGACGAGGAGACTCTCTGGTGTTATAGAAACACGATTGGAATCCACCGTGTGATGGCCAAGCGCCACGCCTGCCACGTCGGCCTCAGGCAGTTGCGGTCCTATCTCTGCCGGCGCCGAGCGATTTCGTCTGGCGTATTGGCCGGGGCCACCATCATGGGCTTGACCATGTCTTCCTCGGAGGAGCCTTGCTGGTCTTGCCGGCACCCCGAGCTCATCCCGGGCAGTCGGGCCGTGGCAAAAGCGCCCATGATGATCAACGGCCGGCTCGCCCTGGCCAGCACGGATGCGACAGACATCGACCTCACCGGGCCAAGCACCCGCCTCATCTAGCGCCTCCAGACGCGGCAGGCTCAGGACATGGAGGCTGCCCTGGCGCAGGCAACTCGGCTTGGGGAGCGAGGGCTAGGGGACCGGCAAGACCGGCAAGACCCAGTCTTGGTGCTTGTAACCAGCTTGTCGCTGACGTGTCCAATGAATCGTTAGGCGACCTCTCGAACGTCCCGCTTGAGCTTGAGCTCCAGGGCATTGACCCTGAGTAACGAGTTCATCTCATCTGGCCAACTCTCTGATCAAAGCTGAATACGAGAGCACTCGACAGACTGGCTCACAACAAGTCCCCCATCCGAAAAGAAAACGGACCAGTGGGTCGATTCTTCCTCCGTCTTGTGATCTCTCCTTTATATATCCAGCGTCCCTTTCAATCCTCGGGGCCAGGGCCACCCTCGGTGTTGTCCTCGTCGTCAGAGTCGCCATCCCCTAGATTACATCCTCGAATTGCGGTTCAATTGCCCCGTAATGGTGAAACATGTACTCGGTGCTGTGTCTGTCCGCAGATAGTCCTGGTACTCAATCCTCTCTTCCCCAAGCTCGCTGATTGGCACCATGACTCCAGTGTAGCGACACAAGATCGCATTTAGGATCGTCCTGCACATTCTTCCGTTCCCTTCCTGAAACGGATGGATTTCCACGAACTCCAGGCAATTTTTCGCGAACTGCGATGGAGAAAGCGGCCTCGCTCTGTGTAAGGCGCTGGATGAGCTGGAAAATTGTTCATCTGCCGTCTCCTGTCGGGTGGTGATTCCCTACTCTTGATTGGCTTGCATGTTTTTTCCAACGACCATGACATTGGGCATAATCGTCCTCGGCCGGACTGCGGAGTTTGAGCAGACGGCTGCTTCGGCTCGTGTAGTGGCAGTCGGCGCATCCGGGTGGCACGTCTCAAAGACGCCATTCACCTCTGCATTGAACCGCTATAAACCGTGTTGAGCCGTCGACTTGGCGAAAGTGCTCGGTATGGAGCCTGGGCGGTTCGGGGCCTCCCTGGCAGAAGAGTGAGATTTCCATGTGGGTAGATACGCCGCACCCGAGCCTACGCAGCCGGAGAGCTGGCGTCGAAACTCGACTAACGGCTGGACCTCAAACCCAACCTGGCCTTGTATTTCCAAGTCAGGTCCTCGACGAGGAACGCTCCATGTTGCAGCAACCTCTGTCTGAAGATATCTCTCTCGAATGGGCATTCCTGTGTTGCTGTGAGGTGACCATGACCCTTAACAAAAGGGCCAGTCGTGTCTGTCGAGCTGATATCTCAAGGTGGCCTGACCATGCGACTCGGCAAAGCAGATTTGGTGCGTGAGCTGAGGCTACTGGATGAGACGATGGGGCCTATTTCTCGATCGAGTTCAGTAAGGGTCGACTGCGGTTGGTCCTTCTCATTCTGGTGCTCAGACTGATCGAGCAGGGACGGTGTCACGTATCCCCAGAACGTTGGAGTTGTTGTCGTGCCGATTCGCGTCTTCAAGACGTCGTCTCGCCATGGATAGCAATCGATGGAGCTTCGGCGGCTTTTGGTGACTCGAATCAGCAAAGTCGCAGGGGACCAGTCCACGTGGCGAGACCCGCGTCGCCTCCGGTCCTGCCCTCGTCCCTTCGCTTGCCGCAGAAAAACGCCTTGATTGTCTAGCATGAGGCGATACGCTGTGGCCAGGTAAGAGAGCAGGACGTTGATGACGTCGATTGTCGCGCTGGTTGGGTCATGATGTCATCCACGGGTTCTTGGCGACCACGATCCCCTCTCCGTTGTCAACGGACCGACGGAGCCAGGACCTTGTGTCTGTGTGCCGCGCGAACACGGCGAGGTCGAATTTCCCGTAGCAGACGCGGCTCGAGCCTTTCCATAGGTCCGAGGCTCGTCCAAAGACTCTTGTCGGGACATACTGCAAGGGCCGCTATGCCGTGTGTGTCGAGCCCAAGAAACTGCATGCGCCTGGGGTAGAGCGGCCTGTTCCAAGTGTGAACTTGTCTGTGTCGAATGGCCGGTCCAGGGTGCCAAGGTGTGGTCCGGTAAGGCAATGCTTGTTCGGCATATTGGACACGACGCGGCTGACGTTGCCGTCGTTGAGGTCCAGGATCGTGTACAATTCTTCTTCGACGAGTGCTCGGCGCATGACCTCTGGGAACGGCAAAATGCGCTCCATCTTTGATCATGGTCGTGCGGTGGGAGTCAGCCTCCGTAACGCGCGCTGGTCGTGACCTGGTTTTGTTCTTGCCAGTGTTGCCAGTATTGCCAGTGTTGCCTAGTCGTAAAGCCCCCCAGGCCAATGAAATTTTCGAGCGTCTTGCAGGACTGCTGCCATGTATGTGTAGGTCGTGTCAAGACATCGTGGCTTTTTTATGCTGCCCGAGTCGACCCAAACTAGATGTCGGAAAGAGGGGGTGGGGACCACGGCAGGAAATTTATATCCGAGGAACTGGTCCGTCAGTCTCGACAGCTGCCTGCCAGACGGCAAACGCGGCACCGAGTTGGCTGTGAAAGTCGGGATAGAAATTCATGTGCGTAAACGGCTGGACACGGGTGCCTACATAACGGGGTGTGAATAGGAACACAATAGGGTCAGAACAGAGAAAACGACGCCCATGAACTGGCAAAGGAAGACACACACACAAGACGAAAGGTAAAGAGTCAAGATATTAAACGGGTAACGCGAGCTTTGACTCCGCAGGTATGGAGACAGAAGACGTGTACACCAATGCCGTCCGAACAAAACACATTACAGATCCAACACATTAGTTCCCTTCCCTCGAAGCCTTGTACTAGAATGATCATAGAGTCAGGCCGTTTGCAGCATTGTATTTCCATTCGTGAGCGTCAAACAAAAGAGGGACAACAAGGGTATCTTCCGAGCTTTCGCAGAGCTGCCCAGCAAAAGAGAGAGATGGAAGGGTTGCCATTAACGAGCGGATGCTTTTTCATAACCATCAGTCATTCGCGTGCTCTCGTACCCCAGGTGAGCATGAATAAACAGCCGAGCTTCGACTCGTCAACAATGGCGGCCATTGCAGAAACAAATTAGTGTTTCAAACAAGAGGGTACAGCGGAGAGCGCCAACACTAAAGGAGCAAGGCCATCAAGACGGACAAGATGGCCGGCATGGTGACACCATCGGCGGCGAGACGAGGAGCCGCCCCGGTCACGGCCGCAGGCCGGCTCGTTGTCGATGAGGATTCGCTTCCGCTAGCTTCCGAGCCCGAGGCCTTGGTGGCCTCGGATGACTTCCCAGGCTCTCCGCTGATGCTACCCTGCGTGGGCGTCGTCTCAGCACTGGTGACCGTTGCATCGCTTTCGTCGCTGCCACCGTCGCTGCTGACGCTTCCGCTGCCACTCCCGCCTCTGCCACTCGCGCTCTGCAAAGTGGGCGTTGGCGCAGACCCGGAGGAGCCGGAAATGTCAGTGGGATACAACGTTGCTGTCAGCGACGACGGCCTGGACGTCGTTCCGGTTGCAGAGGGCCCGGATCTCATTGGCGAGCCGGTCCGCCGTTCGTCCGAGGAGGATTCTACAGCGGTGTTCAGAGCAGACTTCGTCAAGAGACTGGTCTGTTGTTGGTCTTGATTCGTCGTTGCTGAAGCAGAGGGCGGAGAACTCGCCGGTCCCGTCTGCTGTTGGTCCTGGTCCGAAGTGGTTACTGCTGCAGAGGTTACGGCGCCCGTCGACGAACCATCCTGTTGACCCGAGGACTGGACAGCGGTAGAAGCGGCCTCTGACGACGTTGGCAATGGTGACGCTTCAGTGGCTTCTGATCGGGATGAAGCCGTCTCTGCGGCACTGGATGCCTCCGGCGCGGTAGCCACGGCACTTGCTGACTTCGTTCCAACCGATATCGAGGTCGCCAACTCAACCGAGACAGTGTTGGCCTGGCTGTTGTTCTCCACCGGCTGCGAGCTCACCGACTCCATCGGGACAAAGCTGGCCTGGCTCGTCTCCGCCTGGCTGCTTATCTTCACCAATGGCTGAGCAGTGACGACGCTCTCCGCGACCGGCGCCGTCGCCAGCCGGACAGGCGTCGCCTCATGGCCGGAGCAATATTTGAAATACTGACTGAAGACAGGCCCCACGTACTCACGGATCGTGTTCTTGCTGGCGTCGCTGTTGGCCGTGACGCACTCGGCGCACGCATCATACCCGCTTCGGAACGAAGATCCTTTCTTGCAGAGCTTGTCACTTTTTCCCACAGATCCGCCAATCAGCCAGGCATCGTTGCACTGGTCAAAACACACATGGGGAGTGGTGGCTCGCTTGCCCAGCCTGTGCAGGGCCCGACGGCCGCGCCGGGAGCTGGGCGGCAGCGGATACACGTTCTTGGCCCGAGTGGATGTTGCAGTTGTGCGAGGCCAGTCCGAAAGGCTTGTCTGAGACCCCCAGTTGCCAGTCGTGATTGTCCTGGTGTAGCCGTACTCGACCTCTTCATAAACCTCGAAGGTGAAAATGTCATAGGACAGGCCAAAGGCCTCTGGATTTAGGTTGAAGTAGCCTTCTGACAGAGGGAAGTAGCTAGATTCACCATCTTCCCAGGTAACGTTCCGGATAGGTGGCGAAGAGATGCAGTCTTGGGGGCTGCACAGAAAGTCGTCCGATGGTGGGCCCGGCCAGACATTGCAGCCGTCCGGCTTGGGCGGGCTGCAGACGTATCCCGGCTTGCAGCCGAAGGTCAGGTCCGAGTCAGGCGAGAGCGGGGCCGAGCTGCCGGTCGGCGAAGGGCAGACTGAAATGTCTTGCACCGTCTTTGTCACTGTGGTTCCCGCTGGAGCGGGGACGCTGCTAGGAGCCAAGACAACAGTAGTCGGGATGACGGCGGTTGCGCCAGAAAGCGTGGTCCTGATAGTTGTGCCGCCCTGGGTCAACGTCAACGTCTTGCCCGGGAGCGTCGTCGTCAACGTCTTGCCGCTCTCAGTCAACGTGACTGTTCGACCTGGGAGCGAGGTGGTGAAGGTGGATCCGCCTTGCGTGACCGTGACCGTCTGGCCTGGAAGCTCCTCTGTTACGGTTGATACAACCGTCTCTCCCGGGAGCGTTCTCACGAGCGTGCTGCCGCCCTGAGTCACCGTTATGGTCTGGCCCGGAAGCACCTGGGTGATGGTCGCCACCACGGTCGAGGCAGGCAGGGTCTCTGTCTCTCCTGGACGGTTGACTGTGAAGACCCTGCCACTCTGAGTAACCGTGATTGTTTCTCCTGGGAGTTGGTCGGTAACGGTGTTTATCACTGTCTGTCCAGGCAGCGAAGTGGTAAAGGTCCTGCCGTTCTGAGTTACTGTAATCGTCTCGCCCGGGAGCACTTGGGTCTGGGTTGATACAACTGTTGCTCCGGGAAGAGTTCTCGTTCCAACGGGAAGAGAGACTGTGAAAGTTGTGCCGCCCTCGACCACGGTGACCGTAGTGCCTGGGAGCTCTTTTGTGAGAGTCGAAACGCTTGTAGAGCCGGGCAGGACCACAGTCTCCGCTGGGAGGGTCCTCGTCTCTCCCGGGAGGTTGATGGTCTCTCCTGGCAGAGTGACCGTGCTCCCTGGAAGTGTGGTTATAAAAGTCTGTCCATCTTCGGTCACGGTGATTGTGGTAGCCGGAATCTCTCTGGTCAGAGTCGATACCGTTATCGACCCGGGGAGAACTACCGTCTTCTCAGGCAATGTATATATCTCTCCCGGGAGCGTAATGGTCGTCGCCTCCCCTGGCGCAGTGACGGTGACCGTCCGTGTGTCCTCGATTGTAGTTGGCACCACCGAGACAGTTGGCACGAGCACCGTCTCTGTGACGACCGATGGCTGCACGACCGTAACAGCGTTAGTAGCCGTGACTGTCTTCCACTCCGTGGCTGTTATCGTGTCACAATACTGGTCGTCGCCGACGTCCGGAGGCCCGTAGCCGTAGCCTGCACTTTCTACTGGCGTCGGGCGAGCACCGTCGACAGGTTTCGGCACACAACTGTACAAAGTCAGCCGCTGGTCAAGATAAGAGTAGATGGGCTTTCATCGGTGGCAGGAGGGACTTTGGAACTCGCAAACGCAGAACTGCCCGACGCCTGGTCGAGACAGGACGGCTGAGTAGACTTACTTCTTGGTGGTGGTAACAGTCACTGGATACGGCTGAATCAGGGTTAGCCATCGCGATATCCTCTCATATTGTAGCGTCGACTTACCGTCTCAAAAGTTGAAGCGGTGGTTCCCGTGACAAGGTCTGGCTCATACTCAAGTTTGGTGGAAACGTCATGCTGGGTGACTGCGATAGTGACCTGGCCCGTCGACAACAGTCAGAGCAGGTCCCGCACATCAACGGCCAAGACTCACCGTTTCGGTCTCGTAGAAAGTCGTGCTGAGGCGCTGTATAAGCCATCCGACCATGAGACATGGAAAGTTTGGAGACAAACTTACTGATACGTGGTGGCGAGCAACGTCGACGTGCAGCATTCCCGGCACCCAGGGATTGGAGACTGATACTGTTGACTGGTGACGGCATCGACTGCGTAAGGTGTCCCTCGAGAAGTCCCGTTCCCGGAATAAGGAGGATCTGCAGAAACAAGTGGAAGGGCTCCAAGGACCCAGAAGGCTTTGCCGTAACGCATCTTGAGCCGAGTCGCCGCGCAAACCGCGAGAAGCGAGCGGCGGAAGCGAACGTCCAAGAGACCAGCAAAAGGTCTCGTTAGCGGCAATCCAGGCACAAAAAACGAGAGTTTGCAAAGACGACGATGGCAACTACAGCCAAGACAAAAGCATAAGGCTGTGTCGGGACGGACGGCTAGGCATATATGCAGCAGATATGCGAGGCCTCTCCGGCTGGGCTTGAGCCAGCCTAGGCAGTAACGGGACAGGCACGACTATTGCACAGGTGGATGGTCCAGGCTCAGGATTGATGTCACGCAAAGGTGGGCGATTCAGTCGCTCCAGAGGCAGAGGCTCTACAGCGAGGCAGGACCAACAGCCATCAACGGCTTGTCCGTCGAGTGGCTAGGACCCAAGGGCAAGGACGTGGTAGAAACTGTCCGACCTGCGCAGGACATCGAAAGGTTCATACCGAAGGCACGGACGGACCTGCTGATCCGGCTTCCAGGGGTTTCTGAGGGCCGATGATATCTGGGAACGGGCCGCCGGAATCGACTCCAGCGGTCGCGGTGACCAGAGGAGGCTTGGTGGCCACCAAAGTATCTCTAAAAGAGACTGGTCGTACAACAGCATGCAGAGGTGCGTCAGGAGCGGCCCATCATGATTTGCCTGCCGGGGCACACGTGGAGGAGAAGCCCGTATCGGATCGGGTGACAAGCCCAGCCTCATGGCAGGCAGCATGTTGCGCTGTTAGTCCGAGTACGAGAAGGTGAGCTCCTTGCTACATGGGCCGGTCATGGAGATGCAGACAACTAACCCCCTGTCGGCAGGGGCTCAGCCTCGATGTTGGGAGCTTGGCGTGGGGTCCACGGCCAAAGGGACGCACGACGGGAGCGATGCGACCGGAAGAGAGATGTCGACGATGACCGAGCGGGGCTGCGCACCGAACTTCATCCGAAAGGTGCTTACCCTGGGCATAGGACGTCGTATACGAAGAAGGCGGCATGAGGCTAGGTTACTCGACGATGTCGGTTCAGAAGTCGAGGGCCCAGAGTGAGCACAAATAGGGGAAACACCTCAACGATCGGGCATGGCTAGCCTCGACAAGGGTGCTGCCCAGCAAGAAGTTTGTTGGCTGGCTGGTTGGTTCCTTTCCCATGGCAAGACATGGCTGTTGCTCGCGCGGTTCCCAGAGGTCAAGCGTCGCCGTGATGGAAGACGAGCACGACGTATCTTGGTCTCTCGGGATCGTTGTCTGAGGCTGCAGCCTGCAATGGGCCGTTTCATTTCTCCGCAAGAGAGCCAGGACAAAGCCGGCTGGCGGGCGCGGAATCATGGGCGCCGTCAAGCCCAGTCACCCGCAGCCTGGGGTGGGACAACGTCAGACCGATGGACCGCATACCCTGCCGCAGAGAGCTGGCAAAAGCAAGATCCTTTGGAAGCCGGCGGCACCGGAGGAGGATCGGGCACGGATGCCGTTGATTTGTTCGCCGGGTGCGCAGTCGTAGATGTATGTGCGTTACGCGAGTACTGTACGCTGTCTGTATGCACAGTGAGCCTCAGCGTCCCGAAGAGGATGATTGATGCACGTGCAGTATGCAGTGCGAAAGTCGCCACAGAGAGTTGACGGCAATGGTTGCGTTGGCGAGACTATGTATGTAACTTATGCACAAGGGGTACCAAGGCGATGGCGCGACGCCGGATGAAGCTGAAGCAGAAGCTGAAGCTGCAGCGTCCAAGTCGCGTAGAGATGGCGGGGCGTGAAGAAACAGGAGAGACGTTGGGACCTTCGATAAGGCGTTGGTGGTGACCGGGAAAACAAAGCAAGGGGATGGAGAACAAGACGAGTGAGGTTGGAAGGCAGAGAGGTTGGAGCTGGGTAGAGCCTGTGGAGTCGGAGGTGGAGGGATGAGAGGTTTTTGGGCACGTAGAGAGTACAGAGTACACATCCTGTCTTTTCTCTCCTATTCAAGGCCACGGTATAGGGTACTTGACACGCATCAGACTCTCTCCGGCTGCCAGCGGGGCAGGGATGGCAGCTGCCTAGGTAAGTACCAGGGCAGGCGGCCTGTCGGTAGCGACTGCCAGGTAGAGTAGGTAGGTAGGGAACCCCAGTACTTCGTACAACTGCAACCCCCGCATCTGCTTGTAGCCTGCACTACTTGGATCATAGGTACCTACCTACCTACTTGGCAGCGCTGACTTTACTGGTACTCGCTACGATACTCCGTACAGCACGCAGATCAGAGACGCGGGGAGACCCGCCTGCAAAAACCACCGCCTCTGCATCGCCATGATTTCTGTTACGAACCTCGAGTAACGTCAGTTGCGCGGCGTTGGTTCCGTCTCCTCAATACACAGCACAATACCAACGTCATCATTGTCCGTTCTCCGACAGACGCACACCCTCTCACACATTGGCGGAGCACACGGCCGCACGCCATGCCGCACGAACCAAGCCCGCCATCGCGGACCCAACGTCGCGCCCAGGAGCACCGTTTGCGAGGGCGAGGCAGACGGCGACGTTCTATCAACATGTCCGCGAGTGCCAGTCCAGGCCTTGTTGGCAGCGCACGGCACAGCCTCCAGGTCGTGCGTTGGTTGCACAGTTGCACGCACGCACATTGGCTGTCAAGCAAGCAATCACAATCGGTTGAAGCTGCAGTCGGCACATGCAGTCAGATCTAAGTCAAGACAAACAACACCTCCTGCCGTGCGGAAGCCCGACGCCTCTTCCCTCCGCATATGCAATCGGCCCATATTTCGTGGCCAAACCCTCGGCCTGGCAACAGATCCGTATTGGCTCGTATTGGCTCAACTGGGTTGCAGGGTCTGCTCTTCCCTCTCCTCCCCGGCGCTTGCTGCAGGCCCGATCGACTCCGCGGTTGCACACAGAATCGCGATTATTCAATCGCATTGTATTTCTATCAAGTCGTGGTCCCGGTCCCCGATCAACAAGCTTCCGGCCCGAGACATGGCACATGCGATGCCATGCTTGTGTGCTCAAAAGCCACGACAGAAGCCCAACGCCGGTCCAGCACTCAATCAAGGATAGTCCCTCGCTAGCCGTGCCTCGATGCCTGCAAAGTTGGACACCAAAAGTCTGCCGTCCTTCAGCTTGGCGGCCATTACCAGCAGAATCTTGACATATAAGTCGTTCTACGTCCAAGCCCGGCCTGGCCGTTACTGGGTGCCACGCATTGACTCGAATCCGGCCATGGCACGGCCCGTGCTGCCGCCTGAGCCTGCGCGAGGCACCCTCTCGCAAGAGGCAAAAGCATCACATCGTCCGCCGCCGCCGAAGCATTCCGCTTCGGGGGGCGTCCTTATACCCTTTTCAGCCGCTTCTCGATACTTGGCCGCCACAGCTCATGCGTGGCCACGGCTTGGCCAAAGGCGGCTCGTCTTCCCTTTGTCTTAACAAAGAGTTTGCCCGTGCCTTCTGCCAAACACGGCCGTGTTACTTGGATGAGCCTGCTTCCCCCTGCCTGCTGCATGCTGTACATTGTGCGTCAGTCTGCATAGTCATGTGTCGTGTCCCGTTGTCCATGCGTACTGGCCACTTTTCTCGCGTCTGTTATCCCCTACGGGATAGTTCGGGCCATCCTAAATCATCGCCACTACTGTACTTGCAACGAGCGCCGTCCAAAGTCGGTCGAACCACCATTGTGCACAGCTGTTCACGCTCCACTTTCATCCAGGCATAGTTTCTGCGGAGAGATCCAAGCAGGGCTTGCAACAAAAGCGTCGCCAACGGGATCTCTCGGATGCAATGCTAGCCTTGCGTGCTCCTAAACTGCGCCATCAACGCCGAGTTGTACCAGACTGCTCTGCGTCCGTGTCAGTATAGTCATGAGAGCTCGCACAGGTCTTGTCTTGGGCCATGCCGCAGGTTTGGCGGCTCAGGTTTCCGCCCAGTTTACCAGCTGGCAGGCCCGTCAGATCAACACAAGCATTTGCTACTGGAAACAGCCTCGAGGTAAGACTGATCAAAGACTGACTCCGTGACTCTCAAAGAGAACGGGTTTCCCCTATGTCGCTAACTTGTGCGCCCCAGCCGCCTTGGTTAGGAATATAGTTTACCTGGATGGAGGCAATATCTGGTGGATGCCTGGCCTCGACTCGGGAGAGTTAGGAACGGTCGTGAACAATGGTCTGTGAATCTCCCGGCAGCAAGCTTCTTGGCCATTTCCAACTGACCGGCCAAAGGCAACTTCCAAGGTGTCATCCTCACTTATAACCTCAGCGATCCGATTACGCCAGACACAAACACCACGGGGCTTCTGGTCAAGAATGAGCTGTTCAAGGCCACAGGGGGCAAGGAAAACGGCATCAGCGCGGAGCCCAACTCGTACGATGGAGGTATGCTTGCCAACGATGCCGAGTTCTTCCTCTACGGCGGTGCCCTGTTTCGAAACGACGACCTCTACGATCAACCTGCTGCCGACGCGGTGCTGGGATATCAAGCGTATCAGTACGGGGGAGACAAGCCGTTGTGGCAGAAAGGCTTCCATCCAGCTCATCTCGATGACGGAGTTACTCGATACGTTGCCTCGGGCGCAGCGGTCAGCGCGCCTTCGGAGAACAAGGCGTGGTACTTTTCCGGCCTGACGTCCCCGACTCGGGGGCCGATCATGTCCAATCCCAACCGAACTACCATGGCAATGAACATCTCAAACACTCTCATCACACTGGATATGACCACACAGCTCGAGGAGAAATGGAGCAATTCTACCCTGCCGGATGACATCAAGGGCCGCTCCAACGCGGAAGTTGTCTGGGTTCCAGTTGGAAAGCAAGGAATACTCGTGGTCCTCGGTGGCGTGACATATCCCGAATGGGCCACTGTCATCCACAAGTCTGAAGACCCAGCGGCGAGCGTGAGTGATTTACAATGGATTCAAACTCGGAGAGTTGAACGCTAACAGCCTTCTCAGGAGAAGGAGAGTCCCGAGTTCATGAGAGTCATTGACATTTACGACGTCGCCGGTGACAAGTGGTATAAGCAGCCGACCAAAAACGGCCCTGGAACCCGCAGTAGAGGTTGCGCTGTGGTGGCCCCTGCTGCTGACCGGTCGAGCTTCAACATCCACTACTACGGTGGATTTGATGGCATTCATCCAAAGGACGCCTTTCACGATGATGTCTGGGTTCTCTCACTTCCTTCCTTCACCTGGACCCAAATCAACAACGGCACGGAGATTCACGCACGGTCCGGTCACAAATGTTTTCTCCCGTATCCGGACCAGATGATGGTATTTGGTGGTTACGTCCCAGAAGCCGGTAATGTTCCCTCGTGCCTAGACAAGGGGCCCGTCGTGGTCTTCAACATCACCAGCGGGGAGTGGCTGGACTCGTACGATCCGAAAAGGTACGGCAAATATGGAGTTCACGAAAAGGTGCGAGCTACCATCGGGGGCGATGCCTCTGGCGGCGCAACAGCCACGGCGCCGATGCCTTCTGGCTGGGCTACGAGCGGGCTTGCCGATGTCTTTGCTCAAAAGTACGACAGCAGCAAAATCAAGGCTTACTGGCCCTACGACACCACAGCTGTGGCAGGGCGGCTCGAGCTTCCCGTTGACGAGACTAAGGGTGGTGGCGACAAAAAGAGCATCATCATTCCCGCCGTAGTTGTGCCCGTTATTGTTCTCGCTGGAGTCGGTGTTCTTGTGTGGTGGCTCCATCTCAGGCGCCGGCGTTACGGCGGCAGCGGCTCGGGAGACTCGGACGAGGCCGCATCCCGGATCCGATCGTGGATCAGGGGCCAGGGAGCAGAGAAGGCGTTGACCATGACAAGCTCAGGGGCCCCAAGTCCAGACCCGGAGAGGGCAAGGATTGCAAGCTCTCCCGCCTTGTCGCCAGGGCGCACGCCTTCGCACCATGAGACGCCGCCTTCCCGCCATGAGATGGCTGACACTCAGCTGGCAGAGCTGGGAGGTACGTCGTGCAATGCTCGTGCTACTGTGCTGTTACCACGACTGCTAACAAGGTAAACAAAGACACTTCGCCGCCAATCGAGCTTCACGACACGGGTCTGACGCCCGTCGAAGTAATTCAAAAGCACTCGCACTTTGCACCCCACAAATTCCACTCGCCGTCGGCGCCCTCTCAAGAGTCCACGTCTGGCTTCGGGGACGACTCTAGCTTGGTGTCCCGGGCCTCGCATGCACCACACAGCCCTGTGTTGGATTCTCCGTTGCTCGGAAACACCCCTCAGCTGGCCAGGCCTGATGCCGCTGAAGCCGGCGACTCTGGGCGTATGGACGTGTTGCCCGAAGAGCAGGAGCCGGCTCGAGAGTCGCCTATTTTTGTCACTCCACCAAGCGGGAGAGATGCGAGGGGGGGCGACTTCTTGTCGGCTGGCGAGACGGCCGGTGGGACGACGAACAACACCGTTGATGAGAAGACTGAGAGGACGAGCAAACTGAAGTGACGAGCATTGATTTGGAAACGTCTCCTTGCTCTGTCCCGGCTCTTCACGCGTCAAAAGTCGACGCTGCAAATGCGCACCGAAGCGCATCAGATTCCCTCGATTCCCGTTTCATCCATGGCAATAAGGTCTGGATACCGGCCATGATGAAACTTGCACTTTATTTTATTCCCCCATCTAGTAAAAATAGTCCCTTTGCGTGTAATTGTATACAGGTATGGTATTCATCATTCAGGAAATAAGTCCCCAACGTTCAGATTGCATGGTATTCCAGGTTTCACCGGCTCGTGCACATGGAAACTCATACTTCGATAATTTCCTCCTCGTCGTCCCCTTGAATCTCTTGGGCCCGCTCACTCGACTCCTGGTCCTCGTCTCGCATGAGAACCTGCACCAACCTCTCGCACGCTTCCTTGACGTCGTCGTCGTGCACGTGGAGATGGGTCTCGCGGATGATGGGATACACCTTGACTCGGCGCATCAGATCACGCCCCTCCCTTGTCGTCGTCAGGAGCAACAGCGTCTCGACGTGGGTCTGGATGACTGTGCTGTCCGGGTCGCGCTTCTTATCGGGCGGCAGCAGCTGCAGGTCGGGCAGCATGTCCATGGTGTCGTCGACGTCGTACTCTTCGCTGCCGGTGATGGGGAGCAGGATGTAGGGGAGGATGTTGATGGCCGTGTCGGATAGAAAGGAAGGGTGAGACTGGACTTCGAAGGCGACGTTTTTGATTGTGCTGGCGACGCCCTTGCGCCGCACCTCGGACTTGTGCTCGGTGAAGACCTTGAGCTTGGTCAGGGGGATGACGCCGTCGTAGCTCTGTGAGTCGACAAAGTACTGCCGGACGTCAACGTGTTTTGCCAGGTCAGCGAAGACGTAGGCCAGGTAGTCGAAGTCTGCCTTTTTGTTGTAGGAGCCGTCTTGGCCCTTGACGAAGAGGTCTAGGAGTTGGTTCAGGACCTTGTCGTCGGAGCCCAATTCCGCGGGAGGCTGTTGCCTTTTTCGCAGCACGCTCTCGAAACCACTCCATTTGGCGAGGTTGGCGAGAAGCATGGCGAGCGAGTTTGCATTTGGCTCCTCAGGGTTCTATCGGAGGGGAGTTAATGGGCGGCAAAGGGTGGTGCGGGTGCTCAAGTGAGCTTACAACTATGTAAAGAAAGACGAGCTCCAGGAACTTGTCATCCTTGGCCAGCTCCTCTAGCACTTCGGGGTCGGCAGACAGGTTGACGAGTAACGTCAGGACATGCTCGGCTATTTTCTGCGGAGCAAGAGGGTCAGGGGGCGAAAGGTCGTGGTCCGGGCCAAGTGTCCGACTTACAGGATGATCTTTGACTAGAAGCTTCAGGTTCTTGACGGGCTTGAGGCCGTCGGCCTTGAAGATTGCCGGCTCGACTGTCGAGTACGGCACCAGGTTCTCTGTAGCGGCGAGGCGAATCTGAGGGTTGGGGTGGGCGATGAAGCCCACGAGCTGTCGTCATTGCCATGTTAGGAAACAGGGATTTTGGGGTTTTTTATCAAAAAAAATCGTCTGAACTTGGGATGGCATACTTCTTTTAGTTCTGTCGGCATCTTGGCACGGTTGTGCCCTCAACTCGGGGCTGTCTTGGCTTTGACCCGGGGAGAGGGAATGGCTTTGAGTGTTGGAACAGCGCCTTTGGCTTGACTGGCAATGGAGGGGCACTTTTATTTATCGCGATAGTGGAGATGCTGCTGTAGTGACAGAGGTCTTTGTCATCAAAGTGGAGACCCGCCGTTGCACACTCTGGCCAAGGGACCGGCTCACGAGAAAGCAAAATCTAACATGCATCTTTTGAAGATTTCCATGGGAAGCTGAATTCTATGTTTTTCGAGGCAATTCAAGGCCCGACTTGTACGCATCCAGAGCTCGTACAGTAGTGTCGCGACTTGATGTACTTTGTACCTTGTCATCTAGGCGGTGAGACTGGTCAGCCATGCGCTAAGCCCTAACGAGAACTGAGGGGTGGCAGATCGATAAGACCAATAAATTTTTGATCTGGTTTCCCCTCGACCGCCCAGCGCCCATCATCGCAAGACGACTTCTCCCCCGACCCTTGCGCCCTCATCACTGCAACATGCCCAAAACCACGGCCCCTGTGGCCGGCCGCCAGGCTAGGCGTCACAATCCCCTCGAGGACGACATTACCGCCACCGGACTGCTGCGAAACAAGCCGAGCAAGAAAAAGTCGACTAACAGCCAGTATGCCGACCAAAGCTTCGTCGACTCCAAGGCCTCGCACAATATCCTGCGCATCGGTCGCGAGCTGGCCGACGAGGAAAACGCCGAGATGCGAGCCGCCATGCCGGAGCCTGCCGTCGACAACTTTGGCTACGACTCGCGATTCGACGACGCTGCAGACGAACAAGGCAAAACGTACGACGACGACGATGCATGGGGCGGTGAGGAAGAAGTGGCTGAGGAGATAGAGGTGGACCCCGAAGATCTCGAGACTTACAACAAGTTTATGCCCGACGACGACGAAGACGACCTCCTCAAACACGGTTGGGATCGCAAGCCTTCTGGCGAGGACGAGGGAGAGAGCATCAACTTGGCCGATCTCATTCTACAAAAGATTGCCGCGCACGAGGCTGCCGAGGCGAGGAAAGAGGCCGGCTTGCCCGTCGACGATTACGAGCTTCCCCCCAAGGTCGTCGAGGCTTACACCAAGTAAGTGCCATCTGCACCCATGAGCTCGTCCCGCGCCTTTGCTGACCATGCCTAGAATCGGACAGATCCTCACTCGCTACAAGTCGGGGCCGCTACCCAAGCCCTTTAAGATTCTCCCCACGGTGCCGCACTGGGAGGAGATTCTCGACATTACAAAGCCCGAGAGCTGGACGCCCAACGCCTGCTACCAAGCGACCAGGATCTTTGTTTCCCACAAGCCCGTCGTCGTCCAGCGATTCCTTGAAATGGTGATTCTGGAAAAGGTCCGCGAGGATATTTACGACAACAAGAAGCTCAACGTTCACCTCTTCAACTCGCTCAAAAAGGCCCTCTACAAGCCTGCGGCATTCTTCAAAGGCTTCCTCTTCCCGCTCGTGGGCAGCGGGACGTGCACCCTGCGAGAGGCGCACATCATCTCGGCCGTCCTTGCTAGGATATCTATTCCCGTCTTGCACTCGGCCGCCGCCCTCAAGGGCCTGTGTGACATTGCCGCTCAAGAGGCGTCACAGGGCAGCGAAGGCGGCGGCGCGACAAACATCTTCATCAAGACGCTGCTGGAGAAGAAGTACGCCTTGCCGTACCAGGTCATCGACGCCCTCGTGTTCCACTTCCTGCGGTTTCGCAGCGTCGACCCCGCCGGTGTACAGCCAGGAGATGCCATGGCTGGGCTGTCGGCCGAGGGCGATGCCAGGGCCAAGCTGCCCGTCATCTGGCATCAAAGCCTGCTTGCGTTTGCACAGCGATACAAGGGAGACATCACCGAGGACCAGCGCGAGGAGCTGCTGGATCTCCTGCTGAGCCACGGCCACTCGGCCATCGGGCCCGAGGTTCGACGAGAGCTGCTGGCTGGGCGGGGCCGCGGCGTGCCTCTGGAGCCGCAGGGCATGGCGCTAGACGGAGATGATACCATGGCCATCGACTCATGACGACCGGCTTCGTGAGGACGGAGTGCATACCGGGTATGAATCTAACGTTTCAGAGAATTCCATGTACGGCGTTTGGCGTGACGGGCCCTTGCGATGTTGGGCGTGAAAAATCATTCCTATCTTGCTCGAGACGACACGATGAGGAGGAAGCGGAGACGTGAGGGAGGGGGGATGGTTGAGGATCTACCGCAGCACCTGCGAGCGCAAACAGTGGACACTTCGATACCAGTGAATAGAGTCGCTCTTCGCCACGCAACATCTACAGCTGGCTACCCCCTATCTGTGCCTGCCCGATTCACGCTTTCCGGGCCAAGCGTTGAGGCGTCCCAGGCCTGCGCGAGCGGGGGACGAGGCAAGTGAGGTCAAATGGTCCAGGTAAGGAGCGTCGTGGGAAGGCGAGGGATGGCATGTCTTGATGCCGTTGCCGAACGTGTGGAGCATCCGACTTACGACGCACGGCCATGTGGCCAACGACCCTGACACATCTATCCATGAGTTCCGACCTATCCAACCTATATGAGACACATTCTTGTTTGCCCCAGAGACTGTCAGCATCGATAACCCTAAGCGCCCCCCTCGTCCGCTCAAGCAGCCCTTGTCCTCGTCTCCTGCCGATCCGGCGCAAAGCACAGCTCCCCATAGTGGCCCCCTTTCTGCGACCAGGGACCGAGGCTGGGCTGGCCCCGGTGCGTCTGCGGCCCGTCAGAGGCGCCGCGTCCGACTCGCTCATCCGCGGCGCCATGGTGTCGAGCGCCGCGGCGATCCCTGGTGAGATAAAGTGCGTGTCACGACGCGCGACTCCGCTCCTGTTGCTCGTTCTGGTCCTCAGGCGTTGCCCAGAGGGACAAGGTGCTTTTGCGGCGCACCTGTTCACTGACATCCCTTGTCCGCATAGCTACTGTTACTTCAACCTCCCACTCGGGCGCCTCCCGACGCCGCCAGTCTTTCGCCTCGCCTTTCCGACGTTGTCGTCCGCAGCCATGGCCCACGAGGGAGACGGCGGCGGCGACGACGACGACGACGATGACGACGACGACGAGAATGACAACAGGGCCATCAGCCCTTCAAGGCGCAGCTGGATGCCCGACGACGGAGCCGTGGCAGACGTCTCACCAGCCTCGACGACGGTCCTGCACGGCGCAAAGACGGCCGCGACACCAAGCCCTACCATGCCCCGGCCGCGCTGGCACGGCGTCGACCCGCCACGCCCGCCCCGTGACGGGTTCGAGTAGGTCTGGTTCCCCGAGGGCTACTGGGCAGAGCGCCGGCTGGCAGGCCCGCCGCGCAACAAGAGTAACGCCAGCTCGCGCTTCTGGAAGTGGCGCTCGCGCTCGACAAAGTCAACGAGCGAGATGGACGCGGGCGACTTTTCGTCGGCTTGTTCGCCGCCGTCGGCGAGTGCGCCGGGCTGGCACGCGCTCCATCTCGACGCCGCTGCGCCGCCGCCGCTGAGTCCCTTTCTGTCCGAGTCGGCGCACGTGCTTTCCTTGCAGAACCCACCGGGCTTCGCGATGCCTTACCAGTCGGCCGAGAAGCTCGTCGCTCCACCGCCGTCGTTTCCGGAATGGCCTCCGAGGGATGGTCGCGTGGACGAGGACGCCTCTCAGCGGACCGTCGTCCGAGTGCCGTCTGCCGCGGCCGCCTCCGCCGCTGCTGTGTCCTCTTCGACCACCTCCGCTTCCTCCTGGCACCTGCACGGCAGGCGATGGCTCTCCAAGGCTAGGAGAGAAGTCGAGTTCAAGTTCCGCCCACGAAATCGCCAAGAGGTAAGAACAGAAGACCCCCCGCTGCCCAAATGGCTGGGGGGACGCGCAGCTGTACGCAGCCAAGAACGTAGACTCACCCGCGGCGCACCAGAAGTACCGCTCCGCCTTCCACACTACCGACCACGACGACGACGAAGACGCAGTTCTCCCAGCGGCCACGGATGGGTTGCGCCGCTGGCTCCGGCCGAACCACAGCCACCATCACTCCGTCGGCGGCAGCGGCAGATCGGCCACCCGGCCCAAGGACGACTCTGGCACGGTGAGGGTTTCCCGCAAGCTCTTTGGCCGAGCGCCCTGGCACCGCAGGGGATCGGCAGGCTCGTTTGGGGACTCGGCCAGGGATCTCCTCCAACGTGGGACGCCGCCGGCCACGCCCATGTCCACGTATACCATGGCCTGTGAGTTTTCCCCTTGGGGAGGTGTCGGTGCCCCCAGATTCACCCAGGCGGGAATGGCTAACGGTTTGTGCAGCAACGGGATTGGCGGACAGTTTCAAGTCGGCAATCAGCCAGTTTCCCGGCGGAGTGAGGCTACCCTGAGCATCCCCGTGATCTCATTCCGTTGACTTGCCTCCCTTGTCCTATGCACTTCTACTCCGCGCGTCCCCTTCCTCTCTCGAGATGCTCTTATTCTGACCCTTGATGTCTCGTGTCAACAGGAAGCCGTCCGTGTCAGCACCCCGCCCTTGGACGAAGACACGGCCGACGGCAAGCCGCGCGGCTTCTTCACCTGCACCACACCCCCTTCAGACACCCAAGCGTCCCCCGCGCCGCCGCCCTCGACGTCGCCCATACTCGCGCCCAGCCCGCGCCCCGGCATCCACGGCGCAGCATTCCGCGGCAGCAGCCTCTCGGCCCCCACGCGCGAGTGGTGGGAGGTGTCGCCCCAGCGCGCCCTCCGCCGCGGCCCGCGGCCCCTCGCTGCTGGCCCTGTGGCAAGCCGCGGCGCCGGCGCCGGTGGCGGCAGCAACTTTCAGTTCGACGTGCCCGAGCACCTGCCCAACAGCCCGCTGTGTCCTGCACACAGTCGCCACAAGAGCGGCGGGACGGGCGTGTGCGTCTACCATGGGAGGGGCAAGGCCAAGTCGCTGCTCAGGGATGCGGACCGAGTGTCAGCGGCGGAGACTAGTCTTTCACATGGGTACGAGAGCGCGATGCCGTGAAGGGGCTCGAGGAAGTAGCTCATCACCACGGCCCGCAGAGGACGCGAGGTACAAGTGACGAGCAGGATTCGACACGGCGAGGGTTCTTGAGCTAGCCAAGCAAACATCGACAACTTTCGAGTAGTATATCTTCTAGAGGGGGCGTTCAGGCCGTAAAATGTTTCGCGATTCGGTCGGAACGCCGTGAGTACTTTCGGCTATGCCATCAAGGTCCATAATGCGCCCTTTCTCTCCTCGGACTCTGTCACGTCCCAGCCCGACTGCTTGCCTTGAAATTATTGTTCATCAAGTTATGACAGAATAACATACAACACAATGTGCCGGACAAACACCATTCGCCACCCTTCCATCTCTGTGCGCCAAGTGTCTTGCGGCTGTGCTCACAAATCATCCGGCTGGCTGAACCATCGCATGGACCGCTCGGAGCGCTTCTTCCTATCCTCGCGATCACGTCTATCCCATAGCGCGACCGAAGACAGGGTGAAGGAGCGGACGGCATGTGGCCGCTTGAGGCGGTTGAAGACGTGCGCGTTGCGCTTGACGCCCTCTCCGTTGACGTGCGTGACGATCAAGACAACACACCACATCAGGGTGATCATGGGCAACAGCCAAGGCGTCAAGGGGGGCGCGGACTCAAGATCCCGGTTCGAGGCGAAAAGCGCGGTGAGGCCGGTGCCGAGAGCCAAGAGAACGATGACGACGATGCGAATTTTAGGCCATGCTTTGCGAGGCAGTCCGCGCACAAGCAAGGTTAGGATGATCATAAGAAGCAGGGTCGCCCCGGTGGCGATGTAGGTGTACGCAAACTGCGCTCGTGCATTAGCCTTCCGACGGCATCACTCGTAGATTTGGTGATCCAAAGGTTCGACAACTTACTACCAGGATGTAGCGATCAGACGCCGCATTCATAACACCAAGTTGATACTCTGGGCTTGTCTTATTACCCCCCCAATACTTGGTAAGCCCTTTATCCTCGAGCTTTATCCCGTACGTAGCAACAAATGCATTGATTTTTGCGCATGAGATGGTGACGATGCTCCAAATGGCACGGTTGGTGTTCTCGTCCAACGTGTCCTTAAAGCTGGTGTTGAAGTTGATCTCGACTTCACGACGGTCCTCATGGGCGTGAGCCCAAACCCAGTCAGGAATTCGGGAGATATTCTTGAGGGCTTCGCCAATAGTCTCCCAAGTAGTGTGTAGTTTGGGAGGGTAATCGTTGAAGAAATTTAGAGTACTGGCGTTGAGCGAGTCGTAGACTTGACTGGTCGTCTTGTTCAGGGGTGATGTGAGGAAACCCCAGTCCTCAAAGTCTTCGTACTCGCCTGAGCGACTCAAGACGGTTGACCAGAGGATGAGCTGCGTGAAGCCCTGTGTGAAGATGACGAGGGCAAGGTGAAAGGGCAGGTGGACAACGGTCCAGGCCTGCTGCCGCAAGGCGGGAAGGTGAAAGGAGGATTTGAGCCAATCGAAATAAACCAAGAAGACAATGTAGAAGGTTGCGGCCGCAGACGTGATTTGTCCGACGGTTATTGCGTCTGTTGGCCTGATTAGAATCTCCATCGTGTCTAATGCAGGTGAGCCAAGCCAAACTCACCCCAGGCATCCGGGTTTTTAACAATCGTCACAACGTCCTGCGCTACTTGAACGACACCTTCTCCGATGATCATGACTGTCAAAAGTGTCAAGCGCTTCATGAGATGCGTCCTGGTGAAGGAGAGGACCGGTGAGAAATTAGACAAGAGGATGCAAAGAATGGCCTCGGCTCCTGAAATGCAGTACCATGCCAAATATGCACGGCTGCTGATCCCCTTTGTATAGCGAAAAGAGACTCCCAGATAGACGGACGCGGAGGCGAAATGAACGGCGATTTGGAGACAGAGCGGCAAGCGGGCCGCCTTGAACCTCCGCACATGCCACAGCGTGGTGCCATATTCAATAGTCAAGCACGCGCGTGAGCACGCGAGGATGAGAGCTAGATTCGGTCAGTCTCTGTAGCCTAAACCCGACGCCGACGACAGCTTTGCTGCTTCAGCACGTACATAGAATTTGCATGGTCTCGGGGTGCTGCTCCTTTGGGTTGAAGCTGGGAGCCACGACAGCGAAGCCAACCAAGACGCCGAGTTGAATGGCTCTCGTCACGCGAGCTTTGGCTGGTTAGTCTAGATACAGAGACTCGCCAAACAGTTCGAGAAAGGGGAAAGCCTCACAGAAGATGCTGTCGGTGACAAAACGAACGTCGAACAGGGTCACAGCGAACCACGTGAGCCACAGGATGCTGGCAGTGATGCGGTCAGCGTCAGGGGCAGCGAATAGGCGGTTGCAGGCGCAGAACGGTGTACCAGAAGTAGCCAACAAAGGCTTCGAATTGGGTTTTGTCACTGATGTTCTGGGTGTCGGAAAAGACGTTGTAGTTTGCGGCGAAGAAGAGATCGAAGAAGATCTCGAGGAGCGTTGGCTCGGAGTGCTTGAGCGCATGACAGTCAGCAAGAAACAACTAGCAGGATAACGAGAAACGCACTCGCTCAAACTCCGGGAGGTCATCATCGTCGCCGCCGGGGCCGACGCCGTCGTCAATGTCGTCTTGGCTGTCATTTGGAGAGCGCGACGGGCGGCGGCTCTGACAGGTACTCGTAGAACTGAGAACAGGGCTCTTCAACGGCCGGAGCTTGTCAGGCAGGCTCGAGCTCCCAATGTCCGACATAGTGTCGACGGTCTGAGGCTTGATGCTTTCGCGAGTGAGGCGACCCGTTTGGGACCGCTGTGGGCGAGCGAACCGGTGGTGACGTTGATTCTGAGTGAGGTCGCCATATTTGCGGATGGAGGGAAGCCAGGCAGATTTCTTATTACCCAAGGCTCCAGGCTGGGCGACGAAATAGGACCCGAACGAGCAGCAGGTCTCGAGAGAAGTGGACGTGCATGGGTCAAGAGACTCCACCGCCCACGGGCGGGCCGAGATATGAGGGTCCTGTTTGTCGGGCCATGCTCGCAGCGCCTTGTGAAAAATGAGCGAGGCCGCAGCGACTCGGTGGAATTAGGACCGCAGAACTGGTCATCTCGGGCGAATTGGAGTCTCCATGGGCTTTGAACGGACGCATCGCTCCGAAGGCTCGCAGTTGAAGAGGCCAGAGGGCCGAGCAGGGACAGGGCTCATGCATAGAGATGTCTTGGCCGAGAAGGGGCTAAAAGGAAATGACTCAATCGAGGCCGTCGAGGATCCGCCCGGCTCAGTTCCTCCTAGCCAGAGAGTCGACTGGCAAGCCGTCAGTCAAGGTTTGACAAGGCAGTATTCAGAGAGGTTTGCTTGCTGTATGGACAGTCAGACTCTGAGGCTCATTTGGTAGGTGGCTATCGGAGGGCACCGTCAGTTTCACGGCAGATGAACCATCAGCCCTACATGCACGTCGAATGCCAAGCAACGGCGAGGCTAATATACCTTATGAGTTAAGATTTGCCAAGGCCAAGGAAGCCCCGTCTGTTGCCGTATGAATCGAAAAGGGCACGACGAATGCCGTGGGGCGGGCGGCAGTCGAGTCGCAAAAAGGCACGTGAACGAGGTTAGGCTCATCCATCTCCTGGTGTGTGCAGAGACAGTGCTTATTGGTTTCTGCAGATGTGCAAGAAGAGACCTCGGCATCGCGATAGCCTCTTCTCGTGGCCTGTTGTGGCCGCTGACTAAGCTGGGCGTCTGTCCCGCTAATCGAGTCCCGAGACTCTTCCATCCAGTACTGTTTACGACAGAATAGCCTGCACGAGTAAGTAATATGAACCCAGCCGTACCGAGGTGCGAAAGGAAGGCGTAATTATCTCCTCCGTACAACTATCGAATAAACTGAGATGCTCCGAGTTGAGGCGAGACTGACATGGCGTTCGCGAATCAGTCACGTGATCATAGCCCCCTAATCCCTTTACAGTAATGGCAGGCCGCGTCAAGCGCGTCTCGTACGCGCTGGCCCGGACGTCATCTCAGTTCCTCCCCTTCTCGACGACCGCCGCCATCGCCCCCATCTCCACAATTCGCCGCGTCGCCAGCACCAACCAAGACCGAGGATGCAGCGACGTCGCAGTTTATCCGGTCCTTGTTCTCTGTCTTGCATCTGCATTCGCCTTGGAGCCTCCTAACCTGCCCTCGGACAGAGCTCGATGGCCATGGATCATGACGCGACCACGCCCACCAGCCGGAAGCGACAGCTCCCCCAGGCAGATGCCGCGCCGGCCTCGACCCCGGCGTCCAGCAAGCGCATCAAGCTCGACGGTGCGAGCCCTCAGTCGCCCTCGACGCCCAGAGCCCTAAACGCCATTGCCTCGGCCATCTCAGGCGTCTTTGGATATGCCCGCCAACAGCAGAAGCCTGCAGATAGCGGCACCGCTTCTGAAAGCACTTCTCAGCCACACGCCGCAAATGGCAATGTTCTTGCAGCCAACCCCTCTTCGCAAGCCCCCGCTGTCCCCCATATCCGGCCGGCAATAAAATTGGCGGCGCTCAGAGGAACAAAATGGGACAAAGGGGATATTGTCGGCCCCAAGCTGGCAAGGAAATCGGCGGCCACTTCAACGAGGGCGACACCGAGCAAGGCCCGAGGTCGGCCAAAGAATGGCAGTGCAGCGTCCGCTTCGAATCGCCGCCCCAACGGCGCACCCCCAAATGGACTCGCCACCGACGACGGTTCTGGCCCTGCCGATGAGCTTGCTCCCATAGACTTCATCGCCGATACACCAACAAAGAACCGTTCCGTACCGCCCAAATCCCGCACTGGGATGACCCCCAAGGGAATCTTGACTCCTACCAAAAAAAGGGGCCGCCCACCGAAAAGCGTCACCTTTAACAAAGGGCTTAGCGGCGAGGTGTTTTTCGAAGACCTGCCCAAGACTCCCAGCGCCAAAAAGTCCCGGGCGTCCAGGAAGAAGGAGGCGGAGGCAGAAGAGAATGATGACGAGATTCGGTGTGCAATATGTTCAAAGCCAGATTCCAAGGCGCCCAACGAGATCATCCTCTGCGACAATTGCGACTTTGCCGCTCACCAGCTGTGCTATGAAGTGTCAGAGATTCCAGAGGGTGATTGGTTGTGCAAATCTTGCGCCCAAGAAGACGTTCTCCAGACCCCGAGCAGGCCTGCAGATGCTGGCAGGATAAATGCCCTCGCTGCCCCCGCCCCCGCGGAAATCCCCGACATACCCAACTTGGAGCAGCACCTACGCTCGTTTCAGCGGGTTCTCCTGGACAGGTGTTGTGGGCGGCGGCGCATACGCATGTTTGGGCACGACGAATCCTACGACAAGGCGCGTCAGTTGGTTGAGCAAACGGTCGTTGCTGGAGAGGGCAACTCCATGTTGATGATAGGGCCCAGGGGTTGTGGCAAAACGACGGTAAGATGGCGACACAGTCATCGTGCCCAGACGGAACTGACACGGCGCAGATGGTGGAGAACATTATACTGGACTTGTCACAAGAGCATCGGCACCTGTTTCACGTCGTCAGACTCAGTGGCTTTATCCATACCGACGACAAGCTTGCACTTAAGGAGATATGGCGTCAGCTCGGTAAGGAGATGGAGGTTGAGGACGAACTCGTGAGCAGGGTGAGTAGCTCTCGGGCGAAGTTTCACGTGGGACCATCTGGGACTGACAACGGGGCCAGACAAACTACGCAGACACCATGGCATCGCTGTTGGCATTGCTATCGCACCCGTCGGAAATCACGGGAGCGGACGAGGGCGTGACTTCGCAGTCAGTCGTTTTCATCATTGACGAGTTTGACATGTTTGCGTCTCATCCACGGCAGACACTGCTGTACAACCTATTTGACATTGCGCAGTCTCGCAAAGCGCCGATCGCAGTGCTAGGCTGCACGACGCGGCTCGACGTGGTGGAGATGCTCGAGAAGAGAGTCAAGAGTCGCTTCAGCCATCGATACGTTTACCTTTCGCCGCCTAGGTCGCTTCCTGCCTTCTGGCAAGTGTGCCGGCATGGCTTGATGATTGACCGGACGGACGTGGACAAGGAGGGGATTGATGCAGGCCTGGAGGGCTACGAGGAGTTTCATAAGTACTGGACTCGAAAAATTGAGGTAAATCGCACACGGCCGAGAGACGAGGAGAAAGGGTGGATGTCTGATGGCTGGTTGAAGTGACGCTGACTGGCGTGAATGCAGGAGCTCTACAAGCAGCGGGCGTTCCAGAACCTGCTGCAGTACCATTTCTTCACGACCAAATCAGCATCGGCATTCTTTACGGAGTGGATCTTGCCGCTGTCGTCGGTTTCGGCGCGAGACGCGACGCTGAACTGCCCGACGGCTGGTGCAGAGCTTACGTCGCTGGCGCCACCCGACTCTCGACTGCAGCTTCTGCCGACGCTGTCGGAGCTGGACCTGGGCATGCTCATCGCGGCGGCCAGGCTAGACATTGTGGCTCACACAGACACGGTCAACTTTGCTATGGCCTACGACGAGTACAGCGGGTTGGTGGGAAGGCAGCGGGTGCAGTCGGCAACGTCGGGGATGCTGGCGGTGGGAGGCAGCGCGCGGATCTGGAGCCGCGGAGTGGCGGGCATCGCGTGGGAGCGGCTCATCTCGCTGGGGATGCTCGTGTCGGCGGGCATCGGGGGCAGCAGAGCGCCGGGCCACGGGGGGCTCGACGGCAAGATGTGGAAGGTGGACGTGGCGCTCGAGGAGATCCCGTCGGCAGTGAAGCTGGGCGCCGTGCAGGCCAAGTGGTGCCGAGAGATTTAGGCCGAGGGCATGGATGCATGACGTGGCGTTTGCAGACGAAGCAGGTTGCCTGTGCAAGGTATAATGGGCTTGTCCTACTAGAAGGCCTGGGGCACGACGTTTTCGTCGAGGGCGATGGGCCTGTTGGTGGCACTCCTGCTGCTGGGGTATGTCGCATTTGAGGTTGAAGATGTGGACGCATCCTGCAGTGCTAAAAATAGCCGCGCCCGTCCGTCGTGTCCCGAGTTACCCTATACCCATTCGTTTAGTTTGCGCCACGCACGCAACAGACGATTGATGGATGGCAGAGTTGTTGGACTAAGCGGCGGAGAGAGCTGACATGTCCGTGTGTTTGGAGGACTGCGCGTGAGACCATTTAGAGAATGGAGATTCGGGTCATCCGCCATGGGCAGCCCGAAAGTTCCAGTGGATGCATGCCTCTGTAGGAAAGCTACAGGGGCATATGACCGTTCTACAGTGTTCTACAGTAGGACACCAGGGGCCAAAGTACCAAGTACCGAGCAGGTCGGTCATCATCCCTTGCATCATCGTCGCCAGTAGCCTGCAAATCCCCCTTTTCATCTTCATCTTGGTCCGCCGATTGGCTCGTGGCCTCCAGTCAACAGCACAGGAGTGAGCTTGCATGCAAGTTTTGTCCAGGTCATACGCCCCTCGAGCCGGCCCCCCCCCCCCTCCGCCCGAAGTCGGGCTTCATCAGGGAGATAAAAGCCGCCGTTCACACAAAGTGGTTGCTATCATCATCATCATCATCGCCAGCTCCCACAATGTCGACCCGAAACGTCTTCACCGTGCTGACCCCCCTGCCGCCCAGCATCACGCGCGAGACGGCCGTCGGCTTCCTCCACAACCACGTCGAGATGATCGACCTCAACCCTCTCGTAACGGACCGGCATCCCATCGACCCGCCGCCGCACGCGTCGCCCGAGGAGCAAAGCTGCATCTGGTTCTCCGTCACGGACCGCCTCGCCCACTGGCCCGGCAGCCACGTCTCCTTTACCTGCGCCTTCCACGACCTCGAGCGCGGCCTGCAGACGCACTGCTACGCCCCCCTCGGCGTCGACATTCGCGAGACGTGGTCCGTCGCGGGTTCTCTGCCCGGCGAGCCGAGAGAGCCCGTCGAGCTGGGTCTCGGCGCGCCGGCCTCGGGGCTCTACCTGCGTGAGGACGTTGACCTGCGCTGCAACTTTGTCATGGCCACCTTTGTCAAGAGGACGCTCAAAAGGGCCCACGCCACCCTCGTCGAGCATCTGGTCGCTAAAGCCCAGCTGCAGCAGCAGCAGTCTCAGAGCCAGCAGCGTCCCATCCATGCTCCGGCAGACACGCGCGAACAAGGAGCAGCAGAGCTCGAGTAGACGGCGCCTGCTCACTTTGTTTGTCACGTTTGAAGCCATTCAGATGCTCGTCGCAGATATCCCAAATACTCACTCACCACCTCACCCTGATGATGAGTCACGACGATCATGATTATGAAGATACGCAAATTATCGTTAACCCCGAGAATAAGACCTATGATACCAGAAAGACAGTCCCTTCCCCTCAGAATAACAGTCTATGTATACCATGCCCCAGAAGAGAGACGAACACACAGTTCCCAGATCCCCAACCCCATCGTCAAAAGCCATCTTCCCGACTCCCACACCATGGATACCTGTCGGAAGAAACAACTCCAAGCACGGCCGGCCTGCCTCGGAACGAATCGGGCAAGCGGGAATGAAACTCGAAAGACCACACACCTGCCCTCTTTATAGGGCCAGGTAGCCGACAACACCGGCAGCGACCATGGCGAGGGTGTAGGCGACCTGGCGGCTCTCGGCACCGGCAACCTCGACGGCATTGCCGGGCTTCCCGGAGCTCTGGCCAGGGGTCTCGGCGCCCTTGCCGGGGTAGCCAGGCTGGGTAGGAGCCTCGGGACCCTTGCCGGGGTAGCCAGGCTGAGCCGGAGCCTCGGGACCCTTGCCGGGGTGACCGGGGTGTCCCGGGTGGTCGGGGTGACCAGGCGCCTCGGGGCCCTGGCCGGGGTATTCGGGGTACCCCCGGTGGCCGGGGTGACCAGGCGCCTCGGGGCCCTTGCCCGGGTGGCCGGGATGGCTGGGGTGACCGGGGTGTTCCGGGTAGCCGGGGTGACCAGGAGCCTCCGGCCCCTTGCCCGGGTGGCCGGGATGGCTGGGGTGACCAGGAGCTTCGGGGCCCTTGCCGGGGTATTCGGGGTACCCCCGGTGGCCGGGGTGAACAGGAGCCTCGGGGCCCTTACCCGGGTAGCCAGGGTGAGCAGGATAGCCGGGCTTTCCGTGGTGATCGGGCAGAGCAGGGTAGCCGGGATGGCCAGGCTTGACCGGCGGGTTGGGCAGGTTGGTGGGCGGCGGGTGAGCGCAGGTGTGGCAAGGCTCAACCACGGTGCAAGGGCAGTCGGTAATGGTCAGCGTGGTGGCCTTGGTGACGGTATACTTCTTGCCGGCAAAGGACAGCGTGGTCGGGCCCGGGCAGTAGGTGGTGTACTGGCTGACGACCTTGGTGGTGGTGACGACGGTGTTGTTGCCGTGGTGCCCCGCCGTGTGCGACGGCTTGACCGGGTGGTGGGCGGCCGCCACACCGGCGAGGGCGGCGACGAGCATCGTCTTGGTGTACATGTTGACGGCGGGTTGGATACCGGGAAGCCAGAGGGTTGTTTTTGTGTTGTAGAAGATGCTTGGCGCGACAGAAGAGCGAATGAAAGAGGCAGCGAGAGTACAAGCTGGCTGTGAGATTTTTGGATCAACGAATGACTGTGAAAGCGAATGTGGGCGAGGGGAACGAGCAACGAGGAACTGTCGGAGAGAGAAAACTGTCGAATGGATGCTGGGTGATGGAGAAGAAGAGACGCACCTCTGGGACGGGAGCAAAGGCCGGCTTTTATGCCTCCTCGTCGGGGCCAGGCGCAAACACCCGCAAAGAAGAATACAACACATGTCTCGTCCGTCTATCCCATCGTCATCGTCGGGGCCATACCGCAAACGAGCGTGAGTAAACAAACAACAGGTCGCAACCGAGAATTCCCCAAAGCGGAAGCTCGAAATGCCATCACCACGCACACACTCCGTGTCTCTCGGAAATCTTCGTCTCCCACTCGCTGTCTCGCCTCGGACCCAAAACACCAGATGGCACTAAACCCGGCCGACGAGCTGCGGGTGGCTTGTGGCTGCGTGCCAATCCAGGCAGGACCGCCAGAAGCAGTCAGTCGGAGACCAACACAACAACAACCACGCCCAACAGGACAATCCGCATTCCAGCTCCTCCGCAGATCACCAGTCGGCCGGCGTTGGTCTGCCGTCGTCGCCGGCGTCACTCGCCAACCAAACAATGGCCCCCGGCTCGACCTGGTCGCGGACGCTAGCCAGCACTGAGCGGCACGTTTCTTTCGGCGACACCTGGGAAGCCGTGTCTCTGATTCGTATTAGAGCTAGAGCTGCGCTCCTTTTTCCATTGCCTTTCTACTCCTACAGGAATCCGCACCTCCGGTCGCCTCCTTCATCCGCACGTGCCCAGGCTTTAGTGGACATGCTGAAAAACAACAATACAAGCCCTTCGCATCGTCGCCGTCGTCCTTCCGTCTCATCGCCCACTTCAACAAGGGAAGCCGGCTTGCTGCCAGGCATGGGGACAGAATCAGTTGATTGGAGGCCCTCCCCTCTTTCCCATGTGAACAGAGCTCATCCGGGGGACTTCTCGACGTCTGTGCCTCCGGACCGCTCCAAATCCTCGCCGGTCTCATGCAGACTATTGACCATGGTCCGTCCGAACCTTGACCTCACGGCGGCGCAGATATGCACATCGTCGCCCTCTCGTACCGTCCGTCTCTGTTGTTGTTACCGTCGACTGGTGACCTTGGCCCCCTCTATGATCCGATTTGCCCCAACGCCTCGTCGCCGTTTCCAAGCATCACGGGACCAAAGAAGGCGGCATAGGCGTGACAGCCAATCGCAAAAGAAATAACAAAAGGGAAGAAAAGTGCCTCGCCGGTGGCCAAAGACGTCCCGGCGGGCTCGATCCGGTCGGATCAAGAAGAGTGTGAAAAACAGCGAGGGGCAAGCCTCGGTAAAGGACGCAGCAACACCGAGTAATGCAAAGGTATAATGGAGTGAAATCTAGAACGTCTCGTGTAGACCGTTGAAAAGCGAAATGCTGCCATGTCGTGATGTGGTAAAGTCGTACGCGGATTGCGGGGACATTGTGTCGCCCACGCCGCATAGCTCGCCGTGGGCTGCCGCTGGGCGATCCGCCACGGGCCGCTGCGACCCTGCCGTGAATTACTTGCGGTTCGAGCGGCTTTGGCTTCGCTCAGGAACGCGCCCGTTGATGTCGAGATCGTGATTCCGAAGCTGCTGCTCATACTTGGCGTTTCGGAGAAACTTGGGTACCGAGTCCTGTTGTTTCTCATCAGCTTAGTGGTCGTCGCCTACTTCAGGCCGCATCGACGGCGACAGGGGCGGGCAGGCAAGCCACTTACGCTGGCCATCAGCTTAAATACCGCGTTCTGGGCATCCTCAAAAAGAGCCGCAACCTCCTGCAAAGTCTCAATCATCGAATTGTCCTGGCCCACTGCCTTGGTCATCCGGGTGGCCAGGTTGTTGCGCAGTTGGTGGTCAATGTTGAGCTCGCAGGGAGAGCCGGGAGCCAGAAAGGCGTTGTATATCCCGTAGGCCTGAGCCATTATCTCCTTGATGGTGTCCATCGATGTGGCTGTCGGCGACTTCTGGGCTTGTCGAATGGCCGTCTTGCAGCCGCGGACAAACTCGGCCACATCCTGGTAAAAGGACAGGTTTTCCTCGCAATGCGTTTCCCGGAGGTTCTCTCGGAATAGGAGGCGGAGGGCAGGGTCGGTGAGAATCTTTTCCAGTCGTTGTGTGTTGGAGTCGCGAGAGATGCCATTTCGTTGCGATCCTGTGCCGCCTTCGCTCTCCGACGCCCGACCCCTCGAGCCGTTGCCGTTGATGAGGTCCTTGCCTCGCTGGCTGAGCTGGTAGATGGCATGCTTGGTCGGCTGGAAAATGTTGTAGCCCGTGTTTTGGGCCATGAAGGCCCTGTCTGGAGTCACGGCCTCGACAAGGCCATACTCGACGAACAGAGTCGCAATCTCGACGGTCTCGCGCCTGTCGACAATGGTGGAACAGTCCATGAGCCAATCCGTCGCCGCTCTGCCGGTAAAGGTGTCGCGATATATCCTGCCGTTGATCTTGCGCTCCGCAGCCATCTTGACACCAGTGAGACCGTCCTTGTAATCATGCAACGAGTCCGAGTCGGCCGCCGTGGCCGTTGGCTTGACGTTGCGGGTCTCGGTGCCAACGAACCTGCGGAAGATGACCTCGATGGTACCCAGGTCATTGAGGAGCTTGTCCGAAAGCTGGTCCCGCTCCAGGATGACGAGCTGGGCCGCATTCATGCTCGACAGCTCGGCAACTTGCTTCTGTTGGATGCCATTCCGTGCACAGAACCTATCAAGCACGGTGACTCCTTTGGGAGTAAGTTGCCACACGGAACCCTTCATATTGTACACTTGCTGGTACTTTCCATCGGCGGATTCAACGAAGCGAGCCTCGACGAAACGCTGGCAAATGGACCTGGCCATGTCCTTGGCCATGGAAAAGGTCGTGGTCGTGGTGGTTGTCACGATCCGCGAGGAGTCCTTTGGATCCGGCATGCGGTTGGACTGGGAGAACTTGAGGGACCCGAGATTGTTGATAGCATCCTCGGAGAGAAAGGTGTACTCGACTTTGGATAACCGGACTCTATGAGCCGAGAGCGGCAAGAGACTAACAACCAAGGTGGCGAAGAGGTCCTTGAAGTCCTGTTGGCGGAATTGTCAGCGAATGGGGAAAAAGAAACAAGCCTGGCCGTGTGCCAAAATCAAGGGCTAGCCAGGGCAGGCTGGCCGTCGCCACCACAAGCGTCCGGCTTGCTCGGGCCAGACGCTACACGTGCCCCCCCCCCTCCCCGGAAACGTACCCTGGTGAATGGCCGATCATCGTCTGTCATGCGCAGCAGACGCGACGATGTCTGATGCATCTTGCTGTCGGAGACGGGAAGCCTGGTTGGGGCGGGGGGGCGAGCTTGGGGCTCTGCGGGGGGTCGGGCTGGCGAGTCCTTGGCCAGGGCAGAGTCGACGGGCTGCCTGGCGTCGGCCCTCGAGCCAGGCTCGTTGGAGGGGGTTGACGAGACTTTGAAGATTGTCGTCTTCTCGGGGCTCGGAGGCTCCGAGCTTGGCGGCGTTGCGGGAGCAAGGGACAGACGGGCCAGCGCAGAGGTGGACTGGCGGGGCCGGATGACGGGATCGGAAAGGCTGGCGATGGCGCTCTGCGTCCTGTCCAGGGCGCGGTTGAAGAGGCTGTTTGAGGAACGCTGCGACTTGGTCGAGGCAGAGCCGGTGGACGAGGTGCTCCCGTGACGCGGCTGGTCTGCCGAGCGGTCAGAGATGGAGGAGCGAGGCGTCGGCAGGCTGTGCTTGCGGCCGGGCAGCGGCTCCGTCTTGTCTTGCGGAGGCGGGTTCTCGGCGACAGTCGTGAGGGGGTGCGAGAGGGCGGCCATCTGACGGGACGGAAGGGGGAGGAAGGAGGCCCAAGGCTCGGTGGTGAGAGGAGACGGCAAGGTTGAAATAAAAGGCGACTGAACGAATGCGAGCGAGCAGACGTGGGACGACCATCAGACTTGGGGGAGAAGGGGAGGGAGGGCCTGGTTCAGTACAAGTACAATGCGCACCGCAGGAGGGGGCGCGCTTGGGGCGTGCTCCAGGAGAGGGTGGGCAGCCCAGAAGACGAAGACAGGGACCAGGCCGGGTTGACTTGACGGGAATACAGTGCTGCAGAACTACAAGTCCATTAAAAACCAAGGGTGGGTTGGTGGGGGTGACCAGGGCCGGGGGAGGGGCCACGAGAGGAAGAGCTGCGCCGGCTGCAAGTACCAGGTAGGTGTGTGTGTACCTCGTACAGTATACGTGACGGTGGTTGGGTGGGGTGGTATAACAGAAACGGGGGTGGTTGCAGCACCTTTCTCCACTTCTTTTTGTGGCAGCGGATTCCCAGGGCGGCCCATGTATCTGCTACAGTGCATATGCGTACCAGGCACGGTATGGGCGCCACTTTTCCCAGCGGCAGAAGGTGCCAGTCGATGGCATGGCCGAGGATCCCTTGGCAACCCAGACGAGTGATAGATAGGGCATCAAGCGGCGCGGCCACCCACCTGCTAACATACACCGGGTACTGTGCAATTGCAAGTGCCGCTTTGGGGAGGTGGGGTGAGGAAGGCGAAGGCTTGTACGAAGCACACAGGTAGCTAGATTCACCTGCGTCGAGGCGCTCTACCACACGTGCTGCTGCATGTCCTTCCTGCGGGATCCGGTCGACGAACGGGGGATGCGATTCGACTGCGCGAGCGAGAGGGAGAGGGTCCGGGAATAAACTGGTGTCTTGTCTGCTTGTCTAGCGGTCATTGATTGCTAATACTAGTTGCCAAAGCTCGAAGGGTCCTTGATGACCTGTCATGACCACACCGTCGGCAGCAAACACCCCCACTCGGCGTTGGTCAGCCTGACCTCGACCCAACTGCCTCGGGTTGGTGATTGCACGGCGGAGAAGAGGAGACGAGACCACGTTTTACGCATGCACTTGAAGAAAGCTGACCCCGTATTGCTGTAGAATGGCAGACGTCACAGTGGGGGTGGCAGTTGGGCACACCAAACACCAACCTCCCATTGGAAACGAGCACCTGGCGACTCATGTTGCTCGCCTCTGCATGACGAACCACGGCACGAGGCCACATCAAATTCTTGCTCTCGCCTCGGCGGAGGCAGTCATCCCTCACGGTCTAGGCGCGGAGTACCCAGCTAGGCAAAGCCACGGAAAGACGGTGACGGGCTGCAGCAAGGCTGCCATGAGGCCAACAAGGGACCTCAAACAGTTGCCCTGCCCCATGGGTCTCCTCCCGCTGGTTTCGGCTGTGCTTGGACAGGGCGTGCATGTCTCCCGCTCGGCCAGAAGCTTGCCCGCGGCGATGAGCTGCCTCGCTGCTGACGACGCGGGATGCAGCTGGCTGCAGATGGGATGGTGGCTGGATATGTAGAAACAAGACACCACATGGCCTCGGCAGGGCTGCCGTTGGGGCAGGCCGGTCGGTGTGGGAGTTGGCTGCCAGTTGGCGCGCACGGATTAGGGCGCAACGCGTGGAAGAAACGTGTAAAGTACCCGCGGACTGCCTGGCAGGTGCAGCACCGTAAGCCCCAAGGTGAGCCAAGGTCAGAAAGAGAGGCGATGCTGTCAACGATGAGGCCTGGGCAGGGCTGGCGGTCCACCGACTTGCTACTCTGTTGGCTGCACTCGATTGCCAAAGTCGAAACACTTCTTCCCGTTGGCATCGCGTTGCCCGCCCGCCGCATCCGAGAGACGCGTCAGTCGGGATGAACGACGAAGACTGGCTGTTCATTTCAGTTGCTCCCCGCATGTGCCATGTGTCATTATTTAGCCTGTGAGCACCGAAATACAGTTGGACAGCTGCTTGGCGTGGAGCACGCGCTTGTATTCGAAAAAGAAGAGGTCGCGCCCGCACGAACCCCCCCGCAGCGCCAGACAAGCCAGGAGGGGAGGAGGCATGGCATGGCGCTGCGTGCATCCACGAATACAAAAGTCCAGTTATGTACGTTATGTACGTTATGTACTTGATGAACGTGACCAAGGCCTCGGCAAAGGTGGCTATCCGGGTGCTCGAGAGTGCAAAGTAGCGGTAAACGGACGGCACGCCACCGCCAGGGGATCCGATGCTTCGGTCTTCTAGGTATTCCAAGATGCCATCTATCAACTATCAGCTGCGGCAGTGGGCATTGTGGGGAGACGCCAAGTACTTACTCTACGGAGTAGACGCATGCCAATGGAGTTCCCAAGAGACCGGAGAGAGCAGCTTTCTCACATTACAGTGCAAATAGCTGGAGCTCGGTACAGTTGCACGACAGGACCCAGGGCATGGCAAAGCGGGCCTCCCTCGTGGCCAGTCTTTTTATCCAGATCGGCGCGTGGTTCCAGGGATGCTCGTCCACCGGCCCATGCCCCTTCGGGCTGCCCGCCTCGTTGCTGACGGACACTCTTGTCGGTGCATGTGCAGAATGCAGAGTGGTGGAGTGGTGCATGGAGGTTGTGTTTCCCCAATCCAAGCACCGCCTTCCCACCTCCCATCTCCCACCCGCACCAGCACAAAGTGATGCTGCTGCCAAGAAACGTGCCGATCCTTGTCAAGGCCTTGTCGTGGAGACGGATATATTCGCCATCCATCGAGGCCCTTCTCTCCTCATCATCGAGCGATAGATGGAGCCCGCCCTTGAGCCGAGTCAGGAGAGCGGGCGACCGGACCCCGCCCTCGGGTTGCTCGCACTGTCTGGCTACAGCAATGTCCCCTCTTGCTCACAGTTCGCGAGACGCCGCCCCGATACACTGCGCACTGTGCCTTGCCGACCTGCAGCACCGCCGGCCGCTGCCGAGATGCGGCTCGCACGGAGCAGCGCTTTATCAAATACGATGTCGCTCCCTGGACGGCACCTTGCGGCACGGGGCTTGTCGCGGGCTCGGACCCATCAAGCTGCCCGCCGACGACGGCAGCGGCGCCTCTCGACGGGCCCCCTAATCGGCATACATACAGCATATAGCTCTCTTTGTGCATTACTCTTGTCGCACCGATGTCTCCTGCCCAGTCAGTGTCCGTCGAAATAGCCGCGGTTCACTCGTCTCTGTGTCCCCCCAAGCACCGTCAACCTTTTTTTTTCCAGAAGCCTTGGCGCCTACAGTAGTGCCAGGGAGCGAACAGGGGTCCTCTCGCATGGGCGCAGATTTCAGCTCTGGCACAGGCCATGGAAGCCGGTTCGCGTGGGACTCGGGCCGCAATGACATGTTGCAGTACTTTGCGAGGGGGGACTTTGCGAGGGGGACTTTGCGACGGGGGACTTTGCGAGGGGACTTTGCGAGGGGACTTGTGCGCCGCTCTCGTGTCCTGTCCGGACACCTTGGCGAGGCCATGATAGGCACACATGATACATACCGCAGCCGCGAGTTAACCTTTGGTCCCTTGTTCGTTGGATACAAACGCTTGGCCGGTTTCGGAGATTTGAGTGCACTCGCCGCGCCCTCATCAGACGACGAGCAAAACGTCAGACCCCGCACGCGCTGCCTCCGGAGAGCCCACGAGCCCAGCAGGGCAGTCCGTGGCAGTCCGTCACGGCAGAGGCGGCTTGATGAGACGTGGCCATGGTAGCAGTGCTTGGTGCAAACGGTCGCGGTACCGGCGCATGCAGGCGCGCCTCGTATCGCCGCCTCGTCGTCGCCAGAGGCTCAATTGAAGCCCCATGTGGCCCCATGTGCGCGCGGAGAGCCTGTTTGGTCCTGCCGCGCCCGTACATGCACATGGAGACACGGAGACCTGGAGTGACAGCAAGCCACGCGAGCCGAAGCTACCCAGGCCCTCTTGTTTCTGCCGGGGCCATGCACCTGGCTGATGGCACGCCGGAGTCGCGGGCATCCGAGCGAGTTGTGTCAAGCACTGCACCTGTCATATCTCGCCATTGGCATGCTCCAGTGTGCAAACCAGAGGGGTTGGCGGCAGTTGGGGAAACTCAGTCCGCTACAGGGTAGCAGCGGCGCAGCCACGGGATACCAGAGGCATCACCAGAGGCATGTGAAGACGCACCAAAGGGCATTTATGATTGGTCCTCTGCCACGGTGCTATGGTATACATACGGTGCTTTATATAGCAGCATGGCCAAGTATAAGAAACGTTGGACAGTAATAGATTAGGTAGGTAGGGTAGATGCACATCTGTATCCCGGAGAGAAAAAAAGGAGAGACAGACACGCACACGGGATATGGCCGATGGGGGTGGGCTCCATGCTTTTGGCGCACCGCGCGATGTGACGACGACAACGGCGGCGGTGACGGGTGGGTGAGAAACGGAGGCCTCGCTGCGCGCCCCTTCCTCCCCTCCTTCCCCTCCCTCCATCCCTTTCCCTCCCTTGCCCTACACTGGGGAGCCTGGGGCGCCGGCATTTCAGGTTTTTAGGCATACGCACAGCAATCCCGATGCCAAAAACGCCCCCCCGAGCTTACCCAGGCCAATGGGCTCAAGAGTCGACGACCAAGCCGTACCAAGTACCAGCCATTCATGCACTGGCCGGCTCCGCAGGCACGCGACTTTGCCGGCGCTGCGCGGGGGAGGAGGGGAAAATGGTTCGTTTGCGACCCCTCCCTGCTTGTGGTGCTTGGTGGTGCTTAGTGGTGCTCGCTCACACCGCACCTTATCACTGAGGAGGGAAATGGAAGCGGCAGCTTCGGCTGCGACGGGGTGAGAGGAGTGAGAGGAGAGAGAGGGAGAAAAGGGGAAAGAAAAGGCGCCTTTGACTTTGGCCCCGGCCCCGGTTATCCCCCATCCAGCTTCATGATTCAACGGAAACGTCCAGGATGATGGCGGCCGGCACGGATGGCCTGGGAATCAATGCCCTGTACTGTACGTGCTGTACGTGCTGTACGTGTATTTACCCAGTCAGCCAGTATCCGTCCGTCCGCACTGCCCGAGAGATGCCAGGTGTCGAGCAATCCAATAACACAAACGGATGCCTTGGAAGCAATCGGCCGAGTGACGGACGAAACAGCTGACAGGTGCAGTAGCCCAGCCAAGCTATCCAAGTGCGTCAGCACCAAGCAACAAGATGGACGCCTCCTTACCTTGGTGCTTGGATGCCCTGATAATTACCGAGTACACACTTTGGCATCACCTGGTTCTGTTTGCTTTTCCTCCATGTCACTCACCACAGACTTATGATAACCATTACCGCCGGAAATGCGGAATGCGGAAAACCGTGGCAGGATGCGAGTTTGCGGAAGAAAAGGAGGCCCAAGGGAGAGAGACATAAGCATCGTCCCGTCAAAAGGATGGCCCCTCTTGCTTATTAGAGACTCGGTCTGTTTCTTCTCTCCTTTCCGATTCATCGCCTTTCCTCACCCCCTTTCCCTTGGGCTGCCCCCCTTTCGTAGTGCAGGTGGCTTTCCCTGGCCGGCAATGGTAGGGCTTGGATAGAGTGCAGCAGCGGAATGTTGTCCCATTGATAAGCTGGCTCAACCGGCTACCTTTCAAGCACAAACATCCGGCCCGGCCTAGACCTTGATGGGGCCCTCGGGCCCTCTAGCGGTGCCCTCTAGCGGTGACGGCGGGCTAGTGGATGATGAAACTCGGTGATGTGTCTGGAGCAACACATGCCTGGGAGGGCGCATGGCAGATGCGCGACATGGCGACAGCACGTGGCCATGCAGTGCACCGGGAGGACGCCTTGCCGTGGAACGAACTGCAATAAATGTAGACCATATGCTGCGCAAAATGCCTGCCTGATGACTCCGTCACGGTCCAGTCTTGTTTCGTCCACCCAAGCCCACGCCCGTCCGCGCCCTCTTGCAAACCCACCACGGCTGTCCAGAGAGCGCGAGAAGACCGGCGCTAGCAGAAAGCAATCTGACAGCCGCTCGGAGGCTTCCGGCGCTGGGACCGGTCTTTACCATCGGTGCTAACAGCAACGAGCTCCCGCCAATGCTACGCCGCATCTACTCACTAATCTCAGCTGGGTAGAAGCTCGTACATGGATGGGCCTTTTCCCCCCACGGACGCCGTCCCAATCAGGCGCCTCGCAGTCCGCTCGTCTGCATTCCCGAGTGTAAAGGCAGCCAGGGTGGAATGTGTCGTACTCGATAGCTCCTCGCTGCCTAGTCGCTGTTGGGAGGCGGGCCCACGATGACGAGCTGTGTTTTATGTTGCGCTATCGAGGCGCGTGCTTGCATTGCGGCGAGTGACGCAGCTGCACCGCGCCGGGATTTCCGGTGCCTGGGGGCGTAGACAGACTCCCTACAGAAGGCGGCCGTGTTCTAGAAGGCACGGCCCAAGTCTATTGCAAGATCCATGTCGTCTTGAGTAGAGAAACGAACTATGGAAGAAGGCAGGGCCATGCTCCGTAGACACACCTATCGGGGAACGCTAGTCAGCTTCTGCCAGCAGAAAACAGGTAGCCCGAGCGCCACCCCGCCACAATCCGGGTAGGTATTCAGGTATTCTGTGACCCCCGCCTCGCACAAGGCACAGTGCAAAAATAGTTGTGCGCTGCTTAGAGGGGGTGAGGATAAAAAGGGCAAGCACCATGGGTGGGGGGGTTGGCACGAGGGCTGCACTGTGCACAGTACGGCGAACTGGTCGCGATTAGGGGAGCGGGGAGAGGAGCGGTGATGCAACGAACGGTGATGACAAGTACTTGCTTGCACTGTACAGAGTACGACACGAGGTAGCACTGGCAGCCGAGTGCTAGTCTCTGGACCTTGTCCAGCCCCACCACACGGAGGTAATGCCACGTGGGTTGAAGAAGCCACGCGCAGTCTTACGTTTAGGCAAGGGGCTTGCCAACAGCCAACAGCTCTAGTACTACCTGCTAGCGTGGCGTCCACAGCATGTACCGGTACTTTCTCTCCCGTGGTGACAGTCCGGGGCGGGCAAGAATCAGTACCCGCCGACATCTGCCACCAAGCCTAGGTACCTCTGTCCAATGGCTGTGTGGTGGTCTGGTCCGTCACTAAGGGGAAAGAGCAGGATGAATGGGAATAGGAGAGAGCACCCAATAGTGACGGTATAAGGTACTTGGTACATACGAGGGCAAGCTTGGCATGGGCATGGCCCCATTGGTCAGCCAGCAAGACGAAATTCTCAACCTCAGCCCACGACCCAGGCAATAGCCGTCGCGAACCCTTGTTCTTGGACGGCAAGCCCGATGACCGCCTCAATCATCGTCCCCCTTGGCCATGCCTGTCGATGATGACAAGTCGGCCGCTCAGCTCGCTGCCCGCGCCCCAGCCTCGCTCCTCAAGCAAAGAACAAACAAGAGGACACGGACCTCGTCGCCGCTCACTGCTCTCTCGCGTCAGCCTCAGCCCGCAGCTACGCACGCCGCCGCGTGCGTGGCGGCTAATGATCTGAAACATGAGGCAACAACGGCCATCCCCGTCGACCAGGTTGTCGACTCCGTCAACGTGTCACCGGGATTTTGGACGGGACGCCGCCCGGGGCGGGGGTTGCTAATCTAGGGGAGCGCCTGCTCGAGTCAGTCAGCACCTCTCGTTCCGAATCTCGCCCACCGAGACCCCAGCTCCCTGCCGCGCCACATGGCGAGCCCTTTGGCGGGAGCCGTCATGCCATCATCCATTCAATGCCATGGAGCAGCAGATGGACCCTGCTTGTCTACTTTGTTGGCGGCGCCCCGGAAGGCATCCCCGTCTGCCGCAATCCCGGCTCCTCCTGGAACAGACAATGACGCTTCGGAGATGCGGTGGCACGAGACACTTACTTGTTCTCCAAAAAAATGGGACATGGGATGGGATGGGGGCGTACTCCTTCACTTGCACGACGGTCAACGCGTGATTCGGCTCTTGACATTGATTTGGCTTAGACCTCATGGTCAAACTACTGCTGATGACATCAACTAGCTCAACTCAGGTTACGCATCAGGATGGATACCGCATGCCATGCCCGTCCACCTGAAGTGCTTCCTCGTTGCGGGGCGCGTATCCTATTCATCTACCCTCCCCCGGTGGCGCTGAGCAGGCCGTGAGACTGCCCAGGGCACCTGACTCGCCTGTTATTATCCGTATCTTCTCTTTAATTTGCGGAAATGCCAACCGAGCGGCCCAAGGGCAACTATATGCGAGTGTAGGCCGTGCCTGCCGGGAACCTTTTGGTTGACCTGTCCCTTTCCCATCATCAGATCCAAAGAAAAAGCAACCAAGAGATAACGAGCAGACTAGGTAATTAACCGTTATACCAACTTGGCTGGGGATCAGAGAGCTCGAAACAATGCCGACTCGCCAAGGGCACGTCTTATTTTCGGCGAGTATCGACTACTTGGCCATGTGCCAGCGGCTTCGCACGCCACGCGAGCAAACCTTGTCAGCGCACCCGGACATGCAATTCGTAACGACGCCACACCGTGAGACTGTGGGTCGACCAGACACCGCATCAGTTTGGACCAGTCACGAGGACCGGGAGCCGGGGGACCCAGTTGCTGGTTGCGACCGCCGCCCGTTGAGGCCTGCCTAGGTACTATTGGCAGGTTACCGTAAGCCTCATGGAGCGCCTTGCTTGGCTGCCACGGCCCGTTGCTGCCTACCCGACTCCAGACTCAGCCCGTCCAAGAGCCGATGGCGCTGGTTGGCGGCGAGCTCGCAAGCTCTATCGGCGACGCCCCATCGCCGTCAAGGACGCGATGGGAGCCGCCGGCGATGACGACGCGCGCTGGTGTCGTTCTGGACTGTTGAATGGACCCTTTGATTGTGATTCACGATGCCCGCTTCCGGGCAAGGCGCCGCGGCAGCCTCTCGTTGGAACCGGAACAGCGGGCCTTGTTCCCTTGGGCACTGAGCAGCTGGCTGATTCGTGCCAACAGCAACGTGTCCCGCTGCGCCACGGAGCGCCCTCATGATGCCCTGAAGGTCGCGGCGCCAGGGCGGATAAGTGAAACTGTGCCGGCATCCTCTCCGTAATACCGCCCTTCTCTCATTTCTCTCTCGAAGATCTTGCCTACTTACAAGCCCACGAGCAGGCAGGTGGCTTGTAGCCAAGAGCAGGACAAGCACTACTGGTTTTAATCGGAGTGGGCCGCGAAGCCTGTCCGCTTTCGTCCTACGGGATCACCATCCGAGCTCTTCTGGCCGTTTATTTGGCCTTTGCTCCGGATCTGTCATGGCCAAATCGACGGCAGTCAAGCCCCCAAAAAGCCTGTTGCGCCCTGCAATTGCCTCTCTGTGAACTCAATAAAAGCATTCCCTTACAGCGGGGGCTTGAATTATTGTATGAGACCGACGAGGGAAGCCAAACTCACTGTCGGGGGAACCAGCCCCACCCCTCCTGGTCCTGTCGCAGCCTGCAAAATCCACGGGGAATACATTCCGCTAGACTTCATCCCCGAGCTCGGACCGTGCTTATAACCTTGCGTGCTCTCGCCGCCTTGCCGCCCATCGGGCAGACGTGGGCCGCCGCCGCGGGGATTGGTAGCGGCACGTCCGATCCGCCGCGGGCATCGGGGCCGTGTCCCGCATTGTTTCGGGTCTGTCCTCCGGAGACGTGCTCCTGTCGGCCACGCCTGTTTTTCTGCATGCCCCATGATGGTATGCTTCCACCTGCCTGATCCCATCTGCAGGCTGGTACGGATATCGTGGTCGCCAACCGGTTTCGCTTATTATTTCCCCATTCTCCGCCTGCGCCGGCTCCTGGCTCGCCCGAGATCTGCTCGCGCCTCGCTCCACTGTCCATGTCCGTTGGAGGGGATACGCGTCCATCGACCCATCCCATCCGTACACACATACACTCGGTATGCAGGAGGTGCTGAGCGGGCCATGCAGGCCTACATTGCATCGGAAGAGGAGCGCGGAACGTGGCTTCGTGCCGGGTCGGAGAATATTCCTGCTCTCACCGCGGCGCCCCTCCCCCCTTGTCGTCCCAACGTGAAGCAACGGAGCGGCTCCGGCCAGAGACGCGTTCACAACCGGACCAAGCGGGGACAGAGCAACGGCAGGCCAAGCGGCTTGGGCGGCGACGTGCTTCGCAGCTGGCACACATTGTCGTCTCCTCGGGTACTTTTCAGGAAGAGGAAATCCCATGAGAGATTGCCAAGCGGCCGCTATTGGAAACGCGCAGAGATGCCAAAACAAGGGCTGATCCGCGAGCATGTCGATGGACCCAACACGTGGACCGGCTACTGGCCGTCGCGATGCTCGCTCGTGCCACCTGCACAATCTTTTCACGGGACGGCCGAATCAAGGCCGGCGCCGGCGCCGGTGACGCGGAATGGGTGGCAGCAGCAGATGCATCTGCGGACGTTGTCTGGGAGCCACCTCACCTCGAGGCCAAGCACTCAGTCTCCAACAATGCTCTGCTACGTCGAGCGTGATCGTGGTAGATATCAACCAGAGCATCAGAAGATGCCATGGCCTTCCCTCGTGGACCTTTTTCTTACACGCCTTGCTCGGCCAGGGCACCGGGCCGCTCTTGCGAACATGCACGTGCATATATATACATGCAGCATGTACGGGGGGGAGTGTCAGTGGGGAGCCTTTTTTTATTTATATTTCTTTTGTCTGTAATGATGTGTTTCTCTCGGTTGAGCTTGAAGCGACCCAGGACGCACAATCCCAACGGCCGTGAAGGTCTTGTTCCGTTTCTAGACATTTCTCCCCACTCGACCTTTGTCTCGTCCACCCCCCACGTGCTCACCGCCGAATGACGAAGAATAACGAGAAATAACGCGAGAAGGAGACAGAAATGTGTTAAATGAAGCTTGGCCCAGTGGGCCGAAGACGAGAGTGAGGTCACGACATCGTTCCCATTCAATAGATTTCGGCCCCTCCGCAGGTGACGATGGAACCATGACGGAGAGAGCCATCTTGGCGCCCGTCTCTCTCCCAATACCCGTACCCGTACCCGTACCCTCCCCTTCCCCATAAGTACAATAAGTACAGTGTCAGCTGTCACTGCAGAGAAGCATGCGCGTCGTTGGACCGCCCCGCTGGAGACCTCGGAACATGGCCATCTCGGCGGGCGGGACCGTTTTTGTTCTATCCAGTCCGGGGAGGGGCGCGCGCAAGGGAGGGACGTCTGCGTCCCTTCTGCCTTGTTGGGACAAGTCCAAGCGGTCGGTGATAGCAGTGGGGGCCAACGGCGACGACGTCGGGCCGGCGGGAGAGGGCGGGGCCGGAGACGCCGTTGGATCCTCTTGCTGGACCCGGCAGAGGGGCGGCGGAGCTCTGATGGATAAGAGACGCAGGCAGAGATGGGCGCGACTACAGGGGCAAAGACGCGACGAGTGTCGCCGTCGCACAGCTGGACGGTATTAGACTCCCCGGACTGGAGTGTTTTCCATGAGGCCCTCCATCTTCAGCCTGGCTCCAAAGGCTGCTCGTCACGCCATGCCTGCACTCGTTCGGCATCGAGTGCTGACCTTTTGGCTCGCCCCTGTCCTTGGCCAGTCGAGATATGTTATTCACTCTGCTTCTCTGCTCCTGTATGTCTGCGATTGCCACCTGTCTCATCGACATCGCCCCCCCCCCCTTTTTGACATCCTCGAGCAAAGGCCGAATCCCCCCCTTCTCAAAACACATCAGAAAGCCAAAACGCCGACGCTAGTATTTTCAGTATTGGAAAACCTAAAGCAATCCCTGCCGGCAGGTAACAGCCGTACCTGCCAAGGATGATGCATCGTGAAAAACAAGCCATTGGTAGTACACGGCGTCGCGGGCGGCGGCGTCTTATATCGACGCAGGCGCGGCATCAACCCGCCAGCCCTTGCTGCGCATGTTCGTCTCAATCGTCTTCCAGATTTGCTCCACCACCTCCTTGTCGCGGAAGCGAGACGAGTCGTGGCCGTCGCCCCTCCACCGGTCGACGCCCGTGGACAGCACCCGATGGCCCCAGTTGCGGACGCTGATGGGGACCTCCTCGCCGCGCCAGCCGACGTAGACGCCAAAGGTGTGCTTGAAAAGCTCGTGGGGGTTGCTCCACTTGTAGTTCTTGAACTGCCAGTTCTGACCAGTGGTGAAGACGGCAACGACGCGGTTCCAGTACTCAGGCTTGAACTGCTCCGAGCCCTCGACGAGGATGAAGCGCATTGGGCGGTTGGGATCGATGCCGCGCATGGTGCGCTGGACGTGGAGCATGCTTGCGGAGGAGGCGGCGGCGGAGGCGTCGGGAGGCACAAACTTGCCGTCTTCAAGGAATGAGCGGGCGTTAGACATGCGGAGGAGGGACGAGGCCGAGGGCGACAGCAGGATGATAGGATCTGGCCGTCGGGATGAGGCCTTTGGGTTGCCAATCAGCGCCGGATTGACGCTAGCGACGGCGGAGGCCGAGTGTGATTTTTTCTGGATAAAGGGCACGGCCAATTTGCGCACGTGGGAGAAGTCCTGACAAGCGAGTAAGCCTTGGATCGTCGAGTGACCCCTTGGAACAGAGAGAAAGGAGGGCCTTGCAGAGAGGTGAGGGAGAACAAGGACGAAGGAAAGCGAGGGCAACGGAGACGTACCGTAGGCTTGATGCCTCTGAGGACCGTGTTGCGATCACCCATGCGGCGCTCGGCGTCGTAGACACTGGCGAGGCGCGGATCCATGGTGCCCTTGCCAGACCTGGCCTTGGCCGTGGCCGAGACCGCGCCGGGCTTGGTCTCGGGCGCAGCGGCGGCGGCAGCGGCGGCGGCATCACCGGCCAGAGGCTTGATGTACTCGCTCTCCTCGCTGGCGCCCTCGAGCCAGGTGATGAGGTCGAGCCTCTCAATGAAGCCCAGGTTCTGGACCTTTCCGGCGGAGCCTGCGGCGGCGAGCCTGTCGTTGAGCGTCGTGGCCGAGGCATTGTACTCGGGGATGGCGAGCTCGCGGTTCAGCCAGGCAAAGTAGATGCTGCGCAGGTCGACGGGCTTGTCGTTTGAGATGAAGCGCGTGGGGGCGTCGAGGGGTAGAGCGGCGGCCTGGCGGGCAAAGCGCAGGTGTGAGGCCTGGGCGAGGGGCGTCTCGGCGGAGGAGGCGGAGGAGGCGTCGGGGGTGGCGGCGGACGTGGTCGGCACGAAGGCGCTGCCGGAGGAGATGGCCTGGCGCAGGAGGAGGAGAGGATCATGGTCGGCGGCGGCGGCGGCCATGACGGGCAGAGATGGGACGGCAAGAACGAGCTAGGGTCTGATAGTGTAATGGCTGGCTGGTGGTCGCGGTCGTCTTCGGTGTTCGTAACGAAAGCGAGAGGAAGAGGGCAAAAAAATCGGGAGCTATCCCAGAGCTAGAATGGCGATTGGTGCGCGGCGAAGAAGAGGGGATGGATGTTCTATCCCCAAAGCATAGGGTCCTCCGCCCGTAAAGGGAAGAAGAAAGAAGAGGCGAGATGGAAAAAGCGAGAGGAGAGGCGGGCGCAGCTGCGGAGGTGGGCGCACGAAGATGGCGATGGGGTGTGAAGGAGGTTGAGGCGAGGTTCTCTTTTCGTAGCCGCTTTGTCACGCGTTTAGCTGCGGTACTGCACTTGAGCCCCAGACCGGGTATCTCCCCTGCAGGGGTGTGTGGTCGGGGTACCTGGCGCGTCAGTGACCAAGGTACCGGTCTGGAGAGCTCCCATTACCGCTTTTGGCGCTTGGTGCAGAGAGGGAAAAGCAGCGGTGATTGGATTTGATGCCTGTGCATCATCCAGCCACGCCTATTCGTGGGCTTAAACCGAGCACTGCACAATAAGCACTGTACTGCCTATTGGTGTTGACGTCGTTGATTATTCCCTTGGTGGGAAATGATGTTGTATGGAGGCTGAATAGGCAGTGCCCAGCCAACTTTATATTGGGCCTTGCTATTGTCGTCCCATTCGAACACGAAAGAGAGACGAGCCGCGAGGACACTCGTCGTGATGTTAGCTGGGATGAAAGACCATATTTCGAACGCGAATGCCGCGCTTGCAATCTCGTCGACACGGCGTCAATTCTGTTCTACCATCTATGCCCAAGGCCAGCCAGCCAGACTCCCTCCCCCCGAAGGACGCTCCCACACAGGGCAAAGCAGCAAGAGAGTAAGGAAGAAGGAAGAACACCTGCCCGGAATGCATGCATGAATTTGCAACAATGGACCGCCAACGCCGTAACCAGCCCCCCTCAGATGCCAAAGACGAGCTTCATGCGCTCGTACGTGTAGAAGCTGATAGCTGCCATGGGTATCACCTTGACGTATCCAATCGTGAGTCCGACAAAGAAGCCCCGGAACCCCCGTTCCCGCATGATGACGCCCGCCGTCTCGCCCAGCCGCAGCCGGCGTCCGTCGCCCACGGCGCCGCCGACCTGCATCCGTCGCCGTATCACCTCGAGCGGGTACGACGCCGTCTGCGAGATGAGCCCGGCGACGCCTCCCGCGCACAGCTCCGCCCACGACCGCAGCGGCGCCGGCTTGCCGGCCGGCTGGTTCCGTGTCCGCGGGAGCGTCGTGTGCTGCGCGACCGACGGGTGGCGCATCAGGTCACTGACCGTGTCGTGCGTCAGGAACGACATGCCCGCGTACGGCAGCATGCCCAACAGCGTGGGGAGGAAGCCGCGGTAGAAGTTGATGAGGCCGACCCGGGGCGCGACCGATTCGATGGCCGATGCGGTGGCCCGCAAGGGAGCCGGGGCGCCGGGGAGCCGGGCGGCGGCTGATTTTTCGACCGGGTGCTCGTTGTAGATTTGCCGGCATATCGACGTCAGCGACGAGCGGCCGTCGCGCTTCGTCTCAAAGGCAAGGCGGACGCGGACCACCTCGAGCGGATACGTAAAGAAGACGGAGGTGACGCCGGCAAGACTTCCGCTCAGTAGCCGCCGGAGCGGCGTCTCGTACTCCCTGCCGGGGATCAGTAGGGCGCGGATCTGCTCGTAGGCGAGGAACTTGATGCCGGCGTAGGGGAAGATGCGAAGGAGCGTTGCCGAGTGGCCGCGGAAGAGCCCGAGGGCACCCTCGCTGTGGTAAATGTCTCTCATGGCGGTGGCGACGCCGAACGAGGAGCCCGTGTACTTTGCGAACTGCGGGTTACTGGCTTGGAAGAGAATCTTGACCCGGTCAAGAGGCGCCACAACAGTCTTAGCCTGTTGATTTGGCACGCGCGCCATCCGTCAGCATATTCAAACTCGTGGCGGCGCCGGCAGAGACAGGAGAAGAAGGAGGCGGATGCTTACGGCGCATCCGGCCAAACCACCCGCGACGCCTGATCTCCAGGCATAGCCCAGCGACCTGGTATCCTTGCGGGGCGTCAGCGCCTCGTCGTCGGTCGGGCAGACGGCAGGGTCTCTCTTGTCGCCGACGTGCTGCCGTACGTGTTGCACCTGGTCGCGCGCCATGTCGGATACGGCCGAGGTGTGTTCGGTGGCCAAGGAGGATGGCATTTTCGGGGGCTCGCAGCCCAGCGCGCGCGGCTGGCTCCGGACAGTGCTGAGGGCTGGCGTCTCACAGGACCGGCATGCCGGCGCAGAGGCAGACCATGCGGTGAATGCGAGTGTTGGCGCGGTGCGCTGGGGGGGGGATTTGCTTCAAAGGGCGGAGGGCGGCCGGATGCGCAAGGAGCGGATGAAACGGGGTATATCTATGTCAAAGCGGGACAGGAACCAGGAGAGAGAGAATGAGGGGAGGCAGAGAGGTAACGACGGGGATGTCAGACAGGCCGCTCGTGCGTGTGTGTGCCGAGGAAAGAAAGCGACGATGGTGGCAAGGCGGGATTTCCGGCTCACCACGGGCCAACGAGGGGACGTCACTCGACTCGTTTCAGTGGAGGTTTACAGGCTTACAGGGCCTGCGCGCCGCGAACCAGAGGGCCGCAGGGAGCGTCGAGCCGAAGTTTGCCGAGCGGACCAATCTGCGTACCGGGTACGTACCCTCGGCTCTCAGGGACTGACTGCTAGACTGCAGTTGGTTGAGAAGTTGAGGCCTCGCCCCGAACCGCCGGCTGTCACGGCGAGTCAAGAGATGCTTGATTGATCGAGCTACATCTCCAGCTTCTCCAGGGCGCCAGTAGCCCTCACGGCAGCGGCCGTGATGCTCCACAGATTCCGGGCAGCAACCACATCCTGCGCTCGCCGCGAAGGCGACTTTACCCTGCCAGGGCCATCTAGAAAGCGGCCTTTCCAACGCTCGCTGTTTTCCCTCACCTCGTCGGCCGCTGCGGCAAACAGAGTGGTGCGGGCTCCCTTGTCCGGCCCGGTGAAGAAGAGCGCAACCAACGGACGTGCCATGAACGGCACCGCGCCCGCCGCCCCCTCCGTCTTGACGGGGCCAGGGTTGAGCGAAAGAGAGATGATATTGCCAGGCTCGACATCCATGCGGCGCTGCAGCTCCGTTGCGAATAGAATGTTGGCCAGCTTGGTCGTGCCGTATCTCCGTGCCTGGCCTAGGCACGAATCCTCCCATCCAGGACTGGCGCAAGCGTCGTCCAGATCCCTGGCGCAGGTGAAATGGTTGCTGGGGGAGGCGCGGGCTTCTCCCGACGACGACACCTGAGGATGGCTCTCTTAGCAGCTCCTCTGCCTATAGCATTGCGTTGCGCCGCGACTGCTGCACCTACCGTGACAACGCGCACATCGGATCCCTTCTGCGCCGCCGTGGCCTTGAGCAGGGGCAACAAACAATATGTGAGTGTCCAGTGGCCAATGTGGCTTGGAAGCCGTCAGCGTCCAACGTCCTGTCAACATTCCATCAGGGAGAGCCAACTTGACTGCCATTGCCATTTCGAACCCATCAGAGGTTCGAACATAGTTGTAAGGGTCGATGCCAGCGTTGTTCACTGCGTATAATGTTAGCACGGCCCACTGATCTGCCAGGCCATTGTCAACACATGGATACCGAGTATGTCCAATCGCTGCTCTTTTGCTCGAAGCTCGCGTGCCGCTTCGACCACCTGGGCCTGGCTTGACAAGTCCAGACGAAGCCAGACCAAGTTTTCCGGGGGTATTGACGGATTGTCCCCTAGGAGACGCTTAATGGCCGCCTTCGCACGGCTCTCTGATCTGGCCGCCAAATATACCTTGGCGCCCTTTGATGCCAGCCGCCTGACGGTGTGATATCCTATTCCGGCGCTGCTCTGGACTTAGCCATGTCCACTGGTCCGAGAGTAACACGTACTTTGCTCCAGTCACGACAGCAACCTTGCCATCAAGATTCTGTATATGGGACTCGTCCCATCCACCGGTCCCAAAGCCAGCGAGGGCTCGCTTTGAGAGAATGACACCCAGCGGCAATAAGACGAGGCACCCGTAAAGGAAGTCGACCGCTCGGATACAAAGTCGACGGATCCATAATGGAGACATCTTGAGACTTGCACGGTTGATAGGCGTCATGGTTCTCCGTGATGTTTGCCAGATGGATTCCACGCCCGAAAAGAGTCGAAACTTGCAAGAGAACCTAGATCCGGTACCCTAGTCTATGAGGTGTAGATAGTGTTTAGTATTGGTTCGGACAACACTTAGTAGTTACTATAGCTATAATATATGCACGGAGTACCTTTCGGTGGAATACGAATAATAGCCGAATTACTGACTGCCGGACCACGACTTTTGTCCCGCACCCCATGCTGCTACTTCTCGTTTATTGCATCAGTCGGCTGACGGCGCCGTAGCGAGCAACTCAGTCGGCCCATTCGCCCTTATCGAGCCGACGGGTAGACAACGAGCGTTGCCCCTGTCTGCTAAGCTCGCTCCCAAGCCCTACGTAGGTATGCAGTAAAATAGTGTAATTATACATCGGCGACTTTAAATCCAACCCGGTACGTCCTCGAGTGCTCTGTTATCAGATAAGGCAGTCTCGAAGTAATGCCTGTCTCTGGTGGCGTGGACTCGTTGCTTCTCCCTCTCTCGATAGCAGCGTCAGGAGCAGTCCCGCTCAGCTCTTCGAGGACGATGTCATCTTTACGTACCTACACCGAATAAAGGTCAATCAGACACACCTACCGATAACTACCCGTTGGAAAGATTTTTGCAGCAATGTGCCTGCTGGAAACGGGCATCCCATTTTGCCATGTACTGTACACCGGGATTACATAACGATCCACCACGACGATGCCACCATCGACGACGCGTCTCCCCAGCCGGCTTCCGCCACGACGGCAAGGTCCAGCCCAAGCATGAAGCCGACGCCAGAGCCCGACGGCCGCGACCCCGACCCTTCCAGCATCCTCTTCCAAACCCCGGACAAGGCCGTCGTCCTGCTTGATGTTCCACGGTCGCTCGAGGAGAGCCAGGTCCTCTCGGGGCAGCAGCCTGTGAGCCGCATCTATTCCGACTCTTCGCCAGCCGTGCCCTTACCGACGCCGGAGCCTAAGCAGGGCTTGAATGACAGCGCAGCTTCCGCGCAGTCGCAGGGCACTGCCGTCGCCGATCTGATGACAGGTGCGGCCGTGCGGAACGCATTGCAGCAGCTGGCGGACCACTACTCTGGCCCCTACCATCTCCCTCGTTTGGTCAGCGGCCCGGGGAGCCACGTCCCCGCTGCCGGCGCCGAGTCTCCCTCCTGCCCGGTCGTCGTGCCCCCGGGAGCCAGGTATCTCCGCGGATCCATAGAAGACATGAGGCAGACCTTTCTCGACACGGCGCCCAAGTTCGACCTCATCGTCCTCGATCCTCCGTGGCCGAACCGCTCGGCCCGGCGGCGGCGGAGGAAAGGCTGCTACGCTACGGCTGACACCATGCGCGAGATGAGCGAGCTGCTCGCAGCCATCCCCGTGGCGGCTCGCATCTCCCCTGACGGCCTCGTTGCCATTTGGATCACCAACAAGCCTGGCGTCCGCCAGCTCCTCACCTCTGCCGCCGGCGTATTCGCCGCCTGGGGCCTCGAACTCGTGACCGAGTGGACCTGGTTGAAGATTGCCGCCTCGGGCGAGCCGCTCTACGACGTCGACTCGCTGTGGAGGAAGCCGTGGGAGACGCTTCTCATTGCTAAGCCACGCCGCTCTCGCCCTCCACGCGCCCTCGGGCCCAAGGTTGTAGTCGCCGTGCCCGACGTGCACTCACGCAAGCCCAATCTGCGCCCCCTGTTCTGCGAGGTGCTCGGCAACGGCTACGTCGGCCTCGAGGTTTTTGCCCGCAACCTGACGGCAGGCTGGTGGAGCTGGGGAGACGAGGTGCTCAAATTTCAAGAGGTGCAGTATTGGCAGCCCGCGACAGGTCAGCCGATGGAGTCGTAACAGCATGAAGCTCGACAAGGCTCCGTGACTCTTATTGTCATCCATTTCTCTGAGCAGCAGCCAGCCATGACCGCACCAAGACGGGTGGTGGCTGGTGCATGTAGTGTACAAAAATTGCGCCTCTTCATGGGACAGCCCCTGGCAAGGGTGCATCTTGGCTTGACAGCCGCCGAGGCGTCAGGTAGGAACAAGGGATGGTGTACGGTAAATCCCTCCCCGGTCGAATCCCTGGCCACGGCCCATTCCTCCTACAGCATCACGACGGCAGCATTCTACCTCGTTGCGACATCTCCCGAGTCGCCCTTGATCGCGCCCTTGTCGTCCTTGGGTAGCAGCGTGTCCCACTTGGGGTCGAGAACTAGATCGTTTTTCCACTTGATCTCACCGGACAGCATCTGCTTGGCCAGGCTAGCCAGTTCCTGCCTCTCCTTGGACAGGGGCTTCTGACTTATGAGGGGAATCTTGAATTTGTGTTTGTTGTAGTTATCGTCCTTGTTCTCGTCTTTTTGATCCTCGCGCATCTTCCACAGGTCGTTGCTCCACGGCTCCAGATTCTGGGGCACGTCGGGCCACTGGAAGGGCTTGGCGAGCTCGACGGTCATGACCTTGAGCGACTGCGGGCGGTAATAGGACTGCATCGTGAATGGGCGCCGCGTGATGGGCTGCTGCTTGACGTAGACGCGGACCTTCCTGACCTCGACGTTGTAAAGGTTCCAGAGATAGTCGCGGAGATCGAACTTGGTGAAGCGCAGGGGAACCTGGAAGCAGGCCTCGTTGGGCGGGAGGTGTTCTTTTCGCAAAAAGGTGACGACATGGTCGGGCCTATCCAAGTCAGACAATGGTGAGCTCTACACGTCGCTGGAGGGGGGCGAAGTGCTCACAGAAACACCTGATTCCTGCCGAGCTTAAAGGCCGGCAGGTGGCGCGCAGCCGCTTTTGCTGCTTCGGCCATGGCTGGCGTGCTGATGGGCAAGAATTCTTCTAATGGCAGAGAAATCCACGGCGAGTTTCGTCGGCGGTCGTAGACGCAATTACATAAGCGCACAGTGAGCCCTCCCCCAAGACCGCTGGCGCAAGCACTGTAAGCTCGGTGACTCGGTGAGAGAGCGGCAAACTTGTGGGCTGCTGGACTCTGCCACTTACCGGCCTCACCTCACTGAACAGGCATGGGATAAGGTAGCTCAGGTAACAGAAGAAAATTTCTCACAGAACAGTTCCCGTCTTCGCTCACCACCTGTGCTGCTGTTCGACGAACAAGCACGTTTCGAGGCGGGCAAGCGACCAAAACTCGCGACGCCCTTGGTCTCCTTTTGTCCACAAGCCCAGTGTCGATGCAGGCGCGCGTGCCATGCCTTGAAGAAAGGGACCTCGCTTCGGGCCGAGGCAGCGCGGCGGGTAAAAGGTGAACAGCTCTCGCATGCTCCACGACACGTCTCTCCAGTCTTGACCGGGAGTTCAAGGCGCCTCCAGAAACCATTCAAAGGATAGTAGCAACGACAAGCCCAGAAGCATCATACACCGTCGTCTTCATCATCATCGTCATTAACCCGCAGGAGAATCCACGTAACCGACTCCAAACTCTTCCCCAAATTCTTTCCAACTTCTCATCGCAACGACGGCCTCGACATGGAGTCCGACGGCAGCCCAGCCGCCGAAGAGCGTCGCCAGCATCAGCATCAGCAGCAGCAACAGCACGAGCTTCACGAGCAGCAGCAGGAAGGGGAGTCCTCGATCCCCGTGGCGAGCCTGCGCGACCTGATCGACGCCGAGAAGGCGCTCTATCCTGGCGCCAGCACCTGGGCCCCGGATGAAGACCGTCTCTTTGAGATCCTCTTCCTCAGGCAGGAACTGCCGCTGCTGCCCTCGAACTGGACCATGGACTTTCGCGGCGTGCCCATGACGGACACCATCTTCCAAACCTCGGACGAGTACCCGCGCATCGTCTACGCCCGCGACAACAACTTTCATGGTGAGTCGCTCAACCAGCGAGCCGAACCTCAGCTCCTCGTCCCCTTCGTCCCCCCCTCTGCAGATAACGCTGACAACGTGTAGCGACAACGGCTCTCACGCACCTCATCGAGGTGACTATGCAAGTTAGGACCTCCTGCCAATCGGGCTTGCGCCACAAGGCACCTTCGATCATCAAAAAGGCCATCGAGCGCTACATCTACTGGGCTGCCGAGGACGGTGACTACCAGAACCTCCGCTACATCCCCAACATCACCGTCGCCACCGTCGACGAGGGCCTGGAGGAGGATGATATAACCAGGTTCATGAAGCGGCACATGCGCGCCCTCGCCCGTCTCCAGCGCGAGTTTCTCAAGGAATCCCGAGATGCCGACTTCTGGTATGTCGGCGGCAAGCGGGCGCGACATGTGCGCTCCCCCAGACGACTGCGCTCCTCCAGAGATGAACGCTTCTACGAACACGCGCGCCTCATCAGGAAATACATGCTCGACGATGACGACGACGACGCCGAACTTGGGAGTCGGTCGACTGGCGAGGACCGGTCGGCTGCTGATGAGTCGATGACGGGCGCGACGGGGGAAGAGATGGAACTGGACATTGTGGCAAATGCCGGGACTCAGAGCCGGCCAGTCTCTACAAGCCCCTGCACCCGCATTGGCGAAGGGCTGGCCGCCATGGACTTGGATGACCAAGAGGCGCTGGCCCAGGACTACGCAACAGGCAGGCTCCAACACCACGAGACTAGCGGTGCCCTCTTCCGCGACCGCGACCTCACACCGGACAGCGCGAGCAGGGCCTCTGAATCGCTCCGTCTCGACGACACCGCCGTCCACGCTGACCCCGAGCAGGCCACAACATACCGCCGTCACCCCCCCGTCGTCTACGGCCTCTTTATCCTGCACACCACCGTCTTCCTCGTCACCCTCGACTCGGCCAAGGGCGAGGCCGCCGACGTCAGCTACCACGTCGACATGGTCCTGACTGACGTGGGCCAGAGCGTCTGGAACGCCCTGACCATTGCCATCGCCGTGTGCCGCGCGCGCGACGAGCTCATGGCGCGCGTCGACGACTTTGAGCCTCTCGACTTGGTGGAGGAGAGCGACCCCGATGCGTGAGTGAGAGACAGGAAGAAAAGACCTACCTTTTGATATTGTTTTCTACCTTATCCCTTTGAGGTTAACTTACCAGTGTGGCTAAGCCATTGTTGTCCTCGAGGCGACGCCGAGTACATGGCTGTTTTTGTCTGCCATATTGGATCCTTCGTTCGTGTACATACACCCCCCTTTTCTTCTTTGAAACTGAGAACGTCACTTTTGTAGAGAACAGAACAAAGACGCGTGCTCCAGTGGCTGCCGTCGTCGCCCTGCACCAAACCCCCGGACAGTGCCATCCCTCAGTGCGGAAATGTGATGCAAGGCCCTGATATACCAAACTAGTATTGCCAACTTGAGCTGACATCTAGACAAGCCATCTCCTATGCCCTTCTATGACCTCGAAACCCGCCGGGCATCTGTATCGTCTATAACCACCCAACGCCAGCAACGAAGCCCCATGTCGCCAACAGCGGATGTCTCCTCATGCCTCGTACAAGCCGTTGATTTCTTTCTCTTTTTTGTTACATGTGCATGCCACGAATCCTCGGCTAGATGCGCTACATGAGAAGGCCTTGCTTCTCGTAGCACCAGGTCACACACCTGGAAGGAATATAGTCGGAGAGGAGGGAAGGGGTGTTGAAGAAAAGCACGCACGAAAAGATGAAAAGGGGAGAAAGCAGGGAAAAGTGAGAACTGCAGATGTGAATATCCCTACAAGCCCTTCCTTTCGACTGGCATCCACACCTCGAGCTGGCGAAGCAGCCGTTGGTACAGGAACAGCATGCAGCCGCTTTGGATAAAGGTCCAGACGCCGCGAGGCCCGACGCCGCGGAACCAGCCGGCAATGCCCTCGGTGCGGTAGATGACCCTCAGGCCCGTAATGACAGACGAGGTCTCGAGGGCGACGGCGCCGGGCCTGGGGCGGTGCGTGCTCGGCGACGAGGTGGAAATGTGGCGCTTCTGCGGGCCCAAGTCCTTGGGGGGTCCGGTCTGCTCCGAGGGAGGGTTGACCTGCGTCTGGAGGCGCGTCTTGACGACGTCGAGCGGGCAGGTGATGACGCCGGCGAGACAGCCGGCGGCGGCGCCGGTGAGGAGCTCAAGGGGCACGCCGATGTCGCGGCTCCGCTGATATCTGCGAGCCCAGGTGTGGAACTGCTCCCAGAACATGAGCTGCAGGGCCGAAAAGGGCAGGTCGCGGTACAGGGTGGCCTTGTAGCCGTAGAAGAGGGCCGAGGCGCCCTCGGTGCGGACAATGGTGCGGGCGGCGTCGAGGGTGCCGCGGTAGTTGTAGCCGGACTGGAAGTGCGGGTTGTTGTAGCGGCCCTGGAGCTGTAGGCGGGTCTTGAGGACTTCGGAGGGGACGTAGACGATGGAGGCGGCTAAGTCGCCGGCGAGGCCTGCGGGGGGTGTTAGCTGGGGCCTAATCCAGGGTGGCCGCGGCCTGAGGGTTGAAGGGGAAAGGCCACAGACCGGCAGAGAGATAGGCTAGGTGGTGCTGCAGGCCGCGATCGAGGAGGAAGCGCTTGCTCCACTCGTAGGTGCCGAAGAAGAGGACGGTGCCGGGAAAGGAGCCGCCAAGGGCCGGGAGCCAGCCTCCGTACAGGCCTCTCCGGATGCCCTCTTGCCGCCAGATGGTGTAGTAGGACTGGCCGAGCGACGAGTACTTTGAGGGGACGTTGGGGTCGCCCTGCTGGCGCGTCTTGACGGTGTCGAGCGAGTGCATGAGCAAGTCACCGGTGGAGCCGCCGATGCCGCCAGCAATCATGGCCTAGGAGCAAGGGGAGTCAGCGCATCGTCGTCCCCCCAAGGGCTCTGCAAGGCAATGCGGCACGCGGCCAAGACGGACGCACATGGAGAAAGGGCGGGCGGCCTTCGGCCTCGACATCGTCGGACCTCATGATGCGGTCCGGCGCGGACCTTCTGGCGCTGACTCCCGGCAGGTCGAGCGAGTAGCGGGGCGCATGGCGAGGAGACGAGGACGGGAGCGGAGCGAGGGCAGCGTCGTCGGCGAGGGCGGCGCTGTTGCTGCTGCTGCCGGGGCAGCTGCCCGTCGCGATCGAAGAAGAAGAGGAGGAGGAGGAGGAGGAGTTGGCCGGGGGGGGGTAGTAGATGGAAGAAGTGGTCGGCCAGGGGCATGGCCCGGCGTCGGGCGTGTGTTTTCTTTCGCTCCCGTGACCGGGGAGTGAGGAGCGTCGTTCGGTTCGGCCGAGAGCGGCGAGGGATGGGCGGACGAGCGGCGAAAGAGGGAATTGGAAAAGAAAGGACTGCTCTCTCGCCTGTTCTTGTCGTCGTCTTCGTCGTCTTTGTCGTCTCTTGGCTGGCCGGAGGAATGGCGGCCGTCCAAGACGAGGATGGTTGAGACGAGGAAGCTGGTGCGACGCGGAAACTTATTTTTTTTTTGCGCGTGTTACAGCACCAAGGCCGCCCCGGTGCGGTATCGCCGAGAGCCCGGCGGCGGACTGGTCCGTGCGTGGCAGAGCCGCAGGTGGATGTATCTGTACCTGCAAAGTACAGCTGCCTGACCTTGATCGAGGACAACCTGGGTCCATTTCACAGGCCAATTGGAAACCATCAAGGTAGGAATGCCCCCGGCGAACAGAAGTTAAGATGCCTCGGGTGGCGTCACGCACCCTCGAGCAGTCAATTCGCCGGCTCTGAAGCTTAGAGAGGAATAAACTGGCTTACTAATCGAAGACATTCAGGCTGCCCGAGACTTACTAAGCGATGATACAGTGCCCCGATACAGTGCGTTGATTCCGACTTCCACCTCGAGAGGCCAACAGATCCCCGTAGCTGATGGGAACGTGACATCAAAAGCCTTCACAAATGTGTCAGAAACATCCAGAACCGAGTCGAAATCCACGCACCTGTGATTTTCACCAAAGCCTTCTAAATGTCCCAAGCCAGCACTTGTCCCCAAACTCATCCAACACGCCCGCGGGACAAAGACGGTGACATTGACATGGGTGCATATATCATTCCGAGGCCGATTCCGCTTTGCCCCCCGGCATCTTGCCCGTGCCAGCACCCAGCCGTCGTCGCAATCGCCGTGCTTATGCCTCGTCGTGCCGCTGGTGGTACCCAATCCGGGCGTCTTCCACCATCTGCACTCCTCCTTCGTGCTGTTTGCCTCGGCTGCCTCATTGGGAATCCGTTTCTTATCTCGGGTGTAGCGGCCTGTCCGGAATCAGGATGCCAGCGTGCCCGTAGAGCGGCCATGACGACGGCTGAAGCATCCTGTGTCGGGTCAAGATGGAGGTGAGATTCCAGACGGGTGAGAAAAGTCACGATTGAGCCCAGGCTCGAGAGGGTCCTGTTATATACCGTACAGTTGGCCCATCTTGCCGACTCACCTGCCTGATTCTCCAACCACGTACACATGCGAATCGCTGGAACACAGGCTGGGGGCAAAGGGATCCGGCCCTTGACCATCACTCCCTGATCCGCATAGCATCACCAATGCTATCGAGGGCTCTTTTCTTCTGGCCGCAACTGGTATAAAGAGCCAAGAGGATCCTCACGTGGATAGTTATCAGCAGAGCTATATCCGCCTCTCAGCCTGGCAGTTCATTTACCTAATGCATTCAAAACGGTCTCTTCAGCGTTTCTGTTCGACTTGGGAAAAGGAGACAGGCAGCAAGAAAGTCTTGGGAACAGAGGTAATCAATGGTTTGATACCCCCCCACACGGCAAGCCCAGGCCTCTCACCCCTGCTGGATGGGCATGTAAAAGCCAAAGCGGTTGCGCGGATCATACACCTCCTTCAGGAGCCTAAGCTTCGCCAGCCTGACCTCGCCCCGCCCGTACACCTCCTCCAGGCCCTCGGCCCCCATGGCATAGTTGAGGTAGGAATGGGGCGGCGAGAACGGGCTCCTCGTGGCCTCCCGGATCCTCTGCCCGTACCGGGCGGCCTTGTCGACATTGGCGGCGTCGTCGCCCGCCCATAGCATCTCGGCAGACATGAGGATGTCGTAGCGCCGCTCCTCGGGCGCCACGGCGTTGTCCCGCTCGGGCACGGCGCGCACGCCCTTGTTGCCGTACGTTTCGAGCAGGACGAGCGACGCGGCAAAGACCGGGTCGGCCGTCAGCTCCGAGAACAGCTCGAACCCCTCTCGCATCGCCGCCACGTCCCACCGCGCAAAAGAGTTCGGAAACCCAATCAAGTTCCGGTTATTCTTGCACGGGGGCCCGTCCACGCCGAAGCCGCCCATCTTGTGGAGGTCTCCCCACGGAATGTTGTTGACGGTCGAGGCCGCGGCTGGCTTGAGCTTGCGAAAGGCCGCCGTGTAGTCACCTAATGCGGAATCGTTCCCCTCGCTGAACATTTGCAGAGTGATGACGGGCTACGCACGTCACATCACACAAGTCTAAGTCCTCGCTGCTCACGAGGGACAAGAGTGTGGAGTACTCACATGTCTAGAGTCGAGGTTCGCGTCTCGAAGAATGTAGCCGAACAAGGCAAGCATCCCAGGATCCTCGTACGCGTCCAGCAGCTCGTTCCACGTGTCGAAAAAGGCCTCAAGCTTGTCCTGCGTGAAGCTGAGCGTCGTTATCGTCCAGGGTGCGCGGACATCGTACGTCTTGATTTCCAAACTCGTGACGATGCCAAAGTTGTGTCCCGCACCGCGCAGGGCCCAGAAAAGGTCGGGGTGCTCTGTCGCCGACACGTCGACGGCGCTCCCATCGGCCAGCACGACGCGCGCAGAGACGAGATTATCAGCGGCCAAGCCGTGGCGCGCCTGGAGCATGCCGTGCCCGCCGCCGAGCAGCGGCCCGGCCACCGAGATGCACTCGCACGAGCCCGTGACTGTCGCTGAGTTGGCAAGCAAGCCCCCTTTGCGGGCCGACAGGATGGCTTCATAGTCACCGACTCACCTGTCTGCTTGCCGTGGCTGAAGAGTGCCGCCGTAAGCTCGTGCTGCAGCGTGCCCCCGCCCACCTTTGCCGTCTGTCCGTCGGAATGTAACCTGGTGTTGTTCATCTTGCGCATGTTGATTTGGATGCCGTTCTTGAGCCTATTCAACGTCGACGGAGCCCCGTGGCCGCCACAGACGGCAAGAAAGGGCATCCCATGCCGATTTGCATACTTGATCTATTGGAGTAAGCGCTTGCCCCTCGGCCACGGCCAAGAAGCGGCAGCCCTACTGTCTGTTGCACGTCGCTTTCCGTCGCAACCTCGACAATGACCGCATAACCAGGAGAGATGCGCGGGGAAGTCGCCCGCTCCAGCAAGGGTCCGGCAATGGGTGACGAGGGCAGTACTATGGTCGCGTCCTTGGACAGGCGGGGAGCGAGATGCTTGACAAGCGTCTTTTCAACATCAAGTCGCGGCTGGGACGTAAGATGCTGCGTTGCGGTCAACGCGACGGCGCTGTTGGCCAACAACAGGGCAACGAGACGGGAGATGCTCATGATGCAGCAACGGACGCTTCAATGCGCATGTTGTCGTCTCAAATAGAGAGGGCGAGCCTGGAAATGATTGCCTTTTTGATGGACCTGACCGCCAGATCGACTCCGCGAATCTCCTCCACATAGCTAGCGGCAGCAATAGATTGAGACGGGCCACTGGTGTCCCAATGTTGCATGATGCTGCATGAACGAGACAGGGCGAGGCTCGGCTCGAACATCGGTATCATTGGCACCATGTTGCATCAGCACAAGGGTATGAAGGAAGCGCGTTTGCTGCGATCCGAGACGCTGTCCGTCGCGCTGAGGCCCACGTCAGCTTTACCGTGAGGATAGGGAGCCCGACGATGTCCACTCGCGAGCAAAACGTAGTGCTTTTGAGTTTTGGCCGGTTAACATGCTCGAGTGTTGCAGCAGTTCCGCCGATGCCCTCGAGAGGAAGAATGTAACCTCTACGTGGCCTCCTGCAAGGGCCTTTCGCTGGCGGAGGACGGGAACACGCAGTGAGCGCGAACAGAGACTCCACCCACCCTCCCAAGTGACTCGGCCGATCATGAGCCGTCTGATATACAGGATACAGCATCACCGCCGGTCAAGTCGCCAGCGGCGGCCGTCGCTCGTGCTCCCACCATCTCACAGGCCCGAACTTTCTCCAGGGGTAGACAATGTGCGTTACCCTGCCCGTGAGAAGCCTCTTGGACACGGGCCCGTACGTGTTGCTGTCGAGGCTCGATGCTCGGGGGCCGTCCCCTTCCACCCACACGTGGCCCGGAGGGATCTTGACCGTCGGGATGGGATACGGCGCCTTGGTCACGACCACGTCCCCCTCCAGCGCCACGACCCGCTTCACCGCCACCACCTCTGGGTGAGCCGGGCTCCTGCGAGTCCATCCATCAGCTTGTTGTCCTTTTGCTACGGCGGTCTCTCACGAGGAGGAGGCGCCTGTCCAGATCTCACCTCAAGGTGACAATCATCCCCCGCTCGAGCCCATCCTGCGGCGCCCACTTGTAGTTCAAAAATAAGTCCCTCCTCAGCGTCGAGTCTCGGTCCGCGTTCATGAAGGGATACATAGAGGCCCCGTCCACGAGGGTCAGCTCCGCCACGTGCAGGTTGAACCACGCAACCACGGGGATCCACGTTGCGAGTCCGACGAGCTGCAGCGCCGCTGTCTTCGAAGTGCTCTGCAGCCGAGACTTGCCGAGCCGCGCCCACAGAGAGCCGAGTGCCATGAGCGCGCTAGTCCGGCCCGAGGCCGGGGCAGTGAGCGAGCTGGTGAGGCCGAGGAGTTGGAAATCAATTGACCTTGGCCAGACGCGACGGGCTGTGAAGTCTGACGAAGTTGAAATTTGAATTGGGTGTACAGTATACAGTAGGTACTAGCTTAGCTGAGCTCTCCACCCAAATGGCCTTTCAACAGTGGGTTAGGCAGGCCCGTAGCGGCCAATGGGTGCCCACGGCAGTGGTGGAGCTCGGCACCTACAACGAAGCTACAGTGTCCCCGCAGAACCCGCAACAAGTTGCCCCCCAGAAAGCAGAGCAGCAGAGTCAGTTAGGTCATGGATTCTTTTGAGAACCATGGTCAATACACTTGAATTGCAGTTTTTCTCTTCACACCCCATCTGCTGACGCCATCTGGGGCGTTACATGCTGTACAGCAGTAGTCATGTTGGCAGGTAACAATCCTGGGTACGCCCCGATGCCTTTCTGCCTCTTCAGCACAACGCTCTGTTGCTCTGAAGTACCATCTCACTGGACAGGGCCGGATCCCACGTTTCCCAGGCCAGGGAATTCTCATCCTAGTTCCCGAAGCGCTCTGCTCCGGCGGTCGTCCATATTTTGAAGCGTACACCAGCGGGCAGAGAGCGTATCCCGGCTGGCGCGGTTAGATCGTCTCTGGTATGTTGTCGTCGCTGTCGCTGACGCTCTCGTCGCCACTGACCTCGGCGTTCTCGCGCTCCCTCTTCTCCATCAATGCCTGCAGCTCAGCATCGTCGCTCTCCGTCACCGCCTTGGGCTCCATCTTGACCGTCAGGTTGCCCCCCGCGCCCTGGATGCTCTTTCGGATGTCGGCAATGGCCTCATGAAGTCGGGCGATACCGAGGCCCTTCTCGAGACAGGTGCTCGTAAGAACGTACAGAGGAGGAGACACGAGCTTCACCTTGACTTCGGTGCCCGTCTTTTCGCCTTCGGTCGCGTTGCCTGCCTCGGCAGTTCGCAGCGCCGTCTTGACAGCGTCGATGCCTTCGTAGCCAAAGCACGTCACTTCAATGTCGGCTCGGACCTTGATCTTCTGGGGGGTGAGGCGCTTGCTGATGTACAGCTTGAGCTCGTCGGCCACGGGCTGGCTGGGAAAGGTGATGTCATTCCACACCTCGGGGTTGCTGTCTCAATTTAGCGTCGTACGCCAGGCCAGACATGTGCAACCAACTTACGTGATGGAAAGCTTGAAAGCGTCGATGGCATGGCCATATCTCCGGTTCAGCGGCCAGGCGAGGGTCTCGTACAGCGTCTCGATCGGGGTTTGTGTCTTTTCGGCAACGTGTCGCATAATCAGGTGGACCGTCTTGCTCTTGTTGTATCGCTCCTCGCACTTGACCATGTCCTCGGGCGAGACTCGTCGCTTGGATAAATCAATGTATCCTGCCACACCTCCGCGTTAGCTTTGACAAGAGCTCGTCGCCTCAGTCTGCGCGGCAAAAACGCACCCTTTTCCTTGTCCACTCGAAGCACGACGACAACCTCGTTGCGCCCGACTCTGATGAGTTTCTGAATAGATCGAATACGTCGTCGCGAAAGCTCAGAGAGGAGAATCATGCCGTCGATGTTGTCATACTCGAGAAGCTTCACGTAGGCGCCCATCTCGGCAATCTGTACGCTGATGTCAGACGAGCGGGTCGTGGCTGGAGGAGAGCCCCGACGTACCTGCTTCACGTTGACCATGACGAAGCTATCAATCTCCGGGAACTTCTCCTCGTAGAAGCGGCAGTTTGTTAACGACATCTTGGCGGTTGTGTCGCGGGATCAGAGCTTCGGTCGGTAAGGAGAGGATTCGAGGTTTGAGGGTGGGGTTCGGTTCCCGGGTCGACTCTCCGCTCGCGGGCTCGGGTCGTTTCTCAATCTGCACGGCTGCCTTGGAACTCTCTTTGTGGCCAGTTGGTGTGGTTCTCGTAGAAGCGCCGAACGTGGGATCGCAAAGAAGGCTCGCGTGCGGTTGGAGAGAGGGGAGCAAGAGTCATAATTTTGATTTATTTTGCACGGGCCGAACGACGATGGTGGGGTGTGGCGGAGGTGGTGTGGCTGAGCGGCGGAGCAATTGGTGGCGGCTGAAAAAAGTCCCGAGGAGCTATCGACACGTGATCTGGCACGACAAACCATTGCGAGGCATCCAAGAGTAAACAACTGCCAGAGCTCCGTCAAACACGACCTTTGCGTTAGGTTATCCGGTCATGGCTCCAGGTGAGGAATTCTTGAGCGATACCCTTGACGTCCGCGACAGCTTGCTAAACGTCCTCGACAATGGCAGCCACGCAGTACGAGCTCTCGCCGCCGCCGGGCGATGCAATATCTGCCCTCGCCTTTGCGCCAAGCTCCGGCACCAAGCTCCTCGTCTCGTCGTGGGACAGGAACCTGTATAGCTACGACATTGCCAGCGGCCCGGATGCTACGCACCTGATGAATACGTACCAACACCGAGCACCCGTGCTGGATGTCTGTTTCGGCGCCGGCGATGACGAGGCGTTTACCGCTGGTATGGATTGGGGGGTCAACAGGTGCGAGCCCCTTGCCTGGACTTTGGTGTCCCGAGTCATTGCTAAGCTGACTGTGGGAACAGGATAAACCTCCAAACCGGCGACATGACGCTTCTCAGTAAACACGACGCGCCGGTACGCTGCGTTGTCTACAGCCGCGATCATGGTGAGATTCCCCCAACACTTCGTTGAGCTCGCATGCGGCGGCGTTACTAAAAATGGCATATCCAGGCATCCTTGTGTCTGCCTCGTGGGACTGCAGCCTGCACATCCACAACCTCAAAGACCCCTCGAGCGAACCCATCAAGATGACTCTGTCCGAGAAGCCCCACGCTCTTGCCGCCAGCCCGTCCAAGGTCGTCGTCGCAATGACCGGTCGTGCCATCAGCATCTACGATCTCAACGCCATGGCGGATATGTTTGTATCTGGCAGCAAAGAGCTCGAACCGTGGCAACGGCGAGAATCCTCGCTCCGATTCCTGACGCGCGCAGTTGCCTGCATGCCCAACGACGCGGGCTACGCCACCAGCAGTATCGAGGGTCGGGTTGCCGTGGAGTGGTTCGAAGACACCGTCGAGTCGCAAGCGCGGAAATTTGCCTTCAAGTGTCACAGGCAGCCCGCTCCCGACGGCGACGGCGACATAGTATATCCGGTCAACGCGCTGGCGTTTCATGCTGTTCACGGGACGTTTGCCTCGGGAGGGGGAGATGGCACCGTCGCTCTGTGGGACGCCGTGGCCAAGAGAAGATTGAAACAGTACCAGAAGTATCCCAACAGCGTGGCGGCGCTTTGCTTCTCGAATGACGGAAAGTACCTTGCTATCGGCGTCTGCCCCGGTTTCGAAAATGGACAAGACGACTACAATGGAGCGGGCCAGACCTCGGTGCTGGTGCGGGAGCTGGGTGACAACGAGGCAAAGGGAAAGGGCGCCAAGTGAAGGGGCCGGCCGAGGCATGGGAATTTATCGATCCCTATGGGCGTTTTGGTATCAGGGGGGGTCATTGTGCTTGTGAAAGGTTATGTGGAAACTCGAGGGTTGAAGTTGGTTTTGCAGATACCCCGACTATGAAACTGGATCCTGACCATCGCGCCGAGAATACTCATTGGCGATCTGCTTAGGTATATCATGGCCCACCTGTTTAGTGGTACTCTGACCTTGGCCCTATTCTTCCCGAGAAGTATGCTTCCTACCATGCCGTTATGTCATTTGGTCGGCAGTCGAGGCCACTCGGGCGATGTGTCGCTGCCCTCGAAGCCATCGCGGCACTGGTACGACCGGCTGTCAGGCCACGGCGGGTCTGCGCTCGGCCGGGGTATTCTATAGTCGCCGATGCGGACGCCCTGTCGAAACCTATATCGGCCAACTTTCTCGATGTTCCGGGGGGCATTTCGAGGCACCGTCTTCAGCTTCTTTGCGGGTGCTACGAGGGATTCTTGTGAGCTGCGGCCAGGCCATGGACGGTCGTCCATCCCGGCATGGTCAAAGTCTGTTTGATTCTGTGAGTCTTTTGGACCGGTCACATGTTTGAGCGATGATCACCACCTCGATCATCCAGCTCCACCTGCTCAGGTCGGATATCAAAAGACTGGCCTGCGTCGCCGCGTTGCCGTTTAAACCTGCCATGCGAAGCATCATTCTCCAATGTTGCACCGCCCTGGCTTTCCACAACGCCGCTATCGCGAGAGTGTTCGGAACTGTGACGATGTCGGAGTTTATCCGAATCCTCGCTTGCCGGCGTGGGCAGTTGGGTCGCGTGTACCCTGAGCGATCATTTCAGCTTTGCCGGGGACACGAATAACCAGTGTCGCAACCCTACACATCAAGATTTCCGAACTCATCCAGCGTCCGAGGCACAAAGCTCGTATCGAGACCGTCCAGCTCATCTTTGCCGCAGGAGGCGCTCGTGTGCGAGCTCTTGTCCTGGAGTTCGTCGGGTGATTTGGTACGGCATGGCAGGCTTCTCGTGCGGGCGGCAGATCGAATGATGCGCGGCGGCCTTCCCATATCGGAGGAGGAGATAAAATATCGATGGAAAGTCATTTCGAACAACCTGAGAGTGAGCAAAGGAGTCACGGGGAGCGTCGCGCGCCAGTCGAGAGTGGACAGCAGTGACATCGTCGACCGGGGACAAAGCGGTGAGAATTCGAAGTTTTATATTATTACACGAGGAATCTGGCCGCTCCTTTCTTGCACTGTCGTGGGTTGAGGTGCGCCTGCCTTCGTGAGAAAGGCAGGCCAGCGCCCAAAAACACTCGACGGTATCACTTCTCAGATACTGATTCCATTTCGCATTGAGGTCCCACAGCTGTCTCTCCTTTTTCTCTTCACATACTTGCATATGTCTCTTGGTCTGATTCCTTCGCAAGTCCAGGGTGCAATAGCCGTGCGGAAGGCGTTTTCCGGACAGGCAAATGATTCATTTCATCGTCGTCAGTCGCTACCGCATATCCTTTGCAGCAACACCACCTATCGCCGAGGTAGCATACCGTTCTTGAAAGAAAAAACATGGGAGGGTTAAGAAGTGCAAGTTGAGAAGGCCACCATGGATGTAACGCAACAGTCTGCAATTACCGCCGGGAGGAGGGTAGGCATGTATTCACCGGCTTTTACACAGAACGAAACACTACACTACCATCTGCCAGGCAACGCGACAATACAAACGCCTTACCATCCGCGTCCCCTGGAGGTTTCCCAGTCCCTCTGCTCCCAAAACCGGGGAAGTAATTGCTCCGGAAGCCAGCGCCATTGACACGTCTTGAAGTGGGCTCCCTACTTCCCTCCTTTCTGGGGCGTGATAGGCTAAACGTGCAAATGATTTAGCATTTCGCAACCCGTTTGCGGTCCAGCAGGAGAATTTATTACCTGGGTATCTTTGACGTAGTCGTAGGTGGCGGCCGTGTTGAGCAGCCAGATGTCTCCGGACGACTCGGGAACGCCTTTAGGCCACAGGAAGGAGTGGGGAAACCCGAGTTCAAAGGGCACTGCATTGTCAATGTCCTTGATTTCCTCCTGGCTCAACTGAATCGTGAGGGCCTCGATGTTGCCTTTGAGGTGGTCGATCTTGCGGCCGCCGACAATGGGGAAGACGTGTGGCGCCTTGTGCATCACATAGGCCAGGGCAATGCTAGTAATGGCCGTGTTCTTGCGCTTGGCCACGGCCTCGAGCGCCTGACTGGCCTTGATGTCGACCTCTGCGTAATCCGTCTGTCGGCCTTCCGAGGACTTGCGCTGCTCCTCACTCTTAAACTTGCCGCCACCGAGAGCACCCCAAGGTGCGAGACCCATGCCCTCTGCCCTGCACATGGGGATGATTTCGCGTTCAAAATCTCGGGAGGCCGCGGACCAGCAGCCTTGGTAGACGCAGAACTGACGGAGGCCGTGATTGCGCGCATATTCATTGGCTTTGCTGCATAGCGGTCAGCTCCTCCGCCTTCCCTGCCAAAGGGGACTCGGGCGTAGTTACCTGACGACCCACGCCGGAGTGTCGCTGATGCCCAGGTACAAGACTTTACCGCTGACGACGAGATGGTTCAACGACTGCATGAGCTCGGGAATCGAGGTGCTGTAGTCCCACCAGTGGACATAGAGCAGATCAATGTAGTCGGTCTGCAGCTTCTTCAGGCTGGCATTGACTGAAGTGTGCAAGCTCTTGGCCCCATTGCCGGTGAAGTTGGCCATGACGTTGGGATGGTTCGGGCCTGCCTTGAAATTGGTGGTGTACTTGGTGGCGAGCACTGGCAATGGCGTCAGTCTTGTGGCACGCACGCCCATTGTGCGAGGCCCACGCACCCATCTGGTCACGGTTGCCGCGCTTCTTCATCCACTCGCCGATCCATTTCTCTGACTCTTCGCATTGGTAGTTGTTGGCAGTGTCGATGAAGTTTCCTGTTGCGATACGTCAGCGGCATTGCATTGTCCGTGACCGTGGGCATGGAGACGAACCTCCTTGCTCGAAGAAAAAGTCGAGGATGCCTTCGGTGGTGGCCTGATCACATGCGCCCATCCAGTTCTTCCTATCCCGATGTAAGCCTCGCTCGCTCTCGCGGGCCCTCGGGCCAAGACGGCTTACCAGGCGTCGCCAAAGTTCATTGCGCCGAGGCATAATGGGCTAACTCGAACAGAGGCAGACGGCGACAGCATGCGATATCGGGCCAAGGGCGACTTGGCGGGAGGCGCCATGGGTAGTGCGCTGTCCATGACGGGTAATGGTTCGGGCGAAGATGCTCTGTGATGGTCTGAGAGGGACGAGGAGTGCGAGGCAGCCAGAGGAGAGCAAGAGACGTAAGATAGAAAGGTGAAAGGACGCAAGCGACGGGGGAGGGCGGAACGGCGGCGAGGGGTTTGATGTATTTACACGGATGCAGCTAACTAGTCGCTCTTGCTCTGCTCGGGCGACCTTGTTCCACTGCGAAGTTGGCACGGGCTCTTCTTCCTTCTTCGGTGGAAGCTTCCCCTCCACTCCACTACGAACAGCACGGTAATTCGAGTCCAAGCTCACGGGCCACGAAAGCTTTCCGAGAGGGAATGGAGCAGTCGCTGATACAGTAGAATGCGGACCAGCAGGCGAGCCAGGATTGCCTCGAGTACCGGCTTGACCTACCCAGCTCGGCCAGGCACAGTACATGTCATGGTCCAGCTCGAGAGGGGAGCCATCTACTGTAATGTTGGTAGTTCAATGTGTTGCCTCAATCCGGTAGATGAGCTCATCGATCGACGGAATCTCCACGGCCGCGGGCCCTCTAGCGCCCCTCAAAGCTGCCATGCCGCCGAGTCTTCCGGATAGTGGCTCCTCCGGCCGCGAATTCTCGTCCGCCGGCAGGGAGCGGGATGCACGGGGGCGCGGGGAGAGCATGGCGGATGACGTCGGCGAGACGAGCTGGAGTGGCGCATCTGTGCCTTGTTGGTCGGCAATCCAATTAGTCGTCTTGTTGTCCACGCGTCACCAAAATCTGCGACACAAAGGTCAGGGACAGAGGAAGCAAGCCCGGATATATCGGGCCATCTGCTCAGACACGAGCTTGACCTTCTTTCGCAAGTCCAGAGTTACAGCCGGCTGGTGGGTGGGCTTCGGTACGCCACCGTGCCACTGCTCAGGCCCGCGCTGCTTCTTGATAGGGGTCGCTAATAGACGTTTCCGATGCCCGTTTATGAAGTCGGACTAGCGAGGGCCTTTTCGCCGCGCAAGAGGACTCGGGTAGCATCTCCATTTGGCGGTGTGTGGAGCAGAGGCTGCGAGTGGCTTTCGTGCCGACGCATAATACAAGCCGTGGAGACAAGTATCGTGTTATCGTAGGTGTGAGCTTCTTGTATTGGCGAGCTCTCATCGGCGAGGCGCCAACTCCGCAAAGAATCGATTCTCCGTGTTCTCGAGATGCTGCTGTACTGGGGGATCAGCGAGCGAGCGTTCATATCGAGCATCATGAAAAATCAGTGCGAAATTACACTCTATACTGTATAGCTTACTCATCCTTGGCCGGACAGCTGAGTAATTAGTTACCTTTGCACTCTGGGCCAAGCTCTTCCAACTCTTACCGGCCAAACTTCGGACTCGGTGAAGAAGCAGATGATCACCAGAAATTGTTGCCCCCGTCAACCCGAGTCCCGAACAGCCTTCGCGGACCCCGATCCAGTCCCTCAATCGAAACGGGACAGCCGCCATGGCCTCTCAGCATGGCGTCGCCAAACCCGGTTCCCTCTAGGGCGGCTCTACACGCTCTCAGAGGCGTCATCCTCACCACCTCTTGCTCCGTCGTCCTCCTCGCCGAAGAACGCCGACGCCGTCTGAAAATCGCGCGAGCAGCCATTGAAAATGCTCGAATGCTGCACTTGGCCAGCTGCGGTCGCGCCCCGATTGCGCCGGTCGATGTACGACAAGAGGTCCTGCCCCCATCTTCATTCCCGCGGCCGAGAACGTCGACTCGCCGCCGCCGCCGCCATCTACAGCCGAGCCGGTCTCCGTCAGATTCTCCAGCCGGCGATGATGGGTCTATTCCTGCGCGGTCAGCATTCACGGCCGAGGCGAGCGTCTTGGCCACTCCTTTAGCCAATATCCTAATAGACATGCAATCGCGGGTATCCAAGCTGCTCAATTCGGACTCTCTCTGGCGTACACGTCCAAAGGCACTGCAATCATATCGAGCAAGCGATCTGAAGCCTTCGGTGCTACATCCAACGCCTGGTGTCACGAGCACTTGCGACCCTACAAGATTGAGCTGCCCTTCATACAACGCAAAGGCTGCCCGGACGAACCTGTGGCATTCGGTTGTGCATCTTCCCGACGAAACGGACTCGGCTTTCGTCGATGAGCGCACAGGCAGTAAAGCCTTACACGCGACTGGATCGGCCAAAGAGTTTCTTACCTCGTCAAAAACCAGCGAAATCCCTCAAGCTTTCTACGACGAAGGGCTGGTGTTGCTGCAACGGCTGCTACAAGACTTGGCATTACACCGCTCTGAAGCTGAAGCTCTGGATAGGCTTCAATTAGCAACTGCAATCCTCGAGAGGCTCGCATCTTGTGGCCACCCAATTGCCATGGTCGCCGAGCGACTCGCAAGCGCCGGTGCCAGTCTTCTGCGGATAGCCTTGGACCGCGACCATGACGGAGCTACAGTCATTACTCATTCTTTGTTACGTCTGTGCAAAAGCCCATTGAAGGTTCTCATCGCCCTTGGCGAATTCATGCAGAGAGGCGGATCCAGCACACACATGGAGCAGGCCCTTCAGTTTCTCTCGGGACCCAAAAGGCGGCGGCGATGGATGGGCGGGATGCTCATTCATCGAATCCTCGCATACCATGACAGGTGTCAGGAAAGTTTCCAAGATACAAAGCAGCTGTACCAGGCGTTGCAAAACGCCGGGCTCTTTCAAAAGTTCAACGTCCCTCATGCCACAGAGTGCAAGATTCGGGCATTGATGGCCTCCATGGCCATCGACCAAGGCGACGACGCGCTTTTCCGCACAGAGGTGCTGGCCTTTCAGAAAATGGCACCCGATGCCATTCCGCGTGACATGAATTTGCAGCGCCTGCTCCTCGTCAGGGAGGCCACTCTGGGGCAGTGGGATTCCATCCACGGCCGCATTGAGATGCTCAGGCGTTGCGTGGGCATCAGCGCCGGCTGGATCGAGTTTCAGGCAGCTTTGACTCATGTCACGGACATATTCGCTTGCAGTCAGTCTCCAGAGGAACTCGAAATTTTTGTACGCAACATGGTGGCCAAATATCGAATGAAGCTCGAGCACGGATGGGTATTCCTTGTTTTCGATAGGCACGCCAGCCGGCGTCAGGCAGACTCGGCGTTCTCCTGGCTGCAGTTCTGTTGCGACAACGGATTGGTCTTGGATGGAGCCTTTCTTCAAAACCTTTACTCCAGGTGCCGCAAGTACTGGTGCTTCTCTGACAAGAGCGTCGAGAGGCTACAAAAAAGACTGGAGAATTTTTGGGCGTTCGATCCGGGACTGGACCATGACATAATCGCCCCTGGTGCCGCCTTACAATCGAGCAGTCAGCGGACAAGGGCAAAGCAAATGCGGGGCGCGGCGGCTCGGGCAGCGACTGCTAACGGCAACCAGAACGTGTCAACGGACCGGCCACTGTCTGGCGACAAACTGCGCTCGGCAGTCGTGGAGCTTCTCAGTCTGGAGAGCTCAGGAGTTGAAAAGGCCGTTTCCCTTGTTGAGACGGCCTATTTGCGAGGAATTGATGTCAGTGAAGCTCTGACGCCAATATTATTGGCACGGCTCAAAGAGGGCGACGATCCTAACAACGTGATCTGCGAAGCCCTGCGAATGGGAGTCCGAATTCACGGCAGTGCCTTCAACAAGGCGTCTCAGGCGTTGGCGGCGAGGGGAGATCTCCGAGCATCGTCAGACATGTGCCGAATTGCGGCACGAGAAAACGCCAATGGCGATCTTGCATACGACGAGTACAACTTCTCCAACCTCGTCTTTGCCTACACGGGCTCGGGGAGGTACGACGCGCTGCGGATGCTGCTGTCTGACTTCACGTCCGAGGTGCTGTGGTGGCGGGGTAGTCGCGTGAGCCAGGAAAGCATCAAGCTTGCGATGAAGACGGTGGCGATGCGGGCTGTCGTTTTTGTCAAAGAACAAGCAAGGCACAGGAAAGCCTTGAACTGGCTCGATGAAGCACTCATGCATGTCAAGCGGTGTCGCGCCACCAAGGGTGACCGGCGAATGGTGGCAGACACGCTGGTGCGCATCGTCGAGGCAGCGTCGAGGCCCGGCCGAGCAGATGAGAGGGATACGGTGACAACTGAGGACGATGCTTGCTGTGGCGTGCCCGCTGCCGTGGCGGTGGGAGGGGGGTGATGTCAATTGTTGCAGACGATTGGCTGGCTGCTGACAATCCATTGCAGTCGCACGGTGTGGAGCAGATGCGTGATGAAATAGACGACTCGGCACGTGCACACGAGTTGGAGACGGAGAAAGTCGATTTGCATGTGATTGCGGCTTATAATTGGGTGGTTCGATCGGGCCATGGTGAGATCTGCGCCGTGGCCATTGGCTGCTTGTCACCGGCGGAGCCACAGTGGCGCGTTTCTTTTTCTCTCCAGCGCTCTGCTCCGCTGTACTCGGTAACTAGGGAGCTCTGCATAACAAGATTGCGGCGCAGAGCCTCCTTTGTTGTAGCGCTTTCCATCCACCGCCAACCCTAATAAACGTCCCATTGTCAATCCCCGCCGCACCATCGTTCGTTCCAGCATCGGGATGGCATGAGCCTCTGCGACGACTGCCCCGCCGTCTTCTCAACATATAGCTAATCCCCCACCTCAACTCTACCTACTCGACGCGTGCCGAATCTCGACCTTCTCCTCGTCGTCCTCGTCGCCTCCTCTCCTAATCCTCTTCGCCGGGCCGACCCAGGGACGCACGCCGGCATGGCTTCAACGCAATTGCCCTCGGCCGCCGCCGATGCGCGCGTCCGCCGAGAGGTATACCACGAAGCCGACGTCGTCGTCGTCGGCGCCGGCGTTTTCGGCTGCGCCATGGCCTTTGCCCTCGCCAACCAGGGCCGCTCCGTGCTGCTGCTCGAGCGCTGGATGAAGGAGCCCGACCGCATCGTCGGCGAGCTGCTGCAGCCCGGCGGCCTCGCTGCGCTCAGGAAGCTGGGGCTGGGACACTGCGTCGATGGCATCGACTCGATCCCCTGCAAGGGCTACAACGTCATCTACCACGGGCAGCCGTCGCTGATCCCCTACCCGCCCGTCGACCAGGACGGCGACGTGCCCTGCAAATGGTCTGGGGCCGGACAGGAGGGCAAGAGGCCCCAGGGCAGGAGCTTCCATCACGGGCGCTTCATCATGCAGCTGCGCAGGGCTTGCATGGCGCATGACAGCATCACCGTCGTCGAGACTGAGGTGACCAAGACGGTGCGCGGCGAGCACACGGACCAGATCCTCGGCGTCGAGGCGCGCACGACGGACCGCGAGACGGGCCAGAAGAAGAGCGACTACTTCTTTGGCCACCTCACCGTCATTGCCGACGGCTACGACTCCAAGTTCCGCAAGCAAGTCTTTGACACCAAGCCCGTCGTCAAGAGCAAGTTCTACGCCCTCGAGCTCATCGACTGCCCTCTGCCGCGCGAGTTCTTTGGCCAGGTCATTATCGGTGACGCCTTCCCCATCCTCCTCTACCAGATCGGCTCCCGTGAGACGCGCGCCCTCATCGACGTGCCTCAGGGCATCCCCGAGGCGTCGCCCGCGGCTGGCGGCGTGCGCGGCTACATCCGGAACGTGGCCATCCCCACCCTTCCTGAATGCGTCCGCCCGTCGGCCGAGCGCGCCATCGAGGACGGCAAGATCCCGCGCAGCATGCCCAACAGCTGGCTCCCGGCCTCGAAACAGGCATCCAGCGGCCTCGTCATCGTCGGCGACGCCTTCAACATGCGCCACCCCCTCACCGGCGGCGGCATGACAGTCGCCTTCAACGACGCCCTCCTCCTCTCGGAGCTCCTCCACCCATCGCGCGTGCGGCAGCTCGAGGACGCCCAGGCCGTGCGCGCCGCCGTCGACGCCTTTTACTGGCGCCGCAAGAGCTGCACTTCCATTATCAACGTGCTCGCCCAGGCCCTCTACACCCTCTTTGCCGCAAACGACCGCCAGCTGCGCGCCCTCCAGCTCGGTTGCTTCGAGTACTTTCGGCGCGGTATGACGGACGGGCCCTGCGCCCTGCTCGGCGGCATCCTCCAGCAGCCCTCCATTCTGGCCTACCACTTCTTCTCCGTCGCCTTTCTCGCCATTTGGGTCAACGGGTGCGCCGTCGTCGGAAGCGGACCCCTTGCGCTATTAAGGCTCCCGCTTGCCGTCATCGACGCCGTCCTCATCCTTGCCAAGGCGAGTCGGGTGTTTTTGCCGCTTGTCTGGCGCGAGGGGTTCCAGTGAGGCTCTCTGTCTCTCTTTCTGTCTATGACCGTATACGGGGACAAGGTCAGACAAGGCAGAGAGCGCTATAGAGCTTGGCGGTGATAGTGTTTGGGCTTTTCTTGTTTTCCGTGCGGGAGATCCGGGCGTTGGGCGTCACCTTTGTTTGGCTGCCTCGTACGCGAGCAGCACATCGTCACTCTTCCCCCACTCTACCCATGTATATTCTAGAGGCCAGGCCACGCCTCCGGGCTTTGACACCGAGAACAAGCCTGGTCCGCGGGCATTGGATAGGCGACGGCGGACTGATACGCGGCTTGGTTGCTCCATTTAGGGGGCCCGTCGATGCCGCGTAATATATATAGACAGGTGACCCGTGATGGCGCTTGGCCAACCTTCGCCCGACGCATGAGCATCCTTTATTTCTCTCGGCATGGCGCGAGCATAGCAAATCGTGTTAAACGTCTAGGTCTAGTTACCGGTCATCTCAGTCTATGTAGGTCACGGGCAGCCAAAGTCTCGGCTGCTGCGCAGGTCAAGGGCCGTCAAGGCGGCTCTCTCAGGGGCTTCCTTTCTCCCCTCAGATCCTTGTCGTTTCGGACCTTTGTCGTCCAGGCTACGTCAGCCGCCGGCGGTAGACGCCCATCATCCAACTGGCCCTGAGGACGGCGAGTCCAACGGCCATCTTGACGCTGTCCTGAATGACGTTGAGCTTGCTGCCGCCGACCTCGTGCCACTCGATGGGCACCTCGGCCACCTTGATGCCGGGGCTCGCGCCGATAGCGCGGCCGTCGCTGCCGAGCACGGGGACGGCGGGGGCCGACTCGGCGAGCATGAGCATCTCAATGTCGAAGATCCAGCCCTCGGCGTGCATGTAGGGGACGATGTGGGGCAGCGCCGCGCGCGAGAAGAGCTTGAAGCCGCACTGCGTGTCGCGGATGCGCGACGTGGCCGGCGGCGTGAGGATGGTGAGCACCAGGTGGAACGAGCGCATGAGGAAGTTGCGCAGGGCCGAGCGCTGGGTGAACCGCTTGTGTGTGAGCCGGCGGCGAGGAGCTTGGGTGATGAGCGTGGAAACAGAGAGCGTACCTTGACTACGGCCTCGCTGCCAACCAGGTGGGCGCGGCTGCCAATGGCAACGCCCCGGCGCGACCCGTCCACCACCTCCTCGACGCCCTCCATGAGCTTGCCCACGTCGCTGAACCTCGAGGCTCCGTCGGCGTCGGCAAAGAGCGCATACTCGCCCCTCACGTGTCGCAGTCCGTGAGTGACGCCGCCGCCCTTGCCCCTGTTGCGGGCCAGGGACACGACGCGGAGGATGTCGTGGAGCTCGTTCGCGCGGGCAAAATCGAGCACCACGTCGACCGTCTTGTCGTGGCTGCCGTCATTGACGATCAGGATTTCGTAGCCGCCGTGCCCCGCGGCCGTCACGGAGCCCGAGGAATGGCCCCGCACATGCCGCCGCCCGTCAGGGCTGACGGCCGCAGCTCTGGCTTTCGAGGAACGGCCGACGTGCTGGTCGAGGTAGGCGACAGCCTCTTGGAGCGTGGGGATGATGCGCTCCTCCTCGTTGTAGGCGGGGAAGACGACGCTCAGGTGCACCTCTGCGGGCTCAATGGAGCCGGCATCGGGCAAGAGGAAGAGCTGGTCGTCGGCCTTGACACGCTCCTCGTCCAGGCGGCGCTCGGCGAGCCAGCGGTCGTACCAGCACGGCAGCGGCCTGGGCGCGGTAGGCGTGCCCGAGGGGCTGGACGTGACGTATGATTTCTCGGAGGGGAAGGCCGGTCGGGGCTTGGGGGCGACGAGATGGAGGAAGATGAAGATCTGCGCAGCACGACGTTAGCCGCAGAGAGAAGCCGGGGGGGGGGGGTTAGGGGGGCCTGCCGCTGATTGAGCAGAAAACAGGCGGGCACGTACGCTGAAGAGCGCAAAGGCAACGAGGGCCAGGAAGCAGACGAGCAGGACGGGTACGGGGGTCGCCTGGATCCACGCGGACAGCAGGCGCACGGAGCGCGCCAGGAGCTCCCAGAGCCGCTCCATGGCAGGAGAGGTGTGTGGACGAGTGCCGAATTGCGCTCCTAAGTCCCGGCGGAGCTGAAGCGAGGCGTCGATTGATGCTCCCGCATTGAAGGGGGCACGGTTCGGTTGAGTGGGTGAGGAAAAGAAGCCAGGCTGGCTGTGGATGATGCCTGATTGAGGAAAGAGAAGGTTGTGATGGAGTGGGAAGAGGACACGCTGAAGTTAGTTGATGAAGAGTGCAAACGGGCTTGGCAGTTTGGCCAAGGTGGGCTGGTAACGAAACGGCTTCTCGCAAGGCTGCCGAGAGTTGACCAAGGTACCTAAGCGCGCGGCGTAAGGCTGGCCAATCAATTGACAGAACCCTTGACTCGGTACTCGCCAGTTGGTGACGATGGCGGGGTAGGGTGCCGAGGTACACGAGACTCGTACGTCCACCTGAGCAGGTACTCTGACGTGGTACATGTACAGGTTTTGTCAACCTTGTCATCTGCACTGCACCTGAGCGACCTTGCAGGCCAGCGGACCGTACCGTCCTGTCGGGACACGGGTTAATTAATGACTTAGGTTATCCCCTTTGCTCCCTTGTCCTGCTGCCACGAAATGTGGGCAGATGCAAGCTTCCAGCATCCATCCAACTTGCAAGCTTTTCATTCTACAACGCTGCCAATGCTGCCTACCCTGCGTCATGCTAAGCAGCACATGCTCTATCCAAACGGCCGACGTCACTCATTCATCAACACGGCACGGCCAAAACTGTAACAATACCCCTGTCCCGTGCCCGGTGTCGACTTAGGTATTCCCGGGCACCAAATGAACCCATGCATTTTTCGCATTCCCACCTCCAAATCAGTGAGCCACATTATTCCAAACACTTGTCCCGCCAAGCTGTAGTGGTCATGAGAATAGGAAAGAACTCCAAAACTATCTTGTTCGAGTTGAGCACGGAGCAACAAAGCTCCGGTAGCTAGACGACGACGGCGGAGGCCTTGGAGCTAGACCACCGGCTCTTCTTTACTATCTTGCCTCCGCCTTTGGAGCCTTTCTTCTTGCCGCTCGGCGTGGCCGGCTCAGGGAGCGACGCCTGTTCAGGAAAGACGTTGACGACATCCTCGTGTGCCAAGGGAGGTGGTTTCCGACCACGATCCAAGCGAGAGGCATCCTCATACGACGACCTTATGTCTGTGGAGTTGACGGGCTCGAATTCGGAGGCGTACATTGTCCGGGCCATTCTCTTGTCCCCTGGCCTCTGCTGAGCTGCACCATACGCTTCCCCGAAGCCACTGGGCGGCCATGACTTGTCCGAATCGGCATGCGAAACCGATGCCCAGTTGAGAGGATACTCGGCCTGAGGCACCACCAAGGGCGCCGGCGTTCCGGGAGCAGACGCAGCTACGCGCGACGAGGTTGGGGTCAAGCTGGGCAACGAGGAAGTCGAGTTCTGGCGCGGCGTCATGCTGCCAGCAGACGACGACCCTTTGGCGTGGCCACGACTAGTGAGTGCCGTCTGTGAGGGTAGCGGAGGAGTCAAAAAGCCTGAATGGACTGGCGGAGGGGCCGCGACCTGGGCGATGGAAGCAAAGCCCCTCATCGAAGGTGGAGGGCGGGAATCTCGGACGTAATTCGACGGCACCATGCCTTTGGCTGATTTGCCGGCGGCAACGCGCTCGATGGAACTATCGGACGTTCTTCGGGGGCGGCTCGGATGCAGTCGATGTGGCGAGTCGGCGAGCCGTTCGCGTGGACGAGTCGGTTTGATCTCCAGATCATCCTGAGAGCCAGAGCCGGTGGAGCCACTGGAGCTCTCGACCGGCGACGGCTCGCCTACTACTGGTCAGGTCTCCAAGACGAATCATTGTGTCGCAGGCACCATGTCGTCTACGAACCTTTGCTCGGCGTGGGGCTTGCCCGTTGCGAATCGCAAGCTGGCCACCTACCGACGACTTCTTTACCCTTGAAGGAGGTGGGTCGAGAGTAGGAAATGTGTGGGACGGGGTAGACGGCCTCTCGACTGCGGTCGGCGTAAGAGGAGACGCCCGTGTAACTGTTGGCTCGGGGCAGGCGAGCCATGGGAGTGGCGTCCTCTCCCGGGTACGTGACGTGAGACAGGCTGCTGCCAATGCGGGGGGCACCAGGCATGTTCATGTGATGGCCGCTTGCAGCCATGGCGCTTCTCCTGCGATTTTCTTCCAGAATCCGTGGCCGGTCGAGCTCTCGCCAGCTAGGTGGGGCGCTGGCAAAGGCATCCGTGGCGGCGTGAGTGGGTACATGCTTGTACGGCACCTTTTGCTGCTCCTTCTTCTCCTGCTCCGCCACCTTTGCGTTGTGTTCCTTGGCCTGCTGGCGGCTCTTTCTAATATGCGAGAAAATGGACATGGCTGCGTGGTTGACGATGTGCCGGTCGGTCGGGATGTCGGTGGGCACCAATCGAGGCCCAGCAAGGGCCGCTTAACAAGAGTTTTATATTGCAGTGAAGATGAGAGACGAAGGTGATGTAAGTCGACGGATCGATGGTAGGTAATGGACAGGTTGGTGGTATTATCAACCGTGTCAGCAAGGAGGTAGTCAACGACACGGATGAAGGATGTCGTGGGCGTCACGCACCCCGAGGAGCGGTGTGTTGGTGCGCGTTGGCGAAAGGGGGGTTTTGTGTGTGAGAAGAGCGGACGAGAAGAAGCAAGTGCTCGTCGACGTGTGGTTGTCCTAGACTGGCGTTATGATGCCGTCTACCTCCGTAAGGTGGACCCGAACCCTGCGCCAGGTGGAACTTGACGAGGAACGGCGCGGGTGGGTCGTCTAGGGGTCATCAGGCGAAGGGAACCCTGAACGGTGGGGTCGTGGCGGTCCTGAAAGGAGGAACGCCGGCGGAGAGGCGCAGCCGTGGCCCAACCAGCGCCCGAATGTGGACGGACAAGCCTTCAGCCTCAGCTCGATGTCAGCACCGGGCTTCAGGGGTGGGGGCCAAGCTGCAGTTGTTGAGGGTTGTGGTCGGAGATTTGTCGTCGTCGTTGTCGTTGTCGTTGTTGTTGTTGTTGTTGGAGAAGGAGGAGGAGGAGGAGGAGGAAGTGGTCGAGGAAGAGGTTGAGGAAGGAGGTCGAAAAGGAAGGAAGGAGGAGGCCGGAAAGGAAGGAGCGGATCAAGATCCCGAGAGGCCCGGCCCGGCCGATTGCTCCCCCCGGTTTTAGTATCTTCCGCTGACGGCAAGTACCCACTTCGTATCGTGTCAGCGTCAGGGCGCCCTCCAGGTACCTGGCCGTCGCAACTGACGTGCTGTAAATCACCCCGGTCTGGCGATGCAGCCACGTAAATCTCGGCCCTCTTGGCACTTGATGACGGCCAAGCAAGTGAAGCAGAGTGCCGGTGGCGCCCGCTCCTGTGCTGGCGTGCGAGGGGGGATGGTGCAAAGTAGTTATGACCTGCGTTTGTTGGCGGGAGGGAAAGCGGCTGGCCCTCTTGGATTCGTCGAATCTCGTTCTTGTAGAAGGTCTCACTGCCGCAACTCCCACTCAAACGGCGTGGCGTGGAGAGTTGAGGGCAAGGGGGGGGAAATGAAGAAGAAAAGCGAGGGCGAGATCGGGGGGAAGAAGGAACTGGGTCTAAAATACGGAAGTGGGCCAGAAGAAGACGAGGGCAAGGTGACGATGGATAGCGCATAAGCCTTGTTTATATAGAGCGGGTGCCGGCGCGGCCGAAAAGCACCGGCTGGCAAGACTTAATACGGGATGGGATGCTTTGGCTTGGGACGCTACCGTAACTACTCGACTCGACAGTCAGTATATGTACATGCATGCATGAAAGCCTGGAAAGGTCGACAGGCGAACAGGGATGACATGTCCGGGGGCATATAGCATTAGATTTCTGTGGACGGTCTATTCTCGTGCGCTGGCGACTCGTACGTACAGTATGCAGGTGCGACCGCAGGCAACGCACAGTACATACAGCTCGGGCCTATAATCCATGGAGCCCTTGAGCAACATCATCTCCATCCACAGAGGGGGGCGTGATGCGAGCAACGCCGGCGAAGTGGTTGGCGTTGCCCAGGCGCCGGATCGTGCCTGGGCAAATACAGCATAAAACCAAGTCATCGACACCTCATGTCGGCACGCCCCATTTCTCCAGACCGCACACCTCGTATTAGCTGGAGGTGGACTGGGACTCCTCCCCCAGCCTGACAGGGGCTCCCCCTCTGTCCGCACGACGCCCCCATGCCTCCAGCTCGTCTCGGTTCAGCACAGCACGGGCGTCGGGCCAGCCGGACCCGAGAGCAGACCTGGACGGGATTTGTGTATAAGTCATCACAATAATGGAAGAGTGCAGTCAATATTGCCATTGCCTCGTTGACCGACTGGTAATGGCGCCAGTACTCAAGCCGTTTTGAGTCTTGACATGACGAAATGCAAGCGAAATGAACCAGCCGGTCAAGTTGGACAAGAACACGCCCTGTCTCTCTTTGTTGTCTCGATCGCTCCCGGCCGTCGGATCAGTCGCTGCATCTCGTCGGGCCTACAAATATGCCGTCTTCTGTTGGACGACTGTTGGACTCTCGGCTCGGTCGCTGCGAGGCCGCAAAGTTACAGTGGTGCACACGTACCGTAGCGTAGGTACTGTACCTAGCAAAGGGGGGCCGCACCATCCATCCGATCCCCCCGCTTGGGGCGGCCCGCAGCCGTTGGCTCTATAATAATAGCGCCTCCTGGCGGGTTAGACGGGCACTAGCAGCCCTTGGGAGGGCCTCTCCAGCGGCTCTCCGTCTCACCAGAACAGGTCGACCTCGACAACATCTCGGGAGCCACGCCGACTCTCACGCCTTGATCCTACTCCCTCGGATAGGCCGGCAGCATGCCAAAGACGTATCCTCCTGCAAGGCACCACCAGACCAGCCTGCCGTGTCTCGCAGTGCTCCATCTCGGCGCTGCTCGCAGCCCTCGGATGGCGAGATGGATACCCCCTCTGGGTTCGCGTATCGGCCTGGCTGTTGAGGCGCCTGCTCTATCTGTATCTCTCTTCAGCCGCATGGGTGCCAGCCGCTTGCTCCCATGACCGTGTGCATCCATTCTAAGACATCCGTGCAAGTGGGTGGGTGGGGAAGAGATAATCTACCCTCGAGCCCGCTCCTGATACGATGCCGTCAAATGGGCGTGCTCGATCATGGCCGAACCTCGTCCGTCCTGATGTAGTTGGTTCTTGATAATATCGTGCTGGAGCTGCCTTGTTGGGTGCAGGCAGGCGGTGGCGCGGCGTGCATCGCCTCGGAGGATCCCAGATCGCCAGATCTCCGCATCCTTGCACGGCGACTTGTTCATACTCTTCGTGCCTACGAATACACACAACTACTTTGCGACCGACTCTTCACGAGCAAAGCACCTACTCTAGCGATCGGTAAGCATTTGGAAGAGGGCTAGTGGTGATGAACCTTGATAGTCCAACCTTCACCCATACAGTACATGCATAGAAATGGCCGCGTGAATCCGTCGACCCAAGGGCCAGATGCCCCCCGATGCAACCCTGGCTTACCGGTGCTCCTTGTCTGTTGTCAACACAAAAACGTGCTCCATGCGCCCATCGGTCTGTTTCAGCCCCCCCTGCCCGCGACACGAGCAGACAAGCCTCTTTCACCCCTCGCTGTCTGGTGCATTCTCCGTGATTCTTTTTATCTCTTTTCTCGTCCGGCCGCCAACCTGCATCTGCGAATCAAACCGTCTAGACAGCTCACCCTCGTGGCCCAGCAGCCTTATCAAGCCTTTGAACCCAACTTCCACCGGCGTCGGATCCTGACTGAGTCGGCTTTTTAGCCCGCGATAGGCCCTGCAGCCACTTGGCCTGGAGCTCACGTCGAAGCTAGACGAGCTTGGATACAGACGAGACGAGCCAGCCCCTCTACCTCTCGTCGAGGGAAAAAGATGTAAAACCAATAGCCATCAATATCGTCGTCCGTCTTTCTCTCTTCGACATCCCGTGGGACCATCCGTTTATAGTCTGCGGCGTCCTGGCTGGGTTGATTCCAGCGCCACCGTGGGACAGGCGACATCATAGAGTTGGTTAGCCTCGAGCACCGACCGCTGCTTGGCCGTCGCAAAGGCGCGGCTGCAAGCCACTGGCTGGGCTGGAGCGCAGGCTGCGCATCAGACGTGCCGCTCTGCACGGGTGGAGTCGAGCCCAGACGGTGTCACCGGTCACCGACAGTCTTGCCGTCCCACGTGCCATGTCATTTCTACTGAATGATCGACATTCGGGATCATATCAAGCATCCATCAGTCGCTTCATCCCCTGACGATACCGGGGCGAAGCGATAACGCCGTGTTACCGATAGTGCCGACTGCTACACCCCTAGCTGACATGGTGTACAACTGTCTGGACGCTCGTCAGAGTTCCTATCGGAATTGCTCTAGTGTGCACTTCGTGCCACTCGACAGCTTGCGGGGGAACAACGAATTCCCCGAGAGAGGCCGAGGCTTGGCGACTGTATGCCTGGACAAACAGAATGCTGGTCCGGCGGGCCAGGTGTCCAAACACCATCGCAAGCGGGGAGCATCACCATGCGCGAGGTGTACGGACGCCTTGTATCCAGCCTGGTTGACCCAGGGCGACGGAGGTGGCCATCGCGTGGGACTGGGGTATCGGCGAAGACAGAGTGGGCGGACTGATGGCGGTGATGAATGATGGTGCCTGGAATGATAAGCCTGGGCCACTCTATCACGACCCGTGGCCTGACACGGCTTTCTCGTCGACTTTTGAGCGATATGCCTCGCGTCGCTCAAACTCTGGCGCGAGACGATGGAGCCTGGTGTCTGGCGAAGGGAGGTGGATGACGGAAGCGTGTGAGTCCGAGAAGCAGAAGCCATACGAACTGGGGACGGTGTCCTGAGATGAGCGGCGACGGAAGAAGGGAATGGGACGGGAAGCTCCAGTGTCTTCCGCGATATCAACCCGTTGATGCCTGCTCCTCGACTCATGCCGCTCCTGAGCTACCCCATCGCTCCACGCGGAGCGGGCGCCCGTGACAGTAGGTAGCCTCGGCGAGTGTGTGACTTGCTGTAGATGTACGAGATCGACTGTTGGTCGGCATGGCAGATCAGATCCAAGAGAATGTGTCACGTGCCTAGCCACAGGTCTTGGGCTCCAATAGGCGCACCAGCCACAGCCAGGACGCGCACCTCATCTACCCACTTAGGTAAGCGCCCAAAGCTGCCTAGCACCTGCCATGATGCTTGTGCATTCGTGCCTGATCTGTCTTGCGCGGTACCTGACAAGCCCATTTCCGCGTGCTCCAGCGGCTCCTCTCTTCCCACTTCCGCAGGCACCCTAGACCTGTAACTACAGCATGTCCATGTACTGAGAAACTTCTGGGCAGGCCGGCGGCCTGCGGAGACCCAGGAGTACCCGATGCTCAATCGGTACATTCACGCTTTGTATCTTGGGTTCGTCCCCTTCCCCTCCCCCGACTTTTCCCAGGTGCCAGGCAGGCAGGCTTGAGCCCGAAACCTTCCACCCCCCCCCCCCCCTCCCCCAAAATCAAGCGCCGCAGGTCACGCGCTTTTCCCACTCCAACACCACCTGTCATCCAACCCTCTCTCGCTCTCTTTCAATAGCCCCAGAATATCATCACTTTTTCGCCCCCCCTCCCCCCGGGTGCATCCACCTACGCCACCCCCGGCCCGCCGTCTTCCCCTCCCCTCCCGTGATCCTCCTCCGTCTCCCGTGCGCGCCGTCGTCATTCGCGCTGCCGTCGCCGTCCTCTCGTTTGGCTGCGCCGTGGCCCTTCGTTGATCCGAACCCCACCGATCTCCGCCCGAGAGCCTCTTGCATGGCGCGCTGACGTGCTCGCGCTGGCTGGTCGTCGCTGCGTTGTCTCCCTTGTCGTCGGGCCTCGTCTCCGCCGTCGCCGCGCGACGCTCGACCTCCCCTCCCCGGCCTGTGCCAGCTCTCTCCTGTCCGCCTTCGCGTCCTGCCAAGCTACATTCTCGCACAACAGCGCGCGCGCCCCCGACACGGGCGCGAATCCGAGGAACCGTGGCGGCGCTTACCATCCTCAGCCACAACCAGACGTTGGCGCCCGAACTCTCCCTCCAGCAGCATCTCGAAATTGCCCCCGACTTGGTCGCCTACGGCCAGCTCGCCACCGAGGGCGACTCCGAGCCGGCGATGATGGCACAGCCGGTGCCTCATCAGGCGACGGACAAGAGGCGCGTCAAGGTCTACGAGCTTCGCAACAATGACTGGTTTGATCGCGGCACCGGCTTCTGCACCGCGACCTTTGCGACTGTACGTCTCCTTCCCCCCGACCTATTGACCTTATCCCTTTGCCGGCCGACATGGTGACTGACGGCTGCGCACGCCGCATACAGACTGAAGAAGGCCGCAAGGACCCTCGCGTCATCGTAGAGTCCGAGGATCAACCCGAGCGCCTGCTACTGGAAACAAAGATCCATAAGGAGGATGGATTTCAGAAGCAGCAAGGCAAGCCGCAGTGCCCCATCCTAGCTCATGTCTCGAAGCTTTTTGCTGACCCGGACCCAACAGAGACTCTCATCGTGTGGCAAGAGCCCGGCAGTGGCGTCGACATGGCCCTCAGTTTCCAAGAGGCCGAGGGCTGCGCCTTGATATGGTTCGTCTCGACGACCTTTGGTTGGCTGGACAGCGGCTGACATGTCTTCAGGCGATTCGTCAGTAATGTTCAACAAGCGCTCCAGAACAATACGGCCATTGTTGGTATGCGTCGCTGTTTCCCTTGCCCCGCCTTGACGTAACTGACGAGTCCTTCGCAGAAGACGGCCTCTCCGACGACCTCGCCATGGAGGTCCCCGCCCCCGTCAGCCTGCCCGCCGCCGACCTGGGAAACCTGGCCGAGATGGAGTCGAGCATGCGAATCATGACGTCGACTGCAAACGGTCGCGACGCTCTGGCCAAGGCCATCATGGCCGAGGATTACATCGGCAAGCTCATCCCTCTCGTCGAGATGGCCGAGGACCTCGAGAGCCTTCCCGACCTGCATCGCCTGTGCAACATCATGAAGACCATTCTCCTCCTCAACGACACCACCATCATCGAGCATGCCGTGTCCGACGAGTGCGTCCTGGGCGTTGTCGGCGCATTGGAGTACGACCCGGACTTTCCAAGCCACAAGGCCAACCACCGCCACTGGCTCGACAACCAAGGCCGCTACAAGGAGGTGGTCCCCATCGAGGACGAGCAGACGCGCCAAAAGATTCACCAGACCTACCGCCTGCAGTACCTAAAAGACGTTGTCCTTGCCCGAATCCTCGACGACCCCACGTTTTCGGTCCTCAACTCCCTGATCTTCTTCAACCAAGTCGACATCGTCCAGCACTTGCAGTCCAACTCGGCCTTTTTGAGCGAGCTCTTTGGCATCTTCAACGCCCGCAGGCGAGACCAAAAGAAGAGGAAAGAGGCCGTCCTCTTTATCCAGCAGTGCTGCGCGATTGCCAAGAACATACAGCCGCCCGCTCGCCAGACGCTGTACAACAACTTTATCGCCCATGGGCTGCTTCAGGTTATCCACTTCGGTCTGAGGCACAACGATGTTGCGGTGCGAGTCGGAGCTACGGACATTATGATTTCCATCATCGATCATGATCCCCACATGATTCGGCAAACTATTTACCGCCAGATGCACGAGAACCAGTCAGGGCTGACCGACTCCCTGATCGAGCTCCTCCTCGTCGAGGTCGACTTGGGCGTCAAGTCTCAGATCTCCGAGGCGCTCAAGGTGCTGCTGGATCAGGGCATGGTGGCTCAGGCACCAGAGCACTTCCCCAAGGTCAATGGCGAATTCACGGGGCGGCTGAGACCGCAGCCGTCGCTGGACCCCCAGCAGGAGCTGTTCCTGACGCGGTTCTACGAGCGGTCCGCGCTGAAGCTCTTCCAACCCCTCGTCGACCTGGAGAACCGTACAGACATGAACTTTACGGCGCAGCAAGCCTCCATGTTTACCTATCTCGTCGATATTCTGTGCTTCTTCGTTCGCCAGCATCACCGATTCAGCAGGTATTTCGTTTTGAACAACAACATTGCCGCCCGAGTCTGTCAACTTCTCAGAAGCTCCGAGAAGTATCTACGTTTGGGTGAGCGGTGCCCCTCCCTCGCGCTTGTCCAAGAGTACTAACACGTTGTCCCAACACTAGTTTCGATCCGGTTCATTCGGTATCTTGTCGGTCTTCAGGAAGAATTCTACATGAAACATTTGATGGACAAGCAGATCCTCGGCCCCATCCTCGACGTCGTCATTGAAACGCTGCCGCGCGACAATCTTCTCAGCTCTGCATCGATGGAGCTTTTCGAGCATATCAAGAAGGAGAACATCAAGGAATTGGTCAAGCACCTCGTGGCCAACTATCGGGAGCGCCTGGTCAGCTTGAGCTATCTGCCTACATTTCGCGACATTGTCTTGCGATATGACCAAACCCAGGGCTACACAGCCAACGTTGACTACCTTCTCGAGGGCGAGGGAGAAATGAGCAAGAAGCCGCCGCCGAGCACGAGGCTCATGGAGCACATCACCATGGATCCCGCCGAAGAAGAGTACTGGAACACGTCGGATCCCGAAGACGAAGACGATGAACACCACGGCGAAGGCGTCGAAAAGGCGTCGTCAACCAACGGGTCTACCACGTCATCGAGACCATTGGTTGACTATCCCTCAGATGAGGATAGCGACGAGAACGCCAACCCAGAGGCCAAAACGAAAGCAATGGACGATAAGCCTGGGTCGGGGCCTGGATCAGACGCATCGGCGGACCAAGAAACCGGGGCTTCGCCTTTCGTGCCGCCGCCTCTGGAGCGGGTATCCGAGAAGCGCCGACGGGAGGAGGACGAAGAAGACCAACTAGGGAAGTTGATGCACAACAAACGCCGGAACAGCAGCTCGTCGGAATCCAGCACAAGTGTCACGCCACGAACGGCAGCGCGACGCAGGAGTCTGACACCCAACTCGGGCAACGGCCCGCCCAAGAAGATTTCCATCAGTTTCTCCCCGACGGTCAAGACTGGGGTTGGAGACGGGCCTGACGAGGAGTCTTGAGATGAGGCGTTTTCATATTCTCCCCCTTCCTGGCGGCGGCGTACGGAACCTGTCTTTTCCACTTTTCCCCCGTGTAAAGACGGGGGCAAGAGAGACCGTGACCTTGGACGGCACGGTCTGTGTTCGTGAAGGAGGTGGGCCGGATGGTGGCGTTTTACAATTCATTGCTTGCAGGGTTGCGTCTCCGACTTGATCACCTCCCCAATTGTTGAAGATATGCCTATTTTTTTTTCAGGGGAAACTGGATGGGGCAAGCCGAAGAGGAATAGAACGGCACGAAGGATCGCATGGAGTGGGGGACAAAGTTATCGAAGGCATGCTGCTCATGGGACTCGGATGGAGAGGCGAGATTGGTCGAGTGCCAGGGCTGACTGAATCTGGCTGCCTGAGCGCTGTCAATCGTCTCTGCCCTGGCGAGGGACATCGCGGGGGGGGGAGCGGTGGAGGAGCAGCGGATGGGAATCGAGCGAGGCCGTATGCTGCCCGCCATGTCGTGTGTCATGCATGATGAGTCGGAATGGACTTGTATGGAAATGAGATGCGAGAAGCCCCCGCGTGCTGCGCACCTCGTGGTCGTGGTGCGACGGCGCGCGCTGGATCACAGTTGGCGGCGGCAGCGAGGGCGAGCAGAAGAAAAGAAGGTCGGCTTTGCACGACGGTTGTTGATACACACGGGCGCCTTGTCGTCTTGTCTGGCCACGCGGGCGACAACGTCGAGTTGTGTGAGCGCGCGCCAGCGAGGACGAAGAAACTCGTCCGATCGTAAGGCGTTTCTACTTTTCCCCCGTTCCCCCTTTTCCCCTGGTTCTACTCTTCCACATATGGCCATTCCGTGATTCGCCCACTATGCCTGACCTTGTCTTGCCTGGGTTTGCACGTTTCTATGGTACTCTTCTAAACTGCCTCCGCCACGCCTCGTAGCCGTCAATCATGTCCTGCGTAACGTTCCTGGGCGTCTTATCCAGCGCAGCCACCAGATCCGCCATGGCGATTTCCAACCTCGTCGCGCCGGCTGCCTTCCCGTCGTCGTCATCATCATGGCGGTCCAGGACGGCGAGGCCGGCCTCGTTGCAGATGGCCTTGATCTCGGCGCCCGAGTAGCCGTCGGCGAGGCGGGCGAGGGCGGGCACGTCGACGTCGTCGGCGAGGGCCAGGCCGCGCAGGTGGACGGCGAAGACGGCCTCGCGGGCGGGCAGGTCGGGCGGGCCGACGTAGAGGACCTGGTCGAAGCGGCCGGGCCGCAGGAGGGCCGGATCTATGGCCTCGGGCCGGTTGGTGGCGGCGAGGACGAGGACGCCGGTGAGGGCCTCGAAGCCGTCCATCTCGGTGAGGAGCGTGGTGAGCATGTTGACGGCGCCCGAGCTGGCGCGGGCCGACGAGGTGGCGCCGCCGCCGCCGCCTCGCTGGCCGCCGATGGAGTCAATCTCGTCAAAGAAGATGATGGAGGGCGAGGCGGCGCGGGCGCGCTCGAACAAGGTGCGCACGGCGCGCTCCGACTCGCCGACGTACATGTTGAGCAGCTCGGCGCCCTTTACGGCGAAGAAGTTGAAGCCCGACTCGGTGGCCATGGCCTGGGCCGAGAGCGTCTTGGAGCAGCCGGGCGGGCCGTAGAGCAGCAGGCCCTTGGGCGGGTGGCGCAGGACGTGGCGCGAGGCCGGGTTGGTGTCCTTTGCGTTCTTGATCATGCGCGCCAGCACGCGCTTGAGGCTCTCCTGCCCGCCCACGTCCTGCCAGTGGATGGTGGGCGGCTTGAGGTTGATGTCGTGCATGGCCGTGGGGCGCGTGACGCGCAGGGCGCGGTCCATGTCGTCGGGGGTGAGGAAGTGCTGCTGCTGTTGCTGTTGCTGCTGCTGCGGAGGCGATGGGTCCGAGGTGGACGAGGATGATGGGAGTAGTAGGTTTGGTGAGGCGGCAGCGACCCCTTGACGGTCCAGCCGGTCGCCGAGGATGCGCTTGGCGTTGAGGACCAGGTTGGCCAGGTCGTCGCCGTTGAAGGCGTGCGTCTTGCCGGCGATGCTGGCGAGGCACTGCTCCCTGTGCTCGGGCCGGAGGGGCGGGTCGAGGTAGTTGAGGATCTCTAGGCGCTCAGGGGCGCGGGGGATGGGCAGGGCGACGTTGTCGCGGAGGCGGGAGCGCTTCTGGAGCTTGGCGGGCACATCGGTCATGTAGTCGAGGCACGTGGCGACGACGACGACGCGCGGCAGGGCGCCGTTGCGGGCGGCCTCGTCGGCGAGGCTGTCGAGCTCGTCGGCCAGGGCTTCGATGACGGCCTCGCGGTTGGGGCGCTCCTTGGCAAGCAGGTCCTCGAGCCCGTCGACGAGCACCATGCTGGGCTGCAGGGCGCGCGCCTGACGAAACGTCTCGCGCAGCGTCGACAGCTTATCCGACGGCCGGACCCAGTACGCCTTGCCCCAGCGCGTCTTCTCGACGCGGCGCAGAATCATCGTCTTGCCGGTGCCGCGCCCGCCGTGGACGACGAAGGCGCACGACTCGCGCTCGCCCCTGACCCAAAAGGGGCGGCCGAAGCCCCGGAGGAAGCGGTTGAGGGCGTCGACCTGGGTCGCGAGCCCGGGTACGCCACTGACGACCAGGTCGCCGGCGATTCCGGTCCCGGAACCGGAGGCGGCGGCGGATTGCGCGTCCTGCTCGCCGGGCTGGAGGATGCGCACCGTTGTCGAGGCGAGCTGGAACTTGGCGAGGTTGGTCGTCTTGGAGTTTACCGAGAGGACCTTGAATGAGCGGCGGAGCTTGTTGATGTTGACGCCCTCGAAGAGCATGCCGGGGAAGACGTGCTCGGCGCGGTCTTTGTTCATGTACTCGTCAGCTCACGTTTCTTGGGAGATGATTCTATATATGGATGTCCGTAGGAAGCCATCCCGGGAAAGGGGCGAGGATACAGCCAAGACAACACGCAGACTCGAGTTCCACAACTCACCCATGGAGAGACTGAGAGAAAACTCCCAACCAGGGGTATGCTTTGATTCTGTTTGCTGCTGCTGCTGGTCATCGCCGCCGCCGCCGGCCACATGGGTAACCAGAACCTCGTCGGCATCCGGCAGCGGATCCTCAGCCAGGGCAATGCGGACCTGGTCGCCGATGCGGAATCCCGAGGCTTCCTGGTAGGCCCGGGTCATCATGACAACGTTTGGGCCGACGTTCTTGTCCGGCAGCAGCCAGAGGGCGGCGTGGCGGCGCGGCAGCGCGGGCGACGGCGGGTCGAGCTTGTCGACGACGCAGGGCCGGCCGTGGTCGAGGCCATTTGTCAGGGCCAGCAGCGACTCTTTGCTGATGTAGATGCGCGCGGCGCCCAACAGGCTGGCCTTTTCCAGGCTCGGGTTGGCCAGCGGCCGCACCTTGGCCTCGATGCTCTTCTTGACCATGGTTGCTCGAGGAGGCGATCCATTCGCCGGGGCCGGATAGGGGTCGGGGGGCCGCCCGGTCGGCCGGGGCGCTCTCTTTCCCCTTGTCTCCTCTTGGACTTGGTCTGTTATGCTCTCTCCTCTGTGCGGAAGACGTGTCGAAAAAGAGGGTTGCGGGCGAGAGTTGCAGTTGGATGGGACGAGGAAAAACGCCTCTGAAAAAAATACACTGCCAGGACGTGGGGTGTGGACTTCGCCGCGTAAACTAAGACCAACAACAGCTCAAAATGGCCGGCAACAATAAGAACTTTGCTTCGAACCTGATTCCCGTTGAATAAGAATGCTGCCCGGAGTAATGAGGGTTTTGCTTTTCCTGATGATCGGAGGCCGTTCTGCAATTCAGGCACAAGAAATGCATCGGTACGGGAATGACGTCTCAGGCCAGGGGTCCGCCAGCGCACGGACCATGCGCCTGCAAAGCTTCCAAGACCTCAAAGCTTCTCTTCCTCGAAGCAACTCTGACCTCCTCCTCTCAATGCGCCCCTCGCTCTCATCGCCGCCGCCGCCGCCGCCCGCATGCTCCCGTCCCGCGCACCGGCGACGCTGCGTTCAACAGCTCCCCTCACGGCCTGCAGGATCCCGCGGCGGCCATTGTCCTTGACTCCATGGCGGCAACAACACCGACACCAGAGAAATGGAAACGGCCACGATGAGGCCGAGGCTCCGGATGCGCAGCTCGGCAAGAGGACGCGCCCGCAGCTAGACGTCTCTGAACCAGCTGTCCGCGACGCCTTCTCACAAGACGACGCCGTGTCTTTGACGCAGCCCTCGGCCCTGGGCCAAGCTCTGGCAGACCTTGCCAAGAAGGACGACGACGGCGACTCCAAGGACCCGCGCACCATGCTCATCCTCCACGGCCTGAGCCCCAACCTCAAGCCAAGCGACTTCTACCGCCTCGGCTCCGACTGCGACTCGAGCTGGCAGCGCGTCATCAGAAAAGGTCCCCCAAACCCGACCTTTTGAGGCATCAAGATGGATCGCTGACTTCCGCCCCCGACAGTCCAGCAACAGCGCGACCGCCACACCCTCGAGCCCCTCGGCTGCTACCACGTCTCCTTCGCCTCGGCCGCCCCCGCCGTCGCCTACTGCGACACGATCCTCCGCCTGCACCGCCTGAGCCGCCACAAGCTGCTGTCGCCCACGGGCCTGTGGGAGAGCTGCGTCCCGCCTTTTCTCCGCTCCCCCGCCGGCGCCCATCCGGCAGCCGAGCTTGCCGGCTTCACCCTCGTCCCCGCCTCCCGGCCCGCCTTCACTGTCGAGCGCAAGCGCGTCCAGACGAAGAAGTCTTGGTCCGCCCAGCTCCTCGCCCGCCTCGCCCCCCTTGCCGCCCCCAGTCACAGGCCCCCCGCCGTTTTGCTGCACGTCTACCCGCCCACCCTCGACGCCCGCGTCCTCTCCCGCTTCATAGACGTCGACGGCGCTGCGAGGGGGTGCCCGTGGCGCGTCTCCAAGCTCCAACACCTCGAGGCAGCCCACGACGAGTCCGCCTCGCTCGTGCCGCGCAGAACCTCGCCCGGCGCCACGCTCGAAAAGCAGAAGAGCCGGTTCGTTGTCGTTTGCGCCACTGACGCCGAGGCACGCCGCTTTCAGCGGCTCTGGAACCAGCAAACATTGACGACGGGTCACGGAAGCACAGCGTCGCGGAATGTAGTCCATGCGTCAATAATTAACTGGTAGCCGCCCGTACTGTCAATAAATCTTGCCCGTCGACAAAAAAAAGAGAAAAAAAAGAAGAGCAAAATGTCTGTCCTGCAAGGCATCATCGCCCTCCCTCGTCCGCCTCTGTAGATATGCGCCCATGCGCGCAATCCTGGCGCGCCATGTACTGAAGCAATCCTCCACTTCCCGTCACGAAACCCCTCCCGGGCCGCACGTGCACATGCCTCGTGCCCTCTCGCTTCGTCCCACGGTATCAAAACTGTCCAAGTCCGCCAGCCATAGGCATGGCGTACAACGACGGGAGCATGCATTAAAAACCAGATGAACAACCATAAAACTCCAGACCATATTTGCTCTCTAAAGGTTAGGGAGAAAAGAGGGAGGCCAGGGCCAACGGACGGGTGGAAGTGGCCTTGGTCGTGCGGCCCAGTGACTTTTCTGATGCCTCGGGACAAGGCAATCAATCATCGATGCTTTATCAATGTTGTCTTGCCATCGCTCGCTCACTTTCGCCGGGCTCGCCTTCGCCGGACTCGCTCCTCCTTTTCACGCTCGCGCAGAGACATCATCCGTCCTCCAAGGGCAGGTTTGAGCAAGCACACGTAGGCAGCCCGTCGTCAACTAGCAGCATTTGCTTCCAAAGCCGCCCTCGCCCTTGTCGCTGACGTTGACGCCTGAGCTTGTCGACTGTTCGTTTTTGGAGTTGTCGATGAGGCGCTTCTTGATGTCGGCTGCGAGGCTGTAAAAGGCCTTGTCGATGTTAATGTTGCTCTTCGCCGAGACTTCGAGGAAGGGAATGCCGAGCTCGTCAGCGAGAGCCTGGCCCTGTTCTTGGGAGACGACGCGCTTCTCCTCCCAGTCACACTTGTTGCCGATGAGAATCTTGTTGACGCCCTCGGTGGCATGTTGCTCGACGTTTTGGAACCAGGTGCGAATGTCTGCGAGCGAGTCAGATGGCGGTTAGCCGTGGGGCACAACACGGCCTCGCGTTCCGAGGGCAGCTCTGGTAGCCGACTGACTGCCGACAGCGACCGGGTGAAAGAGGGAGAGGAGACGCACTGTTAAAGGAGCGCTCGTCGGTGACGTCGTAGACGAGGAGGATGCCCATGGCGCCGCGGTAGTAGGCGGTGGTGATGGTGCGGAAGCGCTCCTGGCCGGCGGTATCCCAGATCTGCAGCTTGACGCGCTTGCCATCGAGGTCAATGGTGCGGATCTTGAAGTCGATGCCGATGGTGGTGATGAAGGAGGGCGTAAACGAGTCCTCGCTGAAGCGCAGCAGGCAGCATGATTTGCCAACGCCCGAGTCGCCTATTAGCAGCAGTTTGATCTGGTCGCAGCAGGAGAAGAGAGACGTCAGCCATTGTCATGTCGTCGCTGTCTGGAGCGTCGACGATGCCAGCGCAAGGGGGCCAGAGGGGCGTGGGGCAGGCCGGGAGGGGCGGGGACGGCGAGGGAAGGCGTACGAGGAAGTCATAGTTGCGAGTGCTCGGCATGATGGGCGACGGACGAGCGACGGCAACGTCAAGGCGTGTGCGGAGGCAACTGGTTTTGTCGGATCGCAGAGCCGAGCCCGGGGGAGGTGTGCGTGCGTGAGGCGCGGGGGCGGGCGGTGGAGGACAGGTGAGAGGTGGAACAAGAGGGGAAAGTCAAGGTCGAGAGAGGGTTTCCGGGCGTGACGAGAGGTGGGAGCAAAGGTTTGCTGGCGGCGGCGGCGGCGGCGGCGGCGACGATGAAGCACGGTTGTTGGCTGTGGATGATGGAAGAGGCGACGTTCTTTTGGGGGTTGCGTGGCGGCGGCTTTTCCGCGTGTGATGACACTGGAGCGTCAATCACGAGTTGGCACGCACGAGAGCAATGCCGTGCGGTACCTTGGAGTGGGCCGGTACCTCAGATATACCTGCCGGCTTGCAGTGCTTCTCCGGTGGCTTGAATCTTGTTGAAGTACCTCAAGCACTTTAGGTACCTGGAAGAAGAAGACGGGGCAGTGCGGCGGCAGCAGTCAGGGGCACGTAATACTGTAGAGGCACCCGCTGCACTCCCTGCCCGCACCGCAGGTGTACTGTGCGCACACAGTGCACCCAGGTCACCTGCTCCCGGACACAATGAGGCTTTCGGACGACGTCTTGCCCTTGTCTCCCTTTCATCGTCGTCGTTTCTCGCCTCTCTGTCGTCTGCAAAGCCGTGTCCGATGCCTCACACCTATGGCTCCTCGTGGAAAAGGGGGAGAGAAGCTCCAGCGCGTGAGCCAAGCCCTAGGTAAGACTGGTATGCACGCATATTGCCGTATCAAACCGCGAGGTATGGACATTACGTTTTCGCCTTGGTCTCCATGGCCATTACACTCTCTCAAGGGGGGTGGCGGCGCCTCCATTTACATCAAAGGGGTGGGGAGATGGCGCATTACATTGCAGGAGCAGCGCATGATTTGACACAGCTCCGTACATAATGGCTAGGCATACGTATATTGACCGCAGCTCGCCCCTGAACAACTGCATCCACCGATAGACCCGTTCGTTCTTCTCATTTGAAAGATTAACACGGGCATGAATTACCTTGATATCGGGTGTTGCCGCCAAAAGCTCCACCCAAGCGAAACAACGTCACGCAGCGGCGGTCCAGCATGCGAGCCGAATAGCAACGAAACGGCACGCCCCGCTCACTTGGCACGGCATCCCCCAAACTCCCTCTGGCATCCATCACCGCAGTGCTGAGCTGACCGTCCGCACCACCCTCTGCTCGAGCAGCAGTCGCCAAACGAAGTGCCCTGGCACGTCCGACCCTCCGAGCCGCCGCAGCGTCCGCCCTGGGACTGCTTCGACAGCCCCGCCCCAGCGCTGGGAGTGGGAGACGGGGGAGAACGTGTCTGCTTCGTCGTCTCGGGCATCGCCTTGGAAGCCCCCGAAGACGCCTCTCCGCCATCGCCCCGAAACACATTGTTCCACGGCGCGGGAATCTCCCCCGGCACCTTGGCCATCTTCTCCCGGCCTGTAAACCTCGGCGGCCCCTTGAACCGGCCCGCCTGGCAGCCCGACTCGGCCTCCCGGCAGTAGGCCTGCCACACGTCGCAATTGGCGTCTCCGCTCGGCGGCGCGCCGTCCCAGCACGTCTGGCTCTGGCGGTAGCACTCGTCGACGGCCGCCCAGCAGCCGCGCTGGTCCGAGTGCGCCGCCAGTCGCTTGCCGCACCAGTTTGCGTTCTTGATCAGGCATTCGCTCGGCACGACGCCCTGCTTCTGCGCCAGCTTGACCATGGCCATCTTGGCCGCCGCGCCACCCCGGGCCCCCACTGTGGGGACGTACACCTTGGGGCCGGGCATTGGGTATGCTGGGAGCGGCTTGCGGTAGATGCTGTACCTGAGTCCCGCGTCGGCCGCGTCGACGTGGCCGGGGATGCTGGCCTCGTACTCCCGCGGAATCTCGAGCGCCCGTCGCGGCCCCTCGTCGACAAAGACCTGGGCGCAGCCGAGGTAGAACTGGGCGTCGCCCGCGTGCACGTTGTGAAGGGCGAGGATCTCGGGTCGCACGAGGTAGTAGCCGGCCGGTAGTCCGCCTGGCAGCTGCACCGACAAGAGCCCCTTGTGGTCGATGAGCTTGTCGACACACCACTTGCCCGTGGCCGCGTCGTACCCGTCCTCCCAGATCTTGAACCAGCCCGGACCCGCGGCCTTGTCCGCGTACATGTCGTTGACCTTTTTGACGTAGACGGCGCATGGCCCTTTGTGGTCGTCGGCGATGGCACCCGCTTTCTTGCCGCTCGAGTACACGCGGAACTCAAAGGTCAAGGTCGCCTCTCGTGGCGCCGGGCAGGTGAATGCAACCGGCTCTCCGCCGTTGCGGCCTGCAAGAACCATGTCAGTCTGCCCTTGGCCCGACTCGTGGGTGTCTCTAGCCATTCCTAGTCTTTTCACGGGCAGAAGACGCACAAAAAAAGAGGGGAACTTACCACACGCCATGTCGTCGCCCGTGATGGGGTAGACGGGCCCGTTGGCCGTGGCGCTGTCATGGGGCATGCGCACGCAGGTGCCGTCGCCCTGGTTTTTGCCGTTGACGAAGAGCGTGGTGAAGAGCGTGTGGGCGCTGGCGACGGAGCCGAGCAGGCCCCCGACGACGACAGGAAGCTTCATCCTGGGGGATGCAAGGACCCGAAACAGTGACACACAATGACGGCCCGCACAGCGGGAGTCGGGGAGAAGAGAGAAGGAAGCCTGTTGTTGGTGTGTTGTCTCGCGAAGAGTCGACCTCGCTTGAGTTGTGCAGAAGAGTGAGTCCACACGGGAAATCGAGAGCCGTCAACGGCGTGCTGGAACAAAAAGCCAAGTGAATCGATGTAGAAGTGAATCGAAAGAACGAGCGAAGACAAAGAGCGACAAAACACACCCTCCCATGCAGCAAAGAATGACAGCAACAGCGAAGAAAAGAGGAGAGTAAACATGGGAGGGAAGGGACGAAAATGGGATGGGAACTGGCCCCCAAAGCTGCAGGTTCATCGTCTCGCATGGCACGTAATGGTTGGTCTATCCCAAGGCCATTCAAATTGGAGGCTCAAGCGCCGACCTTGCAGCTCTGCTTCAGGCTCCTTTTCCCAGGCTGCACCAACCAACGAATCAGCTGGCTCCAAGCCGCCGTCTCTGGAAATCAAGCCCGCCACAGGGATAGGGGGGCCCGAACTTGAAACGCTTTGGGCCGTCGGGGCAGGCCACCTCGCGCAAACGGGGTAGGAGCGGGTAACTTGGTCATGATATTTCTCAAGTTGAATGGAAGCGTGTCCTGGTAGTCGGAGACATGGCGTGAGGTTGCCATTGCGCGCAGGTCTTTGACTCTGTAACTTATATCCACGACAAGCCCTCCATCAAAGGGAGCCGACTGATTTGCTGTTGACCAACCGCGCAACCTCTTCATTTCCAAGCGAGTACACAGAGTCGAGGTGTCATTTCGGCATCTTGTGGCGAGACGTGAGCATAGACTAGGACGAGGCAAAGCGGTCACATCGGACGTAGGCAGAGACGACGAGTGGAGATTGAACATGAACCCACGAGACCGGGAAACTATCTCGTACACATGCAACACCCCCATATTCCGCCGGTGCGCGTATACGACATTCTCAGCCCGCGCGAGAGATTTGTCTTCGCATCTCCCGTTCCTCGACCGTCTTGCCGTATGGTACAATATGGTACAGTCGTTGCTCGACGCTTTTTTCCTTTTTGCTGGGTATCTTACTCGTTGATCTTGGCCAGGATCCTGCGGCGCGGCGTCAGTCATCTCTTCTTCCAAGCCCGTCGGCTTTTGTCGGTGCACTTACTCGCTGTCACGGAACAGCTGATACTCCTCATCGCCAGCCTTGACGGGCGAACCGCCAAACTAATCGCACCCCGTGTTAGCACGACGTCCACGGCAAAGCAAGTACCCCCTTCCTCCCGCGCGGGCGGAAGGTAATCCAAAGAAGACCCGACTTACTTGGGGAATCAAGACGCGGTCGCCGGCGGAAACGCCCATGGGCAGACGGTTGCCCTTCTTGTCCATGGCGCCGGGCCCGACGGCCACGACCTTTGCCTCGTTGAGCTTCTCCACGCTCGACTCAGGCAGGAAGATGCCGCTGGCCGTCTTGGTGTCGGCCTTGAGGCGCTGCACCAGCACCCGGTCCAGCAACGGGGCGAGGCTGCGAATGGAGCGAATCGACGTGGCCTGAGATTTGCCCATCAAGTTAGCCAAAGAGCGTTCGTCGACCGGGTCCCGCGGTGCCATCATCGTGGGCTTTCCGCGCAGCCTCGAGATTTGCAAAAAGGCGGGCTTAAATCGGCCTGGCCAGCGTCGCAGGCGCACGTACCATTGTGAAAGACGTGTATCGAGATCAAGCGAGGAGTCTAAGCACCGAGGAAAGAAACAATCGAGACGGGTGAAGGGGGCTAGACGGGTGAGGATATAGACGAGGTTGCCGTTGCAAGAGTCGTAGCTAGTGGAGCTGTCTTCCAACAGCTTCCAGAAAGTCAGCAATTTTTTTCCGTCCGGGGGAAGCTGGCCTCGGGATCTCGGCGCCTGATTTTCCCGATTCCGTCCTCCGCCAACTCCACCCCGTCCGTCGACAGCTCTACTATTAATCCCGCGTCCCTTAGGACATCATTTCACATCGCCTATGACATGACGAGACTTCTCTGTTTTCTCCAGCTTCTATTGCACCAGGCCTATGAGGCCATGCGTGCTGGTCCCCACGTCTCTGCCTTCTTACCAGCGTACCTAATGCTCCCCGGCATTTTCCTTATTCCCTGGCAATGCATCTTCTGGCGATGCCACAAATTCGCTGTCCGACTTCTATTCATGACCCTAACTCTTTCACCTCGAGCCGCGCTTGCCGAGGCTTCCCTGTATATACTCTTTAACCTGATTATCATGCAACGATCAATGACCCCTTATCGTCATGCGACCCGATCCTCTCCCACTCTACCCGGCCCGGCACGTCAAGAGGCCGGGCCTTTCTATTTTCCCCCAAACGCCCATATGTTGTAAAAAGAAAACAAATAATCAAGGCATCCTAGTTGTACACGTCTATTCCAGGCGTTAAGCTTTCTGTTGCGCTTGCTGCGAAGCGGGCGGCTCAAGCACGTGGGTGTGGTCTTCGGCCGAAATCACCTCGCCATTGTCAAACTGCTGGCAGATGACCGTGTCCGCCACCCACGGCTCCTGCAGTATCTCATCCATGCCCGCGCGGGCCTTTGGGTCGAGGTCCAGCATCCGATAAGTGATGCGCCGGCTCTCCCGTGGCAACAGGCGCAGGATGCGCCAGGGACCACGGATCGCCTCCCTTTTATCGGCCCCGGTGCTTGACGTCTGCTGAGTCTGGCCATCGCCAGGATTCGGCGCCGCCTCGGAGTCCTCTCGCTTGTGATGGCTAGAACGGCGATGCGAATGCTGATGGCTCTTCTCTTTGCCTTCGTCCTCAGCCCCTGAATCTCGAGACGAGCTGACGGCAGAGTGATCCGACGCCCTGAGCAGTCGGTTCGGATCGTGGCCGGGGGACGGGTCGGCGGCAAAGAGCTTGTACGAGTTGTCCGTCATACGCGGAATCTTCCACGGGAAGCGGCGAAGAGTCATGCAGCAAAAGATGATGGCCAGCGACCAAATGTCAGCAGCCGGCGCGTCGTACTCCTTAGTGTCGTACACTTCCGGGGCCAGGTACGGGTCCGAGCCGACGATGCCTAAAACGTGAGACGAGTGAGTAGGAGCGAACTCGGCGCAGAGGCTATCAGGGGGGTACGGACCTTTTGCGGGGACAGTGCCGTTTTCAAACGGATACTTGAAGACATGAGCGCTGCCAAAGTCAATAATCTTCATGATGCCCCTGTCGCTCACGACGACGTTGTCGAGCTTGAGGTCGCGGTGCGCCAGCCCCACGCTGTGCAGGTATGTGACGCCGTTCAAGATCTGCAGAAAGCAGCACCGTATTTCCTCTCGCGACATCTTGCCCGTCATGACAATAGCAAACAGGTCGTACGGCGCATACTCCATGACTTCGAACCAACGGCCCTTTTCCTGCAAAATGTCCAGCGTCTCAATGATGTTGCCATGGTGGAGCGTCGAGCCGACGCAAAACTCGGCCGTCACCTTTTTGTTGTACTCCTTTTCCGTCTCGTACGTGTGCCGGGCCCTGAACTCCTTGACGGCAAAGACGGTCCCGTCGTCCTTGCGCCTCATCAGCCGGACCGAACCCCCGGCGCCCGAGCCAAGCACCTTGCCGAGCTTGCCGTATTTGGACGTGAGACCATGATCGTCGCCAAAGGGAAGCTGTTGGCCGGAGCGCAAGCCTGGCGGGGTCTTGGTGCCGGCCTTGATGGATGCCGGGGACGCGTCTCTCTTCTTGCTGCCGTTGCTTGTCGATTTCCGGAAGAAGCGCTTCAAGTCAGCCATGGAACCGTGTTGCTGGCCGCTCCCGTGGCCCCCGTGGCCCCCGTCGCTGACATGGCCGTCGCCGCCGCCCTTGACCCCGAACAGGCCCGAGCCGCGCTTCTCTGTCAGGCTGGACCTGGATCCGCCGGGCGACCCATGCTTCTTCTTGCGGGAAAAGACGAACCGGGGGTCGATGGAATGTCGGTTGGGGTGCTGCTGCTGCGGAGGTCGGCGGCCCTTTGCGTAGGGATCGTTTGCGTCGCCGCCGGGGGTGACGGGCTTGGAGTAAAAATGCGATGCCGAGCTGCGGGAGGGGCTTGAGTCCCTGGACGCGGGCGTGGAGCCGGGGCCGACGCTAAATAGGCCTCTCCTATGCGCCTTGTGGCTGTCGGCGGATGAAGCCCTTCGCAAGATTTGGTCCGAGGACGCCGGCCGATGGGTGTTGAGGGGCCTGCGGTCTGCGACAGCGAGCGACCTGTCGTGAGAGGAGGTCGGTTGCGGGGTGATTGCCGGGGGTTCGTGGGCGTTGATGGCTCTGTCTCCCGAGCCCTTGCCGCCGAGGTGCCTCTCCCCCGTCGCCGAGGGCTCTGAGCCGGCCGGGGTCAGGGGAGGAGAGGCCAGGGCGGAGAGTCGCGGGCTGCTATGGGGTGATTGGCGACTGGAGTTGGGAGTCGGGTGTCTGGTGCATTCGGACGACTCGTCTTCTCGCGAGGGGACCTGAACGGGGGCAGGGAGGCCTCGGGTCAGTAAGCGATGCGTTGCGCGGCGCGGCAGAAAAGGCGGGGGGGATAGGGGTCGAAATACTCTCGACGGCGGCAAGGAAAAGGCCTCGAATTGAAAAGTGTTGATACGGCGTTCCTGCAGAGGGCCTCCGTGCAGCGACTTGGTCAAAGCCCTAAGCTGGTCGGGTGACACTTTGGGGGAGCCATCGTCTAAGGCGGCCGGGGGCTGGGCCCTCGTGGTGGAAGGCGAGATTTCCTCGATGGCCGAGGAGAAGCGAACAGCGGGGACATCGGGGCGAGGCTTGCCCTCGTCGCCGGGCGCATAGGGGGGGGACTGCGATGCTGTCGGGCGCAAAAGACGAGTCAGAATCGAGGCAATTGTGCCACAGAGCGGGTAGCCTCCGCCGGCGGCGACAAGGCGAGATGCGGCGCGGGGAGGATATGGGGAATGGGCACAAAGAGGATGTCTAGCGCGGAAGGGCCGGGGAAAAGGATTGGATGACGGGACGGGGATCGACATACCGGCAGCGTGTGGAATCTGGCGAAGCCGCTCGTCCTCGCTGGGCGACGGAGTAGCCATGGAGAGAAGAGTGCTGAAGGATGCTCTCTGCTGTTGGAGGGCGGCGAGGAAGCGAATGCGCGCGAATGACGGCGGGCGAGAGGAGGGGAAGGAGAAGGGGAAGGGGAAAACAAAGAGGATGTTGAAAGAGGGACGCTGTTGTAGGTGGAGCTAATGATGTGTCTGCCTGTTTGCTCCGACTTGCCAAGGTGGGTGGAGGAAGGGCGGCCGGCCCCTGGAGAGAGGGCTCAGAAAAGAGGCGGAGGAAGAGGAGAGGGCGGTGGGGACGATGCTTGGATGCAGGCCGATGGTGCAGGCCGATGGTGAGGTGGGGCGGACGATGCTGGCGGTGCAGCGGAGTGCAGCGCATGGAAGCGCTAGAATCCATCCATCATTGTCCAAGTCGAGGTACTCCGTACCGTACAGTACCTGGCCGGCTCTGCGGTGCAGTGGTTGACCAACACATCGCATGCTGTAGCTGTAGCACCTACAGCACCCCAAGGAACCTGCGTTCCACTGACCCGCCGCCCCGGGCCGGTGCCTCAACAGGACCTCCCAACGGCTGGCTCTCTTCTAATCCATGTCCGTCGAGCTTCTTGGTCTCGTCGACATGCAGATTCAAGCACGTGCCACATCGAAGACGTCGTCCCAGACAATCAAGTACCTATCCGCATCAGGCTCCAAACGTGTCTTGCCTGGGCGTGGGAGATTAAACCGATACCAGCGAGGTATCGACAATGTACTCGGCGCATCACCACAAACGGGCCTCCAAGCCGCAGACGCCGCCGCCTTGGGCATGGCGCTGCCCTCCTCGTCTCCCCCCCCTGTTGCTGGTTGATTCGCTCGCTCCCGAGTCCGCAAGCAACCTTGTCCCGAGCTCGCTACAGTACATGTTGAGGCATGATAACGTTGGCCGAGCTGCTGCTCACAGTCCGTCGGCTTGCTGGCTCGTTTGGGGGGAGCGAGGGGGGGTTGGTGGAGGATAAGAAGAAAATTATTTTTCTTATTCTTCTCGACGAACCTGCGTACTCATTGGGTGGCCAGATAAGCCTCCCAGCAAGCCATGCCCGTAGTGAATCGTGGAAACAAAAAGCTTTTGATGCCGAGTCCGTTCATCAATCACATGCTCTTCCATCCATCTTCCCGATCACGGTACCTCCCACCTCCCACCAACCACCATTCGACCGAAACATTTGAGGCTTTTTATAAATCCTGGTCCAAGTTTGCTGCTTCAACAAACAGGCTCCTGGAGCTGCCTGTCCGCCGCCGCACTTGTTACGGGCATGCGTGCGTCCACTCGCAGCCCGCCGATTCCGGCCGACCGCCTCCAGCTGGGGTGGAGCGGGATTGCGCAAGCTCCAGAAGGTACCTCCGCTCAGGTACCCGCCTTTTTCCGCTCTTGGCCGATGCACACTCCTCGGCCTCGCCCCCGGGCAAACATCCAAGCTGAGTGTATCCGTACTCAGTAGTGTACTGTACTGTACGGAGTACGTGCAGCCGTTTTGGAATCCTTGTGGGTTGTAGCAGGTCATCAAACACGAGGCATGTACCAGGACACCGCAGAGACTCGCCGACTCACTGTTCAGCCAATGGTACAATGGTAGGCACCCAGCGCGTCTACGGACCGGTACCGTCCCTTAAGCCAACCGGTTATTGTGTCTGCCTGCTGCTGCTCAACGAGACAAGATATCGGCCGAGCAAGCGGGTGCTCCCAGCTCTCGAATCCTATTCAGCTTGCTATCATGCCGACACAGTGAGTCGATAATTGACCGCCGGCTATGCACAGCAGGTGGCACAAACCCTATCATGCTCTGCCGAGGAGCGCATCGGACCGTTTCAATCTACATACAACATGCACGTCCATACGCCCAGCCCAGGTTCCATGCCTCGCAGGATATCCCCTTAGCAACTCCACCGTCGCCACATAAAATCGACAAGAATCACGCATCGACGGCTTGCTCCACATGCAAACGTAATTCCAAACCACCACCGCTGTCCAGACCAACTTTGACCCGTTTGACTCACTCGGCGGTCCGTCCCCTTGCCGTCTTGCCTGACTCAGGAGCACAACCGTCTTATGGCGGCCATTCGTAAGCCCCCCGCCATGCCCTTGCTTCGCAGCATAAACGACCGCCCGTGTCTTCTCCACCAGACAGACAGTCAGTCGCTCTGCCACCGTGCATCAAGCTGACACCTCCGACCCAAGACACCCGTCGCAAGGCCGGCGTAGACGTCAAAACAAGCGCTGTTGTTCCATTGTTCCGGCCCTGTTTGTGCACACGCATGGCCCGCAAGCCGTGGGTGGTCCAACACCTTCAGCCCTGTGCCGTGCCTCTCGTCTCAGGCAACAACGTCGACGCCAATCGACTTGCACTGATATATAATGGACCTGCAGAGGCCCTCGAGGGACAGGCCCGAGAGCCGCAGCTCCGAATGCTTGATCTTGGCAATCTCGTAGATGTGCTTGAGGCTGAGCGTGCCGACCGTCTCCTTGCCGGGATTCATCGCCCCTTTTCTGCGTCCCTTCTTGCTCATGGGAGCGTCGACGGCGTTGAGCAGTAGCCACGACGTCTGCGGCGTCCGGATGTCGAAGTGGAACGACCGGTCAGGGCGAACAACCACCCGGCACGGCATCGGCGTCCCCGGCGTGAACTGCGCGGTCCGGGCATTGAACTCCTGCGCGGTTTCGGGAATACGTCAGCGTCAGCCGCCCCGCGGGAGAGGAAGCTTTGGCAGGGAGTCGTGCCTTGCAAAAGTCCATGGACTTGACGCCCTTGCTCCCCAGCGCAGGGCCGACTGGCGGGCTTGGGCTCGCTTGCCCGGCTCCCACAATGAGCTTGACGATTTGGTTGGCGGTGCCGGCGCCCTTGGCCTTGGACATGGTGGCAAAGGTGCAGGCGCAGCAGATTGGGCGTCTTGAAGTTGTCGCGAGATTGGAGCTGTTGCTGCTGCAAGAAGCCAAAGATTTCACTGGCGGCATCTTTTCCAGCCCCACGTCGGGGGTGAATGTACTTACCCTCCGCCCGGCCCCGCTTTTATTTTTCCGCTGCTGGGCTGCGGACGTAAATTTTCCAGCGGCCCGTGAAGCATCGTCAACCGTCAAGCATCCAAGCGCTGCCTCGCCCATGACTTTTAACGTCTCCCGGAGAGTCCTTGAAACTTGATTTCGCGGACGCATACTCTTTGCATTTGCGCCGTCACTTTGCAGATCTTTGTAACTTAAATCCTCCCTCATCCTTGCAACCCCCCGGCGGCTGCCGCGACGACGGGCGGAATCCCGACGATGCCGTCGACTCACCAAAACGACAAGCCCTGGGATACAGACGATGTGGACAAGTGGAAGGTTGAGGCGTTCACCCACAAGGATAACCTCGGCGGCACCTTCACCGAGGAGTCGTCCTTTGCAACGCTATTCCCCAAGTACCGCGAAGTCTACTTGAAGGAGGCGTGGCCGCTCGTCACAAAGGCCCTCGAGAAACATGGCATCGCCTGCACCCTCGACTTGGTCGAAGGTAGCATGACGGTCAAGACGACCCGCAAGACGTTCGACCCGGCCGCCCTCTTGAATGCCCGCGACCTCATCAAGCTGCTCGCCCGAAGCGTGCCCGCCCCGCAGGCTGTCAAGATCCTCGACGACGGCGTGGCGTGCGACGTCGTCAAGATCCGCAACCTGGTCGGCAGCAAGGATCGCTTCGTCAAGCGGCGGCAGCGCATCCTCGGCCCCAACGGCTCCACGCTCAAGGCCCTCGAGCTCCTGACGGAGACGTACATTCTCGTCCACGGGAACACGGTGTCGGCCATGGGCCCGTATAGGGGTCTCAAGGAGGTGCGGAGGGTCGTCGAGGACTGCATGGCCAACGTGCACCCCATCTACCACATCAAGGAGCTCATGATCAAGCGCGAGCTGGCCAAGGACCCGGAGCTGGCCAACGAGAGCTGGGACCGCTTCTTGCCAAACTTCAAGAGGAAGACACTGAGCAAGCGCCGCGTGCCCCACAGAATCAGTGACAAGGCGAAGAAGGTCTACACGCCTTTCCCGCCGGCGCCTGAGAAGAGCAAGGTCGACATGCAGATTGAGAGCGGCGAGTACTTTCTCGGCAAGCAGGCCAAGGAGCGGGCGGCGCAGCAGGAGCGCAAGGAGAAGCAAAAGGAGCGCAAGGAGGAAAAGGCCAAGGAACGCCAGGCCGAGTTTGTCCCGCCGGAAGAGGGGGGGAGGACCAAGAAGCGGCGGAAGAAGTCGGACGAGTAGGAGGTCTCGGTTTTATCGAGGACTTGGACCCGTTACGCACACCGAGACGGTAGCTCGATACACAGGAGCTTGCATGGTTGGCACTTGGGGGGAATGGCGTTTTGATATCCCGGGTATTGCTCCTGACCTGAAAATTAAGTTCAATCTACACGGTTTCTCGAATGCATTGAATCATTTTCGAGAGTATGAAGCATAGAGCATACAAGTTGAAAGGCTATGCCCAGCACCTTGCTGATGAGCTCTCGGTGAGACTCATCCGGTCGACCCCCTTCCTTTCTCCAAGCCTCCAGTCCTTTACAGCTTGGACGACGCTTCGTCGTCGTCAATCTCAATCACCAGCTTGCCAAACTGCCTGCCCGTCTCCATGTCGGCAAACAAGCCGTCGATGGCGTCGAGGTCGCCGAGCCCCCTGACTGTCCTGCTGACGACGGGTTTCAGCTTGTGGTCGCGGACAAAGGCCACCATGTCGGCAAACTCGCTGCGGGAGCCCATGGTGGTGCCCTTGAGCTCGACGTTGGCCAGCACCGCCTGCATGAGCCAGTCCATGCGCGGCGCGGCCGTCATGCCGTACTGCGCAATGACGCCGCCGGGCCGCAGCAGCTTGACCGACTTGGCGACGACGTGGGCGCCGGCCCCGTCGACGACGGCGTCGAGAAAGGGCCGGTCGGCGGGCAGCATGGCCCGGAGCCGGCGGTCCCAGGCGTCGTCGGAGTAGAGGACGCCGGCGACGGCGCCGAGCTGGCGCGCGCGGTCGAGCTTGGCGGCGTCGCCCGAGGTGACGTAGACGCGGCAGCCCAGGGCGACGGCGAACTGGAGGGCCTGCAGGGCGACGCCGCCGCCGATGCCGGTGATGAGCACGTTGCGCCCGCCGTCGCGGCAGCCGGCTTTGGTGACGACGGCGCGCCAGGCGGTCAGGCCGACGAGCGGCAGGGCGGCGGCCTCGACGGCGGACAGGTGCGGCGGGACGGGCTCGACCTCGTCCTCGTGCACGGCAACGTAGTCCTGCGCGGTGCCCACGTCGGTCAGCTTGCTGGCGCCGGTGACGGTGAAGGCGGCGCCGCCGGGCTCCGGGCCGGCCGGGTCCGAGGCCCAGCCGCGCATCGGGGTCAGGACAACGGGCGTGTGGAGCAGCCGCCGGCGGGTGCAGGCGGCGCCGACCTGCTCGACGACGCCGCAGCCGTCGGCCAGCAGCGCGTGGGCAAAGGAGATGGCCGGGTACTGGTGGCGGCGGATGAAGAGGTCGCGGTGGTTCAGGGCCGCCGCCTTGAGCCGCACCAGCACCTCATGCGGGCCCGGCTCGGGCTTGGGGACGTGCTTGATCTGGAGCCTGCGTGTAGGGCCCCACGCCGTGGCCCGGTCTTTGGTCAACGTGCTCTCTTTTCCACGGCAGCGGACTGGGGGCTGCTCACGGGTAGTAGACGTCGCCGGGCGTGCCCTCGACTTTCTTGAGGGTGAGGACTCGCGGCATGATGGGTGGAGGAGGTGGTTGTTTTGCCTGGGGTGTTGCAGAGATCTACGGATACTGGTCAAGGAGTAAACCAAATCAACAAGCCCCGGTTTCCCTCGCTGTCTGCTCTCCCCGCGCCGCGTGCGGGGGCGCCGTGGCAAAGCCGAAAGCCGCGGCGCTCCGGCCCCGCCCGCTGCTGATGCCCAGAATGGAACCTCGCCTTGGAGGACAGAGAGAGATGCTCTGCGGGATTCAGGCCCCGGACCGGCCCGGGGGTCTGAAAAGAGGCCAGGCTGCAAAAGGGCAACGAGCGCCCGCCTCTCGGGGAGCTCGGCCAAGGGGCTGCACGGAATTCCCTCGGAGGGCGCCGGGGAAACGAGACAGGACGGCGCGTCTGGGGCGCTCGAAGTGGTCCCCGAACGGCTGTTTAGACTCGGGCACGAAGAGCGCGAGACATGGTTCTCGCTGGATTCACTTCATGGCCATGTAAGCAACGGCGGCCGAAGCCAACGCACGGGTAAGCCACATGGGCAGCCGCCATCGATTCGATCAATTCAAGAGCAAAGGAAAAGCAAAGAAACAAGAATGCAAACCCACCCCCCCTCCTCCATCGCCGTCTAGACAGCAGCCTTACCAGGTTTCCGTCCCCGAGATCCTTCGCGCCTCAAACGCCCTCCCGCCCGCTCTCCCGCCATGGTCGCCGAACCGAGCACACACCCTCCCACACGTACACACCCCAGCAAGAGAGCGCGCGCGCAGATTCAGGGTTTCACGGGCACGCAGCATCCGACGATGGCGTTGCAAACTAGCTCCCCCCCCTTCCTCCTCCAGGTCGCCGAACGCTTGCCCGGGGGCGGCGACTAGACGGCCTCCAGGAACTATGGCTCGTCTTCTGCAACGGCGTTGGGTCGAGTCGGCGTCTGGTTTGCTCCTCGTCCCCTTCCATTTCCCTTCCTTGTCGCTTCTGGTTTCCCACGAAACCGGCCACGGAAGCCCAAGACTAGGCCGGTTCATCTGGTGGAGAAGCTTGGATGGTTAGAGCCCGACGTCTTGGCCACGCATGGAGATATATAACTAGTAATTCTTCTCGGCGGTAAAGCCATCTTCACATCGTCTCCCCCATCTGCCACCAAGAGCTTTTGAATGTGTTTACATACATGTACTGTCCATCCTCGGGGAGAAACACCACACGGCGGTATAGGGTAGCCAGGACACCATGACGGCGGCGGTCGCCTCGGGCCTCGCTTTCGGGGCCGCCATGACGGCGGCCGGCTTCCACGATCCCTCGCTCGTCGTGGCCCAGATGAAGTTCCAAGACTGGCACATGGCCCGGGTCTTCATGGCGGCAACAGCCAGCAGCGCGTAAGGAGCCCCCTTCCACTCTTCTCAGATCTATCTCCTTGGTTGGTCCGTCACTTACACCAAGGCCATCTACTCTCGCAGTGTCATCTACGCCATAGCGGAAAAGCTGGGCTACATCAAGCTCCCGCCCAAGAGCTCCTCTCCCATGGGCCTCTTCGGCCGCTACGACGGCAACTTCCTCGGCGGCGCGCTGCTCGGTGCCGGCGTCGCCCTCTCCGGGGCCTGCCCCGGCTCGCTGTACACTCAGCTCGCGACCGGCCTCCGCTCGGGCTTCTACACCCTCGGCGGAGCCGTGGCGGGCGGCATTGCCTGGAACGGGATTCTCGGCGGCGTCGTGCGGCGCTGGCGCCACGAGGCAAACGTCAGCCCCGAGCCGCGCGCCGTGCACGAGCAGCTCCGTCTCTCGAGAACCACAACACTGCTCCTCCTCGAGGCAGTCTGCCTGGCCGTTATGGCCCTCACAGCCCGCCACGCCCGGCCCAGCGCAAACGTGAAGCCCACCGGCGCCGTCGCGGGTCTGCTCATTGGGTTCGCGCAGCTGGTGTCCGTCGTCACGCGGCGGGCCATGCTCGGTGCCTCGGGCGCCTTTCAAGAGGCCGGCCGCCTATTCCTGGAGCTTGCCGGCGGATCGCACCTCAACGCGAAATTCGGCCGGTACCAGGACCTCGTCTTCGCCTCGAGCGTCGCGGCCGGCGCGTGGGGGACCCTGCAGGCGGTTCCGGCGCTGGCGGCCGGCCCTATGCTGGAGTTGCCGCCGTTGTTGGCCACGGTAGGGGGCGTGTTGATGGCGATTGGGGCAGCCATGGCGGGCGGGTGCACGTCCGGACACGGCATCAGCGGCATGTCGTTGCTTTCGACATCGAGCTTCATCACCATTGTGAGTATGTTCGCGGCGGGAGCGATGGTGACACCCCTTGTATATTAGACCATCTCCTCTGCTGTGCCACGAATAAAACAAGAAATCCCAGCGGCATGCGGTCAGTATTCTTTTGCATCACAAGCTTTCCATTTACCCGCAAACGCTTGTTTCTCAGCGTTTCCTGGCCGTTACCTCGATTTCAATCTTCATCTCCTCCTTCATCAATCCCGACTGCACCATTGTCGCGGCAGGCTGCACGTCACCGAACCACCTCCTAAGCACCGGCCACGTCTTGGGAAATTCTGTGCGGTCGGGCAGTATGTACCGCACTCGGACCACGTCGGCCATGCAGGAGCCTGCTTCCTTGAGGGCCTTGTCGATGTTGGCAAGTGTCTGCTCCGCTTGCTCGGCTACGTCTGGCGAAATCTCCCCGGTCTGGTAGTTGTATCTGGACCAGTTGGCGAGGCTGTACCCGAGAGGGCTGGAAAGGAGCCGCCGTCAGAACTCACCCCGTGGTCCCCGAGACCATGATCCAGCCATCGACGGCAACAGCCCGCGAGTATCCAATCTCGGCTTCAAAGGCAGAGCCGGAACTGATGTTGCGGCGAGCCATTGCCGCAAAGCTGCCGCCGTGAGAGGCCCTGCACGGAATGACAAGGGGAATCGGCGTTGGTCTTTGGCTTGTGCAGATTGGGCCCGTCACTTCGGAGGGCTCTTGTCTGCCGTCGGCTGAGCTCGCAGCCCACATGCCGGCAGTGAGCGCATGGCTGTTTGGCGGGGTTGCGGCTGAAGCACGTGGGAGCTACGGCTTCGCATCCGGCTGGCATCCTTCAGTTCCAACGTCGCAGGCAGGCAATCGATGATGCGCAAGCTTTGATTCGCATCTACCGCCGCAAGTGAATGATGCCGCGGCATGTGTGCTGCCCCCAAGACTGGGAGACGGTCGGGAGCAGCACAATGTGACTCAAGTGAAGTTCGGTTCCCAGATCGACGCTCAGACGGCCCGTGAGACGAGAAGAAAGAGAGGTGCTGGTGCTTGCATTCATACGAACTTCTTTCCCGTACACGTATCATACAGGGCAGGTCGGCCGCACATTTCGTCACTGGCCGGCCAGCTCCTTCACCAGCGCGATGACCTGCTTCTTATCCACATCCTTGCCAGCCAGGGCACCAGAAAGGCGTTTCATGACGTCGCCCACGAGGGCCTTGGCCGCCGTTCCAGCGCTCTGGGACGCGGCGACGGCATCCTGTACCAAGGCTTTGAGCTGAGTCTCGCCCAGAGACTCGACGCCGCTGCTTGCCAGGTAGTCTTGGAGTATGCGGATCTGCTGGACCTCCTTGTCGACGAGGTCCTCCCTCCCAGCGGTCTTTGCCTCGGCGGCCGCTTCCTCGGCGCCTTTCTGGATCTTGCGCATCAGGGCCACGAGCTGCACGTCCGTCTGGATGGGGGTGGCCGTCTTGGAGGCGTTGAGGTTGGCGGACATGATGGCGCGCAGCACGGCGAGGCGGGGGGCGTCTTTGGCCCGCATGGCCGACTTGAGGTCGCCCTTGAGCTTCTCGAGGAGTGGAGGCGCGTCTTGCGAGGCCGTCGTGTAGAAGTTGGGAGCTCCGAGGGCATATCGCCAAGCTGCTTCTCGCGGGAGGAGACGGGCTGGTTGTGGCGAGCGCAGGCCCGCGAGGAGGGCCACGCGAAGAGGTTGCGCCATGCGATTTACGATGCGCAGCAGCGCAAAGGGGCGATGAGGAGGGTGGTAGGGAGACGCGGAAGCGAGTGAAGAAGAGGAAGCGTGAGGCCAAAAGCGTGCACAGTGCGGAGAAAGTGGCTTCGATCACGGCATTGACCAACCAGAGTCGGGCTGGGCATTGGTATGTCAGGGGAGCAATGTGCGGAAAGATCCGAGCTACGGTACTCGCTCCATAATAATAACACGCCCAGAAACGCTGTGCGACCCTGGAAAGCTCTACTTGCCGTGGATCGTGCAGCGGCGAATCGCTTCTTCCCGCCCGCAACTTGCTGCGACGATGCATCAGCCCTTGTTGCTCCATACAGCGAAGCCAAATTGACTATATCTTGCATCTCTCACTTGTGTCAAGCATAGTGTCTACTAACCCGGCTTGCCAGGTTCAACAGGTGAGGGAATCTCTTCTCCCACAAGCACCCAAACTTTAAGAGCTCAAGGCGAGTTGAGCCTCGGGCTGATCCAAGGAATAGTACGCCTGCAGGTTGCCAAGCATTCATTGCCGAGCCCCTTGCAGTTCTCACTGGTTGTCATTGCCGTCGTCGTTGCATCATCTGACGCTTGCAACGACCAACGCCCGCCCACCCGGCTGCCCAGACCCATTGGCAACCAAAAGGCCATGGTCCCGGCGCGAGCCGGAGCTGATGGTCGAGCCACATGTCAAGGCCAAAGTCCCTCTGATCGTAGCGGCGGCAGAAACGGCGAGCGCGGCGACAGGGGTTGACCCGTCCCCGTTGTCCGCGCCTGCGGATGTCCATGTTGGCAAGCTCGCTCGTCTCTTGCCGCCATGATGTAACGACAGGCGCTAAACGTAATCACGCTGCGTCCCCGCTAGTTGGTTCCGTAATTAGGTAGCATATAGAAAGAGCGTGCGTATATACTCATGGTGGCGGACGAGCCGGACCCGTCGGGGGTTGGCGAGTCGAGCTACCACCAACACGACCGCTCTCTCTGCAACGACATGGGGGTCAGAGATTGGCTTGCTGTCGCCGTAGCTGGGGGGAAACCGAGCGAGCAATGGATCCCTAGTCGGCGACTATGTAAGAAAGTGGCCGAGGTAAGACAAGGGAAATGGCGAGTCGGCACACCTCACCTCTGTCTATACCCAGCCGTCGCCGCCCCTTTCTTGCTGCGGCTGAAGGCGACTTGTTTTCTGCGCTGCCAACGGCCCCTTTGGCGCCTTTCTCGTCGTCTGCCTCGGCCGCTCGCTGCCCAACCGCCCAATCAGTGGCCTCGCTCGTCAAGGATTCCGCGTCTGTGAGGGCCTTTTGCAACGGACATCTGCATCGCTGCTGTCTGCGCAGGCTGCTGCATCGGCACGCATGGTGCGAGGAAGAGGGGAGAGGCGCTGAGTCTTGGTCGGTTGGTTGATGAGGAGGCGTCAAGCTAAAAAAAATAGAGCCACCTTGGGCAAGACAAGGCATCCATGTTCAAGTGAAGGAAGGTACGACTACTCCCCGTAGGCAGGCAGGCAGGCAGGCAGGCAGGCAGGTGCCACACACCCAGTTCCTGCCGCTCCATCTATCACTGTCAGCCTCTTTCTCCAATCCTGCAACTGGCGCTCTCTTCGCTTCTCACGACAAAACAAACCACCAAAGAACCCGTCATCCGGCCATGCCCCCTGCCCTCCCTCCTAGCCTCGACGACAGACGCCACGTCCACAGCCTGTCGCTCGCCGGACGAGACGCGCCTCTGCCCTGAGCGGCAACTGCAACGCACGCCCTGGCTCCTTTCCCCGCTGCGGGTGGCCTGCGAGGACGTGCTATCGCTGAGGCTTGCGGCCGATACAAACGTAGCTTTGGTCGACAGCGTTAGCGTTCCCGAACCTCGTCCTCCTGGATCCCTGGATCCGCTACTCACAGAGGAAAATATGCCTGCCAGAGGCCTGAGCGTCAGCACAGTGGTCACGTCACGAGGACGAAAAGGCTGTTGGACAACGGCCCAGCACGACGACGACGGCTTTTTCGCACCTTGAACGAAGGATCGCGGGCTTCTCTCCTTGCCTGCTCAACAAGACTGTCAAAGTCTTCAATCGACATGCTGGTGCCACCTTTAGCCGCCTGCCCACCGATATCCTGGGGCCGCCATGTCTTACCCTCGCAGCCGGGTGAAGGGGTACAGCGCCAGCGAACGAAGCAGTTGAGCCACGTTTTCGCTGTTGGCTGCTCCGATATTGCGCTCCCGCGTTTCTGCGTTTGCCCTCGGGTCAGACTCGGCTCGCTCTCGCCGTTGGCTCTCGGGGGGCACAGTACCGCTCGGCCAGGCGCACATGGGCAATGTCAACAGCCTCGACTCGACTTCGGTGAAGCCGGCGCTCCTCATCCAGCCAGGAAGCTGCAGAGCCGCTCGGGGGTCTTTATGTGGGTGCAGCGTGTTGAGATATTGGCTCGACCACCGGGACAGCCCATGATCTAGAGGCTCCGTTCCCGTCAGCACCTTTCCAACCGCCTCGCCACTCGGTCGCGCCATCGTGGACTGCTCGCCTCTTTCCAGTGTTCCGTTGTCCGACTGGGCGTTGAAGTATATCTCAACCATCTGGCACCATCCCCCTGGCCGGAGCACGCGCAAGATGTCCTGCACATAGCTCCTCCATCGGTTCGCGTGTATCCCACCCGCCATCATCTGGCTGTGTACGACGTCGAATTGGTCCGGCGAAAAGGTGAACCTGCGACTTTACGCTCAGCACGTCGTCCCTATCTGTCGTCGACGGTGCTGCTCAGTGCTGACCGTCCATTGAGGTCGTCGATTTGTATTTCGAGGTTGGGCGGCAGATCGTCTGGGATCATGTGTGGGCTGAGATCGATGCCCAGAACCTAGTCATTACCGTCAGCTCCAGGACCGCCAGTATAGAACCAGTGTTCCATGTCGACAGGTGCCTCGCGGGCCGGGGCTTGCTGGCCGCCCAGTCGCGGCGAGAGAGGCGAATTCCTCTCCCAGGGGGCCCCGAGGCCTCACACTGGCGTCTCTGGGACTCGAAAACGGCAGAAACCCGTGTCGATGGTTTCCAACCCGCTCGGCAGTGCTGGTCGCCATGGGGATTGTATAATTTTGTACATGGTGGTCGGCACAGACGGTCGGAATCGAAATTGCCAAACGCACCTCGCAGTCGGGGAACCGTCTCGCGACGTCGACGGCCCAGTCTCCAGCTCCGCAACCGCACTCTAGTATTCTGCTCGGCGAGCCAACCGGTGGGAATATCAGTCGGTCGTCGAAGACTCTGCAGAGCACAGAGTGCATCAACTCCAGTCGCGAGATCTCCTCCTGCCCTGGTTTGTTAGGGGCTCAGGAGCGAGCGTCCATCAGTGCTTCCACCCGGGGGTATGGGCTGCGGCTTACCTCGTCGATGGGTGCAAAGTAGGTACCGTTTGTCAGGGCGTACTTTTGATATGTTCGGCCCAAGAGATCGACCGTCTCCGCATAGGACTCGTCGAGGGGAACTGTTCCGTCTCTTCAGGGGCCGTTAGCCCTGCCACGCACGCGTTGATCAAGGGGGCGTTTCTGACTCTGGATCCATCGTGGGCTGCTAAAAAAGCACGTCAGATAGCCTCCTGCTCGACAGTCAACTACAACAAAGAGCAGTGGGCTAGTGTCGGTCGGAAAGGACGCCGGGACGGTTCGGCAATGGCCGTGTCGAAGCCGCTCTGGTCCTATTCAAGGCTAGGCAGTCTGCGGTACCTGGAGCGTGGCCCCAGTCCACCCATATAGGAGCCCCTCCTCCTCCCAGTCTCCCGGGACGACTCGACAGTCTGCTAACGGGGCAGAACTGAGCCCTGGGGAGAGAATACGCAACTCAACGGCTCTCCTGCGATGCTGGCTAGGTGCGACTATTTACCAAGCACTGCAGGCTGATATGGCGACTTTGTTTGTGTGGAACAGCTCGCGACGCTGTTTCCATGGACCTTTCTTCGCTGGACGGCTACCGTGCGTGCTGCTCTCCTATTAACGCAGCCTGCTTGTGCCACCTCAATCGCGAGCCAACATCCGAGTCAAGGGGCCGTGTCTCGAGGAAAGACGAGGGACAAACTGTACGGTTGAGTAGAATGGACGAGCAATGACGCACAGAAAAGTCTCGCCCGAGGCTGCGATAGGTGAAAAGACAAAGGAAAGGGCACGGGCCGTTGCAGCGGATGCCTTCAGCCTTGGCCACTGGGGCCAGTTCTCGGCTTAAACCTCTCGATGTCGCTGCCAAAAGCTTTCGAAGATTTCATTCATGGCTCTGGCCTGAACGCATACATTATTGGCGTGTCAGGCCGACTCCAGCATTCGGCATGGGGCATTGCTTCTCCAGGCCCGGTCAAGCCGGCTGCGTGGCCACTACATGTCATTCTCTTCGATGATAGTTTACCAGATCAGACGGTGGGACAGTGTTATGCTCAGTACACAAAGGAACACGACGATCTGTAGCCAGAGTCCAGCCACGCAGTGGGATCATGCTGCTGCGCGACCTTGTTTTCAAGCATTTTGCAATCATGACGCCACCAGGATCCCTCACCGAGAGTGAAAAGACTTCACGCACAGATCGATGCCCTAAAGAAACGCACGTCAAAATACAAACCTGGGGGCTAAACGCGGTGGGGATTCAGGGCCGTAAACAAGAATGCACGGGCCTGTTTTAGGAAAGAAGGCGTGCGGCGCGTGACGGCTCGTGTTTGCATGGTCAGAAGCCTATCAAGTGGCACGGCGTCATGCAATATCACCATGGACACCAGAATTCTAGTCCTGCCAGGGGAGGGATGGGACGGGACGCGATAAGAACACAAGTCCGCGGCAAGCTTTCGATACCGGGGACATGGACCCGGAACGAAGAATCGAGAGACAGCCATCAGGAGAAGCGGGGGCAACAAGATGCTTCAAGACGAAGGACGAACTGCCAGGCAAGGCACGAAACTACACGAGATGGGATCCATGGCTTGCAAGACAGAAAACAATCCATGGCCAGTCGGCAACACAGCCGGACCATGGGCAGCCCGAGTTTGAAGAGAAGCGGCTTTATTCTCTCGCCCCTCCGAGTGTGTTTCCATTCTGGCCATGCCTGGGCAATGGGGATGTGCCGGTAAAAAAGGGCTGCTGCATCCAAGCAGCCACGAAACTGATCCACAGGCCAAGAACCCTGATATGCTTCATGGCCCTGGTCGCTTAAGGATGGAGAGGGGCTTACCGGAGAGCAGAAAGATTCGTTGCTACACTGCCGTTGGACCACAAACGGCCTGCTCACCGCTTCGTGACACGGCATCTCATGTCCGGGCTCACGCCTAGAGGGCACACATGGCGTCGTTTGCACAAACGGTCCCCAGCAGTTGTGGCACCTGTGAGGCAGACAGCCACGTTGTTACACCGGGGACCGGTACATGATGTGCGTACCTAGTCAGGGCTCAAGGGTTGCCACGCCGTCTGCCGGGAACTCGGGCGGCATAAAAAGAATTTATAGGTCGCCCGCTTCGCTTGCCCAGCAGCTCGCAAGTATTAGCTGACGAGCCGGCGGCGTGGCCGGGTGAGCCTTGCCAGGCCACCAAGCCGGCTGCGTGCGCACAATGAAGCGAGCGTCCACGGAATTTACTCTGACCAATGTGGCGGGTCATGATGGGCCATGGCAATCTTTGGAAGTCCGGGGTGGGTAGCGTCAAGCTGCCAGGGTCCCCGCGACGAGCCGCAAGTGCGTTTTGACCCCTGACTATCTTTGTGTAATTTGTTTGATTTTCTCACATGTTTGAAGCCGCAAGTCTGGGGTTGCTTCTGCACCGACAGGGCATGACGGAAGCCGCCGTTTGTCAGTAGTTGTGGGTTGAAGAGGCCTGGTGCTCCCCCGGTGGTGCAGGAACTGCTGGGCGTGGAAGACGCCGAGACCAGCTATCTGCCCATATGGGGTCATGGCTAGTCATGCCCACCGTCGTGGCACACACTCGGCTGGCCGGCGAGTGCGGCCGGGGGAGACCAAGGCGCACAGAGGTTGCCGACGCAGACGAGTAGTCTGCTCGCTGTTGCTTCAAGCTGAGCCGAGACATGCAACTCGGCCGGTGACGAAAGGGGAATTGCTGAAGATGAAGGTTGGCGACTTGCCATTTCGTACAGGGGTCAACCTTGTACAGCCCCTTTTTTTGCCGACCCAAGCTCTCGGGATACCCGCGCGTGTGTGGGGGGACGAGCCCACGGCCGGCTGCTCGGGACCTGGGCGCTCTGGTGCAAAGCCAAGACTGGAATGTGAGCGAGGACGAGGGCGGCTCGGCACGATGCAAGTATCTGTGCAACACGCAAGCTCCGTGGCCTTTTATCAATCAGCGGCGCCTGGAAGAGCACACATGCGGCAGAGGCCCGGAAGATGTGGCTCGCGGAACGGCCCTTTTCGGCCCACGAGGGGAGAGGGATGTTGGGAGCTCGGGAGAGATGACTGAGACGAGGCGCGCAGCACGGGACCAACCACATTCCTTCATTGCAAACGGGCGTGTTTTCTCTCCCTTGGCTTCAAGATACAAAACTCGGCCTGGCCCCAAATATGAACGAACTCCTGCACGCAAGCCTCTCTACCCTCTACGCCGTCCCGTATACCCGACGCCCCCCTTTCTTCCTCTCATCCCCCTTGTGCACTCCTAAATCCGGAGGACTGCACTCTCTCTGCTTGTGATTTGTGTCTCCCGATTTTCTCTTTTCCATCCCCGCGGCCTCATTCCCCTGGCAATCCTCGTCTAGCTGAGAGAAGCATGTGCCGTCTGTGGAATCCAGGCAGGGACTTTGTACAAAGTCCCTCGTATATCTCCTCAAACTAAAAAAAGATACCAGAACAGTCAGGCAGAGGAAATCCCCGAGTTAGGGGTGAGGCGTGTGCATGCCAGTCTTGCTTCCCTACCAAGGGGGATCTCAGCCAAAAAATAAAACGTGACACATCACATCAGTGATGCTCGCGCAATACATCCAGCGGCGTTTCCAAGCCCGACCCGCCATTGGCCGACCGCCACGGGCGTCTGCGAGATGCGACGCGGTACACCAGGGCGTACCTTGTCTCTGCGCCCCTCCATTCTATTTCCCGTGAGCGCCGTCGACGTGGCGAGTACCACGAGCTTGGCAGCATCGATACGTGTCAGCTGGACGGCATCCCGCACGCCTCGCGCGGCTCGATGGCATGCCAGACACGGGAGGGTTCCAAGACAGGGAGGAAAGAAGATCATGAGGTAGGTGGTGGTTGGCCGTTTGTTTGCTCGTAAGTGACGCGTCCGGCACGCAAGAGGGGGTACATGGAAGCAGGAGGAAAAGGTCTGAGGTGAGCTGGATCCGTCCAAGCTCCTCAGCACCAGGTAAAGACAGGGTTCCTGCTCTTGACGGCCTCGAGGCGCTCCACAATGACCTTGCGCTGGTTGCCCATCTGGCCCTCGGCGGCGGCATAGCCCAGATCTCCGTCAAGGTCGTCGCTATCGTGCGCGTCGTGCGTGTCGCCCCCATAATGCTGGTGCGCCATGCCGTTGCGGCTGCGGCGCGCGGCCGCCGTCGCAAACGAGTACCGCCGTTGTTGTTGGAGACCGTGCCGTGGGGGCTCGTAGACGTTGAGGCTCCGCGTGGGGCCCTGGTAGCTACCCGTGCTCTTGGGCTCCAGCGGCGGCGCGTTGCCCTGCTTGTCGGCGGCGTCGGCACCGTTTAGAGGCGACTCGTTGGGCGGCGACTGTGTGCCTTCACCACCAGGGCTGGACAGTTCGAATCGTCCCGAGCGGGGCATGTCGACGGGGGCGCTCGCGAAGCCAAGCAGATCCTCGGCGGGCCCATGGTCCGCCGGCGCCGAGCTTGCTATGTCCGCCTCGTCCATGGACTGGCGCATGTGAGCCGTGCGACGAATCTCGGACGACGTGGCCCGCATCGGCACCGCCACGGGCACGTCGACGAGGTCGTCCCAGACGCACACCCGGGCGCGGCGCGTCAGCTCCAGCGGCCCGTGGTCCGACGACTTGAGGGCCTCGACGACGTTCCACGCTTGGCCCTTCATAACGGCGATTTGCTTGGCAAACATGCGCTCCTGAAAGTCGTCGTCGACTTGAAAGACCCGCTTGAGGGCCATCTGCGTCTGGCTCCACCAGGCGGTCGAGGTGAGCAGCGGGAGGAAATGGTCTCGCGTCTTTTGCGAAAAGGGGCGGCCAATCAGATCAACAGGCAGAAAGAGCCAGCCGAAGGGAAAGCTTCGACAACGTCAGTAACCGTCTCGACTCATTATCATGCGCCCCCTAATCCTCCCCCTTCTCCTTCGCGCTTGTGCCGAGGCTGAGACGGAGAAACTCACCTTCGCCAAGCATCCGGGTGCTTCCACGGCCACGATAGGGAGTTGTCGATGGCGCCGATGGACATCTTGGGCTCGCTTCCGGTCGACCGCTGGCTCGACGCGTCCATGGGCTTCTGGGCTTTGTAGGGGTACGAGGCCCGGGCGGCCGAGGGAGGCACCTGAGAGGCATCGACCGGCCGGGCCCCGTTGGCCTCCGTCGGGGGCTCCATGTTCAGGTGTACAGGCTCTGACACCAGAGACACCTTGCCTGCCTCCCAGTCCACCTTGACCATCCAATTGTCGAGTCCCCGATCCGTGTTCCTCATGATGTAATCCAAAATCACCAGCTTCTCAAGCTCCTCGCGAAACGACTGCTTGAGCGGCTCGGTCCACACGAACCGAGGGGGACCCGATGGTTCGTCCCTCGGAGTCTGGCTCTCGTCGTCACTAGAGTCCTGGTCGTTGGGCGAGCCAGATGTTGATGGCCGACAGCTTTCCGTCCATCGCTTCCTCTTGTTCCTATGCGTGTCGTTGGCTCTGAAGCCCGATAGGTACTGATCCGGCCAGGGGTGCTCTCGCAGAAAGACGTTGGCGTCCTTGAAGCCTTTGAGGAAGACTTGGAAGCTGCCTGGCTTGGCCGGGAAAGGCTTCTTCTTTCGATAGAACCTCCGGCGATCCCAAAATGGATAGTGGAACGACTTGGACGAGAGCCACACGACGTCCGTGTATGGGACAAGATGGGTTCGGAGTTGGCAGTCGAGGACGTAGGCAGCTGCTTCGCTGACGTAGGACAAATTCGGGATAAGACTGAAGAGCCGGGTGAGCAATCTCTGTGAAAGACATTGGGGGCAAGGCGCGCGGACTCACCAAGCTCGTCCAAAACAGCACGGAAACAGATTCCTGTGAATCCACTTGTTCCACTTGGGGTTCCCGGCGGCATAGGGCTCCTCATCCTTGGGCTTGAAGACGCCCACAATCTTGCCATCTGGATTCCGGGCAAAGTAACTGCCCGAGCTGCCCTGCGATATCATGCTTGGGTGTATTTCCTGGCGGATGGCGGTGCGGACGCTTTCGACGACGGCGTCAAACTCAGCCTTTGTCATGAAGCCAGGCGGTGGCTCGGCCATGGCCTCGGCAGAGATTGGGCGGACGCCGTCGGGAGGTTGGAAGACGGAGTGGTGGATCTCCAAGCGGTCCTCCTCGCCCAGCTGGCTCTTGCCCCTGCCACGCTTGAAGCGAGAGGCGATTTCATCGGCCCAGCGTTCGAGTCTCGCGTTGATGGCTTTGAGGTCGACGCCAGCGTTGCTCCCTCCGCGGTGTCGGAACTTTGGTCTCGAGGAATTGCGCCTCGGACTCGACACGCCTGAGCGGTGGTACGGCTGGGTTATCGGCGCATGGCGGGGCGCGGAGGCGGGCTGGAGGGAGGCAGAGGATTCGGCGAGGAAGTCATCGTCGGAGTCGTCGCTGATCTGATCGGCCTGGGTAAGGCGTTCGTAGCCTGTCGTGGCGGGCCGGTCGCGAGGCATGGCCGCGGTGAAGAGTGAGGCGAGGTCACGGCAGCGGGCGAGCCATTACCCCGTCCGTCGCGGACGCTCCGATGGCAAGCGGCAAGTTCAGCCGCGCCCGTTCGCGTAGCACGAGCGAGTGGGAAGAAAAGAGCAAGGATGGAGGAGGGGAAAAAGAGCGCGCTGTCCTTGTGGCGGGCCGAGGCGACAGCCAATAGGGGAGACGAATGCCACGGTCGGATCTTCGGCAGACCAGGAAGAGGGACTGGGCCCGGTCTACTGTAGGCAGACAGTCTTGGCGATAGGTCGATGGAAGGGTAGGTACAGTATTCGTGCAGTAGGTAGGTAATTAATTAGGGATTGAGACAAGAGTGACGAAACAAACGAGATTCGGGAACCTGGATGATGACAGGTTCCCGGTCAGTCCCGATCTGGTTTAGGTAAGCAGCGCTACGGCAGACCGACGATCCTCTTCCATCTCGAGCCAAAACCCAGCATCCCGCTGACAAGGCGTTGAACAGCGGCGCGAGGCTGTGTCTGCCACCGTGATTTGCTCGTATTTCGCATTCGCCGGGATGCCGCAGTTAACGTCGCGTCAGCACGATGCATCGCCAGGCGTCTCGCTGACGGCTGAGGAGGGGGCCCAGGCAGCAGCTCTGGCCATGGGCTCCAGGCGGCGGCCTCTGGCGAGTATTTAACAGAGGCTGAGTGCGGATGGTTTGGCCGTCTTGATGCTATCAGATGATGGAGCAAGAAATCGACTTTGTTTACAAGAAAAATGGTGGCTCTACAGAACCTCTTCTTCGTCTCTCTCGCAGCTCTGCTGCCCGCATCGCACGGTCTGGCCACGCAGAGCCATGGCCGCCGTTGTCGCTGCCGGCCCCAAGAACCGTGCTGGCCTTCTCACCATGAATGGCAGGCCCTCAACTCGTCCATTGACGGCACCCTCGTCTCCGTCCGTCCAGCAGCCTACGCATGCCACGGCCCGGCCTTTGACGCCGTCGCCTGCAATGCCTCCTCTGCCCTGTCATCCAACTCTGTCTGGCGTGCTTCTCAGCCTGGTGCTGTGCAATGGACTAACTGGGAGGCATGGCCGGAGCGCAACGAGAACTGCTTCTTCGACAGCCCCACGAGCTCCCCTTGCCGTCAGGGCCGTGTGTCGCTTTTCTCGGCCATGGTGGAGAGGGCAGAGCACATCCAGGCCGCGGTGCGCTTCGCGGCCACTCACGACCTCCGTCTTGCCATCAAGAACTCAGGGCACTGCTTCATGGGCCGTTCAACCGCGCCAGAATCGCTGCAGATTTCGACAACCAAGTTGAAGAGCCTCAGCTTCACGGACCGCTTTCTCCCTGCTGGCGCGCCCCAGGGCCAGCCGGACCAGGGCTCTGCCGTTACCATTGGCGCTGGAGTCGACCTCAAGGAACTGTATACTGCCGCAGCGAGGCGAAACCTGACCGTGGTCGCTGGCATGGCACATACGGTCGGAGCGGCAGGCGGCTACATCCAAGGCGGTGGCCACAGCCCACTTGGGAACTGGAAAGGCATGGGCTCGGATAATGCTCTCGAGTTTACCGTTGTCAACGCCAAGGTATGATCTGCGACCTAGTCGCTGTCTCTAATCAGCTCAAAAGACTAATAGCGAGTGCAGGGTGACGTGGTGATTGCCAACAACCATCAGAACCAAGACCTGTTCTGGGCGCTGCGAGGCGGCGGCGGCGGCACTTTTGGCGTGGTGGTGAGCGTCTCTGTGCGCACCTTTCCCAGCGTTGCGGCCGTCTTTGTCGAGTTTGGCTTCGCGCTGCCCAAAGGAAGCACGTCGGCCTACTGGGAGCTCATCGAGAAGTTGCATGCTCGCCTGCCGGTCATCTCCGACGCCGGCGGCTGCGGGTACTACTTTGTCATGCCTAAAACCCAGCCACAAAACGGCACAGAGGTGCTGACTCTTTCCGGTGGCTTCGTCTTTCTCAACGACACGCGGACGGACAAGGCCCGCAAGGCCATGAATCCGCTGGCGGCCGACTTGCGTCGACACGCCCTGCCCGGGTCGGTGTACAACGTGGGAGTGGTCCCGCAGTTTTCCGAGTGGATCAACACGGCGCTCAAGGGCGATGCGGATACCACGGGCGGGATCCTCTTGCTCGGCTCTCGGATGGTGTCGCGCGATTTCCTGGCCCGACCCGACGGCCCCGGACGCCTGCGGGACGCATTGAAAGATGTCCACGAGAGCATGGGCGGCGTGGGATTCACCGGGCACGTCGTCGCCGGCGGAGCCGTGGCCCGCAGCACCGTCGACTCGGCCCTGAACCCGGCGTGGAGAAGGACGCTGACGCACATTGCCTTTGGCGCCGACTGGAACAGCTCCACGCCGGCGGCCGAGCAAAAGGGCATCCAGGACAAGATGACCAACGTGGCGGTGGAGCGGCTGAGAGCCTTGGAACCGGACATGGGGGCCTACCTGAACGAGGCGGATGCGTACGAAAAGGGCTTTCAGCGGTCCTTTTGGGGCGTCAACTACGAGCGCCTGTACGCCATTAAGAAAGCCCAGGACCCCATGGGCCTGTTCATTGCGCGCAAGGGGGTCGGCAGCGAGGACTGGGACGACGCTGGGCTCTGTAGGGTTTGGTGATGGGAACGGGCCGCGCTCTCTGCGACGTCACCCTTGGGGTTTTCAGCGAGGAGAAGCCAGGGTCAGGGGTGGATTGCACGCGCTTCTCTCTTTTTGTAGACTTGTCTTGTTAGCGTGAGTGTGCAAGACAGGAATAAGTGTGAAGAAGTACGTAATTAGGGCTCATTATCCACCGAGGAGTGGGACATGGGCGTCGAGTATAGACGGGCTGACGATCATACGATGGCGCTCGTTAGACTGAACGCAGCATGCAATATATTTGCTATTGACTCTTTCCTGTCATCAGTATCCGTAGGTATTCTGCACCTCTTCTATTACAGTACAAATATTAAGCCCGGAAATAGACAAGTACATGCATGGGCGCTCCATCGGCTTCTGAACACCCGAGACGCTCAATCCTGGCATCGTGGTCCTGTGCCGCAGGAACCCGCTGCCGGATCGACCGAACAGGACATGTGCGGCAACGCGGAATATCATGCTCCATTGGGTGCTGGTAGCCACGCCACAAGTCGGCTTCAGCGTTGGGCCCGGCGGAGCATGCTGTCGTTTTCCCTCGCGGCCCTTTCCTTGCCGCCACCCCGGTCAGTAGCGTCTATTTATTCGCCTATACGAGTTGTTATCCACGGGTGCCGAGATCAGCCCCCCTGGGGCACGCCGGGAGACTGAGGCCGTTTGTTTTTCCCGCGCGGCCCCGCGGCCGAAATGAGTCAGCTCCCCGGGGCGTCTGCCGACGGTCCGGATTTGACGTCACGCCGGAGTCTGGACGGAAGATGCAGAGAATTTTTCTCCCCCCCCCAGCGCCGGGGATGGGCCACCTGTCCTCATGCTGTATGGTACTATAGCCCATGATGCAGTGATATACTTCGTATATCCGTGGCGAGTGGGGGACTTTTACGAGGAAGAAAGGCGGCAGAAGGGACGCCAACACAGTCCAAAACTTGACTTGACTTGGTTAAAACCCCGGCGTGCGCAGCCAGAGTCTCCCGGCTTTGATTGACGCTCGCTGTCTGACCCATTGAGCAACGAAACTCGGCATGAATAGGAGCACCTTATAACCGAGTCGGAATCATGTCGCCATCCGCCGTGTCGTCGAATGAGACCATGGACTCTGTCGTCCATGAGGTCCAGAACGCCTACCAGTCGGCGCGGCTGCAGTACGTCAAAATTGACGAGGCCGACGAGCACATCAAGGCCTTTATCCCCCAGGTCGAGAACGACCCCGTGATCCAGGCACTGTCGTCGCCGGACCTGCTGCGGCCCAAGGGAAAGAAGGACCTGGACTGGTATGCCGAGCAGCAGGCCAAGGCCTTTCTGGGCGTCGCCATCTGTCTGCTCCCTGCCGAGGAGGCCAAGGCGCAGGCAAAGGTCGAGACCGAGGCCGGAACAAAGCAGCCGACAATCATCGGCACCATGTGCCTGGGCTGGGGCGGCATCGCGCCGGCCATGGCGCACCACCGGACGGCGGCCATCGGCATCACGCTCGGGAGCGGCTATCTCAACAAGGGGTACGGGCGCGAGGCCATCAACTGGGTTCTCGACTGGGGTTTCAAGCACGGAGGCCTGCACACCATCAACCTTGCCACCTACTCGTACAACGAGCGGGCGGCCCATCTGTACCAGGACATGGGGTTCCGGCTCGAGGGCAGGAAGAAGGAGGTGGCGTGGTTCAACAGGAAGTGGTACGACGAGCTGTGGTATGGCATGACGGAGCACGAGTGGGAGAAGCTGAGGGGGTACAGCTGATGCGCACACTTGTCACGATGGCGGTCGTCACCAACAAGAGGCACGTCTTGGAGGCGTAAAGGAGAAGAAGCAAGGCGGACAAGGAAGGAGTTGAAACAGAAAAAGGGGTGGCTCGTGCGGGCGCATCATTTGAAACGGATTATAAAGTATAGGCGCCATGGCTGGTAGTGGCCGAGCCGATTGCATATATCAAGGTTAGGTTAGTGTGCGTCCAGACGAGCAATGTCTTGGGCCGTGAGGGCGAAGAATCCACGATGAAGTGTTGTCCAGAGGCACGGATAGAGCTTGAACACTTGCCCTGTCGAGCTAAATAAGCGCTGGCGCTGCCATTGAAAACCGGGGAAGCAAGTCTAAAGCCAAGCACCCCATGGGGGTTTGGACTAGCGAGTGGGACGAGAGTTTGCCTGGCCCAAGGTTTGTGAGTACATGGACAAGTCAGAGTATGGATGGATGGGGACCAGAGGGTTGATGCCGAGAATACATCCAGTAGAGGAGCGACTAGATCGTGGTTAGGCGAGAGTGCAGCATGTGTGGTGGCGTCGGGACAAAAGACTCGATCAGCAAGCAAGCCAAGGGAGACTGGAGGCTGGATGGGATATGCCGGGAACCCGTCTGGGCGCGCCCACGGAGTCGCACACACTCTGCTTTTTCGTCAGGCCATGGACGCAGCGACCGGCCGCAGGTGGCGCGTCCAAGCGCAGCACGGCAGGTCTTTTTGTCTTTGTGGATGGAGAAACGCGCTGTTGCAGGCCGCCGTGGGTTGCCATGAGGTTGGCGATGGAGGAGGAAAGGAGGAGGAAAGGAGGAGGAAAGGAGGAGGAAAGGAGGAGGTGGAGGTGGAGGTGGAGATGGAGGAGTAGGAGGATATTTTGAGGATTGCGGGAGGTACTGACGTGTACTGACATGTACTGTAATTACTGTAATTATTAGTTAATTACAGGCTGGACGTATCCGTAACTGCACAGCACCTTGTTGACTGGATCTGAGAAAGCAACTCCCCCTCCTCTCCTATCCTCTCCTCTCCTCTCCTCTCCTCTCCGCCGACGACGACATTCCCTGCTGCCACGGCGGAACGAAGCTAACATGGGCAAATGTCTGGACCCCGTCTCATCGGGCATCGACGTGACTCGCAGGCCCGAACCCCACACACCCACCGATCCGCCCATCACCTGCCTGGTTACGTCGAGGTCGGTCCCGCGAGGATGGATGGATGGACGTATTGCCAGACAGCGACGGGTCGACGACACCCTGCCGGCAAGCGTTTGCCGCCGGAGATGTGCCGTAACAAACAAATCACACATCAGACACGGGCCGTGCGACCGTCTGCAAGCGTCTGCTGTGCTCGCTGCTCCGGTATCACGGCATGCCAGCGAGCGACAAGAAGAGGGGAACACACCCACGTGCTGTTATGACTAAAAGTCAACAGACTAGAGACGGAGTCGAGTCGATGCCTCAGGTCGATCCGTCATCCATGTCCGGGCCTGTGCGCCAAGCCGCAACGTGGTGAGGCGCATCCACAGGCATATCTATACCGGTAGCCCTATCTACGCGCAGGCTGAGGGCATCATCTACCCATGTCCGCGTACCGATGAAACGTGAACCATTGGTACGCTGCCGCACTCGCACGGATACACAGCGCGGACCCGAGGCACCGCCAGCCTCCATCTCTTGCCCGGGCTGGTGGTGATGGGCGATGGCAGTGGCGATCAAGGCGATGGATGAAGGCGATCTGCTGATGACGGAGAGAGACTGCTGCAGGCTTGGCAGTCGAGACGAACTCTCATGAAAAGGTACTGAGCAGTAACTTACTAACGCGCATCGACAGCTTTGACGCACACATACTGTACATGCACGCCCGCCACCCTGCGTACGTACAACGTACAAAGCATACCGAGTACATGCTCCAAGCATACCTTAACTCTGCTGAACCAGGCTACTAGGCCTACCTACTTTCGTACAGTATGCACGTATGTTACGGATACAGACATGGTTTTGTTCATGTTTGACGGGCGCCGCCACCGATGAGACGCTGGCCTACCCTTCCATCCTCCCATATCCTCCCATGCCTCCTTGCCTCCCATGCCTCCTTGCCTCCATCCCTCTCTCTGGCCACCCACTGCCCAGCCGCCCGGCTGCCATGATGAACCGGTACGAAAAGCGGCCGAGAACAGGGCCCTTGTCTGCTTGGCCGACTCCCCGGCGATGGGGAGCCGAGGCCCAGACGCTGCCGCCCAAACTCTAGGGCTTGCGCGCCGGCCTTGGCCGCGGGAACGGTGATGGGTCAAACAAAAACTAACGGCATTACCCGTCTTGTTACCTACCTGTACCTACCTGCTTTGACCGTGAAGCTATACATAGGTAGGTAGGTAGCTCCCAAACAACCCACATACCTGAGCCACTGTGGTATGTGCATGTACACACCCGAGATACATCGAGGTACGACAATTACGTAGCACCTTGTCCCGGTATTCATCAGTTTCTTTCTACTTTAGCCGCCCCCATCGTTTATCTTCCTCCCTCTCTCTGCCATTCTGCAACGACGACTTTCTTACCAACCTTCAAAAGACCAAGCGATACCCTGGCTTCTCCACTGCCTCTTGCTTGTATTCTGGATAACAGGAGAATACTCGCTTCCTCTATCCGTCCATCTGCCGCTCGACTCAGGCAGCCGACGCCTTGACGGGTGCTACCTTGCCTACCTAACAATCACTACCTTACTCTCTTCTCCCCCTCTCCAGAGACCCGACCCCCTCTCGACTCTGGCTTGGCTTCCATCTGGACAAAATGGCCGCGCGGGCAGCAACCGCTGGCAGTGCTCCTCAGGAGCCCGCTCTCATCGTGACCCCCCCAACGGCAGACCACGACACCGGCCGCGGACGAAGACGCTCCCGTAGCACCAACCGAGGCGACATTAGATCCCTCCGCACCGAAGAGTCGAGCACTCTGCGAGGCCGGTCCCCGCGGCGTGCCACCTCCCCCTTCGACCTTGTCTCTCGCAGCTCCTCTCCCACGGGCCAGATTCTGCGCTGCAGCCAGTTGCGTCACGCCCGCCGCGAGCACTGCCCCTCGCGGGTTGCCTCTCCGTCCGATCGCCATACCGCCTTTCGTTCACGGCCGACGCCCCAGAGCAGTACTCGCACACGGAGTCGCAGCCGCGGCTTGCGGGTCGAGCGGGATCTGCATCGGTCCGCCGACCTCCTGTCCAGCCTGAGGAACGAGCTGCGGCTGCTGCCAGGCAACAGTTCGGTTGACAAAACCAAAGATTGACGTTGAGTGAGGGGCCGGACCCGGACCAGCATGGTCAGCATGATGAATGGAAAGACTGATGCTACAGAATGGATGGTTTGTGCGATTGGAGCGACTACGAAGACGCTGCAGCATCGATGCAAACAACTTGGGCACGGAAAAAGCCCAGAGGGCTACTCGGTAACCTTTCTTTGTTACTTTCCCCGTAATCGTTTCTAGGGGTCAGCACCACGTTGTATGACGTGACGGGCGAGACTGGACGCGCAAGGGCCGGGAGAATCGAAGGGGAGCTCGTGCTGGACGGCGAGAGTTTTCTTTTCTTGTAATAATACCACGTAGGATGTATGAGCATTGGAAACTAACTGTGCAATCCCTCTTTGGAGCTTTGAAACTGTGGGCTCGGTCTCTAGATGGGAATTACACGAGTGAAAGAATGGAGCAATTAACTTGCTGCACGACGGCCTGGAAGCTCAATCTAGCCGCCGCCTCGCCACTCCCGTTACGGTAGCGGCGCCCCACCGCGGCACGTGCTGATTCTGCGAGCTGCCATGGCCCTGCTATCGAGTGGATGGAGATTTTTTATCCAGCATCATCGGACATCCGCCTGAAAAAATGAGCTTGCTTTCCCAGTAGCCGCTCCTCCCAGCCACACGAACCGGCTCGGCATCCGCTCACGCCCTCTCTTGACCACTGCCATGACGCTCTCGCCGCTGCTGCTGCGGATAGGAAGCAAAGACCGGCTCGACAGCTCGCCCTCGACGCGATAACCCTTGATCCCTCCCACTCCCTTAGGGGCGACGCCCTCGGCCTTGCTCTCGCCTGAAACTCTCTTGGGCACGCCCACCGCTCTCCGCGGCCCGCCTCCGGAGCATGCCCAACCCCCCCCCGCTCGCTTCCGAATAGCTGCTGGGGAGCCCGAACCCCCAGCCAGACCCCCGCGGTCCAGATGCTGGAAAGAACGGCAGCCAGCCTGGAATCATGCAGCCTCCAGCGCCTCCTTTCGCGCCCCGGCCGCTCGCCCAAGCGCTGCCGGCAGCTCCACACGGGCTTCTGGCAGCATGGCGCGTCCGCCATCGAGCTCACCAGTCTCTGGCCTCTGCCCGTGAGGCCCGCCGCCGACTCCCCCGCCGCCGATTCGCCGTCCAGGCCTTTGCAATCTGGCTTCGTCGCCTCGGCTTTTCTCCTCGACTTCCTCTACCCGAGCGGTACGCGTGCGCTCCTCCGCCGGCTCTCCCCAATGCTGTCGCGTCCGCAAGACGGCAACGGCTCGAGCCCTGCCGCCCGCAAACGCTGTTTTACTTCCTCCACTGCCGTCGCCGATCCTCATACTCAGAGCCCCTTTCCACCACCTGAAGACGCAGGTACAGCCGGGGAACAACAAGAGAATCAAGGTGGCGTGGTGGAAGCCAGTCCATCGTCATATTGCTCAGCCCTCGCCGATTTGCTATCGCGGCCCGACGAAGGGCGCTATCTCGACGTTTGGGACCTGTACCGCGGATTGGATGAGTCTCAGCAATCCTTGTTTCGCCGTCCCGTTGCCATCTATCTTTCCAGGTCAGACAGCGTCGTGGAAATCGGTAGAGCCTCGCGTCTCTTCCATCAGATGCCCATCGGGTCTTGGAACGACGAAACCCAAACCGCAGCGATACTTACCATGATGCGCTCCAGCAACGTGGAGACTGCCGTCAACTGGTTCAAGACTGGTTTGGCAGAATTCGGCTTGACAGGCGGCCTCGAGTATGTGCTTGCCAATACCGTTGCCAGTCGGCAATGGCCGGCGCTGTTGAACATGTGGTCAGAATACAGCGCAGTGCACGGCGCAGGGATCCCGAGCGCAAACCCACCAGAATACCGCTTGCTTTACCTCAGCAAAATCCCAGACCTAGGCAAGCTCTATCTCTCTTTTGAGCGATATATCGAACAGGAGGGAGCCGGTCCCGTGCGTGCCATGAACCTCTACTCAAAGTCGAGACGCAACCTACGAACCCTTCGATGGAAGATGGCGGAAGAATCCCTGAAGCAAGGCTGCGCACCAAAACTAGCCGCCGTCATACTGGATCTCTGGAACGACCACCGACTATACGAACAGTACATCCTTTGCATGCTCGATCGGTGGGCCCGCAGATTGGAGTCGAGAGGCAGCTTGACGATTCTGTCAGACCTGTATAAAAGATACCGGGCCTTTCGCAAGGCGAAGCCGCCCGTCTCACTACTGCGCGGTATGCTCCAACTTCACTTCCCTGCCAACCTGGCAGGCATGGAAGAGATTTACCGCGACTGGCACAAAGCCTGGGGTGATCTGGACCAGTGGGCCTACGAAAAGTACATCCGGTTTTATTCCCAAACTGGCGATGCTGCGGCCGTCAGATACCTGTGGGCGCGATATGTGACTCGCTGTCCAGAGGTGCTGAAGGCCCCCAGCGCCTTCAAGAGCACCATGACCGTCTACGCTCACACCGGCGACGCTGTGCGGGCCGAGCAAGAGCTTCGCGGCATGATGAACAAATACGGAGTCATGCCAGACATTGAGATTTGGAATACTCTGCTCAAGTGCCACACGAGAGCAGGCGACGATGCAAGCGCGCTCCGCTGCCTCGAAGAGATCCGGCGCATCGCCTCCCCAAATTCGTCCACGTTCGCTCACCTCATGGCCATGGCGGCCAGAAGGGGCGATCTGCGGTCAGTCCTCAGCTTCTTCGACCAAGCTCAATCGGAAAAGGTTGGGCTGTCGCCTGCAATGGCCCTGGCGCTGGTATCGGCCTATTGCCACAACGACCGACTGGTGGCGGCAGAAAAGATTTGCAGAGAGGTATCGGCGCGCAAGACCGCAGGCACGGCCGCGTGGAACCAGCTTCTGTTCGCCAACGGCGCGCAGGGCAAGCTCAACAAGTTCTATGACCTGCTCCAAGCCATGAAGACTTTTGGGCTGGACTGGGACCACAACACGTACGAGGCCCTCCTCCAAGCCCTGGTCAAGGTCAACCAGATCCATGCGGCGTTCCACCTCCTGCAGAGCGCGAAAAAGGACAGCCTCTTCCCCGTGGGCCCCGAGCACTTTGAAGTTGTCATTGCCGGGGTCGTCCGCTCCGGAGAAATGGACCTCCTCCCCGGCATCCTGTCGCTCATGCAGCAGGCAAATCAGCCCGTAACCTTTAACGTGCAAGTTACACTCCTCGAAGTTGCGGCCAAGAAAGCGCCATCGTCTGAGCGCACGCGAAACATGGCCAAGGAACTAATCTGGCTGCTCCGTTCTTTAATCCCGTCAACAACCACCTATAATCACGACGACCTCAGGCACGGCAACCCCCCACCCCATGTCGTCGGCGACAGGGTCAAGCTGAAGGCACAAACGCAGAACATCGACCGCGCCGTCATGGTCCTGGTCAAGCTGCGTGAATTCCGCAGCGCCGAAGAGATCGTCAGCATCTACGCCGACTTGTTTCCCGAGTACAAGGGGGGGGCGTTTCCTCCAAAGGTGGCCGGCGCCCTGATGATGGGCTGCTTACAGGACGACAAAGTGTCAAAGACTATTGCCATGTGGCACCAGACTCTGAAAAACGCTGTGGCCCGGTACAAGCATCCCAACGAAGGCGCTGTTTTCCCGGCCAACTGGTATGAACTTTGCCGGCCGATGAGCGTCGTGACCAAGGCCTACAGGGAGGTGGATGACGGGCCCGGCCTGGCCAAGTGCGTGGACCGGGTGGTGGGCGCCGACTTCAAGCTGACGCGGGCCAACTGGAACCAAATCGTTCGCTACCTGGGCGAGATGGGACAATGGGAACGGGCTATGCGCTGGTGCGAGACGATGCTCATGCCCGGCTGGCGCGGCTGGAACCCCCACTCGGTGACTGCGCGGGAGAAGCGCGGCATGAGGAACTCACGGTTCCTGAAGGCGTCGTCGAACACCGTCTTTACTCTGCAGAAAGAATGGCTCAACATGCGCAAGCTGGCGGCGTGGTCGGGCGAGGTATCGCAGAAGCTCAAGGTGGTGGAGCAGGACCACCCGCGGCTGTTCCACGCCTTCATCACCAACCACTTCAAGTACCTGCCGGCGGCGTGGGTGGTGCGGGAGTCACCCAGCATGAACAAGGCCATGCGGGACATGCTCAAGCCGCTCTCCTTCAAGGAGCTCCGGGCCATGAAGAAGGCGCTGGTGCACCAGCTGCGCATCGCGCCAGCCAAGCGCATGATTCGCTCCGTCATGAGCCCCTTCCACGTGGCCACGGGCATGCACCACGACGTGGTGCTGACAAAGGCCTTTACCTACGAGGAGCTCAAGCTGCTCGAGACGGAGCTGCGCGACCGCATGGCGGCCATGGCAAAGCCGGGCGGGCGGCGGGTCGACCCGGCATACGGCCACGGGCCTGCCTACGGGCCCAAGCCCGACTCCCCCGACACCCCGACGTGGCCAGTCGTCAAGGTCGAGGGGTAAGCCTGGGTGGAGAGTATGGGTCGAGAAGGGGAGTGGAGGGCGTCGGGAAGGGAATGGACTCTTTCGGCTCGCGCGTGTTCGAGAATCGGCTGGGGTGGCAGGTCACCATGGCTACTTGGCATACTCACCCTAGATATCCTGTCTATCTATCTGTATCTATACATGTATTTTTCTGGCCCGACATGAATCATGTAGAACAGCGCGGCGGCAGCTCCTGACAGGAAGCCGCCAGGGTTCCTGTGACTGAGGGCACATGTTGCTCTCCTTGTGCCATATGTGCGCTACTCCCCTCTGCGCAGCCATGCATAGACCAACTGGTGAACACCACCTTCGCCACCCAAGGTGCCGCTACAGAGGGTCGAGATTTAAACAACACCACTTCTGCCCCAGGCGTGACATGGAACATGCGCTTTCTGCATCGAAATAGGTACATGTATTTATGTATCCCCTCCCCGCGTCGACGCCGACCCCTTTTCCTGCCCGCTTGAAGACGAATAACCCAAACGCCGCCGTATCCGGGCCCCAGTCTATTTTGATGACAAGAAAAGGAGAAAGACAACAGAGGGCACAAAGGGAAAGAATCCAAAAAAGGCGCTTCGTCCAGTTAAACGAGTCTGCGTGATCCGAGATTCTAAAGGACTCACCCCCGGTGGAACTGAGACTGTGCGTGCATATCGATGAGGTGAGGGACGGAGGGACGGGTGGGCGGATATGTACAAGGCCCGACGTTCCCTAGAGAAGAGGGGTGAAGATTGAGCTACGAGTGGCGAGGGTGAGTGGCGATGTGGCGTGACGGAGCAAGCAAGGCCAGACGTCGCAGCTTCATGGCGCGCCCTCAGTCGTCTCTCGCACCGTGGGGCTTGACGCCGAGCGATCGCAGCCGCTGCGAGAGCAGGCCCTCGGCCGCAGCACCGCCGGGAACGCCGCCGCCGCCCGCAAGGCCGCCGTAGCCAAGGTCGCCCTTGCTCAGCTTCTCGTACTGGGCAGCGCCCCAGGGCCCCAGGCCGGCGGCCGCCACGTCCCTGTCCATGGCCGACGGGCGGCTGGCCTGCGACGAGCCCGGGGACCGCACGCCGGCAGCGCCTGTGGCACTCGTCGACTCGCTCACATCGCTGTCGCCACGGTCGCGCAGGGGGGGGAGGGGCAGGCGAAAGGGCACGGGGTCGACGGGCAGCGTGTTGCCGCCGCCGCCGCCACCGGCCTCGAGGCCATCGACCATGTCAAAGACCCTGCGCGACGAGGCGCCAAACGACACGCCCAGGCTCCGCCGCCGCAGCGCCTTGTCGGCCGCCAGCATGGCGCCCGGCCCGCCCGACGCCGAGGCGGGCGGGTGCATGACGCGGATCGGCTTGTAGGGCGTGAACCGGGGCTCCGGGCACGTCGTCTCGTTGCGGAGCTTCTCCTTGCCCTCGGGGACCCGGTTCGCGAAGACGACGCGGATGCTCTTGTACAGGTAGAAGCGGCCCTTGGTGGGGCAGCATATGTGCAGATGGACCAGGTATCTCAACATGGGCCGGCTCATGCTGTCCCCCTCGCTGAGGTTGGGAATGTGGTCGATGATGGGGCCCGCCGAGTAGCTGCGCTGCCGGATAAAGGTCTTGGTACCAGGCTCCATGCCGGTCAGGTCATAGGGCACCAGGAACAGCTTGACGGCCGTCTTATTCTGGTTCTTGATAACGATCTGGACCTGTCCCTTCTCTGGGATCCGGTAGCTGCCCCCCGGGGGGGCCTTGGGGGACCCAGACCGGCGCTTGGACCGGGCTGCTCGGCGGCGCTCCGGGTCGGGCTCGGAGCCAGTCATTCTATCTGGACCGCTCTCCGCCGACCGCCGGTCCGGGTAGCGGCTCTGAGCCTTCCTCTTAGATCGCGACTCCTCGTCCGGGTTCGGCAAACCGTTTTCAAGGTCAATCTGTCCCACGTAAGGGCTTGGTCCGTCGTCGGAGCGAGACCTTCCGTGGGGCGTGCTGCCGTAGCTGTAATAGACGGCAGGGAACGGTAGTGTGACGTGGGCAGGACAACGCAAGCTGGACCTGCACTTACCCTTGCCCAGTACGCCGATCTGGGCGAGAAAGTCAAACGGCTTCGAGGGCGTGGTGGACATGCGGCCGCGTAGTATGCTCTCCTCGTACGATCCGACCATGGAGGCGTGCTGGATAGGGGACGCATCCGAGCCCAGGGACGGCCGCCTCGAGCGCGGTATGGCAGGGGTCTGCGGCGAGGCGCCATGCAGCAGAAAGCTCGGGGTCGAGGTCAAAGACCTGCGCGGCTGGTGCGCTTGATAGGGTGTTGATCCATCCCGGCGCTGCAGTTGAGACCAAGCCGGAGCCGCCATGAACGGGGACGAATGGTGCGACGAGACGAGGCCATGGCCCCTGGCGGCTTTCTGGGCCAGAGATATATCGAGGCTACCAGGCAGTATGGAAAAGTCGAGCTCGTCGTTGCTCTCGGACTGGACCAGAGGGCTGGTGGGTGGCTGATAGGCGAAGCTGGAGGAGACGGACGACGACAGCGGGGACGCGGCGGACCTGAAGCTCGGGGTGCCATCCGGCGGCAGGGTCCCCCGTCTGTCGTAGTGGAAGGGGGTAAAGTCGCGGGGAGGAGATGTCGTGATCCACGGGCTCTGGGTGGCTATGCGATGCTCGACCTCGGCCACGATGGTGTGACTGCTGGGCTGACTGGACGAACACCTGTTGTCATGGGTAAAGTCTCCCGTGTGCAGTGCCGATCGCGGCCGCTCGATGGCGAGTCCGTCGCGCAACTGCTCGTCGGCGGCCCCTTGGGCTTGGGCGCTCTTTTCGGGCGTGATCTGGGCCGGGGGGAGGAGTCTGGGGGACTTGGAGGGCGAGCGAGGCGTTTTACCGACGTCGGCAGAGTTGCCATGTTGTAGAATGGACTCGAGCTGCGGCAGAGGGTCAGCAAGAGGGAAGGGTCCGGGGATGGCGAGCGGGAGGCACGGCGTACGTGGCGATTCGGGATCCAGGTTGGGCTCTCGCCTCTCTTAAGTCTCTCGATGAGCTCGGACCGGTTCGAGGTGGCGCTCTCGTCGTCTGCCCGCCTGGGAGTGTCGGGGACAGGGCCCTCGCACAAGTCGGCAGGAAGACTGTCGCTGGAGAGGCGGTCGAGCGTGGGCGAGGGGGACGGCTCGAAGTCGACTGGGGCGGCGGGCTCTGGCCGGTCGTGGTCGAGGTCGGCTTGGTAGATGGGCATGCTGGAGGACGCGGGCCACGAGTGTCGGAGTGGGCTGGAGGAGGCGTGGATCGGGGAGGTGCCGGCGACGGGTCGAACGAAGGCGAGGTCGTCGCTGGCTGGCTTCCAACAAGGGCGAGAGCGGCGGAGAGCAAGGGTGCGGGCTTCGTGCGGCTCGCCGGCAGGGACAGAGGTGGCCGTGTCCTTTGGCAGCTGCGCAGACAGTGACGGGGCTTGAGGGCCAGCCGTCGGAGGAGGTTTGGCAGTGAATCATGCCCAGACGGCGGACGACGGGCGACGGCCGCGCACGGGAGGGAGCGGGACGGTGATTACATATGGCATATGGCCATGGCGTTGCATCTAGAAAATAAAACAAGGGCCCCCTCCCAGTGGGGTCTCGGCCATGTATGTACGCCATGTACGGCATCGTCATGGGCGGCAGGGTCGCAGGCGATTGGATGCAACCGCGAAGCATCAGGCACGGGGGGTTAGGCGCCGCTCGCCAACCCAGCGGCCTTTGCAGCGCCGGCCCTTTGAGCATTGGGCCGTCGACGGAGTGGGCAAGGCGCCGATGCATTTCCGCGTCCACGGGGCAGCACCTGAGCAGCCGGCCTGGCCTGGCCTCGCCTCGCCAGTGCGTGCTGCGCCTCTTACCGGCCGGCGGAACTGTCCCAAGTACCCCCCCAATACGTAGCATGGCGTGGGAACCTTGGCGTGGGAACCTTGGCTGCCCGCTACAGGCACTCCGCGTCTGCTGCTGCTGCGACCTCTTTGGGGCATGCAGAAAGGGGTCTAGGCGGCCCCCCTAGGCGGCCGCCACCCACCTGTGGGGATCTCGAGGGGGGGCGTTAGAGGGGGCGCAAACTTTCCCATTCATCCGCTGCCATCGCAAAATCGTCGCCACCATGGCCCTCAAACGGAAGCTCGACGGCCCCGAGCCCGACCCCGACAAGAAGCCCAAGCGCGGCTTCAGGGTTGGCCCGGATAACCTGCCAGACGGCCCCTGGCGACGAAAAGGTCTGTCTGCATGCATCTCCCTCCGCGGCCTCGGCAGATCTTACCTGACGCACCCTGCCAGTGACCAAGATCAAGAAGGACTTGATCCACAAGGCAAAGGTCAAGAAGGCCTACGCGAAGATCAAAGCGCGCGACCAACCCGCCTCTGCCTCGTCCACCGTCGCCCCAGCCGCCCATGACCAGTCGCCGGAAAGTGACCATGTCGAGAGCGGCGCCGGCGATGCAGAGCCCGAGCAGCCAATGCACCCCACGAGGGAGCTGATGCTCAAGGACGAGCAAAACGCACAAGCCGGCGCAAACGCCCCCCAGACGGACGCAAGCGACGGCAAGCGCCGCAGGACACGGCGTCCCGGCTACTACGACAAGCAGCTGGAAAAGGCAGAGGAGCGGCGGCAGCAGGCCGAGACGCGCGCACAAGAGCTGCGGCAGCGGCGCGATGACAGAGAGCGGAAGCTGGCCGAGCGGGAGCGCTTCAAAAAGGCCATGGCCAAGACGAGGGGGAGAGACGGCAAGAAGAAGCTCGGGCGCGAGAGCACCCTGTTGCTGGACAAGGTCAAGAAGATCGTTGCAGAGGGCAAGTAGGCCGGGCTACAACCGCGACAGCAGGCCGGCACCCAAGTCCCCATGACAGAGACTGCCGGGCCGTACAGTCACAGGCGAATGGCTGAGATGTGCAGACGCCTCACTCCTCCCATGAGAAGCCGCGAGGGCCCCAGCTTGGCTCGCCGAAACCCGATGAGAGCAAGTGATTCGCAGCATGCCCTATGAACCAATGACAAGATGAAATGTTGTGCCGACGGTATCCGTATGCACTATGAGCAAACATGAACGCAGAGCAGATGCAAGCAGAGCGAGCCTCGATAGAGATGGCCCTGGACGAGGGGTGTCCTTGCATGCCGCAGATGGCAACGTCGACGTGACCTACTGTACATATGTTTGGAGGCTTGGCCCTGCTCGCTCATACCCGGGACACCCAGGGGAGCAAGGCTGGGCTGGCACTTTACCGATTGCGTGTTTCGGACACGAGGGGGAACGGCGGCTGAGGCATCCCATGCTGGGTTTTGCAAAGGATTCCCACCCGAGACAGCGAGGGAACCAGTCATGGCGTCCTCTCGTCCCCTCTCCGGCCGAGCTTGGAGCTCGCAGCGAGTAAACAACAACCTTGTGGAGAACGAGCAGCCCTGCCGAAACGAGCTCGACGTAGAGGTTAGAGAGAGGGGGCATGTGCCCATGCTAGGGTTCGCGGGGGCGCAGAATGCAAGGCAGATGGATGGATGATGACGGGCCGCGGACTGTCGCTCCCAACGGCAGCCCGGACCCTTGGGGAGGGACGGAGTATAAGTTACATTACTGTACAGCGGGCCTACACGCCAGCCGGTCCATGGCTGCTGCCGGCACGTTGGGAGAGTCGCCGTCGCCGTTGCCGTCGTCATCAGCATCATCAGGCGACGGGCTGCTGGATTTGACGAGCGCAGATGAACCATGGCGCCTTTTGTCATGCGCTGTCCAGAACCTGCGTCTAAAGTAATTAGATATTATTATCTTGCTGCCCCAAGCAAGGGCGAGTCTGGCGGTCGGCAGCAAAGCATAAAGGGTCCAACCCACGGGCATGGCGTGACTGCGGAGTCATCCATCTCTGGGGTGTGAAGATAGACGTGTGTCATATTACATTACAGTGGTATCCCGTTATTATCTGAGCGTCTGTCAGGACACAGCAGGGGCCTAGCAAAGATGAAACGGCAACCAAGTGGAGCGGCCCGTCGTCTTATATCCTCGCGCCCGCATGCCCCCTTGAGCCGGACAAGCTTCCATGCCTGCCTCTTTTCTCGTCTGCCCGTTTGCCCATACAGTACGCGGTACAAAGCACATACAGTATGGCTGCGGGCGAAAATCACGGGCAAAAATCAGGGCATACTGGAGTAACATCCATCCATCCACAGGCTGGTTGACCGGAGAAGATGCCCTTGAACATCATTTCCAACGACTGCCTTGCATTTGTCATCCGCCAAGGCGCACAGGCTTTGGTCGGCTCCCTCCCTCCGTCTGTGAGCGAAAGCACTCGAAGCATCACGCGCAAGTTGTTTGATAGAGAGACACGGCGGCAAGCCACGTCGTTTCTGTGCCTCTCGGACGCTCCCCCTGTTTCCCCTGCCAATGCCTGGTTCGCGAAACCCGACTGCTATATCCGTATTTATCAGTCCCATTTATCCCCGGATGCCCGCGCGGGACATGTGGATGTTTTGCCGATCACCAAGCTCTGTATAGTTACTCCGTATTGCTGTCAAGATTCTTGGGTAGCGAGACGATTACTGTGTGAAGCACGCTTGGCCAGCTTGTGCGCACACCAAACAGCCGCACAAACATGCACAGGTTATATTCAAGGAGTGTAAAGACAAGCTCACCGCCACGGGCTTCCCCACCTCAGCGGGCGCGAGTCGTGCGCGGGCACATGCCCCGACTCGACAGTCGCAGTGCCGTCCGGAGAACCTTGACTTGACGTGTTCCTGATCCAGGAACCCACGGCTGATTGAAAAGAGTGGTGATGACGAGAGGCGCTGCCGTAGCAACCCTTCACCCAGGCTGCACCACAGGTCGTTGGCCGGGGTCTCTGCGGTACCTGACGCCGTCTCCCTCCCCGCAACCACCTGCAGGGTTGTTGATGCTGTCAAAAAGAGGGAGGGAGATGCATCCCTACCTAGGTACTTTCCCTAGGTACTACTGTAAGTTATGTACCCAAGGTACCCAAGGGAGGCCTCGCCCAAGGAGGCCTGTACGCGGTAAGTACATACATGCACCTCGCCCGTGGGCACGGCACTGTACAGTAGTACGTACATGGCGGTAGGGGGCCTGCACGAGCATGGGGAACCTGACTGCCGTGCCTGCTATGCCGCCCCGTGGAGTACGGTACAGTAGAGTCCCCGTCCCGGCAAAGTACTACACGCTCCGTACCCCGTAGTACTTGAACTGAGGCGCCTCGTCAGGGGAGTCAAGGTGAGTTGCCAGCACTGGCCAAGGGGTGGCGCTTTTCCGTTGCCCTTGCACCTTGCACTCTGGTACCTGACGTTCCAGAACAGGTACCTCGCATGTACACGCAAGCTCGGTCTTTGCCTCAAGAGGTCATCATGAACCCCATTAGCTCATTTCCCACCGAGCCATTTCACTTGTCGAGTCGCAGCCCGCCACGTTGACCGTGGATTCGAATACCTGCCACAATACACATAGATTTCCGTATCCGTAAGATGACTGGCGCAGCATTCCAACGCGACGCGGCTGCTCGTCCGAACTGGTGCGAGATGGATAAGGGGCAGCAGACGACGAGGCAAGGGACGGAACCGCGTCTCATCCCCCCCTCCCGTCGAGGGCTGATTAATTGGGCGGAATGGAACACGCTAAGCATGTCCAGTAAGGCCATGTGCCTCCATCAAGCGCGATCCCACCTGCTGTACAGATACTCCGTGCAGATGCGTGCTGTACCTACCTAAGGTACCTAGCTAGGTACTTACTTACCTACCTGCCGTGTCCCCCTGCGCCTGATGATGGCCAGCACAGTGCCGCGCCGAGACTGGCCTGGGGAGCTTCGCGAGCTGTTGGCCGCGGACAGTTCGCCTTCTGGCTTGACTGTGCGCTTCCCGGCCCTCTTCCAGGCCTCTAGGGCATTGTGAACGCGAGCCCCCGTATTGCTGGTGTTGCTAAACCATCGTGGTCTCCCGGACTGTTTCGCCAGTCGAGACGAGGCGCCCGTTCTAGTTGCCCTCCTCTCCTATAGTGAGGTACTGCCAATCTGCAGTACCCGCCCTGCATCCACCTCTGCACTTGCGTTGCCCTTTTCATCCTCTCGCCTCAGGTCACGGCTGCTATCAACTACCAACCACCCCCCCCTCAGGTACAGTACAGAGTCAGGTACCGGACCCATTCGCATACTGTACCGGCGGTACGGCCACTCCGCTCCCCCTACGCGTAGAATTTCATCTCTGGTACTTCGTACCTGGCGCCTCACAATATTCGCTCCGTCGAAACGAACCGCCCATCACCTCCTCCGATCCATCAACGTCGGCCTCGTGTGCCTCGTCGCCTTTCTTCCCATCCCCGATTAAACCACCCATTGCGTCCTGCTCGTCCTCGGCCTTGGCTTGTGCTATACGCTCCTTGTTGCTGGCCCTTTTCCTCCCTATCCAATCCCGCCTCCCCCATCGTGCCTTCGTCACGCACCCTCTGGCCACAGCCCGTTTGCGCACCGAGAGAAAGTCTGGTCCGACAATCTCGGCTTGTTGATGAATGCTGCTGCTGCTTCACTCCAACTCGCCTGCGTCGCCACGCCCGTCCGTTCGCTGAGCCGATCGGACCTCGCCCTTCGCTTTGAAACGCTGTCGATGACCGGCCAGGTCCCGCCCTTGGTCGTACGAATCTTCGCCGGCTCTCGAGTCGCTCGCCGAGTCTTCTGTCCTTGTCCCGTCACGACCAGCGGCTGCCTTTGCCGCCTCTCGCCGCCATGGCTGCCATCGTGGACGAATATTTAGACACACCCATGGAGGCGGACGATGTGTTCCCCTGCAAGGGGTGCGGAGAGGTTCGATCTCGATACCCTACAACCTTCACGTACCGGCGGCCGACAAGACTGACATGCCTCATCGCCGTCTAGATCCTCGAGGAAGGAAAAGCGTTTGAGCTCTGTATGTTGCGCCCGTGCTTGGCCATCCTGCCGCCCTGAGCTATCTCTACTCATTCCCGCTGCCCCGACCCTTTTCTCCCTCACGCCAGCTGGCAGGCCTCATGCTATGAGGAATGGCTTTCATGATTCCCTGCTTCCCCCCTCGCAAGCAAGCATCTTGTGCCAAGAGGCTGACACTGCCACCGACAGCTGGTAACCGCTGGCACCTCGATTGCTTCCGCTGCAATACGTGCGGCACTCTTCTCGACTCCGACGCCAACCTCTTGCTCCTCGGCGACGGTTCCCTCATCTGCAACAACTGCACATACAGCTGCAATGCTTGCGGGAACAAGATTGAAGACGTGGCAATCCTCACGGGAGACCAGGCATTTTGCGCAACTTGCTTTCGATGCCGAAACTGCAAACGCAAGATTGAAAACCTCCGATATGCGAGGACCTCGCAAGGCATCTTTTGCATGGGATGCCACGAGACGCTCATGGCCAGGCGCAAGAAAAAGTCAAAGGCTGCCGCCGCCGCCAAATTACGGGAAAAGGACCTGTCACCGATGATGGTGGAAAAGTCCCTCCCAGCGCTACCGCCCAATGCTCTCCCGACCAACGCCTTCTCCAACGACCGCGCCGATCCTGACTCCGACACCCCCACCGAGATCTCTCCCCGCCCTCGCCCCACTCACAGGCAAACCGAGTCGTCGTCTCGGGGAAGCTCACGGCCGTCCCGCTCCCCCGAGCGCGATTCGCTTCCTAAGTCCGAAGGGCTAAGTTTACCTGCGAGCACCTATCGAAAAAACCGCAACTCCTCCATTCTAGTGACCGCCGAGCTTGGCCAGGGGGACTCGCCCGAAAGCTTCTTCATTCCCGTTGCTCTTGATCCGAGTCCCGGCCCACATGCGACACCTAGGTCAACGTCCGAAAGCGCCGGAGACGCGTCAAGGAAAAAGAAGGAGGACTACTTCAGCGTCCCCAAGTCCACAAGCTCCTCCGAAAAGCGAAGCGACTCGCAGGCCTCAACGCCTCACATCGCGTTTCAGGGCAAGGGTCGCCAGTCGTCGACTGGCCACAACGGTAGCCAGACCAAGCCACTCTCTCGGAAACTCTCCAAGGCGTCGGAGCAAGATCTAATCAGGTCCTCGGCATCGGCCAGCGACTTCAAGTTGCAAGATGCTCCCAGCGCCAAAAGGAACCTGGCATCGCGAAGCAGCAGCTCGCACTCTTCCTCGACTCCGCAAGAAAACAACACGACCAAAAAATCCAATGGTGTTGCCCGCAATGACGGTCCGCCGAATCTGTCCGAGTTGAGAAGGGCCAAGGAGAATACACCGCCTCCACGAGCGTCGCAGGACTCCAGATGGCAGGACGATGATGACATGAGCTCTTCGCACGACTCGACTACCAGAGGCACTACCAGATCGGACAAGTCTAAGGTTATCGCTCGAAAGGAGCTTCCGTCGACAGCATCGAGAAACGGTGAGCACTTGCCCCATGAAAGAAGAGGCCGTGGGGGTGGTTGCTAATTACTCTGCCGACAGCATCCAACGAAAGTCGGCGATCCCAGGGGACAGCCCCGTCTTCAGAACAAAAGGGCTCAGCGAGCGACACTTATATGCACCCCCGGGCCGCACCGATGGCCCCTATTGGCCAAAGTCAAGTTGTCAAAGAACCGGCCGGCTCCAAGGAGGAGCCAACCTCGCCAAAGGTCTCTCCGAAGCTGCCTAGGTGGAGCAGTGGAGGTGACTTCAGCTTGGACGAGGACATGGCCAGGATTCTCGGGACAGACGAAGGCTCGTCTTCGATCCTGCGCCGCGTCTCAAATGTCGTTCGGCACGGTCGCACGAGCAGTGTAGAGACCGGACAGCACCCGCAGCGAATCGGCCATACCCGCAGCATCAGCGAGACGACTCGGGCGACTGTCTCGCCCAGGTGGCCAAAATCTCCCCTGGGTGAGGAGCACCATGGACACCCTGACATTAGCAGCCCCGTGTCGCTCACCTCGGCGGACGATCCCGCTCTGCTCAAGCGCCAGCTGAGGTTCTCGGAGCAACGAGTCGCGGAGCTCGAGCGACAGTTCAACACGGAAAAAGATCTGATGAACCTCAACAAGAAGCTTGTGGAAAAGAGAAAGACGGTCTCCGTCCTCGACACTCAAACTGAGATTATGATTCGCCAGCTCGAGGTCTTGGCCGGCTACGTCGAACGGGCCAAGGAGACCAAGACGCCCATTGACCCTCGGGAGCTGGAAGATTCTGCCATCAAGGAATTCGTCCAGAAACTCGAAAAGGTCAAGGTGGTCATGTCCACTTCCATCGAAGTGCTCCACGAGGAACGTGACCGGTTGGTTGAGGAGAAGAACCAGGCCATGGCGGACCGAGACCGTGCTCTGATGGAGTTTGAGCAGCTGTCGTCCAAGAACGCGCAACTTGCAGAGATGAACAACGACCTCACTCACCAGATCCAAGAGCGCTTCAAGTCTCAGATTGGCACAGAGGCAAAGTCGCCCAACGGGCTCGGAATCTACGGCCACAAACAGAGCGCCGGGGGTTCCTCGAGCAACCTCGACACTGCTAGCATGACGACGGGCATGACACTTGTTCCCGATGAAGATACAATCGTCGAGGCTGGCCCGACTGTTGTTCAGGTTCGAAAGGGCCAGGTTAAAAAGTTTAACTGGAAGAAGGGATCCAAGACAATGGCGCAAAATGTGGCCAAGGGCGTCAACAGAGCCGTGGTCGCTTTCCAGCAGAATGACCGGGAGAGGATGCCACATCAGGGCCTGGTCGGGGACAACATTGGCTTGCCGTACAACATGACTGTGTCACAGGTGGAGTCGCCTGCGCCCATCGGACCCAACAACATAGGCATGGGCATGGGCATGGGCATGGGCGCCGGCGCCGGCATGGGCGCGGGCAAGCAGCAGCTGGATCCCGGGCGACAAGGCTTTGGCTTTTTCGGCAAGAAGAACACGATGCCCAAGTCGACCTCGGCCAACACTGTCTCCGCCGCGACTGTGGCTGAGCCGGCATCGACGCTCTTTGGATCCGAGCTGGCCGAGCGAGCCGAATTCGAGCGACGACAGATTCCCACGGTTGTGACACGCTGCATCGAAGAGGTGGAGCTGAGGGGCATGGACCAAGAGGGCATCTACAGAAAGACGGGTGGCAACTCGCAGGTTAACATGATCAAGGATGGCTTCGACAAGAGCGACAACTTTGACATCTCAGATCCCGACCTGGATATTACAGCAATCACCAGCGTATTGAAGCAGTACTTCCGGAGGCTGCCGACTCCGCTCCTCACGTTTGACGTCTACGAACGCGTTTTGGAATCCAATGGTTAGCAGAATCCGAGTTGAGGGCATTTGCCATCTGAGGCGCTGACATGTTTTCCGCAGCGATTGCCGACGAAACGGAAAGATGCGATCACTTGCGCAAGACGTTTCTTTCGATGCCCCCAAGGCACAGTGACTGCCTCGAATTTCTGATATTCCATCTCTCTCGTGTTGCCCAGCGCGAGCCCGAAAACTTGGTAAGAAGACTTATTTCTTTGCCCCGGACTTTTGAACTGACGTGCCATTCAGATGTCGCCCAAGAACTTGGCGGTCGTATTCGCGCCTACAATCATGCGCGACCTCAGCATCGAACGAGAAATGACCGACATGCACGCAAAGAACATTGCCGTGCAGTTTGTCATTGAAAACAGCCACAGAATCTTTGACGACGCGTGAAAATTCTACTCCACTTTCTCTTCACGACCCTCGCCAGAAGCGGCGGGCGTCACAGCTTGACATGGCTGCGTGTGCATATTTGAGCGTACGCTCCGGGCAACCGCCCGAGGGATCTACGTCTGAGCCGTCACCCCTCGACTTGGGGACCGAAAGCTCATTCCTGTATGCGCTGCCCTGGCCTGTGAACATCGGTTGAATGACCTTGATGCTGCGGGAGCGGCGGAGTGTGCCGAACAAACTCGTGTGATACGCGATGGGTCTTGGGATCAAGCGTCTTGCCAACCTTGACGTCTCCCCGCCGGACTATTCTCCGTACATGGGGCTGGCAGCGTCTTGGCAGCTCAGGCGCTTCCACCATGGTGGCGCATGCGGCGACCTCAGCCAGCATGCCCGTGACAGCCGCGCGCCCGTGTGGGATGGGAAATGAGCCTTTGACCTTCTACTCACTCTATTCTTGCTTCTTCCGCACTATACCTCTTCGACTTTGTCCTTTTTATCTCCACTTGCTTCCTCTTACACCTTGAGAGACACGGACGCGGAGTTTATGTGGCAAGAGAGCGAATACATGAGCCTGCAGCCAGTGTTGGACGACGGCGGACGGGATCCTCGAGTCGGGGTGGGGGCGGTGGGCTTAGGGGGTTATGTTCCAGGTATGAAATGAGGGGCCGTGGATACCGCCTTTGATGAGCGTCATGTAGTCGAAAATGCGGAAACAGAATGGTTAGCGAAGTCGCATCCATGAGTGTAATGTGTCCCTTGGGCACTTTGCCTGATATCATGATGCGTCTGCACCGGGCGACACCGTCTGTAGCCAGGCATGCACTGGTTATGACTGACAGCACTTCGTTGGAGGGATGGGCATATAGGTCTTCCTGGGCTCTTACACGCGCGGGCACAGCAAATGCAGCGAGGTGAAGAGGCAATCCAACAAGTGGTTCCTAGACCACAGACGACACGAATACAAGGTAATAGACAATATGTATGACGGAGGGGAGGACAAGCCTCTCGCTTGTCTGTCCAGGGCAGACTCCATAGCCAAACAAACAAGATCCATCCATCCAAGCGCCGTGCAATTGACTTTTCTCTCCCCTAACTGCTTCGCCCAACGCCGTGCAGCGCCGTCTACGCCTTCTCTGTCTTTGATGCGCCAGGCCCCCCGTGTCGCTCAAGAAGCCTGCTCGCGCTGCTTCTTGACAATGTAGTAGGTAATCAGGCTCTTGGGGTCCTCGTCGACGCCGCGCAGGGCCTCCCAGAAGGCCGCGTCGCCGACGCGCTGATGCAGCGAGACGCAGAGCTTGACGGCGTCCATGCGCACGCCCGAGTCGGCAGAGCCCAGGACGCGACCGGCCAGCGCCGTGAGCTGCGCGAGCTCGCTGTCCGATGGCACCAGGCCGGCGCGCTTGTCGAGTAGCTCCTCGAGGACGTGGAGCCCCATGCTGAGGGTGCGGCAGCCCTCGGGCGACGTGTCCGCGCAGCCCTGCAGGCGTCCGGTGAGCACGACGATGATCTCGGAGCCGTCGCCGAGGGTCACCAGCTCGTCGGCCAGGAGCTCGAGACCGCTGACGATGTGGGCCCTCGAGTCGTAGCCGCTGCGAGTCTGGAGCAGGGACTCGAGGCCCTGGGAGACAAAGGGCTGGAAATTGTCCCTCTCCTGCTTGAGCAGGAGCTTGATGGTCGTGAGGATCTGGGCCTTGACGTCTTGGGCCTTGTCCGACGGCACCTCGCTGAGAGGGGCTTGCAAATACTGGAAGAGACCTAGCAGGAGCGCCTCAAACCTGTCGTCGGTGAAGACGGTCCTACTGTCGCGGATCAGGGATTGCAGTTTCCTGAAGCCATGAACCTCGAGGGCCTTGGCCTCAATCTTGGCAATGCCGCTGTCCACCAGTCGTGAATTCTGACGTGTCTTTTCCGGAGAGCTGACCTGTTCTACCGTGGGTTCATGACCGTTGGTCTTTTGCAGTTGGGCCGCATCCTCGTTGACAGGCTTGTCTTCTAAGACGGGCGCGGCTAATGTAGGCTTCGGCGTTTGTTGCCGCTCATCGGTGAACGGATCCTCATATATCTTGAGTGCACGTTGGGGGGACTCGGATTCCGGCTGCAGGTTTTCCTCTGCAGCGACACCCACAGGTGAAGCTTGTGCCTCTGCGGGTGGTTCCGCAAGGGGCTCCGCTGCCGGCTCTGCGGGTGGCTCTGCTGAAGCATCCATCGGCGCCGGTTCCTGTGACGTGGCCGACTCTATGCTGGACATGGCTGGTACGACAAGCGTAATGTCCTCGTGGGACTTGAAGGGGCTGGGCGACGCGACTGCCTTGTGCGGTACCCTCGGGCTCGCAGGGCTCCCGCGAGGAGAGGCAATCTTAGACGCCGCGCGGGCTGCCGGGGACATGGGACCAGACTCGCTCGCGTGGGAAGCATGTCCGGGGCGCGGTCGCGGCGCGGTCCTCCTCGGCGAGGCCTCCTTGAGCCTGGACGTGGATGACTTGAAATTGACACTCTCCGGGCTGCCCGTCTCTACATTGCTTGGTTGGTCTCGGACAGAGTAGGGACCGGCCGTGGCTGGGCGGGTCATCTCTGGTCTTCGCCTCGCGGGCCGCATGGGAGCCACCGACATACCTCCGGCGTTGACGGAGACAGTCGGTTCCTGGCGAGCCCGTACACCGGCGGGCTTGGGTGCCGCAGTGGAGTGGATCGAGGAGTTGGATGATGAGCGCACAGGAGAGAGGTGCGCCATGGCAGAGCCCGGCCGCGGGGGCAAGTTCCGTGTAGCCACGGCTGCCTTTCTCTGTGCCAGCATGGCTTCGCGCAGGCTCGGCTTGCTCGTCGTCATGGCGCTTCTCGAGAGCCCGAGGCCGGGCCGAGGTGGGTCGGCTGCCTGCTTTGATGAGTTGGGATTATTCGGGTCCTTGTTGAGGAGCTTCTGGGCAGTTGGGTCCAGGTCGGCCATGATTCTGGAACACGGTTAGTCAAGGATTTGTGGCAGATCATGGGATAAGGGCCCGTCGTACGCATCAGCCCTGGCCGGCCAGACGGCCCAAAAAGCCCAGTAGGCGGACCGCATCTTCTCCCTGACACCGGGGTTCGCATCGCCGAGACACTTCTTGATGCACTTTTCCATGAGATCAACGCCGCCGGTGTGCTCGACAAGGCTCTTGCGGTGAGCCTCCTTCTTGATCAACGTCTTAAGCCAGCCGGTGGCGTACATCCTTGGCTGCACGTTCTTGTCCTGGCAAGCGCCCCAGACGTGCTGCATCAGGCGGGCACTGTACGTCACGCGGCCGATGATGGTGTCGACGGTGACGTTCGCCAGCTGGGAGCTGATTTTTTTTGTGCCCGCGGACAGCTTGACAAACGTCTGCATGAGCAGCTCGACCATGTTGTCCATGGCAGGGCCAAAGGTGATGGCAATGTCTTGGACCAGGCCACATCCCTCCTTGGATAAGCTTGTGCGCAGCGAGGTGACAGCCTTGATGATGCCGTCGAGCATGCTCCGCAGCCCGGTGAGAAAAGAATCGTGGAAGTCGGCCGGTGCGTTTCCGGCGTTGAGCTTGCGAAGCGTGCCCATTGCCTGCTCGCGCTTCATCCAGTTCTGTTCCGTCTCCCTACCCTCAAAGTGCAATGCCATGCCGCGGAATATATCGTCGAGCTCGCGGTTGGTGTTGACATACGTGGGTTCGATGGGCTCGGTCTGCGTGTCCACCATCGGGGTCGTCGGACGTTCGCTCGAGAGGGAGGAGACGCTGGCAGCCAGGTTGGGCCGGCTCGGGGGCGCAGCGTCGGAGGGGGTGTCTGGGCGCGCGGAGGCGGGCGCGAGCGCCTTGACGATGGCCTGTTCGATGGCAGGGCGAACCTTGAAGTTTTTGAGCTGGCGCTTGAGATCGGATTTGGCAGTATTCGGCGCGGTTCTGGCGCGCTGCGTGTCAGTGGCTGAGGGGAGAGGGCGAGCTGGGCAAAGAGGGAGGGGTGGAGCGCACTTGAAGAGCTCGATGACGGTGCCCTTAGCAACGTCTCGAACCATGCCGTCTGCGTCCTCGAGCAGCTCCATGAGTACGGGCACGTAGCTTCGGAACTGAAGACCTTGTTCCTGGTGCATCTACCAAGTCGCAAGGGTTTAGCACGCGGCTGCGCCAAGGAAGCCGTCGGGGGCAGCAGGGGGAAGAGGCATACCTGCAGAAGCCAGTGCATGGCGGCGTCCTTGGCCCTGGCATTCTTGCCGGTCATGGCCTGGTTCCTGACGGCGCGCTCGACATCGGCAGGGGCGGCGGCGAAGAAGGTGGTGAGGGCCTGGGAGGCGAGGGTGCGGAACTTGTCCTTGTGGTCGCCCAGCCTGTCGACGACGAGGGCCAAGGTGCGAGGCGCCTCTTTGGCGAGCAGACGAGGCTCCTGGCGTGAGAGGCGGGTGAGGAGGTGGTTGAGGGCGGTGAAGCCGGCGTTGACGAGGGCGGCATGCTGTGAGGTGGAGGCGGCGCGCAAGGCGTCGAAGAGGTCGGGAACGGCGGCCTCGGGGACATTGTGTTGCTTGATGCGCGACTTGACGGCCGTGACTTGGTTGACTTTTGCGTCGAGGCTCGAGTCGCTGCGCAGGACCGTCAGCAGGTCGGTGACGTGCTGGTCGGTGAGCTTGGTATCGGCCATTGTTGCGCCCCCTTTTGGCCCCCTCCTCTGCTTCTTGTTGCTTGGTTGTCCCGCCGTCGGCCGATATGCCGGCTGGTGCGTCCTGGCGGGGAGAAAGAAGTATCAGGAAGCTGCTGCTGAGACGGTCAGTCAACGGGGCGACCGAGGTGCCAAGTTGTGGCGTGGCCGAAGGGAGCAATTGGCTGGCGCGGGCTGGGGCGTCTGCACGGTCAAGACGGGGGCCATGATGGCAGAGGCCAGAGCCGCGGCGCGTCGGCTGGAGTTGGAGGCGGGAGCAAGCTTACCGAGGCGGAATAAAGGGCTGTCAAAGTCTTGGGCAACGAGCCAGGGCGGGCGGCGAGGCTGGCATTTGGAGAGATGAAGTCGGCCTCCTTTGTCTCTCCCTCGGCTTTACGCGTCTTGTTGCGCTGAGCTTCTGGCGTGGGGTAGCGGCAGAGCTAGCGGCAGAGCTATCGGCAAAAGGCGGCGGCAGAAAGGGACGATGGATGATGATGGTTCAGTGACGATGTGGAGGGGGGAAGGTTGTTTCTCGAGGTGCGGGAGACGAAAAAAACGTTCAAGCGTCAAGTGTTGCCAGACTTTGCCAGATAACGGCGAGGTTGTATCTGTATCGATGCATGCATCCATTCATTGGTGGATGCCTTTTACGTACAGTGGGGCTTGGTTGCCCTGGCAAGCCCTGGTAAAGGGGCTCCACCACCGAGGCTTGGGCCCCCTGTATCGGCTGAGTAAGCCGTCGTCATCACCAACCTCCATCAAGCTATCTCGTTTCAAGCCAGTCAACTCGTCTCTTGCTTGCCTTGCCTTTTGCCTCTTTCTTTTTCTTTCTTTGCTCCCTCGTCGGACTCTTCCTTGCTCGGTGACCTGGCATCAGACTCCCACCGGAGATGAGGGAGTCCTTGTCTCCTCTCTCCCGCGCTGGTCCACGAGTCACGACGTGCACTTCCGTAGCTCGATATAATGGCCCGCCCGCCGGCGACAACTCCCGCCCCGACCAATCCCCTCGTCCCCGCCATGTCCACTGCCGTCCTCGGCCCCGCCGCCGACCGTCCGGAGATTGACGGTCCCTGCTCGGGGGCGGCCGAGGACAGGCGGCCGACCGAGGGCCATGGTCAGCGTCGACGGCGACTGCTTCGCCGGCCCAAGCTGCGTCTCGAGATACGCGACCTCGCCCATCCGGGAACCAGCGTGTTTCTCGCCGCCGTTGACCCCATTGCCTGTGTCACCGATGCCATTGCCAATGTCGCCCGCCTCCTCTACCACGCCACCGTCGTTGACAGCGATGCCGCCGCCGCCGACGACGACGACGACGTCACCCCCTTTCACCCGCCCCCAACCCGCTCCGTCACGCTGGTGCTGCGCGAAATGCCGGGCATCGCCTACACGGCCAGCTCCGACCTCGACGCCGACCACAAAGAGGTGCACCTCTCGCTCGCCTACCTCGCCCGCCTCCCGTCCTCCCGCGCCGCCGCCGAGGTCGCCGGCGTCGTCACCCACGAGCTCGTCCACTGCTTCCAGCACAACGGCCTCGGAACCTGCCCCGGTGGCCTGGTCGAAGGCGTCGCCGACTGGGTGCGTCTGCGCTGCGGCCTCGCCCCGCCTCACTGGGCGAGGGACCATGACGGCGGCGGCGGCTGGGATGCTGGCTACCAGACGACGGCCTACTTTCTGGACCATCTCGACACAAACCTTGGTGGTGACTTTGTGCCGCGGCTCAATGAGAAACTGCGCGTGTGCCGGTACGACGAGGCTGCCTTTTGGTACCACCTCAGCAAGATGTCGGTCCAACAGCGGTGGACTGAGTACGGCCTCGGCCTCAAGGCCCAAGACCATCTCCCTGATACTTGAACGACGGCGACTGGCCCGACGCACCATTGCACCTGTCGTCGACCTTCCGTCACTGCGAATGGGAGCCGAGTTTGCGTCCCCGTCTTTCACATGCGGCCACGGTTGCCTAAGTAGACATGCCGTGTTGTAGGCATCCAAGTACTACGATGGCTATTAGATACGGGGAGAACAGCTTTATTACCCAGAATGCAGTGGACAAGATATTATACAATATAAAGGCCAGCTCCAACAGGCAACAAGGTAATCCTCAGCGTCTCTTTACACACTCAGCGATGGCAGCAAAGTTATCCCGCGACACCTTGCCGCCATTCTCTCGTTTGCAATCAATGGCACGCTTGGGGCAGTTCGCGAAGCTGCGCATGAAGCAGAACTGCCATGTGTCCGCGCAGGAGAGACTCCCGTGGAGCGGGAATTTATCGGCGGTAGGGTAGCGTCTCACGTACCCACGGACACAATCGGCGCAGGCTAACATACATTGCTTTGGATCAGCTGAATTCTTGTTGCAGTGCTCTTGGACAGCGGTCTTGAAAACTTGGATGGGTGGCGGACTGGAGGCTTGTTGCACAAGTGATATATGTATTTCGGATTGCGCCTCATGCGGCGTTGCTTCGGCTGCGGGAGCCGCCTCATGCGGCGTTGCTTCGGCTGCGGGAGCCGCCTCATCCGGCGTTGCTTTGGCTGCGGGAGCATCGGGAGTGGGCGTGGAAAAGGTGCGGGGGGGGCAATCGCCATCCACCGAGGGAACGCCGTTTGGGCCTTTCTTGATGGCCACCAGGTTAGAACCACAATTGGCGGCATCGGCCAGGTGAATGACTTGGTTCTCCATGTCAAAGACGGCATAGGCAGCGTACATGAAGGGGGCACCCAAATCTGGCCGACCCATTGCTTTGATTAGCCCTTGTCTCTTTACGCGTCATGGTCCTGGGATGAGATGGACGTACATGAAGACCCGCTGCTTTTCATTCCCATACCCAAGATGCACTCGTCCCCCGTTTGCAGGATGAAATCTGCATAGGGGACTTTGATGGTGATTTCTTCAAATGCAAAGTCAACAGACAAATCTTGTTTTCGATAAGAGCAGTCGACGGTGTGAACGGTATACCCGATGTTTCCTGATTGTTCTGATCGTTCTGCCTCGGGAAATGCACGTAAAATTCCGTTGTACACGTCATCATGGAAAAGGCAGAGAACCCTTTCAGGATCGATAACGTGCTCTCTCCGGGAGACTGGAGTGGGCGAGATGGTGTCATTACCCACCAGGACTTTGTCGAGGGCCACCACAAAACTAAGCACCAGCATAAGATATTACACTCTCCATCGATGCAAAGGGCGCTTCAACTAACCTGGAATAAATGTGGCTTCCGCTGAGTTTCTTCAGAGGGCCAGAGAACTTCTTAGTGTCAATGCCACCGAGGTTCATGAAAGCTGGGGATGGAATGGAGCCTGGTTTCGCGACGTAACCGCCCATGCCAAGACCAAAGGCCCAGCTAAAGACCACGCCATTTTTTTTCAGGGCTGACCCGAACTGACTGCCTGGGCCTAAACCAACCACGCTTGTTGTATACTTATCGGAATTTTCTAAAGTTGTGATGCCAAAGGACAGCTGTCCTAAGGGACGAGCTAAAATATTCGGTACACGTTAGCTTAACTTCACACCAAGACGAAAAGAAAGACAGTACTCACACTCAACAGATGCTATGTCCTCGTAGTTTTTATACTGGGCCGTGGGCCCGCCAGCATAGCCTACCCGCCGGGTCTGGTCATCAACAAGCCTGAGGGACCGGCTTTGACTTTGATTGAAAAGCGTAAAAGGCAACAGATCTGCTCGTTGGTCGATTGTGGCCTTGGGGGGAGTGTCAAGCATCATTGTCAAATTAAAGCTCGTATCCATGTCGCAGAACACTTTTTGGGGGGGCCTGCCGATGTCAAGCTTCAAAGCCTGGCGAAACAGCTTACGGGCTGATTGGATTTCAACTTGGCGGCGCTGCCTCGTAGTCCCAGGCGCTACCGTGTCTTGTTCCGGTTCGGCCTTGATGAGCGGAATCGATATGACTCCAGGCGCTCGGACGACTTGGCCTTCGTCCTCGAAATCCAGAGGCTGAGCCAGAGCCGCAAGGGGCAGGGCCAAGTGGAGGAGGCGGGAGAGAGCGTGGGCGCGCATGGTTTAGCCGGACTTTCCGTGAAGAGTGTTTTGCTGAATGAAAGTGCTGCTTTTTATATAAAGTCTCAGGAAGGGAGGGACTAACGAATGGGGTTGATAATCCTTCGCACGACTTGGAAGAGGAAAGCGCCTGGAGGTATAAGTAGTCAAACGCCCTCGAGGGGGATTAATGCTGCCCCACCATAGCACGTAGTTGCTAGCAATTGAATATAGATTAGACGACTATTGTGAGGGAACGATCATGTGACTTTCATACTTTATGAAATGTCTCACTTTGATTCATGTAAATAGCGAAAGTCAGAGTCTTCCTTAGGAACCTCCTTCTCTCTTCGTAGACAATCACTTTACCCAAGTCGCACCCGACCTTGTTCGTGCACTTGTACCGTCACATATTGTCTACCAACTACCCCTCCTCAATAGATCACCGTCCGCGACGTGACTATTGATTTCGATAGTTCTAAACCGCACTTGTCGCTTTCAAACCTCACCAAAACACCCTGCAACCAAATTCTCACCTAAACCACCACACCGTCAACAACCCAATGGCTACCGCTGCCCCACACCCGTCGATCGAGTGCCCCCTGCCCCTCCTCAACGCCAGCAATACCAATGAAACGTTCCGAAATGCCTTTGTTGCTAACCCAGCCGGTCTCATGAAAGAAGTCTTCCTCGTATGCAATGCCGCATACAGTATGCAAGCGGTAATCGATTCACTACGTGCCTCGACCACGACGACAATAAGGGACATGGAGGACCTCCAAACCCGCCTAGAAAACACGCTCATTTCTAAAAGTGATGGAGACGCAACGATCGCCCGTCTTATGGCAGAAAATGAAGCATACCTAAAGATCATTCAGTCTAGGGAGCTTCACACCGCACACCAGAACACCCTGATCCTGAGGCCTTCACCGGAGAGGACCCCACGCTTCTGCCGAATTTCCTCCAGCACCTCGAGTTGAAGCTCGAAATGAATAAAGATTGGTGGAACTCGGAACCTCAACGTATGGGATATGTCGTCTCATGCCTTAAAGGCAAAGCACATGACCAAGTCCGCTACAACATTAAAGATGGGGTGGTTCTCTTCGACGATGTCAATGCCATAAAAAGCACCCTTCAGTCAGCCTTCGGGGATATTGACGCTAAAGCTACCGCCCAACTCAAAATCTTTGACATGAAACAAGGCCATAGATCCCTTACGACATTCCTCCCCGAATGGTATGCCGTCGCCAAGCTCACCGAGTGGGATAGTGGGGCGCTCATTGCTCACCTCCGACGTGCCCTCCACGACAACGTTATCTGGAGACTTTCTCTCACTAAGGGCAAAGATACACCTACCGAACTTAGTCAATTTATGGACCTTGTCCGTATCTGCGATAACGAATGCCGTCAAGTCAATGCCAATTACTTCAAGAAAAACACCGACAACTCAGCAAGTCACAAAGCAACCTTACAACCCTCCACCACGCCACAATCGACGACCTCTAACGGCGGGGGTTTAATGGATTTTAGCGTCATCACCCGGGGGGGCAAAGATGTCGCCTCTGGTCGTAGACCCCCAAAGGAAGCAGAGAGCGGCACGCAGAGCCTATTGCACAACGCATGGACTCTGCCATTGGTGCAGCTCGGGCAAACATCGTTCCCTCAATTGCGACACCGCACCATGGAGGACGGAAAAAGTGTAGTCTCCGACGGAAGTCGCCGCAGGAGACGCAAGAAAAAGGGCGATCTACTGCTCTCTTCTCTGGACACCAACCAAGCTCATTTGCTACTGCCTTGTAACCTAATCGAAGACAATTCCTCCGATTAAAACCGAAGCAATGCTTGACTCAGGTGCCACCGGAAAGGGGTTTATAGACGAATCCTTCGCGCACACCAACAAACTCACGCTTTATGAATTACGAAACCGTCGCCGGCTGAACGTAGTCGATGGAAGACCCTCCTCGGCTGGCGACATCACTCATGTGGTGAAGCTCAACATGGACATCAAGGGACACAAGGAGAAGATGCTTTTTTACGTAACGAAGCTTGGGAAGTATAATGTCATACTTGGAAAACCCTGGCTAACAGATCACAACCCAATCGTCAATTGGAGCACGAATGTGGTCACTTTCAACTCTGATCACTGCCGCAAATACTGCATGGAGAAAGGACAATACCAACTGCCTGTTTCTGGAGCTCCCTCTTTGTCAAGTTCTGCAACCACGACTATACTGCCACGCCCATCAATCCCCCGAAGAGTCGGCGCAGCCGCATTCCACATGCTGACCAAAAACCGCGACGTCGACGTATTCTCATTATCACTGTATGAGATCGACAAAAGGCTGGCTGAACTTGGGGTCATCACAGAAGCCTCCACCTTCGTAGAACCTAAAACACGCCGACGGGTCCGATTCGACTCTGCACTCACAGACATGGACAAGATGAACCGAGAGCTCCAGCTACAGGACGGAATCACCTCCTTAACCCCAAGGACCAACAAACACAGGAACTCCGAGCTTCCCGGAAAATAGCAGCCGATATGTACCTTTCAGGGCATCACTCGAAGACATTCACAAAGCCCTCGAACCCAAGACTTTGATCGATCCTGCAACAAAAGTACCACAACACTACCATGAATTCTTGAAGGCATTCGACCAATCAGAGGCGGATAAACTCCCCCCACACCGAGACTGCGACCACGAAATTGAACTTCAACCTGGAACGACTCCACCACATGGACCTCTGTACGGGATGTCCCAAGACGAACTTCTCGTCCTCCGGAAATTCCTTCAGGAAAACCTTGACAAGGGTTTTATACGCGCTAGCACCTCACCGGCGGCCTCGCCGGTGTTATTTGCAAAGAAGCCAGGAGGGCCTTCGTTTTTGCGTGGACTACCGAGCTCTTAACGCGATAACCATCAAGAACCGCTACCCGCTACCGTTAATCCAGGAGACACTTTCTCAGCTAAGCCAAGCCAAGTATTTCACCAAACTCGATGTCGTCGCAGCGTTCAATCGAATACGCATCAAGGAGGGTCAGGAGTGGATGACGGCGTTCAACACAAGATATGGTCTCTTCGAGAGCATGGTGATGCCTTTGGACTATCAAACGCCCCAGCTACCTTTCAAGCTCGAATCAACGAAGTCTTACGCCCATTCCTTGATAGATATTGCACAGCCTACATCGACGACATTCTCATCTACTCAGACGACCTCGCCACCCACAGACTCCACGTCAAATCAGTACTTCAAGCACTTGAAGCCGCAGGCCTACAACTTGACGTCAAGAAATGCGAATTTGAGACTACTGAAGTTAAATATCTGGGCATGATCATCTCAACCACTGGAGTACGGATGGACCCAGAGAAAGTCGACTGTCTCATCAACTGGGAGGCCCTATCAACGTCAAAGATGTTCAAGCCTTCTTAGGATTCTCGAATTTCTACAGACGGTTCATCAAGGATTTTCACGCATCGTACGACCACTTGTTGCCCTGACACGGAAACTAGTCAAATGGAACTGGACTTCATCGTGCCAAGAAGCATTCGATATGCTCAAAAATAGCTTCACTTCAGCGCCAATCCTCAGACACTTCGACCCCGCAAGAGAAGTGTTTGTCGAATGCGACGCATCCGATTTTGTCTCTTCGGGCATCCTCTCCCAGGAAGATGATCAAGGAGTGCTACACCCAGTGGCTTTCATGTCCAAGAAGTACGACCCGCTGAGTGCAATTACGAGATCTATGACAAAGAACTTTTGGCTATTGTACGCTGCTTCGAATGCTGGAGACCCGAACTCCAAGGCACGCACCACCAGATTACAGTCATCACTGACCATGCCAACCTTCGATATTTCATGACAACCAAGCAACTTTCAAGACGACAAGTCAGGTGGAGCGAATTCCTATCACAGTTCCAATTCGCTATCAAGTCAGTGCCTGGGAAAGAGAACGGAAAACCTGACTCACTCACACGAAGATCACAAGACTTGCCGAAAGATGAAAATGACGACCGCATCCAGTACCAACAACAGTCGCTGCTTAAGCCTTGCAACGTAGACTCCTCCGTACAAGAACAACTAAAGCTTGACCCCGAGCTCTCAGAACTCTTTGCCAATCTCTCCTGGGAACAAGAAATTGCACTATGTCCCGCCATTCTTGACGAAATTCAGCCAGAACCAATCAACCACAGAATCACAAGACTTCTAGACAAGGGCTATGAGGAGGACGAATGGTGGATGAAAATCAGGGACGAGATGCTCAAACCCCATGGCACTCCTCACTCGAAGGAAGTTTCTCTATCGGAATGCATGATAAACGAAGGCCGATTATATTTCCGAGAGAGGCTATACGTACCCGCAGGCGAACTACGGACCCTTCTCACTCAACTCGCCCACGACAGCGTCGAATCAGGCCACCCCGGGAAAAACAAGCTATACGAACTCATTTCACGCTCTTATTGGTGGCCAAGGCTTAGCGCCGATACGAAACAATTCACACGCAATTGCCACGGATGCCTGAGGAACAAGACCTCCCGGTTACGGTACCAGGGGACGTTGAAACCGCTCCCAGTTCCCTTGCAAAGATGGAGGACTTGTCCGTTGACTTCATTGGCCCAATTCAGCGCACAGCTCGTGGATTCAACGCAATCATGGTGGTAGTCGATAGGCTGTCAAAGGACAGACATTTCACGCCTTGCAAGACCGACATGAAAGCACATGACTTGGCAACGCTCTTCGTACGAGATGTCTGGAAACTCCATGGACTACCGGATTCAATCGTATCTGATAGAGGACCACTGTTTGTCTCGGAATTCTGGAAAGCGGTTTGCCACCGCCTACAGATCAATATCAGCCTCTCCACAGCATATCACCCCGAAACTGACGGCCAGACGGAAAACGCTAACTCATTTCTCGAACAATACCTTCGCCAGTATGTTAGCTTTGCTCAGGACGACTGGGACGAGTGGCTCCCATTGGCCGAATTCGCAGCCCGTAACGTTGTTAGCGATTCAACGGGAATGTCTCCATTTTTTGCGAACACAGGCTACCACCCCCGAATGAGCTTTCGTTCCCCTCGCGCAATACCACTCGCGGCATCCAAAGACCTGGCAGAACGCTGCAACGGGGAACGAATTTGTCGCCAAGATGCAAGAAATCACTGATCTACTTCGGACAAACCTGCTCTCAGCTCAAGCCTCACAAGAACAGTTCGCCAACGCAAATAGATCACCGGCGCCAGCGTACCGAGTTGGAGACATGGTGCTACTTAGCACACGCAACATCGATTCGACCAGACCCATCCCCAAACTAGATCATAAGTTCATTGGCCCTTTTCGAATCGAGCGCGTGCTCAACCCTCACTCCTACCAACTGAAGTTGCCACATGAATTAGACTCAATTCACAATTCATTCCACGCCAACCTCCTACGACCGTCACCAAACGACCCGCTCCCCGGCCAATACAACACACCGCCCCACCAATAACGCTAGATGCAAGGGAGAAACTCTGGGCGATTGAAGCAATACTGGACTCGAAACGCACAAAACAGAAAGGCTTCCAGTACCATATACTATGGAGAGGCTTCGACCTTGAGCAGGCAACATGGGAACCACTACAGAACGTCGTCAACGCTCACATCGCCATCAGAGACTTCGAGAAGCACAGCAAAAACAAACCCAGACCCACGAAACAAGAAGTGCAAAATGCTCGCCTACAGGCTCAGCAAGACGTGGAAGAATCAGAAGCGATGGAGTAAGGGAGGCCCATGTGAGGGAACGATCATGTGACTTTCATACTTTATGAAATGTCTCACTTTGATTCATGTAAATAGCGAAAGTCAGAGTCTTCCTTAGGAACCTCCTTCTCTCTTCGTAGACAATCACTTTACCCAAGTCGCACCCGACCTTGTTCGTGCACTTGTACCGTCACAACTATGTATAAGACGGCAAGACGTCCTATGCTCGACTACGAGTCATTGAACCTCTCCCATGGTCGCCAAGGTCAGGCTCGAGTCATGACGGTTCTATGGCATTGTCTCCGGCCAAGCCCCGAGGCGGGGGAAAAGACACGAGACATGCCCCTTGCTTAAAGAAGGCGTGCCACGTCCCATGTTCCTCCCCCACAGCTAATCTTCTCTCGTCTAGGGGACAAGATAGGGGCGTTGCGAGCAGGCTCCAGCGGTCGGTAGGGAAAGGAGCGGTAACTGGGGTTCAACGCCCGTCTCACCACGTATTATTATAAAGAAGAGATGGCGCACAGTCGTCCGCAGCCTCGTGGACTTGGACCGACACAGTATCTCTCTCTTTATGGCTATACCTATAGTTAGCGGGACGGCCATGGCGCAGGAATGTAGACATAGCTGGCTTGAACCAGTATTCCATAAGTGAAGACACTACATAGTTTCCTCCTATTTCCCACTTAATTTCTCAATATACGTACGTTAGTCAAGGAAATTGCGATATTTAACGAGATGAGATCTGGAGGTACATCCCAGCGGAATCGTTTACGCCGCGCTGTATACAGAGGGCGCGAATAATGATCGGGGAGAAGCTGTGGTGCTTATGCGTAGCTAGATATCACGTCCGCCACCTTCCAGGGGAGAAGCTACTCATGTGACGATGCTGGGTGCGATTGAACTGGTTGACCAAAGGATGCGAGCAAAGCCGCTGCAGGCCACAGATATGGAAATCCGTGTGCCTTGGGGATTTGGGGTTCTCTGCTTCCCAGTTTTCCTTCAAGACTCTCGCATATTCTGATTTTGCCGTGAAGCCTTCATACAACGATTGAAACTTACCGCCAAGCGTGCGAATGTCCACCGGATAGCCGGTCTTGGCATCCTTGCAAGTAGTTGAACCTTGGGCCTGGGCGACAATGGCGAGCTGTCCGAGTGAAAAGCGAACGGTCGTTTCACTACTTCGTGTCGGCTCAATGTGATTCTGCCGGTAGGCGGCAATGACAAACGATGGTGGTTAGCAAGGCCATGGCTATATGACACCTGGATATAAGCAATACGGACGGCATCGGGATGCTTGAACTGCTTTCGAATGCCGGGCTGAGCTGGGGCTGTATCCATTTGGGTCCGTCATGGCCATGGCCGGATTGTTGGTGCTGGCAGAAGAAGGCGTAATGTTCCGCAGAGTGTTAGAAGTAGTGGGAGAGATCAAGTGTGAGAGGGACGGCTCATTCGCCTGCTTGCTTCCACTATGTGAGCAATCAGCGTGACTCTGATGGTGGTCAGGAGCCGGTTGTTGTCTGTCTTCCTGCGTGTACGGAAACGCCGGTCAGAACAATATGTATCTTGGTTGGCAAGCATATCTGTGTCAAACTCGGAGCCTGAGGGGCCTGCACAGAGAGGGGATGCTATCCTTGCCTTGGTTGGAATCGTCATTGCATCTGACCCGCTGCTCCCCTTGCCGTATATAGTTCGAAATGCGCGGCTTTGCATGTACCTTGCTCGTTATGTACATGTATAGAACGGATTAACATCGCCCGGCCGGCCAATATCAGTAGACATGAGTTGCTGATATTATATCCATGACTTCGGAGCCGAGATACCGTTTTAGGGGTCTTCCAACGAGCCAACCGCTCCTCTTGCATGACGTACCGAGCCACGGCTATACAATTTTGAGCATATGTGCATGCATTCCCCACGCCTTTGTAGGAACCGGCACCAGACGAAACGATCGTTGCACGGCATCCCAATAAACGCGACGAGACTCCGCCGTTGAAAGCGACAACGAATTCAAGATTATGTGCAGCATCACCAAGACACCACCGCCGTCTCGAACGCGGACCCGGAACCGAAAGGTCAAAGGGATAACCACAGAGTGATGAACCCGTAATAGGGGGTTCCGCAACACTGCGGACCTCCACGTTACCCACCGCCGCCAGGCACCAATATGGAGAGCCGAATGGATTGTTTTCACATACAGGTTTATATCGCTTATTAGGCTGCTAATGCAATTCTCAAGGCGCCAAACCGGCTTCATGCAAGTCAGCCGCACCTGGTCACATAGAACAGCGGTAACCGATCAACGATGGCAAACCGGTAAGAGCCCGAGACCCCGCGCTCACCTTGCCAGTCGCATCGAGAATTCTCCAAAGATCATCACACGTTGAGCAGGATGCCGCATATGGGTATTAGACAGCTACCTGAAGGCATCGCGATGGCCATTGAAAACAACCCTGATATTTCGATATTGACTTTACAGTGGGCGGTGATGAAGCAGTGTCATGGTCTTTGTGGCGAGTTGTAGCACGCGTATCGTGTTGAAAAGATGGGGTACGGGATGTCGGCTGGACGTTGCAGGTGCTCCCCTGGTTAAATCTGGACCCGGCGTTGGGCAAACTGCTGGCATCAGTCGACGAGGCTACCGAATTTCTGGAGACGGGTCGCAACGATGACATCGAGTCAACGGTTGCCATGATGTATCCTGAGATAGCTGGTCCAGAGTCTACCACTACGCTTTACGAGCCGAAGGAAGCTGTCGTGGCTTCTCGTACTGGCATCTGACCTTTTAGGCGAGCCCCGGCTTCACCCACGATATCTTCACGACAAGAGGCTCCCTCCGTGCTGCAAAAGAAAACATGGTTGACACGCTTCTGCGGGACGGAGCGGATCCCTGGAGACTTGTGGCAAGGACGTTTCCGAGGAAGACGCCCATACGTTGAACATTGCTGTTTATCAGGGCGACGCCTTGGGCGAGGGAGCAAAGGCCGTTGTCCTGGGTGAAGATGTGGCCGAGGAGCTTGTATCCGGATATCCACGGCGCCTGCGAAGCTGGCTAGCACGCTCACGCCGCCGAGGACCAGCCCGGGGACTTCTGTCATGGTTGAGGCGATGCTGGCTCCAAGTTGTGGCCCAATGTCAGGGAGGTAATGGTATTGGCAAATACGAAGCAGGTAGGTCTGGTTAGGGCAACCATCTCTCGCTAGAATCGTGGCCCAATGCCTGCAAACGGCGACACAGATTCACTCTTTACTACTCTGTGCATCTCTACCATCCGGGTTCCATATCCAAGCACATCAACAGGTGCAGGCCCTGCTGTTTCCAACGCCATGCGGCGCCATAGCCAAGTAAAATGTAAAAGAACCCCAACGCCGAGTGCGTGTCCCATGAGCAGCTATGAGTCCTGTATAATGCCCGCAATCGTCACTCTATGCATGCACGGGCCCGTGGGCCTCGCTCTCGCTGACGACGCTGCCGACCTCGGACCAGCTGGCTGGCGTCAGCATGCCCTCGCTCTCGCTCAACACATCGTAAGGCCGCCCCGTCTCTCCCGCCCGCGACGACTGCGCCTCGTTGGCAATATCCTCGCCAGAACCGGCCAGCGACACCGAGTCCGTCGGCGTGAGCTGCCCGTCGCTGACGAGCTCGGGCTCGGACGCGGGAGCGGCGGGGGTCACGGGCAGGGGGGAGTAGAAGTTGCGGCTCGAGTCCTGGGCCCACGCCTGGATCGAAGCGTAGGCCTCGTTTCGGTCTTCCTGGCCGGCCGACATGTACTCGTCGTCGGCCAGGACGCGCTCCAGCGTTTCAGCCGGTTGGGGTTCTGGCTCCGCCGGGGCGGGCGCGGTGTCGATGAGCACGGGCGAGGGCTCCATGGTGGCGCTGCGATAGTCGTCTGATTGGCGCGTGGTGGCGCTGTAAATGTCCGACATGGCTTCTTCCTTGACGGGGGGGACGTGGCTGGCCGCCATCTCGGACATGTCATCGAGGCCGATGCAGTTTTCGTCGGCAAAGGGGTTGGCGTAGAGCGATGTGCCGAGCGCCCGCGGTGCAGGCTCGCCACGGTGACGAAGACCGGCGGCCGGGGTGTGTCTGGCGTCGGCTCCGCTGTTGAAGACGTAGGTGCCGTCCTCTGCATCACCATCCTGCCGCAAAAAGTCATCAAAAGAAGGTCCCCGACTGACGGCGGAGGGCCTTTGTACATGGGCGGCAGCAGTGGCGGCAGCAGCGAGGGGCGCCTCGTCCTGAGACTTGTCCTCGTCCTTTGCCCGCAGGCGCAGGCTGTTCCAGTAGAGCAGCTCCTCGCGCTGCCTGCGGCGCGTCTCGTCGTCTGCGTCGACGCCGGGCTGGGCGCCGCGCGAGAGCATGAAGCCGTCGGCGTCCTCGGGCCGGTTGAAGCGCGGCTCCCGGTGCGGCGGCTCGATGCCGTCGCCGATGGAATGCAGGGCAATGGCGATGCGGCGGCGGACGTCGTCGGCGTAGCGGCGCAGCTCGGGGGACTCGTAGATGGCGACGGCGGTGGCGACGGCGACGGAGACGGCGACGGCGGCGCCCGAGGCCAGGACGACGTGGTTGACGATGGGCATGGTTCGATGAATGGGGCCTGTTGACGGGCCGGTTGATGGGCCTGTTGATGGGCCAGAAAAGGAAATGTCTGTCAGAGCAAGAGGTTCGTGGCGAGGGCTCGAGGAGTTGTCGTCGTCATGATTGCCACCGCCCTCAAACACTGCGGCTGGAGAAACGAGGGAGGGGTTGCCTGATTGGGAGAGGCGATGACGGCGGGGGAGGGGGGGCCAGGGCCGCGCGTGCGTGCCGTGGTCACATGATCAGCCAGTAATGACTTTTTTTAAATAATGACTTTCAATAATGACTTTGTGAGCGAGAAAAGTAATAATTACACTTGGCTGCAGAAAGAACGGGCAGGGGCGAACCCAACAGAGGAGGAGAGAGACTAGAGAAGCGAGGGCATATAAAAAACTAAACAGGGGGAAAGGGGGGGCCTATATCCGTGCTTGCATCTTTTGGCCTCGTCGTCTTTGGCGCTCAATCACTCCCCACTCCCGCTGTAGGCTGCGGCCGCAGCATTGTTGGCCAATTCCGGCAACACAACACGGACGTCCCTGGAAAGGCCCCCTGGTCAATGCGACGACGCAAGTTGGTGGAGACTTGCAGTGCGCTCCATTCCGTCGGTGCCGTCTCGGCCGACGCTCCAGATTGCCGGCGGAGTAAAATTTGCACACGGGGCCGGAGTTTGGGCACAAGGGGCCGAGCCCGGTCCGGGGCTCCCACATCCCGGCCGTTCTTAGCGTCTGGTTTGCGATGCCCCGGAGGTCGTGGACGACCCGGGATTCCATTACAGAACACCGGTAGCACAGCTGCTGACGGGCCGGCTTGGCGAATGCTCATTGCTTTCACCCGGGCGCTGACACACGGGAGCACAGCATCCCAGAATAACGTTCCAACCCAAATATTCTGAGACTATAACTTTGCCATTGTTATACGCGCCATTTGCCCAGGCAAAAATTCTCTCTGCACCTCAAAAAGGAAGCACATGTGACGGCCATCCTACTTTTTTAACCTGTCGCTAAATATGCCATGGCTGAAGCAAAAAAACACCCATGTCCGCCCGTGGCTATGAGCTATTTGATGCCCGCTGAAGCTCCCAACTCCCCCCCGCATATGCACCGAAAAATCAAGCGCCGAGCCCGCGAGCCCCAACGCGCCATCAAACTCCAAAACAAGCCTTCTTTTTGTCTCCGTGTTCCCCGCCTCCATCGTCGCAGCAGCCAGGCGCGCACCTGCAAGCCAAGTCGTGGTGCATGCTTTGTCATTGGCGTCTAAGGGCTCGTGGGGGGAGAGGACGTGGTGGAAGACGAAACCGAGCTCGACGCGGCGCGGGCGGCCTTCATGCGCTCACTGCACAAGATGCTGTTAGCACCTGCGTAAAGTCGAGAAGTAGGCGAGAAGAAAGATGGGCAGAGACATGCCAGGGGGCAAACGTACTATGAGCCGCGGTCTTGCAGAGTGCAGATCCAGCGGGTATTGCCCGTCTTGATCTGGAACTTGATGCCACTCTTGTCGCCGAAGCCATTCGCAGGAGCAGCAGCTGCGGGAGCGGACGAGGTGGACGAGGTGGAGGAGGCGGAGGAGATGGAAGCCGAGTCGGGCATATTGGCGGTTGCTTGGTGTTTAGTTGGGGAGAATAGAAGTGCCTTGTCCTGAGCCCCGAGAGTTGTGTGGATGTGGTGTTGGTGCGCGAGGAGGGTTGGTTGTAGTTGAACACGGACGGGCTGGACGAGAAAGCAGAAAGAGGAATCGACAAATTTACAAAGGCGGAATAGGTTGCAAAGAAAGGCAAAGGGGGGGCAAGCGAAAGGGCGGACGGACGGGGGCCACGGCTCTGCTTTATACCCTGGCCACAGTCACCATCACAAGCCTCTGAGTGATTGCCCACAGGCGGCGCTCCCTCGCCAACTGGAACCCACCCCAGGCAAGGTCGCTAGGCACGTAGTATCAATTGCAGAGGTGGCTAAAAGTAGCTTCTGTTGCTCCCTTGGAGAAACGCCCCCTTGTTTCTCCACAGGCTCCGGTCCAGAGGGTGTCGCTCTGGCCAGGCCAAAACACGTCGCGGGCGCAAATCAGAGACACTCCCACGCAAGAATCCAGGTGAGCCATTTTCTGGTTTCTGGCGCGGCGACGCCACAGGAGGATGGATCCTGGGGTTGCTGGATATGCCCCTGTTTTGCACCGACACGCGTACAGTGTTCGGCTGATGCATAAGGCACTGTCCTGGGGTGGAGATTGCGCCGGCGACAGTGCAGACTGACACGGTGCATAGACACTGTACCTACCGCGGTCTCCGCCGACAGAACTGGTAATTGATGCGTCCAGTATTTACACAAAGACATCCAAGCTCTCGAGCATGCCGACAGTAGGCAAAGCAAGATGCGCGACTAAAACAAAGGGCCCCTTTGCAGCCGCCACTCCCTTGCCGGGCGACGGGCTTTGGGGCCCACCGAGATTTGTTCGTCAAGACGCCGCTTGAAGTCCGGGTGCGACGGGATAAGCCTTTTGCCTGTGCAGCAAAAGGGCAAAGTCTGTGTCCATCTAGCTCTGCCAACCCACTAGTAATTAGCGACTCTCTCATCTCCGGGCACGACGAGTCTCTTTCATGCCACGGTCCGTTGTCGGCGCCGACGTCCGCCCTGCCCTTCCCCCTGTCGCCGTCGTCTTCGTCAGGGGTCGGATTCCGGAGGTTGCCTCAAGGCGGGAAGCCGACACGGTAAACCCGGCCGAGACCCGCCTGGACAGATGATCCTTGCGTGCATGAATGAATGACGGCCGTCCGATCCGGTGCCCATTTTGCGGTCTGGCTCCACCTCCATATGGCATGGCCTCCGTTGCAAGTTCGGTTGCATCGACGTCTGCGATGTACTGTACAGTAGACGATGCCGCCAGTCCATCCAAGCATTTACTGCATTACTGCATTACTGCACTGTAGGCAGATGGCACGTCGACGACGTCTCCATCTGTCCATGCCAAGACATGACGAGACGGTGCCCTCGTGCAGCAGCGGCACATGCACCCACACCGCATACATGGATGTATGACGACGCCGTCCTGCAGATGTCACATGGATTGTTGGTGGTCGAGCTGGAGCAGAACAGACAGGGGCCGGCCCATCGGCTAACACGGCGCGCGAGGGCCAGTCAGTCTTTATTAGCCTGTTTTGGTGCCTGTATCGCATCCATCTCCTCTACCCACCCACACGTGGGCAAGGAAGAGGGGCCTGTTGCCAGAGGGGGCAAAGCTGGGGCAGTAGCCCGGGCCCAAAAAGAACAAGCCGCGAGAAACGCGAAGCAAAACGAAATTCGTCTCCATGGTTGTTGATGCCATGCCACAACAACAAGAAGCACCGTCGCCATGTCTCACACTGTGTTGCCTTTAGCCTCATTTTGCGCCTCACGTTACATGAGACACGCAAGGGCCGCCCCCAAATGGAGGTGTCACTCCGCATTTCGACTCGTCACACGAGCAAACAGACGGGAGAGCCATCCATCCATTCACGTTGAGAAGACGAAAAAAAAAAAGAAAGCAAGAAGTGCACTGTATACGTACTGTACTACTGTGTACGTACATACGTTACCAATATGGGAATCTCCCTCCTTTCCCCTCTCTTTTCTTCTCTCCCCGCCTTCTAGAAGCCCGCCTCCGCATGCACCCCGGCCCGGGCCCCTGTTGGAAAATGCAGGTACCAGGTACGGGACCCAGGCGAGGGGCTGGCCCGTGTCTGGGGTACTCCATACCACCCCCCTCCCCACCACTTGCGGCGCAGAGCCCCCTGCAAATACAGTGCGGCTTTACTTGGCGTCCAGTGCAAGCTGGTGATGCCGCCATTCACACGCACACTGCCATTTCACATCGCCAGGCAGACAAGAAACGGGCAAACTGCTCGCGTCGGCATCAATGGCCACTGGCCTGCGTCGTCGCTAATAATCTGGACGATCCGCACTGCCGGGCCTGACTGAGGCAGCCGCCGACCCGGATCGCCATGATGATCCCTCGACAGGCACAACTATCAGCCTCGCCCACGTTCTCTCTCTCTTTCTCTCCAATTCATTTCATCTTGGCATGGCGGGAGCTCTCATCGTCATTTGCGTACCAGCCCATGCACAAATGCTGCTCCCTGGCCCAGATCTTACCAACGCCCAGTGGCGCACAAACGCTACAGCACCATGTCCCCTTTCCAACCGAGGCCGGGCCACTGAGACACCGCTTGGCATGATGCCATTCTGTCTCGCCACCCAGCTTAAGCATAACTCGTCTGTTTCAGCCCCCAGTTACCTGGCCCGCTTGGCAAATGTCGGAATGAGACAGGCTGGAGGGCGTGCCGCGGGCCATCAGCCAAAACGCACGTGCTACGTTCCTCGTGCAGTTCGTGGATAGCCGTCAGAATATATGTCTTTGTCGTCGGACTGTCTACCAGACTCTCTTTCTATATCGCCGCCGACCGTAAATTCTAGATCAAGGCCATGCGTAGTTCGCTCAAGGCACCCGCGAAATACACTCTCGATAATAGGCTGCTTGGCCTAGGCTCTTCTTCATCCCTTCTGTTCAGAGTGCCGAACTGTGTGTTCAAGGCGACCGGGACCGGGTTTCGGAGACGATCTTGCAGTGGCTTAAACCTCCTCGTCGCGCTTCACCACAGGTTGAGTCGGTGGACAAGACATGAGCGTCCAAGGCGCGGGCCCAGATCCGGTTTCAATGTGAGACAAGGCGATTATTATCACAGACATGGCGGTTGGCACTCACGACGCTGTCCACGCCAAGGCGTTGGCCATCGTGCTTGGCGAGACCGCCAGCATCTATCGGCGAGGCATGTTCGCTGCCAAGAAGTGTCAAGACACATAGAGGAGCAAATATCGAGACCTTGATTAATGGAGATATTTGGTGTCGAGTTCCGAGGAGCGTAAGGGGTGTTGGCTGAAGGTGCAAGATCGGGGGCCACAAGCTTGACCTGAACACTGGACGCTGGACGTCGGGTTCTGGACTCGAACAGACACTTTTATACAGTGAACACCCAAGGTGTGACGCTGGAAGCTCCATGATAATTGCTCCTCCCAGGATGCGACATTTCACCTAGCACGGATGCCAAGATGAGGTGATGTGTTCGTAGGCTTCGGTGACCAGGTCAATCTGACGGATGGAGAAGAGTTGCAGTATTTTCCTTTATTGGCACACGTGAGATTGCGCCAGAGGCACTTCGCGGATGGCATTCTCGGGTTGGCTTGCGGTTGCCTCCTGGCTTCGATGACAGTCCATGGGGGCTCTCGACCAGTCAAATATGTTTCTCTGCTTTTCTCCCCCACGGAGGGGCATCTCTTCGTCTGTGTCCGGTGAGGTTGGTGAGTTCTGAGCAGGGGCATTCGACGTCCAGTTCCGGCTTCGTGGAAGCCGCGGGAAAGGAGGCGTATTCTTGAAGCCACTTCCGCTACGGGAAATTCCCCAAGAAACGATTTCTCTGTCTTTGTTCGGTTTCATTTAGAGAATTTCAAATTCATGTGTTTCTTGGGTGGGCCTGGTCGTCGATTAAGCATTTGATACATGAGCCGGGGCAGAAGGGCTGGGGCGCGTAGAGCTGGGCTTGCGAGGGACGAAGACGACAAACGTCGGCGGACGCGTTGTCCAATCCCCCGCCCGCAGTGCGACCCATACAGCTTCTACTTACAGTTGTCGCAGTGTCCGACGCCAGACGGCATCATACTAGTGTCCGAGGTGCAGAAGAGAGACCTGGTAGGCAACCGGGTCCCCGAGGAGATGACGGCCGCATAGGCTAGACCGGAGGAGCTGAGCGAGGGGACTGTACAAGAGGCGTTGGGCTGGTTGGGGGGCGGCTGGGAAGGCAGCTCGTACGACACAACATAGGAGGGCTAAAAATGCAAAGCAACAACCAATCACAACGGACCCGGACAGGATGGTGGGTGGTGAGATTCAAGGGAGAGGTCCCCGCCTGCGTCACGCCCGCCAGCACGCCGCTCAGTCGAGACCGCACTCGCCTCGCCACATGAACTCGAGCAGATCCTCGGGCGGCTCGGGACGCTTACACTTGCGACGAGGCATCCGCTCGCACGGCAGTAGCCACGTAACGTATGCCACCATCATCAGCCGCGCAGTCTCCCCCGTGCTTTCGCTGTCCCGAACAATCTAGTATCACGCGAAGTTGCCGAACAGCCATGTCTGCAGCTAAACTGCGACATATCGCCGGCCTTCGTGACCTGTGTCCGGCAGTCTGCCAGTTCCATTCAGCGACTTTTGCCGACATGGTGTGAAAGCGACAAGCACAGCAGCTATAGCCACACATACATACTTGGTAGTGGCAGCTTCTGCACCAGCGCCAACTCATCGACTGGCAGACAGCTATTCAATGGATTGTCGAGCTCCATGCTACCATAGTAGCCTATGATATCCGCCAACGGCTGGCCTTTCATGCCGTGCCCGTGAAAGCGTCGCTCTATGCCGTCTCCAGGCCTCGCGCCGCTCTGGCACACGCGGCATACTAGCATCTGATGCTGCTCCACCAGATCGACATACTACTCCACGGACGGCAGCCCAGCCATTGAGGACGCACCCAGCCGCGGCTAGAAAAAGAAAAAGGGCCGAAGCCGCCTTCGCGGGTTACTTGAGCATGTATGAATGAATGAATGAATGAATGGCCCGACAGCTTGTGAAGTGTACAGTGTAGTATTTCGTACAGAAAACAAATACCGTCCTCACGATCTGCAGCATCTGCAGCATCGCGCATCCATTTAGCTCGACGCGACGCACGACCCTGGTCACTGAAGGCCTCGGACCCTGGCTCGACTCGGTTCGATCCGCACCGACCTAACCCCAAACGCGTTAACCAAATGACCGACCTGATAACTCTAACGATTGTATGTGAAATTCGAGTTGAGTTCCCATCCACTGGAGAATAGGGATGAGCAAAAGCAGGCATAAAGATCGGGGACTGAAGAACTCTTGGTGGCTGATAGAGTGGGTGGCACTACTGTCTACAGGCAGCAGCTCGCCTAGTCTCTACTGCCTCTCAGGCAGTAGGCAGTAAGCGCCTTAACCTTGATTGGGTGTGACGATCTGATATACCCCATGTGATAGACTGGCATATTATACTACTACTTGAGTAAGAGGAGTATTAAGACAGGCACTACAAGATGCAGGCTTTAATTTCGGCTTTATTCAGTTTAACATTGTCTATCTCAGGAAGGAGAAAGCAGAAGGAAGGAGAAAACAGACTGTAACGGATCGGGCCCCCAACGGAGGCTCCAGGGGTAACGGAGGCTCCAGGGGTAACGGAGGCTCCAGGGGTAGCCTTCCTACTGACGTTAGCCCGGGGACGCCGAGCAATCCTTCTGCCCGTTACGGCAAAAGGATACGAGATTGAACTAATCGTCCGTTAGTTCAATTGGCTACGTATATAAGGGAGGCGACAGGTTGGCGGGAGCCACACACCAGGCCACAGCCTAATATTACACTATAGACCTGCTTGCTATTGACTTTCTCAATTAGTTTCTTGAGACGGATGTTATCCGGCTTAGTAAGAACTAATCCTTTGATGCTTCTGGCACGCATGGCATTCAATGTTTTAGCTGTTCTACTAATGGTTGATGAATGCGAGCGGCTATTTAGCAGTGCTAAGATACTAACCAGCGGTCGATGCGTAAGGTAGTCATTATTGAAGCTAGCAGGTGCCTCCGGTCCTAGTACGGCCCAGCTACGGGAATATTTTTAAGGATATCAACATCAGGAGACTAGAAGGGGAGTCTGATCTGCAGGAGGCCCACTCAGCTGGAAATAGATCTAAAACTAAAATAGGCTACGAGGACCTTTAGATCGTATATCAAGATATTTTCCTCGATAACAATACTGCTCAGCCCCAGGAAGGCTTGCGGTACTTAAACAGCGTTATTACTGTTAACCACACGCGACACCAGCAGGAAACAAGGATTGACTCGGTGGCAAATCTCGTGGTGACTCTTCTAGAAAATACACAATCCTAACCAAGGTGATCCGACCTCGACATCCGGTCCAGTCTGGTCAAACGAAATCACCGTAACAGATTAACTGAGGCATTGCAGTTCTAATTTAAGTTATCTGTATATCTCTAGAGAGAAAGACTATTGAGGTATATACTATTGCATCTTAGATTTTGTCAGCAACCCATCAAAGTTCTTGTCACTGAATGACAAGTTAGCTTCCCCAAAGTTATAAGCTTGCAGAGCATCCCAAGCCAGCTTCGTCAGCTTCTCCCAAGCAATCAATGGCTGCTCATCGCCCTTTTTAGTTGTGGTTGACGGGTGGTGGTCAAACAGCAATTCCCTAGTATAACTAATAAAGGGTCTGTCTCCTTCCCAGGTAACGTCGTGGCTGCCTTGGGGGTAATGCACGTAATCGCCGTGCTTCGACATGGCGATGCCAATATACTTAGCCGACTCGCTTCTCTCAGAGAGCCAGATGACTATGTTCTCCCAGTCGTGACGATGGCCTGAACAAACGACGGGCACGTCCTTTGGAAAGTACCAAGAATACATGATGGCGAACATGCCGTCTTTCTCAGCGCTGCGGGAATAGACCTGGCCTTTGCCATAGTCGCATTCATTGCTATCATTTCCGTCGCACTGACCAAGGCCATCGCTTAGGAGTCGTTAGTCTAGAAGAGAGCAACAAAACGATGCATGGAAACTTACTTAACGTTGCCCTGAGAATCAACAGCTGGAAAAGGCTTGCAGCCGTGCTCGATATACAACCATGGCTTATACCTCAGGTAAAGCTTGCCGGTAACATCGTCCGGCACTGTCTGGGGGAATTCCACGACCTTATCATGGGCAAGTCGGGGCTCGACTGCAGTGCCAGACGTAAGAGCAACTGCCATAGCTAGGCCAAAGGCAAGATGGGTGAAATTCACCATTTTGTCTGGCCGACGGTGCTGTGTCTTGCAGGAAATAAGCGATGTGTGAAGAAATCTCGGTTTGGATTGTATCTGCAGTGATGGATGAAGACGGCGATAGCGTGTCGATGAGCTGGAGAGAACGAAGGTGCCCAGCAGCCCTTTTTATTCCTGATTCTCAACCTCCTCACAAACCTGATCTTTGCCGTCCGAGTTATCATAGCTACATTGACGTAATTTCTTACCGCAAGTGGCCCTGTCCATTGATCCCTTGGCCATCCTTGCGCGATGATGACGCGTAAAGCTAGCTATTTGCTACAAAGCATTTGGCGACCATGTCATCCAATGGAGAGGTATAATAGGTGCCCATGGGCTGGGCACAGGAGGCCGCCTTAGCCTTCGCTCTGCTTCCTTTTGGCTCATTCTAGCTAGGCACGCAGGTTTGCGTTAGGGCGAACGCCTTGCCCGTAAGTTGAGAGACTGCGAACAGGCGAGAGCCGATTGAACTGCTGGTCAGTACAGTATGGCGGTCAGGTTTTACTGGGTTGCCTCACGAATTGTTGATTCCGATTACCAAGATTCCGACCTGCATCATCTGTGTCCTCTTCTCTACTCTGAACCTCTGCCACGCTTTAGGGACGGCCCGTGTCTGGTTGCGGACGTCCGCTCGCCCACGTTGCGTGCCTGGCGAAAGGAATTGGCCAGCAGCTCGGGTTGAATTGCTGTCACCAGTCATATTCTTAGCAGGGTGTGCCTACTGCTGCTGCCTACTGCTGCTGCCTACTGCTGCCTGTTCCACCACTCACTGCATGCTCCACCTCGCTTTTGGCAGAGGGGACGTTGCGAGGCGCGAGTCGCCTCGAGGAACGAAAGGTTCCGAGAGGACATCAACGCGCCGCCGGCCACGTTCCCACCTTGAAGCCAACCACTTCAATAGACCGCAGCCCCTTTAGAACTGGAGAAACAAAGGTCCGTTTTAAGACCGGCGTTTTCCCTGATTCCGGTTGTAATGCACTAGAAACGAGGCTCGTTTCCACACCATGTCATCCTTCTGGATCGCCAGCTCCGCTGAACAGCTGAGTCCTTGTACGACTGAAGAAGCATCCTTCACCAACGCAAACGATATCCCTGTCCATTCGGTCCGATGGGGTCGCGCGGGAAGACGATCCCTGGTGCTCGGAACTTCTCCAAATCTATAGCCTGCCAACAGCTCCTTCTCTGGCAACTACTAGGATCCAACGTCTCGCGCTCTACTTCCCTGCTAAACATGTTCCCGGTTCGTCTGGCCCCAAAAGCCCCTACAGCCTATTCAGGCGCCAGTCGAGGAAGATTGCTTCCCGCCCCATTGGCCCTGGTCGTTTCATTATGGCGTCGACTATTATGAGGAAAACTGTCGGAACTCGTAAGCGCTAGTAAGAGTCTCACCCCCTTCTTAAAATCTTGTTTTCTAGAGCTCTCTGCCCAATCCTGACGGGTTGCCTTTCCATATTGTCAGGGCACCAACCAGGCTACGGTTACGTGCCTCCCCTACTTGGTCTGGACTCTGTTCGACCTTCGTAGTTTGCCCTTCTCACTGCACAAAATAGATCTTCCCTGGCATCCTGGGTCTGCTCCGTGATACATATCTGCTAAACGCTTCGCCACGGTCGCCCACCGCCGAGACTTCGGGATGCTAATCTGGTGCGTGACAGGATGGTTGTCCCGCGGGCGAGATGATATCAACGCGAAGCGGCGTGCTTAGTTTAGCCTGAGAATGCTCTTGAATAATTCTATTTTCGTGAGCTGACAAGCTGTCCATGGAACATTCACTGGATTTTCTGATAGCCTTCATTTTCGCACGTACTGACCGAGCCGGCCTGGAAGACGCTATTTAATACTGCTTCTTAGGCCGCTGGTCCTGCGAGAGCGGCCAGCTTTTAGTGAGCGAGAAGAAGAGTGGCCAGGGCAGCGCATGCCACCGAGTCGGACGGTATAGGTAGGTCCGTCTGCATGTCAAGATTCCCATACTATTAGACGCCTGTCGGGATGCATCGGTCGACCAGAATCCGTGATCAACACAAGGAATAGAAGCTCGGAATATAGTCATTGCCTAAAGCGTGCAGATGTGTGACGATAATACGTCATTAGCACCACATTAAGCTGCGGCCTTGCGGCACAAACGGCTCGTCTAGCAACTTGATAGGGGGAGCCAATGCTACCTGGCTGCAATAGTTGGCAGCTAGTAATGCAACTATCCCCGGTAGCCTTGGCTGGGAGCCTATAGATCTGGCCTTGCCGTGGCGCAAATGCACACTTGAGCATACGGCTAGGTCGTCTCGAATACTCATCTCAGGAGACGTGCAGGCAGAAGCAAGCAGTAGCACGAGCGAGGCGTCCACTATTGGCGTCTTCGTTCCTCAGAGAAAATCGAGGCCCAGGGGGGCGTAAGAGGCCCAGACCGTCTAGTGGACTGTGCGCTCGGGGGAAGGGGGCGGAAGGAAGAGCCTTTCGTTTCTCAACTTCCTCAAGGCACTGCCACTGCTGTGCGGCGGCTGCGCCGCTGCCTTGCAGCATTGCTAGGGTGTACAAGAGACTGGTCCGTTCTAGGGACCGCCAGTGCCTCGAGAAACGAAGAAGTGGTGGTGCTGAGGCTGCAAGGGCACGGGAGACGCTATGGTATGTACCGGCCGAGGGCGCGGAAGGGTCTTGTATGGCAATAAGGAGTAGTGTCTCGATGCAAAACACGGCTGGGGGCCGCTTACTCGATGGCACCCAAGCTGAGGGCTGGGTGTCATAGACAATAGACATTAATAGACTACCCAGCCTTGATGCAGCAGATGCCTGTGGATTTTTATCAGCAGAAAAGCTGCTTCCGTCGTCTCGTCTTTAGCAATATCTCATCGTTAGCAACGAGATCAACTCAACTAGCCATGGCTGCTCGCACACAAAGGACTACCATACAGGCAATTGGCCTATGGGGCTGTTGCATCCTCGGCCTCGGCACCATCTTTCTTATTGCCTCTGTTGGATTCTTGTCTTTTTTTTGGGTTGATTCAAAAGCCGCCATGAAAAACTACAAGCCGCCATCTTCACTATGGAACACCATCGTTCTTAGTGGCTGGGCGACCAGAACAGTCACTATAAGCTCCATCTTTATCCGTATTGCTATAAGCCTACAGAGCGGGCTAATTACGGCCATGCTGGCATCCATGATTATCGAGAACCGCGGCGTCTACCTGCCCCAACTGCCGGCCCTATCTATTATGCGCAGCGTCAGCAGTGGTGCCCACAACCTGATGGAACCGCTGGCATCTGGGCCTAGGGATCTTGAGCAGCTATGCTACGGGGCTCTTGCAATCCTTGTACTTGCTACATCTTTGGCATCAAACTTTACGTCGACTTTGCTGCTTGCCGACTTTGGTACTGTTGATGTTCCGGCAGCAGCAAAACACGAGGCCGTGCCTGCTGGCATCGACAAAACATACGAGACGACTGGCGTTGACTACTGGAGAAGTCAGCCTAATATATTCCCGAGGTTTGCAGAATTAGCCGGTAGTCCAAAATTTGCCCCAGGAGTACAGGACACAGGGCCATCACTAAGAGCCTTTTTGCCGTATGCTTCAATAGCAGATCGTCAAGCTCTTAAGTACTTCAACGGCCAAGGACCAGTATATAATTCTCAGGTTGTGTGCCTTCGTCCCACATTACGGAATCTTTCCGTCAACTATTCCCTGGGACCTACGACCACCACCATGTTTGTCAGCGGATATTTTGCAGGGTTTGAAGCCCCTAACAACACAGAGTCTTCCACTGCTGGCCTTGGTATGGGAGATTTCAGCTGCACCATGGTGAAGACTTATGGCGAAACCAATATCTATAGCGTACAGTCTCTGTGTTTCCCACAACTTGAGGGAACCGAGCTGGATGGTACCCTTTCGCATAGGTCCTTGTTATTCAAGTTGGATGACACTGAGTATTGGGAGCCCTGGCCTCTCGACGAATTTGTCCAGTTTGCCGATAACGTCTGGAATACGTGGACGTCTAGAGACAAAACACAGACGTTAAGGGCCACAACCTGTCACAATTTTGTCGACGAGCCTCAGCTAAGGCACACCAACATGATTGCAAGCCAAAAATACAAAGAGCCTACACCACTGTTTGACCCAGGCACTGGAAATGCCCTGACAAGCGACATTATCTCTCTCTATTGCACGCACTGTAACCCTTCGGCGAGACAAACGGGTCGAATGGAGTTAAAGTTACTACCCAGCGACTATAAAAAAGGCGCGCAGGTCTTTATTCCAGTTTACGCCGCACTTGGGAAGGGTTTATACGAAGACCAAGGCTGGAAGGGTGTTGCCATAATGTCCTACGCCGGAAATTCTATCAACCAGGTCTACACCAACATATTTTGGGATATAATCGATCAAACAGGCAATGCCGCCTTTGCCGTGCAAACTCTCTTTACAATTTTAGCCCAAATGTCCTACTATGATGCTCTACCCAGGTTTAATACTTACTCTAAATCACAAAGGCAGTTTTGGGAAGCATATAGCGTGCCGACTGGGTGGAAAGGGCTTGCAGGTGTTATTGGAATCATTGGCACTCATACCCTACTTATGCTTTTGGTTAGTATGCTATTCGCGCGGATGACAGGTTATTCCTTTTTGTTGAATGTTTGGCCGGCTGTTACGCAGCTTTACTCTGCCCACCACCCTGTTGAAAATATGATGAAGCAGAACCCAGACATGACGGATAAGCAAGTCAAGGCACATCTCAAGTGTCAAGATCTACACAGGGCTATCTATTGGATTAACCAGACAGAGCTGCAAGAAGATGAACGGAAAAGCCTATAAACAGTGACACCTTAGCAGCCACGACATGAGATTAAAGAGCAAGATACTTCTAGCATTAACTAAATATAATAGGATTCAAGTATACTCGATAAAGAATGATAATAGGCGTAAGGTTGTCGCGAAGCGTGGCCTGATTTCGCAGTTCTCGGAGATATCCCTTAGCAAGAGGGACCTAGGAAGCTGAAAAACAACTAGTATAGAAGAAGGAAGAAGGAGCTAAAAGGAGGTGTAGAAAGGAGGGTAGGGGTAAGAGAGGAAGTAGAAGTGGCGATAGCTTCCTATAGAGGTAGCGAGAGATAAGACGGATATACTAGCAACGGCTAAAAAAGAGGGGGAAAACCGGTAAAAAGCTTAGTAGTTAAGAGGACATTAGTAGCTTCTTTAAGTAGGATCTTCTTTATTAATTAAGATACTAAACGGATATAAAGAGGGGCGTTAGATAAAAGAAAGAAGGATAATTAAGGCAATATAATAATTACTCCCTTACTATAATTACTACCCCTATAAGAATTAAATATCTCTACCCTACCTATCCGACCCCTTACTTTTAATTTTACCTTTATATATTTTTATATACTTCTTATATCTCTCTTTACGAGAGTTATAAGCCTAAGAGGAATAGAATTCTTATATCTTCTAGCTACTATAAAAGGTACCTTTCTTATATCCCTTATAGCTTCCTTTTACCCCTCTTACTAAAAAAGCTAATTTTTGACTAACTTTTCTACCCTTCCTTTATAATAATATCGAAAAACGATTCTTCTACCGCCCTTATAGTCTATAAGACGATTCTTATAAAGCCCTAAGATTAGGATAAGTAGGTAAAGGAGCTATAGGCTTATATAGATAAAACTATTTATAATTTAGTCTTCTTTAATAAGTAGGACCCTCTTAAGCCCCCTCTTTATCTTAAGGCAACGGAATTTATAGAGGGAGCTTCCCTCTTCTCTAAGCTAACCTCTATATAGTAGAGAACCTTTTCTACTACCTTAGGTAACTATAAGAGTTACTATAAGGAATCCCTTTATAAAACGAAGCTACTAACTACTATACGTATAGTAATAATAGAATCTATTAGTGCTATAAAGCTAATCTCTCTTTAAGAAGAAGAGACCCTTAGGTAGTAGCTTTAAAAGCTTAAAACCTTAATAGCTCCCTTAAGGGGCTATATAACTAACTATATTAAGAAGACCTATATAGTATACTTAGGAGCCTTTTTTACTAGGAACTTACTAGCTTCTTTATAGCTAGATAAGTAAGAAGAAATCCTTAAGAAAGCTAACTAATACTTCTTAATAAAAGCTCTTTCTAGCTAATAGCTATAGGATATATCTCTACTAATAAAGCCTATTAGTAACGGTTACTTAACTATCTTATAAGAAGCTAGCTAGGAACTAAATAAAGAGGCTGCTTAAGTATAATAGTAAGTAGTCTTATTCCTTCGTAGCTAGTACTTAACCTAGACGGCTCGACCTACTACGGCCCCCGCTACTACTGCTACTACTACTGCCCCTCTAGCTCCTCCTCCCTCGAGAGTATTAATACTATCTTTAACGGCTACCTTAGTCCTAGCCCTAGCTTTGTATCTTACTCTAGGTCCGGCCCTAGCCCTATTAGTCCGTCCGACCTAACTAGTCCCTTAATAGACCTTTTAGTCTATTAGTCGAAAAATTAAGGAACTAGTTAAAATCGAACCTCTTTATTAAAATTAGTAATAAGGGGTAAAAAGGGGGGGTTTTTAAGTAGACCTTCTAGACTAAGACGAGGATTCCTTAAAGAAATAAAAGACTAAAAGATAAAACAGCTGCCTAGCCTATAAATCCCTAGGCTATTAGTTATTATAATACTAGTAAGTCTTTAAGGAAAACTAACCTAAAGGATTTAACCCTTCGAAGAGGCTATAAGAAATAATATAATAGTCTCTTAAGGAGGATCCCTCGTTATAGAAGAAGATAGATAAGATTTAGGTTACTAAGAAATAGTAACTAATAACGCCGCTGCCCTTATTTAAGCTATAAATTTAAGGAAAAATCGTTAGTATAGTAAATCTAGTATTTATATTCCCTATAGATTAGTAAGACCGCTTATTAAGACCCTCTAACTGTCCCCTACGAAAATTAGCTATCCTTAACTCTAGTACTTCCCTTAATATCTATAATATACTCTTATAATTCCGGTCCTTTAAGAAGGCAAAAAGGGAATACTTTATTACTAGGGAATTAACCGTATAGATAGAGGGATATAGAAGGGTGAATTTTATAATAAAATTACTTAATAGGTCTATATAAATTCTTTAACGAAAAAGGGTAGCTTTTTACCCTCGATTTTTAATAAGCTTAATTTCCTTTTACCTTCTTTAAGAGGAAGGAATCTTCTAGGATATAACGTTTAAGCCTATAAGGCTAGTCTAAAAGAATTAAACGATTAAGCTTATTAAGGAGAAATTCGGTTAATTTATTCTTAAATTCCGACCTATCCTTAGGAAGGAATCTCTTAAAAAGTTAGCTTTCCCTACTTAAAGAAGGGTAGGTTCTAAGGACCCTTATCTAGCAGCCTAAGAAGACGGCCTTCTTTAGTATATACGACTTAGTTACCTAGGCCCCCTAGCTTTATATAAGCTAGGCTAATAATAAGGCGTATAAATAAAGGGCTTAAAGACTATTAAATATAAATACTATAGCTAAGGAAAGACTAAGAGACGAATTTCTAGATAAATACCTTTATAGCTAAACTAGCTATATAAGGAAATTTAGGTCGACTAAACCGATATCTCTAGGGACTAAGAGAGCTTCGTTAGGGTAATATTTTTTATAGACGCTTTTTTAGGGATAGTTTCCCTTTATTTCCTATAGACCTACCTAAGTAAGTATAACTAGTCTACCTTTTAAGACTTTATTAACTAAATAAAATCCTACTTTAGCTATAAGGTAAAGAAGATACGGTCTAATAAAGAGCTATTTATAAAAGATATCTTAAACTAGCTTCGAAAAAAGGGTATTTTACCCCTTTTATTAGCACCGAATACCTAGGCCTAAAACGGAGGGGTAAAAAGATTAAGAGGTACTATAATAAAAAGGGCCTATATAATAAGACTTATTATAAAGCTTCCCTACGACCTTTAAAAGGAAGTCGTTAAGACCGTTTATTACCTTTAGAACTAGACCCTAAGGGACCTTAGGGGCCTAAGGGACTATAGGGACCTAGAGACCCTTTTTAAGACCTAAGGAATAGACTAGAAATCTCCCCTTAAGCTCTTTATAAAGAAGAGGGCCTTATTAACCTACCTTTATACCTATAGCTATAAGGTATATACTATAACTACTAATATATAGCTAAAAAGGAAGAAGAAAAGAAAGCTTAATCTTAGAGCCTTTATTAGTTACCTTATTAGTTATAATTCTATAAATATCTTTTAGATCTAGATTCCTCTTTTATAGAAGGTTATTTTAACTAAGGATATAATTTTCGACGAATCTAGCTTCTTTAATAGAAAGAGGGATAAATAGCCCCTCTTACTCTTATAACGTTAGCTAATTTAAAAGATCTAAATCCCCCCTTTTTAATAGTCTTAAGACGAGGTCCTAGATAAGGAAATAAAGGAAGAAACTAATATTAAAGTAGTTAAGGATAACGCTAACTTTAAAAAAGAAAAAGAAGAAGCTATTAGATTAAATAATCTAGATAAAGAAGGAGACTATAAGAAAGCGGTAGAGCTAGAATACGCCTACCTCCTTATGCCTCCTCCTATATAATAAGAAGATTTAGAAGTAGTTTTTTCTATTAGTCTTCCTATTTAGACCTTTAAAGGGGTAGGAAAGGTACCTCTTTCTCTCTTAAAGGATTACCTAGCTACCTTTTTATCCTTACTTTAAGAAGTAAAGGAAGGTATAGGGCCTAATATAAAGAATATTAACCTCTCTTTTATTTTAATAGTTTTTCTAATTTTTATCTAACGCTTATAGAAGACGGATCCTATAAAGTATTTATAGTAGGCCGGCTCTTTAAGCTATAGCTATTAGTAAGGAAGGTATATAAAAGAGACCTCTTAGACCTACTAGTAAACTAAAAGTAGCTAGAAAAACACCCTTTTAAAGACTAGTTTTTCTAAGCCTAAAAAGACTACCTAGCCTTATATAAAGAGATAAGGTCTTTTAAAGAGGTTCTTAAGGAAAAGGTAAGAGGAAAATAGGTCCTTAGCTATAAGTAGGTCTTTATATATAAGACTAATAAATATAGCTTCCTTTAAAAGTATAAGGCCTAGCTAGTTATCTATAGGAATTAATAGGAAAAAGGGGATCTACCTATTAAAGCAACTACCTTAGTAAGGATATCTTTTTAGACCCTTATAGCTATAGTAGTAGAATTCGACCTTAAGCTTAATTAAATAGATACTATTAACGCCTTTATTAACTACCCTTTTAAGGAAGAAGAAGTTATTTATATATAACTTCCTCTTAGTTTCTAATAACTAAGAAAGGTTCTATAGCTTAAGAATACTTTATATAAACTATAAAGATTACCTCTTTTTTAGTAATAGTATTTACTAGGTTCCCTTAAAGCCCTAAGCTTTAAGAAAGTCCCTTAGGAACTATATATAATATAGAAGGGTAAAATTATAGTCTTTTTTTACGTCGATAATATTATCTAGGCCTACTTAAAAGAGAAAGAAGTAACTACTAAGGAGGCTATAAAAGGCCTATAATAAAGGTATAAGATAACTAAGCTAAGGGAGCTAAAGTAGTTCCTAAGGATTTAAATCTTTTAAAATAAGTCTTAATAGACTATTTAGCTTACTTAAGACGCTTATATCGATAAGGTCGCTTATAAATTCCTCCCTAAATCCCTTAATAAGAAGCTTCCCTTTATACTTATATTAAATAAAGAGCTTTTACTTAATCCGTCCTTTTAAGCTAAGGAGTAAGAAAAACACTAATGCTAATAAAAGGTAAGCTCCTTGCTTTTTTCTTTTTTTTAGCTATTTCTACTAAACTAGATATCTCTTTTATAGTCTCTTAGCTAGCTAGGTATAACTAGAATCCTAGCCCTAGGTACTAAAAAGTAATAGACTAAGCTATCCTTTATCTCTATTTAATAAGATTATATAGTCTATACTTAGGAGGGTAAGGAAGGAAACTAGCTACTAAAATCTTCCTTTATTTAAGCGATTTATCCTTTATAGATAATTCCTTAGATAGAAAGAGCTTATAAGGGTATATTATATCCCTTTATAAAGGAACTATTACTTAGAAAGCTTTAAAATAAGCTACTATTATAACTTTAAGTATAAAGGTAAAGCTACTAGCTCTTTTTAAAGCGTTAAAAGAAGCGATTTTCCTTAGCTAGCTACTTATATCTTTATAACTATAAATTCTAACCTTATTAGCTATAAAATATAATAATATATAGACTATATAAATTCTTATAAAGGAAAATAGTAAGCTATTAATCTAGCTATAATATATTAATATCTATTAGTATTAGTTATACTAAGAAGTCTAAAAGGGACTTATTTTTATTTATTAGGTTTTAATAGTAATAATAAAAGCTAACGGTCTTATAAAGCCCTTATTAAAGTAAAAGCTAGCTATCTTTTTATAGTAAATTAAGCTAGTATAAGAGTTTTTAACTATTATAGGTTATAGGCTTAAGCTATAGCTTAAGCTATATAGTTATATATAAAGGGCTAGATCCTATATATAAATATATAGGCTAGCTATATATAAAAGAGCTCTATATAGCTTATTAATATTATTCTATAAATAGTACTTATATATATACCTTTACTTACTTTATAATAATATAAGCTATTAACTAATAGATTTAATAGATATCTCCTTAAAAAGGGTACTACTTCCTTAAAAGAGTACCCTACTACTATAACGACTAGTATTATTCTTAAGGGATAAACCTATCGAGGGGTTTATATTAGTAGATATAATAGGGCGTGGTCTAAGTAATAATAAGTATATTATATTAGTAATAAGTCGGAGGTTATAGACTATAGACTATAACTAAGTAATTAAAATTAGAGATAGAATCGTAATAAAGATCTATATTAAAAGCTAGAGAGCTATTTATCTAAAGGAGTAAAAGTAAGTAGCTATATATACTTATAGAGACTATCCTTAGATTATAGTCCTAGCTATAATCCCTAACGTTAGATCGTATAAAGTATAGTAATCTCGTTAATCCTAGATTACTTAGATCTCTACGATCCCCTCGATCTTATATCTATTAGGTAGTCGTGCTAACTATTTATCTATTAGACTATATTACGTGCTTAACGCGGTTAACCGTTAGCGGCCTAGTAGCTATAGTCGTAATATAATATCTCCCCTCCTTTTAGTCTTATCCGTAAGACCTACTATAGCTACCTTAGCCGCTATATATAAATATACCCTTATTACGTTATGCGTAAGTATATCGTTCTTTTTTTTTCTCTTTTTAAGATATACTACTAATAGTATATCTAGTCGTATACTAAAAATTCGTTCCTAAAAAGCCTTTAAGCGCGCTACTCTTACTAAATATATCGACTTAAGTAGAGATCCTACCGATATACCGTATACTCGATGCTTTAAGGCGAAGAAGACGAATTATCGGATAGCCGAAAATTCTTCGCGCTATAATAATTATATTGCTAGTAGTCGTCCTTATTATAATAGTGTTTTAGTAGCCTCTTTTTATAGGTATCTTCTAATTCTTTTTACGCGTAGTAGCTAACGTATTTCTTTTAGTAACTAAATTATTAGCGGAGTAGCGTAGGCTATATTCTAAAGAGGAGGAAGCTAGGGAAGCCTTGTTAGAGCTTTAGGTATAGCTTGCGAATCTTTAGTCGTAAATATCTATCGCCATTAATCGTTTAGCTCGTATCTAGAAGATTCGGAATTATATAAAGGAAAAGAGTTCCGAGTTATTTCGTCGTAGTATCTAAGAAGTAGATACCGAGGATAGCGTTTTACCTACGCTCGATACGTATAAGTATTAGGTAGTAAATAACTTATAATCGTTAGGCGTTCCTAACGAGGCGAATTAGTCCTCGTTCGGTATTAGTAAGGAGTTTATAGATCTTAGTCCTTTAATCCCTCCTAAACCTTCTAGTAAAATTATTAAAGTAGAGAGCTATAGTAGGTTAAGTGCTTAAGTAGTTCCTAGGTATTTTCCTTTAGTCTATATCCCTTCTACTTAATAAGGTATTCTTATTACTAACCTTATTTTCTTATATTTAGTATTTATTCTACTTTATATTCTTAATCGTCGTCGACTTCGATTTTTTCCTATAGTTTAGCGTTTCTTAGCGCTAGTTTTAATAATAAGATATAAAATATTAGGTATATCCGTATTATTATTAGTAGCGAAAGTTCGTAGTTAACTTTTAAAATTTTAAAAGTTAACTACGACCTTAAACGGTCTAAGTTTCTTAAAATCTAATTTATTACTTAGTTGTTTTATTTTAATATTTCGTCGTATAAGGTAGACTATATTTCCCTCTTAAAAGATTAGTCCCTATAATCTTTTCTAATTATAGTAAGTAGATATTTATTCTTTAACGAATTAAAGTTCTTATTATATTTCTTTATATAATTTTCGTAGCTAATCTACTTATAGTATCGCTCGTTTTACTTATAGTCCTTATTAAGTAACCTTAAATACTTCTAGGTTATATTTATAATTAGCGTATACTAGTAAGAGCTTAGTTATTTCCGTAACTAAGCTATTATAAGCTAGTTACGCTATTAATAGCTATTTAACTTAATTATTTTATTTATAACTAATATAGTATTATAAATATAATTTAAGCGTTTAGTTAAGTCGTTCTATTTATCTATCTATTTATAGGTAATAAGCTATACTAAGCTTATATTTCGTCCCTAATTATACTATAAGAGCTTACTAAGATTTAGCTATAAATATACTTCCTTTATTAAAGATAATCTTATTTAGTAGTCTATAATTACTAATAATTATTTATAGGAATATATATACTAGCTCTTTTATATTACTTACTTTTTTATATAGTAAAAAGTATCTATACTTTATTAATCTATTAGTTATAATAAATATACTATTATACTTAACGTTAGTTATAGGTTCTTTTAATAGTAGTAGCTTTATAATATAGTCGAAAGCTATTAAATCCTATAGTTTTTCTAGTACTAGTAGTAGTTATAATTCTCTATATAGTTTATATCGTTTAGCTTTACTTTATATATAAAGTTTATATTCTTTAATAACTTATTATATTACTTCTTTAAGCTATAAAAAGTTATATTATCGTTTAATCCGTTTTATTATTCTTTAGACTCCTTAATATCTATATATTAGATATTTATATATATCTTATATAACTTTATCTTATAATTCTAGTAGTATCTAGATTTTATTTTTATATATTAGAACTTTTAAATATCCTATATTATATCCGTTTAGTACTTTATATTCTTTTATCTATTTTAGGATCTTTTAGTATATCGAGTTATTAGGTTATACTTTAAATATTATATTTAGCTATTATTACTAGTAGTTCTTATTTTCGTTAATTTCTAAGAGCTATCCTTTTACTATAGGTGCTTTTATATCGTAGTTACTTCGTTAACTAAGAGTATTAGCTCGACTATTTTTTATTCCTTTTTTATAGATTATTTCGTAGTCGAATTCTAATAAGTATTCGGCTTATTAGATCTATCGTCCGTTTAACTATTATATTATTATAAAGTATAAGATATTCTTATAATCTATATAGACCTTAACTTTATATTTACTTTTAAGAAGGTAGTATTAAAATTCCTTAAAAGCTTAAATAATTATAAGGAATTCTTTATTATAGATAAGGTAATTAAGTTCTATGCTATATAGCTTTTTTAAGTAAAATATAATTAGTTATAGTATTTCTTTATTATCTTTTTATCCGATTTATACTCTTAAAGTAAAGTTTAATATATTAGTTTTAAGTTTAATTTATTATTTTAGATTAAAGGTAGTTAAGACTAGTTCTTACGTAATCGTAGTCTTAATATAATCGAAAGCTTTATTAGCTTTATCGTCCTATATAAATTCTTTTTCCTTTTTCGTTAAGTTATATAGTAGTACTATAATCTTTCTAAAATCTTTAATAAATTATTAGTAGTAATTTATAAATCCTAGGAAACTTTATACGTCCTTAACGTTCTTTAGCGTTAGCTATTCTTTAACTAAGTTAATCTTATCTTATTATATTTATATCTCTCTTAGTAAGATCGTATATCCGAGGAAGTCTACTTCTTATATATAGAACTTACTTTTCTTTAGTTTAACTAATAACTTTATATTTTAAAGTATATAGAGTACCTTATAAACGTATTCCTTATATTCTTCTAAGGTATCTAAGAAAATTAGGATATTATCTAAGTATACTACTATAAAGATATCTAAGTATTCGCGTAGGATATTATTAATTATCTATTAAAAGGTAGCTAGTATATTTATAAGTTTAAATAGTATTACTAGATATTTAAATAATTTAAATTTTATTTTAAAGGCTATTATCTATTTATATCCCTTTTTTATATATATTAAGTTATAGGCGCTTTTAAGGTCGAGGGCTATAAACTATTTTTTACTATATAGTTAATCTTATAGTTTTAATATAAGCGGTAATAGTATTCGGTCCTTTATTATAATATTATTTAAGCGTTTATAGTCGATAACTAGTTATAGCTTACTATTTTTCTTTAAAATAAATATAACTAGTAGCTTACTTTAGATATTAACGTTTATATATATCCTTTTTATAGATTCTTATTAAGGTAGTCGCGTAGCGTTTATAGTTACTTTTCGTTTAAGTTATAGATCTTATAGAACGTCGGCGTTATTCTATCCTTAAGATAAATTTTATAGTCCTATTAGCTATATTTAAGTAACCCTATCTTAAGTTCTTTCTTAAAGAGTTTATTATATTTCTAGTATTCCTAAGGGATATTCTTTATTTTATCTTATAGGCTTTATTCTTTCTTTTAAGAGCTAGTTTCTCTTAACTTAAGCTCTTTATTAATTTATTTAAGGTCTTTCCTTAAAGTAGTAATAACTCTTTAGATCTTTATATTATATCCTTTATTTTATTTATATCGGATACTAGGTTATATAGCTATATTAGTTAGTACGTAGGTCTTATTAGTCGATTTTATTATATCCGCTAGTTCGGTTACTATTTTCTTTTATATCGCTAAAGCCTATAATAATTTACTTAAATAGTTATCCCTTCTATCTTATTTAGTAGCTAAATTATCGTAAAATTTTACTTTCTCCTAAATCTACTAGTCCTAGAAGCTTACGTCCTCGTTTTAATATAGCTAGCTAGTTTTCTAGTTAATTAATAGGTTGCTCTCTTATAGCTATAGAAGTCCTAATATAAGTTTATATTCTATAATATCTATAATATTAAAGTTAACTCGTTTATCGTAGCCCTAGATATTAATATCAAGGTAATTAATCTCTATATTAATAATTCCGTTATTATAGTTTAAGGCCTCTCCTTTAATATTTATAAGTTTATATAGATCTATCTTATATCTCTATATAAATTAGTAACGATTAACGACTCTAGGTAAAATATAATTGCCTATTACGCTATAGTCTAAAAGTATATATATATAATATCCCGCGATTTAGATATCTAATACTATTTAGTCGCTATAGCTTACCGTTACTATATATAGGGTCCTTAGATCTTATTATATCGTGCTAGTTTATAGCCCTTTTATAGATAGTATACCTTATTTTTTACTTAGTCCTTATTTGTTTTATTTAGGTATTCTTCTTTAATTTATTATTAATATCGTTTCTTTATATTTTTATCGTATAGTATTATATTAAGGCTTAAGAGACTAATTTCTTATAGCTAATTAAAGATTTCTTATTTCTTAATACTATATCGTTTATATTATACTACTTTATAGTTAATTACGTAGTATACTTTATAATTATATTTATTTTTATACTAAAGGTTAAGTTTTTATTCTATATCTTTTTATTTTTCGTATAGTATTTCTATATCGATTTTTCCTTAGTTAAATATAGCTTATAGCCTTTATATATATTACTAATAATCTTTTAGTGCGCCGTTATATCGTTTATACTATACTTATGCTTTTTTATATTTATAAACTCTATAGTTTAGGTATATATATTTATTATAATCTTCTTTATTATATTTAATTTATTATATAAGTTTTTAGAAGATTAATAGTTTAGATACCTTAAAGTAAGTAGCGTTATACTATTCCTTTATTTTAGCGTATTTATAGATTTTATATATCTTTAAAAGACATCTTATTAATAAACCGTAATTATCGCGGCATTTAAGTAGCGTGCTATAATTAAGTTCTAATAATATAACTTAGTTGTTTAGGTATCGTTAATCGATTTTCTAGTAGTCTATTTCTATACTTAGGTAGGGTTTCGAAAGTACTTATCCTTTAAACCTAACTAAGAAGGCATTATATTATGCCTTTATTTAAAAGTATATTATATAATCTAAGTAAACGTATAATATCTATAAAATATACTTATAGTACTTATAAGTAAGTAGTATTTATAGATCGTCTTTAAATTCTCCTTATAGTTACTATTCTTATTATAAAGCTATAAAGGTATCGACTATAGCGATAGCTATATTATAGTCTCCTTTATATAGTACCGGTTAATATTAAATTAATATAGCTTATTAGTTTTCTATAAGAATTTAAGGTATTTATTAGGTTCTAATTTTAAGTATTTCTTTAAATTCTTTAAAGTATAGAGTATATTCTCTAATCGTAGTATTTTCCCTTAGTAGTAAGGGTAGTAGTATAAGTTCGTTCTTATCTTTTATTTCTCTAGCTATTTCTTATTCTTTAAAGCTTATATCGTCGATACTTTATTATTCCTCTTTAGGTTACTATCTAAGTTTTATAAGTATAAGGGCTATATCTATATCTTTTTTATTATATTATTTATAGACTGCCTATTATTATTATCGATTTTTATTTTATATATCTTCTTAGAATCGTTTACTATTCTTTTTAATTTAGTCTTAGGAGATTCTTTTAAGATAAGGGTATTCTAGTTCTATAAATTTAACTTATTTCTATATTTTAGGATCCTTTTATTATATTATTATAAGGGTTTTCCTTAGTAGCTTTAAGAACTATCTAGTACTATTCTTATCGCTTAGGTATACTATATATTCGTCGTTATTATCGCGAAGCGTGGCCTGATTTCGTAGTTCTCGGAGATATCCCTTAGCACGAGGGACTAAGGAAGCTAAAAACACCCGGTATAGAAGAAGAAAGAAGGAGCTAAAAAGAGGTATAGAAAGGAGGGTAGGGGCATAAGGGGACGTAGAAGTAGCGATAGCTTCCTATAGAGGTAGCGAAAGATAAGACGGATATGCCGGCAACGGCTAGAAAAAAGGGGAAAAAACCGGCAAAAAGCTCGGTAGTCGAAAGGATATTAGTAGCTTCTTTAAGTAGGATCTTCTTTATTAATTAAGATGCTAGATAGGTATAAAAAGGGGCGTTAGATAGAGGAAAGAAGGACAATTAAGGAAATAAAATAATTACTCCCCTGCCTTTATTGCTACCCCCATAAGAATTAAATCTCTCTACCCTGCCTATCCGACCCCGTACTTCTAAATTTTACCTTCGCGCATTTTATATATACTTCTCGTATCTCTCTTTGCGAGAGTTATAAGCCCGGGAGGAATAGTATTCCTATACCTTCCGGCTGCTATAAAAGGCACCCTTCTTATATCCCTCGTAGCTCCCTTTTACCCCTCTTACTAGAAAAGCCGATTTTTAACCGACTTTTCTGCCCCCTTTTTCGCAACGATAACGAAAACCGACTCCTCTACCGTCCCTACGGTCCGTAGGACGATTCTTATAGAGCCCTAAGATTAGGATAAGTAGGTAAAGGAGCTACGGGCTCGTGTAAATAGAACTATCTATAATTTAGTCTTCTCTAATAAGCAGGACCCTCTCGAGCCCCCTCTTCGTCCTAGGGCAACGGACTTTATAGAGGGAGCTTCCCTCTTCTCTAAGCTAACCTCTATATAATAGAGAGCTTTTTCTGCTACCTTAGGCGACTACGAGAGTTACCGAAAGGAATACCTCTACGAAACGAAGCTACTAACGGCTGCTCGTATAGCGATAACGGAATCTATTAGTGCCGCAAAGCTAATCTCTCTTCGAGAGGAAGAGACTCCTAGGCAGTGGCTTTTAAAGCTCGAGACCTTAATAGCTCCCTCGAGAGGTTATATAACTGACCGTATTAGGAAGACCTATACGGCCTACCTAGGAGCTTTTTCTGCTAGGAACCTACTAGCTTCTTTATAGCTAGCTAAGTAGGAAGAAATCCTCGAGGAAGCTAACTAATACTTCCTTATAGAAGCTCTTTCCGGCTAGTAGCTACGGGATATATCTCTACTAATAAAGCCTATTAGTAACGGTTACTCGATAATCTTTCGAGAAGCTAGCCGGGAACTAGACGAAGAGGCTGCTAGAGTACAACAGTAAGTAGTCTTATTCCTTCGTGGCTAGCACTCGACCTAGACGGCTCGACCTATAGCTGCTGCAGCCCCTATTGCTGCGGCCCCCGCTGCTGCTGTTGCGGCTGTTGCTCCTTCGGCTCCTCCTCCCTCGAGAGCATTAACACTGTCTTTAACGGCTGCCGTAGGCCCGGCCCCGGCTCCGCCTCTTACTCCGGGCCCGGCCCCGGCTCCGCCTCTTACTCCGGGCCCGGCCCCGGTCCCGTTAGTTAGACCGGCCCGACTAGTCCCCTAATAGACCTTTTAGTCCGTTAGTCGAAAAATTAGGGAACTAGTCGAAATCGAACCTCTTCGTTAAAATTAGCAATAAGGGTTAAAAAGGGGAGGTTTTTAAGCAGACCTTTTAGACCGGGACGAGGATTCCTCGAAGAAACGTACGAGGAGGAATCGACCTACCTACCTAGCATGTAAAAAGCCCTATCGGCTAGAAGACTGCTAGCAGGTCTTCGAGGAAAACCGACCTAAAGGAGTTAACCCTTTATAGAGGCTACGAGAAATAGTATAATAGTCTCTTAAGGAGGACCCCTCGTTGTAGAAGAAGATAGACGAGATTCGGGTTGCTAAGAAATAGCAACTAACGCCGCTGCCCTTATTCGAGCCGTAAATTCGAGGAAAAATCGTTAGTATAGCAAATCCAGCCTTCGTCTTCCTACGGATTAACAAGGCCAAGACCAACCGTTAGAGCCTCTGACTATCCCTACGAAAATTAGCTATCCTTAACTCCGGTGCTTCCTCGATATCTGCAATACACTCTTACGATTCCGGTCCTTTAAGAAGGCACGGAGGAATACTTATTGCCGGGAATCAACCGTATGGATAGAGGGGTACGGAAGGGTGAATTTCACGATAAAATTACCTAACGGGTTTATACGAATTCTTCGACGAAAAAGGGTAGCTTTTTGCCCTCGATTTTTAACGAGCCTGATTTCCTTCCGCCTTCTTCGAAAGGAAGGAATCTTCTAGGATACGACGTCTAAGCCTACGAGGCTAGTCTAGAAGAATTAGACTATTAGGCTTATCGAGGAGAAATTCGGTTAATTTATTCTTGAATTCCGACCTATCCTTAGGAAGGAATCTCTTAAGAAGTTAGCTTTCCCTGCTCGAAGGAGGGTAGGTTTAAAGGACCCTCTTCCGGCCTAAGGAGACGGCATTCTTTGCACGCACGACTTAGTCACCCGGGCCCCTAGCTTTGCATAAGCTAGGCCAATAATAGGGCGTACGAATAGGGGCTTAAAGACCGTCGAATGCGAATATTACGGCTAAGGAAAGACTAGGAGACGAATTTCTAGACGAACGCCTTTACGGCCGGACCAGCCGTGTAAGGAAATTTAGGTCGACTAGACCGACGTCTCTAAGGACTAGGAAAGCTTCGTTAGGGTGATGTTTTTTATAGACGCTTTTTTAGGGATGGTTTTCCCCTATTTCTTACGGACCTACCTAAGTAAGTATAACTAGTCTGCCCTCTAGGACTTCGTTAACTAGATAAAATCCTACTTTAGCTACGAGGTAAAGAAGATATAGTCTAACGGAGAGCTATTTACGAAGGATATCTTAAATTAGCTTCGAAAAAAGGGCATTTTACCCCTACCGTTAGCACTAAATACCTAGGCCTAGAACGGAGGGGCAGAAAGATTAGGGGGTGCTATAATAGAAAGGGCCCGTACGATAAGACTTACTATAAGGCTTCTATACGACCTTTAGAGGGAAGTCGTTAAGACCGCCTATTACCTTCGGAACCGGACCCTAAGGGACCCTAGGGGACTAAGGGACTATAGGGACCTAGAGACCCTTTTTAAGACCTAAGGAATAGACTAGAAATCCCCCCTCGAGCTCTTTACGAAGAAGAGGGCCTCGCTAGCCTACCTTTATGCCTACGGCTATAAGGTATACGCAATAACTACCGATATATAGCTAAAAAGGAAGAAGAAAAGAAAGCTTAATCCTAGAGCCTTTATTAGTTACCTCGTTAGGTATAATTCTACGAATATCTTCCGGATCTAGATTCCTCTTCTATAGAAGGTTATTTCGACTAGGGATATAATTTTCGACGAATCTAGCTTCTTCGACGGAAAGAGGGATTAATAGCCCCTCTTACTCTTATAACGTTAGCTAATTTAGAAGATCTAAATTCCCCCTTCCTAATAGTCTAAAGAAGAGGCCCTAGACGAGGAAATAGAAGAAGAAACCGACGTCGAAGTAGTTAAGGATAATACCGACTTCGAAGAAGAAGAGGAAGCTGCTAGATTAGATAATCTAGACGAAGAAGGAGACTATAAGAAAGCGGTAGAGCTAGAATACGCCTGCCCCTACGCCTCCTCTTACGGAATAAGAAGAAGATCTAGAAGCAGCTTTCTTTGTTAGTCTTCCCGTCTCGACCCCTAAGGGGGTAGGAAAGGCACCTCTCTCGAAGGATTACCCGGCTGCCTTTTTATCCCTGCTTCGAGAAGCAAAGGAAGGTAAAGGGCCCGATACGGATACTAAAGAAGACTAACCTCTCCCTTATTTCGATCGTTTTTCCGACTTCTATCTAACGCTAATAGAAGACGGTTCCTATAGAGCGTTTATAGTAGGCCGGCTATTTAAGCTAATATTAGTAAGGAAGGTATATAAAAGAGACCTCCTAGACCTACTAGTAAACTAAAAGCAGCTAGAAAAACACCCCTTTAGAGACTAGTTTTTCTAGGCCTAGAAAGACCACCTAGCCTTATATAAAGAGATAGGGTCTTTTAAAGAAGTCCTTAAGGAAAAGGCAAGAGGAAAACAGGTCCTTAGCTATAAGTAGGTCTTTATTTATAAGACTAATAAATATAGCTTCCTTTAAAAGTATAAAGCCCGGCTAGTTATCTACGGGAACTAGTAGGAAAAAGGGGATCTTCCTACTAGGGCAACTACCTTAGCAGGGATGTCTTTTCGGACCCTTATAGCTATAGTAGTAGAATTCGACCTCGAACTCGATTAGATAGATACAGTTAACGCTTTTATTAACTGCCTACTTAAGGAAGAAGAAGTTATCTATATACGCCTTCTACTAGGCTTCTAATAGCTAGGAAAGGTTCTATAGCTTAGGAAAGCTCTATATAGATTACGAAGATTACCCCTTCTTTAGCAATAGCATTTAATAGGTTCCCTCGAAGCCCTAGGCTTTAAGAAAGTCCCTTAGGAACCGTGTATAATATAGAAGGGTAAAATCACGGTCTTCTTCTACGTCGACGATATTATCTAGGCGTACCTAAAAGAGGAAGAAGTTACTACTAGGGAGGCTATATAAGGCCTATAATAAAGGTATAAGATAACTAAGCTAGGGGAGCTAAAGTAGTTCCTAGGGATATAAATCCTTCGGAATAGGTCCTAACGGACTATCTAGCTTACCTAGGACGCCTATATCGATAAGGTCGCTTATAAATTCCTCCTTAATTCCCTCGATAAGAAGCTTCCCTCTACGCCTATATTAGACGAAGAGCTTTTACCTGATCCGTCCTTTTAAGCTAGGAGTAAGAGAAACACTAATATTAATAGAAGGTAGGCTCCTGCTTTTTAGCTATTTCTACTAGACCGGATATCTCTTTTACGGTCTCCCGGCTAGCTAGGCATAACTAGAATCCTAGCCCTAGGTATTAAGAAGTAGTAGACAGAGCTATCCTTTATCTCTTTTTAACGAGATTATATAGTCTACGCCTAGGAGGGCAGGAAAGGAAGAAATTAGCTGCCGAAATCTTCTTCTATTCGAGCGATTCGTCCTTTATAGATAATTCCTTAGATAGAAAGAGCTTATAAGGGTATATTATATCCCTTTTTAGAGGAACCATTGCTTAGAGAGCTTCGAAGCAGGCTACCGTTACGACTTCTAGTACGGAGGCAGAGCTACTAGCTCTTTTAGAAGTATTAAAAGAAGCGATTTTCCTTAGCCGGCTGCTAATATCGTTACGACTATAAATTCCGACCCTATTAGCTATAGAATGCGATAACACGTAGACTATACGAATTCTTACGGAAAACAGTAAGTTATCGACCCGGCTACGGTATATCGATATCTACTAGCATTAGTTACGCTAAGAGGTCTAAAGGGGACTTATTTCCGTCCGTTAGGTTCTAACAGCATCGATAAAAGCCGACGGTCTTACGAAGCCCCTACCGAAGTAGAAGCTAGCTGTCTTCTTATAGTAAATTAGGCTAGAAGACGTTCGAGAGAAGCTATCCTTAGAGGCCCGCCTTAAGAGTCTACGAGAGGAGCTAATAGCACGTACGAGAAGGTAACGTCTATAGCCGAAGAAAAGGAAGAGGCTTTTCCCTTTAGAGGGCCCCTTATTTTAATTAGGTTTTTCCCCCTTTTCTTATAGGACTTTCCCCTCTTTAGGCCCCTTTTCCTTAAGTAGGTCTAAAAGAGCCTAGGGACCCGAAAGGGCCCCTGCTTTCCTCGAGTAAAGGGAGAAGTATAGAGCTAAGAACCTCCTCTATACGCTTACTAGCCCGAAGCCGTATTAGCTATGCCCTTAAGGGGCAGGCTATAGCTAAGGGGGTATGTCGCGAAGCGTGGCTTGATTTCGTAGTTCTCGGAGATATCCCTTAGCACGAGGGACTAAGGAAGCTAAAAACACCCGGTATAGAAGAAGAAAGAAGGAGCTAAAAAGAGGTGCAGAAAGGAGGGTAGGGGCATAAGGGGAAGCAGAAGTAGCGATAGCTTCCTATAGAGGTAGCGAAAGATAAGACGGATATACCGGCAACGGCTAGAAAAGAGGGGAAAAAACCGGTAAAAAGCTTAGTAGTCGAAAGGATATTAATAGCTTCTTTAAGTAGGATCTTCTTTGTTAATTGAGATGCTAGATAGGTATAAAGAGGGGCGTTAGATAGAGGAAAGAAGGACAATTAAGGAAATAAAACAATTACTCCCCTGCCTTTATTGCTGCCCCCGTAAGAATTAAATCTCTCTGCCCTACCTATCCGACCCTATACTTTTAAATTTCACCTTCGCGTATTTTATATATACTTCTCGCATCTCTCTTCGCGAGAGTTATAGTATATAGTCTAACTAAGGAGTTTATACTTTAGTTCCTATCTATTAATAGCGTTTAAGTATTTCTTACCTTTTAAAGCTAGTATATAGTAAGCTTTTATTTCTTTATAAGGTTATTTATATTCCTTAGAGTAATATCTAAGTTTCCTATAGTTAAAACACTTTCCTTTACTTTTCTATATTATATCTAGATCTATCCTACCTAGGTTAGTTATATAAGTATAGGTAATAGGAGTTTCGCGCTTCTTTTTATAGTTAGCGCGTTAGTTAAAGTTATTCTTATAAGAAGGGTTTTAGTTTCCTCTTCCTTATTTCTTTTCTTAGTATCGTATATACTATCTATCGTCGATTCGTATTACTATAGTAATATAGTCTAAGAGGTTATTAGGTCGATTTTCCTTATAAAGCTCGTCCTTAACTTCTTTTTTAAGCCTATCGTAGAATCGTAATATAAGGGGTTCGTCGTCCTAATTAAGCTTTAAGGTAACTTAACGGAACTTTATAGTATAATCTAATACTAAGATCCTTTATTAGAGTTCTTAAAGTTTTTATTCGGCTTCTTATTCCTTATTAGTTATTCTAAATACCTTTATAATAGCTTCTTTAAATCCTTAGAAACTAATAAAGACTTTATTTATCTCGTTATCTTATTATACTAGTTAGTTATTAAGAAAGTCCCTTATAATAGGTCTAAACTAAGTAAGTACCGTTTTAAATAAATAATTTCCTACGTAGAGTACCTTTTTAACTAGGTCTAAGAGTTTAATAAGGTAAAACTAATAGTAGGCCTTAAGTTAGGTAAGAAAGTCTTAAAGCGTGCTATAAGTACCGTTAAATAGTCCTAGCTATTTTCGTTTAACTACTTTTCTAAGGTCTTTAACTTATCTATTACCTCCTTTATTCCTAAGTAACTATACCTTATATTAAAGGGTAATAATCTTATATATTATATCCTAAGGCGATATAGTAGCTCTAGAGTTAGTTAATCTAGCTTACTATATAGGTATATTAATAGTTATAATATTACTTAGAGTAACGCGGTATTATACTAAATAAGAGCTTTTAACGTATAATAACTAGTATTATTCCTAAGGGATAAACCTATTAAGGGGTTTATATTAATAGATATAATAGGGCGTGGTCTAAGTAATAATAAGTATATTATATTAGTAATAAGTTAGAGGTCGTAGACCGTAGACTATAACTAAGTAATTAAAATTAAAGATAGAATCGTAATAAAGATCTATATTAAAAGCTAGAGAGCTATCTATTTAAAGGAGTAAAAGTAGGTAGCTATATATACCTATAAAGACTATCCTTAGATTATAGTCCTAGCTATAATCCCTAACGTTAGATTATATAAAGTATAGTAATCTCGTTAATCCTAGATTACTTAGATTTCTATAATCCCCTTAATCCTATATTTATTAGGTAGTCGTGCTAACTATTTATCTGTTAGACCGTATTACGTGCTTAACGCGGTCGACCGTTAGCGGCCTAATAGCTATAGTCGTAATAGCTACCCTTTAAGCGGATAGAAAGTATTATAGCTATCTTAGAAATAATTAAAAGTATAATAGCTAGTAAGAAGAATAAGGTTCTTACTATACTAAGGGAGCTATTTATAAGACTAGCGTTAACCCCTATAACCTTTATAATACTAATTATAGCGGTAGTACTATTAATATAAAAGCTACTTCCTTAGCTAACTTAAGATATTAAGCTTAAGTCCTTTTACTTCTTCCTTAGCTAGCTATAAATAAAGTTTATAATAAATAAGAAATAAAGCTTAAATAGCTATTATAATATAGTATAGTATTTACTCCTTTATACGCTACTAAAGCCTTAGATATAGCGGATCTCTAGATTCTAAGATAAGAGCGGTCTTAAGGGTAAACGCGACCTATAGGACTTCTTTTAATACCTTATATATATATTTAGTAACGTATAAGAGTAAGAGAAAGCATAGGATAAGCTATAGACCTTTAAGTAAAAGAATAAGTAGACCTTTAGCGAATTCCTCCTTAACTTTAAAGAGACGCTCTTATAAGCGGCGGGAACTATAGTATAAGAAGATAGCGCGAAGCTTATATAGTTATAGAACTTAATTACGCTAGCCTTATAAGAGCTACTTATCCTTATAATTATACCTACTAACTATAGTAAGTATATAAGCTAGTTAATAAAGGTAGTATAAAGCTATAAGTAGATACTATATTTCTAAAAGCTTTATAAGTATATACTATATAGTAGTAATAAGATTACTACCCTTTTATAAAAAGAATAGCTAACTATTAATATTAATAAGGATACCTTAATATTAATTACTTATATAAACTAAGCTAAATATAATAGGTATTATAGGGTAGGTAAAGGGTTATACTATAAGTGCCTTTTATTATATTATAATAATAAGCTATATAGGATCTAACTATATACCGCGCTTATTACTATTAAATATATATTTATATATATAGCCTACCTTACTTTATAATACTATTAGCTAAGGTCTAGGCTAATACCTAGACCTATATTAAGGGTAAATACCCTTATATAAGGTCCCTACCCCTTTTCTTATAAGCGGTCCCTTATAATATTAATCTTATACCTTAGCGCGTAGCTAGGATATAAATAACCTACTAGCGCGCCCTTATTACTTTTTCCTTTTAATTATACTATTATTATTAATATTAATAGTAATAGCTATAACTATAACTATAAGTCTCTTAGCGCTTAGCTATATACTACCGCTTATATATAAGCTAACTTATACCCTTACTAGTTATTTAAATAATTTAATATATCCTCCCTTACTTTATCTTACTTCTCTGCTAAGATCGACGACTTCGTCGATCGCGCCCTTACCTCGCCTACTACTATACCTACTGCCCCCGCCGCCCTAGTCGCGCCTACCGCCGCTCCGCGCTACCTACTACCTAGCTTCTTAGCTATTAAATTTACTACCTACGCCGCCGCTACCCCTACCATACTCTCCGCTACTAGCCGCTATAATAATAATAATAATAATAATAATAATAACGATAATAATAATAAGTATAGGTCCTTACCGCCCTCCTTTATAAGCCCTTCTACCTTTATTCTTATAAGTATTACTAACTCCCTATACTAATATAAGCGCGCTATAGCCTAGGGCACTACCTAAGGTTCCTCTTATATATAGTATACCTTATAGTCCTTCCCCTACGCCGACTAAGCCGGCCGCCCTTAAGGTAGCTACTTCCTATACGCTTAGGCTAGCCGCGCCTATAAGGTTACGCCGCCTATCCTTACCTATACTACCGCGGCTTAAAGCGCTATAGAGCTAGGTAAGGACTAAAATAAGGCTAAGCGCGCCTTAACTACTACTACTACCGCCTACTATAATTTACGGTTCCTTAAGCGCGCCGCCCTTATACTTAAGTATATAAGCTCCCTTTCCTATACTCCCTACGGCGCTAACTCTCTCTCTCTTAAGGGCACCGTCGCCGCCGCCCTAGCCGCCCCCGCTACCTCTACCGCCGCTGCTTCTACTACTACTAGCACCGCCGCCGCCGCCGCTATCCTTAACGCCGCCGCCGCCGTCGCCGCTTAGCTAGGTAGCTTAGAGGGCTAGATCCGCGCCCTTAAGGCTAGGGCTACGTTTTATACTAAGGAGGAGGATAAGAAGGAGGATAAGGAGGAGGATAAGGAGGAGGATAAAGAGGAGGATAAGGAGGAGGATAAGGAGGAGGATAAGGAGGAGGATAAGGATAACCGTTTAGTAGTTAAGACCCTACTAAAAAAAAGGCCTACTAAGCTTAGTTTATACGCCCTTAAGTACGCCTATAAAGGCTAATACGATTTATTTATACTACCGCTAACCTAAGTACGCCCTACTTATTATTTATAGTTATAGTATCTATAATATATACTTATAGCCTATATTAATATAGCGACCGCTATAAGCTTAGTACCCTACCGCTTCCTTAAAGGTAAGGTATAGTCTCCTTTATATCTTAAGGTACTAGCCGCTTTACCGCTAAGGGGGTAGCTTCTCTCGCTAGGCTATTATTCTCCTTTACTAGCTTATAAAGGGCCTTAAACTTATTTAAAGCTACCGCGCCCTTAAACTTAAAAGCTAGCTCTTATATTAAGTCTTAGTAGCCGCGCTACTTAACGAGGACTTCGCGCTTCTTACCGCGGCCTATATTCTTTTAATAAGCTACTTATAACTCCTTTACTAAAAACTCCTCCTCCCCCTTAACTAAGATAGTAGCTAGTTAGGGATCTACTATCTCTTAGCTTAGTAAGGGGTCTATAATAATATAATAAAAGAGGTTAACGTTAATTATATTATAGATATTAAAGGGCAGCCCCTCTAGCTTTATAGTTTATAAACTTAGTACCCTCTTTACTATATACTTAGCGTATAGCTAGTTAAGCCTTTTCTTTAGCCTCGTTAACCTATAGTTATAGAGGTCTAGCTAGACCTTATCCCTTACCGCGAACCTATTTATAGGATCCCTTAACTTATTAGCCTACCGCTCTTAGTCTTAGGCTATAAACGCTATTAAGTATTTAAAAAAACTCTATAACTTATTATAGCTTCTATATAAAGGCGGACGCCCTACCTTTTAAGGAGCTAGCTAGGTAGCGCTCCGCGCTTATATCTATAGTAATAGGCTATACTAACGGCGGTTTAAACCTATATAGTATAAGGAAGGGGGATATATTAATAAAGAAGTTCGACTTATTATTAAGCGCTATTTAGGCTATAAGAAGCTACTTATCTTAGTCTACTTAGTTATAAGCTATTACCCTTTAAAGGTAAGCTTATACTTCTTAGTTAAGGCATTTAAGCCCCTTATTAATTTATAGGTAGTAGGCTATACTTAGTAACTAAGTAACTTAGAGTAGCTTATAAAGGTACTATTAAAAGCGGCTAGTTTAATTAGTACCTTTATTACTAGTAATCGAGGCTAGCTATTAATAGAAGCGGGCGTAGTATTAAAGAAAGCGCTTAGTATAAGCTTTTACTTTTATAGATAGTATTAGCTTTAATACTACCTCCTTACTTAAACGGTCCTTAATTACCTAGAGATTATAGTTACCGCTTACTATAAAGGGGAGGTCTATAATAAAGTCTATCTATATATATATATAGAACTAGTTAAGGACTAGTAGTAACTTTAATAGCCCTCTTTTAAGCGCTTACTATATCTTTAAGTAGCTATAGATATTATAGTTATAGAGAAAATAGTAGACGTATAGTATTATAAGTAGCTAGTAAAAGTCCTAGCTAAACGCTACTAGTATGCCCTCGCGGCTAAGATAGCTAATTACGCTTAAGTTATAGATTATTTATATAATCTACCCTCTTAACTTATCCCGCTCCTTAACTTTTAAGGGGGCCGCCCTAGCTATAGCCTTTATTATTACCGGCGCGCTTAAGACCTATAGCCTACCTTTATAGTAAAGGTAGCTATAGGGGTTAATATAATAGTCGCCTACTTAGACTTTTAACCTAAGGCTATAGTTAAGAGAGCGCGCCCTTACCTTTATAGCGCGGCGTACGCTTATATATATACTATCTTATACCGCTAGCTAGTCTTATAGGTATTAAAGCTCTTTATCTTAGAAGATACGCCAAGGGATATTAGGCGTACCCTTAAGGGGGGCTAGAACCCTAGCCGCTCTTAGGAGGTCGCCCTCTACTTTTAATAGAGTAGCGCTAAGGTAAGTCTAAAGCGCCTTATTTAGGATTATCTATATATCTTATATATTAAGGTCTATAAAGGTAGGCCGATCCTACTCCCTTTATAAGAGGGTATCTAGGACTATAGCCTCCTTACTTAGTTTATACTTAATATAAAACTAAAAGTATAAAAGATACTTTACTTAGCGCGCTTACTACTCTAAGAGATAATATTAAGTTATAAAGTATTTAAGGTTCTTATAGTTTATAAGGATTTTAAAGCTCTTATAGCTATAAAGCTCCGCTTACTATTACTTAAGGTAGCTAATAATCGCTAATATCTCCTTATTATAGATTAAGTAGTTCCTTTTTACCGCGGTAAGCTTACGTAAGTAGAACGCTATAGGCCTCTTCTACCTTTTTACTTCTTAAGATAGGGTTCCCTTAAGTATATAGCCGCTATAGTCCGCTTCTATAGTTAAGGGATTATCGAAGTCTTATTATAGTAGTACTAAGGCCTATAAGAATAAGTCTTTAAAGGCTTAGAACGCCTCTACTTATATAGGTCTTTAAGAGAAGAGGGCCTTATCCCCTATTAGCTTATTAAGCGGTAGTATAATCTATAAGAACCCCTTAATAAAGACCTAGTAATAGTTAGTAAAGCTAAGGAAGCTTTATATACCTTATTATAATATTAAGGTTACCTAGTCGCGGATAGCTTAGATCTTAGCTAGGTCCGCTTATATACCTATACCTATAATAATAATAAAGTTAAGGTATTTAACGCGCTTAACGCTAAATTCGTATTTATTTAGGTCTAGGTATAAGCCGTGCTTTACTAAGCGGTTTAGTACCTTTTATACCTTTTATATATAGTCTTTATAGCTCCCGCTTAAATAAATAAGAATATTATCTATATATATAAAGGCGAACTTATTAAGGAAACCCTTAAGTAACTAGTTAATATAACGTTAGAATATAGCTAGGGCACCTACTAAGCTAAAGGAGGTAACTATTTACTTAAATAAGCTATATCTTATATAAAACGCTATCTTTTACTCCTCCTTATATACTATTTATACTTTATAGAACGCTTAAATAACGTCGAGCTTTATAAACTACTTTACTTTTACTAGGTTATAGAGGGTCTCTCTTATAAGTAAAAGGGGGTACCGGTCTAAGCGTATAATCGCGTTTAACGCTTAGTAGTCTATATAGAAGCGAAGTCCCTTCCCTAGCTTCTATATAAATAGGACCGGAGCCGCCGCCTTAAAGGAGCTAGCCTTAATAAATCCCTTATTAAGGAGGTCTATAAGGGTCTTCTTTAATACTAATAGTTCCTCTTATAATATACTATATAACGGCCCGAATAGTAAGGGAAGCTCCTTACCGTTATCCTTTATATAGAGCGGTATTAAGTAGTCTATACCTAGCTTATAAGGGTTTAACTTATTAGCCTCGCTCTTTTAAAAGAGTAGTAGTAGGTTATAGAACTACGGCGGAATAGCTTACTATAGCTCTTCTTTTAATATAGGGCGCTTTAGTTATAGCGCTTTCTTAATATCCGCTAAGCTAACTATATAGATCGACGCTATAGCTATAGCTAGCCCCTTTTACTTATAGATTTACTATATTATACCTACGAATACCTAAGCTAAGACTTCTTAAGCGTTTTATAAGTTAGGTAAGGTATCTAGCGCTCCCTCCTTACTACTATACTAGACCTAGGACTATATAGGGCCAAATTATAGCCTCCCTTTATATAGTACTAAATATAACTTTATATATATTAACTATAGCTTCTTAAGAATTAAGGGAAACTTAAGCTAAGGGACTATATATACTACTAATAGCTATATGAGGCCGTTAACCTTTATAGCTACCTAAGTAATACCTTTAATAACCGCGCTCTCTATCGCGGTTAAGGGGCCCTTTATACGCTTAAGGCGAATCTTCTCTATTAGTAAGTATAGCTTAAGGGCATTCGCTTTATTAATTATAGTATAATACTAATAACCTTTATTTATAAAGGTAAAGAGGAGGTAAGTTTAGTTAATAGTAACTAGTATTAAAGTAGGTTCTTCTTTAATATACTTTAAGTCCTCCTTAGCTAGTATTGGCTTACTAGGCTCTAAGGCCCGCCTTTATACTAGAGCTAAGCTTTTCCCTCTACTTTATATATAGCGGAGGTTCCTTTATCTCCCTTATTATCGGATTCTAATAAGGCATAGGTAACCTATATCTTTACTAGCCTTCTTACTAAGAGGTAAAAGTAAGACCTAACTATATATATACTTACGCTATAATATATATAGTAGCCCTTTTTATATTATTTACTAATTTCCTTATAAGGTACTTACTTAGCTATCTTACTAAACTATACTACTAGTAGAGCGGCTAGGGTCTTATTATTACTATACTTCTTAAGGCGTATAGCTACTATCTAGATATCGCTATTTATATCGACCGCTAACTTAAGAGCGGGCCTAGGCGTAGATAGGTTAAGTAAGGAGGAACTATCTAGCTTATTAGTCCTACTTAAGGCTAAGTACTTATATAGCTTTTAAAAGTATAGCGTTTACTTATATCCTTAAGCTACCTTTATAAAGTAAGCTATATAGCCTTTATAGGTAGAGGGTATTATTATAAGTATTACTATTTATATATATATATATCTCTATTTATATAAACGCCTTATTTTTAAGATATATACTAACGCTAGCCCGCCCTACTTATTTATACCGCGCCTATATAATAGGTCGCGGTACCGCTTAAATGCCCGCGCCTAAGCCCGCCTATATATATATACTATATATATATATAAGATCCTATCTATATTCTATATATATATACTATATATATATATAAGATCCTATCTATATTCTATATATATATACTAAATTTAAAGCTATCGCCGCCGCCGCGATAAACCCCCTTCTCTCCCTCCTTAATATACCTATGCTACCTTAAGGCGATAATAAATCTTACGATACTAACGAGGAACGTAGAGATATTATCCCGCCCTTACTACTACCTCTAAGCTTTAAAACCTATAATAAGGCGTATAACTTCGTCTAGGGCTTCCTTTATAAGAACGGTGCCGCCGTCGTTAAGCGGTTAAGCTTATATAAGCGAGATATTAATAGGATCTCCCTTATAACCTAAGTCCTCTTTATATATAATCGTAGCCTACGACGGGCTTCTACTAGTATAGGGCTATATAAGCTGTCTACTTAGAAGCTTAACTACCCTTTTCGCCTTATTATAACGGCCTTATATAATAAGGAAGGAGCTTAGTAGTAGACTTTTCGAGTTACTAAGGGCTACTATAACTATAGGCTATCTCTTAATCCCTTAGCGTATAATATTTATCGCCGATAGACCGTAATATAGTAAGCTCTTAAGTAGAACCTCTCTTAATATAAAGCGCTGCCGGCTTAAGAGATATTAACTATTTTACGTAAGGCCGAGCCTTTTAAAGCGTTCTTTTATATCTAAGATATCTATAACGATCGCTAAAAGATCCGTTTTACCGCTCTTAGAAGCATAATAGCTATATAAGCGTTCTTACGGTATCTTTAAGCTAGCGATCTTCCTTATTACGTTAAATTCGGCCTATACAATAAAAATAAGATTTAAGGCGTATTATAGACCTACCTATAGTATTAAAAGATATAGAAACGTTTCCTTAAGGTTCTCGGTATCGATAATATATATAAAACGAACCGCTTTAAGCTCTTCCTTTTTTAGGTTACTAGGGTTACTAACTAAAAGTCTCTAGTAAACTTCGCCTTTAGCCTTATTAATATAGAGAAAGAGGAGGGATATTAATAGCTTTATAAGTCTCTTAACGAGCTTCGTAGGGCGATTAATATACGAGAGCCTAATATAGTTATTATAGATAAAGAAGCTACCCTTAAAAACGCCCTTCTTTATATTTTCCCTCTTATATAATAATAACTCTATATATTCTACGTTAATATTAACGTTCGGCCTCGAATTTAGTTATACTAAAGAGACGTAGTAAATCCTAATAGCCCTAAAAACCCTATTAATATAGAGATCCTTTTAAAGGTCGAAGCTATTCTCGCTTAAGAAGCCGTTAAATAAAGCGCCGCTAAGTAAAGCGCTACTATAGGGGCTAATTTAAACCTTAACCTAAATAGCGAAGTCGAATATAGCCGTAAGGGTATATTCCTTACTTAGAAGCACGTTATTTATATAAAGATAGAGGCGAATTTCTATAAAGTATAGGAGAGGCTTAATAAGATCTTTAGTACGTAGTAAGGCTATATTATAACCTATATCTTAAACGAATATATACTATAGCGTTAGTAATAAGTAGGCTGCCTTATTAGCTAGTATCGTAACTTTAAGTAGCGGGTAAATAGCTTAGTCGAGACTACTTATAAGGATATAAAGTTATATTTAGTTATAAGTACCTTTAACCTCTTATATCTTTACGATGCCCTTATATAGATAATTAAGAATAAAGAAATAATATATATATAAAAGGCCGCTTAGTAAGAGATATAATAAAGGCGTTATTTCCTTAAGTAGACTTAGCTTAGGGATCTTAGCGTTAAAATTACCTATAAAGTAGTTAACCTACTTACTACGTAATATAGGCTTGCCCTCGCCGCGATGCCCTCGCTAACGTAAGAGCTATAGCCGTTATAGCTATATAGCGGGAGATTTAAATACTAATTTAAGCTGCCTTATATATATATAATCCTTTAACGCTTCGAAGCTAGGTTAACGCTTAAAAAGCGTAATATTCTCTCGCGCTAGTAGCTTAAGAAGCTATTAGTAAAGACCCCCCCCCTTTCTAGTAATTTCTTTACTAATTATTACTATTAGGACCTTAAGGAGCTATTATTACGAATCCGCGATCCCGACGTCGTTATAGTTATACGCGGCCGCCCCCGTAATAATAAGCTATCTATACTAAGCTCCCTCGTAGTAAAGGCATCGTAGCTAGCCGAGGTAGCTACGGTAGCGACGAGGTTATTATAGCTACCTAATTTAAGTTAGGCTAGCTCGAGGCGGCTTAACGCGAGTATTTAAAGGCACCGAGGGCAAGATAAGATAGACGAACTTATCTATAGCCCGCGTTCTCTTATAGCGTTATAATAAGGATCGTTAGCTCGAGGAAATATAAGGGGAAGGGGATTAAGAGGAGGACGCGGTAAGAGGAGCGCGCCTTCGGCTTCGTTAGGCGTTAGAGGGCTCGTTAAGTAAGAGGCTATTAAGTAGGGGCGACCGCCGCCGCCTATATAGCCGTAAGCGCTAGAGGGGCTAGATTAATTAACGGGCTAATTATTTTAACTTCGAGCTTAAGGCCCGGAAATACGTTATTTAAGCGAATTAAGAGGCATACGTTATACGGCCTTTCTTGCCTTATATATAGTATATATATATAGGCGGGCTCGGGCGCGGGCATTTAGGCGGTACCGCTACCTATTATATAGGCGCGGTATAAATAGGCAGGGCGGGCTAGCGTTAGTATATATCTTAAAAATAGGGCGTTTATAAAAATAAAGATATATATATATATATAAATAGTAATACTTATTATAATAGGGATAAATAGCTCCTAGAGCGCTAGGGAGATCGAGTTCTATAGCTAGGTAAGCTTAGCGCCGTCCTCTTAAGCGGTATTACCTACCGCCTAAGTTAAGGTCTCTTTAAATTTTAGTAAGAACTCTTTAAAAGACTACCTATTTTACTAAGTAAGGGTCTATAGCCTATCTTATACCTTCTCTTATTCCTATATATTACTAAAGGTATAGACTAAGTAGTTAAAGAATACTTAAGGGTCTTTTATCCCTTTAAAACTACCTTACTCTTAAAAGCCCGCTACTTATTATATTTAGGGCTCTAATAGCGTATATAGGAGCGAAAACTAAGCTATCTCCTTATAGCTATTAAGGCTTTATTTCTTATTAATATAGTATTTTACTATTAAGTAGTTAAGAAAGAAGTAAAAAGTCTCTAGCTTACTATCTTAGGTAAGCTAAAGTAGTAGCTTTTATCTACTAAGTATTATAGAATACCCTATAGTCGATAATCTAGGTACTTATAATAATATTAGCCTCTCTTAAGGAAGTTACTTTTAACTCCTTAAGGCTCTCCGCGGAAGAAGGAACTTAGAAGCTACTAAGTAAACTCTAGGAAATTACCTAAAAATCCTAGAAACGATAACTAAGCGGATTATATAAATATTTTATAGAGATTTCCCCTAAGGATATATTATATAGGGAATATACTACGATTTCCTAAGTAATAATAGCTCCTTAAGAATTATATTAATATTTCCCTAAGAAGTTACTATAAGAATATAGCAGGGAAATTATAAAGAAATACCTATACTTACCTAGGGAAAATACTAGGAAATGCCGCTAATACGCTATACTACTATTATATAGTTATAAGGTTAAGATATTACTTAGTTAAAGCCTTAAGTAAGGTCTTACGCTTACTATAGTATATATAAAAAATAGAGAACCTATTAGATCTTAAGTAGGTAGAAAAGAATATAAATAGTTATTACTACTCTTACTTTAACTTATAAGACTAATAGCTAGTCTATATTTAACGCGCGTAATAATATATAGTAGCTAGTCTATATAATACGTTTAATTATATATAGTAGCTAGTTTATTTAATTACTTATTAGACTTATACTAGATCTAAGTAAATAGTAAGGTTAAAGTACTAGCTTTATACTAAGGGACTAGTACTTAATAAATAGTAGTAATTCCTATTCCTTTAACTATTTATTATCCTAAGGTCTATATTTAATAGAATAAAAGATAAAGAATAAGGAAAGGGATAAGTTAACCTTAACCTATAAACCTTAATATCTTTTTAAGAAGAAAGCTCCTACTTACGTACTAACGAATACTAGCTTCTTAATCGCTTTTTATAAAAGAAATACTTAGGGAACTTTAGATAAAGGTAGAACTTCGACGTATTAAAGCTTAAGTAATATAAAGCTTTTATTAGTATATAGAAAGATACTTATTTCTAGGATATTTCCTATTAAGTTCTTATAGAAATAAAAGATAGCTAGATCGCTTACCTTAGCGGTAGGAATAACGCTTAAAGGAATTAAGAGCGGAACTTCTATAATATAACTTACTAGCTTACTTAGCTAATTATTAAGGCCTATAAGAACGAATTAATAACCTAGAATACGTTCTAGCGATAAGGTAATATTAGCTATAAATAACGGAGCTATATAGAAATCAGTATAGTATAGCTTCCCCTGCCCTACCTTAACTACCTTTATTAAAAGGATAAAGCCCTAGAAGTTCGCTAAACTATAACGACTAAAATAAAGAAGAACCTTTAAATAATACTACCCTTAGTAGTATATTCGCGATAATAACCTTAGTAAACTAGCTAGTAAGCTTAATTATAAAAGAAGCTCTTATATAACTACTAGTAAAAGCTATAGTAAGAGAAACTAAGGATAATACTACTATAAACCCTTTTTAAGCACCCTTAGTATATATTAAACTAAAAGATATAGGGAAGTTTAACCTTACTAGCCCCTTTAATATAATATTTAACGTTCTTAAAGAAACTAAGAAAACGATAATATATAAAAGCGTCGATCGATTTATTAATTCCTTAAAGTAGGTAGCTATTCGCGGACTAAAATATACTAATAAACTAACGATACTAATCCTTAGCTTACTTTATAAAACCGCTATTAAATAGTATTTTAGTAATCTTAGCGAATCCGACTAAGCTATACTTTATACCCTAGACTAAGGATATACTACCTAGTATACTAAACTATAAAAATACTTTACTATCTAGCTAAAAGTAATATTAAGATCTTTATAAATAGAATAATTTACTACCTTAGATATTATAAATAAAGCTAACTTTTATAGATAGATATTAAAGCTTTACTAAAAAGTAAAAGTAGCGCTATACTTAAAAGAGTACCTTATTATACTAGTCTATTAACGACTAAACGTATTACTATAAGAATTATTCCGCTAACCTATTAGTTTAAAATTATTCGATACCTAGATTAATAACTATAAGTAACTTATCTTATAGTTAGAAACTAAGCTAACGATTAAGTTATAGGGAAAGATAAGTAATATAGTAAAAGGACGCGTATAAGGCGGATTACTTAAAACTAAGAATAAGACTATAATAAACTTTACTTTATTTATAGCTAAACTAACTAATTAGAAATATTAGGAACGAGGATAATTCTAATAAAAAGGAAATATAACGACTATATTAAAATAATAAGTAAACGTAAGCTTAGTACTAAACTAATTAACTAGCCCTTAAGCCGGACTATAGCCTTAGGATTTAAAACTAAAGGAAGGCTCTTAGGAAAACCTAATTATTATTAACCTCGCCTATTAGCTTTAAGTAGCACTAACTAATAACTAAAGCGGGATATATCTTTCCTAGGAAATATAAAACTAGATCCTATTTACTTAGGATAAAGGGCTAAAAGATAAAGATACTACCGCTAATATAGGAGAAGATATTAAAGAAATAAAAGATAAGATCCTATTTATTCTTAATATAATAAAAGCGGAACTTATAGGACTAAGTAGCTCGCCTATAATACTAAGGAACTAGCTAACTATAAGAGCGGCGCTATAAACCGAAATATTAAATTTAATAAAGCTATCTTAGTTTACGTACGCTTAGATATCTATCTTTAAAACTAAAGGCCTAGACTAACTATTAAATATATATATAGACTTTAGTATAGCCCGCTCTATAATTAAGAAAGACTAGCTTTACTACTTTAATGATATAACCCTCGATATAACCTAGTAAGTCTTACTATTTAATATAGGGAAAAGCTAAACTAAGGGTTAAGCGACCTTAATAATTAATATCCTAGGGAAATAAGGAATAGGATTTAAGGTTAAGTAATTTACTAATAGCGCCTAGGTAGTCTAGACCTTATTTATAGGATTATTACTTAGATAAGATTTCTTAGTACTAAATAAAGTTAATATCTTAAACTCTATAGGAATAATATTTATTAGCTTATATAGTAACCTAATAATTATAGCTTAATTAACTTAATAGGGCTACGCGATCTATTATTAAGTTATATACTAAGCCGATATCGACGTTCCTATATATAGGTTAGAACGCCTACTAGTATAGATTAAGGATATACTAAGGGATCGTAACTTAGTATTTTTTCTAATAGACCTATTATTAGCCTATAACTTAATCCGAGGTATAACTTTAGTTATAGCGGTTAATACTACCGCTCGCTATATTTAATTTAAGAAAGGATAGTACTTAGGAATACTAATAGACCTTAGCGACGAAATATAGTTTTTATAGATCGACCTACTTAAGGAAACCCTAGCTAGGGTAACTCCGATTAAAGAGCTAGCTATATAAAAGACCGCGGAATATAGCGAACTATACTAAGATACTAACCTATTAAAAGAAACCTTAGAGGAAGGGAGCCCTAAGTCTACTAAAAGGGAACTCCTTTTATAAACGTATAAATAGACTCCGAACTTATAAGAAGGTATAAGCAATAAGCGTAGAATCGGGTAATCGATAACGTAAGCGGAAATATCGGTCGAAGGAGTATAGGGTAGGATTTCGTCCGGAATTTATAACGAGCATATAAGGGGCTAAATAATATATTAAAAGAATAGCGTTATAAAAGATACTTACGAACTTACTTATTCTATCTACTACTCCTAGGGAAATCCTTCGTCTTTTATAGACTATTACTCGCCTACTAGTAGACTAATTAGTTAGCTTTCTAGCATATTCTATAGTGCTTAAAAAGCTCTATCTATAGTATATCTTCCTAACTTAGTAGGTGGTCTAATTATAGCGTGATAGTTAACGTAAGACTACAGGTTCTAGCATGAGTAGTGGATTTAACTAGAATGTTCTATGCCCTACCTATTCTCGTATCGCGGATATCTTTGGAACCGCTAGGCCAAAATAGGCAATAGGGTATCCGTTCTGCTCGTAATTAACTTATGCATTTTATGCATATTTTTGTTTATAAGGATAGGCTTATCCTAACCCGCTTTTCCTAGAGGAAGGTATAGATGTCTAGTAGAGGTCTTTGTCTTTTAAGGGTTATTCCCTTAGACTGTATTATAGAGCCTCTTTTTACTAGCTTATTCTATAAAGCCTCCCTATGCCTATTATTTCTTTATAACAGTAAAATAGGAATATAAGGGTATATTCTTATAGCCTCCCTTAAAGAGTACTAGGTAAATAGTGCTCTTTACTAGTTATTTCTTTTATAGTAGAATTATCCTTATTAAGAATAAGGTATATAATAGGAATATAAGGGAAAAAATTTTAAAACCCTTTCTAGGAAAAACCTTAGTAGGAAAAATCCTAGTTATAGTTATAACTATTTCTCCTCTTTTTAGGCAAACCTTTATAAGGAAAAAGCCTTATAGAGTTATTATTATAGGAAACCTTTTAATAAGGAAAACCCCTATTTTTATAAGTTGTTTTTTACTAATAGGAAACCTTTTTAAAGGAAAAACCTATTAGTTATATATAGAGGAAAAGCTAAGAAAGCAAAGACAGCTAAAAACCTCTATTAAGGATATAAGCTTTTCTTTTAAGGCTCTTTTAATTCCTAAGGAAAGAAGCTCTTAGAACTTAAAATTTTTCTCTTCTTAGTTCCTTAGTAAATATATCGGCAATATTATCTTCGGATTTAATATAGAAAATCCGAATCTTCTTTTCCCTAATATTTTCTCGGGTATAGAAGTAAGCAATGTCTATATGCTTTGTCTTTTTATGAAATTCCGGATTTTCAGCTAATTTAATAGCTGCCTTATTATCCGTTAAGATAAGAGGTATAGTATTAGGAATTCTAATAGACAAGCTATTATTTATCGTATAAAATAGCCGATTTAGATATAAAGCTTCTTTATTAGCCTCCCTAAGGGCAATAAATTTAGCTTCGTAGGTTAATAGGGCTATAGATTTTTACTTCTAGTAGGCCTAACTTATAATATTTTTATAAATATAGAAATAGTATCCGGAAACGGATTTTCTATCTATAAGGTTAGACGCCTAGCTAGCGTCGGAATAACCTTTTATAAAATTATAAGTATAAGGGATATTATAATAATAAATTATCCCTAGGTTAGGATATTTATTTAAATATTTCTAGATAGTATTTTACGCTTTAAAATACGTATTATCTAGTTTAGAAGCAAATCTAGCGCAGGAAATAACAGCATATAAAATGTCTAGCCTACTTATTATAGCTAGATATAATAAAGCCCGTATTTCCCTTTAGTAAATAAGGATTTCTATTTACGAAGGCGTTATAGTAGCATTTTTAAGCTTTACTCCTACTATAGTAAGCGTATTAGAAGTCCCTAAGTCTTCTTTATTATATTCTCGTATTTTATTACGAGTATATATTTCCTAGGATATAAATATCTCCTTTCTACTCTAGTTTATAATTATATATATTCCTAAGAAGTCTTTTAGTTCGCTTAGAGGCTAAACCTTTATATAATCTACTACTTTTTTAAGTAGACTATTTATTATACCTCTATTAGGCCCTATTATTAGGAGGTTATCTACGTAGATTACTATCGTAATTTTATATTGCGTATTTATAAATACCCCTTTATCTATAGGAAGGGCCGAAAATCCTATCTTAGCTAACATAGAGCTAAGATAGTTATACTAAAGCTTTAGGCTTTATTTAAGGCCGTATAATACTTTCTTTAATTTTACTACTAGCCTTTTCTTTTTATATAGCTCTAGAAACTACGAATAGCTAATATTATACTTATACTAGTTTTTATTAAACTAGTCTTTAAGTATTAGCTCTTCGTAGCCTATAGGGATTTTTATATAAATATCTATATCTATTTCGGTATATATAAAGGCATTTTTTATATCGTATTATAGTAGAGTATAATTATTAGAAATAGCTATTATAAGTAGCATTCTAATAGATTTAGGTCTTACTATCGTAGAAAAGGTTTCTAGATAATCTAGGCTATAGACCTAATTAAATCCTTATACTACGTAGCGGGCTTTATATTTAATAATATTATTATTATTATCCCGCTTTATTTTATAGACCTAACGGCCGCCTAGGGCCTCCCTATCGCTAGGAAGAGGCTTTAATTCCTAGGTATTTTAGTTTAAGAGCTCTTCTATTTCTAGAAACATAGCTCTTTTCTATTCTATAGCTTCTAAGCTATTTATAGCTTATTTAAATGTTTTAGGCTCTATAGGATCCTTATTTTCTAGTAAAGATAGAATAATCTCTTTACTTTTACTATTTAATATAGTGTTTATTTCGGGGTATACGATATAGTCTTTATAAAATCCGTTTAGCTTCTTAGGTATATTAATACGGATTTTTAGATCCTTATTTAATCCCTTTTCTAAAAGAGGATTATTTCCCTTTTTTATAAAAGGGTTATCTTCCTTCTCTATAGGAGGGTTATCTTCCTTCTCTATAAGAGGGTTATCTTCCTTCTCTATAGGAGGGTTATTTTCCTCTTCTTCTAAAGAAGAGTTATTGCCTTCTTTATATATAGGTTCCCTTTATAAATAATTATCCGGGACCTTATTTATAGAAGGTAAGGTATCAAAGTCGAAGTCCTTTAGGTCTTCTTCCTTTTAATTTTCTATAAATTTATTTTCTAGGATAATAATATCTCTAGAAATTATTACCTTTCTTTTTAAAAAGTTATATATTTTATAAGTATTTTTAGTATAGCCTATAATAATACCTTTATAAGCTCTTATCTCTAGCCTATCTAAAGGGTCTTTATTTTTATAATAAATAGTACTTCCGAAGGTCTTAATTTTCTCTAAGTCTTCTAAGGCTAGAGATTTATTTTCCTTCTTCTCTATAGGAGTTTAGAAGCCTATTCGTAAGTAAGGGGTCCTATTATATAAATAGGCTGCTGTTAGAACAGCTTCTCCCTATAGATATTTAGGCAGTTTTGCCGTAAATAAAATAGCTCGGACTTTATTTAAAATACTCCTATTAATCCTCTCTATTACTCCGTTTAATTTAGGAGTCCTAGGAGGGCTAGTATAATATTTTATTCCCTTTCTTAAGTAGTAGGGTTTTATTTTATATAGGAATTCTTTTACGTTATCTAAAAAGACTTCCTTTATAGTAATATTATCCTAGTTATTTTTAACTAAGGCTTTATATTCTAAGAATTTATCTAGGGCTTCTACCTTAGATTTTATTAAATATATTTCTAAATATCTTATCCCTATATCTAAAAAGGATATAAAGGAGGTATATTTATTATAAGTAGGGGTCTTTATAGGTCCCTAAATATTAATAGCAACTCTATTAAGGTAATTATATACCTTATTAGATAGGGATCTATTCCTCTTATTAGTTGCCTTTGCTTTAATATAAGCCTCGCATTCTTTAATTTTTATAATATCCTTCTTAGGGATAGTTATATCTTTATTATATCTTTTTAAAGGTTTTTAGTAAGGCTTTAAGACTTATATATCCTAGCCTTAAATGCTATAAATAAAAGTTAAGGTCCTTTATATTATTCCTTATATTATTAATATTATATAGGAATGTCTTCTTCTTTAAGAAAGGAATTTCTAAAGAGAAGATATAAAGGTTATCTTACTGTTTTCCTTTAGATATAATATTAGCCTAGTTATCTAGCAGGAAAATTTCCTTGCTATTAATAAAGGCATAAGTATTTTTAAAATACGATTAGCTTATAATATTTACCCTAATTTAGGTATAAAAGGCAGTTTCTTAAGATAAATAGCCTTTTATTTTTTAGAAATCTAAAAAGAAGATCTCCGCAGCCTTTAATAATTATATAGGATGCCTTTCCCTAATTAACCTTAGTAGAGATAGTTCGAAAATTAATAAGGAATTTCTTTTCCGATACTATATACCTAGTAGCACTAGTATCGTATATAAAATTATAGAAATTTCTATTCTCTAAGGTTTTATAAGGGATTTCCTACTCTTTTACCTTATATATAAGGTCTTTAATTCGAGAGGAATTTAAAGGTCCTATTTGCCTATTATTAAATACGGCTTTTTAAGGATATTCGAAGAGATATATACCTCTGCTTCTTCTTCGAGCTTTTATAGCCTCTAGGGTAGGAGGAGGAATAGAAAAATCGATTTCCGGTTCTTTATCCGTTTAATTATCGATTTCTAATTTTTCTACTTCCGATATATATAGAGAAGAGGGTTTTTTCGTCTTCTTATCGACGTAAGAGTCTAATTCGATAGGAAAACCTTCTATAGAAGGTTTTCTAGGCCTCTTAGAAGGTATTCCTTTCTTTTAATTTTTTAAATTTTTAGAAAAGCCTTTAGGGGCCTTTTCCGGGTAAAGATAGTAGCAATCTTTAACTAGATATCCTTTCTTTTTATAGTAAGTATATTATAATATAATTTTTGTCTTTTTCTAGGGCTTCTTAGTAAAGAAAGCCTACTTAGGAGGATTTTCTAGAGACTTAGTCCTCTTAAATTCGTCTATAAGACTACTAGAGAGAGACTCTAGATTAAAAGCTTCTAAGTTATTTCGAAGAGCTTACGTTATATTAGTTATATAGCTGGAAAACGAGCCGGAAAGGCTGTTTAAAATCCAAGCTATAATAACCACTTCCGGAATTATAATATTCCGTGCTTTTAGCTCTTCGAACACCTCTTTTACCTTATTTAGGTAGCCTTCTAGGGATTCGAAATCCCCTACCAAAGTATTAAAAAGCTCCTTTATAAGTAGGTAATTTAAGGTAAAGGAAATAGGGTTATATAGGTTTTTTAACCTATCCTACGCCTCTTTAGTATTTATTATATGCTTTATTTAGGTTAAAGGACTATCTTTAATACGAAGAAAAATCAAAGTAAGTGCTTCTTCTATTTTCGAGTAATTTTCTTGCTATATAGTAGTAGAAAGCTTCTCTCTAACTAAAAGAGCCTATATTCGAATAGCCTAGAAGGTATAGTTAGAACTACCCTTAAGTTTAGTAAATTCGAACTTATCCTTAGAGCCTATTTTAGAGAATTCGAGGTTATATTAGAATTTCGAAGATTTTTCGAAGTTATTACCTAACTTATAAAGAAGCCGGGCTTATAACCTATAGGAAGGTATAGATGTCTAGTAAAGGTCTTTGTCTTTTAAGGGTTATTCCCTTAGACTATATTATAGAGCCTCTTTTTACTAGCTTATTCTATAAAGCCTCCCTATGCTTATTATTTCTTTATAATAGTAAAATAGGAATATAAGGGTATATTCTTATAGAACTATAAGATTAGGATTTTATAAGACTATAGCTTCTTAAAAATAACTACTTTAAAGGACGTTAAAATCTATAATTAAGACCCTATATTTATAAAAAAGATTTAATATACGGTCGCTTCCTTCTTAACCTTATAAAAGGACTAAGGTATTATTAGGGTCTACTTAAACTACTATATATATATTTTACTAGTAGAAAATTAGCACTTACGAAATCTAGCTTCTAAGGCTTACCCGCTTAGCTAAAAGGATAAAGCGCTAATCGACTAGACCTATAAGGACCTATACTAAAAGGGGCGTATAGAATAAGCTATAAAGGTAACCCTATTTACTTACCTTATATTTATAGTTTAGAGAACTATATATAGTAACGAAAAGGGCTAAATAGTAATAGACTTATACGCTCTTAATAATATAGCTATCTTAAACGCCTACCTAATACCGCTTTAGGGAGATATAATCTAAAAGCTATAAGGGAAACGCTTTATTTCTACTATAAACGCTTAGTCCTTCTTTTATTAGTTCCTTATCTATAAGAAGTATTAGAAAGGGTTTATAGTAATTAGCTATAAAGGCTTAGAATAACTAATAGTAGCCTTAATAAGATATAAGAACTTACCTATATATATCTAATAATTTATAGACTAAATCCTCTAAGAATATATAGAATATTCCTTTAAGTATATCGACGATATTATAATATACTTAGATATAAAAGATAACTATATTTATTACCTTTAGGCTATCTTCTAACTTTTTATAGACTATAACCTAGCCTTAGCTAAATCGAAATTATTCTTAGGCTACCTATTTATAAAACTATTAAGATTTCGAGTTAATAGTATTAGCCTAATAAATACTAAAGAATAAGTATAGGTATTATAGGATATAGAGTTTTTAAATACCTTATAGGTACTAAAGAAGTAGCTCGGCTTAGTTAACTAGCTATAGTACTTCTTAAGGTATATAAGTAAAAGCGGAATTTTAGGAAATTAAGGAATTATATAAGACTATATAATAAAGGGGAAGAAGGAGTATAAGGTAGGTTTTTTAATAGAATTTATTAGTAGTATATTAGTATATAAAAGAGGTGTTAAAGTTAATGAATTTTTCTCTATCTACTAGCGGACATACTATCTTATATAGATAATTATAGCTAAACGGAAGAACCTTTCGGGACTAGCTTTAGGCTGTTATATAGCCCTAAGACTAAGGAATTCCGTAATACCTCGAGTATATCTAAAAGTGTCTTGGTTCTACTAATATTTATATTTAAAAGAGGTTAGTCGTGCCGGTATTCTTAAGAGGTCTTTAAGAGGTCTTAGCTAGTATTCTAAGCTAGCTCTATTCCTTCGATTCCTAATTATATAATAACCGGCAACTCGTTTAATATATAATAATATATAAAATAATAAGCGATTCTTACTCTATAAGATAGGATTTTATCTATAATTAATATACTACTTATTAGCTTATATAATCGGGAGAGTATATTATAGCTACTTTATTTATAGTAGGAACACCGTTCCTTATAGCCCCTAAAGAGTAGATTTATATACTCTTTACTAATTTATTTATAGTAGTATATATATAGGTAAAAACCTAATTTAGGAAAACTATTCTTATACCTTAATAGGATATATAAAAACCTATTCTTTCTTAGGAAAAAAAAGCCTTAGGTATATACTAATAGAAAAACCTATAGTAGGAAAAGTCTATAGTTATAATAATTATTTATAGGATAACCTTATATAAGGTAAAACCTATTATTACTAGGAAAATCTTAATAGATAAAAACCTAGTAAATATTTCTCTAGGAAACCTAAAAAGGAAAGACCTAGTAAGGGAAAGATATAGAAAGTATAAGAAATATCTAAAAACCCCTTTTAATTACTTAGGAACTTATATTAAGGATAGACCGTCTTTAAATTTATAGAGTAATCTAGGTCTTAATTCCTTTATAAAAATAATAGCTATATTATCTTCTAATTTAATATAAAAAACTCTAATTTCCCTTTCTCTTATACTGGTTTTAGTATAGTAATAGGCTAATCTTATATACTTAGACCTTTTATAAAATTCCGGATTTTCTGCTAATTTAATAGTAGTAGTATTATCCGTTAAAATAGGAGGTATAGTATTAGGAATCTTAATAGATAGATCCTTAGTAATATTTTTAAAAAGTATATTTAAATAAATAGCTCCTTTATTTACCTTCTTAAGGCTAATATACTTTACTTTATAGGTAGAAAGGGCAATAGCTTTCTACTTAGAGTAAGCCTAGCTTATTATATTATTATATATATAAAAACAGTAACTAGAAAAGGATTTTCCGTCCGTTAAATCTAACACCTAGCTAGAGTTAGTAAAACCCTTTATATATAGATAGGTAAAAGAGATATTATAATTATATTTAATCTTTAGGCTAAGGAATTTATTTATATATTTCTAAATTATATTTAAAGCCTTAAAATACGTCTAGTTAAGCTTAGCCGCGAATCTAGTATAGGAAATTATAGAATATAAGATATCTAGGCTAGTAAATAAGGCTAAGTATAATAGAGATCCTATTTCTTTCTAAAATTATAATATATCTTCTTTAAAAGGTAATTCCTTTGCTTTTATAAGCTTAAAGCCTACTATAGCGGGTAAATTCGAAGTTCTTAAACCTTCTTTATTAAATTCCTTTAATTTATTTACGGTATAATATTTTTAGGATATATATAGCTCTTTATTTTCTCGTTTTATTATAATATTTAGACCTAAGAAGTCTTTTATATCTCCTAAGATAGTAAAATCTAGGAATTTAGATAATTCTTTAAATAATCTTTCTTTTATTATAGATTTAAAGGGCCCTACTATAAGAAAGTCGTCGACGTAAATTACTAAGGTTATACTATAGTCCTTATTTATAAATACTCCTTTATTTATTAAAAAAGGAAGAAATCCGAGTTTATTTAGTATAATTTTTAAATAATTATACTAGAGCTTAGGACTTTATTTTAGGCTATATAATACTTTCTTTAGCTTTACTTTAATTTAACCGGTTTTATATAGGTCTAGGAATTTAGTTAATTTAATATCTTTAGCTCTATAAGCTAATCTATATTTTAAATAATATTCTTTAAGAGCATATTCTTTATAGCCTATAGGAAGATCGATATATACTTTACTATCTATATCGGTATATACGAAGGCATTTATTATATCTATTTATAAAGCTTTAAATTTATAGATAATAGCTAAAATTCTCGCGTAGAGAGATGCGAGAAGTGCATATAAAATACATAAAGGTAAAATTAGAAGTAAGGGGTCGGACAGGCAGGGCAGAGATGTTTGAATCTTGCGGGGGCAGCAATTGCAGTAGGGGAGTGATTATTATATTGCCTTAATTGTCCTTCTTTCCTCTATCCAACGCCCCTATTTATACCCGTCTGGCATCTCAATTAACAAAGAAGATCCTACTTAAAGAAGCCACTGATGTCCTTTTAACTACCGGTTTTTCCTTCCTTTGCAGCCGTTTCCGGCATATCCATCTTATCTCTCGCCACTTTATGCTTTCCCTTATACCCCCACCCTCCTTTCTGCACCTCTTCTCGGCTCCTTCTTCTATACCGGGTGTTTCTAGCTTCCTTGGTCCCTCTTGCTAAGGGATATCTTCGAGAACTGCGAAATCAGGCCACGCTTCGCGACACACCCCCTTAGCTATAGCCTGCCCTTATAGTAAGGGCATAGCTAATACGGCTTCGGGCTGGTAAGCGTATAGAGGAGGTTCTTAGCTCTGCACTTCTCCCTTTACTCGAGGAAAGCAGGGGCCCTTTCGGGCCCCTAGGCTCTTTTAGACCTACTTAAGGAAAAGGGGCCTAAGGAGGGGAAAGTCCTATAAGAAAGGGGGCCTTCTTAGAAGGGAAAAACCTAATTAAAATAGGGGGCCCTTTAAAGGGAAAAACCTCTTCCTTTTCTTCGGCTGCAGACGTTACCTTCTCGTACGGGCTATTAGCTCCTCTCGTAGACTCTTAAGGCGGGCTTCTAAGGATAGCTTCTCTCGAACGTCTTCTAGCCTAATTTGCTGTAAAAAGATAGCTAGCTTCTACTTCGGCAGGGGCTTCGTAAGACCGTCGGCTTTTATTAATGCCGTTAGAACCTAACGGACGGAAATAAGTCCCCTTTAGACCTCTTAGCGTAACCAATGCTAGTAGATATCGATATACCGTAGCCGGGTCGACAACTTACTGTTTTCCGTAAGAATTCGTATAGTCTGCGTGTTATCGCATTCTATAGCTAATAGGGTCGGAATTTACAGTCGTAGAGATATTAATAGCCGGCTAAGGAAAATCGCTTCTTTTAACGCTTCTAAAAGAGCTAGTAGCTCTGCCTCCGTACTAGAAGTCGTAACGGTGGCCTGCTTCGAAGCTCTCTAAGCAATGGTTCCTCTAAAAAGGGACATAATATACCCCTATGAGCTCTTTCTATCTAAGGAATTGTCTATAAAGGACGAATCGCTCGAATAGAGGAAGATTTCGGCAGCTAATTTCTTCCTTTCCTGCCCTCCTAGGCGCAGACTATATAATCTCGTTGAATAGAGATAAAGGATAGCTCTGTCTGCTGCTTCTTGATGCCTAGGACTAGGATTCTGGTTATGCCTGGCTAGCCGGGAGACCGTAAAAGAGATATCCGGTCTAGTAGAAATAGCTGAAAAAAGCAGGGAGCCTACCTTTTATTGATATTGGTGTTTCTCTTGCTCCCTAGCTTAAAAGGACGGATCAGGTAAAAGCTCTTCGTCTAATATAGGCGTAGAGGGAAGCTTCTTATCGAGGGAATTAGGGAGGAATTTATAAGCGACCTTATCGATATAGGCGTCCTAGGTAAGCTAGATAGTCCGTTAGGACCTATTCCGAAGGATTCGTATCCCTAGGAACTACTTTAGCTCCCCTAGCCTAGTTATCTTATACCTTTATTGTAGGCCTCGTATAGCCTCCCTAGCAGCAGCTTCTTCCTCTTTCGGGTAGGCCTAGATAATGTTATCGACGTAGAAGAAGACCGTGATTTTACCCTTCTGCATTATATACGGTTCCTAAGGGACTTTCTTAAAGCCTAGGGCTTCGAGGGAACCTATTAAATGCTGTTGCTAAAGAAGGGGTGATCTTCGTAGTCTATATAGAGCTTTCCTAAGCCGTAGAACCTTTCCTAGCTATTAGAAGCCTAGTAGAGGGCGTATGTAGATAACTTCTTCTTCCTCGAGTAGGCAGTTAATAAAGGCGTTGACTGCATCTATCTAATCGAGTTCGAGGTCGAATTCTGCTGCTATAGCTATAAGGGTCCGAAAAGACATCCCTGCTAGGGTAGTTGCCCTAGTAGGAAGATCCCCTTTTTCCTGCTAGTTCCCGCATATAACTAGCCGGGCTTTGCACTTTTAAAGGAAGCCGTGTTTATTAGTCTTATAGATAAAGACCTACTTATAGCCAAGGACCTGATTTCCTCTTGCCTTTTCCTTAAGGACTTCTTTAAAAGACCCTATCTCTTTATATAAGGCTAGGTGGTCTTTCTAGGCCTAGAAAAACTAGTCTCTAAAGGGGTGTTTTTCTAGCTGCTTTTAGTTTACTAGTAGGTCTAGGAGGTCTCTTTTATATACCTTCCTTACTAATATTAGCTTAAATAGCCGGCCTACTATAAACGCTCTATAGGAACCGTCTTCTATTAGCGTTAGATAGAAGTCGGAAAAACGATCGAAATAAGGGAGAGGTTAGTCTTCTTTAGTATCCGTATCGGGCCCTTTACCTTCCTTTGCTTCTCGAAGCAGGGATAAAAAGGCAGCCGGGTAATCCTTCGAGAGAGGTGCCTTTCCTACCCCCTTAGGGGTCGAGACGGGAAGACTAACAAAGAAAGCTGCTTCTAGATCTTCTTCTTATTCCGTAAGAGGAGGCGTAGGGAGGCAGGCGTATTCTAGCTCTACCGCTTTCTTATAGTCTCCTTCTTCGTCTAGATTATCTAATCTAGCAGCTTCCTCTTCTTCTTCGAAGTCGGTATTATCCTTAACTACTTCGACGTCGGTTTCTTCTTCTATTTCCTCGTCTAGGGCCTCTTCTTTAGACTATTAGGAAGGGGGAATTTAGATCTTCTAAATTAGCTAACGTTATAAGAGTAAGAGGGCTATTAATCCCTCTTCCGTCGAAGAAGCTAGATTCGTCGAAAATTATATCCCTAGTCGAAATAACCTTCTATAGAAGAGGAATCTAGATCCGGAAGATATTCGTAGAATTATACCTAACGAGGTAACTAATAAAGGCTCTAGGATTAAGCTTTCTTTTCTTCTTCCTTTTTAGCTATATATCGGTAGTTATTGCGTATACCTTATAGCCGTAGGCATAAAGGTAGGCTAGCGAGGCCCTCTTCTTCGTAAAGAGCTCGAGGGGGGATTTCTAGTCTATTCCTTAGGTCTAATAAGGGTCTCTAGGTCCTTATAGTCCCTTAGTCCCTAGGGTCCCTTAGGGTCCGGTTCCGAAGGTAATAGGCGGTCTTAACGACTTCCTCTAAAGGTCGTATAGAAGCCTTATAGTAAGTCTTATCGTCGCAGGCCCTTTCTATTATAGCACCCCTAATCTTTCTGCCCTCCGTTCTAGGCCTAGGTATTTAGTGCTAACGGTAGGGGTAAAATGCCTTTTTCGAAGCTAATTTAAGATATCCTTCGTAAATAGCTCTCCGTTAGACTATATCTTCTTTACCTCGTAGCTAAAGTAGGATTTTATCTAGTTAACGAAGTCCTAGAGGCAGACTAGTTATACTTACTTAGGTAGGTCCGTAAGAAATAGGGAAAACCATCCTAAAAAGCGTCTATAAAAAACATCACCCTAACGAAGCTTTCCTAGTCCTTAGAGACGTCGGTCTAGTCGACCTAAATTTCCTTACACGGCTGGTCCGGCCGTAAAGGCGTTCGTCTAGAAATTCGTCTCCTAGTCTTTCCTTAGCCGTAATATTCGCATTCGACGGTCTTTAAGCCCCTTATTCGTACGCCCTATTATTGGCCTAGCTTATGCAAAGCTAGGGGGCCCGGGTGACTAAGTCGTGCGTGCCAAAGAATGCCGTCTCCTTAGGCTGCCGGAAGAGGGTCCTTTAAACCTACCCTCCTTCGAGCAGGGAAAGCTAACTTCTTAAGAGATTCCTTCCTAAGGATAGGTCGGAATTCAAGAATAAATTAACCGAATTTCTCCTCGATAAGCCTAATAGTCTAATTCTTCTAGACTAGCCTCGTAGGCTTAGACGTCGTATCCTAGAAGATTCCTTCCTTTCGAAGAAGGCGGAAGGAAATCAGGCTCGTTAAAAATCGAGGGCAAAAAGCTACCCTTTTTCGTCGAAGAATTCGTATAAACCCGTTAGGTAATTTTATCGTGAAATTCACCCTTCCGTACCCCTCTATCCATACGGTTGATTCCCCGGCAATAAGGTATTCCCTCCGTGCCTTCTTAAAGGACCGGAATCGTAAGAGTGTATTGCAGATATCGAGGGAAGCACCGGAGTTAAGGATAGCTAATTTTCGTAGGGGATAGTCAGAGGGCTCTAACGGTTGGTCTTGGCCTTGTTAATCCGTAGGGAAGACGAAGGCTGGATTTGCTATACTAACGATTTTTCCTCGAATTTACGGCTCGAATAAGGGCAGCGGCGTTAGTTGCTATTTCTTAGCAACCCGAATCTCGTCTATCTTCTTCTACAACGAGGGGTCCTCCTTAAGAGACTATTATACTATTTCTCGTAGCCTCTATAAAGGGTTAACTCCTTTAGGTCGGTTTTCCTCGAAGACCTGCTAGCAGTCTTCTAGCCGATAGGGCTTTTTACATGCTAGGTAGGTAGGTCGATTCCTCCTCGTACGTTTCTTCGAGGAATCCTCGTCCCGGTCTAAAAGGTCTGCTTAAAAACCTCCCCTTTTTACCCCTTATTGCTAATTTTAACGAAGAGGTTCGATTTCGACTAGTTCCCTAATTTTTCGACTAACGGACTAAAAGGTCTATTAGGGGACTAGTCGGGCCGGTCTGATAGACGGGACCGGGCCCGGTGCAAAAGGCGAAGCCGGGGCCGGGACTGGGGCAGCTGTTAAAGACGGGGTTGAGGCTCTCGAGGGAGGAGGAGCCGAAGGAGCAACAGCCGCAGCAGCAGCAGCGGGGGCCGCAGCAACAGGGGCTGCAGCAGCTGCAGGTCGTGCTGTCTATGTCGAGTGCTGGCCACGAAGGAATAAGACTGCTTGCTGTTGTACTCTAGCAGCCTCTTCGTCTAGTTCCCGGCTAGCCTCTCGAAAGATAGTCGAGTAACCGTCACTAATAGGCTTTATTAGCAGAGATATATCCCGTAGCTACTAGCCGGAAAGAGCTTCTATTAGGAAGTATTGGTTAGCTTCCTCGAGGATTTCTTCCTACTTAGCTAGCCACGAAGAAGCTAGCAGGTTCCTAGCAGAAAAAGCTCCTAGGTGGGCCGTATAGGTCTTCCTAATACGGTCAGTCATATAACCTCTCGAGGGAGCTGTTGAGGTCTCGAGCTTTAAAAGCCACTGCCTAGGAGTCTCTTCCTCTCGAAGAGAGATTAGCTTTGCGGCACTAACGGATTCCGTTATCGCCGTACGAGCAGCCGTTAGTAGCTTCGTTTCGTAGAGGTATTCCTTTCGGTGACTCTCGTAGTCGCCTAAGGCAGCAGAAAAAGCTCTCTGTTATGCAGAGGTTAGCTTAGAGAAGAGGGAAGCTCCCTCTATAAAGTCCGTTGCCCTAGGACGAAGAGGGGGCTCGAGAGGGTCCTGCTTATTAGAGAAGACCAAATTATAGATGGTTCTGTCCACCCGAGCCCGTAGCTCCTTTACCCACTTATCCCAATCTTGGGGCTCTGTAAGAATCGTCCTACGGACCGTAGGGACGGCAGAGGAGTCGATTTTCGTTATTGTTGCGGGGAAAGGTAGAAAAGTCGGTTAAAAATCGGCTTTTCTAGTAAGAGGGGTAAAAGGAAGCTACGAGGGATGCAAGAAAGGTGCCTTTTATAGCAGCCGGAAGGTATAGGAATACTATTCCTCCCGGGCTTATAACTCTCGCGTAGAGAGATGCGAGAAGTATATATAAAATACACGAAGGTAAAATTAGAAGTAAGGGGTCGGACAGGCAGGGCAGAGATATTTAAATCTTGCGGGGGCAGCAATTGCAGTAGGGGAGTGATTGTTGTATTGCCTTGATTGTCCTTCTTTCCTCTATCTAACGCCCCTATTTATACCCGTCTAGCATCTCAATTAACAAAGAAGATCCTGCTTAAAGAAGCTACTAATGTCCTTTTAACTACCGAGCTTTTTGCCGGTTTTTTCCTTCCTTTGCAGCCGTTTCCGGCATATCCGTCTTATCTCTCGCTACTTTATGCTTTCCCTTATGCCCCTACCCTCCTTTCTGCACCTCTTCTCGGCTCCTTCTTCTACACCGGGTGTTTCTAGCTTCCTTGGTCCCTCTTACTAAGGGATATCTTCGAGAACTACGAAATCAGGCCACGCTTCGCGATAAAAATAAATAGAATTCTAATAGATTTAGGTCTAGCTATAGTTAAGAAGGTATCTAGGAAATCTAAGCTATAGATCTACTTAAATCCCTATATTACGAAACGGGCTTTATATTTTATTATATTATTTTAACTATGCTTCTTAATAGTATAGACCTAGCGGCCTCTTATAGCCTCCCTATCCCTAAGGAGGTAGGAAAATTCCTAAGTTTTATATTTAATTAGCTAGATAATTTCCTTAATTATAGCTTCTTTCTAAAATACTACTTTAGGGCTATTTATTACCTATTTATAAGTCTTTAGAACTTTTAGATCCTAATTTTCTATACTAGCTAGAATTAACTTTATAAAATCGTAGTTTAGAAATAAATTAATATTAGGGTATTCGATATAGTTAGAATCGGACCCTTTTAGCTTCTTAGGTAGTTCTACTACTATTTTACTAGTAGTAGGAATAGGATCGTTATTTAGAGACTCTTCTTCTATAGAGGGCGAGGGACTTTTATCTCTAAGTTCTTTAGTAGCTTCCTTTATAAGAATATAGCTTTCTAGCTTATCTTTATTTAAAATAGAATTAAAATCAAAGGTATTATTACTACTAGAAATATCTAGATTTTTTATAAATTTATTTTCTAGTATAGTAATATCTCTAGAGATAGTAATCTTTCTCTTAGTAAAATCCTAGATTTTATATATATTTTCTAAATAGCCTACTATTATTCCCTTAAAAGCTTTATTATCTAGCTTATTTTTAAGGTCTTTATTCTTATAATATATAAGGCTTCCGAAGGTCTTAATTTTATTTAAGGTCTTAAAGGGTAGTATTATATTATCCCTCTTTTTTATAGGACTTTTAAATCCTATCGTAGAATACGGTAATCTATTATATAAATAGGTAGCTATTAAAACAGCTTCTCCTTATAGATATTTAAGAAGCTTAGTAGTAAATAAAAGAGCTCGTACTTTTTCTAATATAGTACGATTTATTCCCTATTCTACTATTAGATTCTAGTATCCTAGGAGGACTAGAATTAAAGGTAATTCCTTCTTTCTTATAGTAGAGCTTTATTTTATATATAAATTCTTTAGTATTATTAGAAAATCCTTCTCTAATCCTAGTATTTTTAGGGTTATTTTCTACCCTATTTTTAAATTCTAGGAACCTATTTAAAGCTTCCCCTTTTTTTCTAAGAAGGTATATTTCTAGATATTAGGTTCCTACGTTTAGGAAAGAAATATAATAGTAATATTTATTATAAGTAAGCACTTTAATTAACCCCTAAATATCTAATACTCTTTTTTCTAAATAGGTATAAGACTTATATAAAGGTTATTTATTAACCTTATTTATTGCTTTAGCTTTAATATATATTTTATATTATCTTATTTTATTTTCCTCTTCTAGAGGTATTTTTATATCCTTATTATATCTTTTTAATATTTCTAAAATAGCCCTACTATTTATATACCCTAAGTATAAGTACTAAGTATAAAAATCTATATCCTTTACCTTTAAAGACGTAATAAGGATTAATTAGCTTTTTAATAGAGGTTTTATAGCAATATAATATAATTTATTTCTAAGAAATCCTTTAGTAAGGACCTTAGCCTTATTATCTAATAAAAGGACTTTATTTCCTCCTATTAAGGCATAGGTATTATTAAAATAAGATTAGGATAGTATATTTACCCTTAATTTAAGTATATAAAAGCAGTCTTAAAGGATATACCTTTTACTATTATATAGGAACTTAAATACTAAGTCCCCCTTTCCTTTTACTAATATAAAGGAAGCTTTTTACTAGTAAACTTTAGACTTAATTTCTTTATAGTTAATAAGGAAATTCTTATTCGATAATATATACCTAGTAGCTCTAGTATTATAAATAAAATTAAAGATCCTTTTATTCTTATAACTAGGAAATCCTCCTTCTCTTACCTTTAAAACTAATTCCTTTATTCTAGGAATCGAGGCTTTTAGAAGTCCTCTAAATCCTTAGACGTTTATATATAGGTCGGAGCCCTAGAAAGGTCTATAAGGTCGATATCTAGGTCTATTCTTTCTTATAAAGCTATATTTAAGACCTTATTACTATCGTCCGAATCGGACTCTAGCTTTATAATTCGAGCCTTCCTTCTTTTATTAGTAGTAAAAATACTGCTAAAAGGGGATTTCTACTTAGAAGAAGAAGGAGAAGAAGAAGAAGATTTTCTCTTCTTAGAAATTCAAGTCCTATTATTATTTTTTCCTTTATTTAAAACCTAATAAGTAGGAGCCTTATTTAGGTATAATTTATAGTAATTTACTATAAAATGCCCTGGTTTTTTACATTCCTTATAATAAGGAGTATCTATAGAATTTCTATAGGATTTCTAAGGCTTCCTTTATATTAAGAAGGCTTTCTCTAAAGATTCGTTTATATCCTCTATTCTTCTTACTTCGTTTAAAAGACTAGCTATTAGGGTTTCGAGGGTAAACCCTATAGAATTATACTTAAGGCTCTACGTAATATTTATAATATAGCTTCTAAATTCCTTATTAAGGCAATTAAGAATCTATACTATAAGAATAACTTCCGGAATTTCTATATTATAGGATTTTAAATCCTTATAAATTTCCTTTACTTTATAAAGGTATTTCTCTAAATTAAAGTCTAAGGGACTAAGATTAAAGAGCTGCTTAATAAGTAGATAATTCGACGAAAAGTTCGACGGATTATATAGCTTTTTAAGCTTATCCTACGCTTCTTTAGCATTTTTTAAATACCGAATTTATATTAAGGGACTATCTTTAACTTAAAGGAATATTATAGATAAAGCCTTTATAGTTTATATATAATTTACTTACTCTAGAGCAGTAATAAGCTTTTCTTTTATAAGGATAGCTTCTATCCTTATAGTTTATAAGGTATAATTTAAATTTCCCTTAAGTCTAGTAAATTTATATTCTTTTTATCTACCTATTTTATATAAATTTAGTATTATTTCGTTTATAGGGATCGAGAAGTCTAGACGGGAGTTTAAGAGCGTAGGAAGGTAAAAGAAGTTAGAGGGAGTTTCGAAAGGAATTTTAATTAGGTATTTCGACGAGGAATTTTAAAGGTATAAGTTAATTTCCTAGCTTAAAAGGAGTAAGCTAGGCTTATAACCTCTTAAGGTATATAAGTAAAAGCGGAATTTTAAGGAATTAAGGAATTCTATAAGACTATATAATAAAGGGGAAGAAGGAGTATAAGGTAAGATTTTTAATAGAATTTATTAGTAGTATATTAGTATATAGAAGAGGTATTAAAGTTAAAGATTTTTTCTCTATTTACTAGCGGATATACTATCTTATATAAATAATTATAGCTAAACGGAAGAACCTTTTAGGACTAGATTTAGGCTGCTATATAGCCCTAAGACTAAGGAATTCTATAATACCTTAAGTATATCTAGAAGTATCTTAGTTCTACTAATATTTATATTTAAAGGAGGTTAGTTATACCGGTATTCTTAAGAGGTCTTTAAGAGGTCTTAGCTAGTATTCTAAGCTAGCTCTATTCCTTCGATTTACGATTATACGATAACCGGTAACCCGTTTAATATATAATAATATATAAAATAATAAGCGATTCTTACTTTATAGGATAGGATTTTATCTATAATTAATATACTACTTATTAGCTTATATAATCGGGAGAGTATATTATAGCTACTTTATTTATAGTAGGAATACCGTTCCTTATAGTACTTAATAGCTTACTTCTCTTAAAGGGTAAAAGCGCTTTAGGTTTAGAAAACGGTAATACTTAAGAAAGCGCGGGATAGTTAAGCGCTACTTAAAGGATTAGTAAGGAATAAATATACCTTTAAGGCAACGTACTAACTATCCTTAGTAGAAGAATAAGCCTTCTAAGATATTATAAACGCTCTTATAAAACTAACGTAGCTATACTATTTCGACCTACGATAGCTATTATTCCTATAAATCGATGCTAGCCACGAGCTAGGCTTTACTATAGTAGCCTTCTACTTAGTACTAAGGGTAGACTAGAACCTAGGAAGAACCTTACCCTAAATAAGTATCTAGCTAATCCTTTACCTTAGTAAACGCTTAACTAGTAGAGAGCCTAGATACTAGCCTATTAAACTTAAAGTTACCTATCTTTCCTAGGCTTATCGGAAGCTTTAGTTATATATTATCTCTACCTTACTACTAAAGGTCGTTATATTAACTAACTACGCTACTATAAGGGTAATCCTAAAGTAAATATCGCTATTTACTACTAGTATAAAAATAAATAATCGGCTTATACTTACTTTATAGTACCTTAGCTAGTTTCCCTTAAAGGTCTACTATATTCCTAGAACTATAATTAATATACTATCTTAACTATTATTTATAATACTTAGGAAATATAAACCTAGGGAATTAGATCGCGTTTAGGAAGATAAAGCGCTAGTCGAATATATATATATAGTTATAGAATCCTTTATCTAACCTAACCTATACTAGAAGATTTAAGAAGTATATAGAAGAACCTAAGTAGGCTAGTATACTAAAGTAGCTTAAAAGCAATAAGTCTTAGGTCGGTCTCTTATTTATTTAGTAGAATGGGTTACTCTACTTAGTTAAGTCTAAAGGTCGTTACTAGCTCTATATCCCTTCTACCTATACTAAGGAAATTATCGCTAATAACTATACGCGTAAATTTTACCTTAGATAGTAAAGGATATAAGAGGAATTATCCTCTACGTTTACTATTACTAGCCTTAAGAAACTTATTAATAGCTTTATCGATAAGTATAACGCTTACTATAAGAACTAAACTAACCGGTTAAAAGCCCTTAGCGAGTTAGTTTTAATTACTTCCTTAGCCTTACATTTCTATATAATCGCTATAGATTTTATAATAGGGCTGTTAGATATCCCTATAGACTAAACTCTATAAATACTACTTATTAGGGTCTATTATAATATACTACTAATAGTAACCGATAAGTTCTTAAAAATAAAGCTCCTTATCCTAGGCTATAATTAGTTTACTATAGAGGACTAAGCTAAGGTACTATTTACTAAGTTAATATACTATAACTAAGGGATTCCTACTTAAGTTATCTTTAACTAAGACCCTAAGTTCCTTTTAGCGTTTTAAAAAAGACTATAAATAGCGTATAGGTCTAAGTTACTAGTATCTATAGCTTAGTATCCCTAGACTAATAGCTTATTAAAACGATATAACTAGGTAGTTAAAACTATACTTTAGTTCTTTATAACCGACTTCTTATCCTATCGATAGGTCGACGCGTTATTATTACTTTAATTTACCTTTAATAACTCTTACTCCTTAGTAATCGGTACCTCTCTAAGTAAGCTACTAACTAGGATATAGATAAACGATAGTAAGTAATACCTTAGGGAAGGCCCCTTATAGATAGATAGGGAGATACTCTAAGACTAGGCTAGGATCTTAATTACTTTAGCTTAAGCGGGAATAAAAAAGTAGTATAACGTAAAGTACTAAGCGCTAGAGTTTAAGCCTAGAGATTAAGTATAGCTCTAGCTAGGGATAGGATATAGTATAGCTAGTAGATAGGTAGCGAAGTTAAAGGAATACTATATAAGACCGTTCGAAGTCCTTAAATAGATCGGCTATCTAGCTTACCGCCTTAACTTAGCTAGATCCCTAAATATCTATAACGTTATTTCCGTTATATAGCTATAGCTAGCTAAACGACTAAACGCTTAACCTAGCCTAGAACCTAATACTAACTACTAGGAAGTTAAAAGAATCCTTAACTCTAGAACTTATAAATATAGCTAAGAGACCGCTTATATAAAATACCTTATTAACTAAAAAGGCTAGCTAAGTAGCTATAATTCCTAGGTAGCCGCTAAGGATATTATCGCTAAAGACCTTATTAAAGAATTTAACGTATAGTAAGAAGCGTTATAAGGTCGTATTACCTATACTTAGAAGCTCTATACGCGCGCTATATAATAGTATAAGCCGCTATAGCTAAGAGAGAAATAATAGTATATAGTACGCGCTATTACTATTCGTTCTTTTAAAAGTCTAAGGATAGGTTAACTAGCTAATAAGTATTAATAGGTATAAGGAACGGTGTTCCTACTATAAATAAAGCAGCTATAATATACTCTCCCGATTATATAAGCTAATAAGTAGTATATTAATTATAGATAAAATCTTATCCTATAGAGTAAGAATCGCTCGTTATTTTGCATGTCATTATGCATTAAACGGGTTGCCGGTTATCGTATAATCGGGAATCGAAGGAACAGAGCTAGCTTAGAATGCTAGCTAAGACCTCTTAAGAACACCGGCACGACCAACCTCCTTTAAACACAAATATCAGTGGAACCAAGACACTTCTAGATTCACTCGAGGTATCACGGAATTTCCCAGTCTTAGGGCTATACGGCAGCCTAAATCTAGTCCCGAAAGGTTCTTCCGTTTAGCTATAATTGTCTATATAAGACAGTATGTCCGCTGGTAGATAGATTAAGAATCATTAACTTTAACACCTCTTCTATACACCAATACACTACTAATAAATTCCGTTAAAAATCCTACCTTATACTCCTTTTTCCCCTCTATTACGTAGTCTTACGTGATTCCTTGATTTCCTAAAATTCCGCTTTTACTTATATACCTTAAGAATAGGCTACCTATAGCGAATAGTAATCTAATTTTATATTTTAGCACTTATATTTATTTTTATTTTAGGAACTTAATTTCCCTTTCTTTTTACGCTCCCCTTTCTATATTAAACCGCGCCCCTTTTATACCTATATTTAAGGTTCCTACTATCTAAAGCTATAAGTATCGTAGTAAGGACCTAGTATTTTACTAGTATTTCTCTAACTAAATATACCGCTAACCGCCGCGTCTAAGCTTTAAGGGATTCCGCTAAGTAGTTTAGTTATATAGGAATAAAGTAAAGCTCCTTTATAACCTTAAGTTTAATATAGCCGCTTTTATTAAGTAGAAATAAGATAATTATAGTATATATATTAACTACCGCGACCTCCTTAGTAAAGAAGGATACGATCTTAATATAGGCTTAGTAGAAAATAGTATATACTACGCCCCTTTATCTCTTCCCTTATTTAAAGCCCGCGACCTATATAACTATAACTAGCTATACTTCTTTATACCTTATAGCGCCGCCGCCTATTATATTACTACTATAACTCCTATAACTACTTAAACCGGTAGGAATATAATATTAACTATCTAATTATAGTAGGTTAGCGCTTTTTATCGCTATAATCTTAGTACTCCTTTATATATTTACTTTAATAACTATACTTTATCGCTATTAAGCTCTAGTAATTTATCTAGTAACTCGCTACTATTAGTTTTAAGTATTATAAGAAAAACCCCTAGTACCCCTTATAACGCCCGCGGGTAGTTTACCCTATTATTTAATAAGGATAAGCTTCTCCTTTTATTACTATACGACCTAGATAGGACTATCTTCCTTAATAAAACTAAGATAATAACTAGCGCCCTTAAAACCGCGTAGATCGCTATTATCTTAGCCGACGTCGTTAATAAGCTCCTATCTAAATAGGTCGCCTTTATAGACGCTAAGATATTTAAGATTATTACTACTATTACTAGCGCGAAGTGCCTCCCTACCTATTTAAAGATATTTAAGGCCGCTGCTATAAAGGAGTATAAAGCTATTAGTATACTAAGAACCTATAAGTTTAAGGAGAGCCTTAAGCGTACCTTAGCTAGACTTAGAGGATCTAATATAGTAGACCTTACCTTTAACGAGCTATTAAGGAACCTATTTACTAGACGCTTACTTACCGCCGCTATAGCCTTACCCTTTACTCCCTTTAAATAGGCTAACTTATTTACTAAGGAATAAGCCCTAATACTAGTTTAATAAAAGCTTAACCCTTTCTAGGTTCTAAGCTATAAAAAACCTAGACTATTCCTTATTATACTTTTTATAGTATACTATAATAACCCGGCCGATATAGACGGCTATATAAGTATTATCTACTTTAGGTTAGAAGCGCTAGTCTATAGAGCCTTAAACGCGGCTATTATTTAAGTAAATCTATTCGCTGCTATCTATAAGGAGGCTAATACTAACCTCTCGCTTAGCTAGTACGCCGCCCTTACTAAAGTACCCGCCGGCTTTATTTATTAGTTTACTTTCGCCCCTTACCTTTTAGATAACTCGCCTAAGCTTACCGTAGTATACTAAAGAGCGGCCTATATTAGCCCCCTTTATACGCTAGTAGTGGCCCGCCCTTATACGGCTAATATAATAGCTTATTTTAACTTATTAAACTAAAAGTTTACTAACGCGTACTTAGGTAGGTTCTAGAACCTAGGCCTAACTATATAGGTACTAGTAGTAGTAATCTATAACTAAGTTTTAGCCTCTTACGATAGACTAGCTATAATACTCCTAGTAAAACCAGCCTTAAATAACGCTTATAGCGTGCCTATTTATAGAGCCTCCGATATATAGGATGCCTTAAACGATATACCGGTAAGCCCTAAGGAACTAATTAAAGAGGAAGCTAAGGAGGAGATTCCCTGCCCTACCCTTACCCCTATAGTATAAGACGGTTAGTTACCGGTTTAGCTTTATTATATCCTTAGTCTTATTTATTTTTTTACTAGCTTAGCTATAAAGCGCCCTTAGTTATAATTAGTTTTCCCTAGCTTAGCTATACTACGCCCCCGGCCTTACTTATTTCTTACCCTAGCTTAGCTACTTTAACGGGGGCATCTATACCCTAAGGAATACATAGCCCGCGTAGTAGAGTCTTTAGCAGGGTCCTTAGCAGGGTCCTTAGTAGGATCCTTAGTAGGATCCTTAGCAGAGTCTCTAGCTAGCCCTCTTCTTTATTAGATAATCCCTTAGCCCCTATTCGTCTAGGGAAGAAGGAGGAAAAATTTAGTCTATAAAAGAGGTCTCTTTTCCTCCTTAGCTAGTAGACAGCATTAGCATTATCTTCTTCTTTTATTATTAGCATCGATATCTTCTTCTATATCCTCTTTTACTAATATACCTTTTAGCCCTCTTTGCCTTTATCTTGCCCTGCCTAGTGCTTTTCTCGTTTCCTTTATTCCCCTTAGACCCCCTCGTCCTTTGGTATCTAGCTACTGCTGTTGCCGTTGGCGTGGGTGTGTCTTTGGGTGTGTGCAGCAGCTACCGTTAAAACTAGTCTCTAGGGCGTAAAGCTTCTGTTTCCCTTTCCCTCTATCTCTCTCTCTCTATCTCTCGAGAGGAGGAAGAAGATACGAAAAGGGCAGAGCTAAACGAACTACGCCGGTGCTGCCGCACCTTTCCCGTCGAGATAAGCGCTAGGCAGGGAAAGATTTTACCGACTTTTTTTCTTTTCCCCTAGCCGTTGGCCCAGCCGTTGGCCTAGACCGTGGCCCAGCCGTTGGCCCAGACCATGACCCCTGCCCCTGTCCCCTGCCCCTGTCCCCTGCCCCTGCCCTAGCCGGAGTCCCTTATACTAGACGGAACTTTCTTTTTTTAACGAACCGAACTTTCCTCCCCGGCAGGCTCTATCTACGGCAGCTGCTTTAGTTGCAGACGGGGACGTCTGGTCTTTGTTGTGGAGGGAAGACACCTACGCCAGCAGCAGCAGCGGACATTTTCTGGTTTTTCTTTCTCTGCTAATACGATAACTTCTTCTGCAGCATATACGACTAGCAGCTTTAACGGGACCAACAGCTCTACGGGACTGGCAGTCTCTACAGTCTCGACAGCTCCTTCGGCCACAGTCCCGACAGCTTCCCTAGCTACGGTCTCAACACCCCCTCGGCTACGGTCTTTTGCAAGCTCTTTCTGCAGCAGTCTTCTTTGGCAGTCTTCTTCTTCGGCAGTCTCTTCTTTCGGCAATCTTCGATAATTTCCTCGGCAGCGCCTCTAGCACGGCATTCTTCGCCTCTAGCACGGCAGACTTCTTCGTCTAGCACGGCAGCTTCCTTTGATTTTATTCCTTCTCGCACGATCAGATGGTCCTAACGGCTCCTTCGGCACTAATAGCCCGGACTAATAGCTCCCTTTAGCACCAACGGCCCGGACCAACGGCTCCCCTTGGCACCTATTCTGACCATCCGATTACGCACCTAGAGACTATAGGCACCCCTCTTTTGCCTTGTTTCCCCCCCTTTTAGCAGATTTCCCAGCAGACGTCCCGGCAGACGATTTCTTCCTTGGTAGATAGTGCGATAGATAACCTTTTCCGTCCCGGCAGACGATTTCTTCCTCGGCAGACGGTAACGGCAGACAACCTTTTCCGTCCCGGCAGGCGATTTCCTCTTTAGCAGACGTCCTAGCAGATAGTCTTCTCTCGGCAGACAATTCCTTTATAGCAGACGGACCTTTCCCTAAGCAGACAGCTTTTTCCTCGATAGACCTTTTTCCTTAGCAGACGACTTCCGTAATAGACGACCTTTCCGATAGCAATAATAGCATATATAAGAGATCCTTCCTTCCGCCCTTCCCGGCACGGTCCGCAGCAGCCGACGCGGCAGGCACCTTTAAGCAGTCTTAACGAAAGTATAAAAAATCCCCCTTTTTCGAAATACCTAAAATAAATAAGATAAGAATAGCAATCTCCGGTATTCTCCTCCTAGGCATAGGTATTTGCCTAGGTAAAGCTAGCTAGACGTAAAAGTCGCTAGGGGAAAAGAGGGTATGATTTTTAAATTTTAAATGATTTTTCTAGGTATTTCTTTAGGGACTTTTCCCCCCTTTTTCTTTAAGATTTCTTTTCTCTACCTTCCTCGTTAGCTTCTTCTTTCCTTTACCTATAAGGATCTCTTTTCCTTCCCTTTATTACTATTTCTTACCGTTGGTCTCTAGTTAGCCTATTAGCTTATTACTTAGTCTATCCCTTGGTCTCTCGTTAGCCTATTCCTTGGCCCGCTGCTTAGTTTATTCCTTGGTCTCCCGTTAGGCTATTTCTTACCTGCTTACTTGCTTGCCTACTCGGTTGCTTGCCTACTTATCTATTTCTTTATTCCTTAGCTATTGCCTGCTTGCTTACCTAGTAGACGAGGGCGTCTATTCTTTATTATAGAGGAGTTTAACGGGGGCATCTATACCTTAAGGAATATATAGCCCGCGTAGTAGAGTCTTTAGCAGGGTCCTTAGCAGGGTCCTTAGTAGGATCCTTAGTAGGATCCTTAGTAGAGTCTCTAGCTAGCCCTCTTCTTAATTAGATAATCCCTTAGCCCCTATTCGTCTAGGGAAGAAGGAGGGAAAATTTAGTCTATAAAAGAGGTCTCTTTTCCTCCTTAGGTAGCAGACAGTATTAGTATTATCTTCTTCTATATCTTTTCTCTGCTAATATACCTTTTTAGCCCTCTTTGCCTTTACCTTGCCCTGCTTAGTACTTTCTCTTTTCCTTCGTTCCCCTTAGACCCCCTCGTCCTTCGGTATCTAGCTACTACTATTGCCGTTAGCGTAGGTATATCTTTAGGTATATACCGTAGTTATTATTAAGCTACCTAGCGCCCTTAGTTCTAATAGTATTTTACTCTTAGCTTAGCTGCCTTACGCCCTTAGTATTAGTCGTACTAGGTTATATCTTAGATAAGATATAAGTTATTCCCTATACTAACCTTAGAAATCTATATAACTTTACTACGATTCCCTATTAGCGTAACTCCCGCTTAAATACTATAGGAGACTAATAAGGACGTTAGTTAATTCTTTCGCCCTAGGTATTTATTACGGGATACCCTATAGTCGATAATCTAGGTACCTATAACGATATCGGCCTCCCTTAGGGAAGTTACCCCTAACTCCTTAAGGCTCCCCGTAAAAGAAGGAACTTAGAAGCTACTAAGTAAACTCTAAGAAATTACCTAGAAATCCTAGAAATAATAACCGAGCGGATTATATAGATATTTTATAGAGACTTCCCCTAAGGATATATTATATAAGGAATATACTATAATTTCCTAAGTAATAATAGCTCCTTAGGGATTATACCGATATTTCCCTAAGAAGTTACTATAAAAATATAGTAGGGAAATTATAAAGAAATACCTATACCTACCTAAGGAAAATACTAAGAAATACCGCTAATATACTATACTACTATTATACGATTATAAGGTTAAGATATTACTTAGTTAAAGCCCTAAGTAAGGTCTTACGCTTACTATAGTATATATAAAAGATAGAGAACCTACTAGATCTTAGGCGGGTAAAGAAGAATATAGATAGTTATTACTACTCTTACTTTAACTTATAAGACTAGTAGCTAGTCTATATTTAATATATATAATAATATATAGTAGCTAGTCTATATAATACGTTTAATTATATATAGTAGCTAGTCTATTTAATTACTTATTAAACCTATACTAGATCTAAGTAAACGGTAAGGTTAAAGTACTAGCCTTATACTAAGGGACTAGTACTTAATACCGAGGGCCGCCTTACGCTTTAACCTCTTAGTAGCGGGGGGCGTATTTATTAAAGCTAGCGTTAAGAGGGTATTAAGGATCTAGTATAAGGTTACTTATTAGTCTAGGTCTTATAATATCTAGTAAAATAGCTTTATAAATTAAGCTTATTTAACCTATTACTACTAGGTCTCTTTTTATAAGTATTACTAGTATAGCTCTTTTACTTATTATTATAGCTATTAATATTAAGCTTCTTCTTATAGTAGCTACTATTATTATTACTACCTTAGCTAGTACTACTAAAGTTCTAATATTAGGTTTAATATAAGGATAGCTTATACTATTATAGGGTAGGTAGAGGGTTATACTATAAGTGCCTTTTATTATATTATAATAATAAGCTATATAAGATCTAACTATATACTATGCTTATTACTACTAAATACGCGTTTATATATATAGCTTACCTTACCTTATAATACTATTAGCTAAGGTCTAGGCTAATGCCTAGACTTATATTAAGGGTAAATACCCTTATAATAAGAAGTTATTATTAAATATCCTTTATACTATCTTATACTTTAAGTAGTAGGCGAAGTAAGTAATAAGCGAGGGAATTAAGAAAAGGAAGGCTAACGGCTACTACCTATATTATAGCGCGTTTATATACTTTATATTAAAATACCCCTTCCTTTTAGCTAAGCGGCCTATAGTAGTTTAAGTAGCGAAGATAGAACCGCTCCTTACCTTAGATAATAAAGAAGACTCTACGCCCTTAGGCCTAAAGGAAAAAAAGTAGCTTTAAAGTAAAGATAGGCTCTAAGCCTTAATTACTAATACTAGTAAAGGAGAAGGAGGAATTATCCGCTTATATAGAAAAGGAGCTTACTTTAATATAAGTTATAGTTAATAACTCCTTACTTATCGCCGCCCTTATAGATAAGGGCTACTAGTACTACGCCGCGGTTAATAAGGTACTTATATAAAAGATATAAGTATTAGTAGAAAAGATCGCCCTAAGGTAAGTAAAGGGCGCTTTAAGCGTAATAGAAGGTATAATAATTAAGGGTATTATATAGCTAACTATAAAGGTTAATAGTTACTATAAGCTTATTATAGCTTATATAATCCCTTAACTAGAGTTTCCCTTAATCCTTAGGAAACCTTAGTTATTATATATAAAGTTATACTTAGTTTTATATTAAAAGAAGATATAGTTTAAGCCTATATAATAGTAGGTCTATTATAATAATAGTTTTATAAGCGTAAGACTAAGTATATAAGCTTTATACTTAGCCTAAGAAGTCCTTACTTTTATCTTTATAAGAACTATATAATAGGTAAAGTAAGAGGAAGCCTAGGTAGCGGCTAATATAGTAGTTTATATAGTTAGCTATTACGACTATAGCTACTAAGCCGCTAACGGTCGACCGCGTTAAGCACGTAATACGGTCTAACGGATAAATAGTTAGCACGACTATCCTATAGATATAGGATTAAGGGGATCGTAGAGATCTAAGTAATCTAGGATTAACGAGATTACTACGCTTTATACGATCTAACGTTAGGGATTATAGCTAGGCCTATAATCTAAGGATAGTCTCTATAGGTATATATAGCTACTTACTTTTACTCCTTTAAATAGATAGCTCTCTAGCTTTTAATATAGATCTTTATTACGATTCTATCTCTAATTCTAATTACCTAGTTATAGTCTATAGTTTATAACCTCCGACTTATTACTAACGTAATATACTTATTATTACTTAGACTACGCCCTATTATATCTACTAATATAAACCCCTCGATAGGTTTATCCCTTAGGAATAGTACTAGTCGTTATATTAGCTTAGTAAATATCGATAAAGCCCTTTAAATAAAGAAGCTAAAGTCGCCCTTTAAGCTATAGTAGTAGATACTAGAGCGCTTTTACGACCTCCTACTATTATTTAAATCCTAGGAAGTAAATAAGCTTAACTTATATAAGCTATAGGTAGACTATAAGATTATACTTTATATTAATAAGAAGGGGTAGGAACTACTTATATTATTTAGACTACTATATAATATATTATATATAGAGCTACTAGTTATTAAGGTATTTACCCTTAGTATAGGTCTAGGTATTAGCCTAGACCTTAGCTAATAGCGTTATAAGGTAAGTTAAGCTATATATATAAATATATATTTAATAGTAGTAAGCGTAGTATATAGTTAGATCCTATATAGCTTATTATTATAATATAATAAAAAGCACTTATAGTATAACCCTCTACCTACCTTATAATAGTATAAGCTATCTTTATATTAAACTTAATATTAAAACCTTAGTAATACTAGCTAAGGTAGTTATAATAGTAATAGCTATTATAAAAAGAAGCTTTATACTAATAGCTATAGTAAAAAGTAAAAGAGCTATACTAGTAATACTTATAAAAAGAGACCTAGTAGTAATAAGATAAATAAGCTTAATTTATAAAGCTATTTTACTAGATATTATAAGACCTAGACTAATAAGTAACCCTATACTAAATCCTTAATACCTTTTTAACGCTAGCTTTAATAGATATACCCCTTCTTACTAAGAGGTCGGAGTATAAGGCGGCCTTTAGTAAATAAAAGCTATTACCTTCGCTTACTTAAGATAGTAAGCTAAAGACCTTTTACTTCTTCCTTAACCGCTTAATAGCGAAATACTATATTAATAAGAAATAAGGCCTTAACGGCTATAAGGAAATAGCTTAGTTCTTACTCCTATATACGCTACTAGAGCCTTAAATATAGCGAGTAGCGGGCTTTTAAGAGTAGGGCGGTCTTAAAGGGATAAAAGACCCTTAAGTATTCTTTAACTACCTAGTCTATACCTTTAATAATATATAGGAATAGGAGAAGGTATAGGATAGGCTATAGACCTTTACTTAGTAAGAGGGGTAGTCTTTTAAAGAGTTCTTACCGGAATTTAAAGAGACCTTAACTTAAGCGGCGGGTAATACTACTTAAGAGGACAGCGCTAAGCTTACCTAGCTATAGAACTTAATCTTCTTAGCGCTCTAAGAGCTACTTATCCTTATTATAATGCCCTCTACCTATAAGGGCTATATAGCTTACTTTATAAAGGTAGCTTAAGGATATAAGTAAACGCCGCGCTTTTAAAAGCTATATAAGCGCTTAGCCTTAAGCGGGACTAATAGGCTAGAAAGTTCCTCTTTACTTAACTTATTTATACCTAGGCCCGCTCCTAAGTCGGCGGTCGATATATATAGCGATATTTAGATAGCGGCTATATACCCTAGGCAGCGTAGTAATAGTAAGACCCTAGCTACTCTATTAGCGGTATAGTTTAATAGGATAGCTAATTAAGTACCTTATAAGGAAATTAGTAAATAATATAAAGAGGGCCGCTATATATATTATAGCGTAAGTATATATATAGTTAGGTCTTACCCCTACCTCTTAATAAGGAGGCTAGTAAAGATATAGGTTACCCGCGCCTTATTAAAATCTAATAATAAGGGAGATAAGAGAACCTTTACTATATATAAAGTAAAGGGAAAAGCTTAGCTCTAGTATAAAGGCGGGCCCTAGAGCTTAGTAAGCTAATACTAGCTAAGGAGGACTTAGTAAGGCGTATTAAAGAAGAACCTACTTTAATACTAATTATTATTAACTAAACTTACCTTCTCTTTACCTTTATAAATAAGGGTTATTAGTATTATACTATAATTAATAAAGCGAAAGCCCTTAAGCTATACTTACTAGTAAAGAAGATTTACCTTAAGCGTATAAAGGGCGCCTTAGCTATAATAAAAAGCGCGGTTATTAAAAGCGTTACTTAAGTAGCTATAAAGGTTAATAGCCTTCCACGGCTACTAATAGTATATATAGTCCCCTAGCTTAAGTTTCCTTTAATTCTTAAGAAGCTATAGTTAACGTATATAAAGTTATATTTAATACTATATAAGGGAAGGCTATAATTTAGCCCTATATAGTCCTAGGTTTAGTATAGTAGTAAGGAGGGAGTACTAAACGCCCTACTTAACGTATAAGACGCCTAGGAAGTCTTAGCCTTAGTATTTATAGGTATAATATAGTAAATCTATAAGTAAAAGGGGCTAGCTATAGCTATAGCGTCGATCTATATAGTTATCTTAGTAGATATTAAGAAAGCGCTATAACTAAAGCGCCCTATATTAAAAAAGGAGCTATAGTAAGCTATCCTACCGCGGTTCTATAACCTACTACCGCTCTTTTAAAAGAGTAAGGCTAATAAGTTAAACCCTTATAAGCTAGGTATAGACTACTTAATACCGCTTTATATAAGGGATAATAGTAAGGAGCTTCCCTTACTATTTAGGCCGCTATATAGTATATTATAAGAGGAACTACTAGTATTAAAAAAGACCCTTATAGACCTCCTTAATAAGGGATTTATTAAGGCTAGCTCTTTTAAAGTAGCGGCTTTAGTCTTATTTATATTAAAGCTAAGAGGGGGACTTTACTTCTATATAAATTATTAAGCGTTAAATATAATTATACGCTTAAACTAGTACCTCCTTCTACTTATAAGAGAGACCCTTTATAACCTAGTAAAGGTAAAGTAATTTATAAAGCTTAATATTATCTAAGCGTTTTATAAGGTATAAATAGTATATAAGGAGGAGTAAAAAATAGCGTTCTATATAAAATATAGCTTATTTAAGTAGATAGTTACCCCTTTTAGCTTAGTAAGTACCTTAGCTATATTTTAATATTATATTAACTAAGTACTTAAGGGTTTCCTTAATAAGTTTATATTTATATATATAAATAATATTCTTACTTATTTAAGTAGGAGCTATAAAGACTATATATAGAAGGTATAAAAGGTACTAAACTACTTAGTAAAGTATAGCTTATACCTAAACTTAGACAAATATAAATTTAGCGTTAAGCGTATTAAATACCTTAGCTTTATTATTATCGCGGGCATAAGTATATAAGCGGACTTAGCTAAGATCTAAGCTATCCGCGACTAAGTAACCTTAATATCGTAATAAGGTATATAAAGCTTCCTTAGCTTTACTAACTACTACTAGGTCTTTATTAAAGGGTTCTTATAAATTATACTACTACTTAATAAGCTAATAAAAAATAAGGCCTTTTTTTCTTAGAGACTTATATAAGTAAAAGCGTTTTAAGCTCTTAAGGACTTATTCTTATAGGCCTTAGTACTACTATAGTAGGACTTTAATAATCCCTTAATTATAAAAGTAAACTATAGCGGCTATATACTTAAGGGAACCCTATCTTAAGAAGTAAAAAGGTAGAGAAGGCCTATAGCGTTTTACTTATATAAGCTTACTATAGTAAAAAGAAACTACTTAATCTATAATAAAGAGATATTAGCGATTATTAGCTACCTTAAGTAATAGTAAGTAAAGCTCTATAGCTATAAGAGCTTTAAAATCCTTATAAACTATAAAAACCTTAAATACTTTATAACTTAATAGTATCTTTTAAAGTAATAAGCGCGCTAAGTAAAGTATTTCTTATACTTTTAGTTTTATATTAAGTATAGACTAAGTAAAGAAGCTATAGTCTTAGACGCCCTCTTATAAAGAGAGTAGGATTAGTCTACCTTTATAGATCTTAATATATAAGATATATAGATAATCTTAAATAAGGCGCTTTAGACTTACTTTAGCGCTACTTTATTAAAGGTAGAGGGTAACCCCTTAAGAGCGGCTAGGGTCCTAGCCCCCTTTAAGGGTACGCTTAACGTCCCTTAGCGTATCTTTTAAGATAAGGAGCTCTAACGCCTATAAGACTAGCTAGCGGTATAGGATAATATATATATAAGCGTATACTACGCTATAAAAGTAAGGGCGCGCTCCCTTAACCGCGGCCTTAGGTTAAAAGTCTAAGTAAGCGACTACTATATTAACTCCTATAGCTACCTTTACTATAAGGGCAAGCTATAAGTCCTAAGCGCGCTAGTAATAATAGAGGCTATAGCTAAGGCAGCCCCTTTAAAAGTTAAAGAGTAAGATAAGTTAAGAGGGTAAATTATATAGATAATTTATAACTTAAGTATAATTAACTATCTTAGCCGCGAAGGTATACTAGTATCGATTAGCTAGAACTTTTACTAGCTACTTATAGTACTATATATCTACCGTTTCCTTTATAACTATAATATTTATAGCTGCTTAAAGATCTAGTAAGCGCTTAAGAAGGGGCTATTAAAGTTACTACTAGTCCTTAACTAGTTATATATATATATATAAATAGACTTTATTATAGACCTCCTTTTTATAGTAAGCGGTAACTATAATCTTTAGGTAGTTAAGGACTATTTAAGTAAGGAGGTAGTACTAAAGCTAATACTATTTATAAAAGTAAAAGCTTATATTAAGCGCTTCTTTTAATACTACGCTTACTTTTATTAATAGCTAGCTTTAATTACTAATAATAAGGGTACTAATTAAACTAGCTACTTTTAATAGTACCTTTATAAGCTACTTTAAGTTACTTAGTTACTAAGTATAGCTTATTACTTATAAACTAATAAGGGGCTTAAACGCCTTAACTAAAAAGTATAAGCTTACCTTTAAAAGGTAATAGCTTATAACTAAATAAACTAAGATAAGTAGCTTCCTATAGCTTAGATAGCGCTTAACGGTAGGTTAAACTCTTTTATTAATATATCCCCCTTCCTTATACTATATAGGTTTAAACCGCCGTTAGCATAGCTTATTACTATAAATATAAGCGTAGAGCGCTACTTAGCTAGCTCCTTAAAAGGTAGGGCGTTTACTTTTATATAAAAGCTATAATAAGTTATAAAGTTCTATTAATCCTTAATAGCGTTTACTACCTAAGACTAAGAGCGGTAGGCTAATAAGTTAAGGGATCCTATAAATAGGTTTATAGTAAGGGATAAGGTCTAGCTAGACCTTTATAACTATAAGTCGACGAGGCTAAAAAAAAGCTTAACTAGCTATACGCTAAGTATATAATAAAGAAGGTACTAAGTCTATAAACTATAAAGCTAGAGGGGCTACCCTTTAGTATTTATAGTATAATTAATATCGACCTCTTTTATTATACTACTATAGACCCCTTACTAAGCTAAGAGATAGTAGATCCCTAACTAGCCGCTATCCTTATTAAAGGGGAGGAAGAGTTCTTAGTAAAAGAGTTATAAGTAGCTTATTAAAAGAATATAGGCCGCGGGAAGAAGCGCGAAGTCTTTATTAAATAGCGCGGCTACTAAGACTTAATATAAAAGCTAGCGTTTAAGTTTAAGGGTATAGTAGCTTTAAATAAGTTCGAGGCCCTTTATAGGCTAGTAAAGGAGAATAATAGCTTAGTAAGAGAAGCTACCCCCTTAGTAGTAAAGCAGCTAGTACCTTAAGACGTAGGGGAGACTATACCCTACCCTTAAGGAAATAGTAAGGTACTAAGCCTATAGTAGTCGCTATACTAGTATAAGCTATAAGTATATATTATAAATACCGCGACTATAAATAATAAGCAGGGTATACTTAGGTTAATAGTAGTATAAATAAATTATATTATCCCTTATAAGCACGCTTAAAGGTATATAGACTAGGCCTAGTAAGCCTTTTTTTTAGTAGGGTCTTAACTACTAAATAGTTATCCTTATCTTCCTCCTTATCCTCCTCCTTATCCTCCTCCTTAGTATAAGGCGCGGCCCTAGCCTTAAGGGTATAGATTATAACGACCGGTGTTATTCCTAAGGGATAAACCTATCGAGGGGTTTATATTAGCAGATATAATAGGGCGTGGTCTAAGTACTAATAAGTATATTGTATTAGTAATAAGTTAGAGGTTATAGACCGTAGACTATAACCAAGTAATTAGAATTAGAGATAGAATTATAATAAAGATCTATATTAAAAGCTAGAGAGCTATCTATTTAAAGGAGTAAAAGTAGGTAGCTATATATACCTATAGAGACTATCCTTAGATCACGGTCCTAGCCGTAATCCCCTTTATAGCTTACTATAGCTTACTCGTAAGCTATACTCTTAAATAGTAATCTATCTATATAAGGCTTACTTAGCTTACGTACGCTCTAGGTAAGCTAAGCCTAAGTAACTTCTCGTCCTAACTATTATTCCGAGCCGCCTTATTACGTAAACGTAGCCGGCTCTCCTATAGCCCGCTAACTATAGTCGTAATACGATGTCTCCCCTCCTTTTAGTCTTATCCGTAAGACCTACTACTGCCTTAGCCGCCGTATATAAATATACCCTTATCGCGCGTATATATATTCCCCGTTCGTCCTTTCTATCCCTTAGGATATACTACTAATAGTATATCTAGTCGCGTATCGAAGGATCGTTCTCGTAAGACCCTTAAGCGTATTCGTTTAGCTAAGTCTATTAATCGTCTTAGTTTCGACGTTATACTATATTCTTTCTATTCGTCGCGCGGCTTTTGCTATAAAATACTAAAGAAATCTTCTAAGTATACCGAATATATATAGCGGGGTCGTTCCTACGATACGTTAGGCGTAGCGATTAGCTCCCGTAGGTAACTTTATTATCCTGCCTATTATTTATAGCTAACGTGTCTCTTAGTATCCTAAATAAATCTAGAGTCCGATCGATTAGATAAAAAAGAAGAAATTGCTAAGGAGCGAATATTAAAAGCTTAAGCCGACCTAAACGAAGCCTTAGCTCGTTTAGCGCGGCTTTACCGTTAAAAGCGCTAGCTAAAGATAAAGGGTACTAAGATAGTCCGTTAGGGCCTTTATTTCTTAGATAACCTTAACGAGGCTAAGCGCTAAGAATCTAAAGCAGTAGTCGATGTTTAGTCTATAGGTAGATTTAATATAATTAATTAGAATGCTATTAGTTCGTTAAGCGATTTTACGATGCCTAGGGTAGATTTTACTAGTAGAACTATCGAAGTAAAGAACCGTAGTAGGTTAAGTACTTAAGTAGTTCCTAGGTATTTTCTTCTAGTCTATATCCCTTTTACTTAATAAGGTATTCCTATTACTAACCTTATTTTCTTATATCTAGTATTTATTCGGCTTTATATTCCTAATTATTATTAACTTTGAATTTTTCTTATAGTTTAGCGTTTCGTAGCGCTAGTTCTAATAATAAGATATAAAATATTAGGTATATCTATATTATTATTAGTAGCGAAAGTTCGTAGTTAACTTTTAAAATAGTTTTCTTAACCTTAAACGGTCTAAGTTTCTTAAAATCTAATTTATTACTTAGTTATTTTATTTTAATATTTCGTTATATAAGGTAGACTATATCTCCCTCTTAAAAGATTAGTCCCTATAATCTTTTCCGATTATAGTAAGTAGATATTCGTTCTCTAATAGATTAAAGTTCTTATTATATTTCTTTATATAATTTTCGTAGCTAATCTACTTATAGTATCGCTCGTTCCGCTTATAGTCCTTATTAGGTAACCTTAAATACTTCTAGGTTATATCCGTAATTAGCGTATACTAGTAAGAGCTTAGTTATTTCTATAACTAAGCTATTATAAGCTAGTTACGCTATTAGTAGCTATTTAACCTAATCGTTTTATTCGTAGCTAATATAGTATCGTAAATATTATTTAAGCGTTTAGTTAAGTCGTTCCGTTTATCTATCTATTTATAGGTAATAAGCTATGCTAAGCTTATATTTCGTCCCTAATTATACTATAAGAGCTTACTAAAACTTAGCTATAAATATACTTCCTCTATTAAAGATAATCTTATTTAGTAGTCTATAATTACTAATAATTATTCGTAGGAATATATATACTAGCTCTTCTATATTACTTACTTCTTTATATAGTAAGAAGTATCCGTACTTCGTTAGTTTATTAGTAATAATAAATATACTATCGTACTTAACGTTAGTTATAGGTTCTTTTAATAGTAGTAGCTTTATAATATAGTCGAAAGCTATTAAATCCTATGGTTTTTCTAGTATTAGTAGCGGTTATAATTCTCCGTATAGTTTATATCGTTTAGCTTTACTTTATACGTAAAGTTTATATTCTTTAATAACTTATTATACTACTTCTTTAAGCTATAGGAAGTTATATTATCGTCTAATCCGTTCTATTATTCTTTAGATTCCCTAGTATCTATATATTAGATATTTATATATATCTTATATAACTTTATCTCGTAATTCTAGTAGTATCTAGATTTTATTTTTATATATTAGAACTTGTAAATATTCTATATTATATCCGTTTAGTACTTTATATTCTTTTATCTATTTTAGGATCTTCTAGTATATTAAGTCGTTAGGTTATACTTTAAATATTATATTTAGCTATCGTTGCTAGTAATTCCCGTTTTCGTTAATTTCTAGGAGCTATCCTTTCGCTATAGGTGCTCCTATATCGTAGTTACTTCGTCGACTAAGGGCATTAGCTCGACCATTTTCTATTCCTTTTCTATAGATTATTTCGTAGTCGAATTCCGATAAATATTCGGCCTATTAGATCTATCGTCCGTTTAACTATTACGTCGTTATAAAATATAAGATATTCTTATAATCTATATAGACCTTAACTTTATATTTACTTCTAAGAAGGTAGTATCGAAATTCCTTAAAAGCTTAAATAATTATAAGGAATTCTTTATCGTAGATAGGGTAATTAAGTTCTACGCTATATAGCTTTTTCGAGTAAAATGCAATTAGTTATAGTCTTCCTTTATCGTTTTTCTATCTAATTTATACTCCTAAAGTAAAGTCTAATATATCGGTTTCGAGTTCGATTTATTATTTTAGATCGAAGGTAGTTAAGACTAGTTCTTATATAATTATAGTCTTAATATATTTAAAAGCTTCGTTAGCTTTATCGTCCTATATAAATTCTTTTTCCTTCTTCGTTAAGTTATATAGTAGTACTATAATCTTTCTAAAATCTTTAATAAATCGTTAGTAGTAATTTATAAATCCTAGGAAACTTTATACGTCCTTAACGTTCTTTAGCGTTAGCTATTCTTTAACTAAGTTAATTTTATCTTATTATATTTATATCTCTCTTAGTAAGATCGTATATCCGAGGAAGTCTACTTCCTATATATAGAACTTACTTTTCTCTAGTTTAACTAGTAACTTCGTATTCTAAAGTACGTAGAGTACCTTATAGATATATTCCTTATATTCTTTTAAGGTATCCGAGAAGATTAGGATATTATCTAGGTATACTACTATAAAGATATCTAAGTATTTACGTAGGATATTATTAATTATCCGTTAAAAGGTAGCTAGTATATTTATAAGTCTAAATAGTATTACTAGATATTCGAATAGTCCGAATTTCGTTTTAAAGGCTATTATCTATTTATATCCCTTTTTATATATATTAAGTTATAGGCGCCTTTAAGATCGAGGGCTATAAACTATTTTTTACTATATAGTCGATCTCGTAGTTCTAATATAAGCGGTAATAGTATTTAGTCCTTTATTATAATATCGTTTAAGCGTCTATAGTCGATAACTAGTCGTAGCTTACCGTTTTTCTTTAAAATAAATATAACTAGATAGCCTACTTTAGATATTAATATTTATATATATCCTTTTTATAGATTCTCGTTAAGGTAGTCGTATAGCGTTTATAGTTACTTTTCGTTTAGGTTATAGATTTTATAGAATATCGGCGTTATTCTATCCTTAAGATAAATTTCGTGGTCTTATTAGCTATATTCGGGTAACCCTATCTTAAGTTCTTCCTTAAAGAGTTTATTATATTTCCGGTATTCTTAGGGGATATTCTTTATTCTATCTTATAGGCTTTATTCTTTCTTTTAAGAGCTAGTTTCTCTTAACTTAAGTTCTTTATTAATTTATTTAAGGTCTTTACTTAAAGTAGTAATAACTCTTTAGATCTTCGTATTATATCCTTTATTCTATTTATATCGGATGCTAGGTTATATAGCTATATTAGTTAGTACGTAGGTCTTATTAGTCGATTTTATTATATCCGCTGGTTTAGTTACTATTTTCGTTTATATCGCTAAAGCCCGTAATAATTTACTTAAACGGTTATCCCTTTTATCTTATTTAGTAGCTAAACTATCGTAAAATTTTACTTTCTCTTAAATCTACTAGTCCTAGAAACTTATATCTTTATTCTAACGTAGCTAGCTAGTTCTCTAGTTAATTAATAGGTTGCTCTCCTATAGCTATAGAAGTCCTAATATAATATTATATTCTTTAATATTTATAATATCGAAGTTAACTCGTTTATCGTAGCCTTAGATATTAATATCGAGGTAATTAATCTCTATATTAATAATTCTATTATTATAATTAAAGGCCTCTCCTTTAATATTTATAAGTTTATATAGATCTATCTTATATCTCTATATAAGTTAGTAACGATTAACGACTCTAGGTAAAACGTAATTACCTATCGCGCCGTAGTCTAAAAGTATATATACGTAATATCCCGCGATTTAGATATCTAATACTATTTAGTCGCTATAGCTTACCGTTGCTATATATAGGGTCCTTAGATCTTATTATATCGTGCTAGTCTATAGCCTTTTTATAGATAGCGTACCTCGTTTTTTACTTAGTCCTTATTCGTTTTATTTAGGTATTCTTCTTTAATTTATTATTAGTATCGTTTCTTTATATTTTTATTACGTAGTATCGTATTAGGGCTTAAGAGACTAATTTCTTATAGCTAATCGAAGATTTCTTATTTCTCGACGCTATATTATTTATATTATACTACTTTATAGTTAATTACGTACTATGCTTTATAATTCTATTCGTTTTTATACTAAAGGTTAAGTTTTCGTTTAGCGTCTTTTTATTTTTTATATAGTATTTCTATATCGATTTTTCCTTAGTCGAATATAGCTTATAGCCTTTATACGTATTACTAATAATCTTTTAGTATACCGTTATATTATTTATACTATACTTATGCTTTTTTATATTTATAAACTCTATAGTTTAGGTATATATATTCGTTATAATCTTCTTTGTTATATTTAACTCGTTATATAAGTCTTTAAAAGATTAAGGGTTTAGATACCTTAAAGCGAGTAGCGCTATACTATTCTTCTATTTTAGCGTATTTATAGATTTTATATATCTCCGAAAGATATCTTATTAATAAACCGTAATTATCGCGGTATTTAAGTAGCGTGCCGTAATTAGGTTTTAATAATATAACTTAGTCGTTTAAGTAGCGTTAATCGATTTTTTAGTAGTCTAGTTCTATACTTAGGTAGGGTTTCGAAAGTACTTATCCCTCGAACCTAACTAAGAAGGCATTATATCGTGCCTTTATCTAGAAGTATATTATATAATCTAGGTAGACGTATAATATCTATAAAATATACTTATAGTGCTTATAAGTAAGTAGTATTTATAGATCGTCTCTAAATTCTCCTTATAGTTACTATTCTTATTATAGAGCTATAAAGGTATTAACTACGGCGATAGCTATAGTATAGTCTCCTCTATATAGTGCTAGTTAATATTAAATTAATATAGCTTATTAGTTTTCCGTGAGAATTTAAGGTATTTATTAGGTTCTAATTTTAAGTATTTCTTTAAATTCTTTAAAGTATAGAGCGTATTCTCTAATTATAGTATTTTCCCTTAGTAGTAAGGGTAGTAGTATAAGTTTATTCTCGTCTTTTATTTCTCTAGGTGTTTTTTATTCTTTTAAGCTTATATTATTAATACTTCGTTATTCCTCTTTAGGTTATTATCCGAGTTTCGTAAGTATAAGGGCTATGTCTATATCTTCTTTATTATATTATTTATAGACTACCCGTTATTATTATCGATTTTTATTTCGTATATCTTCCTAGAATCGTTTACCGTTCTTCCTAATCTAGTCTTAAGAGACTCCTTTAGGATAGGGGTATTCCGGTTCTACGAATTTAACTTATTTCTATATTTTAGGATCCCTTTATTATATTATTATAAGGGTTTTCTTTAATTGCTTTAGGAACTATATAGTACCGTTTTTATCGCTTAAGTATACTATATATTCGTCGTTATAGTATATAGTCTAACTAAGGAGTTTATACTTTAGTTCCTATCTATTAGTAGCGTTTAGGTATTTCTTACCTTTTAAGGCTAGTACCTAGTAGGTTTTCTTTTCTTTACGAGGTTATCTATATTCTTTAGAGTAATATCTAAGTTTCCTATAGTTAAAATACTTTCCTTTATTTTTCTATATTATATCTAGATCTATCCTACCTAGGTTAGTTATATAGGCATAGGTAATAGGAGTTTCGCGCTTCTTTTTATAGTTAGCGCGTCGGTTAAAGTTATTCTTATAAGAAGGGTTTTAATTTCCTCTTCCTTATTTCTTTTCTTAGCGTCGCGCGTACTATCTATCGTCGATTCGTACTACTATAGTAATATAGTCCGAGAGGTTATTAGGTCGATTTTCCTTATAGAGCTCGTCCTTAACTTCTTCTTTAAGCCCGTCGTAGAATTATAATATAAGAGGTTCGTTATCCTAATTAAGCTTTAAGGTAACTTAACGGAACTTCGTAGTATAATCTAATACTAAGATCCTTTATTAGAGTTCTTAAAGTTTTTATTTAGCTTCTTATTCCTCGTTAGTTATTCCGAATACCTTTATAATAGCTTCTTCGAATCCTTAGAAACTAGTAAAGACTTTATCTATCTCGTTATCTCGTCGCGCTAGTTAGTTATTAAGAAAATCCCTTATAATAGGTCTAAACTAAGCGAGTGCCGTTTTAGATAAATAATTTCCTACGTAGAGTACCTTTTCGACTAGGTCTAAGAGTTTAGTAAGGTAAAACCGGTAGTAGGCCTTAAGTTAGGTAAGAAAGTCTCGAAGCGTGCTATAAGTACCGTTAAATAGTCTTAGCTATTTTAGTTTAACTGCTTCTTTAAGGTCCCTAACTTATCTATTGCCTCCTCCGTTCCTAAGTAACTATACCTTATATCGAAGGGTAATAATCTCGCGTATTATATCCTAAGGCAATATAGTAGCTCTAGAGTTAGTTAATCTAGCTTACTATATAGGCATATTAATAGTTACGATATTACTTAGAGTAACGGGATATTATACTAAATAAGAGCTTTTAATATATAACGACCGGTATTATTCCTAAGGGATAAACCTATCGAGGGGTTTATATTAGTAGATATAATAGGGCGTAGTCTAAGTAATAATAAGTATATTACGTTAGTAATAAGTCGGAGGTCGTAGACTATAGACTATAACTAAGTAATTAGAATTAGAGATAGAATTATAATAAAGATCTATATTAAAAGCTAGAGAGCTATCTATCTAAAGGAGTAAAGGTAGGTAGCTATATATACCTATAGAGACTATCCTTAGATCACGGTCCTAGCTATAATCCCCTTCGTAGCTTACTATAGCTTACTCGTAAGCTATGCTCCTAAATAGTAATCTATCTATATAAGGCTTACTTAGCTTACGTACGCTCTAGGTAAGCTAAGCCTAAGTAACTTCTTATCCCGACTATTATTCCGAGCCGCCTTATTACGTGAACGTGGCCGGCTCTCCTATGGCCCGCTAACCGTGGTCGTAATATAGATCCGGCCCTTTAGGCTACCTAGCTAAGTAGCGATAGCGGTGTTAGTAGTAATAGAAGCAGCGGCGGTAGAGGTAGCGGCGGCGGCTAAAGCGGTAGCGACGGTGCCCTTAAGAGAGAGAGAGTTAGCGCTATAGGGAGTATAAGAAAGGGAGCTTATATACTAAGGTATAAGGGTAGCGCGCTTAAAGAACTATAAATTATAATAGGTAGCGGCGGTAGTAGTTAAGGCGCGCTTAGCCTTATTTTAGTTTTTACCTAGCTCTATAGCGCTTTAAGCCGCGGTAGTATAAGTAAGGATAGGTAGTATAACCTTATAAGTATAGCTAGCCTAAGCGTATAAAAAGTAGCTACTTTAAAGGTAGCTAGCTTAGTTAGTATAAGGGAGGGACTATAAGGTATATTATATATAAGAGGAACCTTAGGTAGCGCCCTAGGCTATAGCGCGCTTATACTAGTATAAGGAGTTAGTAATACTTATAAGAATAAAGGTAAAGGGGCTTATAAAGGAGGGCGGTAAGGACCTATATTTATTATTATTATTATTATTATTATTATTATTATTATTATTATTATCGTTATCGCGGCGGCTAGTAGTAGAGAGTATAGCGGGGGCGGTAGTAGTATAAGTAGTAAAGTTAACGGCCGAGAAGCTAAGTAGCGGGTAGCGCGGAGCGGTAGTAGGCGTAACTAAGGCGGCGGGGGTAGTAGGTAAGGTAGTAGGCGAGGTAAGGGTATAATTAATAAAGTTATCGATCTTAGTAGAAAAGTAAGATAAGGTAGGGGAGGATATATTAAATTATTTAAATAACTAATAAAGGTATAAATTAGCTTATATATAAGTAGTAGCGTATAGCTAAGCGCTAAGAGACTTATAGTTATAGTTATAGCTACTACTACTAATATTAATAATAATAGTATAGTTAAGAGGAAAGAGTAATAAGAACGCGCTAATAAGTTATTTACTTCTTAGCTACGCGCTAAGGTATAGGATTAATATTATAAGGGACCGCCTATTAAAAAAAGGGTAGGGACCTTATATAAGGGTATTTACCCTTAGTATAGGTCTAGGTATTAGCTTAGACCTTAGCCGATAGCGTTATAAAGTAAGGTAAGCTATATATATAAATATATATTTAATAGTAGTAAGTATAGCGTATAGTTAAATCTTATATAACTTATTATTATAATATAATAGAAGGTACTTAGAATATAACCCTTTACTTACCTTATAATAATAAGTTAAGTTATAAGGAGCTATTAGTCTTAATCTACTTAGTTATAAGCTATAATTCTCGCGAAGAGAGATGCGAGAAGTGCATGAAAATGCACGAAGGTGAAATTGGAAGTAAGGGGTCAGATAGGCAGGGCAGAGGGATTTGATTCTTGCGGGAGCATCAATTGCGGCATGGGAGTGATTGTTGTATTGCCTTGATTGTCTTTCTTTCCTCTATCCAACGCCCCTCTTTATACCCTTCTAGCATCTTAATTAACAAAGAAGATCCTGCTTAAAGAAGCCACTAATGTCCTTTCGACTACCGAGCTTTTTGCCGGTTTTCCCCTCCTTTCTAGCCGTTGCCGGCACATCCGTCTTATCTCTCGCTACCTCCATAGGAAGCCATCGCCACTTCTGCTTCCCCTCTTGCCCCTACCCTCCTCTCTGCACCTCCTTTCAGCTCCTTCCTCAAAACCTGTTTTTCAGCTTCCTAGGTCCCTCGTGCTAAGGGATATCTCCGAGAACTGCGAAATCAGGCCACGCTTCGCGACACACCCCCTTAGCTATAGCCTGCCCTTATAGAAAGGGTAAAGCTAAATACCTAGGCCGGTGAGCGTATAGAGGAGGTCTCAGTCTATACTTATCCCCTACTGAGAAATCGGGTTTGGCCGGCTCTTTTAGACCTACTTTAGGAAAAGGGGCCTTAGGAGGAAATCAAGTCCTGCAAGAAAGGGGCTTCTCTAAGGACAAGTCCCTAAAAAGGGGGCCTTTAAGAAGAACTAGTCCCAATCAAGCTAGGGGCCCTCCTCTAGGACAAGTCCTAATTCCTCTCTTCGGCTGCAGACGTCTCCTTCCTCCTGCGTGCCATTAGCTCCTCTCGTAGACTCTCAAGGCGGGCTTCTAAGGACAGCTTCTCTCGAACGTCTTCTAGCCCAATTTGCTGTAAAAAGACAGCTAGCTTCTGCTTCGGTAGGGGCTTCGTAAGACCGTCGGCTTTCATCGATGCCGTTGGAACCCAACGGACGGAAATAAGTCCCCTTTGGACCTCTTGGCGTAACCAATGCTGGTGGATATCGATATGCCGTAGCCGGGTCGACAGCTTGCTGTTTTCCTCCGTAAGAATTCGTATAGTCTGCGTGTTATCGCATTCTATAGCTAACGGGGACGGAATTTGCAGTCGTAACGATATTAGTAGCCGGCTAAGGAAAATCGCTTCTTTTGACGCTTCTGAAAGAGCTAGTAGCTCTGCCTCCGTGCTTGATGTAGTGACGGTAGCTTGTTTCGAAGCTCTCCAAGCAATGGTTCCTCCAAAAAGGGACATGATGTACCCCTGTGAGCTCTTTCTGTCTAAGGAATTGTCCGTAAAGGACGAATCGCTCGAACAAAGGAAGATTTCGGCAGCTTGTTTCCTTCCCTGCCCTCCTAGGCGCAGACCATGTGATCTCGTTAAATAGAGATAAAGGATAGCTCTGTCTGCTGCTTCTTGATGCCTAGGGCTAGGATTCTGGTTATGCCTAGCTAGCCGGGAGACCGTCAAAGAGATATCCGGTCTAGTAGAAATAGCTGAAAAAAGCAGGGAGCCCACCTTCTGTTGATATTGGTGTTTCTCTTGCTCCCTGGCTTGACAGGACGGATTAGGCAAAAGCTCTTCGTCTGACATAGGCGTAGAGGGAAGCTTCTTATCGAGGGAATTAGGGAGGAATTTATAAGCGACCTTATCGATATAGGCGTCTTGGGTAAGCTAGATTGTCCGTTGGGACCTATTCCTAAGGATTCGTATCCCTAGGAACCACTTTGGCTCCCCTAGCCTGGTCATCTTATACCTTTGTTGCAGGCCTCGTATAGCCTCCCTAGCAGCAGCTTCTTCCTCTTTCGGGTAGGCCCAGATAATGTCGTCGACGTAGAAGAAGACCGTGATTTTACCCTTTTGCATTATACACGGTTCCTGAGGGACTTTCGTGAAGCCTAGGGCTTCAAGGGAACCTGTTAAATGCTGTTGCCAAAGAAGGGGTGATCTTCGTAGTCCGTATAGAGCTTTCCTAAGCCGTAGAACCTTTCCTGGCTGTTGGAAGCCTGGTGGAAGGCGCATATAGACAACTTCTTCTTCCTCGAGTGGGCAGTTAATAAAGGCGTTAACTGCATCCATCTGATCGAGCTCGAGGTCGAATTCTGCTGCTATAGCTATAAGGGTCCGAAAAGACATCCCAGCTAGGGTGGTTGCCCTAGTAGGTAAATCCCCTTTTTCCTGTTGATTCCCACAGACAACTAGCCGGGCCTTGCACTTTTGAAGGAAGCCGTGTTTATCAGTCTTATAGATAAAGACCCACTTGCAGCCAAGGACCTGTTTTCCTCTTGCTTTTTCCTTAAGGACCTCTTCGAAAGACCCCATCTCTTCGTGTGAGGCTAGGTGGTCTTTCTGGGCCTGGAAAAACTGGTCTCTAAAGGGGTGTCTTTCTAGCTGCTTCTGGTTTGCTGGTGGGTCCGGGAGGTCTCTTTTGTGTACCTTCCTTGCTGATACTGGCTTGAAAAGCCGGCCTGCTGTGAACGCTCCGTGGGAACCGTCTTCTATTGGTGTTAGGTAGAAGTCGGAAAAACGATCGAAATAGGGGAGAAACTGGTCTTCTTTCGTATCGGGCCCTATACCTTCCTTTGCTTCTCGAAGCAGGGATAAAAAGGCAGCCGGGTAATCCTTCGAGAGAGGTGCCTTTCCCACCCCCTTAGGGGTCGAGACGGGAAGACTGACTGAGAAAGCTGCTTCTAGATCTTCTTCTTCCGTAAGAGGAGGCGTAGGTAGGCAGGCGTATTCTAGCTCTACCGCTTTCCTATAGTCTCCTTCTTCGTCTAGATCATCTGATCTAGTAGCTTCCTCTTCTTCTTCTTCCTCGAAGTCGGCATTATCCTCTACTGCTTCGACGTCGGTTTCTTCTTCCGTTTCCTCGTCTAGGGCCTCTTCTTGAGACTGTTGGGAAGGGGGGATTTGGATCTTCTGAATTAGCTGACGTTGAGAGAGTAAGAGGGGCTGTTGATCCCTCTTTCCGTCGAAGAAGCTAGATTCGTCGAAAATCATATCCCTAGTTGAAATAACCTTCCGTAGAAGAGGAATCTAGATCCGGAAGATATTCGTAGAATTATAACCAACGAGGTAACCAATAAAGGCTCTAGGATCAAGCTTTCTTTTCTTCTTCCTTTTTAGCTGTGCATCGGCAGTCATTGCGTATGCCTTGCAGCCGTAGGCACGAAGGTGGGCTAGCGAGGCCCTCTTCTTCGTAAAGAGCTCGAGGGGGGATTTCCAGTCTGTTCCTTGGGTAGTCCCTCTAGGGGTCCGGTTCCGAAGGTAACAGGCGGTCTCAACGACTTCCCTCTAAAGGTCGTGTGGAAGCCTTGCAGCAAGTCTCATCGTACGGGCCCTTTCTATCATAGCACCCCCTGATCTTTCTGCCCCTCCGTTCTGGGCCTGGGTATTCGGTGCTGACGGGAGGGGTAAAATGCCCCTTTTTCGAAGCTAATTTGAGATATCCTTCGTAAATAGCTCTCCGTTAGACCGTATCTTCTTTACCTCGTAGCTAAAGTGGGATTTCATCTAGTTAACGAAGTCCCGGAGGGCAGACCAGTTGTGCTTGCTTAGGTAGGTCCGTAAGAAATAGGGGAAAACCATCCCTGAAAAAGCGTCTGTGAAAAACATCACCCTGACGAAGCTTTCCTGGTCCCTAGAGACGTCGGTCCAATCGACCCAAATTTCCTCACACGGCTGGTCCGGCCGTAAAGGCGTTCGTCTGGAAATTCGTCTCCTGGTCTTTCCTTGGCCGCAGTGTTCGCATTCGACGGTCTTTGGGCCCCTTATTCGTACGCCTTGTTGTTGGCCTAGCTTATGCAAAGCTAGGGGGCCCGGGTGACCAAGTCGTGCGTGCCAAAGAATGCCGTCTCCTTGGGCTGCTGGAAGGGGGTCCTTTGTGGTAGACCTATTCCTCCTAGCAGGGAAAGCTGACTTCTCGAGAGGTTCCTTCCTAGGGATAGGTCGGAATTCGAGAACAAATTGACCGAATTTTTCCTCGATAAGCCCGATGGTCTGATTCTTCTGGACTAGCCTCGTAGGCTCAGACGTCGTATCCTAGAAGATTCCTTCCTCTCGAAGAAGGCGGAAGGAAATCAGGCTCGTTGAAAATCGAGGGCAAAAAGCTACCCTTTTTCGTCGAAGAATTCGTATAGATCCGTTAGGTAATTTCATCGTAAAATTTACCCTTCCGTATCCCTCTATCCGTACGGTTGATTCCCGGCAATAAGGTATTCCTCCGTGCCTTCTTAAAGGACCGGAATCGTGAGAGTGTATTGCAGATGTCGAGGAAGCACCGAGTCAAGGATAGCTGATTTTCGTAGGGGATAGTCGGAGGGTCTAACGGTTGGGGGAAGACGAATGCCGGATTTGCTATACCAACGATTTTTCCTCGAATTTGCGGCTCGAATAAGGGCAGCGGCGTTAGTTGCTATTTCTTAGCAACCCGAATCTCGTCTATCTTCTTCTGCAACGAGGGGTCCTCCTTAAGAGACTGTTGTATCGTTTCTTGTAGCCTCTTTGAAGGGTTGAATCCTTCGGGTCGGTTTTCCTCGAAGACCTGCCAGCATTGTGATAATCGATGGCCTAGGGATTTGCAGGCTAGGCAGCCGTTTCGTCTGGTCTTTCGTTTCTTCGAGGAATCCTCGTCCCGATCCGGAAGGTCTGCTTGAAAACCCCCCCTTTTTACCCCTTGTTGCTGATTTTGACGAAGAGGTTCGATTTCGACTAGTTCCCTGATTTTTCGACTAACGGACTGAAAGGTCCATTGGGGGACTAGTCGGGCCGGTCTGACTGACGGGACCGGGGCCGGGCCCGGAGCAAGAGGCGGAGCCGGGGCCGGGCCTAGGGCAGCCGTTGATGACGGTGTTGATGCTCTCGAGGGAGGAGGAGCCGAAGGAGCAACAGCCGCAGCTGCAGCAGCGGGAGCCGCAGCAACAGGGGCTGCAGCAGCTGCAGGGGCAGCAGATCGAGCCGTCTAGGTCGAGTGCTGGCCACGAAGGAATAAGACTGCTTGCTGTTGTACTCTAGCAGCCTCTTCGTCTAGTTCTCGGCTAGCTTCTCGAAAGATAGTCGAGTAACCGTCACTAATAGGCTTTATTAGCAGAGATATATCCCGTAGCCACTGGCCGGAAAGAGCTTCTGTGAGGAAGTATTGGTTAGCTTCCTCGAGGATTTCTTCCCACTTAGCTAGCCACGAAGAAGCTAGCAGGTTCCTAGCAGAAAAGGCTCCTAGGTGTGCCGTATAGGTCTTCCTAATACGGTCAGTCATATACCCTCTCGAGGGAGCTGTCGAGGTCTCGAGCTTTAAAAGCCACTGCCTAGGAGTCTCTTCTTCTCGAAGAGTAATTAGCTTTGCGGCACTAACGGATTCCGTTATCGCCGTGCGTGCAGCAGTTAGCAACTTCGTCTCGTAAAGGTATTCCTTACGGTGACTCTCGTAGTCACCTAAGGCAGCAGAAAAAGCTCTCTGTTGTGTAGAGGTTAGCTCGGAGAAGAAGGAAGCTCCCTCTGCAAATTCCGTTGCCCTAGGACGAAGAGGGGGCTCGAGAGGGTCCTGCTTGTCAGAGAAGACCAAATTGTGGATTGTTCTGTCCACACGAGCCCGTAGCTCCTTTACCCACTTATCCCAATCTTGGGGCTCTGCAAGAATCGTCCTACGGACCGTAGGGACGGCAGAGGAGTCGGTTTTCGTCATCGTTGCGGAAGAGGGGGGGCAGAAAAGTCGGGTATAAATCGGCTTTTCTAATAAGAGGGGTAAAAGGAAGCCACGAGGGATGCAAGAAAGGTGCCTTTTGCAGCAGCCGGAAGGTATAGGAATACTATTCCTCCCGGGCTCATAACTCTCGCGTAGAGAGATGCGAGAAGTGCATAAAAATGCACGAAGGTGAAATTGGAAGTAAGGGGTCAGACAGGCAGGGCAGAGGGATTTGATTCTTGCGGGAGCATCAATTGCGGCATGGGAGTGATTGTTGTATTGCCTTGATTGTCTTTCTTTCCTCTATCCAACGCCCCTCTTTATACCCTTCTAGCATCTTAATTAACAAAGAAGATCCTGCTTAAAGAAGCCACTAATGTCCTTTCGACTACCGAGCTTTTTGCCGGTTTTTTCCCCTCCTTTCTAGCCGTTGCCGGCACATCCGTCTTATCTCTCGCTACCTCCATAGGAAGCCATCGCCACTTCTGCTTCCCCTCTTGCCCCCACCCTCCTCTCTGCACCTCCTTTCAGCTCCTTCCTCAAAACCTGTTTTTCAGCTTCCTAGGTCCCTCGTGCCAAGGGATATCTCCGAGAACTGCGAAATCAGGCCACGCTTCGCGACAATAATAGCTTATAAGTAAGCCTATACTTCTTAGTTAACCCTCTTAAGCTTTTTATTAGTCTTTAAGTAATATACTATATTAAGTAGCTATATAATCTAAAGTAGCTAATATAAGTACTATTAAAAGTAGCTAGTTTAATTTAATCTCTTACTACTTATAATAAAGGCTAGCTAGCTATATAAGTAGGCTTAGTACTATAGGAAGCGCTTTATATAAGACTTTATATCTATAAATAGTATTAGCTTTAATACTATAAACTTACTAAGTTAGTCCTTAATTACTTATATATAGTAATTACTACCTTTTATAAGTAAGAGGTCTATTATAAAGTCGATATATATATATATATAAAACTAGTTAGGTACTAAAAGCTACTTAAGTAGCCCTTTAAGCTATACTCTTAAAATCTTAATATAGCTATAAATATATTAGTTATAAAGGAAGTAGTAAATATAGTACTATAAAAAGGGCTAGTAAAAGTCCCTTATAAGGCCTACTACTATACCTTACTAGCCTAAGTAACCTATAATACTAAAGTTATATATAAGATAAACTAGCCTCCTTTAAAGCTCGTTTTACTTATTTAGCTTTAGTAGTTTATCTTTCCCCTTAGCTTTTATAGTATATAGTATACCTAGTACTTATAGTCTCCCTTACTAACGTAGGTGCCCTTATTAGTCGATATAATAGTTAGCTACCTATACCTTTAGCTTTAACTTTAGATCTAAGTATTATATACTAAACTTAATAGTATAGTATATACTTTTATAAGTATAGTTAAGAGATAATATCTTATCTTATAAGCGTTTAAAGGCTTTATCTTAAAATACCCTTACTATATATACCTTAAGGCTAGTCTATCCCTCCTCCTTAAACTAAGGTAAAGGTATAAGGAGGCGCTTATTTATTAGCCCTATACTTTCCTTTATTAAGAAAGCTCTTATATAGGTCTAAAGCGCTTTTTATAAGATAAGGTATAGGTCTCGCGCTTTAATATCTACTCTTATTAGCTAGTCTTAATCTTACTAAGAAAGTATATTTAGTACTTTAAAGTCCTACCTTAGCTAGTACTTAATTCCTACCTTAGCTAGTACTTAATCGCGAAGTTAAAGTATAAGAGGTACTTTACTTAGTAGGCCTATTACTTTAAAAGGTATTAGTATATTATAAAGTACTTAAGGTTCTTATAATTTATAAGAACTTTAAAGCTCTTATAGCTTTAAAGCTCTACTTACTATTAATTAAGGTAGCTAATAATTATTAATATCTTTTTATTATAAATAGTATAATTCCGCTTTACTAAGGTTAGCTTATAAAAGTAGAACGCTATTATTTACTTCTACCTATCTATATTATAAGAGAGCGTCCTTTTAAGTGCCTAGCTATTATAGTCTACTTTAACTAATATAGACTAGTTAAAGTCTTACTAAAGTAATACTAAAGCTTATAAGAATAGGTCCTTAAGCGTATAGAACGCTCCTTTTTATATAGGCCCTTAATAAAAGGTAGTCTTCTTTTTAGTAATCTTATTTAAGGGTATTATAATATAAAAGAAGCTCTTAATAAATATCTTATAATAGTTCGCGAACTTAAGGAAGCTTTATATACCTATTTATATAGTTAGGGCTACTTAGTCCTAAATCGCTTATATATTTATAGGATCTACTTATATACCTATACTTATATAGATAATAAAGCTTAGGTACTTAACCCTCTTAACCTTAAATTTATATTTATCTAAGTTAAGGTTAAGCCTATAAAGTTAAAAGCACTTTAAGACCTTTTATACTTTTTATATATAGTCTTTATAAGAGCCGCTTATATAGATAAGGATATTATCTATATATATAAAGGTAAAATTATTAAGGAAGCTATAAAGTATATTATTAATATAATACTAGAAGGTAGTAAGCGCTCTTAAGAGGCTAAAGGGTATTACTAGCTACTTAAATAAGCTATAGCGTATATAAAATACTATATTTTATTTATTACCTTTTAAGATCTATACCTTATAGAACGCTTACTTTATATTTAGCTTTATAAACTATATTACCTTTAAAAGGTTATAAAGTATATCTAAGATTAAAGGTAAGGGGCAGCGGTCTAGCTTTATAATTATATTTAAAGCCTTATAGTTATAATAAAACTATATCCTACCCTTTAGTTTATATAAAAATAAAACTAGCGCTTTTACTTTAAAGCTACTTACTTAAATAAAACCCTTATTTAAGAGGTCTATTAGCGTCTTCTTTAGTATTAATAGCTCTATATATAATATACTATATAGCGGTTTAAATAGTATAGGTAGTTCCTACCCTTTCTTATTAATATAAAGTACGATCTTATAGTCTACCCTTAGCTTATATAGGTTAAGCTTATTTACTTTCTAGGACTTAAATAGTAGTAGAATATTATAAAAACGCTTTAGTATTTACTACTATAGCTTAGCGGACGACTTTAGCTACTTTATTTAAAGGGCTTTATTAATATTTACTAAGCTAACTATATAGACCGCTATATTTATCGCGAAGCGTGGCCTAATTTCGCAGTTCTCGGAGATATCCCTTAGCACGAGGGACCAAGGAAGCTAAAAAACACCCGGTGTAGAAGAAGGAAGAAGGAGCTGAAAAGAGGTGCAGAAAGGAGGGTAGGGGCATAAGGGGAAGCAGAAGTGGCGACGGCTTCCTATGGAGGTAGCGAGAGATAAGACGGATATGCCGGCAACGGCTAGAAAGGAGGGGAAAAAACCGGCAAAAAGCTCGGTAGTCGAAAGGACATTAGTGGCTTCTTTAAGCAGGATCTTCTTTGTTAATTAAGATGCTAGAAGGGTATAAAAAGGGGCGTTGGATAGAGGAAAGAAGGACAATCAAGGCAATACAACAATCACTCCCCTACTGCAATTGCTGCCCCCGCAAGATTCAAACATCTCTGCCCTGCCTGTCCGACCCCTTACTTCTAATTTCACCTTCGTGTATTTTTATGCACTTCTCGCATCTCTCTACGCGAGAGTTATGAGCCCGGGAGGAATAGTATTCCTATACCTTCCGGCTGCTGTAAAAGGCACCTTTCTTACATCCCTCGTAGCTTCCTTTTACCCCTCTTACTAGAAAAGCCGATTTTTAACCGACTTTTCTGCCCCCCTCCTCTTCTTTCGCAACGATAACGAAAATCGACTCCTCTGCCGTCCCGACGGTCCGTAGGACGATTCTTGCAGAGCCCCAAGATTAGGATAAGTGGGTAAAAGAGCTACGGGCTCGTGTGGATAGAACTATCCATAATTTGGTCTTCTCTGACAAGCAGGACCCTCTTAAGCCCCCTCTTCGTCCTAGGGCGACGGACTTTATAGAGGGAGCTACCCTCTTCTCCGAGCTAACCTCTGCATAACAGAGAGCTTTTTCTGCTGCCTTAGGCGACTACGAGAGTTACCGGAAGGAATACCTCTACGAAACGAAGCTACTAACGGCTGCTCGTATAGCGATAACGGAATCCGTTAGTGCCGTAAAGCTAATCTCTCTTCGAGAGGAAGAGACTCCTAGGCAGTGGCTTTTAAAGCTCGAGACCTCGACAGCTCCCTTAAGAGGTTATATGACTGACCGTATTAGGAAGACCTATACGGCCCACCTAGGAGCCTTTTCTGCTAGGAACCTACTAGCTTCTTCGTGGCTAGCTAAGTAGGAAGAAATCCTCGAGGAAGCTAACTAATACTTCCTCACAGAAGCTCTTTCCGGCTAGTGGCTACGGGATATATCTCTGCTAATAAAGCCTATTAGTGACGGTTACTCGACTATCTTTCGAGAGGCTAGCCGGGAACTAGACGAAGAGGCTGCTAGAGTACAACAGCAAGCAGTCTTATTCCTTCGTGGCCAGCACTCGACCCAGACGGCTCGACCTGCTGCCCCTGTAGCTGCTGCAGCCCCTGTTGTTGCGGCTCCCGCTGCTGCTGCTGCAGCTGTTGCTCCTTCGGCTCCTCCTCCCTCGAGAGCATCAACACTGTCTTTAACGGCTGCCGTAGGCCCGGCCCCGGCTCCGCCTCTTGCCCCGGGCCCGGCCCCGGTCCCGTCAGTCAGACCGGCCCGACTAGTCCCCTAATAGACCTTTCAGTCCGTTAGTCGAAAAATCAGGGAACTAGTCGAAATCGAACCTCGTTAACATCAGCAATAAGGGGTAAAAAGGGGGGGTTTTCAAGCAGACCTTCCGGACCGGGACGAGGATTCCTCGAAGAGACAACGTACGAGAAGGAATCGACCTACCTGCTAAGCATGCAAAAAGCCCCATCGGCTGGAAGACTGCTAACAGGTCTTCGAGGAAAACCGACCTAAAGGAATCAACCCTTTAAAGAGGCTACGAGAAACAGTACAACAGTCTCTTAAAGAGGACCCCTCGTTGCAGAAGAAGATAGACGAGATTCGGGTTGCTAAGAAATAGCAACTAACGTAGCTGCCCCTATTCGAGCGGTAAATTCGAGGAAAAATCGTTGGTATAGCAAATCCGGCCTTTATCTTCCCTACGGATCAACAAGGCCAAGACCAACCGCTAGAGCCCTCCGATTATCCCCTACGAAAATCAGCTATCCTTAACTCTGGTGCTTCCCTCGATATATGCAATACACTCGCACGATTCCGGTCCTTTAAGAAGGCACGAAGGGAATATCTTATTGCCGGGGAATTAACCGTACGGATAGAGGGATACGGAAGGGTGAATTTCACGATAAAATTACCTAACGGATCTATACGAATTCTTCGAAGAAAAAGGGTAGCTTTTTGCCCTCGATTTTTAACGAGCCTGATTTCCTTCCGCCTTCTTCGAAAGGAAGGAATCTTCTAGGATACGACGTCTAAGCCTACGAGGCTAGTCTAGAAGAATCAGACTATTAGGCTTATCGAGGAAAAATTCGGTTAATTTATTCTCGAATTCCGACCTATCCTTAGGAAGGAACCACTCGAGAAGTTAGCTTTCCCTGCTAGGAGGAATAGGTCTACCATAAAGGACCCTCTTCCGGCAGCCCAAGGAGACGGCATTCTTTGGCACGCACGACTTGGTCACCCGGGCCCCTTAGCTTTACATAAGCTAGGACAACAACAGGGCGTACGAATAAGGGGACTAAAGACCGTCGAATGCGAATATTGCGGCCAAGGGAAGACTAGGAGACGAATTTCTAGACGAACGCCTATACGGCCGGACCAGCCGTGTGAGGAAATTTGGGTCGACTGGACCGACGTCTCTAAGGATCAGGAAAGCTTCGTTAGGGTGATGTTTTTCACAGACGCCTTTTTAGGGATGGTTTTCCCCTATTTCTTACGGACCTACCTAAGTAAGCATAACTGGTCTGCCCTCCGGGACTTCGTTAACTAGATAAAATCCTACTTCGGCTACGAGGTAAAGAAGATACGGTCTAACGGAGAGCTATTTACGAAGGATATCTTAAATTGGCTTCGAAAAAGGGGCATTTTACCCCTCCCGTCAGCACCGAATACCCAGGCCCAGAACGGAGGGGCAGAAAGATCAGGGGGTGCTGTGATGGAAAGGGCCCGTACGATAAGACTTGCTGCAAGGCTTCTACACGACCTTTAGAGGGAAGTCGTTGAGACCGCCTATTACCTTCGGAACCGGACCCCTAGAGGGACTACCTAAGGAATAGACTGGAAATCCCCCCTCGAGCTCTTTACGAAGAAGAGGGCCTCGCTAGCCCACCTTCGTGCCTACGGCTGCAAGGCATACGCTATGACTGCCGATGCATAGCTAAAAAGGAAGAAGAAAAGAAAGCTTGATTCTAGAGCCTTTGTTAGTTACCTCGTTGGGTATAATTCTACGAATATCTTCCGGATCTAGATTCCTCTTCTACGGAAGGTTATTTCGACTAGGGATATGATTTTCGACGAATTTAGCTTCTTCGACGGAAAGAGGGATTAACAGCCCCTCTTATACTTACAACGTCAGCTAATTTAGAAGATCTAAATCCCCCCTTCCCAACAGTCTTAAGAAGAGGTCCTAGACGAGGAAACGGAAGAAGAAACCGACGTCGAAGCAGTCGAGGATAACGCCGACTTCGAAGAAGAAGAAGAAGAGAAAGCTGCTAGATTAGATGATCTAGACGAAGAAGGAGACTATAGGAAAGCGGTAGAGCTGGAATACGCCTACCTCCCTACGCCTCCTCTTACGGAATAAGAAGAAGATCTAGAAGCAGTTTTTTCAGTTAGTCTTCCCGTCTCGACCCCTAAGGGGGTAGGAAAGGCACCTCTCTCGAAGGATTACCCGGCTGCCTTTTTATCCCTGCTTCGAGAAGCAAAGGAAGGTATAGGGCCCGATACGGATACTAAAGAAGACTAACCTCTCCCCTATTTCGATCGTTTTTCCGACTTCTACCTAACGCCGATAGAAGACGGTTCTTACGGAGCGTTCACAGCAGGCCGGCTCTTCAAGCCACAGCTATCAGCAAGGAAGGTACACAAAAGAGACCTCACGGACCCACCAGCAAACCAGAAGCAGCTAGAAAAACACCCCTTTAGAGACCAGTTTTTCCAGGCCTAGAAAGACCACCTAGCCTCACACGAAGAGATAGGGTCTTTCGAAGAGGTCCTTAAGGAAAAGGCAAGAGGAAAACAGGTCCTTAGCTATAAGTGGGTCTTTATCTATAAGACTAATAAACACGGCTTCCTTTAAAAGTGCAAAGCCCGGCTAGTTGTCTGTGGGAATTAATAGGAAAAAGGGGATCTTCCTACTAGGGCAACTACCCTAGCAGGGATGTCTTTTCGGACCCTTATGGCTATAGCAGTAGAATTCGACCTCGAGCTCGAACAGATGGATGCAGTCAACGCCTTTGTTAACTGTCCACTCAAGGAAGAAGAAGAAGTTGTCTACATGCGCCTTCCACCAGGCTTCTAACAGCCAGGAAAGGTTCTACGGCTTAGGAAAGCTCTATACGGACTACGAAGATCACCCCTTCTTTAGCAACAGCATTTAATAGGTTCCCTCGAAGCCCTAGGCTTTAAGAAAGTCCCTTAGGAACCGTATATAATGCAGAAGGGTAAAATCACGGTCTTCTTCTACGTCGACGACATTATCTAGGCCTACCCGAAAGAGGAAGAAGCAACTGCTAGGGAGGCTATAAAAGGCCTACAACAAAGGTATAAGATAACTAGGCTAGGGGAGCTAAAGTGGTTCCTAGGGATACGAATCCTTAGGAATAGGTCCTAACGGACTATCTAGCTTTCCTAGGACGCCTATATTAATAAGGTCGCTTATAAATTCCTCCCTAATTCCCTCGATAAGAAGCTTCCCTCTACGCCTATGTTAGACGAAGAGCTTTTGCCTGATCCGTCCTTTTAAGCTAGGGAGCAAGAGAAACACCAATACCAATAGAAGGTGGGCTCCCTGCTTTTTTCAGCTATTTCTACTAGACCGGATATCTCTTTTACGGTCTCCCGGCTAGCTAGGCATAACTAGAATCCTAGCCCTAGGCATCAAGAAGCAGCAGACAGAGCTATCCTATATCTCTATTCAACGAGATCATATGGTCTACGCCTAGGAGGGCAGGGAAGGAAACAAGCTGCCGAAATCTTCCTTTATTCGAGCGATTCGTCCTTTGCGGACAATTCCTTAGACAGAAAGAGCTTATAAGGGTATATTATGTCCCTTTTTAGAGGAACTATTGCTTAGAGAGCTTCGAAGCAGGCTACCGTTACGACTTCTAGTACGGAGGCAGAGCTACTAGCTCTTTTAGAAGCGTTAAAAGAAGCGATTTTCCTTAGCCGGCTACTAATATCGTTACGACTGTAAATTCCGTCCCCGTTAGCTATAGAATGCGATAACACGCAGACTATACGAATTCTTACGGAGGAAAATAGCAAGCTGTCGACCCGGCTACGGCATATCGATATCCACCAGCATTGGTTACGCTAAGAGGTCTAAAGGGGACTTATTTCCGTCCGTTAGGTTCCAACGGCATCAATGAAAGCCGACGGTCTTACGAAGCCCCTGCCGAAGCAGAAGCTAGCTGTCTTTATACAGCAAATTAGGCTAGAAGACGTTCGAGAGAAGCTGTCCTTAGAGGCCCGCCTTGAGAGTCTACGAGAGGAGCTAATGGCCCGTACGAGAAGGTGACGTCTGCAGCCGAAGAAAAGGAAGAGGTTTTTCCCTTTAGAGGGCCCCCTATTTTGATTAGGTTTTTCCCCCTTTCTTATAGGACTTTCCTTTCTTTAAGCCCCTTTCCTTAAGTAGGTCTAAAAGAGCCCAGGGACCTAAAAGGGCCCCTGCTTTCCTCGAGTAAAGGGAGAAGTGCAGAGCTAAGAACCTCCTCTATACGCTCACCAGCCCGAAGCCGTATTAGCTATGCCCTTAAGGGGCAGGCTATAGCTAAGGGGTGTGTCAAGCGTGGCCTAATTTCGCAGTTCTCGGAGATATCCCTTAGCACGAGGGACCAAGGAAGCTGAAAAACACCCGGTGTAGAAGAAGGAAGAAGGAGCTGAAAAGAGGTGCAGAAAGGAGGGTGGGGGCATGAGGGGAAGCAGAAGTGGCGACGGCTTCCTATGGAGGTGGCGAGAGATAAGACGGATGTGCCGGCAACGGCTGGAAAGGAGGGGAAAAAACCGGCAAAAAGCTCGGTAGTCGAAAGGACATTAGTAGCTTCTTTAAGCAGGATCTTCTTTATTAATTAAGATGCTAGAAGGGTATAAAAAGGGGCGTTGGATAGAGGAAAGAAGGACAATTAAGGCAATATAACAATCACTCCCCTACTGCAATTGCTGCCCCCGCAAGATTCAAACATCTCTGCCCTGCCTGTCCGACCCCTTACTTCCAATTTCACCTTCGTGCATTTTTATGCACTTCTCGTATCTCTCTACGCGAGAATATTAGCTGCTACTTAGCCTTCCTTCCTCTCTACCTATTATATAGTTCTTATAAAGATAAAAGTAAGGACTTTTTAAGCTAAGTATAAAGCTTATATAATTAGTTTTATACTTATAAAACCGTTATTATAGTAGATCTACTATTATATAGGCTTAAACTAAAGCTTTTTTTAGTATAAAACTAAGTATAACTCTATATATAATAACTAAGGTTTCCTAAGGATTAAGGGAAACTTTAGTTAAGGGATTATATAAGCTATAATAAGCTTATAGTAACTATTAACCTTTATAGCTAGCTATATAATACCCTTAATTACTATACCTTTTATTATACTTAAGGCGCCCTTTACTTACCTTAGGGCAATCTTTTTTACTTATACTTATATCTCTTATATAAGCGCTTTATCGACTATAGTATAGTATTAGTAGCCCTTATTTATAAGGGCGGCGATAAGTAAGGAGTTATTAATTATAACTTAAATTTAAGTAGGCTCCTCTTTTATATAAGTAGATAATTCCTCCTTTCCTTTTACTAGTACTAGTAATTAAGGCTCTAGAGCCTATCTTTATTCTAGAGCTACTCTTTTTCTTTTAAGCTAAGAGGTATAGAGTCCTCTTTATCGTTTAAGGTAAAGAGTAGTTTTATCTTTACTACTTAAATAGCTATAGGCTACTTAGCTAAAAGGAAGGGGTACTGTTGGGTCGTGGGTATTCGTGCTGTGCACAGGGGTGATAGAGAATACGAATCAAAGGTGCTAAAGAGCTATGCCTGTGACTGTTGTATTGGTAATCTATCAAGAGAAGAGAAAAAGATGAAGAAGAATGAGGGGAAGGAGGAGAAGAAGGAAGGAAGGGAGGAATGAAGGGAGGCGTGTAACCCCGGTCCGAATGTCTTCCGAGACCCTCCTATAAACCCTCCTTCTCGCGTAGGGCCAGTAGAGCCCATGTCCCCACATAATGAAGTCCTCCGCATCTAGACACTAGCAACTTTTTCTTTCAAGGAAAGACAAAGGTAACAATATAGCTGGTTGATAATCTAGTGGCCAGGGAAGGAAAGAAGTCAAAAGGCAAGGAGACGCTCTGTTTCACACTGGCCTATGGACTGACCCTTCTACCCGGATAGTCAGCTGGTTAGTCGAGATGAAGCGCTCAAGGGCCTTGTTTGGTGACGCCTTCGTCATTGCATCAGCTGGGTTGTCGTTGCCGTTGATCCATCGGACTTCTAATATCTCCCGTCTCTCATATGACTGCCGTAGAGCCATAATGTCAATCATAAGACGCTTTTCCTTTGTTGTGCCGAGCTTGACGATGCATTCGTAAAGGGAATAAGAGTCTACGCAGACGATAAGGGGGATTGGAGGGAGATTCAGTCGGTCGGTGATCATTCTTAGGGTCGTTGCAATAGCAAGGCTGATGTCAAATCCGTCGGTCATGCCGTAGATCTCGGAGGCAAGCACACTTCGGGTTACCCTCTTGCACTTCGTAGAGCTCCAATGGATCAAATTGCCGTTAATGTGAAAAGAAGGAACATCCTCGGAGCTTTCTTGTTTTTCGTTAACAAGCATAACAAGAAAGCCGATTTGTGATGAGAGGTCCTTATTGTTGGCAAATGATCCATCCGTAAAGACCATTAGTTTAGCTGTCTGTAGGTCTAGGGGCACGTATTGGATCCCTCTGTAGGTTGTCCTGTTGCCATTTGAGTCTTTTGTTGAGGGTGATGCAGTCCGTGTCTGTGGGCTGTTGGACCTGTGCCGCGGTTGACATATCACACGTAGCTTCTGGCTGGCAGATTGAGGCGATATAGGCTCCTCGGGCGCGTTGTTCCATGTACTTTTGCATACGATCAGAAGCTTCCACGTTAATAAGGGCGATTTTCTTAGCTTGTCCCTTCTGCTTAAGGTGAATTCGACCTTTTCGTCTAGTGCAAGCGTACAGCCGTTGAAGTCTAGGGCCGAAGAAATTAAAAGCTTTGTCTTTGGCTTGGCGATAAACTTAGCTTCTTGTATCTTGTTTTCTTCGTGTACAGAAAAGCCTGCTGTTCCGAGGATCAGGTGTCATCCGCCTGCATGCCCACTATGCCAAACGCTTGGTTGGGGTCCGTGTTCGTTATAAGGAGGCATGGGTCGAACGTTGAAGTCGACATCCGTAGCTGCTCCTATGATGCTTGTGGTATGTTGCGAACCAATGTAGGCCTGCTTCTGCAATGCCATAAAGAGGGCGGACGATCCGGATGATAGTCCCCTTTGGGTACTTATCCTGTAGTTCGATGGGAAGATAGGTTAGGACTAGGCGTGCAAGTCCTGTCGTTGAATGCGTATAGGCTTGTGATATATCCCTTAGTTCGAGGGACATACCGGACGTAAGGAGCGTTGGGGCAAGGGCTATGATTAGTCTTTGACTAGCCCGCTGGATGGTAGGCGATTGGGTCAAAGAGTGTTCTTCTCGTCGTCGTTATAGCCTTGGACTACGAGGCGAGACTTTTCGTACGGCTTTATATACTTTCCTTTAACTTCTCGGACTAATCGTGACTTGAAAATCCGTGTTCCTCGATGCTTGGTCGGGTCGAATAACTCGAAGGTAGCAGTTGTCCAGTCGGTGTAATAGTGATGATGGTTAACATCGGTGTCGAAATGCGTCTTAACCTTGTGATACGCTATTGCAAATGTATCGTCTTGATCGACGTAATGAAGGTAGAAGGTTTCTGCTCGTCCGTTAAGAATCCTAGGAAATACCGCATAGAATTGGGTCTCCCGGATCTGTGCATGGAAGCAGATGTTGAAAAAGATCTTCATCTTATCGTCAAGGAGGTCGTAGGGCTCGCCTGTGTACTTTTGGTCTTTGTCAAGGTCTTTAGAAACTGGGCAGAAACGGCGGGGTCAAGCCGTTCGTTCGAACGGAACGAGGGGCAGGGCCTTGTACGGCTGATGCCCGTCAGGCTGGGTCTGCCTTGAAGGAAATGACTGTAGTAGGGGCTTGGGAATAGACTTCGTCTGGGTCTGTTGAGTGGGGATGTCTTGGGGAAAGCTTTCCTGGGAAAATGGGGCTTGGAATAAGGTTCCTTGGGGGGTCATCTGTTGGGCTTGCTCGGGAGGCCTCTGGGGTCCTTGGGAAACAACCTGTTGCTGCTGTTGCAAAGCCTGGGCTTGGGTTGTAGGCTGGTCCCTTGGTGACTGGTCTTGGGTCGGATTTTGGATATTCTCTCGGGAAGAAGGCGTTGCGAGGGCTTGTTGTTGCCAGGAAGCATTTGATCGTACGTCAAATATCTGTTTTGTGAATTCCTCAGGGTCCCAAGTAGGGAAACTGTCGGCTTCGAGTAGCTTAATCAAGGATCGTTCGATTCGCTGGTGGTTCGTCCCAGTATATACTCCCTTTCGGCGGAGAACCCGGCGGAGCTCCCGCCGGTATGAAATTTCAACCATAAGGAACATGTCTAGCGTCCATCCTTCAAAGTCTTGTTGGAAAGCATGGAAGACTTCATCATCCCACATCTTCTCAAGAGTATAGGCTTTAAGGGCCTTAGCTGCGTACGTGGTTGCATGTATCTCCGTTATATTATCGACTGAGATATCTTTGAATCGAAGCTGAGGGTCTATAGCGGAAAAATCGGCCGCGAAGTCGGTTCCGCGCATAAATTCCTGAGCAGAAATAGGTTGGCGTAGGCGTACATCTTCTTGAGGCTGTATAACCCTTATGCCTTCTGTTTGTCCTTGTGACATGTTGATTGTTGTGATGTCAAGGCTTTCCTACCGGCTTGGTCTAGTCGGTTCTTGTCGTGTGTGTAGCATAGACTTCCTCTCTCGGGACTATGGTGCAACCTATAGAAATAGGTCTCAGGAATTCTTCAAGGAATCAGGTCTTTCTCTTCCACTTGCAAACTTCCTCTCTCGGGACTATGGTGCAACCTATAGAAATAGGTCTCGAGGAATTCTTCGAGGAAACGGGGATGCTTTTCGATACCTAACTTTCTGTGGTTAAACAGACGTTCAACCACTGATCAGTGTTGGGTCGTGGGTATTCGTGCTGTGCACAGGGTGATAGAGAATACGAATCAAAGGTGCTAAAGAGCTATGCCTGTGACTGTTGTATTGGTAATCTATCAAGAGAGAGAAAAGATGAAGAAGAATGAGGGAAGGAGGAGAAGAAGGAAGGAAGGGAGGAATGAAGGGAGGCGTGTAACCCCGGTCCGAATGTCTTCCGAGACCCTCCTATAAACCCTCCTTCTCGCGTAGGGCCAGTAGAGCCCATGTCCCCACATAATGAAGTCCTCCGCATCTAGACAGGTACTTTAATATAAAGTATATAAACGTACTATAATATAAGTAGCGGCTATTAGCTTTCTTTTTCCTAATTTCCTTACTTATTACTTACTCTACTTACTACTTAAGGTATAGGACTATATAAGAGATATTTAAAAGCAGCTTCCTACCGCGTTTAGCTTAGTTTATATAAGTAGCTAATATTAAGGTATCCTTATTAATATTAATAGTTAGCTATTCTTCTTATAAAAAGGTAGTAATCCTATCGCCGCTATATAGTATATACTTATATAGCTTTTAAAAATATAATATCTACTTATAGCTTTATACTACCTTTATTAACTAGCTTATATACTTACTATAGTTTATAGGTTTAATTATAAGGATAAGTAGCTCTTATAAGGCTAGCGTAATTAAATTCTATAACTATATAGGCTTTACGCTATCTTCTTATACTATAGTTCCTACTACTTATAAGAGCGTCTCTTTAAAGTTAAGAAGGAATTTACTAAAGGTCTACCTATCCCTCTACCTAAGGGTCTATAGCTTATCCTATACCTTCTCTTACTCTTATACGTTACTAAACGTATATATAAGGTATTAAAAGAAGCCTTATAAGTTATATTTACTCTTAAGGCCGCCCTTATCTTAGAATCTAGAGATCTGCTATATCTAAGGCTTTAGTAGTATATAAAAGAGCGTATACTATACTATATTATAATAGCTATTTAGGCCCTATTTCTTTTTTATTATAAACTTTATCTATAGCTAGCTAAAGAAAAAGTAAAAGGACTTAAGCTTACTATCTTAAGTTAGCTAAGAAAGTAGCTTTTATATTAGTAGTACCGCCGCTATAACTAGCGTTATAAAGGTTATAGGGGTTAATACTAGTTTAATAAATAGCTTTCTTAGTATAGCGAGAACCTTATTCTTCTTACTAGCTATTGCGCTTTTAATTACTTTTAAGATAGCTATAATACTTCCTATCCGCTTAAAGAGTAGCGGGGTACTCCCTTAAGAAAGTAGTACCTTTTCTAAGGAGATATCTATTAAATCTATTAGTTAATAGCTTATACTATTATAAAGTAAGTAGAAGTATATATATAGGTACTATCTATAAAATAATATTAATAAGCTATACTAAGCTTTTTTATATATAGCTAGCCTATATATATATATATATAGGATTTAGCCCTTTATACTTTACTATATAGCTTAAGCTATAGCCTAAGCTTATAACTTATAATAGTTAAAGACTCTTATAATATATACTTTTATTAGTTAGTTTTAATCCTTTTAAGAAAGTATATTTAAGACTATAAAGTCCTACTTAAGACTATACTTAATTAAGAAGTTAAAGTATAAGAGATACTTTACTTAGTAGGCTTACTACTTTAAGAGGTACTAGTAAGTTATAAAGTACTTAAGGTTCTTATAGTTTATAAGAACCTTAAAGCTCTTATAGCTTTAAAGCTTTACTTACTATTACTTAAGGTAGTTAATAATCGCTAGTATCTTCTTATTATAAATAGTATAATTCTACTTTACTAAGGTTAGCTTATAAAAGTAAAACGCTATTAGTTACTTTTACTTATCTACCTCTTAAGAAAGCGTTCCTTTAAGTACCTAGCCGCTATAGTTTACTTTAACTAATATAAACTAATTAAAGTTTTATTAAAGTAGTACTAAAGCTTATAAGAATAAGTCTTTAAGCGTATAAAACGCTCCTTTTTATATAGGCTCTTAATAAAAAGCGGGTTACTTCTTAGTAATCTTATTTAGAGGTATTATAATATAAGAGAAGCCCTTAATAAATATCCTATAATAGTTTACGAACCTAAGGAAGCTCTATACGCCTATCTATATAGTTAGGGCTACTTAGTCTTAAATCGCTTAGATCTTTATAGGATCCGCCTATATACCTACGCTTATATAAATAATAAAGCTTAGGTACTTAACCTTCTTAACCTTAAATTTATACTTATTTTAGTTTAGGTAAAGCCTATAAAGTTAAAGGCGGTTTAATACCCTCTATACTTTTTATATATAGTCTTTATAAGAGCTACTTATATAAATAAGGATATTATCTATATATATAAAGGCGAACTTATTAAGAAAGTCTTAAAGTATATTATTAATATAATACTAAAAGGTAGCGGGCGCTTTTAAGAGGCTAAAGGGTATTATAAGCTACTTAAATAAGCTATAGTATATATAGAACGCTGTTTTTTACTTATTACCTTTTAAGATCTATACCTTATAAAATACTTATTTTATATCTAGCTTTATAAACTACTTTACCTTTAAGAGGTTATAAAGTATATCTAAGATTAAAGGTAAAGGGTAACGGTCTAGCTTTATAATTACGTTTAGAGCCCTATAGTTATAAAAAAACTATATCCTACCCCTTAGTTTATATATAAATAAGACTAGCGCTCTTACTTTAGAGCTACTTTAATAGTAGCTACGGTATATACCTAAAGATATACCTATACTAATAGCAATAGTAGCAGCTAGATACCGAAGGACGAGGGGGTCTAAGGGGAACGAAGGAAACGAGAAAGTACTAGGTAGAATAAGGTAAAGGTAAAGAGGGCTAAAAAGGTATATTAGTAAAAGAGGATATAGAAAAAGATAATAATACTAATACTATCTACTAGCTAAGGAGGAAAAGAGACCTCTTTTATAGACTAAATTTTCCCTCCTTCTTCCTTAAACGAATAAGGGCTAAGGGATTATCTAATTAAGAAGAGGGCTAGCTAGAGACTCTACTAAGGATCCTACTAAGGATCCTACTAAGGACCCTACTAAGGACCCTGCTAAAGACTCTACTATACGGGCTATATATTCCTTAGGGTATAGATACCCCCGTTAAACTCCTTTATAATAAAAAATAGACGCCCTCGTCTACTAAGTAAGTAAGCAGGCAATAGCTAAGGAATAAAGAAATAGATAAGTAGGCAAGCAACCGAGCAAGTAAGCAGGCATATAGGTAAGTAGGCAAGCAAGCAAGCAGGCAAGAAATAGCCTAACGGGAGACTAAGGAATAAACTAAGCAACGGGCTAATAGGCTAACTAGAGACTAACGGTAAGAAATAGTAATAGAAGAAGAAAAAGAGATCCTTATAGGCAAAGGAAAGAAGAAGCTAATAAGGAAGGTAGAGGAAAGAAATCTTAAAGAGAAAGGGGGAAAAAGTCCTTAAAGAAATACCTAGAAAATTTATTTAAAAATTAAAAATTATACCCTCTTTTCCTCTAGCGACTTTTACGTTTAGCTAGCTTTACCTAGGCAAATACCTATGCCTAGGAGGAGAATACCGGAGATTGCTATTCTTATCTTATTTATTTTAGGTATTTCGAAAAAGGGGGATTTTTTATACTTTCGTTAAGACTGCTTAAAGGTGCCTACCGCGTCGGCTGCTACTAACCGTGCCGGGAAGGGCGGAAGGAAGGATCTCTTACGTATGCTATTATTGCTGTCGGAAAGGTCGTCTATCACGGAAGTCGTCTGCTAAAAAAAGTCGTCTATTGCAATAGAAGTCTGCCGGGGAAATCGCCTGCCGGGACGGAAAAGGTTATCTGCCGTCACCGTCTGCCGAGGAAGAAATCGTCTGCCGGGACGGAAAAGGTTGTCTATCGGCACTGTCTGCTAAGGAAGAAATCGTCTGCCGAGAAATCTAGTAAAAAGGGGGGGGAAACAAGGCAAAAGAGAGGTGCCTGCAGTCTCTAGGTGCGTAATCGGATGGTCAGAATAGGTGCCAATCGCGTGGGTGCCAAAGGGAGCTGTTGGTCCGGGCCATTGGTGCCGAAGGGACCATCTGATCGTGCTGGAAGGAATAAAATCAAAGGAAGCTGCCGTGCTAGACGAAGAAGACTGCCGTGCTAGACGAAGAAGACTGCAGTGCTAGAGGCGCAGAGGACTGCCGTGCTAGACGAAGACTGCCGTACTAGAGGCGCTGCCGAGGAAATTATCGAAGATTATCGAAGAAAGAGACTGCCGAAGAAAGAGCTTGTAAAAGACCGTAGCCGAGGGGGTGTTGAGACCGTAGCTAGGGAAGCTGTCGGGACTGTGGCCGAAGGAGCTGTCGAGACTATAGCCAAGGAAGCTATCGGGCTATGGCCGAAGGAGCTGTCGAGACTATAGCCGAGGAAGCTGTCGGACTGTAGAGACTGCCAGTCCCGTAGAGCTATTGGTCCCGTGGAGCTGTTAGTCTCGAAGAGCTATTGGTCCCGTGGAAGCTGCTAGTCGTATAGGCAGAGAAAGAAAAACTAGAAAATATCCGCTGCTGCTGCTGGCGCAGGTGTCTTCCCTCCACAACAAAGACCAGACGTCCCCGTCTGCAACTAAAGCTGCTACCGTAGATAGAGCCTGCCGGAGAGCTCTATCGAAAAAGAAAGCTCTGCCTAGGAGGAAAGTTCGGTTCGTTAAAAAAAGAAAGTTCCGTCTAGTGCAAGGGACTCCAGCTAGGGCAGGGGACTTCGGCCGGGACAGGGGACTTTGGCCGGGATAGGGGCAGGGGACAGGGGCAGGGGCCATGGTCTGGGCCAACGGCTGGGGGAAAAGAAAAAAAGTCGGTGAAATCTTTCCCTGCCTAGCGCTTATCTCGACGGGAAAGGTACGGTAGCACCGGCGCAGTTCGTTTAGCTCTGCCCTTTTCGCATCTTCTTCCTCTTCTCGAGAGAGAGAGGGAGAGAGGGAAAGAGAAATAGAAGCTTCACGCTCTAGAGACTAGTTTTAATAGTAGCTGCGGCACACACCTAAAGACACACCTACGCTAACGGCAATAGTAAAGCTAGATACCGAAGGACGAAGGGGTCTAGGGGGGATAAAGGAAAACGATAAAGCACTAGGTAGGGCAAGGCAAAGGCAAAGAGGGCTAAAAAGGTATATTAGTAAAAGAGGATATAGAAAAAGATAATAATACTAATAATAAAAGAAGAAGATAATAATGCTAATGCTGTCTGCTAGCTAAGGAGGAAAAGAGACCTCTTTTATAGACTAAATTTTCCCTCCTTCTTCCTTAGACGAATAGGGGCTAAGGGATTATCTAATTAAGAAGAGGGCTAGCTAGAGACTCTGCTAAGGATCCTATTAAGGATCCTACTACCTACTAAGGACCCTACTAAAGACTCTACTATGCGGGCTATATATTCCTTAGGTTATAGATACTATTACGGGATAGAAATTACGTAATATATTACGTAATATCTTTCCCTTATATAGATCGTCTAGCCGAGAGAAGGAGAGATTCTCTTCTTTTCTCCCTCTTTATCTAACTATAGTCGCTCTTTAGCTGCGTTTTCCGTATATCTTATGCCGTCTCCCTCTATATCTCTCTTTCTTCTACCTCGAGCCACCTACCTAGGCCGACCTATCCGCCCTACCTAGCTATTATATAATAGATGCCCCCGTTAAACTACCTACTTAAATAAAACCTTTATTTAAGAGGTCTCTTAGCGTCTTTATTAGTACTAATAGCTCTTTATATAATATACTATATAGTAGTTTAAATAATATAAGTAGTTCTTACCCTTTCTTATTAGTATAAAGTATAATCCTATAGTTTACCTTTAGTTTATATAGGTTAAGCTTATTTACTTCCTAGGACTTAAATAGTAGTAAGAGGTCGTAAAAGCGCTTTAGTATTTACTATTATAGCTTAAAAGGTAACTTTAGCTTTTTTATTTAGAGGGCCTTATTAATATCCGCTAAGCTAACTATATAGACCGCTATATTAGCTACTACTTAGCCTTCCTCTTACTCTACCTATTATATAGTTTCTATAAAGATAAAGGTAAGGACTTCTTAGGCTAAGTATAAAGCTTATACGCTTAATCTTATACTTATAAAACTATTATTATAGTAGACCTACTATTATATAAGCTTAAACTATAGCTTCTTTTAGTATAAAACTAAGTATAACTTTATATATAATAACTAAGGTTTCTTAAGGATTAAGGAAAACTCTAGTTAAGGGATTATATAAGCTATAATAAGCTTATAATAACTATTAATCTTTATAGCTAGCTATATAATACCCTTAATTACTATACCTTCTATTATACTTAAGGCGCCCTTTACTTACCTTAAAGTAATCTTTTTTACTAGTACTTATATCTCTTATATAAGTACCTTATTAATTATAGTATAGTATTAATAGCCCTTATTTATAAAGGCGGCGATAAGTAAGGAGTTATTAATTATAACTTATATTAAAGTAAGCTCCTCTTTTATATAGGTAGATAATTCCGTTTTTTCTTTTACTAGTATTAATAATTAAGGCTTTAGATCTTATTTTTACTCTAGAGCTACTTTTTTTCTTTTAAGCTTAAGGGTATAAAGTCCTTTTTATCGTTTAAGGTAAAGAGCGGTTCTATCTTTACTACTTAAACTACTATAGGCCGCTTAGCTAAAAAGAAAGGGTATTTTAATATAAAGTATATAAACGCGCTATAACGTAAGTAGCGGCTATTAGCTTTCCTTTTTTTAATTTCCTTACTTATTACTTAATCCGCTTACTACTTAAAGTATAAGATAGTATAAAGGATATTTAATAATAACTTCTTACTATATTTAGCTTAGTTTATATAGGTAGCTAATATTAAGGTATTTTTATTAGTATTATTAGTTAGCTATTTTTTTATAAAAAAGTAGTAATCTTATTACTACTATATAGTATATACTTATAAAGCTTTTAGAAATATAGCGTTTACTTATAGCCTTATACTATAAGAGTCTTTAACTATTATAGGTTATAAGCTTAGGCTATAACCTAAGCTATATAGTTATATATAAAGGGCCGGATCCTATATATATATATATAGGCTAGCTATATATAAAAGAGCTTTATATAGCTTATTAATATTATCTTATAAATAGTACCTATATATACGCCTCTACTTACTCTATAATAATATAAGCTATTAACTAATAGATCTAATAGATATCTTTCTAGAAAGGGTGCTACCTCCTTAAGGAAGCACTCTACCCCTCCTTAGATAAATAGGAAGTATTATAGCTATCTTAAAAGTAATTAAAAGCGTAATAGCTAGCGAGAAGGATAAGGTTCTTACTATACTAAGGGAGCTATCTATAGGACTAGCTTTAACCTCTACGACCTCTATAACGCTAGTTATAGCGGCGATACTACTAACGTAGAAGCCGCTCCCTTAGCCGACTTAGGGTAATAAGCTAAAGTCCTTTTACTTCTTTCTTAGCTAGCTATAGATAAAGTTTATAACCGATAAGAAATAGGGCCTAAATAGCTATTACGATATAGTATAGTATTCGCTCCTTTATACGCTACTAAAGCCTTAGATATAGCGGATCTTTAGATTCTAAGATAAAGGCGGCCCTAAGGGTAAACGCGACCTATAAGACTTCTTTTAATACTTTATATATACGTTTAATAACGTATAGGAGTAGGAGAAGGTATAGGATAGGCTATTGACCCTTAAATAAAGAAATAGATAAACCTTTAGCGAATCCATCCTTAATTTTAAAGAGACGCTCTTATAAGTAGTAGGGACTATAATATAAGAAGATAGTATAAAGCTTATATAGCTATAGAATTTAATTACGCTAGCCCTATAAAAGCTACTTATCCCTATAATTATACCTATTAACTATAGTAAGTATATAAGCTAGTTAATAAAGGTAGTATAGGGCTATAAGTAAACGCTATATTTCTAAAAGCTCTATACGTATACGCTATATAGCGGTAATAAGATTAACGCCCCTTTATAAGATAAATAACTAGCTATTAATATAGATAAGGATACCTTAATATTAGCTACTTATATAGACTTAGCTAAACGTAGTAAGAAGACGCCGTCGACTACCCTTTATACTACCTTATACTTTAGGTAGTAAGTAAAGTAGGTAATAAGTAAGGAAATTAAAAAGAGGAAGGCTAACGGCTGCTACTTATATTATAGTACGTTTATATACTTTATACTAAAATGCCCCTTCCTTTTAGCTAAGCGGCCTATAGCGGTTTAAGTAGCGAAGATAGAACTACTCCTTACCTTAGATAATAAGGAGGACTCCGCCCCCTTAGGCCTAGAAGAAAAAGAGTAGCTTTAAAGTAAAGATAGGCTTTAAAGCCTTAATTACTAATACTAGTAAAAGAGAAGGAGGAATTGTCCGCTTATATAAAAGAGGAGCCTACTTTAATATAGGTTATAATTAATAACTCCTTACCTATTACCGCCTTTATAAATAAGGGCTATTAGTACTATACTATAGTCTATAAAGCGCTTATATAAGAGATATAAGTACTAGTAGAAAAGATCGCTTTAAGGTAAGTAAAGGGCGCCTTAAGTATAATAGAAGGTATAGTAATTAAGGGTATTATATAGCTAGCTATAGAGGTTAACGGCTACTATAAGCTTATTATAGCTTATATAATCCTTTAACTAAAGTTTCCCTTAATCCTTAGGAAACCTTAGTTATTATATATAGAGTTATACTTAGTTTTATACTAAAAGAAGCTATAGTTTAGGCCTATATAATAATAAGTCTATTATAATAATAGTTCTATAGGTATAGGATTAAGCGTGCGAGCTTTATACTTAGCCTAAGAAGTCCTTACCTTTATCTTTATAAGAACTATATAATAATTAAAGTAGGAGGAAAGCTAAGTAGCGGCTAATATAGCGGTTTATATAGTTAGCTTAGCGGATATTAATAAAGCCCTTTAAATAAAAAAGCTAAAGTTAACCGCTAAGTTATAGTAGTAGATACTAAAGCGCTTTTATAACCTTTTACTACTATTTAAGTCCTAGGAAGTAAATAAGCTTAACCTATATAAGCTAAGGGTAAACTATAAGATCGAACTTTATATTAATAAAAAAAGGTAAAAACTACTTATACTATTTAGACCGCTATATAGTATATTATACGTAGAGCTACTAGTATTAAAAAAGATACTAAGGGACCTTTTAAATAAGGGTTTTATTTAAGTAAGTAACTTTAAAGTAAGAGCGCTAGCTTTATTTATATATAAACTAAGGAGCGGGATATAGTTCTATTATAACTATAAGGCTCTAAATATAATTATAAAGCTAGACCGCTACCTCTTACCCTTAATCTTAAATATACTTTATAACCTTTTTAAGGTTATAAAAAGGTATAAGTAATAAGCGTAGGATTAGGTAATCGATAATATAAGCGGAAAGATCGGTTAAAGGAGTATAAGGTAGGATCTCGTCTAGAATTTATAATAAGTATATAAGGGGCTAAATAATATATTAAAAGAATAGCGTTATAAAAGATACTTATAAACTTACTTATTCTATCTACTACTCCTAGGAAAATCCTTTGTCTTTTATAGACTATTGCTCGCTTACTAGTAGACTAATTAGTTAGCTTTCTAGTATATTCTATAGTACTTAAAAGGCTCTATCTATAGCTTATCTTCTTAACTTAGTAAGTAGTTTAATTATAACGGAATAGTTAACGTAAGACTATAGGTTCTAGTATAGGTAGTAGATTTAACTAGAATATTCTATACCTTACCTATTCTTATATCGCGGATATCTTTAAAACCGCTAAGCTAAAATAAGTAATAGGGTATCCGTTCTACTTATAATTAACTTATATATATTATATATATTCTATTTTATTAAGATAGGCTTATCTTAACCCGCTTTTCTTAAAGGAAGGTATAGATATCTAGTAAAGGTCTTTATCTTTAAAGGTTATTCCCTTAGACTATATTATAAAGCCTCTTTTTCCCCTACTAGCCTCGCTATAGCCCTAGAGGCTATATACGAGTAATAATAATAAAAAAAGCCTCTTTTTACTAGCTTATTCTATAAAGCCTCCCTATACTTATTATTTCTTTATAATAGTAAAATAAGAATATAAGGGTATATTCTTTTAAAGGTAAAGTAGTTTATAAAGCTAGATATAAAATAAGCGTTTTATAAAGTATAGATCTTAAAGGTTAATAAGTAAAAGATAGCGTTCTATATATACTATAGCTTATTTAAGTAGCTTATAACGCCTTTTAGCTTCTTAAAAGCGCCCGCTACCTTTTAGTATTATATTAATAATATACTTTAAGACTTCCTTAATAAATTTGCCTTTATATATATAAATAATATCCTTATTTATATAAGCGGCTCTTATAAGGACTATATATAGAAAGTATAAAAGGTCTTAAAGCGCCTTTAACTTTATAAGCTCTACCTTAACTTAGATAAATATAAATTTAAAGTTAAGAGGGTTAAGTACTTAGGCTTTTTTATTTATATAAGTATAAGTATATAAGCGGATCCTATAAAGATCTAGGCGATTTAAGACTAAGCGCCCTAACTATATAGATAGGCGTATAGAGCTTCCTTAAGTTCGCGAACTATTATAGGATATTTATTAAGGGCTTCTCTTATATTATAATACCCTTAAATAAGATTACTAAGAAGCAGACCGCTTTTTATTAAGGGCCTATATAAGAAGGAGCGTTATATATACTTAAGGGCCTATTCTTATAAGCCTTAGTACTACTTTAGTAGGACTTTAACTAGTTTATATTAGTTAAAGTAGACTATAATAGTAAGGTACTTAAAGAAACACTCTCTTAAGAAGTAAATAAGTAAAAGTAACTAGTAGCGTTTTACTCCTATAAGCTAACCTTAGTAAAGTAGAATTATACTATTTATAATAAAGAGATACTAACGATTATTAGCTACCTTAAGTAATAGTAAGCGGAGCTTTAAAGCTATAAGAGCTTTAAAGTTCTTATAGACTATAAGAACCTTAAGTACTTTATAACTTACTAGTACCTCTTAAAGTAGTAAGCCCGCTAAGTAGAATATATTTTATACTTTAACTTCTTAATTAAGTACTAGCTAAAGTAGGACTTTATAGTCTTAAATATACTTTCTTAAATAGATTAGGACTAGCTAATAGGAGCGGATATTAAGGCCTAAGATCTATAGCCTATCTTATAAGAAGCGCTATAGACTTATATAAGAGCTTCCTTAGTAAAAGGAGGCGTAGTACTAATAAATAAGCTTTCCCTTATACCTTTACCTTAGTTTAGTAAGGAAGGATAAACTAGCTTAAGGGTATATATAGTATAAGTATTTTAAGATAAGGTCCTTTAATACTTATAAGATAGGATATTATCTTTAGACTATACCTATAAGAGCGTATACTACGCTATTAAGTCTAGCGCTTAATACCTTAATCTAAAGCTAAAGCTAAAAGTATAAGTAGCTAACTATTATATTAACCTATAAGAGTATTTATATTAGCGGGGGAGACTATAAGTACTAAGCGCGCTATATATTATAGAAGCTAAGGAAAAGGATAGACCTTTAAAGCTAAATAAATAGAACGAGCTTTAAGGAAAGCTAGTCTAGCTCGTTTATAACTTTAGTATTATAGGCTACCTAGGTTAGTAAGGTATAATAGTAAGCCTCGCAAGGGATTTTTACTAGCCCCTCCTATAGTACTATATTCGCTGCTTCCTTTATAACTATAATATCTATAGCTATACTAAGATTTAAAGGGTATAGCTTAAAGGGCTACTTAAGTAGCTTTTAGTACCTAACTAGTTCTATATATATATATAGATAGACTTTATAATAGACCTCCTACTTATAAAGGGCGGTAACCGCTATATATAGGTAATTAAGGACCGACTTAATAAGTTTATAGTATTAAATCTAATACTATTTATAGATATAGAGTCTTATATAAAGCGCTTTCTATAGCACTAAGCCTACTTATATAGCTTGCTAGCTTTTATTATAAGTAATAAAGGATTAAATTAAACTAACCGCTTTTAATAGTACTTATACTAGCTACTTTAGATTATATAGCTACTTAGTATAGTATATTACCTATAAACTAATAGAGGGCCTAAGAGGGTTAATTAAGAAGTATAGGCTTACGTATTAGCTATTATAGCCTATAACTACGTAGACTAAGACTAGTAGCTCCTTATAGCCTAACTTACGTTAAATAGTAAACTATATACCTTTATTAAGATAGCCCCTTTCTTTATAATATATAGCTTTAAACTACCTTTATTAGTTTTTTTTACTATAAATATAATAGTAAAGTAATATAGTAATTTATTATTAAAGGGCCGTACTTCTATATTTATATAAAAGCTATAAAAGACTATAAATTATTACTAATTTATAATAGCTACTATAGTATAAGATTAAGAGCGGTATACTAATAAGACTAAGGCTCTAATAAATATATTTATAGTAAAAGATAAGGTACAGCTAGACCTCTATAACTATAGGTTAGTATAGCTAAAGAAGAAGCTTAACTAGCTATATATAAAGTTTATAGTATAGAGGGTTATTAGCCTATAAGTTATAGAGTATAATAGTCTTTTAATAAAGGTTTATAATAAGATTAATATAGACCTCTTTTAAAGAGCTTCTTTTAACTTATTACTTAAATAAAAAGTAGTATATACTTAACTACTTATAATTAAGGTAAAGGAAGAAGATAAGTTTAAGGTTAAAAAGATATAGGCCGCGCGCTAAAAAAGGGTTAATAAGGGGAAATACTAAGAGGTCCTTATTAAGTAGTATAGGTATCTTAACCTTATATAAGAACCTATATATAAGTTTATAGGAGCTATAGCCCTTAATAAGTTTAAAGCTTTATTTAAGATAGTAAATAAGAATAATAGACTAGTAAACTATTAATAGTAGCTTAGGCTAGGACTATAAAATAAGTAAAGTAAAGTAAGTAGTTATAATAATATAAGCGTAATAATATAAGTAAAGATAAAAATAGTATTTATTTTAAAGTAAAGCCCTTAAATTAGCTAGACTTACTCCTTATCCTTATTATTATTATTATCCTTATCTTTATTATCCTCCTTTACCTTATTAGCGGCGGCGGCGCTCTCTAAGGTACTTAGGCGGCCTTTTAGGCCCGCGAGCTAGTTAGCGGTAGTAGCGGCTTTAAGGGCTCTAAGGGCAGGGGGGGCCTAGCTAGTAGTAGCGGCGGGGGCGGCGGCGGGCATAGCTAAGGGGACCGCTAATAAGGTAATAGAGGCAATATTCTTAGTACCGGGAGAGTTAGTAGCAGAAGTAAAACAGCTAAAAGAAAGGAACTTACTTAAGGATAAGGCCCTAGTACTTAAGGGCGCGGAGATTATAGTAAGCGGCGGCGGTAGCGGTAAGGCGCTTCTTAGTAGCCCCCTATACCTACTTATATACGCTAGCCTTCTAAGCTAACGCTATAGTAAGTAAGATAAGAGGCGCCGCCTTATAAGTATAGCCGGTATACGTATACTAGTAATAACTACCGCTATAATAGCGCCTAACTTAGTCGGTATAAGGGAGCTCCTATAATATATACTATATATAGGGGGCTATATAGGCGGCTCTAGCTTATACTTAGTATTTATATTTTAAGAAGTTAGCGGAAAATAGCTACTATACTTACTAGGTAGCGGACTTATAAGGGTAGTAAAGGTAGAGGTAAGGGTAGAGGGGCTAAGCGTTATAGGCGGTAGCGGGGATAGCGTTATTACTTAGAAGGTATAAGAGTCTTTAACTATTATAGGTTATAGGCTTAAGCTACGGCCTAAGCTATATAGTTACGTACGGAGGGCCGGATCCTATATATATATATATAGGCTAGCCGCGTATAGGAGAGCTCTATATAGCTTATTAATATTATCCTATAGACGGCACCTACGCGTACGCCTCTACCTACTCCGTAATAGTATAAGCTATTAATTAATAGATCTAATAGATATCTCTTTAGAGAGGGCGCCTCCCCCTTAAGGAAGCACTCCGCCCCTCCCTAGACGGATAGGAAGTATCGTAGCTATCCTAGAAGCGATTAAAAGCGCGACGGCTAGCGAGAAGGACGAGGTTCTTACTATACTAAGGGAGCCGTCTACGAGACCGGCTTTAACCCCTACGGCCTCTATAACGCTAGTTACGGCGGCGATACTACTAACGAGGAAGCCGCTCTCTTAGCCGACTTAGGATAGTAAGCTAGAGTCCTTTTACTTCTTCCTTAGCCGGCTATAGATAAAGTTTATAACCGACGAGAAATAGGGCCTAAATAGCTATCGCGATATAGCGTAGTATTCGCTCCTTTATACGCTACCGGAGCCCTAGATATAGCGGATCTCTAGATTCTAGGATAAGGGCGGCCCTAGGGGTAAACGCGACCTATAAGACTTCTTCTAACACCTTATATATACGTTCGGCAACGTATAGGAGCGGGAGAAGGCGTAAGATAGGCTACGGACCCTTAAGTAGAGAGATAGATAAACCTTTAGCGAATTCCTTCCCGATTTTAAAGAGACGCTCTTACGGGTAGCGGGGACTATAGTATAGGAAGATAGCGCGAAGCTTATATAGCTATAGAATTCGATTACGCTAGCCCTACGGGAGCTACTTATCCCCGTAATTATACCTACTAACTATAGCGAGTACGTAAGCCGGTTAATAAAGGTAGCTTAGGGCTATAAGTAGACACTGCGTTTCTAGAAGCTCTATAAGCGCACGCCGTATAGCGGCGACGGGATTACCGCCCTTCTATAAGATAAATAACCGGCTATCGATATAAACGGGGATACCCTAATATCGGCTACCCGTATAGACCGGGCTAGACGCGGTAAGAAGACGCCGTCGACTACCCCCTATACCGCCCCGTACTCTAAGTAGTAGGCGAAGTAGGTAACGAGCGAGGAAATCGGGAAGAGGAAGGCTAACGGCCGCTACCTACGTTATAGAGTATCTACGTACTTTATATTAAAATGCCCCTTCCTTTTAGCTAAGCGGCCTATAGCGGTTTAAGTAGCGAAGATAGAACCGCTCCTTGCCTTAAACGATAAGGAGGACTCCGCCCCCTTAGGCCTAGAGGAAAAAGAGTAGCTCTAGAGCAAAGATAGGCTTTAGAGCCCTAATTACTAGTACTAGTAAAGGAGAAGGAAGAATTATCCGCTCGTATAAAAGAGGAGCCTACTTTAATATAGGTTATAATTAATAACTCCTTACCTATTACCGCCCTTATAAATAAGGGCTGCTAGTACTACGCTATAATTAATAAGGCGCTTACGCGAGAGATATAAGTGCTAGTAGAAAAGATCGCCCTAAGGCGAGTAAAGGGCGCCTTAAGCGTAATAGAGGGTATAGTAATTAAGGGCATTACGTAGCTAGCTATAGAGGTCGACGGTTACTATAAGCTTATCGTAGCCTATATAATCCCTTAACTAGAGTTTCCCTTAATCCTTAGGAAACCCTAGTTATTATATATAGAGTTATACTTAGTTCTATACTAAAGGAAGCTATAGTTTAGGCCTATATAATAGTAGGTCCGTTATAACGATAGTTCTATAGGCGTAGGACTAAGTATATAAGCTTTATACTTAGTATAAAAAGTCCTTGCCTTTATCTTCGTAGGAACTATATAATAGGTAGAGTAGGGGCAAGGCCGGGCAGCGGCTAACGTAGCGGTCTACGTAGTTAGCTTAGCGGATATCGATAAGGCCCTCTAGATAAAGAAGCTAAAGTCGCCCTCTAAGCTATAGTAATAGATACTAAAGCGCTTTTACGACCTCTAACCGCTATTCGAGGCCTAAGAAGCGGATAAGCTTAACCTATATAAGCTAGGGGTAGACTATAGGATCGTACTTTATACTAATAAGAAGGGGTAGGAACTACCTATACTATTTAGACCGCTATATAGTATATTATACGCGGAGCTACTAGTGCTAAAGAAGACGCTAAGGGACCTCTTAGATAAGGGTTTTATTTAAGTAAGCAGCTCTAAAGTAAGAGCGCCGGTCTTATTTATACGTAAATTAAGGGGCGGGATATAGTTCTATTACGACTATAGGGCTCTAAACGTAATTATAAGGCTAGACCGCTACCTTTTACCCTTAATCTCGGATATACTCCGTAACCTTTCGAAGGCGAAGTAGTTTACGAAGCTAGATATAAAATAGGCGTTCTATAAGGTATAGATCTCGGAGGGTAATAAGTAAAAGACAGCGTTCTATATACGCTATAGCTTATTTAAGTAGCTTATAACGCCCTTTAGCCTCTTAAGAGCGCCCGCTACCTTCTAGCGTTATATTAATAATATACTTTAAGACTTCCTCGACGAGTTCGCTTTTATATATATAGATAATATCCTTATCTATATAAGCGGCTCCTATAAGGACTATATATAGAAAGTATAAAGGGTCCTAGAGCGCCTCTAACTTTATAGGCTCTACCTTAACCTAGATAAGTACGAATTTAGGGTTAAGAGGGTTTAGTACCTAGGCTTTATTATCTACGTAGGCGTAGGTATATAAGCGGACCCTATAAAGATCTAAGCGATTTAGGACTAGGCTGCCCTAACTATATAGATAGGCATATAGAGCTTCCTTAGGTTCGCGAACTATTATAGGATGTTTATTAGGGGCTTCTCTTATATTATAATACCCTTAAATAAGATTACTAAGAAGCAGACCGCCTTTCGCTAAGGGCCTATATAGGAAGGAGCGTTCTATACGCTTAAGGACCTATTCTCTTAAGCCCTAGTACTGCTTTAGTAGGACTTTAACCGGTCTACGTTAGTTAAAGCGGACTATAGCGGCTAGGTACTTAGAGGAACGCTCTCCTAGGAAGTAGATAGGTAGAAGTAACCGGTAGCGTTCTACTCCTATAAGCTAACCTTAGTAGAGCGGAATTATACTATTTACGATAAGGAGATACTAGCGATTATTAGCTACCTCGAGCAATAGTAAGCGGAGCTCTAGAGCTATAAGAGCTTCGAGGTTCTTATAAACTATAGGAACCTCGAGTACTTTATAACTCGCTAGCACCTCTTAGAGCGGTAAGCCCGCTAAGCGGAGTATCTCTTACGCTTTAACTTCTTAATTAAGTACCGCTTTAGGTAGGACTCCGCGGTCCTAAACGCGCTTTCCTAGAGGGATTAGGACCGGCTAACGGGAGCGGATATTAAGGCCCGGGATCTATAGCTTATCCCGTAGGAAGTACTATAGACTTATATAGGAGCTTCCCTAGTAAAGGGAGACGCGGTGCTAGCGAATAAGCTTCCCCCCGCGCCCTTACCTCGGTCCGGTAAGGAGGGATAGACCGGCCTAAGGGCGCGCGCGGCGAGAGTATTCTAAGATAAGGCCCTTTAACGCTTATAGGATAGGATAGCGGCTCTAGACTATACCTACGAGGGCGTGCGCCGTGCTATTAAGTCCGGCGCTCGACGCCTAGATCTAAAGCTAAAGCTAAAGGTATAGGTAGCCGACTACTATATCGACCTACGAGGGTATCTACGCTAGCGGGGGAGACTATAGGTACCGGGCGTATTATATACTATAGAAGCTAAGGAGAAGGAGGGACCGCCGGAGCTAGATAAATAAAACGAGCTCCGAGGGAGGCTAGTCTAATTTATTTATAACTTTAGCGTCGTAGGTTACCTAGGCAGATAAGGCATAGTAGTAGGCCTTATAAGGGACTTTTACTAGCCCCTCTTATAGTACTACGTTCGTCGCTTCCTTTATAACTACGATATCTATAGCTATACGAAGATCTAAAGGGCGTAGCTTAAGGGGCTACTTAAGTAGCTTCTAGTACCCGACTAGTTCTATACGTATATATAGATAGACTTTATAACGGACCTCCTACTTATAGAGGGCGGCAACCGCTATATATAGGTAATTAATAACCGACTTAGTAAGTCTATAGTATTAAAGCTAATACCGTCTATAAATATAGAGTCCTATATAGAGCGCTTCCTATAGTACTAGGCCCGCTCGTATAGCTAGCTAGCCTTTATTATAAGCGATAAGGGATTAAATTAAACTAGCCGCTTTTAGTAGTACTTATACTAGCTACTTTAGATTATATAGCTACTTAGTATAGTATATTACCTATAGACCGACGGAGGGCTTAAGAGGGTTAACTAGGAGGCGTAAGCTTACCTATAGGCTATCGTAGCCCGTAACTAAGTAGACTAAGACTAGTAGCTCCCTATAGCTTAACTTACGTTAAATAGTAAACTATATACCTTTATTAAGATAGCCCCTTTCTTTATAACGTATAGCTTCGAACTACCCTTACTAGTTCCCTTTACTATAGACGTAGTAGCGGAGTAGTATAGTAATTCGTTACTAGAGGGCCGCGCCTCTACGTTTATATAAAAGCTATAAGAGACTATAGATTATTACTAATCCGCGATAGCCGCCGTAGCGTAAGATTAAGAGCGGCACGCTAATAAGACTAGGGCCTTAATAGATAGGTTCGCGGTAAGAGATAAGGTATAGCTAGACCTCCGTAACTATAGGTTAGTACGATTAAAGAAGAAGCTTAACTAGCTATACGCGAAGTTTACGGTATAGAGGGTTATTAGCCTATAGGTTATAGAGCTTAATAGTCTCCTAATAAGGGTCTATAATAAGATTAATATAGACCTCCTTTATAGAGCCTCCTCTAACCCGCTACTTAGATAAGAAGTAGCGGACGCTTAACCGCCCGTAATTAAGGTAAAGGGAGAGGACGAGTTCGAGGTTAAAGAGATATAGGCCGCGCGCTAGAAAAAAGTCGGTAGGGGGAAACGCTAGGAGGTCCTTATTAAGTAGCGCGGGTATCTCGACCCTATATAGGAACCTATATATAAGTTTACGGGAACTATAGCCCTTAATAAGTTTAAAGCCTTATTTAAAATAGTAAACGAGAACGACGGACTAGCGGACTACCGATAGTAGCTTAAGCTAGGACTATAAAGTAGGTAAAGCGGAGTAGGTAGTTACGATAACGCGAGCGTAATTATATAAGCGGAGATAAAAATAGCGTTTATTTTAGGGCAGAGCCCTTAGACTACTTAGACCTACTCCTTATCCTTATCGTCGTCCTTATCCTTATCCTCGTCGTCCTCCTCTACCTTATTAGCGGCGGCGGCGCTCTCTAGGGCGCTTAAGCGGCCCTCTAAGCCCGCGAGCTAGTTAGCGGCAGCGGTATATCTAGGGGCTCTAGGGGCGGGGGGGGCCCGGCTAGTAGTAGCGGCGGGGGCGGCGGCGGGCACGGCTAAGGGGACCGTCGATAAGGTAACGGAGGCAGTATCCTTAGTACCGGGAGAGTTAGTAGCGAAAGTAAAAGAGCTAGATAAGAGGAACTTACTTAGGGATAAGGCCCTAGCGCTCGAGGGCGCGGAGATTACGGTAGGCGGCGGCGGCGGCGGTAAGGCGCTTCTTAGTAGCCCCCCGTGCCTGCCTATACGCGCTAGCCTTCTAAGCCGACGCTATAGCGAGTAGGATAGGAAGCGCCGCCTTATAGGCGCGGCCGGCACGCGCGTACTAGTAATAACTACCGCTACGGCGGCGCCCGACTTAGTCGGCGTAAGGGAGCTCCTACGACGCGTACCGTATATAGGGGGCCGCGTAGGCGGCTCCGGCCTATACTTAGCGTTTATACTTTAAGAAGTTAGCGGAAAATAGCTACTACGCTTACTAGGTAGCGGACTTACGGGGGTAGTAGTAGCGGAGGCGGGGGTAGAGGGGCCGGGCGTTATAGCTAGCGGCGGGGACGGCGTCGTTACCTAAAAGGGTGACGTAAGGGCAGCTAGTATAGTAGAGGTAGAGGCGGCGGCGGTAGGCGCGGTCGCGGGGGCGCGGGCAGGAGTAGCGGTAGCGGCGGAGCCGTCGTCGGCCGTGCCTAGTACGGCGTCGACGAACGACTTCGCACGCTCCGAGAAAGAGGAAATAGGGGAGGGGGAGGTAGATATATCTATCGCGGAAGTTAGTATTATAGATTATAGCCTCCCGCTCTATAGGGCAAAGAACTTATTAGTAAAAGTTATTATTATTAAGGCTATTATTACTACTATAGCTATTACTATAAGTATACGTTAATAAAGCGGCCTATATAGCTAAGAACGAACTAACGCCCTAGGTAGAGTAGAACTTACCTATTACTACTACTACTATAGTTAAAGAAGGAGGAGAAGGAAAAGAAGCAGGAAGGGGGGGATGCCGCCTTATATACCCCTAGGTAGAGGAGGCTAACTAAGGCTAAGGGGACGGGCAACCTAAGGCTTACGTAGGTCTAGGCCGGCCGCCGGCTACCTAGGAGTATATATAATAGGTTACGCCCTTATTTAAACGGCTAGCCGGCTAATAAGTATAGAGCCCGGTTCCGGCTACCTAGGCTAATAGGCGTAGGGATAATAGGGCTAGTAGGGCTAGTATAATTAATAGAAAAGGGTAGGGTAGAGCTAGCGGTATAGGCCCTATAGTATAGAAGCCGTTAATAGGGCAACGCCGCGCCGCGCTTAAAAGAGGGTATTATATAAGAGTCTTTAACTATTATAGGTTATAGGCTTAGGCTATAGCCTAAGCTATATAGTTACGTACGAAGGGCCGGATCCTATATATATATATACGGGCTAGCCGCGTATAGGAGAGCTCTATATAGCTTATTAATATTATCCTATAGACGGCACCTACGCGTACGCCTCTACCTACTTTATAATAGAAAGGTAATATAAAAGCGGCTAGTATAGTAGAGGTAGAGGTAGCGGCGGTAGGCGCGGTCGTAAGGGTATAAGTAAGAGTAGTAGTAGTAGTAGAGCTATTATCGGCTATACTTAGTATAGCGTCGACGAATAACTTTATATACTCTAAGAAGGAGGAGGTAAGGGAAAGGGAGGTAGATATATCTATTATAAAAGTTAGTATTATAGATTATAGCCTCTTACTTTATATAGTAAGGAACTTATTAGTTAAAGTTATTATTATTATTAAGGCTATTATTACTACTATAGCTATTATTATAAGTATATATTAATAGAGCAGCCTATATAGCTAGGAATAAACTAATGCCTTAAGTAAAGCGGAACTTACTTATTACTATTATTATTATAGTTAAAGAAGGAAGAGAAGGAAGGGAAGAAGGAAAAAAGGGATATTACTATAAGGGCTTTTGCCCTATATAGGCCTAGACTAGGGTCTAGGCTAAGTCTATATATAAGCGGCCTCCGCGCCTATATAGGCTAGGCCTATACTTCTCTTTCTTTTCCCCCTCGTAGATTATTAACCTTCTTTTAACGGACCGCACTTAAGCCTACGCCTCTACCTACTCCGTAATAGTATAATCTACCCTTTATTTTACCCTCTCTATATCCCTATATATAGAATAGCTATTTTTAGCTGCCTTTAAAGCCGACGTTTAATTACCTAGTCTAGTTAAACCGCCCGCGCCGGTATATACGCACGCGAAATATCCGTTCTCCTATAGTCGCAAAATTAAAGCGAACGTAATACTTAGTTTGCCTAGGCAGTCGAGAGCCTCTTATAATAGTAGGGCTCTGCACGACTAAGAGCGGTACTACCGTACCTTAGTAAGTTCGACGGCTCCTCTATAGAGCTCGAGCCGTGGCTACTTTATATAGAAGCGAAGCTCCGTACCGATAGCGCCGTAATAGGGGATATCCGCGCCTAATTCGACTATCTTTACGCGAGCTTATCCCTATACCTATAAAGGCATCTCTTACCGTTTACGCGTACTAATATAAACGGACTAGCCGACCTCCTCGCGAAGCTCCGTACTAATTACGGCGAACCTAACGTAGCTAAGTCGGTAGGCTAGGAGCTTATAACGCTCCGTTAAAAGCGGAGTAAAGCTATTCCGGCCTACCTCGTACGGTTCGAAGAGGTGCTTTATCGAGCAGACGTATATAGCTAGCCTAACGCGGCAAAGTGTAATTACCTCGTTACGAGCTTAAATTCGGATTAGCGTACCCGTCTAAGCGAAAGGTCTATACTACTAGATACGTATACCGATCTCGTCCGCCTTCTTCGCGAGCTTAGTAGCAATAAGTTTCTTTTTTTATCTTCTTCTATAATATAAGAAGAGGATAACGCTAGTAATACTATAGATATCTCTATCTCCGCCTTAAGGATACGGCAGTAAATCCTACTAGTTTTTAAAGTGCCCGCGCCGGGAGGCGCGGGTAAACGCACTCTAAGTAATAGAGGGGCGCACGCGCTAGGACGGAAAGGAGGTTAGGTTCGACGATAGCGACTCTAGCGACGAGTAATCTTAGTAACGCCTCTACGGGCTTCGTCGGCGTCCCCTCGCGTGCGGCAGCAGCTGCTATATAGACGGGACGTATGCCCGCAGCGACCGAAAGGGCGGCTAAGATATAGGAAGGCCGCTAATATAATATAACTATAGCGAAAGGGAGTGCCCGTATAGCCCTATGCGGGAGGGAGCGGAGCCTTATATACCGGAGTACCGTCCCCTACGTTGCGGCACTAGGAGCTACTACCGTGCGCCGATATAAGGGGGGCGGGATGCTATAAGCTTGCCGAAGCTAGCTACGCGCCGTTCTATATGCCTCCGCTCCTTAGCTAGAAGTGCTAAAGCCCGACTCCTAGGGCGCGGCCCCTACTAATAATATAGTCTATCCGAGAAGCTCGCTTAGGAGGGTATTATGCGTTATTTGCTAACGTTTTTTCCGCGACTAGGCGTGCGTAGTCCGCGCGAGGGTTCCGTCCCCCTAGGCGCGGTATCGGGTATTATTTAGAGGCGCGCCTCTTTAAAAGCCGGGTAGGGGTATAATATAAGGGCTTTTGCCCTATATAGGCCTAGACTAGGGTCTAGGCTAAGTCTATATATAAGCGGCCTCCGCGCTTATATAGGCTAGGCCTATACTTCTCTTCCTTTTCCCCCTCGTAGATTATTAACCTTCTTCTAATAGACCGTACCTAAGCCTACGCCTCTGCCTACTCCGTAATAATTACTTTATATACCCTTAGGTAGAGGAGGCTACTTAAGGCTAAGGGGATAGGTAGCCTAAGGCTTACGTAGGTCTAAGCTAGCCGCCGGCTACCTAAGGGCGTATATAATAAGTTATACCCTTATTTAAACGGCTAGCCGGCTAATAAGTATAGAGCTAGGTTCTAGCTACCTAAGCTAATAAGTATAAGGATAATAAGGCTAGTAAGGCTAGTACGATTAATAGGAAAGGGTAGGGTAAAGCTAGCGGTATAAGCTTAATAGTATAAAAGCTATTAATAAGGCAGCGCCGCGCTATACTTAAGGGAGGGTATTATATAAGAGTCCTTAACTATTATAGGTTATAGGCTTAAGCTATAGCCTAAGCTATATAGTTATATATAAAGGGCCGGATCTTATATATATATTTATAGGCTAGCTATATATAAAAGAGCTTTATATAGCTTATTAATATTATCCTATAAATAGTACCTATATATATACCTTTACTTACTTTATAATATATACTACCTTTATTAACTAGCTTATATACTTACTATAATTAATAGGTATAGTTTATATAAGCTTTAGGTTGCCCGTCCCCTTAGCCTTAAGCAGCCTCCTCTACCTAAGGGTATATAAGGCGGCATCCCCCCTTTCCTCCTTCTTTTCCTTCTCCTCCTTCTTTAACTATAGTAGTAATAGTAATAAGTAAGTTCTACTTTACCTAAGGCGTTAGTTCGTTCCTAGCTATATAAGCCGCTTTATTAACGTATACTTATAGTAATAGCTATAGTAGTAATAATAGCCTTAATAATAATAACTTTAATTAATAAGTTCTCTACCTTATAGAGCGGGAGGCTATAATCTATAATACTAACTTCCGCGATAGATATATCTACCTTCCCCTCCCTTACTTCCTCCTTCTTAGAGCGTACGGAGTTATTTATTAACGCCGTGCTAGGCACGGCTAACGACGGCTCCGCCGCTACCGCTACTCCTACCCGCGCCCCCGCGACCGCGCTTACCGCCGCCGCCTCTACCTTTACTACGCTAGCCGCCCTTATATCGCCCTTCTATATAATAACGCCGTCCCCGCCGGCGGCCGTAACGCCCGGCCCCTCTACCCCCGCCTCCGCCTCTACTACCCCTATAAGTCCGCTACCTAGTAAGCGTAGTAGCTATTTTCCGCTAACTTCTTAAAGTATAAACGCTAGGTATAAGCTAGAGCCGCCTACGCGGCCCCTTATATATAGTATACGTTATAAGAGCTCCCTTACGCTAACTAAGTCGGGCGCCGCTATAGCGGTAGTTATTACTAGTACGCGCGTGCCGGCCGCGCTTATAAGGCGGCGCCTCCTATCCTACTCGCTATAGCGTTAGCTTAAAAGGCCGGCGCGTATAGGCAGGTATAGGGGGCTACTAAGAAGCGCCTTACCGCCGCTGCCGCCGCTTACCGTAATCTCCGCGCCCTTAAGCGCTAAGGCCTCGTCCCTAAGTAAGTTCCCCTCCTTTAGCTCTTTTACTTCCGCTACTAACTCTCCTAGTACTAAGGATACTACCTCCGTCGCCTTATTAGCGGTCCCCTTAGCCGTGCCCGCCGCCGCCCCCGCCGCTACTACTAGCTAAGTATAACGACCGGTGTTATTCCTAAGGGATAAACCTATTAAGGGGTTTATATTAGTAGATATAATAGGGCGTGGTCTAAGTAATAATATATATATTACGTTAGTAATAAGTCGGAGGTCGTAGACCGTAGACTATAACTAGGTAATTAGAATTAGAGATAGAATCGTAATAAAGATTTATATTAAAAGCTAGAGAGCTATCTATCTAAAAGAGTAAAAGTAGGTAGCTATATATACTTATAGAGACTATCCTTAGATTATAGTCTTAGCCGTAATCCCCTTCGCTACTAATAATAATATAGATATACCTAATATTTTATATCTTATTATTAGAACTAGCGCTATAAAACGCTAAACTATAGGAAAAAATCGAAGTTAATAACGATTAAGAATATAAAGTAGAATAAATACTAAATATAAGAAAATAAGGTTAGTAATAAGAATACCTTATTAAGTAAAAGGGATATAGACTAAAGGAAAATACCTAGGAACTACTTAAGCACTTAACCTACTATAGCTCTCTACTTTAATAATTTTACTAGAAGGTTTAGGAGGGATTAAAGGACTAAGATCTATAAACTCCTTACTAATACTAAACGAGGACTAATTCGCCTCGTTAAGAACGCCTAATAATTATAAGTTATTTACTACCTAATACTTATATATATCGAGCGTAGGTAAAACGCTATCCTCGGTATCTACTTCTTAGATACTACGACGAAATAACTTAGAACTCTTTTCTTTTATATAATTCCGAATCTTCCGGATATAAGCTAAATAATTAATAGCGATAGATATTTACGACTAAAGATTCGTAAGCTATACTTAAAGCTCTAATAAGGCTTCCCTAGCTTCCTTCTCTTTAAAATATAGCCTATACTTCTCCGCTAATAATTTAGTTACTAAAAGAAATATATTAGCTACTATACGTAGAAAGAATTAAAAGATACCTATAAGAAGAGGCTACTAAAATACTATTATAATAGGGACGACTACTAGTAATATAATTATTATAGCGCGAAGAATTTTCGGCTATTTAATAATTCGTCTTTTTTGCCTTAAAGTATTAAGTATATAGTATATTAGTAGGATCTCTACTTAAGTCGATATATTTAGTAAGAGTAGCGCGCTTAGAGGCTTTTTAGGAATAATTTTTTAGTATATAACTAAATATACTATTAGTAGTATATCCTAAAAGGATAAAAAGATAAGGAACGATATACTTACGTATAACGCGATAAAGGTATATTTATATATAGCGGCTAAGGTAGCTATAGTAGGTCTTACGGATAAGACTAAAAGGAGGGGAGATATTATATTATAACTATAGCTACTAGGCCGCTAACGGTCGACTATATTAAGCACGTAATATAGTCTAACGGATAAATAGTTAGTATAACTATCTAATAGATATAGGATCGAGGGGATCGTAGAGATCTAAGTAATCTAGGATTAACGAGATTACTATACTCTATACGATCTAACGTTAGGGATTATAGCTAGGCCTATAATCTAAGGACAGTCTCTATAGGTATATATAGCTACCTACTTTTACTTCTTTAAATAGATAGCTCTCTAGCTTTTAATATAGATCTTTATTACGATTTATCTTTAATTCTAATTACCTAGTTATAGTCTATAGTCTACGACCTCTAACTTATTACTAACGTAATATACTTATTATTACTTAGACCACGCCCTATTATATCTACTAATATAAACCCCTCGATAGGTTTATCCCTTAAGAATAATACCGGTCGTTATATTAATCTCTATATTAATAATTCCGTTATTATAGTTAAAGGCCTCTCCTTTAATATTTATAAGTTTATATAAATCTATCTTATATCTTTATATATATCGGTAACGATTAATAACTCTAGGTAAAACGTAATTACCTATTATACTATAGTTTAAAAGTATATATATATAATATCTCGCGATTTAAATATCTAATACTATTTAGTCGCTATAGCTTACTATTACTATATATAAGGTCCTTAGATCTTATTATATCGTGCTAGTCTATAGCCTTTTTATAGATAGCGTACCTCGTTTTTTACTTAGTCCTTATTTATTTTATTTAGGTATTCTTCTTTAATTTATTATTAATATTATTTTTTTATATTTTCGTCGTATAGCGTTATATTAAAGCTAAATAGACTAATTTCTTATAGCTTATTAAAGATTACTTATTTCTTAACGCTATATTCTTTATATTATACTACTTTATAGTTAATTATATACTATACTTTATAATTTTATTTGTTTTTATATTAAAGGTTAAGTTTTTATTTAGCGTCTTTTTATTTTTTATATAGTATTTCTATATTAATTCTTCCTTAGTTAAATATAGCTTATAGCCTTTATATATATTATTAATAATCTTTTAGTATACTATTATATTATTTATACTATACTTATACTTTTTTATATTTATAAACTCTATAGTTTAGGTATATATACTTATTATAATCTTCTTTATTATATTTAACTTATTATATAAGTCTTTAAAAGATTAAGGGTTTAGATACCTTAAAGTAAGTAGTATTATACTATTCTTTTATTTTAGCGTATTTATAGATTTTATATATCTCTTAAAGATATCTCGTTAATAAACTATAATTATCGTGGTATTTCAGTAGTATATTATAATCGGGTTTTAATAATATAACTTAGTTATTTAGGTAGTATTAATCGATTTTCTAGTAGTTTAGTTTTATACTTAGGTAGGGTTTTAAAAGTACTTATCCCTTAAACTTAACTAAGAAGGCGTTATATTATACCTTTATCTAAAAGTATATTATATAATCTAAGTAGATATATAATATTTATAAAATATACTTATAGTACTTATAAGTAAGTAGTATTTATAGATCGTCTTTAAATTCTCCTTATAGTTACTATTTTTATTATAGAGCTATAAAGGTATTAACTATAGCGATAGCTATAGTATAGTCTCCTCTACGTAGTACTAGTTAATACTAAATTAATATAGCTTATTAGTTTTCTATAAGAATTTAAGGTATTTATTAGGTTCTAATTTTAAATATTTCTTTAAATTCTTTAAAGTATAAAGCGTATTCTTTAATTATAGTATTTTCCCTTAGTAGCGAGGGTAGTAGTATAAGTTCGTTCTTATCTTTTATTTCTCTAGGTATTTCTTATTTTTTAGAGCTTATATCGTTAATACTTTATTATTCCTTCTTAGGTTATTATCTAAGTTTCGTAAGTATAAGGGCTATATTTATATCTTCCTTATTATATTGTTTATAGACTACCTATTATTATTATTAATTTTTATTTTATATATCTTCTTAGAATCGTTTATTATTCTTTTTAATTTAGTCTTAAGAGACTTTATTAAGATAAGGGTATTTTAGTTCTACGAATTTAACTTATTTCTATATTTTAAGATCCCTTTATTATATTATTATAAGGGTCTTCTTTAATAGCTTTAAAAACTATTTAGTACTATCTTTATCGTTATAGTATATAGTCTAACTAAGGAGTTTATACTTTAGTTCCTATCTATTAGTAGCGTTTAGGTATTTCTTACCTTTTAAGGCTAGTACTTAGTAGGTTTTCTTCTCCTTATAAGGTTATCTATATTCTTTAAAGTAATATTTAAGTTTCCTATAGTTAAAATACTTTCCTTTACTTTTTTATATTACGTTTAGGTCTATCCTACCTAGGTTAGTTATATAGGTATAGGTAATAAGAGTTTCGCGCTTCTTTTTATAGTTAGCGCGTTAGTTAAAGTTATTCCTATAAAAAGGGTTTTAGTTTCCTCTTCCTTATTTCTTTTCTTAACGTCGCGTATACTATCTATCGTTAATTTATACTACTATAGTAATATAGTCCGAGAGGTTATTAGGTTAATTTTCCTTATAAAGCTCGTCCTTAACCTCTTTTTTAAGCCTATCGTAGAATTATAATATAAGAGGTTCGTTGTCTTAATTAAGCTTTAAGGTAACTTAATAGAACTTTATAGTATAATCCGATACTAAGATCCTTTATTAAAGTTCTTAAAGTTTTTATTTAGCTTCTTATTCCTTATTAGTTATTCCTAATACCTTTATAATAGCTTCTTTAAATCCTTAGAAACTAGTAAAGACTTTATCTATCTTATTATCCTATCGCGCTAGTTAGTTATTAAGAAAATCCCTTATAATAGGTCTAAACTAAGCGAGTACTATTCTAGATAAATAATTTCCTATATAGAGTACCTTTTCGACTAGGTCTAAGAGTTTAGTAAGGTAAAACCGGTAGTAGGCCTTAAGTTAAGTAAGAAAGTCTTAAAGTATATTATAAGTACCGTTAAATAGTCCTAGCTATTTTAGTTTAACTACTTCTTTAAGGTCCTTAACTTATCTATTACTTCTTTTATTCCTAAGTAACTATACCTTATATCGAAGGGTAATAATTCCGTGTATTATATCCTAAGGCGATATAATAGCTCTAAAGTTAGTTAATCCGGCTTATTATATAGGTATATTAATAGTTACGATATTACTTAGAGTAACGCGGTATTATACTAAATAAGAGCTTTTAATATATAATAACTAGTATTATTCTTAAGGGATAAACCTATTAAGGGGTTTATATTAGTAGATATAATAGGGCGTGGTCTAAGTAATAATATATATATTACGTTAGTAATAAGTTAGAGGTTATAGACCGTAGACTATAACTAAGTAATTAAAATTAGAAATAGAATTATAATAAAGATCTATATTAAAAGCTAGAGAGCTATCTATTTAAAAGAGTAAAAGTAGGTAGCTATATATACCTATAAAGACTATCCTTAGATTATAGTCTTAGCTATAATCCCCTTTATAGCTTACTATAGCTTACTTATAAGCTATACTCCTAAGTAGTAATCTATCTATATAAGGCTTACTTAGCTTACGTACGCTCTAGGTAAGCTAAGCCTAAGTAACTTCTTATCCTAACTATTATTCTAAGCCGCTTTATTATATAAACGTAGCCGGCTCTCTTATAGCCCGCTAACTATAGTTATAATACTAGGCCCCCCTTAGCCTTAGAGCCCTTAAAGCCGCCGCTACCGCCGACTAGCTCGTAGGCCTAGAGGGCCGCCTAAGCGCCTTAAAGAGCGCCGCCGCCGCTAATAAGGTAGAGGAGGATAATAAGGATAAGGATAAAGATAACGATAAGGATAAGGTATAGGTCTAGGTAGTCTAAGGGCTTTACCTTAAAATAAACGCTATTTTTATCTCTACTTATATTATTACGCTTATATTATTATAACTACTTACTCCGCTTTACTTACTTTATAGTCTTAGCCTAGGCTATTATTAATAGTTTATTAGTCTATTATTCTTATTTATTATTCTAAATAAAGCTTTAAACTTATTAAGGGCTATAGTTCTTATAAACTTATATATAGGTTCCTATATAGGGTTAAGATACCCGCGCTACTTAACGAGGACCTCTTAGCGTTTCCCCTTACTAACCCTTTTCTAGCGCGCGGCCTATATCTCTTTAACCTTAAACTTATCCTCTCTTTTTACCTTAATTATAAGTAGTTAAGCGTCTACTACTTTTTATTTAAGTAGCGGGTTAAAAGAGGCTCTATAAAAAAGGTCTACGTTAATCTTATTATAGACCCCCGTTAAGAGACTATCGAGCTCTATAACCTATAGGCTAATAACCCTTTATACTATAAACTTCGCGTATAGTTAGTTAAGCTTCTTCTTTAGCTATACTAACCTATAGTTATAAAGGTCTAGCTATACCTTATCTCTTACTATAAACCTATCTACTAGGGCCTTAGTCTTATTAGTATACCGCTCTTAATCTTATGCCGCGGCGGCTATTATAGATTAGTAATAATCTATAGTCTCCTATAACTTTTATATAAATATAAAGGCGCAGCCCTTTAGTAATAAATTACTATACTACTCTACTACTATATCTATACTAAAGGGAACTAATAAAGGTAGTTCGAAGCTATATATTATAAAGAAAAGGGCTATCTTAATAAAGGTATATAGTTTACTATTTAACGTAAGTTAGGCTATAGGGAGCTACTAGTCTTAGTCCGCTTAGTTATTAGCTATAATAGCCCATAGGTAAGCCTATACCTCTTAGTTACCCTCTTAAGCTCTTTATCGGTCTATAAGTAGTATACTATACTAAGTAGCTATATAATCTAAAGTAGCTAGTATAGGTACTACTAAAAGTAGCTAGTTTAATTCGATCCCTTATTACTTATAATAAAGGCTAGCTAGCTATATAAGCGGGCCTAGTACTATAGGAAGCGCTTTATATAAGACTCTATATTTATAGATAGTATTAGCTTTAATACTATAGACTTACTAAGTCGGTCCTTAATTACCTATATATAGTAGTTACCGCTTTTTATAAGTAGGAGGTCTATTATAAAGTCTATCTATATATATATATAGAACTAGTTAGGTACCGGAAGCTACTTAAGTAGCCCCTTAAGCTACGCCCTTTAAATCTTAGTATAGCTATAGATATCGTAGTTATAGAGGAAGCAGCGAACGTAGTACTATAGGAGGGGCTAGTAGAAATCCCTTATAAGGCCTACTACTATACCCTGCCTACCTAGGTAGCCTACGATACTAGAGTTATAAACGAGCTAAACTAGCTTTTATTAAAGCTTATTTTATTTATCTAGCTCTAGCGGTCTATCCTTCTCTTTAGCTTCTATAGTATATAGCGCGCCTAGTACCTATAGTCTCCCCCGCTAATATAAATGCCCCCGTAGGTTAATATAATAGTTAGCTACTTATACCTTTAGCTTTAGCTTTAAATTAAGGCGTTAAGCGCTAGACTTAATAGCACGGTATATACTCTTATAGGTATAGTTTAAAGACGATATCCTATCCTATAAGCGCTAGAAGACCTTATCTTAGAATACCCGCGCCGTATACGCCTTTAGGCCGGTCTATCCCTCCTTACTAAGCTAAGGCGAAGGTATAAGGGAAGGCTTATTTATTAGCCTTATACCTTCCTTTACTAAGGAAGCTCCTATATAAGTCTATAGCGCTTCTTATAGGATAAGCTATAGATCCTAGGCCTCGATATCCGCTCCTATTAGCTAGTCTTAATCCCTCTAAGAAAGCGTATTTAAGACTATAGAGTCCCGCCCTAGCTAGTACTTAATTAAGAAGTTAAAGTATAAGAGATACTCCGCTTAGCGGGCTTACCGCTCTAAGAAGTATTAATAGGTTATAAAGTACTTAAGGTTCCTATAGTTTATAAGAACCTTAAAGCTCTTATAGCTCTAAAGCTTTATTTACTATTACTTAAGGTAGCTAATAATCGCTAGTATCTCCTTATTATAAATAGCGTAATTCCGCTCTACTAAGGTTAGCTTATAGGAGTAAAATGCTACTAGTTACTTCCGCCCGTTTACCTCCTAAGAAAGCGTTCCTTTAAGTGCCTAGCCGCTATAGTCTACTTCGACTAACGTAGACTAGTTAAAGTCTTACTAAAGTAGTACTAAGGCCTATAAGAATAGGTCCTTAAGCGTATAGAACGCTCCTTCCTATATAGGCCCTTAACGAAAGGCGGTCTATTTCCTAGTAATCTTATTTAAGGGACTTATAATATAAATCCGTTTTATTATTCTTTAGATTCCTTAATATCTATATATTATATATTTATATATATCTTATATAACTTTATCTTATAATACTAATAGTATCTAGATTTTATTTTTATATATTAGAACTTATAAATATCCTATATAGTATCCGTTTAATACTTTATATTCTTTTATTTATTTTAGGATCTTTTAGTAAGTTAAGTTATTAGGTTATACTTTAAATATTATATTTAGCTATCGTTACTAGTAGTTCCTGTTTTTATTAATTTCTAAGAGCTATCCTTTTACTATAGGTACTCTTATATTATAGTTACTTCGTCGACTAAGGGCATTAACTTAACTATTTTCTATTCCTTTTTTATAGATTATTTTATAGTTAAATTCTAATAGATATTCGGCCTATTAAATCTATTATCCGTTTAACTATTATATAGTTATAAAGTATAAGATGTTTTTATAATCTATATAGACCTTAACTTTATACTTACTTCTAAGAAGGTAGTATTAAAATTCCTTAAAAGCTTAAATAATTATAAGGAATTCTTTATAATAGATAAGGTAATTAAGTTCTATACTATATAGATTTTTTAAGTAGAATATAATTAGCTATAGTCTTCCTTTATTATCTTTCTATCCGATTTATACTCCTAGAGTAAAGTCTAATATATTAGTTTTAAGTTCGATTTATCGTTTTAGATTAAAGGTAGTTAAGACTAGTTCTTATATAATCGTAGTCTTAATATATTTAAAAGCTTCGTTAGCTTTATTATCCTATATAAATTCTTTTTCCTTCTTTATTAAGTTATATAGTAGTACTATAATCTTTCCGAAATCTTTAATAAATCGTTAATAGTAATTTATAAATCCTAAGAAACTTTATACGTCCTTAACGTTCTTTAGCGTTAGCTATTTTTTAACTAAGTTAATCTTATCTTATTATATTTATATCTCTTTTAGTAAGATCGTATATCTAAGGAAGTCTACTTCCTATATATAGAACTTACTTTTCTTTAGTTTAACTAGTAACTTTATATTTTAAAGTGCATGAGTACCTTATAGATATATTCCTTATATTCTTCTAAGGTATCTAAGAAGATTAGGATATTATCTAGGTATACTACTATAAAGATATCTAAGTATTTATATAGGATATTATTAATTATCTATTAAAAGGTAGCTAGTATATTTATAAGTCTTAATAGTATTACTAGATATTTAAATAGTCTGAATTTCGTTTTAAAGGCTATTATCTATTTAAATCCCTTTTTTATATATATTAAGTTATAAGCGCCTTTAAGATTAAGGGCTATAAACTATTTTTTACTATATAGTCGATCTTATAGTTTTAATATAAGTAGTAATAGTATTCGGTCCTTTATTATAATATCGTTTAAGCGTTTATAGTTAATAACTAGTTATAGCTTACCGTTTTTCTTTAAAATAAATATAACTAGGTAGCTTACTTTAGATATTAACGTTTATATATATTCCTTTTATAGATTCTCGTTAAGGTAGTCGTATAGCGTTTATAGTTATTTTTCGTTTAAGTTATAGATTTTATAGAACGTTAGCGTTATTCTATCCTTAAGATAAATTTTATAGTCCTATTAACTATATTTAGGTAACCCTATCTTAAGTTCCTCCTTAAAGAGTTTATTATATTTCCGGTATTTTTAAGGGATATTCTTTATTCTATCTTATAGGCTTTATTCTTTCTTTTAAGAGCTAGTTTCTCTTAACTTAAGCTCTTTATTAATTTATTTAAGGTCTTTCCTTAAAGTAGCAATAACTCTTTAGATCTTTATATTATATCCTTTATTCTATTTATATTAGATACTAGGTTATATAGCTATATTAGTTAGTATATAGGTCTTATTAATCGATTTTATTATATTTACTAGTTTAGTTACTATTTTTATTTATATTACTAAAGCCTATAATAATTTACTTAAATAGTTATCCCTTTTATCTTATTTAGTAGCTAAATTATTATAAAAATTTACTTTCTTTTAAATCTATTAGTCTTAGAAACTTATATCTTTGTTTTAATATAGCTAGCTAGTTTTCTAGTTAATTAGTAGGTTGCTCTCCTATAGCTATAAAAGTCCTAATATAATATTATATTCTTTAATATCTATAATATTAAAGTTAACTCGTTTATCGTAGCCCTAGATATTAATATTAAGGTAATTAATCTCTATATTAATAATTCCGTTATTATAGTTAAAGGCTTCTCCTTTAATATTCGTAAGTTTATATAGATCTTTCTTATATCTTTATATAAGTTAATAACGATTAACGACTTTAAGTAAAACGTAATTACCTATTACGCTATAGTCTAAAAGTATACGCGTATAATATCCCGCGATTTAGATATCTAATACTATTTAGTTATTATAGCTTACTATTACTATATATAAGGTCCTTAGATCTTATTATATTATACCTTTATCTAGAAGTATATTATATAATCTAGGTAGACGTATAATATCTATAAAATATACTTATAGTACTTATAAGTAAGTAGTATTTATAGATTATCTTTAAATTCTCCTTATAGTTACTATTCTTATTATAAAGCTATAAAGGTATCGACTATAGCGAAAGCTATAGTATAGTCTGCTTTATATAGTGCCGGTTAATATTAAATTAGTATAGCTTATTAGTTTTCTATAAAAATTTAAGGTATTTATTAGGTTCTAATTTTAAGTATTTCTTTAAATTCTTTAAAGTATAAAGCGTATTCTCTAATTATAGTATTTTCCCTTAGTAGCGAGGGTAGTAGTATAAGTTTATTCTTATCTTCTATTTCTCTAGGTATTTCTTATTCTTTAGAGCTTATATTATTAATACTTTATTATTCCTCTTTAGGTTATTATCTAAGTTTCGTAAGTATAAGGGCTATATCCTTATCTTCTTTATTATATTATTTATAGACTACCTATTACTATTATCGATTTTTATTTTATATATCTTCCTAGAATCGTTTACCGTGCTTCTTAATCTAGTCTTAGGAAACTCCTTTAAGATAGGGGTATTTTAGTTCTATAAATTTAACTTATTTCTATATTTTAAGATCCCTTCGCTATATTATTATAAGGGTTTTCCTTAATAGCTTTAGGAACTATCTAGTACTATTCTTATCGCTTAAGTATACTATATATTCGTCGTTATAATATATAGTCTAACTAAGGAGTTTATACTTTAGTTCCTATCTATTAGTAGCGTTTAGGTATTTCTTACCTTTTATAGCTAATACCTAGTAGGTTTTCTTCTTTTTATAAGGTTATTTATATTCTTTAAAGTAATATCTAAGTTTCTTATAGTTAAAATACTTTCTTTTACTTTTTTATATTATATCTAGGTCTATCCTACCTAGGTTAGTTATATAAGTATAGGTAATAAGAGTTTTATACTTCTTTTTATAGTTAGCGCGTTAGTTAAAGTTATTCCTATAAGAAGGGTTTTAGTTTCCTCTTCCTTATTTCTTTTCTTAGCGTTATATATACTATCTATCGTCGATTTATATTACAATAGTAATATAGTCTAAGAGGTTATTAAGTCGATTTTCCTTATAAAGCTTATCCTTAACTTCTTCTTTAAGCTTATTATAGAATCGTAATATAAGAGGTTCGTTATCTTAATTAAGCTTTAAGGTAACTTAATAGAACTTCGTAGTATAATCTAATATTAAGATCCTTTATTAAAGTTCTTAAAGTTTCTATTTAGCTTCTTATTTCTTATTAGTTATTCTAAATACTTTTATAATAGCTTCTTTAAATCCTTAGAAACTAATAAAGACTTTATTTATCTTATTATATCGTCGCGCTAGTTAGTTATTAAGAAAATCCCTTATAATAGGTCTAAACTAAGTAAGTACTATTCTAAATAAATATTTTCCTATATAGAGTACCTTTTTAACTAGGTCTAAGAGTTTAGTAAGGTAAAACCGGTAGTAGGCCTTAAGTTAGGTAAGAAAGTCTCGAAGCGTACTATAAGTACCATTAAATAGTCTTAGCTATTTTAGTTTAACTACTTCTCTAAGGTCCTTAACTTATCTATTACTTCCTCCGTTCCTAAGTAACTATACTTTATATCGAAGGGTAATAATCTTATATATTATATCCTAAGGCGATATAGTAGCTCTAGAGTTAGTTAATCTAGCTTACTATATAGGTATATTAATAGTTACGATATTACTTAAAGTAACGCAGTATTATACTAAATAAGAGCTTTTAACGTATAACGACTAGTATTATTCCTAAGGGATAAACCTATTAAAGGGTTTATATTAGTAGATATAATAAGGCGTGGTCTAAGTAATAATAAGTATATTACGTTAGTAATAAGTCGGAGGTCGTAAACTATAGACTATAACTAAGTAATTAAAATTAAAGATAAAATCGTAATAAAGATCTATATTAAAAGCTAGAGAGCTATCTATCTAAAGGAGTAAAAGTAGGTAGCTATATATACCTATAAAGACTATCCTTAAATTATAGGCCTAGCTATAATCCCTAACGTTAGATCGTATAGAGTATAGTAATCTTATTAATCCTAGATTACTTAGATCTCTACGATCCCCTTAATCCTATATTTACTAGATAGTCGTGCCGACTATTTATCTATTAGACTATATTACGTGCTTAACGCGGTCGACCGTTAACGGCCTAGTAGCTATAGTTATAATACCTATAGTATAGCTATACTTAGTAGTATAATCGACCGTACTTATACTAGCCGGAACTAGTAAAAGTCGCTATAAAGGATCGCTACTAAGACCTTACTAAAGTCTTAAGGCGACCCTTATAGCTAGTAGAGCCGCTTATTAGCCGCGTATAGCGTTCGCGCCTTATATATACTAACCTTATTAATTATTAATACCTCCTTCTCCTACTAGTATATCTATCTATCTATAACCGGCCGTTAATAAAGCGCTCGCCTTAGCTAGGTAGCTATATCTCGTTTACTTTCTTTCTTACTCCTCCCGCCTAGCCGCTTAGGCCGACCGCGAGGCTATAGGCCGAGTGCCTAGATCGGTAACTAAGGTAAAGAGCGGCTGCTTTTCTTTAGAAATCTTACCTATATACCTTCCTTATATTCCCTTCCTCTTCTATTACCTATAGCCTAATACCGCTTTAGCTATATTCTTACTTTTTTAATAGCTATTAAAGGAGACTAGCTTTAAAGGAGACTATCTATTTCTTTTAATAATAGCCCCTTTCTTTACTTATATTTTTATATACTTTAGTTTCTAACGCTACTACCTACCTTTTAGTTTTTTATTCTAACCTCTATCTTTATTCTTTAGGGCTCTTTATATAACTATAAAAGGTTAACTTACCTATAAGCCTCTTATTATAGTTACCGCCTACTTTAATAGGTTACTACTTACTATATTAGTTACTACTTACTATATTAGTTACCGCCTACTATATTAGTTACGGCCTACTATATTAGTTACTAGCTATTATAATAGGCTACTACCTACTATATTAGTTACCGCTTACTATAAGCTTATAGGTATAGGTAAGGCAACCCCTTATAGATTACGCGAAGAGCCTTAAGAAATAAAGACTAAAGATTTAAGAGATAAATAAGATAAAGATAGAGGTAAGAGAAAAAGACGTAAGTAGGTAGTAGCGATAAAAACTAAAGTATATATAAAGGTAAGTAAAGAAATCGGCTATTTAAGTACTATCCTATAGCTAGGAAGAAGTAGAAAAAGTAAGAAAGTAAGTAAAGCAATAATAATAGTTATAGGGTAAATAAGAAGCGTATAATTATAACGAAATAAAGAGTAAAAAATAGGGGCTAGTAATATAATTTTTAATCTTTAAAGAGCTTATTTAACGCTTAAGAGGTAGGATCCTTTTAATATAATAGTATCCTTTTATTTCTAACGCTTACCTTTAAAATATCTTAAAGGTCTACTTTAGCTAGCACGTAATATAGACCTAGATTTATAGTCGATATTAAGATATATAATTATATAATAGGGCGATCTACTTATATTATCGACGCTAAATAAGATATAAATCTTATTCTCTTAATATTATACTAAGTAATAATAGCTTAGATAGACCCTAGTACGCTAGTTAAAGTTAGTATAGGCTATAGCTAACCCTACTAACTATAGGGCGGCTAGAGCGAGTACTAGGTAATACTTTAGCTATAGGTAGTAGAGGCGAAAATTTAATATAGAATCTAAGGCCCTATCGTTCTATCTTAAGTAATTAATAGTTATAAAGAGCTTTTTATTATTACGACTAAACCTATAGCTTTATCGCTACCTACTATATATATATTAAGTAGGTATTAGGCGTATAAGATAAGTGCTTATATTAAGCTTATTCCTTTATTTTATAAGCTAGCCGCCTTCTTATACTCTTAAGCTCGTTCTAAAAAAGTATTAGTAGGCCTTATAAGAGACCGGTCTCTTATAAGGCTTTATTACGTAAAGGATAAAAGTACTAATATTATATAATAGCGCGCGTAATACCCTTAGCGCTTAGGTTTAATAGTTACCTAGTCGGCTACTAGTAACTAAATATAAGCGCGCTCCTCGCTATTAGTAGTAAGAGTATAGTAGTTATAGGCACCTTAAGGGTCTTAGTAACTTTAGCTTAGCGGTTACTAGTATCTTTAAGTAACTAGTAAGCGCCCTAGTACTATTACTAGTATCTTAGTCTTAGCCTACGATATTATTACTAGTACCTTAAAACTTAGTTTACTATAGTTACTAGTACTATACTAGATAACTATCGCCGGTCGCTAGTAATAAGAGACTAGTCCTTATAAGGGAATTATATTAAGATTAGGATTAGTTATATAGTCCTAACTAATTATTAAATTAAAGTATAGGTCGATTTTAAATAAGAAACTAGTCTTTTATAAGGCCCGCTAATACCTTTTTCGAATAAGCTTAAGAGCTTAAGAAGTAAGGCGGCTACCTTATAAAATAAAAGAATAAGTTTAATATAAGCACTTATCTTATAAAGCCTAATACCTACTAAATATATATATATTTATATATTAAGTAGGTAGCGATAAAGCTCTAGGTAAGTATCGCGTATTAGCCTTAAGGTTATAAGCGATTATAAATACTCTTTTAAGTATCTATTTAAAGGGAAAAAAGAAAAGGAAAGAGTAAGCCTAGGTACTAAGTAGTAAGCTATATAATAAGCGCTAGTAGCGTTTATAAGCGACTAGTCTTTTACTTTTTAGGGTTTATAATACTATATATAGGCACTAGCTTATAGCTAGACCTTATATTTAATAGTATTATAGTCTAATACTATTTATAACCTTATTTCTTTATATATTTAATTTAAATCCTCCTTTATTTATAATAATAAAACGCTCTTTATAACTATCGATTACTTAAGATAGAATAATATAGCCTTAGATTCTATACTAAATTTTCGCCTTTACTACCTATAGCTAAAGTATTACTTAGTACTCGCTCTAGCTACCTTATAGTTAATAAGGTTAGTTATATCTATAATAACTACTAATAGTCTTTACGCTAAGCTTCTTATAGCTCTTACTTTTATAATTAATAATAATAAAACCTTTAATATTATCTTATAATATACTCTTATAGTTTAGAATTTATAGTAATAAGGGAAAAGGGATTTATATATATTTATAGCTTAATTAGTAACGTACCTAGCTAAGTAAGTACTACTTATACTACGCCTTATAAAGGTAATATAAGTTCTATAAGTAATAATAAAGTAAGGCGTAGTATAAGTAGTTAAATATTAATACTTATTACTTAGCTATATAATATAATTTATTATTATTAAATTATATACTAAGGGCCTAGGATAATATAATCTACCCCCTTTTTAGTTAGACCCCTTACTTAGTTAGAAAAACTCCTTGCCGCCGCGACCTATACTTATAGTAAGATAAACTAAGTATAATAGTAATAATAAACTAATTAGTTCTATATAAAGAATAAGTCCTACTCGCCGTTAGGGCCTATTAGTAGGGCTAATTTAAAAGTACCTATAAGGCTATAGCTATATATAACGTCCCTTAATCGATAGTATATAAGGAGTATAATTATAATAAAATAGAAAGTAAAGAATAAGGGCTAGTAATATAATTATTAATCTTTAAAGAGCTCCTTTAGCGGGCTATAGTTATCTCTATATCCTTATATAAGTCCTACTATATATCGCGATCCCTACTTTAGTTTTAAATAACGTAACCTAGGTCTCTAAGCGCGTAATATAGTATCTAATCGACTATATAGTATTATTCGCTAATATAACGCTTAGATATATAACCTAAAGTTAACGGCGATAAAAGAGATTACCTTAGTATAATAGATCTTATTAATAGATAAGTAAGGGATACCGCTAATAGTAGCTTATACTTATTAAATAGCTAACTTATTACTTAATAAGGTAAAAATCCTATTAAGGAAAACTAAGTATAGAGGTTTATTAGCTACTATAGTAATATTAAGGTATAAGTTTTTAATCTAAATATATAGCGCTATATAGTTAGTATATATTAAGTTTTTATTTTTAATAGGTATAATAGCTACGTTAAGCTAGAATTTAATAAGTACTATATAGCTAATTCTATTATAATACTATAAATGCTTATATATTCCTTATATCTCTTATAGCCTCTTAATATTAAGTATTATTCGCTGTTAAAAATAATATATAGCTAGAAGGTTTAAGAGAAAATTATCGCGTATACTATATACGTTAATTAATACTATCGCTTATATTTAATAAGCGGCTATATCTTTTTTCGTAATAGTTATAAGCCTAGGCGGAGGCGTTACCCCTCTAGGAACTTCCTAGTAACTATATACGTACTTCTAGCTAGCCTAGCGCGTATTACCTAAAGGCCTATAGTTCGAGTCCCGCTAGCGTAATTAAGCGCGGTTTTAGTATAGGGCCTACCTATATAAAAATTCCCTCTATAATCTAGGATATCTAGGTATCTTAGGACGAATTAACCTAGTATCCTTAAGGGGGTATATCGCGTATACTATATACGTTAATTAATACTATTACTTATATTTAATAGGCGGCTATATCTTTTTTAGTAATAAAAATACTTACTAAGATCTATTATATTAATAAATAGAACTTCCTTTTTATATACTTAGAGTCTCGCCGATAAGTACTTTTACCGTTAAATATTTAAAGCGGATTTATAGTAATAAGCTTCTTTCCGTTTAACCTAAATAAGGTATTATCGCGGCTATAAGTTAGTAGAGAATTTTTAACTAAGTAGGACGTTTAATTAAAAAGGTGGTAGATTATATTAAGTATCTAAAACCTCGGCTAAATAATAACTAAAGATAATTCTCGCTAAGTTTAAAGAAGAATAATTATTAGACTTTAGTAGGATCTAAAAGGTTCTATAAATATAGCGACTTTATCGCCTAAGTTTATATAGACTTATATTATTATTATATCTATAGCTAGATAGATAAGTATTAATAAATTACTTACTTATCCTTTTTAATCTATAAGTATAGATAATAATAATACTTCTTAGCCTCCTATAAAGATAAATATCTTCCTACCCTTATAACCCTTAAAGAATAAAGGGAAAAGAAAAGAATAAGAGAAGAATAATATATTAGTTATTCTCTAACTAAAGTATAAGCTAAGTTAGGAAACCTAGCGGCTATAGCTTATATATCTTATTATAAAGATAAGCTAGCTTATAAATACTATTATTAATTATCTAAAGTAGTTAGATTAATTTAATATAAAAGATTATAGAGCTTTTATTAAGCCTTTACCTTATACTCTCTTATTTAGCTATAGTTAATATAAAAGACTAAGTATAAGGATAATCCTAGCTAAGTAGCTTTTATTAATAGTAAATATAATCCTATATTAACGCTTTTACTTTTAAGACTTAGTTAATCTTATACTAAGTCTAAGCTAGGTTAGCTATACTAGTTAGTATATTAAGATACTCCTTACCTAGTACCTTCTTATAGGTCTCTATTACTTATTCCTTAAGCTCCTTTACTTTTTTTTACTACCCTTAATTTTAGTATATTAATATAAAGTTAGCTATACTAGCTAGCGTTAAAGGATACTCCTTACTTAGTACTTTCTTATAGGTTTCTATTACTTATACCTTAAGCTCTTTTACTTTTTTTTACTACCTTTAATTTTAGTATATTAATATAAGGTTAGCTATACTAGTTAGCGTTAAGGGATACTCCTTACTTAAGCTTAGTACCTTTTTATAGGTCTTTATTACTAATACCTTAAGCTCCTTTCCCTTTTTTTACCGCCCTTAATTTAAGTATATTAATATAAGTTTAGCTATATTAGTTAGTATTAAAAGATACTCCTTACTTAGTACCTTCTTATAAGTCTTTATTACTTATACCTTAAGCTCCTTTACCTTCTTTTACCGCCCTTAATTTAAATATATTAATATAAGGTTAGCTATATTAATTAATATATTAAGATACTCCTTACTTAATACCCTTTTATAAGTATTTATTACCTATACCTTAAGCTCCTTTACTTCCTTTTACTACCTTTAATTTTAGTATATTAATATACGGTTAGCTATATTAGTTAGTATATTAAGATACTCCTTACTTAGTACCTTTTTATAGGTCTTTATTACTTATACCTTAAGCTCTTTTACTTTTTTTACTACCCTTAATTCTAGTATATTAATATAAGGTTAGCTATATTAGTTAGTATATTAAGATAGTCCTTACTTAGTACCTTTTAATAAATACTTAGTTCTTATACTTTAAGCTACTTTACTTTCTTTTACTACCTTTAATTTAAATATATTAATATAAAGTTAGCTATACTAGTTAGTATTAAAAGATACTCCTTACTTAGTACTTTCTTATAAGTCTTTATTACTTATACTTTAAGTACCTTTACTTTCTTTTACTACCTTTAATTTAAGTATATTAATATAAGGTTAGCTATATTAATTAGTATATTAAGATACTCCTTACTTAGTACCCTCTTATAGGTTTTTATTACTTATACCTTAAGCTTCTTTACTTCTTTTTATTACCTTAAATTTAAGTATATTAATATAAAGTTAGCTATATTAGTTAGCGTTAAAGGATACTCCTTACTTAGTACCTTTTTATAAGTCTTTATTACTTATACCTTAAGCTTCTTTACCTTCTTTTACTACCTTTAATTTAAGTATATTAATATAAAGTTAGCTATACTAGTTAGTATTAAGGGATACTCTTTACTTAATACCCTCTTATAAGTTTTTATTACTTATACCTTAAGCTCCTTTACTTTTTTTTACCGCTTTTAATTTTAGTATATTAATATAAGGTTAGCTATACTAGTTAGTATATTAAGATACTTCTTACTTAATACCTTCTTATAAGTTTCTATTACTTATACTTTAAGCTCCTTTACTTTCTTTTACTACTTTTAATTTTAGTATATTAACGTTAAGTTAGCTATATTAGTTAATATATTAAGATACTCCTTACTTAATACCTTTTTATAAGTCTTTATTACTTATACTTTAAGCTCCTTTACTTTCTTTTACTACTTTTAATTTTAGTATATTAATATTAAGTTAGCTATATTAGTTAGTATACTAAGATACTCCTTACTTAATACCTTTTTATAAGTCTTTATTACTTATACCTTAAGCTTCTTTACTTTTTTTTACTACCCTTAATTTTAGTATATTAATATATAGTTAGCTATATTAGTTAGTATATTAAGATACTCCTTACTTAATAGCTTCTTATAAATACTTAGTTCTTATACCTTAAGCTTCTTTACCTTCTTTTACTACTTTTAATTTAAGTATATTAATATAAGGCTAGTTATACTAGTTAGTATTAAGGGATACTTCTTTCTTAGTACCTTTTTATAAGTCTATATTACTTATACCTTAAGCTCTTTTACCTTTATTTACCGCCTTTAATTTTAGTATATTAAAATAAAGTTAGCTATACTAGTTAGCGTTAAAGGATACTCCTTACTTAATACCCTCTTATAGGTCTTTATTACCTATACCTTAAGCTCCTTTACTTTCTTTTACCGCCCTTAATTTAAGTATATTAATATAAGGTTAGCTATATTAGTTAGCGTATTAAGATACTCCTTACTTAATACCCTCTTATAAGTCTTTATTACTTATACTTTAAGCTCCTTTACTTTCTTTTACTACCTTTAACTTAAGTATATTAATATAAGGTTAGCTATACTAGTTAGTATATTAAGATACTCCTTACTTAATACCTTCTTATAAGTCTTTATTACTTATATCTTAAGCTCCTTTACCTCCTTTTACTACCTTTAATTTAAGTATATTAATATAAGCTTAGCTATACTAGTTAGTATTAAGGGATACTCCTTACTTAGTACCCTTTTATAGGTCTTAATAGTATTTATACTAAGTTTCTTTATATTACTTTATTTTCCCTTAAAATTAAAGTAGCTTACTCTATAATAAAGTAAGGACGCTTTTACCTTCTCTTTATCCCTTAGGCCGCTAGTCTTAATCTTTAGTATAGCGTTTATATATAGTAAATATATACTATATACTATTTAGTTCTTAAACCTCTTAAAAGGATATATTTACGATACTATTAATAGCGCTTTCCGCTTAAACTTACTTATCTTACTATTATTTATAAGCTACTTTTAAGTTACTAGCTATACTAGCTAATAGATATCTAGGTTACCGCTCTTCTCCTTTAAAATAAGACTAAAGGCCTTTAGTAGCTTAATAGATTTTATTAGCTTTAAATTATTCTTTAAACCTCTATTACGTTCCTATATACTATAGTATAATAGAAACGATATCGGAATACCTTACTAGTTAAATAAGCTTATTAGTAAAAGATAATTACTTACTAATATATCTTATTTCTTAATCTATTAAAATAAGAGTATCTATATCTACGCTACCGCTTATAAAGCCTTTAAGTCCTATTTAATCGTTTTAAACTCTATACTTAGTAAGTTAACGATATTTTTATTACTCCCGCTAAGTAGCTTAAGATATAATTTAATAGAAACGCTATTCTCCTAAATAAAAGTAGCCGCTTAAATAAGTATAAGCGGTAAGTACTTTAAGCGTAAGGATAATATTAATAGTTTAATTAAGTTAACCTTAGAGGTAGCCTTATTATCTTCCTTAAGTCTTATTTAAAGTAGCTTAATTAACTCCTCCTTATCTATTTTATAAATATCTAAGATATAGGTCGATTTAGTTAGCTTTATAGCTACTTACTTATTCTTAGTTATCGCGAGTACTATTCTATAACTATATTTAAGTATAAATTATCTAAACTTTTTAATACTATTAAAGCTACTATTAATAGTAGTAAAGAAGAGTTATATATCGTTAGCGTTATTAAGAACTATAAGCTACTGCCTATTTTCCCTTTTCCCTAGCTATCCCTTTACTAGTAGTAGTATATCTAATTTAGGATTATTATAGCTAGGAATTTAGTATTCTTATATAATAAAAGTAAATAACTAATAAAATCGCTTTATATTACTTATATAAACCTAAAATATAGAAACTTTAAGATAGGCTTCTTATAGCTAATAAACGTATACTAATATAATTTATATTTTTCTATATTTATTAGTACGCTTACTATAGAACGGGTATAAAATAATATACCTAACTCCGCTTAGACTATATAGCGCTACTTTAGGTTACGACCTTATAGCTTTAGGGCGCTAACCGAAACCTAGCTACTACTTAAGGTCTTCTAAGATATTAGATCGTTTAATAAAGTCTTAATTCTTATTATATAGTATAAGGACTAATACTTTTAGTTTAAGCTAGTAAGTTCTTACCTTTTACTTATACTTTACTTTAAGTGCTTACTATCGACGACGCCTTATTACTACTTATTAAGCATAGCCCCTTAGCCTCTTATAGGCCTTATTATACTTAGGGTTATTAGGCTTAAATTTAACTATACTTAAATATAACCGCGCGATAGTATAGATATACTTTAGTCCGTCCTCTTATAAATAGTAATACGTTACTAAGGATTTAGTAATAAGTACTTTTAGCGGTCTTAATATAGCTTAGTTACTACTTTTATCCTAGATAAATTAGTTAGGTACTATAGTAAAAGAGCTATAATAGACCTATTTAGCCGTTAGTAATTATATTATCTTATAGAAATAAATAATTTCGGATTTACCCTCGGCCCTAAGTACTTTATAAAAATCGCGCTACTAAATACTTAGAATCTATAAATTAATACGACTAATTAATTTAATAAGGAACCGATTTAGCCTATCTTTAACTATAAGGATAAGAAAGCTAATATCTATACTATTATATAAAACGCTAAAAAAGATAATACTATATATAGCCTCTAAGAGCTTCTTATTATCCTCTTACTTTAACTTTACTAAGGTAATATATATCCTCGAGCAAATGCCGCTACTTTTAGTAGGTAACCCCGCTATATCCTACGGCGTTTACTTACTGCCCCGCTTTACGAATTTAGTTATTAACTCTCGGTATAGTCCACCGCCTGCCTAATTAAACACAGCGCTATAACTAGTGTCTTTACGGCGCCCACCGCCTACTATAACGACTAATATAGTGCCGAGTCCTAAAAAAACACCACCCGCCTTATCCCTAGTGCTTTCCTTAGGTCGGTCCTAGGTTATAGGGAAATATTAAATAGTATACGATAGCGGATAATAGACCTTAAAGTTCGATATAAGCCGAAAGACGAGCAGAGCAATGCGCGTTTTTATAACACGATAGCTGCCTATTGCTTAATAGTTAGGCTAGGTATAAAGACTAAAACTACGTTCTTAAGCCGTATAGTTACCGCCTTCTAAAAGTAGCTACTGCCCTACGAATATAGTAGGCGGTGGCGGAAGCGATACGAATTATACTTAGTAGGCGGTGACCGCTCTTAGAAGGCGGTGGCGGGGAGGCTATAATAGATTAGGAAGGCGGTAGGTGATTGTCTTAGGTCACCGCCTGCTATATTAGTTAGAGTACGTCTCCTCCCCGCCTGCCTATCTCGACACCGCCTACCCTATTCGACACCGCCTACCCTATTCGATACCGCCTACCCTATTCGATACCGCCTACCCTATTCGATACGTCCTATTTCCCTCCCGGCCTTAGAGGCGCTTAATTAGCCCGTGTCTAGTCTAGAACTTAACCGTCCGAGGCAGCTATCGGAACGGTCGAGTTCGGCTATGCCTAATAGTCTAAATTAGACTATAACTAAATTCCCCTAGCTAGCTATTACGCGTAGATACGGATATATAATTCTTCCTAAAACGGCGAGTAAAAGGCAACTTTTAACCTAGGCTAGTTAAGTATAGGCAGTGATCTAACGTCCTCTATATACATTTTATAGCCGTTATCGTATAGTTCGATTTTAGCGACGTAAGTGCCTTTAAAAAAAGGTAAAATATAAGTTATTACTACTCTACGATAGACGAAAGAGCTTAATTTAGAAATAGTATATTAGACACTTACGCTTCTAGCCGCGGTCTATAGGGACTTACTAACTATCCGTTCCTATAGTAGCCTTCTAGAGAGCTAGTAAACGTAAGTCCTACTCTTTTCTTAGGGTCCCTTCTAGACTTATATTAGTATTTAACCGGCTATATTAGCGATCTACGCGTTAAGGACCGGACGACGCCGCGGCGCGAGGGGCGCCGCGGTAGCGTCGGCAAGTTCTTTACGCCCCCGACCCTATATAGTAGCGGCCGGGCATGTCTATAATGCTTCTTTATTTAGTAAGACCCGAATACGTAGGCCGTAGCGATAGACTATAGCGCCGACCAAGGCTAAAATGCACGTCGCTACGGCTCTATAATAGGACGACGGAGCTTAAACTAATAGGAGAATATTAGACAATCGCGGCTTCGGGCCGTCGTCTACTTAGGCTACTAATAATCCGTTCCTAAGGTAGCTTCCTAAAGAACTAGACGTAAGGCCTATTATTATTCTCTCGGGCGGTCGCACCTATAGGACCTTACGCGGGGCCTAGCCGTGTATATACGCTAGAAGGAAACCGTCTTACGGTAATAGCGGGCATTGTCTCCTATAAAGTCGAGGTTCTAAAGCCCCTTATTGTGTTTTATTGTTTAGATGCTGCCTGTCGCTCTATATACTTATAGTGTTACTCTATTCGGAAACAGCTGCCTAATTTCACCGCCTATCTTCCCTAATACCTCTAGCGCGCTCTAGAGCATCGCCTTCCTCGTCTCGCTATTTACTTCGTATATTTTCTCTTTATCTGCTTGTTTAAGATTGATTTCGGTCGTTAATATTCGCGTCGCTCGAGTTATTAGTCTCTTCGCCGTCTTTGCTATTGCATTTCTAGCGAACGGAGCGTATCTTAGACCCTTCCTCTCAGTATTACTCTACGCGTCTAACGCGTCGGTAGTGATAGGCTATCCGCCCCTACCCGTCTTACGCTACGTAGGGCTCCGCTATCTAACGTGCCTAAAAAGGCGAGATAGCTCGGGGGCGGTACCGGCACGACCTTGCTTATCGCTATTTGCCGAGAGGCCGGAGCCTAGCGTGCTATTAAGTAGATTAACGGCATAAGTATCTAGGGCCTCGATTAGCCCTATCTCCCCTATACCTATAAGGTAAAAGCACGCGTAAATATAAAGACGGGAAGAATCGAGGAAGGAAAAGAGGGGGGGACGCTTTATCGCTTATATAAATCTATTCGTCGAGGAAAATCTAGCATTAATCTTTAAGCTCGCGAGGCAGTTATTGCCCCCTACGGTACGGATAGGGAGCGGCCTAGGCAGGGCTGCTAGCTATCGCCGACCGGTGTATCCCCGAGTCGTTTATCGTATAAAAAAGGAGGCCGGCGACGAGCTCTAAGTAGTTAGCTACTTCGACGATAGCTATAGAAGCGGGAGCTAAGGCTCCGCACCGTGCGCTTTTATAGTATATAATATTTAGTAACACTATATAGTGCTATATATATATACCGGCGCACGAGGCTCGGCCCGCTCTTAACCCGGTCCTAACTACTACCTCGCTACCCTCTCTACGTCCTGATTTTTATAACCTCGTCGACGATGCTAGGCTAGTATTCTCTCCGGCCCTATTTTCTAGTATATCGTAAACAGCGGGCGCATAAAGGTGCAAAGTCTACGGGAATAGGACCTAGCTAAAAGGATAAAAGGATAACGGGACGGGCCTCGGCTCCTATAAGTCTCTCTCCCGGCCCGTCCGTCGCCTATTACCTAATACTAGCCTATCTTATCGCGCTATTTACTTCGTACGAGCCCGTGCTCTTCCTTATAGCTAGTAAACGCCCGAGCCCTACGCCTTCGCTTGCCTCGTATACGTCCCTCTTTATAGCCCTTATCGCGGCCTCTACCGCTACGCGTAAACGGCGACTACGCTGCTTGCTCACCGCCTTAGCGTGCACCTACGTGCATTCGTATATAATAACGTATAAGCCCCCCGCTGCCGTGCCCCGGCTAAGACCCTAGCCTATCGCGATATACCTTGCTCGGTCTACGTTATTTTTACTTTTCTTTTTAATACGTCCCTAGAGATAGACTTAGCTATTGCAATAGCAGACTGCGGCGGAAGAGGCGGACGCGGCCGGGGCGGAGACCGGGGCGGCTACTCTAACCGGGGCGGCCGCGGAGGGTATCGCGGCCGCGGCGACGGCGGTGACCGCGGCAGTCGCGGAGGCGGCTTCCGCGGCGGTCGCGGGGGCCGGCCGCGCGACACGACGACTAAACTAGCGTATAAGTATATATCCTGCCCCTGTCTCTAATGCTCGACACCGGGCCCGCTAATAAGGCCCGCAGCGTTAATAGACCCTTCCCGGCGCCCGACCCTACCGTAACGGCCCTCGAGGACCGCCTTATTAAGACGTAGGCGTCGTCGGCCGCCGGCCTCGCTGCGTAGATAGCTAAGGCCAACATCTAGGCGCCCCCCCTCTAGGCCCGGTCTACCGACGTGTTTCCGCTACGGCCGGCCTTTAGTATAAACGGCTAGCCCGTAACGCTATAGTCTAACTACTTTAACGTTAATTTTAAGCCCGTGGTGCTATATAAGTACACCTTTAAGTTTATCTAGGTCGGCTCCGAGACGTCGTCGGGCGAGCCGTCTAAGTTAGCTAAGGCCTCGAGCCGCGAGGTTAAGGGCCGCAAGCTCTACTTTACCGTGCGCGAGCTACTCGCCACCCTTAAGGCCGCCGATAAGACGCTGGTGCTCGCTACCGAGTATAAGAGCTAGCTTATCTCGCTCTAGAAGCTTAAGCTAGCCGAGAACCCGCTACGGTTCCGGCTCGCCGTCGAGACTAGCGGCGATAAGTAGGACGTTATCGAGGCCACTATCCACGGCCTAACCAAGGCGCCCCTCGACGCCCTGCTTAAATACGTCGGCTCTATAAGCGAGGACCCCGTCGATGGCCTCTTCCCTAAGTATCCGGACGTCGTCGACGCCCTTAACGTCGTCCTCGGCCACGGCCCGCGCTCTAAGCTATATGATATCTCGGCTGTTGGCAGCGCCCGCTTCTTCCCCTTTAGTAGAGACGAGGCCGCTACCGACCTATTCTAGGACTAGCACTAGCTTATCGCCGCCCGCGGCTTCTTCTAGTCGGCCCGCCTCGGCACCGGCCGCCTACTGCTTAACGCAAACGTTAACCACAGCGTCTTCCGCGCCGCCGGCCGCCTCGCCTACCTCTTTAACCGCTTCTAAATCCGCCCGACGTAGGCCTTTAATAACCAGGCTATACGAAAGATTAAGGCCTTCGCTAAGTTTATGCCTAAGACGCGCGTTTAGGCCGAAATCACGCTATCGACGGGCGAGGCGGTGCGCCGTATAAAGCCTATCCACGCTATCGTAAGCTAGTCGGAGCTATCCCGCTAGAAGCCCGCCGACGGCAAGCCGCTTAAGTTTACGCCTAACTACGAGTATCCGGGGCCTAAGTAGGTATAGTTCTTCCTTAACGACGGTAAGGGCGGCGGCTAGTATATTTCCGTGTTTAACTACTTTAAGATAAGTAAGTTTTAATGCTATTTCTTCGTCTTCTTCTTCTTAGACTATATCGGCGACTAACCCCGTGGCTATAGAGTATAAGAAAACGCTTAAGGACTACCCGCTAGTTAACCTAGGCCGCTCCGATAAGCCGACGCTCTTCCTTACTAAGGTTATCGAGATCTAGCCGGGCTAGTCGGTTAAGGCGCGCCTTACTATAAACGAGACAACGGCTATGCTAGACGTAGTATGCTGCTCGCCCTACTCTAACGCGACGTCTATTAGCGCTAATGGCCGTAAGACGCTCGGGCTCGACGACGACGGCCTTAGGCCCTTTAGTATCACGGTCGATAAGAGCCTTCTTATAGTCCGCGGCCGGGTACTTAACGTGCCTATAATTAGCTACCTTAATAATTAGTAGAAGCGGTCCGATATATTACCCTTTAACGGTAGCTAGAATATACGTAACGTGCGCGTGGTTAAATCCGGGGCTATAATTAAGCGCTAGACCTTTCTTAACGTTATAAAGCGTAGCGATAGCCCTATTATTAAGGTATCGGCTATAAAGGACTTTACTAAGTTCCTAGGCAGCAATATAGGCATCCGTATTAAGGACTCGCCCTAGGTGCCGGGCGACGGTAAGATATTTACGAGCTAGGAGCGGGCTATAGGCGACGGGCTCGAAAACTTCTTTACGTAGGCTAAGAATAACCGGATCTAGTACGTCTTCTTCGTCCTTATAGAAAAGGATAGCTAGGGCCTATACTTAAAGATTAAGAGCCTCGGCGACTATACCTTTAGTATCTATACGAGCGTCGTTACGTCTAAGCACCTACTTAAGCCTAATAACTTTATATACTACGCTAACGTCGGCCTTAAGGTTAACCTTAAGGCCGGCGGCGTCAACCACCGGCTACGCGAGGACGTAGGCCTGCTTAAGGAGGGCAAGACTATAGTGGCCGGGTACGACGTAACGCACCCGACTAATATAACGACGGCGCGCGAGGCGCGCGAGGCGCCTAGCCTAGTCGGGCTCGTAGCTAGTATCGATAAGGACCTGGCCTAGTAGCCGGCCTGCTCGTGGGAGCAGCCGTCTAAGCAGGAGATGCTAAGCGCGCACCTTATCGACGCCTTTAAGTCGCGCCTCGAGCTATGGCAGAAGTACAACCAGGGGACCCTGCCCGACAATATCGTTATCTTCCGCGACGGCGTGTCGGAGGGCTAGTTCTCGCAGGTGCTCGAGCTAGAGCTGCCGTCGATCCGCTAGGCCTGCCGCGCTAAGTATCCGGCCAAGGCGTCGCCGCCGCGCCTAACTATTGTCGTCTCGGTTAAGCGCTACTAGACGCGCTTCTTCCCGACTAGCAGCGACGTTATATCCGACTCGGGCAACATCCGCAACGGCACCGTCGTCGACCGCGGCGTCACCTAGGCCCGCTACTAGGACTTCTTCCTAACGGCCCACCACGCCCTTAAGGGCACCGCCCGCCCGGCCTACTATACCGTTATCCTCGACGAGATCTTTCGCTAAAAGTATAAGGCCACGGCCGCTAACGAGCTCGAGAGCCTCACCTACGAGCTATGCTACCTATACGGCCGCGCTATAAAGGCCGTCAGCATCTGCCCGCCCGCCTACTACGCCGACATTGTATGCGAGCGCGCCCGCGCTTACCGGCCCGAGATCTTCGAGGCGAGCGACACCGATAGCGTCTCTACCGCTGGCAAGGCCGCGCCCGCCGCGAGCCGCCAGGTCCACGAGACGCTAAAGGACACTATATACTATATCTAGCCCGGGAGCGGTTTAGATTCCGAGGGTCTGCTACTGCTGCTAGATATTTAGGGGGCTAGTAGACGTGGTCGATTTAGATGCCGGAGTAATTAGTTATCGGATAGACTGCTCGGCCGAGGTATAGATATATAATAATAGCGCAATATAGCCTAATATTAGGTCTAGCAACCCTACCTTAGCATTCTTAAACTATATAAAGCTATAAATAAGATATCTATGTTTTTAGGTACCTAATCTATCGAAGCCTATACTATTTACTATTCTATAGTAGCTTAGTAGAAGGGCTATAGGAACTCGTGCGTTATCTTTAAGACCTGCTAGTCGTTATATATAAGGATGTCGTTTGCTAGTTCTACGTAATAAGTCCCTATATATAGAAATAGGCACCCCCCTATTTTAGGCACCTAAGATAGGTGCCTAACCTAAACGGCTATATTAACTTTAATAGTAAATTTTAGCGCGGAATCGTATCTAATCTACTAAAAAATTAACGTATATATTTTTAAGCTACTACCGATAAAATATATAGAGTCTAACATTTATAGCACCCTTAAGGCAATCGCTAATAGCGGATCCGCTAAGAAGGTCTATTACGTATAAGATTATCGAAGCGCCGATACTTAAGTATAGTAAATACCGACACCGTAATTACCCTAGTAGAAGGTGCACTGATGTCTCCTTCGAGTATGCCCGCCCCTAGTCCGACCCCTGCTAAAAAGAAGTATCGTGGTCCTAGCAAAAAGCCTAAGTATAGACCACTAGAATACGAGCCTCGCTTTCGCGTAATACGTAAACGAATTCGATAGTAAGTATCTTAACCTCTAACCCTCGCGAGTGTCTAGAATGCGTGGAAATTATACTATGCTTTCTAGCTCTAGACGATTAAGCAAGTTCCCTACGTAAAAGGAGACTTAAAGCTAGAGAAAATATAGCAGCGTATTAAGTTTTGCGACGACTTAGAGAAAAAGGGCAGTAGTATAGTAATTCGAGCAAAAGTCTAACTAAACTTTAAGCTCGTGCTATTAGCTTACGAATACCGAAAGGCTAAAAAAGAGAAGAAAGACGGTAAGAGGTCGGATAACGTAAAAGAGATATTTATTATAGAGCTTTTCCCCGATTAGGATCCGAAAGTTAGACGCTCGACCTAGGATTACTACTAGCAGATAGGAGAACCAGTCCTTTATCTTATTAAGCGCTATAGCTAGGGAGCTTTAGTATTTCCTATACTAAACGTAACTAAAAAGAGGTGATTTCGTATATCTCCGTTACTCCTATGTATATTAGCTTATTTGTTTCTAGCTTATAACTGCTTGCCCGTAGTAAAATCGGTAACTTCGTTAACTATGTCGGAGTTTGTTTTCCCGATTTAATAGGAATAATGTAAAATTTGTTGTATATTCTACTAAGGCTAATTAGATAGGGTTTGCTACTAGGCGGCCTAAGAACTAATAATGTTCCTTTCGAGAAACGAACCGAAGTTAATAAGCATGCTTTTAATTAGCTTTTTCCGCTGCCTGCGAGTCTAAAGCAAGCAATAATAAGGTTATATAGTCCTAATATAGAAATTCTACTATAGCCTAAACTAGAGGCCGAGATTTTCGTACGGAGCTAATCTAAGGACTGCCTTATAAGTTAGGAACCTAACTAGGTAATAGCGTTAGCTTACGGGAGTGAACTATATAAGGATATCCCTTTGCCTTTTCTAGTTAATAACTAGAACTATAACGAGTTTAATACTTAGTAACTATAGCAATATTTTGCCGAGCCTCTAGGATCCACGGGTATTACCCCTACGGATCTTATGCTTAATAACGAAGACTCTATCGTAGGGAATTTCGCTAGCTGCTTCCTACTAACGACTGTTAATAATCGATTAGAAGATCTAATAGCTAATAGCGCCGGAATTTTGCAAGGCTATTTCGAGCGAGATAGCTAGCAGGGGGGTCATATTGCATTTCTACTAATTACCGCCGGACTTTGCTCCGAAGCATTTAGTAAGACTCGATAAAACGCAATAAAGTGCGATAAGTTTCTATATACTTCGTAAATATTGCTTAAATAGCGCAGGCCGGCTTTAGGGATTACTAAGTAACGGTGTTACGTATAAGGATATATTAGGGGTCTTTAGAACGTCGTTAGTAAGCAGTAGCATCGAACCTTCTAGATAATAACGTTATCTAGGCGGCCTAGGTAGCGATATAACATCGCTACCCTAAGGCAGCTATAGGTAATAGAACTATAAGAAGTCGCTTTTATTAGAGAGAAGGAAGAATAAGGGCAGAGCAGTTAATAACTAAAAAACTCTATGCACCTTTTCGTACTCGTAACGCGATAAACGGGCTAAGCCCGTTAGGGTCTCGGCTCCGCTCTCGATAAGACCTACCGGAGGAGCTCCGTTATACCCGTTGGCTAAAGCTAGGCGCCCCGCCTAGCTTCAGCCAACAGGTAATTATAGCAGTTCCTCGGTAGAATCGAGCCTCTTTTCCTCTTTTTAATACTCGCTTTCGGACTTAGGTAAGGGCGTTCGAACTATACGAACACGGCAGAGACCTATATATGCCGTGCCGGGAGGCTGGGCGGGCTTGCTAAGCTAGGCAAAGATCGCCCTAAGTTAGGGGAAAGAAGCAAGACCTCCCTCTAGATGGTCCCTGCTAGCTTGAGACACTGTTTGATTGCGAATGCATAAGAATATTAAGATCGCCCGTATATCGTTACCCGAAAAAAACAGTAAAACAGGTAACGTACTTTACTACCTAGTTGGCCACTACCCCGCCTAAATCCTTGCCGCTCTATATTCTGACCGTCGCAAAACACACTATAGATCGATAATCGGCAAAATAATTACATGAATAGAATTCTTAGTCCCCGGGCAAGATCGAGGATTATAACCGGGCAATATAAAGCTATTGCGGAGCCGCTGTGCGCCGGTTTCCCCGTCGCGCCGGATCTTACCCCTGACCCCTCGCCGCCCCTCGCCTTCCTCTCTACCTAGAGGGTTCCCGAGAAAGCCACTACGCTAACCTAAGAATAGTAGACCTACCACCCCGTTAGGGTGATCCTAACCGGTTAGACATAATGCTCCGACCTTGCTAGGGCTCCCGTAGGCTGGTGTGGCGGGCGGAGCCCTTCGTATGCTAACTCATCTTTAGTTCTAGGCAAATCTCGCCTCTAACCTTAAACTTTTAAAACTTTTATTCCTTAAGGCTCTTTACGCAACCCTATATAGGTTGCCTCTCCTATGGGTAAGAAGCAGCTCCTTGTTAACGGATGACGCTATCGCATCCGGCAATTAGTTATATTCTTATCGCCTCCTGGTCGAGACACGGCTGTTTTTCTCGACTCTTCTCGAGATAGACGCCCTCTCTGTCGTCGCTGCTCTTCCTAAGATGGACGACGTCGACTTCGACTCGGGCGATGAGCTCTTTAACGGCATCGACAGCTAGGACCTGCTCCCGTTGCAAAAGCGTAAGCGCCACGACTAAGATAAGCATAATAACGCTGCCTCTACCGCTATAAAACGCTATAGACGCGATGCGTCGCACGCTGCTTTTGCCTGTCGGATCCTGACTAATAAGTTCGGCTACCATAGCTTCAATCACTAGCAGGAGGCTGCCATCGGCCGCGTCCTGGCTGGCGAAAACACGCTCGTTATTTTCCCTACGGGCGCTGGCAAGTCCCTTTGCTATTAGGTAACGAGTCGTTCACGCTCCCACCTTATCGTCGCTGACGTTACTCCGAGTCCTAACCAAATCCCCCGCAAGATTCCAGCCATTGCCTTCGAGGAGCTCGACACGACTGACGCCTCTAGAGCTCCTGGCCAGTCCGGAATTAGCATTGTCGTGTTACTATTAATAGCTCTTATAAAGGATTAAGTCGATGCCTTGCAGAGCCGCGGCATTCCTGTGGCGTCTATGAACTCTATAAAGACTTATGAGCAGCAGTAGCTCACCCGCGTCGCCTTATAAAAGGGACAAATTCGCCTTCTGTATTGCGCCCCCGAGAGACTTAATAACGAGACCTTTATCGAGAATATGAAAATTGTCCCCGGAGGCGTTCGACTCGTCGCTGTCGACGAGGCCTACTGCATCTCTAAAGTTTGACTCCTCTATCTAGATCCGTGTAGCTCGATTTAGCTAACTTTCCCATACGATAGTAGGGCTATTTATTCCGCCCTGAATATCTTAAAGGTGTGAAAGTCCTTTGTTTAGCCCTTCCGTCTTAAAGCTAACTAGTGCCCTTTAGTCGCTCGGTTCGCTTAAGAGATTAACGCCGAGCGAGTCGTCTGCCTGACTGCCACCGCCACCCCTAAGGTTACCACCCTCTTTAGGGTCGCTTGAATCATTATCTATTATTTTACTACCTTAAGTCTATTCCTATATATATAAATTCCTATTTATTTTATAACCTAGTATAGTTCTTTATTGCCTAAATATTAATACTTCGCTTATATAAGTAAACGACAACCCTTTTTAATATATCTTTTCTATTTAAACTCCTCTACGACCTCCTTAATAAACTTAACTGCAATAGTAAGTAGTTAATTAAGGCCGATAAGCGCTAGAGGCACGACTCGCGCGTCGTTCTTGCTTAGTTTAATATATATAACGGAATTATACTACGTCGAGGACCCGGTGCTATTGCATTCTTATCTTATCTCTTTCCCTACTATAGACTAGATTAAGTATTCGGTCTAAGGGAGAAGTAGCTTAAGCCTATTATATAACGTATATAAGGTCTTGGATTATCTCGGATAGAAGAGCTATAAATATAGAAGACCACCGACGGCCTAGACTTTATATCCTATATCGAATACGTAATATCGGCCACTAACTACGAGTCCCGTATTAGGTCGGGGATTACTTTAGAGGAGCTTAATAAGGTGTTAGACTAAGTTTCGGCTTCGTTGCCTTTCTTATTATTAAGCCTTCGTAAAGGGGTTCGAGATAAGCACGATCTATTACTTCGAGTAGCGTACCTCCTTTCGATATTCTTTAGGCAACTGCCTAGTTCCGAGGCTAAATAGCTAGTTCGTATAATACTAAAGAACTATAGCCCTATTAAGATTCTAGAAAGATTAGCAATAGGCGGATTTTATTTCCTATTGCCCTATATCCTTTAGTACTAGTCTACTATCCTAGTAGCTCTATAGTTCCTATAGCGGCCGACTATTAAGTATATGCCTTTCTAGCTAACGACCGATATTTTCGAGAGATTAAGAGATATCGCGAGCTAAGAACTTAAGCTAAAAATCGGGGTAATAATTAGGAGAGGAATTTATATAAAAGCGAGGAGCATTAACTATTACTGCTAATTAGCTAGCTCGAGATAGATAACTATTAAGCGGAAATATAATAGGGAGTACTACTAAGTTTATATTAGTAGGAGTAATTCGGGTACTAGTATTAAAATATTCTCTAAGAGTAGACGAGATTTAACTAACGACCGGATAAGGATTTACTACGCTATATAGTATAGCCTAGAGTTAGACTTAGTAAGTTATATAATTAATAGGCAGTGTATTATAGAGGGCGAGCTCCTAGTATAGAACTAAGCTAAAAGGAGAATTAAGCCGTTCTATAAACTATATAAATATATATAATAGTTAGGGCAATTTCTAAGAGTTTTACGAGATTCGCCTATCGACTTAAATAAGCACCTTATAATCACGTTCTATAATATTATATTACTAGATAATATCGTATTAGCTAAAGAGTGCTATAATAGACGGCGTAAAACCCTTAAAAGTCTAGTCTACCGGATGCTAGGATAGGCGGATCTTAGATTACGCTAGGTAATCTAATCTTTATTAGCTAATATAGCCGAGCAGCTAAGGAAGATATTCGCGTAAGCTATTTCGTAGCGGTAGGAGGGTCTAGTACTAAAGGGCTATAGCGACCTATACCTATTATTTAATAATTATTAGGTATTTATAAAACTAAAGAAAGATTATATTCTAGGTTTAGGTAATACGGCTAACTTTATTCTTCTTAGCGGTCGCCTTAATATAGGCGAGGCGTATAGACTTAAACTCGGTAAGGTATAGTAGACGTCGTTCTATATCGGCTACGTAAATAATAAGGATAAAGTATATCGCTATTATATAAAGCCGCGAATTCGTATTATCGACGTAGTAGATAGCTATAGTATCTCTAAGCGAGATATTAAGTATCTAAATAGTTATAGTTACTTTACTTAAGTTCCGATAGCTAACTCTTTGCCTAAGTTCGACGTCGTACTTAGGCTAGAACGGAGACTATAACTAACTAAGCTATTCTCGAATCCCTTTATAGTAGAAATAGTTAGCGCTAGGTTCGATAAGCCGGTAAATACTTAGTATTATACTTTACGCTTTCCTCGCGTGCTAAAGATCTATAGCGATCGCTCGTTTAAGGACGCTATTAGATTTTAAGAGCTATAAAAGATAGCCGAAAAGAGTCTAATAGTACTAGATAAGAGAGCTAGCGAGGAGGAAACTTAGCTTAGGAAGTTAGGGAGCTAGGATAATATAATTAGTATATTAAAAAGCAACCCCCTTAACTAGTCTAGTATAAATATTAAGGATATATAAAGCACCCTATATATAGTTAAGGAGGATATATCCCTTAGGCGGAAAAGAGTAGCGAAATATAAGCTAGATAGTAGAGCAACTACTAAGTAAGTAAAACAGAACTAAAGGAGCCTCGATAGGTATAATTCTCTTAATTCTATTACTAATTAGTTATAATAGGATCGGTTATCTTATTTAAGAGTATTTTACGCGTATATCGACAATAAGTAGGGCACGGCCGTTATTATCTATAGGCTCTACGACGTTATAATAGGTTACCTATCTACGCTAGTAGCGGCCGTATATAGCGAGCTCGAAGGGCGGCCGGTCGTAACGTTTATATCGCTAAACCTTACTACTATAAACCTTACTACTTTAAACCCTACTACTTTCCGCTTAAAGAGCGCGCCTCTTAACGCTTAGAGTATAAGTAGACGCTGCCTCTATAACCTAGAGCCTAATTCGGGCTCTAAGTATTGCTCTAAGCATTAAAGTTTTAAACGTACTATATATTTAGCTACCCCCGGAGTCGATAATCTACCGCCGCGCTATCTTTAGTTGCTATAGCACTATAAATCTATAGTTTAATAGCCTAATCGTATTAGAGGATTATAGTAAAGACCGCTCGATTTAGCTATATCTAATTAGCTATATAGATTACTTTAATAGTACAAGGCAGCTTAATATTATATATAGTAAGGAAGGATTATATACTAGATAATAAGAGCCGCGGGCGATAGGCGGGTGCTATACGCAATAAACTTATAAGGTGCTCGTGTTTTATAGGGAGGGCCTAATAGCCGGTAAGTTATAGGCATTATCCTATTAAAAGGGCTATAAGTATACTAGGTAACGAGGGGAGGCGTCGTTACTAAGTATAGAAGCTATCTTAAGGACGTAGTATAAAGCGGGAGCGACCGGTATAGTTCTTAAGGGAAGGGATAGACTTCTAAGTTCTTTACGCTATACTTTACGGAGACCGAAGAGTATATAGACAATGCGCGTTTTTTAGCACTTATAATAGGCCGGCCGGTTAAAACCCCGGCTTAGAAACCACCCGTATACTATACTATAAGAGCTATATTATAAGCGGAAGTACGTACTAGCTATAGTGCTAAGTTTTATAAAACGAGGGCTTAAAGAATAAAAAATATACCTAGCTACTATATAGCGACTTATAAAGGAATAACGTCTGTTTGCTACTATATATAGTAACTATCCTAAGAATACGGTGCGAAGTAAGAACGCGTTCCGGCTGCCGGTATAGTACTATAGGAGAAAGACTTCTAAGTCCTTACTATATATAGTAGCTATCTTAAGAGAAGGTAGTAGCACCCCTAGAAGAATAGTTAATAGATCGAGTTATCGGTCCGTATTTCGGTAACTTACTATAGAAGTATATTGCAATTATTAATAGGCAATATTAGCTATTCTAGTAGTAGTAGCTATTAGGATATATATCTTACTTTTAGCTAGGTGGTTTATACGATAAAGTAAATACGGCTAAGCTATAATTCTATATACGTTATACTTATAACTAATAAGCCTTTTCGCGCTATAGCTTAGGAAAGTAGTATAGAGTATAAACTAGCGGTATATATATTAATAGCTACTTAATATAAGCGACTAGCTATAGTATAGCTAAACGTAGCTATAGATATAGTAATAGAGTTATAGACGTTTACGTATATATTCCTAGATATAGCGTTGCTAGAGGGCGTCTTATAAAGGGCGCGGTTTAGCTATATAAGTTTCTAGCTCCTACTCGCTATCTTATAGACGACTCTAAGACTTATATCTCTTACCTTCCCTTTCTCCTCTTCTTCCCTCTAGCTATACTAGTACCTAAAATAACTTCGATACTATCCTAGCTATAACGCGCTAACTTAGCTCCGCTTACGCCTACCTTCGACTCTTTTACTAATTACTTACTTTTATCTATACTAAAAAAGGACTAATAAAGATAATTTTATTTATAAATAGCTTACTTAGCGATACCGCGAATAATTCTAAGGAGATAAGGTTAGCGACTTATAGCCGTTATCGCCGCTACTACCGTATAGTATATAACTTATATAGACTTATAGAGCCGAATATTACTACTAAAATCCTATCCTAGCTCAGAGGAATAAAACTCGGGCTACTTATATAGATATAATTAGCCGGCTAGTATATATAGTACTATACTTAAAGTAAATTATCTATATAAATAACTATATTCTACTTAGCTAACTTTAAAGAGGCCCCTTACTTATTCTACGATCTCGCGGCTAACGATTTTATAACCCCGGCTAAAATTAAAGATCGTCCTATCGTTACGTTATATCCGCGTATCTTTAACTTTATTTCTATCTATAGCTTTTATCCTTATAATAATATATATAGCCGATGCTAGTACCTTACGGTAAGTAGCTAGTAATAAGTTACTTCGAAGATAAATCCTATAGGTAGGCTTAGGGCTAGATAGCTTTACGGCTACGCTTTATAACCTTAACCCCTTAATACGCCCCCTCCCCTTATAGGTTCTATATACTTTTTATCGCGACTAAAGGATATTAGTATAATAGGAATCCGAACTATAATAGTTTCTACTTACGTATAATCTATATATACTATATAATACTAATACCGCGGAACCCTTCTTTAAGATACTCTCGAATACTAGTAAGTCTTCCTACTTATAACGCACCGCTTATATAGTTAGGTCCTACTATATCTAGATTTTCTTGCCCTATAAGCCTAGTAAGCCTAGTCGGTTCTTCGGATAATATTAGATATCTATAAGAAGAATAAGTAGCCCGGCTATAGTCGTTTATCCTACCCTGCTACCTATTATATAGAGAGCTAGTCGTTACTATTACTATCGACGTGCACGGTTATAGGCTTTCCTAGCATAGCGCCTATGCTTATAGACCGGACTATCGCACCCTTAGGACTCGTATCGCTATAGCTGTCGGCGCGGGGAGCGTTAATTATAGGTATTAACTACGAGGTAACGGCTCTAACGGTTAAGGCTATAGTAGGCGGCATCTAAGGCGCGTTTACTATACGGCTATCCGCTTACGCTACTCTTAATAAGGGGGACTATATACTAGGAAAGTAATAAACTACGACTAACTCTTTACCGATCCTATTATAATCTATCGCCCTACTCTTATATAGTAGGCTTAGCTCGTATACTATACTAGGGAACGGACTTAGCTCCTTAATATTAGCTAGGCTTTAAAAGCCCCGGTATATCTTATACGATATAATATAAACCTTTAAATAGGATTTTAGGTTATTTTTATTAATATATAATAGTAAGTAGCCCGCTACTAGATATATATAGTATCGATCGCGGTCGGAATATAGTTACTCTATATTAGATAGCGCTACTATATATATAAATACCGACCTCTACTAGACTTATACTACGCTAGATATAAAGCCTTCTCGCTACTTCCTATATAAGGTATAAATTCTACTTAGTTAACTGCCTTTATACTAGTCTAGTAAGTTATAGTTATATTTAAGGACGGTAGCGAGGAGTGCTTCTATATATATTACTAAGTTAAAGACTCGCTTATCCTCCGTACGAGGTGTAGCTTTATCCGCTATTAGTAAAATTTAGCGTAGAAGACGGCTAATATATCGTAGTTCGGATACTTAAGCTCCGTAAAGGGCTTAGCGTTAGTACTATAGAAATATATAGCTAAGGCCGAGGAAAGTTTTAGACTTTATAGTGCTCGACCTTATACTATAAGGCTAAAGCCCGAGGCGACTAAAGTATTATTAGTATACTAGAGCTAAAACGTACCTTAAGGAGGAATTAGGCCGAGATAGGTATACTAAATTATATTTAATAGAAATAGGTAGGAATACTATGCCCGCGCCCTATACTAGATACTACTCGACCTAAATTAATTGCTAGCTATAGCACCTCGTAAGCTTTATATAGGATAATATATAAAAGACTATTGCTCCTAAAGTAGCTCTTCCCTCTAGACTAAATAGCTAGACCTCTTAAGGCAGTAGCGGAAATAATAGGCAATAGTCGGAGTCTTACGTTTATATAACTACTAAGACTATAGGTTATAAGATAGATCTAGGCTCTATATACTTAAATACCTTACTATATTATATTCGCTTACGCGTACTCGGCTAACGTTCGCTACGATAACGGATTTATAGTTACTAATTAACTATAGACTTATAGAGCTAATAGCTACTACCTTAATCTCTAGGCTTCTATAAAATATAGTTATAGAATAGGTAATAGCTTTAAAGAGAATATTTATATTTATAGGTAATTCCTACTATTAATATATATATTTATACTATTACCGCTAAACGAGGCATAGGAATTAACCGCCGGAGGTGCTTCCTAGAGGAACGTAATATAGTATCGTCGAGTCTAAATATATATATATTAGTAGAGAGCGTTATAAGTATATTACTAGACGGTCGCCTATAAATATAGCCTATATTATAGCTATAGGTTAGCTAGGACTATCTAGCATCGACGGAGACGGATGCTTATAATAAACACTGCCTTATCGCGTAGTACTCGCACGACTAAACGGGGTTATTAGTAGGTATTTAAATTAAACCCCTAAGCCTATAACTATAGTAGCTATGCCTATATAATATTAATAGCCGTAGGAGGACGTCGTAAGCTACGACGACTCCTAGATAGACGACCTTATCGTCGACCCGCTAGTAGTAGAGGGATCCCGATATAACTATCTTAGTAAAGAGAGGGAGAAGTCTTAACCTAGACTAGCTAGTCGACGCGGTACTAGGAGCTGTTCTAGCGACTAGACAACGACCCTAGCCGGCGCGAAAAGGATAGTCTTAGTCGTCATTAAGTAGCACGAAAGTGCCCGACTATAAGAAATAGGCAATATAGCCGTTACTAAAGCTATGCCTATTAAGAAGCTCCTATAGCTATTTATTCTCCTTAGCTACTATCCTCGCGGCTATCTAGATCTTAGTCGAAGCCTCGATGCCCTAGACTCCCTAGAGCTCGTATACCCTAAGTCGCTGTTCGAGCTCCTAGATATACGGTACTCTCTCTGTCGGGCGCGCGATCTCCTTTAGTTATCTTAAATTCGGACTAAGCTATTCTTCTACTAGAGTAGAGAAAGAGAGACGGAGTCTTATATTAGAAAAGGCTATTCCTATCGATAGTATTACCTAGGTTTATATTACTTACTAGGGGGGCTAATATTTAGCTTATAGGCTTATATATAGACTCTTCTTAGCTAGTAAAGGAGGAAAGTAAAATAAAAATAAAATTAGGTAAATAGTCCTATAAGTAGAGTATCGGCCTAATACTAAGTATTGGGAAAGAATAGGGGTTAGTAAAAGGAAAAAAGAGGAAATAGATAAAACTTATTAGATCTCTAGTAAGGAAAGTATTTAGGGAAAGAATTAGTAAGATAGCTATAGTAGCTTTACGCCTTCTTTACCTAGTCGCGTGCTAGTTATAGTATAGCCCTTATAGTCTTCCTAGGGGCTTAGATAAAGGATAGTCGGATTTATATTTTACGGGTTATATTTGCCCCGTGTTAGTAGGAAATAGAATACTCGCCCTTAACTAAACGTAATAAGTCGGTTAGTTAGCTAGACCGAGTCTTAAGAGCCGCTCGCTTTAGAGACCCTGCCTATTTATTAATATTTTAAACTATTATATCTAACTAGTATTGCAAAACATCCGTACCTCGGCAGCCGCGGACGTAGGTCTTATAGAGGCTACCTTCTTCTTCTAAGGTAGATGCCGACGTAGGCAGCCCTTCCCTTATTACGAGGGTTCCTTCCTTACGATCTTCGCTACCCCCTAGCACTTCCTATACTAAGACGAGGGAAGAGAAATTAATAGGCAGAATCCTACGTTACGCTTACCCCCTAACTAATACTATAGGGGAGCTGCGGGCTAGTCTTTATAATTTAGGAGAGCCGGTCCGCCTAGTTACTCTAGAGATTCGTCCCGGTGCCTATTTAGAAGTTAGCTGCTAGAGGATTTAGGATATAATCGACGCGTAGATAAGAAGCTAGAGGTGTCCTAGTTAGGGGTATACGGACCGACCATCTAATATAAGGGATAGTTAAAGACTTAGGCTAACTAGTAGACGTCCCCCTAAGGGGTAGCTTATAGGCATTAGCTAAGCAACAGCGGACCATAACCCCGAAATAGGAGGAAGGTATATAAGCTAACCCGGCTAAAAGTTAGCACGAAGTAGCTAAGGTCGTATTATAGAGGACTTATAGGATAATTTGCTAGAGCTTATATTAAGGGTTATAGATAAGCTCGACCTAGGTAGCTTATTCTATACTCGTATAGAAAGCAGAGGAATATAGATACTAACCTACCTATTCTTCTTCTTCTCTATTACTCTCCTTACTCTTATAGCTCTCCGAGGGCCAACGAGCGGCGGACGATCTAACGAAGACCTTTTTATCTACTATACCGACTAACTCTGCCTCGACGACTTAGGAAGAAGCGAGTCCCTTTTATATTAAGTCGGTTTCCTATAGATAAACTAGTTATATACGTGCTATTGATAGGATTCTACGTCCTACCTCGCTAACCTTAGAGGTTTAGGACACCGAAGCTTAATATAACGGTATAGGCCGTCGCGATAAATAGGCTTAAGGCGAGATCGCAGAGTTACCTATAGCAGAGGTATATCCGGTGCTCGTACCTAGCTATCTTTATAACTCTTCCTCTTATAGCGATAGGAAGGAGAATCGTCCTCCTAGACTTATATTTTAGGTCGCTATATCCGATACTTACTATCGAGTAGAGGCTAACGGTTCTATCGATAGCGAATAAGACGAATAAATCGAACTAGAGTTTAGCTTCCCTCTTCGTAAGCCTATTTAAATTACCTTAATGTTCTCCTAGTGTTCTCCTCTAGGCTCGTTACGATATACTAGATAGCGCGAGCGGAGGAGCTATAATAAAATCACCGGGAGGAAGGATATATAGCTTTAATTGCTTAGGCAAAGATAGCAAGCTCCTAGGCAAAGGCATAAGAGGCAGCGTGCTTATAAATTTCGGAGGAGCAAGCGACCGGCCGTAGAAAAGTATTAAATTTAAATATCTTTACTAGCCCTTAGAATAGGAGTGATCCCTTAATGCCTCCTCTATAAAACATTAATTCTATAAGCTAGCATTAACATTCTCGGTTAACTTTATATAAGACTTATCGGCGAACTGCCTTATATTGACCGATTCCTGCTATATATGCCGATAGTTTAATACGTTGTCGCCTATAAATGCCCACTGCTGCCTTTCTAGCACGAGTCCTAATCTAAGAGTTAGTCGACTCGGCCGTGAGCATGCTACGGCGAGCCGTTCGTAGCGATAGAGCTTCCGGGGCTTTTACGCGGTTGCACGTAGTAATAGTATATTTAATAATAAATCGAGGCGCCTTACTAATGCGCTTGTCTAAGGTTAACTGCTTTTTTGCACTCTCTAGTATAAGTGTGATAAGTGATTGCCGCTGCCTTCCCCTAGGATAGAGTGTAGTACGCTAGAAAGCTAACACTTTATACTCGGCTCGCCGCTGCTATTAGAACTATAATCGTCGGTAGTAAGCTCATCGCCATCCGTAGTTTAGGATCCGATCGCTGCTTCGTTCGTAGAGGTGAGTAAAGCATATCTAGACGCCTAGACACTCTCTATAATATAAAGGTTAGGGCTAGAGGAGCTAATAGTCTTATACGAGCTATTCTCCGAGGTGCTTATTTAGAACATAGCTTTTAGGCGACGAGTAGAAATCCTACGTAAATATAGGTATTTTGGTCGATAAGAGTGCTTTGCTAAGTAAAAGGTTTATATAAATAGTTAGTAGGATATTAGGAAACCCTCCGATTCTTAGCTCGGTATATCTTAGAGCTCTATTAGGTGCACTACGTAATATATATAAGTAGTTTGCCCCCGACGCACCTTTACGTTACGCTTCTAAGTATAGAAGGATTACTAGTAAGTAAATAGATCGATTTAAGCTAAATATATTACGTTTGGTCCGAACTTCGGCGCTTAAGATTAAAGGAAGTAGGTCGTAAAGGTACGGCGGTAAAATTAAAGTAGCTCTAGTTTACTACCCTTAAGCATCCGGTGCTCTATCGACCGTTTAGTTCCGGGCCTTGCCGCTAAAGACGGTGTTATCGTTCTCTCTATCTGTCTTTTCTAGTGTCGTTTAACCCTGCCATCCAGAGATGCTACTAGCGTAGCTAAAACCACTAGACAAAGTCCGCACTGTCCTCTAAATTAGTGTTTAAACTAGCCGGTTATAGAATATAGCAGAAGTATTAGAGATCCTAGGAATACTAATCCGCTAATGGCTGCGAGCTATAGTAAACCACGATTCGTCGACGGCTGTTCTGGCTGAGGCTGATAAGACTGCCTACGTCTAAAGCGGCGAAAATGCTCTATTCCTCTCTAAATAACCGCGACCATAATCGCGGTGCTTAAATAAGAAACTATTAGTGCAGCCTAACAGTACTCGATGCGAGATTAACTCGGGCGCTAGACGATCGCCCTAATAAAGGGGAGATAGAAGACTAATATAAGTCCGAAAATAACGATCTTCGCCTTAATAGAGGAATCGAGCTCGACGGAGTAAGAAAAACAGGCGTGTATTAGGGAATCAATAACTTAGATAAGCTATAAGCTATTAGTATAAACTTATAAGGAGTTTCTAAATCGGGAAATACCTCGACGATATCGACGCATAACACGGTCGCCCCTTTCTAAGCCGTGAAGAAGGGATAGGCAAGGGTATTAGATAGAACTGCATTCCTTATAGTGCTAAACAGAGCGGCAAAGACTAGTCCGGCGCCTAAGAAGAGACAGGTAGTAGAGATCGACGCCTAAGTTCGCCTCCGAGAGGCTTCTTATAACTTAACTCTAATCGTCCACTATTTTTTTTATGCAAATTTTTTTCTTTAGCTTACCGGGTATAGCCTAATAGCGCATATTAGTATAGAAAATACTGCGCTATACCTTACACTTTAGTCTTTAGGGCTATAGTGTAAGGCGTACAATCAGCCGAAGGCTGCGAGTCTAGCTACTAGTTAAGCAGTCACCGAACAATTAGTTTAATCCGGTCTAAAAGTCACGGTAGGATAGATCCGTCACGATTATGTCTCCGGTAATGCTCTGCGACTTATAAACTATAATAGCGTAGTATACGATCAGGGGAAACTGCGTACGAGGGCAGAGCGTGGGCCCGACGAGGAAGTCCCTATCTACCGGCCGAATCGGGACAATCTTCCTGCCATTTACGGTGGTTAGGAATACCGGCCCCGGGTACTTATTAAACTCTATTATGATCACGTAGGGAGGGTCTTAAATAGGGTTAGCTCTAAGCGCCTAGGCGATATCGTATACTATAACGTTACCACGTGCGTCGTTATAGAAGCCGACTAGCTGCTAAAGGTTAGACGTTAGCATTAGACGGGCGCTAATGCATACGGGAATCTATTTCGCAAGGTTGCCTGCCTTATCGTTAGGAGCAGCAGCAGCGCCAGAGCCAACGATCTTAGCTATTACCTAGGATAATAGGCCGGCCTAGGCGGTCGGTAGTAGTTATATTTATTTACCCTATCTTTCGTAGCGTATACTTATAGGGAATTAACGAACCTGGCAAGCTCCTAATTATCTAGCTTCGCCTACATACGGCTAGAGAGGAGCTTCTAGGACTCCTAGGATAGATAGTGCAGTCGCCTCGGTAGATACCTTCTCTAGCAGCCTCCGAACCTTAAAAGTTGCCTAGCTAAGATATTGTATGCGTTAGTAATATAGTTTCCCCTATACGGCGTCCTAAACGATGGTCGCGCTAGATAGTAGCGATCTTAACCCTCGCCCCGGCTATAGAAGGGCTATCTTACGAGTCCTTCCCTATCGGATAGGTCGTTCGCTATACGGGAGGTAAGGGAGCTATTGTTCGGAAGAGCCCTAAGCTTCGTTGGGTTAGCGATAATAGCGTCTCTAGCTATATACGCGGTTGGCTAATCGAGGATTTAAATAACATCCTCGCTATATAACATTGCCGTACCCTCTCCGACCGTCCGACGATATAGGCTAGGTTCTAGATATATTATTTAGAGGCGATAGACTAGCATCTTCTTCTCTTCTCTTTAGAGTAGGACGAACTATTATTTAAGGAAGGGCCGATAGTAAGGTTCTTTAATATTTAGATCGTATACCTAGATCTAGAACGCTTTACTTAGTTAGCGGTAAATGTCTTATAGTATAGGAGACGGAGCCGATATAAGAGTTATGCTAGTTATAGCAGTCTAGGTAGTTCTTAGTATTACTAGTAGATTTTCGTTTATATACGAAGTCGCCGTCGGTTTCTTCTCGCTATAGCGGGCATAGATAATAGAAGTTAAATAATCTTAAACTTATAAATAAGTAGACCTAGAACTTATTTTATTATAAAAGACGTAACGAGGTATTACGTAAATAAAGTTCCTATATAAAGTAAAATAGAATAACTTAGGAGCTGCTCTATAACTTAGGGGCTGCTAGATAATTAGGCTCTACTTTTTAAGCAGCGTTATCTAGTTACGCCTTATTTTATATTCGACTATATAAAATCTAAACTAATTAGATCTAGAAAAACTTATAATCCCTATCTAGATTAAACCCTTATATTAGGAAAACTTATCCGATTAATATTAAGTTAGCCTATAGCTAAACTATATCGTTAGCTATATTACCTATAGCGTATATAAGGGATTTACCGGTAATCTACCGGATCCTATAACCCGCCGGACTTATACTACGTTACGCGACCGATATTACGGGGAGAGCGAACCTAGATTAAAAGCTTAGAAGCTTAAATTATTATCTCTTTATTAAATCGGAAAAGCTATATAGTAGTCGAGTCGGTAGTATAAGCATGCTAGTAAATACGGGGCCTAGGGTAGGGCCGCGCGGCCCCTCGTCGTCGCCGACTAGAAGCAGAATCGTAAAATATAAGCTACTTAATAGGATAGTAAAAGAGTTAAATAAAAGCAGCCGATATATAATAAGAGCGATAAGAAAGGAAATAGGTAAAATTAAATACGCGAGACTACTAGGAAATAAAAATATTAATAGTAGTTAAGAAGAAGTAGCGATAATTAAGAAGGTTTAGGAGCTACTAAATAAGTATTATATAGAATTCTAAGGATTAAAAGAGATACTTAAAGAGCAAAATAAGATTATCTATAAGTAGTAAGAGATAATCTAAAAATAGAAAGAAGAAATAGAAAAGTAAGGAACTATTAGCCGAGAGCTTAGTATTTATCTAGAAGATATAAAGTAGTAGATAAATAACTAACTTAAGTAGGTCTAAAAGTAACTTAAAGCTATTGTTGCTAGCGTAGCGGTTACCCTACTTAAAACGTTCGCTAAGGTTACGCGATTATCGCCGTCGCTATAATAGAGCATTACCCTATCGCTCTCGCCTAGTAATACTATAGAACCTACCGCGAATAAGTTTTTCTATATAATTAATATATCCTAAGTAAAGGAATAAGATAGAGGCTAAGTATAGATAAGCTCGATTTAGTAAGCTATTAAAAATAAGGTTAGAATAAAGGAAGGTTAGGTAAACTAAAAGTATATAATAGTTATAAGGAACTCTCGAAATATAAAGTAAGTTAAGGTTATTTATAGAGATAAAATCGAGCTATAACGAATTAAGGAAGCTATATAGAAAACGGCGGTAACTAGAGCTCGAGTAATAAAAGATTAGCTTTACTTAGTTAAAGTCGATAATATTAATTATACCGCGATCCTTAATAGAGAAGGCAATATCCTATAAGGTACGGCTAAGGCTCTTAATATCGAAAATAATATCTTAATCGGTAAGATTACCTAGCTAAGTAATAAAGAAAGGAGTAAAGTATATAGGTCTATAATAGTCTATATAACGAAAAAGAACGATATAAAGAAGCTTTTAAATAGTAAGTACTTCGATCTAGCTAGAGAGTTAGCGTATATTAATCCCTTTAAACCCTATAAGGGACCGATATAGTGCTTTAACTATTAATATATAGGCTATAAAGCCTTTAAGTATAGTAAGCCTTAGGTATATAGAAGGTATACTAGTGCGGGTTATTACTATAGGGAGTATTATATAATAGAGCCTAGATATATCTTATATAGCGGACTATATAAGTCGTTTAGCCGGAACTACTATATATAAAATATCTACTTTAATATATAAGATACTAAGTATTCTATAGCTTAATATACGAAAACGGGAACTAGTATAGTAGAGTTTAATAAACGATAAGGACCTTAAGGATTATAAAGTACTAGCGGTCTTTAAACTATACGCTAGGATAATCGATAGCTAGGTAGTAATAAGCCCTAGGATATATAGTAACTAGATAAGAATATTACTAATATATATAAGCGACGGCCCTTAGCCGATCTATAGTATACTTTAGGTATAAGATAACGTCGAAGTAGTATAGATACTAATACTATTAGCGGATCTTATAGTAGTAGTGCTTTAACTACTAAAGAGGAGCGTCTTAGTAGTATTAGTTTACGTAAAAGGGCAAAGTATAAAAGCGCTAAAAAGCACTACTAGGCTATTATATAACTTAATTTAAAGATTCTATTAAGGCTTTAGTATATATATAGATATAGTATTAGCTAGAGACTTTAACTCTTATAACCTACTCTAAGAAGGAGATAATATTTCGGTTTAGAGATAAGGAGAAGTAGGGCTGATTATTAATCTAATAAACCAGTATAGCCTTAAGAGCTTACTCTTAAGGGGCATAAAAACATAGCAACGTAAGGATTAAGAGAGCACTATTAATTTAGTATTAATATCGTTAGAGTTAATAGATAAAGTAGTAATATATACTATCTATCCGACCGATTATAGCTTAGACTATAAAGCTATTTAGACGACGTTTAATATTACGATGCCTAAGGGAAGGGCGAGGCTAAGACTCCTATTTAAGAATGCCCCTTAGAATCTTATATAAGCCTAGGTAAAAGATAATCTACGACTCTTACCTTAGGCTATCGACGTTTAAACCTAGATAGATTAACTAATATAGATCGTCCTAAAGGCTATCTATAAACTAACGCCTTAGGCATAGCCGTTACTATATATAAAACGTTAGTAGACTAAGGATCTTATATAACTTCGGCGGATATATACGTTCTAGCGAAACTAAGCGAGAACGCAACGACGAGGAGGCTAACCGCGACTAGAACTTAAATAGCGGGCTAAAGAAGCGGTAAAAGAGTTCTACGATACTATTCGATACTAGAGGAAGATATATTAGGATAACTTCCTCTCTAACGATGCTAATATCTAGAAGGCAACTAAATATCTTAAAGCCGGTAAGAGCACTACGGGCGATAAGGTGCTACCTTTAAGGAAAGGGGATAGATCGACGACCGAGGATAAAGTAAACTAGGTAGACGAGCTACTTATTACCTTCTTTCTACCCTTGCCTACGAGAATCGAGGATAAGGGGGTGCGACTATAGTAGAAAGCGGTGCCTATGCCCGGACTAATATTAGGAGAGATCGAGGAAAAGGTTATAGTAGCGAAACTATAGAAAGCACTTAAAGAAGATAAGCTTCTAATAGCGGTATAAAGATAACTCTAGCTAGTAATAAAGGATCGGATATTTACTCTCTTCGATATATCTCTCTAAGATAGCGTTATACCTCGCTAATAGAAAAGCGCGAAAATTATCCTACTAAAGAAGCTATATAAAGACGACTATACGCTAGCTAAGGTATAGCGACTAATCTTACTTTTATCGACGTTTAGTAAGATACTTAAAGCGGTCGTAGCCGAGCGTATCTTATATACTATAGAGACCTATAGTCTTCTACCTACGAACTACTTTAGAGTAAGAAAGCGACGATCTACTAAGCAAGCGCTATTACTACTATAGGAATAAGTTTATAAGGCTTAGCGTAACTAAAAGGTACTTAGCCTAATTAGTTTTAACGTTAAGGGCGCCTATAATAGAGTTTATAAGGATAGACTGCTCGAGAGGATAAAAGCGAGAGGGATACTAGCCGAACTAGTAAGATAGATAGATGCGTTTTATTCTAGGCGAATAGCCTCGTTAGTAGTTAATAGGTATATGTCGGAATAACGGGAGCTGCCTTAAGCAAGCCTTCCTTAAGGGTCACCGCTATCACCGATCTTTTGCCTTATATAGTTCTAACTTCTAGGTTACGGCGTAAAAAGCTATTAATCTAGTTCTTACCGAGAGGTTAAAGATCCCCTCTTATAATAATAATCTAGGTTATAAAGACCTTTAATTATTAATGTAACGGTGGTAGCCCTAACGCGCCTTAGATAATAACCTAATCGCGAAGGTGCTTTTCTTAATCCTTTAAAAGCCTTTATAATTAGGTAAAAGCTTCTTTTCTCGAAAGGTAGCCGCGTAATCGATCTTAGAGCGTTGCGCGTGGAATTCCATACTGTGCGACAGCTTAGTATTGCGATAGCCCGTTTTTAACAGCCAATATAGCTAACTAGAGCGTTTCTTCCGTATATTTAGCTTTTCTAGCTATTTAATAGGCTAGGGATGGCTTTTCCCGAAAAATCGATTAAATTACGCGAGAAAACGCGGTTATAAAAAAAAGCTTTGCATTAATATAGGTAGGAAATAGGGGGCCGGAAAGTACGGGGGGCCGGGAAGTAGGGGCTAACTTAACTTCTTAGTAGAGAAGATTAGCATGGCCCCTATACTAAGGATAACACGCTTAATTAAAGAGAAGCTACCGAATTTTTTTTATAAACATTTATCGAAATACGTACTAAATGCACCTTTATATATATATCTAATAATGCTACCTTTTTAGCATATAATGCCTCGTTGTGCACGCGCATCTATCTAAAACTATAGCTTATTGCTAACCAGCTTATATTATATTAATAGATTGCTCGACTTTATATAGCATTAGTCAACCCACGAAAAATAGCCCCCGAGACAAGAGTTAGCAGCTGGCAATAAGGACGACGGTGGCAAAGGGCGGCAGCGTTAGCTCGTTGCCCCGCACGGTTTCCGTCCGATAGGGCTTATGGCCCGAGGCGAGGTCGCAGATTTGCGCCTGGCCCTGGTCGAAGCCCGCGACGGTGAGCCTATGGCTCTAGGCCGTCTTATTAATGAGCAGTAGCTTTCTCCGGCCGTCGACGGTGCGGTATGCCTGGGCGTAGTAGGCCTTGTCGTCGGCGACGGCGGTGGCGAGGAGGCTGTCGCCGGCCTGGAAGTTTTGCTGGAGCATCTCGAGAACGCGGAAGCGCGCGTTGGGCTCGCCGGTCCGGTAGTCGACTATGGACACGGACTCGAACTGGCCCGGGTATCCGTGGAGCTAGCTCTCGGCGATAGCGTCGATGCCTATGGCCGAGGCCTTGGCGAAGACGTAGGCGAAGACGGCGGCGCTCTAGGTCTAGTACGCGTCCGAGATAACGTAGCCGGGCACGACCGAGATGGCCGCCTTCTAGAGGATGGTGCCGACCTCGCCGAAGCCGATGCGTATGTCCGGGTTTAGGCGCGCGCGCACCTCGTTGATCTTGCCGACCTAGGCGATAAAGGCGTCTATCTGCTCGAAGCTCGACGTCGCCTACTTCTGCTCGTCGGTGTCCTTTGGGTCAGGCCAGCCGTAGTGGTAGTAGCTAAGCTAGTCGAGGGCGGTGCCGGGTACGTGGCGAGCTGGGTCCATAAAGGCCTCGACCTACTCGATCGTCTCGTTGATAAGGCCGCCGCCGATAAACTTTATCTGCGGCGCGACCTCGCGAACGGCGGCCGTTACGGCGTCGTAGAACTAGTTATAGTACTCTAGTATAAAGCGGTGCTCGAGCTCGGGCTCGTTAAGCACCTCCTATAGCTCGATGGGCTAGTGGTGGCTAGAGTGGTGGTAGACGCCGCACTCGTCGGTGAAGCCGCCGTTGACGTACCAGTCGACGACACGCCGGTAGTAGTCGGCGGCCTCCTTTATAGTAGCATCGCGGAGCTTGGTGCCGCTGTTGTACGTAAAGTCGATCTTGTTGACGTCGGCGGGATATATGTTCTTGCCGCCGGCCTATATCCAGTCGGGGGTGGTGCTGAAGCTAACGCTGTGCACCTTGCCGGGCGTGCTCTTTAGGTAGTCGCCCAGCAGCTGGTCGGCGTAGGTAAAGTTCTAGCTGGTGGTGCAACTTGTTTCTGTTATTTTCGGCGGCTCGAGCGCGAGGACGGACAGCTTCGGATAGGGGTACTAGGCGAGGAACCTAGTATAGTCGGAGCCGACCTTTTGCAGCGACTTAAAGGCCTTGTCGGGCATGCTCGTGTTAGAGAGTAGCTCTAAGTTAACGATAAATAGGAGCGTTAGCGTCGACCTAGACTCGGCCTTTTATTCGTCCTACTCGATGCGGACGCTGTCGCTAGCGTTGGAGGCCGGGGGTACGGCAGTATTGGCAGACACGGCAGTCGAAGCCGCCGGTGCTAAAAGAGGAGAGCCGCTAACGAGGCTAAACGGCATCAAGTTAGCGGCGATAAGAGCGTGACGAAGCCTTATAAGCGATATAATAGAGGACTTGCTCGTTGCGGCGAGATCACTAGCAGATAAGGTCGCCGTGCAGCGCAGACGGCACTATATATACCTGCATCGACTTTTCTATTAACTACCTGACCTAAGGAGGGGCCTATGATGGGCCACGGCCTTGACGTATCTCGGCTAGCGTGAGGTATTTCTGCGTAGGATGCTATTATCGTGCAGGGTTCGGCGGCAATCTGCTAAGTTGGCCGCACGCTACCTAAATATGCTATGTAGGCCGGGCCCTTTATATTGCATTGATGGCGTCGGAAGCGGGCATTAATAGATAGGTCTACGGAGTAGTAGACGGAGTTAGATCGGCGTTTAGGGTACCCCGCCCTGTCCGAGGTCGATCTGATTGTAGTAAAAACTATGCTTTCTTAGTTTACCTAGTTGTTTGAATATGAATAGAACTGGGATAGCTCGTACGGAAGTCTGGAGTGCTCCGGGCCCCTCGAGCAAAGACGGCGTAAGCGCTGCAGCGGACATGGCTTGTCTAGAATTTTAAATAGCGACGAGCATGCGGCCGGGCGATAAGGTAACGTTCTATGGTCGAGCCGAGGGGAAGAGACGGTGGCATTTAATGCGGAATACGAGACGCGAAACTCGTAGTAATAAGATGCGGGATAGCACGGCCGGTCGAGTAGGTTAGGCCGGCTGGAGTCGGAGAGAGTGGGGCTCGCACGGCAACCTCTCTAGGCCCCGTTGCGCATCACACCCTGTCCGTCACTATATAACGAAACTGGCAGCTCTTCGCACCCGCGCGGGAGACTGCGGCAAGCACCTGGTTGACAGCCGGCTGGCGGCAGTCTCATAGCCCCCGATTCGCACGCGCGCAGAAGCCTGCTAAGTGACGGCCGAAGCGCCGGGGGGGTAAAACGACCGGAGGAGAGCATACGCAGTAGTAGAGCGGGCGCGGCCTGGGCTCTAATGTTAGCCGGGGCATGACGCTGCCTCGGGACGCTTTCGGGGGCCTCGGGCGGCATGCTCCAGCGCTTGACGCCCCGACTTGGGGCGCCGGTGCCCTATGTGCCTACCAACAGGCCGCCTAGCAAACACCGCCGTCGGGGAGCCAGCGCTCCCTGTAGCGCAGCAGCGGGGTGCCGGCGCCGCGGCTTAGCCCTAGGGCGCGCTTGGCCGCATGGAGCAGTGCGGCCGCGCGTTGGGACGTATGGATGCGAATCCTCTGCCAGGCCCGTGCCATACTCGTACATAATACGATCTGGTGGTGCTAAGAGCTGCCCCTCTACTTACCCTCCTCCTATGCTTGCTCGATCCCTAGCACGACTTTCTATTAACTATTTACGAGTACTGGTGTTGCATCTATCTCTACTATTGCTAATATGCCAGAACATAGCACTGTGCAGCAGCGCCGACCAAGTCTTGTAAGACGGCGACGAATAAGGCACGGCCTTTATAAAGGTCGGCGCTGCTTACCGCCTGGCACTCCCCGCCTATGTACTATAAGATGCAATGTTATGTCTTGGGCGTAAAGGCATACGACGCGCAGCGGTCGGTCTTGGTAGTAACTACGTAAGGCTTTTGGGCACACGAATTTAATGTAGTCTTGGTATGTGTTGGGTTGTTATTTGTAGTGTGGTTTAATTAGCAGATTAAGGGTGGGAATAAACCGATGGTCGACTTAGGGCCTTAGGCGCTACTTACGGTAAAGCGGCAGGAGCTTAGGAAAACGACCAAGAAATTCTAGATGTCGGGATTCGGATCGCGTATAGCTTCTAAATAATTGAGGAAAATGGGTAGGGGTCAATGAGAAGGAGCCAGAGTGGCAGCCCAGGTCCTTTTATGCCTATAGCAGAGCAGCTGCAAAGTTGCGGCTATGTAAGGATTAGAAACAGAAGATTGGCAACATCCCTTTTAATTCTAGGTACTTTTATTACTTCGTGGCTTGACACACCCTTAAAGCTATATAATTGCAGCGCTGTTTCCTAGCTAATAATTGCCCTCCTAAACTAAATATTACCTTCCCACGACCGTTGACTAGGGTGCCATAACCTATAGTGACTATAAAAATACAATACCCGGCTAATACGTCTTGATCGCTGGTTGGAACTAGCAGAAATAAGATTGCTGCGGCTTCTCGATCTCGAATCGGAGAGCATCGCTATAGACGGGGTAGTCGTCTTACTCGCATCTTACGTTAACTTGTCCCGCTTATATATCGTCGCCGAAAAATCAGCGGCCCCGCCAGCCAACCATTCCTGGGATATCCACGCCCACGGGAGCGACCCCGCCGTGGATATTCGCGGATATCGACCCCCCCGGCTAATCGAGTCGCTGATTCGGGCCTCCCAGCCGCCATGCCTATTCGCTACAGCGCTCTCAGCGGCGGCTACGGCGCTGTTATCCTGGCCCTGCCCGCTGTATTATAATGGACGGCGTCTGGGCCTCGGTCCGCTAAGTCCACGATGCCGACATCTCTGTCTCTCAACGTTGGTATCTAATTCGAATTCAGACCTTCCGTTTGCGTTGAATGCCGTCTCCCTCAAGTGTTTTGACGGTGACTTCGTAGAATCTAAGAATTGTAGCGAGGTGTTCGAGGACGTCCCAGTCCCTGTCTGAAAGCTGGTTTTCGGATAGGCAAATCCGCGGTTGAACAGCCGACCTCCGAATATGGCCCGTCTTTTTCGACCTGTTGTCCTGCTCCCAAGCTTGTTTGTGTTTAAGAATCATCACATCAAGGTAGTGACGGAGCTTGATTGCGCGGCGGATCATGTAGAACTGGGACAGTCATCTGGTATCGTTATCAACGACGATGTTTAGAGGCTTCCGCGCTCGAACTCTCGGATCGATAGATTGGTCAATATCAGCCTGCTGAACAGCTCGAAGAAGGTAAGTCAGCACATCAGATCTGTTGATGTCAACAACGAGGTTGTGAAGCTTCCCGACTGGCCCTCTCCTCCTCTAAAGGTCGTGTTCTGTTTCAGATAACGCTGCTGCGCCGGAAAGCTGATTCTCAAATGCCTCTGGATCGGAGCCAAAAAGCAATGCTTTGACAGAGGTTGAGTATATGGCCAAAGCATCGGCCTCTGCGCTTACGTTCATCGAAGCCTAACTCTCCTCCGATCACAGCCATTGCTAAATCGTTGTTTTTGTCGTGAAAACGGGTTAACGACCTAGTGGGATGGCTCCGGACAGACAGGTTCGGACAGACATATTGTAGGGATTATCGCGCTAAGCATAGGTTAAAAGCTATCGCGCCTTGACTATAACCTAAACGGGCATAAGTGCCATTTTTCAGTCTAAAGGGAAATCCACTAGTATATAATCCTAGGTAGGCCGCTGCTATAGTTCTAACTGCGTTTTATCCTCCTTAGAAGCCTTCCGCTTCTTACACCGCGGCTTAGGTATATCGGGTTCCTTACCCTTTTAGGCCTTTCCCGCTCTATCTAGAGACTTCCTAGTAGTAGTCGTTGCCTTCTCTATATCCTTCGTGCTCTATGTTTAACTATATCTCGTTTCCCGAAGAAGCTATAGCGAAGTTGCTAAAGGAGAGGACGGGGTCGAGGAAGGGTTAGGAAGCTAATTAACTCCCTTTAGCAAATCCGAAGTAGCTCGGTCCGCTCGAGCGGCAGTATACTCTACGGCCTTACGGCCGGTTATAGATTGCCTTTTCGTGCTACTATGCGATTTAAACCTCTTTAAGCTAGGCGAATATAGTACTTCTAGTAATTCCGGAGGTAGGAGGGCTCTTAACTATACCTACGCCTAGAAATCTACTATTAAACGGTTATTCTATAAGCGAAAGAGTCTTAAGAACTCCTCTACCTACTATCCGCCGAGGCTCCCTTATACTTAAACGACCTTTAATCCTAATTAAAGAACTATATTCCTACCGCTATCTTAGTAACGATCCCCTAGATTTTTTATAACCTTAGGAGCTAGCTACTTTATATAAGATATAGTCTAGCTATATACTACTATAGGTCTATCGAGTAATTAGCGTAGATAAAGGATATTAAGTAGGATAGGCTAGGACCTAATAATAGCCTCGTATAGCTAGTATCGATAGGGTAGGCTATATCTAAGTAGGAACTTATACGTAAAGGGATATCTAGGTTCGTTAAGAAGGCCTAATACTTTACGCTCTTTCTTAAGCTTAGTATTTTACCTCTATCTTAGAGCTTTTACTACCTCTTACTTTAGAGCTAGCTTACTTAGAATATAGTATAGAACCTTCTTAATAAGAAGGTAGAAAGTAGCTCGGTCTAATAGCCTTAGGACGTTTACCTTACTTTAATCCTTATCTTTAGTAATTTTTTAAGTTAATTTCTTTAAGCTTTTAGCTAGTTTTTAATAGGATGCCTATAAGGGAAGCTACCTATTAAGAGACTATTTAACTATAATATAGTAGCTTTCGTTCCTCTATATACTATTATATCTAAGGTTTAAGTACTATTATATATATACTTAGATAAATTAGCGCTTTTTTAATTACTAATTATTCTTAAGATAAAGGCATTCTAGCTCCTAAATTTCTATAAGTAGCTCGCCTCGCCGTTCTTTAAGTCGCGCCTTATCGGGAGCTTATATATAATCCTAAACGAACTAAAGTAGCTCTTCCCTTTATTCCTTTATATATTTACCTAAGTCTAATAATCGCTTCTTAAAGTTCTCTATAGTATACTATTTATAGAGCTATAATATTTACCTATCTTTACCCTAAGGATTAGCTCTCGCTTAAGACGCCGCTATCGCGGTAGCGAGCCCTTTAGTTTAATCCCTAAGAACGACTTAAGGTAATAGGTAATTATACTAAACTAGTTCTACTAATTAAGTATTTATAAATTTAAAGGCTTTAGCTAATTTAGATATTATAAAGGTAAAAGCTAAAAGAAATATCTTACTTATATTTATAATTCCTATTATAATAGATAAAGGTAAGTAAAGGCAATTAATATTAAACGTTATATCGGTTTATATAAGGAATCTACTAATAAATCTTCTACTTAGGCGGATCTACTTAAAAGAATAGAAGAATAAGTGCTTAAGTACTTACGCTATCTATTATTCTTAGTTATTAAGAAGGTATTTAAAGAAGTAACGAATATAAACGTCCTTAAACTTTAAATAAGTAAGTAAGAGGTTAAGCGCTTCTTAACTATTATATCTCCTTTTAAACCGGCTTAGGTTATAGAACTCTTTTATAAAATAATAGTTACTTAAGCCGTATTAGTCGAGAATCTAGGTTAATTTAGTTACTAATAGGCTAATAGTCTAATATATAAGGGCTAGATCGACTACTATAGCCCGCTCTAGGATATAGGATCTATAGTAGGTATAGTAAAAGGGATTTTAAAGTAGCGGATATATATAGTACGCGTAAGTAAAACCGACTACCTAGCCTTTTCGCTCTTCTATCCTTCTACGGCCGCTTTAAATAGTTTTATAGGAGATATAAAGACTATAAGGATACTCCTTAGCCTTAGTATACGTAAGCTCTTTCTTTTAGTCCCCTCCCTTTATAACGATATCTAGTAGCTTTTAAGTATTTTAAGTACCTTTACTAAGATAGATATAATTTACTTATAGGCGGTCGCGTACCTTACTAATAGTGATTAAAGCGAAACCCTAGGTAAATATATAGTTTTAAAACTAATAAAGGGCTTTCTTAGGGCTATTTACTTTATTACTAGTAATAATAAGAGCGTAAAGATACTCTTATAGTAGGGCTTCTATAGCTTTATTAAAGCTAGAGCGGATATTATCGGGGAGGCTATTATAGTACTAGATCTCTATTACGTTTACGTTTATATTAAACGAGATACTAAATCTTTATTAAACCTAAATAACGCGATTCTTATTATAACGCGTACCTTAATAAGGGGCGATAAACGATTATTCCCGTTTAAGCTATAGTTAAGGCGCGATAGCTTTTAACCTATACTTAGCGCGATAATCCCTATAATATATCTATCCGAACCTATTTATCTAGAGCTATCCTAAACGATCTAGGTCTAGAGGTTACTTAGTCGGGCTAACTTTAGTAAAGGTAACTAAGAAGGATAAATAATATTATTATTAAGTAATAGTATTAAACCTTTTAAATAATAATATTATCTAAGCGGCCTAGGTAGTAATATCGCTATTATAAGGCAGCTATAAGTAATAGAACTATAAAAAGTTACTTTTTATTAAGGAGGAGGAAGAATCTAAGGATAAGAAATATAATTTATTTATTACTTATACCCTCTCTTTATAAGAGGTTTAAATATATAAAAATCTTCCTAAGTTTATTATATTCTACCGTTTTAAATAAAAGGCTACCCTTTATAATCTATTTTAATAAGGGATTTACCGGTAATCTACTAGATCCTATAACCCGCTAGACCTATACGCCGCTACGAGCTCGATATTAATCTATAATAACTCTATAGTAATAGGGCTCGATTTTCCTAAATTTAAAATACAACGAAAATGCAATTATAATATATATATTATCCTATTTCCTAGTCCTTAAGCTACTATAGTCGCTTACTATTCCGCTACGGGCGTCCTAAGCTCTAATATACTACTACTATCTCTCGATTACTCTTAATAGCTAAAGAAGGTCGTTAGGCACGAGCTATCTAGTCTAGCGGAATCCTTACCTACTTTACTAACCCGTCCTTTAGCTAATCTAGCGGCTGCGATGTTACCGGAAGCTCTAGGGTTAGTAGAAGAGCGACGACTATTTCGTCTAGAGTCCTTAGACTCTTCTCTTAAGCTTTAAAAAGCACCCGCTAGGGCCGCGGCTTCTATTACGTACTTTCCTAGCTTAGACCTTTAAGATTGTCTCGAAGTTATTAACTAGCTGCTTTCTCTTACTTCTTCGCTTCTTTTTCCTATAATTTTCGCTCCCTTTTCTCCTCTCGCTGCTTCTTTCTTTCTAACGCTTACTCTTTTTGCTCCTCCGCCTTTTTCTATCGCTAAACCCTTTAGAATTCCCTTTAGATTGCTTCCTCTTTCTTCTAGACCTTTATCGCCGCTTTCTTTACTTAAGCTTAAGCTACTTTTTACGGGCTAAAGACCTAAGTATAGTTAGGATCTATATAGTTAAAGAGATAATCTTTTAGAGCTATACTATGCTACCTACGCTATTTCTTATAAATTATAGTCTTATAGAGTCCCTTATTCTTATATCTAAGTAGCTTAACCTCGGATTAAAGGCTTTTAAGAGTGCTCTTTAGCTTCTAAGCACTAACTTTAGTATTAGCGGTAGATTTATCGACTACTTTATCGATAAGCCGTCGTAATTCTTAAGCAGTAGGTTACTATAATACTAGGGAGTCTTTTAAATCGCTGCCTATATCGGAATCGTCGTATTCCTTTATTATAATCTATAATAAGACGACTTCGGAGTCTAAAGGTAGGAGGCCGGTCTATATCTACCTGCTTATAATATTCTCTAGGGAGAAGGACGCCTTTTATACGTTCTAAAATAAGGTCTAGAATTCGCGTTTAGATAGCCTAATAAGTCCTTATGTTTTTGCTATCTACCGGATAAGCTAATTTATATATACCGTCGATAAGGGACTAAATAGAGATACGTCTAAGGGCTAGAGCTAATAAGTAGAATAAGGGGGAAATACTATAACGATAATCTAATACTAGTTATATTACTTTAGAAAGTCTATATTAATATAGCTTAAGTAGCTATTAGTAATAAGAAGGCGATAATCGCGGCCGTTTCGCGCTTTTACCTTAGTAAACCGATTAAAAACGCTAATAAGCTACTCTTTTCTAAGCTTATAGTTAGTCTAGCCTATATCTAAGGTCGTAAAGAAGGCTAATTAATACTCTAGGTTAAATTCTATAAGCTAAGCATCCTAAACTTATCTTAGCTTGCCTTAATAGATAAGAAAAGGAGGCAGCGATATTATATCCTAATAGATATAAGCTACGAATATAATCTAAGATCGATTACTATCTTATAATATACCGAGTAATTTCGGGATAGCTCTAGATAGATAGGTTTAGATAGATATATTATAGGGATTATTACGCTAAGTATAGGTTAAAAGCTATCGCGCCTCGACTATAGCCTAAACGGGAATAATTATTTATCGCCCCTTACTAAGGTACGCGTTATAATAAGAATCGCGTTATTTAGGTTTAATAGAGATCTAGTATCTCGTTTAACGTAAACGTAAACGCGATAGAGATTTAATACCGCGATAGCCTCTTTAATAATATCTACTCTAGCTTCGATAAAGCTATAAAAGCCCTATTATAAGAGTATCTCCGCGCTCCTATTACTACCAGTAACGAAGTAAATAGCCCTAAGGAAGCCCTTTATTAGTTCTAAAACTATATATTTACCTAGGGTTTCGCTTTAGTTACTACTAATAAGGTATACGACCGCTTATAAGTAAATTATATCTATCTTAATAAAGGTACCTAAAATACTTAAAAGCTACCGGATATTATTATAGAGGGAGGGGACCAAAAGAAGGAGCTTATATATATTAAGGCTAAGGAGTATCCTTATAGTCTTTATATCTCCTATAAAACTATTTAAAGCGGCCGCGGAGGGATAAAAGAGCGAAAAGGCTAAGTAGCTGGTTTTACTTACGCGTACTATATATATCCGCTACTTTAAAATCCCTTTTACTACGCCTACTATAGATCCTATATCCTAGAGTAAGCTATAGTAGTCGATCTAGCCCTTATATATTAAACTACCGGCCTATTAGTAACTAAATTAACCTAAATTCTTAACTAATATAGCTTAAGTAACTATCTTTCTATAAAGGAGTTCTATAACCTAAGCTAGTCTAAAGGGAGATATAGTAGTTAAGAAGCGCTTAACCTCTTACTTACTTATTTAGAGTTTAAGGACTTTTATATTTATTGCTTCTTTAAATACCTTCTTAACGACTAAGGATAATAAATAGCGTAAGTACTTAAGTACCTATTCTTTTATTCTTTTAAGTAAATCCGCCTAAGTAAAAGATTCGTTAGTAGATTCTTTATATAAACTAATATAATATTTAATATTAATTGCCTCTACTTACCTTTATCTATTATAATAGGAATTATAAATATAAGTAAGATATTTCCTTTAGCTTTTACTTTTATAATATCTAAATTAGCTAAAGCCTTTAAATTTATAAATACTTAATTAATAGAACTAGTTTAGTATAATTACCTACTACCTTAAGTCGTTCTTAGGAATTAAACTAAAGGGCTATAACGACCGGTATTATTCCTAAGGGATAAACCTATCGAGGGGTTTATATTAGCAGATATAATAAGGCGTAGTCTAAGTAATAATAAGTATATTACGTTAGTAATAAGTCGGAGGTTATAGACCGTAGACTATAACTAGGTAATTAGAATTAGAGATAGAATTATAATAAAGATCTATATTAAAAGCTAGAGAGCTACCTATCTAAAGGAGTAAAAGTAGGTAGCTATATATACCTATAGAGACTGTCCTTAGATCACGGTCCTAGCCGTAATCCCCTTCGTAGCTTACTATAGCTTACTCGTAAGCTATGCTCCTAAGTAGTAATCTATCTATATAAGGCTTACTTAGCTTATATACGCTTTAAGTAAGCTAAGCCTAAGTAACTTCTCGTCCTAACTATTATTCCGAGCCGCCTTATTACGTAAACGTAGCCGGCTCTCCTACGGCCCGCTAACCGTAGTCGTAATATAATATCTCCCCTCCTTTTAGTCTTATCCGTAAGACCTACTACTACCTTAGCCGCCGTATATAAATATACCCTTATCGCGCGTATATATATTCCCGGTTTCGTCCTTTCTATCCCTTAGGATATACTACTAATAGTATATCTAGTCGCGTACTAAAGGATCGTTCTCGTAAGACCCTTAAGCGTATTCGTTTAGCTAAGTCTATTAATCGTCTTAGTTTCGACGTTATACTATATTCTTTTTATTCGTCGCGCGGCTTCCGCTATAAAATGCTAGAGAAATCTTCTAAGTATGCCGAATATATACGGCGGGGTCGTTCCTACGATACGTCGGGCGTAGCGATTAGCTCCCGTAGGTAACTTCGTTATCTTACTTATTATTTAAAGCTAACGTGTTTCCTAGTATCTTAAATAAATCTAGAGTCCGATCGATTAGATAAAGAAGAAGAAATTACTAAGGAGCGAATATTAAAAGCTTAAGCCGACCTAAACAAAGCCTTAGCTCGTTTAGCGCGGCTTCGCTATTAAAAGCGCTAGCTAAAGATAAAGGGTACCGAGATAGTCCGTCGGGGCCTTTATTCCTTAGATAACCTTAACGAGGCTAAGCGCTAAGAATCTAAAGCGGTAGTCGATATTTAGTCTATAGGTAGATTTAATATAATTAATTAAAATGCTATTAGTTCGTTAGGCGATTTTATAATACCTAGGGGGGATTTTGCTAGTAGAACTATCGAAGTAGAGAACTATAGTAGGTTAAGTGCTTAAATAGTTCCTAGGTATTTTCTTTTAGTCTATATCCCTTCTACTTAATAAGGTATTCTTATTACTAACCTTATTTTCTTATATCTAGTATTTATTTAGCTTTATATTCCTAATTATCGTCGACTTCGATTTTATCCTATAGTTTAGCGTCTTATAGTACTAGTTTTAATAACGAGATATAAAATATTAGGTATATCCGTATTATTATTAGTAGCGAAAGTTTATAGTTAACTTTTAAAATAGTTTTCTTAACCTTAAATAGTCTAAGTTTCTTAAAATCTAATTTATTACTTAGTTGTTTTATTTTAATATTTTATCGTATAAGGTAGACTATATCTTCCTCTTAAAAGATTAGTCCCTATAATCTTTTCCGATTATAGTAAGTAGATATTCGTTCTTTAACGAATTAAAGTTCTTATTATATTTCTTTATATAATTTTTATAGCTAATCTACTTATAGTATCGCTCGTTCCGCTTATAGTCCTTATCGAGTAACCTTAAATACTTCTAGGTTATATCTATAATTAGCGTATACTAGTAAGAGCTTAGTTATTTCCGTAACTAAGCTATTATAAGCTAGTTACGCTATTAGTAGCTATTTAACTTAATCGTTTTATTTATAGCTAATATAGTATCGTAAATATTATTTAAGCGTTTAGTTAAGTCGTTCCGTTTATCTATCTATTTATAGGTAATAAGCTATACTAAGCTTATGTTTTATCCCTAATTATACTATAAGAGCTTACTAAAACTTAGCTATAAATATACTTCCTTTATTAAAGATAATCTCGTTTAGTAGTTTATAATTACTAATAATTATTCGTAGGAATATATATACTAGCTCTTCTATATTACTTACTTCTTTATATAGTAAAAAGTATCTATACTTCGTTAATCTATCGGTAATAATAAATATATTATCGTACTTAACGTTAGTTATAAGTTCTTTTAATAGTAGTAGCTTTATAATATAGTTAAAAGCTATCGAATCCTATAGTTTCTTTAGTACTAGTAGCGGTTATAATTCTCTATATAGTTTATATCGTTTAGCTTTACTTTATACGTAAAGTTTATATTCTTTAATAACTTATCGTACTACTTCCTTAAGCTATAGGAAGTTATATTATCGTCTAATCCGTTCTATTATTCTTTGGATTCCTTAGTATCTATATATTAGATATTTATATATATCTTATATAACTTTATCTTATAATTCTAGTAGTATCTAGATTTTATTTTTATATATTAGAACTTTTAAATATTCTATATTATATCCGTTTAGTACTTCGTATTCTTTTATCTATTTTAGGATCTTTTAGTATATCGAGTCGTTAGGTTATACTTTAAATATTATATTTAGCTATCGTTACTAGTAGTTCCCTTTTTCGTTGATTTCTAGGAGCTATCCTTTCGCTATAGGTGCCCCTATATTATAGTTACTTTATCGACTAAGGGCGTTAGCTCGACCGTTTTCTATTCCTTTTCTATAGATTATTTCGTAGTCGAATTCTAATAAGTATTCCGCCTATAGGATCTATCGTCCGTTTAACTATTACGTCGTTATAAAATATAAGATATTCTTATAATCTATATAGACCTTAACTTTATATTTACTTCTAAGAAGGTAGTGTCGAAATTCCTTAAAAGCTTAAATAATTACGAGGAATTCTTTATCGTAGATAGGGTAATTAAGTTCTACGCTATATAGCTTTTTCGAGTAGAATATAATTAGTCGTAGTCTTCCTTTATCGTCTTTCTATCTAATTTATACTCCTAGAGTAAAGTCTAATATATCGGTTTCGAGTTCGATTTATTATTCTAGATCGAAGGTAGTTAAGACTAGTTCTTATATAATCGTAGTCTTAATATATTCGAAAGCTTCGTTAGCTTTATCGTCCTATATAAATTCTTTTTCCTTCTTTATTAAGTCGTATAATAGTACTATAATCATTCCGAAATCTTTAATAAATCGTCGGTAGTAATTTATAAATCCTAGGAAACTTTATACGTCCTTAACGTTCTTTAGCATTAGCTATTCTTTAACTAAGTTAATCTTATCTTATTATATTTATATCTCTCTTAGTAAGATCGTATATCTAAGGAAGTCTACTTTCTATATATAAAACTTACTTTTCTTTAGTTTAACTAGTAACTTCGTATTCTAAAGTACGCGGAGTATATTATAGACGTATTCCTTATATTCTTCTAAGGTATCTAAGAAGATTAGGATATTATCTAGGTATACTACTATAAAGATATCTAAGTATTCGCGTAGGACATTATTAATTATCTATTAAAAGGTAGCTAATATATTTATAAGTCTAAATAGTATTACTAGATATTCGAATAGTCTAAATTTCGTTCTAAAGGCTATTATCTATTTATATCCCTTTTTTATATATATTAAGTTATAGGCGCCTTTAAGGTAGAAGGCTATAAACTATTTTTTACTATATAGTTAATCTTATAGTTCCGATATAAGCGGTAATAGTATTCGGTCCTTTATTATAATATCGTTTAAGCGTTTATAGTTAATAACTAGTTATAGCTTACTATTTTTCTTTAGAATAAATATAACTAGGTAGCCTACTTTAGATATTCATATTCGTATATATCCCTTTTATAGATTCTCGTTAAGGTAGTCGTGTAGCGTTTATAGTTACTTTTCGTTTAAGTTATAGATCTTATAGAACGTCGGCGTTATTCTATCCTTAAGATAAATTTCGTGGTCTTATTAGCTATATTTAGGTAACCTTATCTTAAGTTCTTCCTTAAAGAGTTTATTATATTTCCGGTATTCTTAGGGGATATTCTTTATTCTATCTTATAGGCTTTATTCTTTCTTTTAAGAGCTAGTTTCTTTTAACTTAAGCTCTTTATTAATTTATTCGAGGTCTTTCCTTAGAGTAGTAATAACTTTTTAGATCTTCGTATTATATCCTTTATTCTATTTATATTAGATACTAGGTTATATAGCCGTATTAGTTAGTACGTAGGTCTTCTTAGTCGATTTTATTATATCCGCTAGTTCGGTTACTATCTTTATTTATATTGCTAAAGCCCGTAATAATTTACTTAAATAGTTATCCCTTTTATCCTATTTAGTAGCTAAATTATCGTAAAATTTTACTTTCTCTTAAATCTACTAGTCCTAGAAACTTATATCTTCGTTCTAATATAGCTAGCTAGTTTTCTAGTTAATTAGTAGGTTGCTCTCCTATAGCTATAGAAGTCCTAATATAAGGTCGTGTTCTTTAATATCTATAATATCGAAGTTAACTCGTTCGTCGTAGCCCTAGATATTAATATTAAGGTAATTAATCTCTATATTAATAATTCCGTTATTATAGTTAAAGGCTTCTCCTTCGATATTTATAAGTTTATATAGATCTTTCTTATATCTCTATATAAGTCGGTAATAATTAACGACTCTAGGTAAAACGTAATTACCTATCGCGCCGTAGTTTAAAAGTATACGTATATAATATCCCGCGATTTAGATATCTAATACTATTTAGTCGCTATAGCTTACCGTTGCTATATATAAGGTCCTTAGATCTTATTATATTATGCTAGTCTATAGCCCTTTTATAGATAGCGTACCTTATTTTTTGCCTAGTCCTTATTCGTTTTATTTAGGTATTCTTCTTCGATTTATTATTAATATCGTTTCTTTATATTTTCGTCGCATAGTATTATATCGGGGCTTAAGAGACTAATTTCTTATAGCTAATCGAAGATTTCTTATTTCTTAACGCTATATCGTTTGCATTATACTACTTCGTAGTTAATTATATACTATGCTTTATAATTCTATTCGTTTTCGTACTAGAGGTCGAGTTTTCGTTTAGCGTTTTTCTGTTTTTTACGTAGTATTTCTATATCGATTTTTCCTTAGTTAAATACAGCTTATAGCCTTCGTACGTATTACTAATAATCTTTTAATATACCGTTATATCGTTTATACTATACTTATACTTTTTCGTGTTTATAAACTCTATAGTTTAGGTATATATATTCGTTATAATCTTCTTTATTATATTTAACTCGTTACGTAAGTCTTTAGAAGATTAAGGGTTCGGATACCTTAGAGCGAGTAGCGTTATATTATTCCTTTATTTTAGCGTATTTATAGATTTTATATATCTCTAAAAGATATCTCGTTAATAAACCGTAATTATCGCGGTATTCGAGTAGTATACCGTAATTAGGTTCTAATAATATAACTTAGTCGTTTAGGTAGCGTTAATCGATTTTCTAGTAGTCTAGTTCTATACTTAGGTAGGGTTTCGAAAGTACTTATCCTTTAAACTTAACTAGGAAGGCGTCGTATTATGCCTTTATCTAGAAGTATATTATATAATCTAGGTAGACGTATAATATCTATAAAATATACTTATAGTGCTTATAAGTAAGTAGTATTTATAGATCGTCTTTAAATTCTCCTTATAGTTACTATTCTCGTTATAGAGCTATAAAGGTATCGACTATAGCGATAGCTATAGCGTAGTCTCCTCTACGTAGTACCGGTTAATATTAAATTAGTATAGCTTATTAGTTTTCCGTAAGAATTTAAGGTATTTATTAGGTTCTAATTTTAAGTATTTCTTTAAATTCTTTAAAGTATAAAGCGTGTTCTCTAATTATAGTATTCTCCCTTAATAGCGAGGGTAGTAGTACGAGTTCGTTCTTATCTTCTATTTCTCTAGGTATTCCTTATTTTTTAGAGCTTATATTATCGATACTTCGTTATTCCTCTTTAGGTTGCTATCTAAGTTTTATAAGTATAAGGGCTACGTCTATATCTTCTTTATTATATTGCTTATAGACTACCTATCGTTATTATCGATTTTTATTTTATATATCCTCCTAGAATCGTTTGCTATTCTTCTTAATCTAGTCTTAGGAGACTCCTTTAGGATAGGGGTATTCTAGTTCTACGAATTTAACTTATTTCTATATTTTAAGATCCCTTCGTTATATTATTATAAGGGTTTTCTTTAGTTACTTTAGGAACTATCCGGTACCGTTTTTATCGCTTAAGTATACCGTATATTCGTCGTCATAGTATATAGTCTAACTAAGGAGTTTATACTTTAGTTCCTATCTATTAGTAGCGTTTAGGTATTTCTTACCTTCTAGGGCTAGTACTTAGTAGGTTTTCTTCTCTTTACGAGGTTATCTATATTCTTTAGAGTAATATCTAAGTTTCCCGTAGTTAAAACACTTTCCTTTACTTTTCTATATTACGTCTAGGTCTATCCTACCTAGGTTAGTTATATAGGCGTAGGTAATAGGAGTTTCGCGTTTTTTTTTATAGTTAGCGCGTCGGTTAAAGTTATTCCTATAAGAAGGGTTTTAGTTTCCTCTTCCTTATTTCTTTTCTTAGCGTCGCGCGTACTATCTATTATCGATTCGTACTACTATAGTAATATAGTCCGAGAGGTTATTAGGTCGATTTTCCTTATAGAGCTCGTCCTTAACTTCTTCTTTAAGCCCGTCGTAGAATCGTAATATAAGAGGTTCGTCGTCCTAATTAAGCTTTAAGGTAACTTAACGGAACTTCGTAGTATAATCCGATACTAAGATCTTTTATTAAAGTTCTTAAAGTTTCTATTTAGCTTCTTATTCCTCGTTAGTTATTCCGAATACCTTCGTAATAGCTTCTTCGAATCCTTAGAAACTAGTAAAGACTTTATCTATCTCGTTATCTCGTCGCGCTAGTTAGTTATCGAGAAAATCCCTTATAATAGGTCTAAACTAAGCGAGTGCTATTCTAAATAAATAATTTCCTACGTAGAGTACCTTTTTAACTAGGTCTAAGAGTTTAGTAGGGTAAAACCGGTAGTAGGCCTTAAGTTAGGTAAGAAAGTCTTAAAGCGTGCTATAAGTACCGTTAAATAGTCCTAGCTATTTTAGTTTAACTGCTTCTCTAAGGTCCTTAACTTATCCGTTACCTCCTCCGTTCCTAAGTAACTATACCTTATATCGAAAGGTAATAATCTCGCGTATTATATCCTAAGGCGATATAGTAGCTCTAGAGTTTGTTAATCTAGTTTACTATATAGGTATATTAATAGTTACGATATTGCTTAGAGTAACGCGGTATTATACTAAATAAGAGCTTTTAACGTATAACGACCGGTGTTATTCCTAAGGGATAAACCTATTAAGGGGTTTATATTAGTAGATATAATAAGGCGTAGTCTAAGCAATAATAAGTATATTACGTTAGTAATAAGTCGGAGGTTATAGACCGTAGACTATAACTAGGTAATTAAAATTAAAGATAGAATTATAATAAAGATCTATATTAAAAGCTAGAGAGCTATCTATCTAAAAGAGTAAAAGTAGGTGGCTATATATACCTATAGAGACTGTCCTTAGATCACGGTCCTAGCCGTAATCCCCTTCGTGGCTTACTATAGCTCACTCGTAAGCTATACTCCTAAGTAGTGATCTATCTATATAAGGCTCACTTAGCTTACGTACGCTCTAAGTAAGCTAAGCCTAAGTGACTTCTCGTCCCGACCATTGTTCCGAGCCGCCTTATTACGTGAACGTGGCCGGCTCTCCTACGGCCCGCTAACCGTGGTCGTAATAAGGGCTCGCTACTATAATAGCGGCGTCCTAAGTAAGAGCTAATCCTTAAGGTAAAGATAAGTAAATATTATAGCTTTATAAATAGTATACTATAGAGAACTTTAAGAAGCGATTATTAAACTTAGGTAAATATATAAAGGAATAAAGGAAAGAGCTACTTTAGTTTATTTAGGATTATATATAAGCTCTTAATAAGGCGCGACTTAAAGAACGGCGAGGCGAGCTACTTATAGAAATTTAGGAGCTAGAACGCCTTTATCTTAAGAATAATTAATAACTAAAAGAGCGCTAATTTATCTAAGTATATATATAATAATACTTAAACCTTAGATATAATAGTATATAGAAGAATAAAAGCTACTATATCGTAGTTAAATAGTCTCTTAATAAGCAGCTTCCCTTATAAGCATCCTATTAAAAACTAGCTAAAAGCTTAAAGAAATTAACTTAAAAAATTATTAAAGATAAGGATCGGAGTAAGGTAGACGTCCTAAGGCTATTAAACCGAGCTACTTTCCGCCTTCTTATTAAGAAGGTTCTATACTATATTCTAAGTAAGCTAGCTCTAGAGTAGGAGGTAGTAAAAGCTCTAAGATAGAGGTAAAATACTAAGCTCGAGAAAGAGCGTAAGGTATTAGGCCTTCTTAACGAACCTAGATATCCCTTCGCGTATAAGTTCCTACTTAGATACGGCCTGCCCTATCGATACTAGCTATATAAGGCTATTATTAGGTCCTAGCCTATCCTACTTAATATCCTTTATCTACGCTAGTTACTCGACGGACCTACGGTGGTACGTAGCTAGACTATATCTTATATAAAGCAGCTAGCTCCCGAGGTCATAAAAAATCCAGGGGATCGTTACTAAGATAGCGGTAGGAACATGGTTCTTTAATCGGGATTAGTATATATCAAGCCGAAGGCAGCGTTGTAGACCGACTTAAGGCAAGTTTGACCCGTCGCCTAGAAGAGCGGGAGCTTAAAGCGATTTATGTTGTAAGTGTTATCGAAGCTTATCACCTCCGGGAAGCGTTTCCACATACGGATACAGTATAGAAAGGTCCATACCAACCCAACAAGGCGGTTAGGTTCGGTCTCTGACCACTTGGCGATATAGGGGATGCCCCTCTCGTCGAAAAGCTTGATTAACGCGGCTGTGGGGCTCATTCCGCCAAGATTCTCGCGGCGCAGAAGCGCCCTGGCGTTATATATGTCCCTTCTTATATAGACGGTTCCTGGGTGGCTGTCCCGAACAAGTCCCCCTACATCACGTGCCCGGATGCCAACTCGCCGGCTTATTATTTCGATTGTTGCCTTGATAGGGTTGGTAAGTCTTCGGTGAACTGGGTGCGCGGAGAGGCTAATACTCCGTTCGTGGTTATGTTGGCCGTGCTCAGGGTCGGGAAATGCTCGTAGCGTCCACATATAGCTGTTATCTGCCAAGCCTTCCGCGATCACCTTCCACTTACAGCCGGACTTGCGTGACCGCCTCTGGCGAAGCCCAGTCCCCTCAGACGGGCGTGGCTGACCGTACCGATCGCACTCTAATACGTATCGCGTCTTTCTGGCTCGACTCCTAGTTCCATTTCGCCTGACAACGCTAAACCCGTTCGTTTTTGCGAATGCGTTCACCTCGGCGTGAAGGGCCTCGATCGATGGAGCTGCAGTACCGGGGATTTGTGGATTGGGAATAGGTTCAACGTCGCTATAATCCCCATACTCGGCGTCGGAGAAGCCGTTCCACTCTTCGTACTCCTGTCTATCTTGGCTCAACGATGATACTAGTGGAGTGGGCGACGCAATAAGGCCGTGGCAATCGTCTCCACGTTCCCAAATAGCTTGCCGTGGGCCGGAAGCTTCTCGACACTTGGCCAACTCGCGAGCCAATAAGGAATCTATGTCCGCCAGCTCCCAGGCCAAGGTCAAGGCAGGCTAGAAGCAGGCCACAACCTGCTTGCGGGCATCGACTTCCTCCACCCTCAAGAGGCAGCGTAGACGCTGTCTCTCGAGTTTGTCTGCATCAGGAATTCCTGTGGTGAACAACCGCCGAGCCCCACCTCCTCGGAAGCTATTATCCAAGAATATTTATGACTGACGTAGTTTCCACCAGGGCTCGTCGACGCCACGAGAGCCGTGTGGTCTTGGCAGGCTAGTGAAGTAGCTTTCTGGCCATGTCGCGAAGAGATTGTATAACGCATCATCGTCGTTAAGGCCGTAATACGGTTCAGGATCGAAAGGAGGCTGAGCCCGAGCCCGTGATGCAAGTCTACGGCGCTTGCATGGAGGCAAGCCCGGAAGGGATCTACTACAGCCGTCGCCGCTGTTGGCAGCAGTTGGGTCTTCGTGCAATGTCATGCCGGTTGGTGCTTAACCGAATGATTGCTCAGACGGAAAGTTGGTTGCGGGAGAGTTAGTTGTCACTACAGAACTGGCAGCTGGGATGTCACCCCGCTTCTGCCAGGTGGTGGGGCTACAGACCCTGCCACGTGCAAGGACCGGGCGGCAGAATTTTTGGCCCAATTAAAAACCGCCGCCCGTGTAAGGAGCGCCCGTGTAGTAAAGTGGTTGGGCCCGTATATCAATTGCCCCAGATATAATCTTCCTCTGTCTCGCCACTCAAAAAAGCGAAGGCAATGCAAAAGGATCGCTCGCAGGCATCAACTCCAATCATGTCAAGAAGTGGCATGCCGTATCTGTTGTATGTATGTATGTGTATTTCACCCGGAGGATTTCTCCTATAGGGCCTAGACGTAAAAGCTACTGACATTTCAATACATTAATGCGTAACACCTTAAGCCCCACGTGCCGTATCTGTTTGTCTTGTACGTGCAGTCCAGGAAGAGTAAATCTGGGTAAGCCTGAAGGTACGCCAACGAGTCTGGGTGAGCGAATAAGACTGCGGTTACCCGACCATCAGAATCAAGCTGCATCCGGCACCAGAACCCTTCGTTGTCTAGCTGGTTGGCAAGGGCTTGGATCGTACTTTGGCCCTCACAAAGCTCTCGTTTGCTCTCTGCAATGCGGTTGTAGATGTCTTGCTGTGTTGCAATGGTATCGGAGTTCTGGCGCAAATATGTCCTGATATCCTTAGGTGCAATTCCAGCATTTGCGAGGCTGGTAACTGTAGGTCGATCGTTGCTCGTCAACTGTCGATGTGCTGGGTGGGCAGATGGGTCCTGGCTCGGTTGGTGATTATGCTCGGAGCACCCCTGGTCTGGTCGATGGCGTAGTGTCCATGAATTTCCATCCAAGGATTGTTTGGCAAGAACTGAGAACTTGCACCCTGTTCCTCGGGTGCACGTACGGCGTTTTCGTTCAGTGGATGTACTGGGTGGTTGCCCGTTGCGATCACACGCAAACACGACCTTGACTCGTCCATTGGAGGTCTTGGAAGATTTCCCTGTACGGTAGTGAATGCATAACCTCTTGGCTTTGCCCATGAATTGATGGCTTTGAGAAGGGACTCTCGTGAATCGTATGTACCCTCTGGTGGTAGCGCATCGTTGGGAAACACTTTTTGGGCCATTGTGTCGTGGCTGTCCCAGTCGCAGTGGTCCTCAAGCCCCCGAGTGCCACTCGTTGTGTGAACGGAGGCTGCAGTGGGGGGCAGAGGGGCGCAGAATTATTAGTCAGCGGCCGGGCGCGGGAACGTTAAATTCGCGCCCGGGCGCGGATCTATTAGATCCCAATAGGATGCTGAACACTTGGAGAAATGGGCCTTCAAGCAGGCCTGTCAACGGCGAAATTGGAGGCTGAAATGTACGGATAGGAGCAAAATGTGGGGCTTCTGGGTGTTGCAGTCGAAAGTGAAGGATCTGTAAATAGCTTAGTGTCGCGGCCCTCTAGGGTTGGTCCCTCCGGGCGGAATAAATTGCATTGCATTGCATTAGATCCCAAACTACAGTATGTGTTGCGATTAAACTTACTTCTATTCAATTCTGTCTAACAGCTCTCAACATACATATATACATAGTGGCACGTCCGTGCCACTATCCAGTGACTCACCACTTATAACTGCTGCCTAAACATGTCTTGGTCCATGTCTCATATCAAGTCAACAGTGTGCACTATTAGGAGCCCTGAGGTCCGAAGAACATCTTGCGGTAGCCCAGTCGTCCCCTTTTTCGAACGGGTTTCAATTTCCAAGTTACGGCCGCGACGACCACCGCTGCCTTCACGGCCCCGTTCGTGGTTGATGCCGTTGGGCAAGGAGGACGAGGAGATGGAAGCTGATTCGTCTCGGCTTAGCCGCTTAGTCGAGCATTATTGATAGCCGTGCCACGAGCCCGACGGCGATAGATTCGATTAAAGTTAAGACAGAGCCACCACCACGGTATCGGATGTGCTGAGCAGTAAAAACGGTCGAGGCGCTCTGGAGCGAGTGGACGGTTGGCCTTCGAGGCGGGCCTGCCATTGCCGACCTCGACAGTAGATTGGGAAGCCGGTGGCGCGCCGGGCGACAAAATGAATTGCAGTGGTATTCGTTACGGCTCGAGATTATAAAGGAGATTCGCAAGGTGGCGAAGGCCCATAGGTGTAGCGAGGAGGCCGCGATGCACATTGTTAAACCTATAGTAGCAGCAGACCGGCTGCTCGCTGGACTTATTTTGTAAACTGCTCCGAGCTAATAGAAAGGCAAAAGTTGTACGGCTAAAGAGGTAGAAATACACCATTTTGGTTTCCCCTCCCACTCGTAATTTGATGAGCTCGTCGAGCTTTGTGAGCATTCAAGAAGCGGCGAGATAGAAAAACAAGAGTCTGTTCATGCCCGGGTTGGCCCTACGTTGTGCGATACATGGACCGGGCGACGCCGTGAGCCGTTCAGATACCTTAACCATTGAACACGGTTAAATCTGAGTTGCTGTTTACTTCAGCGTGGCAAAGCCTCCGACCGTTCTGGTTCATCTCCCAAAGCTCTGCCCCGTCGAGGGTGATCACGGACCCGCTGCCTGTTGTTGCTTTGCAGCTGATGAGGTTAAAGGCTGAGAACGATGGGAATGGTTGAACTGTGATGCCGGGGTCCTCTGCAATCCACTCCGCGGTCTTTTGGCAGAGAGACCCGTTCTGTGATACAGGATTGAATGTTTGGGACTCGCCCGTGGAGAGATTATCGATGCAACTGAATAATGAGCTTTCAGAGAGCAGTTTCAGATTGAGAGATTTGAGTGACATACATAGTCCCAGTTTTCGGGGATGTGGCTTCTACACTCACATACACTACATCGCCAACATGGACTGTAAAGTTTTCCGTAAGAACAAGACTCCATTTCGGAATGGACCCCTAGATTCGGAGTAGTTACTTACTAGACATGTTGGGATACACTGGACCAGCGGGATAGAACTCGTACCACGCAAATGCACCCACCGTGCCATTAGTAATCTTGTTGTAGTATTCAAGTCAGATCAACCATTATGAACCGTATCAACGGCGATGGAAGAGTTTGATTCTTCCGTAGTAGAGGTATTCATGGCTGAAACAAGTCTGATGAAGAAGAGTCGCAGTAGTACACTTACAATGGTACCAGTTCCACCTTGCAAAAGGACTTCGCAAGGAAATACGCCGTCAATTCCAACCCATTGATAGAACCAATACTGATCAGTCGATAAGTTTCCATTTGGAATCGAAACAGATGGTACTGTCCATGTTCCCTCGACAAATGTCACTTGGCTAGAGTACTGAACGGCACCGCACCAGTTCAAGCTTGAGTGGTCCCGCCCAAACAATGAAGCTGTAGCAAGTGAAGTCATGGGTCGCTTTGTACTTGACGTGACGTAACCGCTAACGACGCCAACTAGAATCATAGCCATACACGCGGAGGCTCTTGGGGACGGCATATTGACAGGCAAAGAGTGTCTTTAGCAAGGAGAAACTGAGACGTGGTAAGTCAAGTCAGAAGAAACATACCTAAGTATTTCAGGGTCTCTGGCGTCTTAAATAGGTTTTTCTTCCTGATAGTCTACTAGTTCGGGTCTTAATGAGCCTGCCCAGGAAATCAGTATACGAGGCAGGCTATCCTGAGCCAATTTTAGCCCTGTCTCTAAAAGGCAACTCTTACCATTCTGTTGGGCAACCGAACTTGCGCTTGCGCTGGTTTCGGCAGGAGATAAATTGCCCTTGTCCACATGAATATTGTTGCTATAGAACAAGTTTGCCGTGGGTCGTCCTCCCCCATCAACGTAGATTGACGTACGTCAGAGACATAGAGCCAGAAACATGTGGCATTGAGCGTCTTCACAATCCGAAATCTCCGTTCCACAGGGGCCTGACTAGGATTGATATCTTGTGCCAGGGCCTCCGCGTGTAGTCCAGACAAGCACCTCGGCAGCAAGCTTTCATTTATTGCGGTTCGCAAGCTGGCGGCATTCGTCTTACCGTTTCTGTTACCGGTTCTGAAGATTCAGAGCTTAGGCTCAGAAGTCTATCTTAAAGAGTCATTCTGTCTCTCGGGCTAAGCATGGTGGCTGAACTGCGATCCCAGGATATCTGCCTGGGCGGTCTGGTGAGCCCTTACGCACACAGGACAACCATCCTATTCCTGCCAGCGCACGCCAATAGACAAATCTGTAAAGTTAAAAGATCTTCAAGGTCAATTGCTTAACAAAGAAGGTAGTCGCAGTCACTATAGCGTCGATCCTGATTCTGGCCTTCCGATTCCGGCAGTCGCAACGTTCATGCTGCATATATTAAAATACTACGTCACGCCTTGCAGTTTAGAGCGGTTGTGCAAGGCGTACAATCAGCCGAAGGCTGCGAGTCCGCGGGCCAACGGGCCAAGCAGTCAATCACCGAGCAGTCAAATCATCTGCAAGCATGTAACTGTTACCTTATCTACGCCCACGGATATTTTCGGCAGTATTCATTTAGTTAGTACTGATCTTACAGAGTGTGGAGACAGAGCTGACATGAGAATCGTTCTTATTGCGACAATCAAGGCAGTTCTTCGTGTTCCCAGCAGATTTCCTTTTACTGACGAAGTCGCCCGCCGGTCTCTCCTCGCCACAGCGGGCACAGACAATGGAAATTATGTCCATAATATAGCTTCCGGGAAGTAGCTTCAGGGCCTATTGCCTAGCGAAAAGAAGACACGTAGAAGCGTTGAAGCGGACGAAATGGGTATCTTCAGCCAAGTGTGACGTAAATAAAATCGTCCCGAGTAAATAAACGGCGATGCGGAAGGGCCTGGACCCACTTCCTAGGAGCCGTCAGCCAGTTGCCGAACGAGTTGCAGCTCGCTATATAAAGCTTGGGCCAATCAGAGCCCGGGAAACTTATCGCCCCCTGTCTGCACGAAACCCTTATTATTCGGGAAACTTATAGATTAATATAGAGTCAGCCTTCGGCTAAATGCCTTGAGGAACGAAAGGACTTTCTACGTGTCTCTGGTCCCTCAGCTCCTCCCCCCGCCTTTTATAAGGCCCCTTATTATTGGTCGCTGCTGCCCCCCTCTTGCCCGTGATTCTTAGCCTTTCCGCGTGCCTTACCCCCCTAGTAGGCTCCTTCCGCGCCGTCCCGCCGCCGGCGCTTCCTTCCCCTCTCTCGTTTTATCGCCTAGCGTAGCGGCCTCGACTCCCCCGTATCGCTATCGAGCTAGCGCAACGTCTCCTCGACAGTCCTCTTGCTTAATACCTCGAGCCTAGCCTACGCGGTAGTTATCTCCTCGGGGACCCGGTTGCCTACTAAGTCTCTCTCCCGTACCTTAGACACGAGTATAATGCTATCTAGCGTTCGGCAGCGCGATAGCTATACGTATAAGCTATATAGATTATATTACGCGGGCACGACCCTTCTATCGACCTTTATCGTCCGTGTCCCTCGTAGCTTAAGGGCTATATAATCTAGCGTTCTGCCTTATACCTTATAATCTATGCACGCGAAAGCTACTACGTATAGTAAACCCTTCCGGCTAATATCGTTCTACTACTACGGTCGCTTTCGTTAGTAATATATCTTAACGCTTATCGGCGTTAATAGGATCGTGCTCGGCGGTATCCCTACTAAGCAGAGGTCCTTTATCGTCGCCGATATTAGAATTATCCCCGCCGGCGGCCTAAAGTAGATCGTTATATTAGCCGAGATCTAATACCCTAGGTACGCCTTATCGATAATAACCTCTACCGCCGAGTAGCTAGCGCCGTTTACTAGCTTTAGCCCTTAATAGGTATTATAGTTTACGACGGCTAGTATCCTAGGTATAAATATAAAGATAGCTAGTACTAGGATCGCGCTATCGTCGCCTTAGTTAAGTATTATAATCGCTTTTTCCTTAGTCGGTAGGCTATCCTTTTACTTATACTTAGAGATAAAGATATATATTATCGACTGCTATTAGATCCGAAACGCTAAGCTCGCCTCTATATTTAGGTTTTACCGGTTCCTATTTAGCGGCGTTACTATAGTAATGCCCGTCTCTTAAGGGATCCGCCTACCCTCTTAGTAGCACCTTAAGTTAAGGAGGTCTAGATCTATATAGTCCTATATACCTAGATAGATCCGCCTTAGTAGCCCTTATAATTCCGGATCGCCGGCGGCGCGTATTTACTCGTTTAATATAATAACCGTCGTAAATCTCTTCTATAGCGCGTGCGCTTTATTATACTAGTGCCGCTACTTAGCTTTAAACGAGTTATCTATATCCTATAAGGTAGCCGTACTTAGTAGGACGATCGACCTCTCTTAGACCGGCCGGAACTACTAAAAGTCCCCGTAAAAGAGGATAATAGGGATCCCCTTAAAGTCTTACCGTAATCTACGAAGTCGGTAGAGCTGCTTATTTACGGCGTATAGCGTCCGCGCTCTAAGTATACTTACCTCGTTAATAATAAGTATATCTTTCTCTTATAGGTCTATCTAAGACTAGCCGTAAATAAACCGCTCCGCTTACTTTAGTAGTCGCACCTTATTAAGGTCCTTAGCTATATTCGTGCCCGGCCCTTAGTCCTTAGTAAACCTATAGGCAGAGTAGATTATAATACCGTTAATCCGCGCTATAGTAGTCCTTAATATAGCCGTAATTAGTAGACGATTTAAAAGGCTCCTCTTACTAAATAACTTAACGAGTGCCTTAATAATTCGCGACTTACCGGTCCCCTCCTCGCCGCCGACGAACTAGTATAGCTAGCTAGTATCGCCTTTATTAGTTTATTATATTAAATTAAGCTAGCGGTATATTAGTAGGAATACGATTAACTACCTTCTATTTAACGTTAGCTATATTACTAACTCCTTACTAGCTATAATAAAAGAGGTTAATAGGCCGAACTAGATATATATTCCCGCGTTAGAGTCGCTAGCCGTCTCCTTAGAGTCGGCTATCGTTATTTCGATCTCGTCCTCCCTAAAGCTAGTTATTACTCTCCGTAACGTAGCGCGGCGGTTGCTTTCCTAGGCTATAGGTATACTTTATATACCCTAGATTATCCTCTCTCTATCCCTTAAGGCACTTACCTACTATAACTTAATAGCCTTAACCTAATCCTATAGTAGTAGTATAGCCCTAGAAAATATCTACCCTAGTATACTTATCCGCCTCTCCCTTTATTCGGTCGTCGCGGTAGCCTCGAGCTCGGCTATTAAGCGTAGCGCCGATTACTAAAACTAATAGAGCTATTATATTATTACTATAAGCTCCGGCGACTTAGCCGTTACTTAATTCGTACTTACTATACCTTAGATAACGTTAATTAACCGCGTTATATCGCCGATGCTATTAGACTAATACGTCGCTATGGATCCTACGCCCGCCTCGCTTATCCTACCCTCCTCGACGTATATAGCTATAGGGTCGCTATCGCCGGACGAGGCTGCCTATTACTTAGCGTCGCGTTTTACGTCGTTAGCTAATCGTCGAAGTAGCTATACGTTATCGACGAGATATAATATCCTTAGGGCTAGCGCGTCCTACGCCCGCGCCTAGATACTATTAATCTCGCTTATTCCTTTACCTAGGAAGGACTCCTACGGTATAAATAGCGTAAGATACTATACGGCTGCCCTTTAAGGGGTTAAGTTAGCCTCTCCGATAATACCTACTAGTAGAGTAGTTACTATATATACCTCCGGTAGCACGACTTATTATTATCGTAGGTAAAGTCCTTACTTAGGTAGCTATTAAGGTAGACGGTAGCGTGCTTACCTAGCCGCCTAAGCACCTAAACCTAGCGTCTTCCTAGCGCCTATCTATCCTCGAAAGACACCTCCCCCTAAGCCGCCTAGCTCTTATTATTACCGATATATTTTAGTCTAACGATTAATACGTAATCGTATAGGCATAGGCCTTTTAGTAGCTCTCCCTAGTACTAGTATGCCTTAACGTAGGAGATTCTTAGGCCTACTTCTTCGACGACGACCGACTTATCTAAGGTATTATCTATAGCTATAGCGCTACTTACTTCTTAGAGACACCGCTATCGCCGAAAGACTTCCTAGTATAGTAGAGATATATTTAGGTACGCCTAGGCGCTGCTATTAGTAAACTCGGCTAGATATCTAAGAAGATAAGCGACGACCTCGACCTATAATAGCGGACGCTCTATAAATACCCGGTTCGCTACTCTTATTAAGAACTATCGCGTCCTATTCCCCTTAACGGGGTTATCGGTAGTAGCGTCTCTACCGCCGTCCCGCCCTCTATTAGCCCTGCCGTTACTTATTAAGGCGGCTAGTAGCTCGGCCGCGGCCGCTATACGCTTCTATACTAGGTCCTCTACCTTAGTCGCGTAGTTCGTAATGTAATAGATAAGGGCTATAGTCTTACGCTACGTTATAATAAAAGAAATATCGTAGTTATACTAAAGCCCGATAGCGATAGCCTCGTTCTATCGATTAACTATACTATATATCCTCCGGATCTATAGCACCCCGTTTACTATAAGGGCGGTCTTATCGACTAACCTCTACGGCGCCTTAAACTAGTAAAGATCCCCTTTCCGCCCCCCTTTACCTAAGGAATGCTTTATATAGGTCGGGCTATACGTATATACCTACGTCGCGCTAGTATAGAAGTTAGCCTCCTCGTTAAACGCGTCTAAGAACTACTTAGTATTATCTAGTAGGGAACTAATATCGGACGTTATAGATCGCTCCGCTTATATAGCGTAGAACCCTTCCTAGTTTAGATCCTACCTTATACATTAGCCTAACCCTATTTATTTATCGGAAGAGTACTTTAGGCCGCTAGCAACGCACCTTAGGTATTCTTACCTTAGAGAAGATACTATTAACGTATTAAATAATTCGTTCGCGATACGCCGCCTAATCCTCCTTATAGATATCGGTAAGTATCGAGCTAAGATATACGTTTCCTTATAACTAAAGTAAGCTATAAATATAAAGCGCCCTTATTTATTAGTCTCTATAGCGCTATAATACTTATTAATACGCCCGAATACTAACTCTTCGCCGACTTTTATATAATAATCGAAGAATAGCTTTATCTCTTAGTAGAAGAATATAGCGGAGCTTATAGGGTCCGATATAGCTAGCCGTGCCCGTTTATATATATTTCTAAGGCCTTCTAAGAACTCCTTAGCCGCGTTAGGATCGCGTATATAGTATACCGCTAGTCGTAGCTTTACCGGGTTCGTAATTTTATTTAGGTTAATAGTAAACTAAATAGCTAGCACGCTATAGCCGACGATAAGCGACTAGATTTTCCGCTATATATTAAGGCGGACCTCTCTTAATATAGGCTATTAATAGCCGTAAAGCGAGAGGCTCCTAAGAAGCTCCTTTACGCTACTATCTATCGTCTTACCTAAGCTCTTTAACTTAACCCTCGCCGCCCCTAACCTTTCTATAGTTATTAAACGTACTATACGCTCTACCTTATAGAAGTTCTTCCTCGCTATACTTAATATACTAACCTAGCGGTTCCTTAACTATACCCCTATATTAAAGACGAGAAATATAAAGATATAGTATAGCGCGAATCGACTACTATAGCGCCGGAGTATAATATCGGCCTATATCCGAAGGTTTAAGCTTTAAGAGGATACGAGCTCTCCTATAGCCGCCTCTACCTTAATAGCCCTACCTTATAAGTTAGCCGTAGCTATCCCTATATTAACTATAGTCTCTTTAACTAGCCTTAGTCCCTTAACGCTAAATAGGAATATAGTCGGGAACGTCCTAGTAAAGAAGGACGCCTTAAAGGAATTAGTAAATTCGGCCCCCCGCGAAACCCGGATATATAGCTTATAACTATCGTCGCTACGCGCTCGAACCCCCCCCCGCTAAGGACCCGACCTACGCTCTTAGGCCCGCACGGCTATCGTCGGTACCTTTACTAATAGTATTATAGGTAAACTATAGCTTCTCTACGTCCGCGACGTCTAGCGGTCTATCGAGCGTAAATATACTAGAAGACGTTACCTCGTTAATTGCTAGAACGTTCTAATCGGGGCTACGTTTAATTCTATCGCGAACCTCGCCTTCTCCGTTAGGCCTATAGTCTTTACCCTAGCCCCCTACTTCTTACCTATAGTTAAGTAGGGCGAAGAGCTCCTTAATCTCTACCGACCCCTCGTTATCTATAGCGCGCTCCGTAGGAGGCATAACGTGCGCCGTCCGCGCCTTCTCCTATATAGATAGCTCGTTCCGCTCTATACGATCGTATACCGACGACGGCACCCTATCTATTAGATCTCCCTAGCTCTTTATCTCCGCCGCGTTAATCTCGATCTCGGCGTAGTAGGGATTATTCCTCTTTAGCTAGACAAGGGCCCTCTCGACTACCCACCGCCTTACCGATAAGAGACTTAATAGGTCGCTCGGTACTAGCTTTTCCGCGCCCTACTATAAAACGTAGATCTTATCTAGTACTTATAAAAAGGGGTATAGGAGCACTTTAGTCGCTAGCTCCTATATATTATTTAGAAATACTACAATATAGCCCTTAACGTGCCTTAGGTATCTTACGGCCTACCTTTAGCCGCCTAGAATACTATACCTTATAATAAACCTATAATATAAGTTTAGCGAGATATAATTGCTCGCTTTATCTTAGGTTTTCGAATACCGGCTCCTTAGGCCGGATAGGTTAAAGTATCTCTTTATTTTTCGAACGAACTCCTAGTATATCGCTAGCCGCCGCTATATCGCCCTACTCCGGACGATAGGAGTTTATAGCCCCCGAGCCTCTATATTCTCTACGCGATAGGGGCCTCGGAATCTAACTACCGGCCTTAACGTAAGTAACCGCTTTACTTAGCTTCGCTATAAGACTATCCGCTATACTACTACTACCTCGATATCGAGTACTATAAACGGACGATATATTATAAAGCTTTAGCTCTAGAGCTCCTTTTCTTAGATAATCTCGCTTACCGACGACGCTACTTCTTCTAAGTAGGAAACTTCCTAAATTACTTCCCTTATTACTATAGTATTTCTTTCTCTATAGTACTTTCCTACTATACGCGTAATATAATAATAATCCTTTATATTGCCCTATTACCCTACCTATATATATCCGTACTCCCGGTCTTAGCTAGCCTATATATATAACTTATTAGCCTAACTTTATTAAAAGCCGCCCTTTTATTACCGCGCTCTCTCCCGCCCGCTTTAATAGATCCCTAATAACTACTATACTAAGAAGAATACTATCGTATAGTTCCTTTTCCCTTTAATATAGACCTTTAGTATATATATAAATATCGGTGCTAACCGCCTACCCTATACTCTAAAGTATACTCCCTAGCCCTTTAAATACTATCTTCCCTACCTTACTTATTAGTTCTTAAATAGTATCTATAAGTCTGCCTTAGTATATAATATACTTATAGTATTAAGGTCTATCTAAACTAGACCGTCGTGCCGATTAAGGCTATTAATACTAAGAAGCTAGCTAGATTCCTCCTCTTAGATCGACCCTAGATATCTAACTTTACCGTGTCCTAATAATAGACTTAATACGGCTCTCGCTTAGCCGTATATAATACCTATCTAACTACCGACGACCTTTTAAGAAGGATTCCTATAATACTACTATAATCTCTTTCCTTCCTTTAATTTAATTCGCCGCTACTATCTACTTTATAGAACGATAATATTAAAGGATATAACTAAACTTTCTTTTTCTTTTATAGACTTACGCTTAATATATCGAGAAGAAGGGTCTAAGACTTAGTCCTAAAGCCTAATAGCTAGCTAAAGGTATAGGGACGAGATAGGATAAAAGTAAGATAACGTAGTAAGCTAATATAAAGAGAGGGTGCCTATATATTAGTAAGTTAGTAAGGAAGGAGATAGAAGACTTAAGAAGAGAGTACGACGGGTATAAATAAGAGAATAGTATAGTAGATAGGAGGTAATAATAAAGCGAATATATATACCCTAAAAATAATTATACCTTTTGCCTTGCTTTCTTTATAAGATAATACTTACTATTCGCTAACTTTTAACTTCCTATAATATAACTATTGCCCTGCTTAACTTCTAACCCTTAGCTACTAACGTTACTTACGATTATTAGGCTAAATAGTTAAGGCTCTTCTAAAATCTTTCCTAGCTAATTCCTATATACTACTACTTCCGATCTATTACCTATTAAAAGGGAGCATTTACTCACTACTATTAAGTCTCCCTTACCCTAGCCGCGAACCCTCTTTTAACTAGTAAGAAAACCTACCTTATAGGATGCCTACCTCTACTCTACGTAACCCCCCCTCCTTTATACTTCTACGCTAACTATATCTACTATATCCTTACGATATCGACCCTCTAGCTAAATATCGATGCCTTATCCTCCCTAGTCCCTACGGTAACCTCTTAATAGCTAGAAAATTACTAGCGCCGATATATCTATAATAGCCTTTATCTCTCGCGTAGAGAGATGCGAGAAGTGCATATAAAATGCACGAAGGTGAAATTAGAAGTAAGGGGTCGGACAGGCAGGGCAGAGATGTTTGAATCTTGCGGGGGCAGCAATTGCAGTAGGGGAGTGATTGTTGTATTGCCTTAATTATCCTTCTTTCCTCTATCCAACGCCCCTATTTATACCCGTCTAGCATCTCAATTAACAAAGAAGATCCTGCTTAAAGAAGCCACTAATGTCCCTTTAACTACCGAGCTTTTTGCCGGTTTTTTCCTTCCTTTGCAGCCGTTTCCGGCATATCCGTCTTATCTCTCGCCACTTTATGCTTTCCCTTATGCCCCCACCCTCCTTTCTACACCTCTTCTCGGCTCCTTCTTCTACACCGGGTGTTTCTAGCTTCCTTGGTCCCTCTTGCTAAGGGATATCTTCGAGAACTGCGAAATTAGGCCACGCTTCGCGATACACCCCCTTAGCTATAGCCTGCCCTTATAGTAAGGGCATAGCTAATACGGCTTCGGGCTAGTGAGCGTATAGAGGAGGTTCTTAGCTCTATACTTCTCCCTTTACTCGAGGAAAGCAGGGGCCCTTTCGGGTCCCTAGGCTCTTTAGACCTACTTAAGGAAAAGGGCTAAAGAGGAAAGTCCTATAAGAAAGGGGCCTTCTTAGAAGGAAAAACCCAATCAAAATAGGGGGCCCTCTAAAGGGAAAAACCTCTTCCTTTTCTTCGGCTGCAGACGTCACCTTCTCGTACGGGCCATTAGCTCCTCTCGTAGACTCTCAAGGCGGGCTTCTAAGGACAGCTTCTCTCGAACGTCTTCTAGCCTAATTTGCTATAAAAAGATAGCTAGCTTCTGCTTCGGCAGGGGCTTCGTAAGACCGTCGGCTTTTATTAATGCCGTTAGAACCCAACGGACGGAAATAAGTCCCCTTTAGACCTCTTAGCGTAACTAATGCTAGTAGATATCGATATACCGTAGCCGGGTCGACAACTTGCTGTTTTCCGTAAGAATTCGTATAGTCTGCGTATTATCGCATTCTATAGCTAATAGGGTCGGAATTTGCAGTCGTAACGATATTAGCAGCCGGCTAAGGAAAATCGCTTCTTTTAACGCTTCTAAAAGAGCTAATAGCTCTGCCTCCGTACTAGAAGTCGTAACGGTAGCCTGCTTCGAAGCTTTCTATGCAATGGTTCCTCTAAAAAGGGATATAATATACCCTTATGAGCTCTTTTTATCTAAGGAATTGTCTGCAAAGGACGAATCGCTCGAACAGAGGAAGATTTCGGCAGCTTGTTTCCTTCCCTGCCCTCCTAGGCGCAGACCATGTAATCTCGTTGAATAGAGATAAAGGATAGCTCTGTCTACTGCTTCTTAATGCCTAGGGCTAGGATTCTGGTTATGCCTAGCTAGCCGGGAGACCGTAAAAGAGATATCCGGTCTAGTAGAAATAGCTAAAAAAAGCAGGGAGCCCACCTTCTATTAATATTAGTGTTTCTCTTGCTCCTAGCTTAAAGGACGGATCAGGTAAGCTCTTCGTCTAACATAGGCGTAGAGGGAAGCTTCTTATCGAGGGAATTAGGGAGGAATTTATAAGCGACCTTATCGATATAGGCGTCCTAGGTAAGCTAGATAGTCCGTTAGGACCTATTCCGAAGGATTCGTATCCCTAGGAACCACTTTAGCTCCCCTAGCCTAGTTATCTTATACCTTTATTGCAGGCCTCGTATAGCCTCCCTAGCAGCAGCTTCTTCCTCTTTTAGGTAGGCCTAGATAATGTTATCGACGTAGAAGAAGACCGTGATTTTACCCTTCTGCATTATACACGGTTCCTAAGGGACTTTCTTAAAGCCTAGGGCTTCGAGGGAACCTATTAAATGCTATTGCTAAAGAAGGGGTGATCTTCGTAGTCCGTATAGAGCTTTCCTAAGCCGTAGAACCTTTCCTAGCTATTAGAAGCCTAGTAGAGGGCGCATATAGATAACTTCTTCTTCCTCGAGTAGGCAGTTAATAAAGGCGTTGACTGCATCTATCTAATCGAGTTCGAGGTCGAATTCTGCTGCTATAGCTATAAGGGTCCGAAAAGACATCCCTGCTAGGGTAGTTGCCCTAGTAGGAAGATCCCCTTTTTCCTGCTGGTTCCCGTATATAACTAGCCGGGCTTTGCACTTTTAAAGGAAGCCGTGTTTATTAGTCTTATAGATAAAGACCTACTTGCAGCTAAGGACCTGTTTTCCTCTTGCCTTTTCCTTAAGGACTTCTTCGAAAGACCCTATCTCTTCGTATGAGGCTAGGTGGTCTTTCTAGGCCTAGAAAAACTGGTCTCTAAACGGGTGTCTTTCTAGCTGCTTCTGGTTTGCTAGTGGGTCCGGGAGGTCTCTTTTGTATACCTTCCTTGCTGATAGAGGCTTAAAAAGCCGGCCTGCTATGAATGCTCCGTGGGAACCGTCTTCTATAGGCATTAGATAGAAGTCGGAAAAACGATCGAAATAGGGGAGTAACTAGTCTTCTTTCGTATCGGGTCCTATACCTTCCTTTGCTTCTCGAAGTAGGGATAAAAAGGCAGCCGGGTAATCCTTCGAGAGAGGTGCCTTTCCTACCCCCTTAGGGGTCGAGACGGGAAGACTAACTAAAAAAGCTGCTTCTAGATCTTCTTCTTATTCCGTAAGAGGAGGCGTAGGGAGGTAGGCGTATTCTAGCTCTACTGCTTTCCTATAGTCTCCTTCTTCGTCTAGATCATCTGATCTAGCAGCTTCCTCTTCTTCGAAGTCGGCGTTATCCTCGACTACTTCGACGTCGGTTTCTTCTTCCGTTTCCCCGTCTAGGACCTCTTCTTAAGACTGTTAGGAAGGGGGGATTTAGATCTTCTAAATTAGCTAACGTTGTGTAAGTAAGAGGGGTTGTTGATCCTTCTTTCCGTCGAAGAAGCTAGATTCGTCGAAAATCATATCCCTAGTCGAAATAACCTTCCGTAGAAGAGGAATCTAGATCCGGAAGATATTCGTAGAATTATACCTAACGAGGTAACTAATAAAGGCTCTAGGATTAAGCTTTCTTTTCTTCTTCCTTTTTAGCTATGCATCGGTAGTTATTGCGTATGCCTTATAGCCGTAGGCACGAAGGTGGGCTAGCGAGGCCCTCTTCTTCGTAAAGAGCTCGAGGGGGGATTTCCAGTCTATTCCTTAGGTCTTAAAAAGGGTCTCTTGGTCCCTATAGTCCCTTGGTCCCCTAGGGTCCCTTAGGGTCCGGTTCCGAAGGTAATAGGCGGTCTTAACGACTTCCCTCTAAAGGTCGTATAGAAGCTTTGCAGCAAGTCTCATCGTACGGGCCCTTTCTATCACAGCACCCCCTGATCTTTCTGCCCCTCCGTTCTGGGCCTAGGTATTCGGTGCTAACGGGAGGGGTAAAATGCCCCTTTTTCGAAGCTAATTTAAGATATCCTTCGTAAATAGCTCTCCGTTAGACCGTATCTTCTTTACCTCGTAGCCAAAGTAGGATTTTATCTAGTTAACGAAGTCCTAGAGGGCAGACTAGTTATGCTTGCTTAGGTAGGTCTATAAGAAATAGGGGAAAACCATCCCTAAAAAGGCGTCTATAAAAAACATTACCCTAACGAAGCTTTCCTGATCCCTAGAGACGTCGGTCCAGTCGACCTAAATTTCCTTACACGGCTGGTCCGGCCGTATAGGCGTTCGTCTAGAAATTCGTCTCCTGGTCTTCCCTTGGCCGCAATATTCGCATTCGACGGTCTTTGGGCCCCTTATTCGTACGCCTTGTTGTTGACCTAGTTTATATAAAGCTAGGGGGCCCGGGTGACTAAGTCGTGCGTGCCAAAGAATGCCGTCTCCTTAGGCTGCCGGTAGAGGGTCCTTTATAGTAGACCTATTCCTAGCAGGGAAAGCTGTCTTCTCGAGAGGTTCCTTCCTAAGGATAGGTCGGAATTCGAGAATAAATTAACCGAATTTTTCCTCGATAAGCCTAATAGTCTGATTCTTTTAGACTAGCCTCGTAGGCTTAGACGTTATATCCTAGAAGATTCCTTCCTCTTAAAGAAGGCGGAAGGAAATCAGGCTCGTTAAAAATCGAGGGCAAAAAGCTACCCTTTTTCTTCGAAGAATTCGTATAGATCCGTTAGGTAATTTTATCGTAAAATTTACCCTTCCGTATCCCTCTATCCGTACGGTTAATTCCCTGGCAATAAGATATTCCTTTCGTGCCTTCTTAAAGGACCGGAATCGTAAGAGTGTATTGCAGATATCGAGGGACGTACTAGAGTTAAGGATAGCTGATTTTCGTAGGGGATAGTCGGAGGGTCCTAACGGTTGGTCTTGCTAATCCGTGGGGAAGACGAATGCCGGATTTGCTATACCAACGATTTTTCCTCGAATTTGCGGCTCGAATAAGGGCAGCGGCGTTATTAGTTGCTATTTCTTAGTAACCCGAATCTCGTCTATCTTCTTCTACAACGAGGGGTCCTCCTTAAGAGATTGTTGTACTATTTCTCGTAGCCTCTTTAAAGGGTTAACTCCTTTGGGTCGGTTTTCCTCGAAGACCTACTAGCAGTCTTCTAGCCGATAGGGCTTTTTGCATGCTTAGTAGGTAGGTCGATTCCTTCTCGTTTATTTCTTCGAGGAATCCTTATCCCGGTCCGGAAGGTCTGCTTGAAAACCCCCCCTTTTTACCCCTTATTGCTGATTTTAACGAAGAGGTTCGATTTCGACTAGTTCCCTGATTTTTCGACTAACGGACTGAAAGGTCTATTAGGGGACTAGTCGGGCCGGTCTGACTGACGGGACCGGGGCCGGGCCCGGAGCAAGAGGTGGAGCCGGGGCCGGGCCTACGGCAGCCGTTGAAGATAGTGTTGATGCTCTCGAGGGAGGTAGAGCCGAAGGAGCAACAGCCGCAACAGCAGCAGCGGGAGCCGCAGCAGCAAGGGCTGCAGCAGCTGCAGGTCGAGCCGTCTAGGTCAAGTGCTGGCCACGAAGGAATAAGACTGCTTGCTGTTGTACTCTAGCAGCCTCTTCGTCTAGTTCCGGCTAGCTTCTCGAAGATAGTCGAGTAACCGTTACTAATAGGCTTTATTAGCAGAGATATATCCCGTAGCCACTAGCCGGAAAGAGCTTCTATGAGGAAGTATTAGTTAGCTTCCTCGAGGATTTCTTCCTACTTAGCTAGCCACGAAGAAGCTAGTAGGTTCCTAGCAGAAAAGGCTCCTAGGTGGGCCGTATAGGTCTTCCTAATACGGTTAGTTATATAACCTCTTAAGGGAGCTGTTGAGGTCTCGAGCTTTAAAAGCCACTGCCTAGGAGTCTCTTCCTCTCGAAGAGATTAGCTTTGCGGCACTAACGGATTCCGTTATCGCCGTACGAGCAGCCGTTAGCAACTTCGTCTCGTAAAGGTATTCCTTTCGGTGACTCTCGTAGTCGCCTAAGGCAGCAGAAAAAGCTCTCTGTTATACAGAGGTTAGCTCAGAGAAGAGGGTAGCTCCCTCTGCAAAGTCCGTTGCCCTAGGACGAAGAGGGGGCTCGAGAGGGTCCTGCTTATTAGAGAAGACTAAATTGTGGATGGTTCTATCTATACGAGCCCGTAGCTCCTTTACCTACTTATCCCAATCTTAGGGCTCTATAAGAATCGTCCTACGGACCGTAGGGACGGTAGAGGAGTCGATTTTTATTATCGTTGCGGAAAGAGGGGGCAGAAAAGTCGGTTAAAAATCGGCTTTTCTAGTAAGAGGGGTAAAAGGGAGCCACGAGGGATACAAGAAGGGTGCCTTTTGCAGCAGCCGGAAGGTATAGGAATACTATTCCTCCCGGGCTTATAACTCTCGCGTAGAGAGATGCGAGAAGTATATATAAAATGCACGAAGGTAAAATTAGAAGTAAGGGGTCGGATAGGCAGGGCAGAGATGTTTGAATCTTACGGGGGCAGCAATTATAGTAGGGGAGTGATTGTTGTATTGCCTTAATTGTCCTTCTTTCCTCTATCTAACGCCCCTATTTATACCCGTCTAGCATCTCAATTAACAAAGAAGATCCTGCTTAAAGAAGCCACTAATGTCCTTTTAACTACCGAGCTTTTTGCCGGTTTTTTCCTTCCTTTATAGCCGTTTCCGGCATATCTGTCTTATCTCTCGCTACTTTATGCTTTCCCTTATGCCCCCACCCTCCTTTCTGCACCTCTTCTCGGCTCCTTCTTCTACACCGGGTGTTTCTAGCTTCCTTGGTCCCTCTTGCTAAGGGATATCTTCGAGAACTACGAAATCAGGCCACGCTTCGCGACATTATCTAGCCCGGCTACCTATCTAGGTTCGCTTACTAGAATAAGCATTATATTAATAGGCTTAACGTAAAAACCCTAGTAAGGGTCTTCCTTTTTATACCCTTATAGCTATCGACTTTAGAGTATACGGTAATCTAGTTAAATACTAACGATCTATCGACCTATATCTTCTTTAGCCTTAATATTTCTATATATAACTAATAGATAATCCCCTTTAAATAGACCGAGCAATGGTTTTTTATAGTCGGTTATATTTATCCCTTTACCTTTACGTAGGAAATCGAGCGACGTAATAGCTTAGAGTTAGACTATAATAATATTATAAAATATACTATCCCCGCGCTTATTATCCGCGATTATAGCTACTAGCTATAGGTCTATGCCCCCAGCCTCTTAGTCGCTACTACCCTCCCTAACGATTACTATAGAGTCGTCCCTCGTACCCTTAGCTTAGCGGATGCCTTCCTAACGATATAACTTATTATCTCCTTTACGGGACCTATTATCGGCTCTAGCCGCGACCTTCTATATAGAAACTGTTACGACCACGGTCTAGCGAACCGCGGGACCAGTATATATTACGAGGACACGTAACGTAGGGAGCAAGGAATATTAGACGGACCGATGGGCTAATTAAGTTTAGAGCGACGGGTTACTTTAGCGCTTTAACGCTCTACGGCTAGGATCGTAGGATCGCTCTAGCGCCCTAGCGCTCCTAGGCAACGGGATTACCTAGTGCTCTCGATAATCTAGGGAAGCTCTTAAGATATATAAGGAAGGAACGGAATACTCCTTTAAATAGATAGCTCGATAGCTTTTAATATAATTATTACGATCTCTATTATAATCTTATCTTTAATTCCGATTACTTAATTACCTAGTTATAGTCTATAGTCTATAACCTCTAACTTATTACTAACGTAATATATATATTATTGCTTAGACCACGCCCTATTATATCTATTAATATAAACCCCTTAATAGGTTTATCCCTTAGGAATAATACTAGTTATTATACGTTAAAAGCTCTTATTTAGTATAATACTGCGTTACTCTAAGTAATATCGTAACTATTAATATACCTATATAGTAAACTAGATTAACTAACTTTAGAGCTACTATATCGCCTTAGGATATAATACGCGAAATTATCGCCCTTTAATATAAGGTATAGTTACTTAAGAACGGAGGAGGTAACGGATAAGTTAGGGACCTTAGAGAAGCGGTTAAACTAAAATAGCTAGGACTATTCGATAGTATTTATAGTACGCTTTAAGACTTTCTTACTTAACTTGAGGCCTACTACTAGTTTTACCTTACTAAACCCTTGGACCTAGTCGAAAAGGTACTTTATATAGGAAATTATTTATCTAGAATAGTACTCGCTTAGTTTAAACCTATTATAAGGGACTTTCTCGATAACTAACTAGCGCGATAAGATAATAAGATAAATAAAGTCTTTGCTAGTTTCTAAGGATTTAAAGAAGCTATTATAAAGGTATTTAGAATAACTAATAAGGAACGAGAAGCTAAATAGAAACTTTAAGAACTCCGATAAAGGATCTTAATATTAGATTATACTACGATGTTCCGATAAGTTACCTTAAAGCTTAATTAGGACAACGAACCTCTTATATTATAATTCTATAACGGGCTTAAAGAAGAAGTTAAGGACGAGCTCTATAAGGAAAATCGACCTAATAACCTCTCGGACTATATTACTATAGTAGTACGAATCGACGATAGATAATATATATAACGCTAAGAAAAGAAATAAGGAAGAGGAAACTAAAACCCTTTCTATAGGAATAACTTTAACTAACGCGCTAACTATAAAAAGAAGCGCGAAACTCCTATTACCTACGCCTATATAACTAACCTAGGTAGGATAGATCTAGATATAATATAAAAAAGTAAAGGAAAGTATTTTAACTATAGGAAACTTAGATATTACTTTAAGGAATATAGATAACCCTATAAGGAAAAGAAAACCTACTAAGTACTAGCCTTAGAAGGTAAGAAATACCTAAACGCTACTAATAGATAGGAACTAAAGTATAAACTCCTTAGTTAGACTATATACTATAACGACGAATATATAGTATACTTAAGCGATAAGAACGGTACTAGATAGTTCCTAAAGCTACTAAAGAAGACCCTTATAATAATATAACGAAGGGATCTTAAAATATAGAAATAAGTTAAATTTATAGAACTAGAATACCCCTATCTTAAAGGAGTCTCCTAAGACTAGATTAAGAAGAACGGTAAACGATTCTAAGAGGATATATAAAATAAAGATCGATAATAATAATAGGTAGTCTATAAATAATATAATAAAGAAGATATAGATATAGCCCTTATACTTATAAAACTTAGATAACTACCTAAAGAGGAATAATAAAGTATCGACGATATAAGCTCTAAAGAATAAGAAATACCTAGAGAAATAAAAGATAAGGACGAACTTATACTACTACCCTTACTATTAAGGGAAAACGCTATAATAAAAGAATACGCTTTATACTTTAAAGAATTTAAAGAAATACTTAAAATTAAAACCTAATAAACGCCTTAAATTCTTATAGAAAACTAATAAGCTATATTAATTTAATATTAACCGGTACTATATAAAGGAGACTATACTATAGCTATTACTATAGTCGATACCTTTATAGCTCTATAATAAGAATAGTAACTATAAGGAGATTTTAGAGACGATCTATAAATACTACTTACTTATAAGCACTATAAGTATATTTTATAGATATTATACGTTTACCTAGATTATATAATATACTTCTAGATAAAGGTATAATATAACGCCTTCCTAGTTAAGTTTAAAGGATAAGTACTTTCGAAACCCTACCTAAGTATAAAACTAAACTACTAGAAAATCGATTAACGCTACCTAAACGACTAAGTTATATTATTAGAACCTAATTATAGTACGCTACTTAAATACCGCGATAATTACGGTTTATTAATAAGATATCTTTTAAAGATATATAAAATCTATAAACACGCTAAAATAAAGGAATAGTATAACGCTACTTACTTTAAGGCATTTAAACCCTTAATCTTTTAAAAACTTACGTAATAAGTTAAATATAACGAAAAAGATTATAACGAATATATATACCTAAACTATAGAGTTTATAAATATAAAAAAGTATAAGTATAGTATAAACGATATAACGGTATACTAAAAGATTATTAGTAATACGTATAAAGGCTATAAGCTATATTTAACTAAGGAAAAATCGATATAGAAATACTATATAAAAAATAGAAAGACGCTAAATAAAAACTTAACCTTTAGTATAAAAATAAATAGAATTATAAAGTATAGTACGTAATTAACTACGAAGTAGCGTAATATAAATAATATAGCGTTAAGAAATAAGAAATCTTTAATTAGCTATAAGAAATTAGTTTCTTAAGCCCCGATATAATACTACGCAACGAAAATATAAAGAAATAATATTAATAATAGATCGAAGAAGAATACCTAAATAAAATAAATAAGGACTAGGTAAAAAATAAGGTACGCTATCTATAAAAGGGCTATAGACTAGTATAATATAATAAGATCTAAGGACCCTATATATAGTAACGGTAAGCTATAGTAACTAAATAGTATTAGATATTTAAATCGCGGGATATTATATATATATACTTCTAGATTATAGCGTAATAGGTAATTACGTTTTACTTAAAGTCGTTAATCGTTACCGACTTATATAGAGATATAAGAAAGATCTATATAAACTTACGAATATTAAAGGAAAGGCTTTTAACTATAATAATAGAATTATTAATATAGAGATTAATTACCTTAATATTAATATCTAGGGCTATAATAAATAAGTTAACTTCGATATTATAGATATTAAAGAATATAACCTTATATTAAGGCTTTTATAGCTATAAAAGAGTAACCTATTAATTAACTAGAAAACTAGCTAGCTACGTTAAAATAAAGACGTAAGTTTCTAGGACTAGTAGATTTAAAAGAAAGTAAAATTTTACGATAATTTAGCTATTAAATAAGATAAAAGAGATAACCGTTTAAGTAAATTATTATAGGCTTTAGCGATATAAATAAAAATAGTAACCGAACTAGCGGATATAATAAAATCGACTAATAAGACCTACGTACTAACTAATATAGCTATATAACCTAGCATCTAATATAAATAGAATAAAGGATATAATATAAAGATCTAAAGAGTTATTACTACTCTAAGGAAAGACCTTAAATAAATTAATAAAGAGCTTAAGTTAAGAGAAACTAGCTCTTAAAAGAAAGAATAAAGCCTATAAGATAGAATAAAGAATATCCTATAAAAATACCGGAAATATAATAAACTCTTTAAGGAAGAACTTAAGATAGGGTTACTTAAATATAGCTAATAAGACTATAAAATTTATCTTAAGGATAGAATAACGCTAACGTTCTATAAAATCTATAACTTAAATAAAAAGCAACTATAAACGCTACGCGACTACCTTAATAAGAATCTATAAAAAGGATATATATAAATATTAATATCCGAAGTAGGCTATCTAGTTATATTTATTCTAAAGAAAAATAGTAAGCTATAACTAATTATTAACTATAGACGCTTAAATAATATTATAATAAAGGACTAAATACTATTACTACTTATATTAGAACTATAAGATCGACTATATAGTAAAAAATAGTTTATAGCCCTTAACCTTAAAGGCGCTTATAACTTAATATATATAAAAAAAGGACGCGAATAAATAATAGCCTTTAAAACGAAATTTAGACTATTTAAATATCTAGTAATACTATTTAGACTTATAAATATACTAGCTACCTTTTAATAGATAATTAATAATATCCTATATAAATACTTAGATATCTTTATAGTAGTATACCTAGATAATATCTTAATCTTCTTAGATACCTTAGAAGAATATAAGGAATACGTCTATAAGGTACTCCGCGTACTTTAGAATATAAAGTTACTAGTTAAACTAAAGAAAAGTAAGTTCTATATATAGGAAGTAGACTTCCTTAGATATACGATCTTACTAAGAAAGATATAAATATAATAAGATAAGATTAACTTAGTTAAAGAATAGCTAACGCTAAAGAACGTTAAGGACGTATAAAGTTTCCTAGGATTTATAAATTACTATTAACGATTTATTAAAGATTTTAGAAAGATCGTAATACTATTATATAACTTAATAAAGAAGGAAAAAGAATTTATATAGGACGATAAAGCTAATAAAGCTTTCGAATATATTAAGACTATAATTATATAAGAACTAGTCTTAACTACCTTTAATTTAAAACGATAAATCGAACTTAAAACCGATATATTAGACTTTACTCTAAGAGTATAAATCGGATAAAAAGATAATAAAGGAAGACTATAACTAATTATATTTTACTCGAAAAAGCTATATAGCATAGAACTTAATTACCCTATCTATAATAAAGAATTCCTTATAATTATTTAAGCTTTTAAGGAATTTTAATACTACCTTCTTAGAAGTAAATATAAAGTTAAGGTTTATATAGATTATAAGAATATCTTATATTTTATAATAACGTAATAGTTAAACGGACGATAGATCTAATAAGCTAAATACTTATTAAAATTCGACTATAAAATAATCTATAGAAAAGGAATAGAAAACGGTCGAGCTAATACCCTTAGTCGACGAAGCAATTACGATATAGGAGCACTTATAGCGAAAGGATAGCTCCTAGAAATTAATAAAAATAGGAACTACTAATAATAATAGTAAAATATAATATTTAAAGTATAACTTAATAACTCGATATATTAAAAGATCCTAAAATAGATAAGAGAATATAAAGTACTAAATAGATATAATATAGGATATTTAGAAGTTCTAATATATAAAAATAAAATCTAGATACTACTAGAATTATAAGATAAAGTTATATAAGATATATACGAATATCTAATATATAGATACTAAGGAATCTAAAGAATAATAAAACGGATTAAACGATAATATAACTTCCTATAGCTTAAAAAAGTAATACGATAAGTTATTAAAGAATATAAACTTTATATATAAAGTAAAGCTAAATAATATAAACTATATAGAGAATTATAACCGCTACTAGTACTAGAAAAACTATAGGATTTAATAGCTTTCGACTATATTATAAAGCTACTACTATTAAAAGAACCTATAACTAACGTTAAATATAATAGTATATTTATTATTACTAATAGATTAATAAAGTATAGATACTTTTTACTATATAAAGAAGTAAGTAATATAAAAGAGCTAGTATATATATTCCTATAAATAATTATTAGTAATTATAGACTACTAAATAAGATTATCTTTAATAAGGGAAGTATATTTATAGCTAAGTTCTAGTAAGCTCTTATAGTATAATTAGGAACGAAATATAAGCTTAGTATAGCTTATTACCTATAAATAGATAGATAAATAAAACGACTTAACTAAACGCTTAAATAATATTTATAATACTATATTAGCTATAAATAAAACGATTAAGTTAAATAGCTACTAATAGCGTAACTAGCTTATAATAGCTTAGTTATAAAATAACTAAGCTCTTACTAGTATACGCTAATTATAGATATAACCTAGAAGTATTTAAGGTTACTTAATAAGGACTATAAGTAGAACGAGCGATACTATAAGTAGATTAGCTATAAAACTATATAAAGAAATATAATAAGAACTTTAATTTAAAGAACGAATATCTACTTACTATAATTAGAAAAGATTATAAGGACTAATCTTTTAAGAGGGAGATATAGTCTACCTTATATAACGAAATATTAAAATAAAATAACTAAGTAATAAATTAGACTTTAAGAAACTTAGACTATTTAAGGTTAAGAAAACTATTTTAAAAGTTAACTACGAACTTTCGCTACTAATAATAATATGGATATACCTAATATTTTATATCTTATTATTAAAACTAGCGCTATAAAACGCTAAACTATAGGAAAAAATTAAAGTTAACGATAATTAAGAATATAAAGTAGAATAAATACTAGATATAAGAAAATAAGGTTAGTAATAAGAATACCTTATTAAGTAAAAGGGATATAGACTAAAGGAAAATACCTAGGAACTACTTAAGCACTTAACCTACTATAGTTCTTTACTCCGATAGTTCTACTAGGCGAACCCTTACTTAGAAATATAGGGTTACTAAGAATAGTATCTTAGTTTAATACGTTTAAGGCACTAAACGATTAAACCTCGCTAATAGTAATAGTTTCCTTATTTAATAAATAAACTAATTTATCTCGAAAAGAACGCGTTATACTATCTTCTTTATTAATAGCTTATATACCCCGCTAAAATAACTTACTACCTTAGTCCTTTAGGAAACGCTTTTATTTCCTAATCTAAGCTAAGCGAGCTATCGCTTCCTTTAACGCTTCTTTTACTTTCCGTTCGTTTAAATTAATCTTTTACTATTAATTTATAATATAATAAACTAGAAAAAGAAGGAATATTAGCGAAAAAGAATAATAAGGAAGGAAAGGGATAAAATAAACGGGCGGACGCTATATTATACCTATTATAAGAACGGCCTATAAAGGTATATTTAGAATACCGATTAGAACGCTCGCCGACCTTATAAGTTAGGCCTAACCGAAAATAACGGGAGCAAGGTATAATTTTAATACTATAGATCTCGGTCTAGGATACTAGCTCCGATCGTTAACGCGATTTATCGGAATTATAAGAATAGGATTTTTAAATATAACTAAATATACTATTAGTAGTATATCCTAAAAGGATAAAGGAATAAGGAACGGTATACTTATATACGACGCGATAAGGGTATATTTATATATAGCGGCTAAGGCAGTAGGTCTTAAGGGTAAGACTAAAAGGAGGGGAGGCATCCTATTACGACTACGGTCTAGTAAACCGCGGAACTAGTATATATTACGAGGACACGTAACGTAGGGAGTAAGGAATATTAGATAGACCGACGGGCTAATTAAGTTTAGAGCGACGGGTTACTCTAGCGCTCTAACGCTCTACGGCTAGGATTATAGGATCGCTCTAGCGCCCTAGCGCTCCTAGGCAACGGGATTACCTAGTGCTCTTAACGATCTAGGGAAGCTCTTAAGATATATAAGGAAGGAATAGAATACTCCTTTAGATAGATAGCTTAATAGCTTTTAATATAATTATTACGATCTCTATTACGATCTTATCTTTAATTCCGATTACTTAATTACTTAGTTATAGTCTATAGTCTATAACCTTTAACTTATTACTAACGTAATATATATATTATTACTTAGACTACGCCCTATTATATCTATTAATATAAACCCCTCGATAGGTTTATCCCTTAGGAATAATACCGGTCGTTATAAAAACTTAGCCGCGGCCCTTAGTAATACTTAGCTAAGGTATTATAGCTTTATCTAGCCCTTAACCTTTATTTATCCTAGGATTCCTAGTAAAATAACTTATAAGCGCTTTTATCCCTTCTAAGTTTTCGTTATCTTCCCTATTTACGCTAATCCTTAAACCTCCTTATATAAGAGGATAACTAAGAGGCTTAATAGCTAGTTCTAGCTAAACGCTCTCCTTACCTATATAAGTAAAATCGCTAGCTTACTAAATTACTATATTATAGCGTATACCCTAGCCTTTAAGTAAGACTATATCTTTTTCGTCGTCCCTAATATATAGACCTTCCTTAATAGGGCTATATCTAACTAAGCTTCTTTTATAATATAACTGCTGCCGACGATACCTAAGCGCTTAGTCGGAAATCCCTCTAACTATACTAATACGTTAGCTAAGTTTACCTCTCCTAAAAAAAACTAGGGCCGCCTTAGGCCGCGTCCCCTCTATACCGCCTATATCTAGGTCGGTCGGTCTTATTATAATAATATTAAGCCCGTTATTACCCGACTCTAACTAGACCCTAACTAAGAGATAGCGACTTTCTCTAGAAACTTCTACTATAATTATAAGCGGCGATAGTTATAGCTCTACTAAATCTTTTCTTTCTTAAGAGGATCTTAAAGAGTTAGAGACGGATATTAAGCTAGTAAATTACTTAAACGTATCCGTCTCTAACTTTATTATACCTCTTATATCGATCTTATCCTAACTAGGCCGCGCCCGATATCCGCCTAAGAATATTCTATAATCTAATTAATATAAAAATATAATATAACTAGGAATAAGTTTTATTATCCTTAAACTTAAATATAAGAAACTTAAATAAGGCATTTCCTTTTCTTTTTATTCCCCTTTTTATATATATAACTAAACTTCCTTAATATACTCCTTACTTAGTAAGTTAAAACCTATAAGTTCTAGTACTTATAAATCCTATAAGCCTTTTACTCGCCTAGACCTATATTGCCTACCTATATCTATCTTCTTAACCTACCTTCTTATTATACCCTTTACGCCTTTATAAAGTAAATCTCCTTATAGCGGTCTAGGCCGCTTCTTTAATACTCGGTCTCGATTTTACTTATATAATAACTCTATCTCTCGCTGCCTCTAGACCTCGCTTCTCCTATCCCTTCTCTTATCGCCTACTTCGTTCTAAAAGGCCTCTTTACGCGAGCCGCGGATAGCGAGCCTTCCCCTCGTTTAGCCTAAAGGGCGTTCTACTTAGTTAGAAAGAATCGAGTATAAAACCTTCTTTAATTAGCTAATTAGTCTTATTATAGTACGAGATAGGCAGTAAGTATTAATCTTAAGTAAAATAAAGCTCTTAATTCTTCTATTTAGAGAGGGAGTATAGATAATCTTATATAGCTAGAAGAATTAGTAGAAGTAAATAAATAACCTAGCTATTAGTATCGAGAAGAAGGGTCTAAGACTTAGTCCTAAAGCCTAATAGCTAGCTAAAGGTATAGGGGCGAGATAGGATAAAACGGGGAGGACGTAGCACGCTAACGCGGAGAGATAGGTGCCTATAGATTAGTAAGTCCGTAAGAAAGAAGATAGAAGACGGAGGAAGAAGTAGGATAAGGGGATAAATAAAGGGCCTATAATAGAAAGGAAGAAGGAATATATATATACCCTAAAAATAATTATGCCCTTTGCCTTACTTTCTTCGTAAGAGTTATAAGCCTAGGAGAGATAGACGTTTCTATAACTTCCGGCTACTATAAGAAGCACTAGTTATCTAATTATTATACTTATCCCTACCCCTCTATTAGAAAAATAATAAAGACTAGGGCTTCTACCTAACGAACGATCCTATAAGAACCCTAAGATTAGGATAAGTAGATTAAAGAACTAAAGGCTTATACTAATAGGACGATTTATAAGCTATTATTTAATAAAGATAATAGCCTACTAGAACCCCTTATTTATCCTCCTTATATAGATTTTACTACTAATACTAATAAATTTACTAAATAAACCCTAGCTTAGTAGAGAGCCTATATAGCTATATTTAGCTAATATAAGAGTCTTTATAAGGAGTATCTTTATAAAACTAAGCTAATTATAGCTGCTTAGATAGTTATTACTAAGTCGATTAGCCTAGTAAAGCTAACCTCTCTATATAAAGACGAAACTCTCTACTAATAAATTAAGAAGCTTAAGGACTTAACTATACCGTTATAAGGGTTTATAGCTAACCGAATTAGAAGCTAATATACTACCTACCTAAGGTCCTTTTCGAAATAGACCGTTTCTTCCTAGCTAGCTAAGTAGAAAGAAATTATTAAAGAAGCTAACTAATACTTCCTTATTAAAGCACTAACTAGATAATAGCTATAAGATATTACTCTACTAATAAGACCTCTTAGTAACGGTACTACTACTTCGTTTAAGAAAGCTAGTAAAGTCCTTAATAAAGACGCCGCTATAGCTTAGTATAGAGTCTATAAAGAGCTACGCCCGCGATTAGATATTTCTATTCGTCGTTAAATACCTTACGATCGAAATCAGCTATAAGAATAATAGACCTTCTAGTCGGTTGCCCGGTAAATCCGAGAGTTAGTCGAAGAATAACGCCTAAGTTAGCACCTTCGACCTTTAAAAAGAGGAGGCGGCTTTTAAGTAGACGGAATATAAAAGAAGAGAAAGATATCTCCCTTATTAGACGAAGAAGAATATAAAGATTAAGACCTTTGCCTAGCTTATAAGAGGACTAGCTATAAACTTAAGGACTACTAGCTTATTTTCGAGGACCGCCGACTAAGTTATTTAAGAAAGGCTCTAAAACGGATCGCCGATAAAATTAAAAGAGTTATTAGCGAAAGCCCTAACCTTTAAAAGAAGATTAAAGAAATTAAGGCCGGCCGGAACTAGTAACTAAAGCTACGAAGAAGGATAGTTAGTATAGTAAATCTAGCCTTTATCTTTTCTTTAAGAACTATAGCTGCCTCCTTAGACTACCCTCTATACTAGTCTTCTCTTCTTAACTTAGGAGCTTCCCTTTATATCTATAACAATCTTAGCCGATTCCGTTCCTTTAAGAAGGCTAAGAAAGACTATATTATTATAGGCGAATTAGAGGTTCGAATCGAAGGATATAGGAAAGTTAACTATAAAATAACTACGCCCGATAGATCCTACTAAACGCTTAACCTAAAAAATATAGCCTACTACCTAAGATTCGCGACGAGCTTAATCTTATTCGATAAGCTACTAAAAGAAGGCATTTATTAAGATACTCTATCTAAGCTAACCCGACTAGTCTAGCGAAATAAGACTATTAGTATCCTTCTTTAAAAGTATTATTAGTTTATCGTCGAATTTAACCTAATCTAGTAAGGGGACTTCGACGAAGATATAATCTTTAAAGCTTTAACGCGGGCTAGTATAAAAGACCCTCGCTTAGTAGCCTAAGGAGATGGTAATCTTTAGTACGCACGCCTTAGTTATCTAGGTCTATTAGCTCTTTATAAGCTAGGTCTCTAATAAGGAGTTAAAATTAAGGGCCTAAAGACTACTAAATATAAGTACTACGCTTAAGGAAAAGCTCGTAAGTAAGTATTATAAAGAACTCTTACTAAAGGAGATAAGCCCTACTATAAGGTTTAGATCGACTAGACCGACCTTTCCTATAATTATAATAACTTTATTAAAGTAATATTTATTATAGACGCCTTTTTAGGCATAGTTTTTCCTTATTTTATACGGACCTATAGAGAGAAATATAAGTAAGCTGCCCTTTAAGACTTCGTTAGCTAGATAAAGGAGCACTTCGGCTTTACTATTAAGATAATCCGGTCGGACGGAGAGCTCTTTATAAAGAAGATTCGAGCCTAGCTTCGAAAGAATAAAATCTTAGCTATACCTTCTATACTAAATACCTAGGCTTAGAACGGCGGTGCCGAACGGTCTAGAGGAATAATAATAAAAAGGGCTAGAGTTATAAGAATTATATCGAAGCTTCCCTACGACCTATAGAAGGAAATTATAGAAGTAGCCTATTACCTATAGAACCGAACGCTAAGAGAGCCTAAGGAACTATCTAATTAAAAGGGTATAAGCTAGTTATAGAAATCTCTAATTAAGCTCTTTACTAGAAAAACGGTATAGCTTGCCTATCTTCGAGCCTATAGATATAAGGCCTACGCAATAACTTTAAATATATAGTTAAAAAGAAAGCGGCTTTAAAAGCTTAATCTAAGAGTATATATTAAATACCTTATCGGATATAACTTAACGAATATCTTCTAGATCTAGATTCCCTCTTTATAGAAGGTAATCTTAATAAGGGATATGATTTTCGATAAATACTCCTACTTTAATAGAACGTTCCTTTAATAGCCGCTCTTAGAGAGTATTTACGAGCTTATCTAAAAGGTCGAAATTACTAAAGATTAATAAGTAAAGGAAGTAGCCCTCGATAAAGAGACTAATATCGAATCTAATATCGAGGACTTCTATAATAACTTTAAAGCTAAAGAAGAATAAGACCTAGAATAGGAAAAAGCAAACTATAAGAGAGCCCTTAAACTTAAAAAGGCTTTACTTCTTATACCTCTAGCTTTAAAAGAAGAAGAAGATACTCTTTTAGCATTTTTAGTTTAGCTTCCTATTACTACCCTTAAGGGGGTAGATAATAAGACCTTCTCGTTAGATATCCCCGCTATATTTACGACCCTCCTTTAAAAAGTACGAGAAGTATCTAATTAGATATAGATAGACTAAGAAGACTAGTTATTTAACTAATTCGCTGGTTTTATTCCTAACCCTATTAAAGACGGATACTATAGAGCTTTTATAGTAGGTAGGCAATTTAGACCGACCCTAAAGAAGATATATAAGAGAGATCTCTAGGATCTACTAATAAACTAAAAGTAGCTTTAAAGGCACCTATTTAATAAGGAATTTATATAGGCCTAAAGAGACTACTTAGCCTTATACGAAGAGATAGGGTTATTTAAGGAAGTACCTTAGAATATAGCCTAAGGATAATAAGTTCTTAGATTTTAATAGGTCTTTATATATAAGACTAATAAGTATAGGATCCTTTAAAAGTATAAAGCCCGCCTTATAGTTTATAGGAATTAATAAGAAAAAAGAGACCTTCCTACTAAAGCTATAACGTTAGTAGGGATATTATTCCGGACCCTAATAGCTCTAGCAGCCGAATACGACCTTAAGCTTAATTAGATATATATAATTAATATATTTATAAACTACCCTTTAGAGGAAGAAGAAGTCGTCTTTATAAAGATACTACCTAGGTTTAAGAGAAGGGGTAAAGTTCTATAGCTATAAAAAGCACTCTATAAACTCCGCCGTTCCCTCCTTCTTTAGTAATAGCATCTTACCGTATCCCTTAAGAAGCTAGGCTTTAAGATAGTCCCTTAGGAACTATACGTTATAATAAAAGGAGCTATAATCGTCTTCTTCTATATCGATAATATTATCTAAGCCTATTAAAAAAGGGATTAATAAGTCGCTATAGAAGCTATATCTAGCCTATAGTAAAGATATAAGATAAGTATACTAAGGGAACTAAAGTAGTTCTTAGGGATCTATATCCTTAAGCACCGACCTAGTCGGGCGATTTAGCTAACGTAAGATACTTATATCGATAAGATCGCTTATAAGTATATTCCGGATAAACTAAGTATAAAGCTTCCTAGCACCCTAATAGCTATTAACGAAGAGCTCCTTTTAAAACCGATCTAAGTAAGAGACTAAGATAAGCATAGCTACCTTTAGAAGGTCGGTTCCCTCTTATTCTTAGCAATTTTAATAAGACTAGATATCGCTTTTATAGTCTCTTAACTAGCCCGCTTTAATTAGAATCTAGGCTAAATATATTAGAAGGTAGTAGATAGAGCGATCTTATACCTCTATACTATATAATTATATAGTCTACGCCTTAGAAGTACTAGAAGCATAGAAAGTAGTACTAGAAAGTCGGCTATAGTAGAGATTTTCCTCTATTTAAGCGATTCCTCTTTTATAAATAATTTAGTCGATAGGAGGAGCTCCTAGGGATATATTATAACCCTATTTAGAGGCTCTATCGTATAGAAAGTATTAAAGCAAGCTACTATAGCTATATTAAGTATAGAGGTAGAGCTGCTCGCTCTTTTAGAAGTATTAAAAGAAGCTATCTTCCTTAGTAGACTACTCCGTTCTTTATAACTATAAATCCTATCGCCGTTAATAGTTAAGTGCGATAATATATAGACTATAAGGCTCCTAGAAGAAGGAAGTCTAAAGTTATTAACCAGGCTATAGTATATTAATATATACTAATACTAGCTATATTAAGAAGTATAAGGAAGCAAAATACGCCCTCGTTAGGTTCTAATAGCTAAAATATAAGCCGATAGGTTAATAAAAGCTCTCCTAAAGTAAAAGCTAGCGGAATTCCTTTAGCTAATTAGGCTTAAAGAGATTAGTAAAAGGTTAAGACTAGAGGCTAGGCTAGAAGCGCTAAAGGATAAGATTAAGGACTATAGGGAACACCGAATAAAGCTGTCTTAGGACCTATATAAATACTAGCCTAACTTAACTAAGGTTGCCCTTATAAGTCTAGTTATATCTATTCCCTCTACTAGGGATAGGCAATAGCTAAGGGGGTATATCGAGAAGGAGGGTCTAAGACTTAGTCCTAAAGCCTAATAGCTAGCTAAAGGTATAGGGGCGAGATAGGATGAAACGGGGAGGACGTAGCACGCTAACGCGGAGAGATAGGTGCCTATAGATTAGTAAGTCTATAAGGAAGAAGATAGAAGACGGAGGAAGAAGTAGGATAAGGGGATAAATAAAGGGCCTATAATAGAAAGGAAGAAGGAATATATATATACCCTAAAAATAATTATACCCTTTACCCTACTTTCTTCGTAAGAGTTAGGTTATAGCTATAAAAGGCATAGGTAAAAAGAAGGTTAATTGCCTATATTAGCCTAGGTTAACTAAAAGACTAAATAAGCCTTAGCTAAGTATACGGCCGAATATACCTTAACTAAGGGAATAGTAAATAAGCCTTATAAAAGAAAGGTTAATAAGGCTTATAGATACTAATATACTAGTATAATAGTATAATAGGTCTCCTTTATACTTAACTTATATAGGAATTAGTTAACTATAAATGCTACTAAATAAAGGCCTTAGTACTAACCCCTAAGCGTTAACCCCTAAGCGTTAACTAGGTAACTAGTAAGCTCTCTAAGGGCTTTTAGTTCTTTTTTACTTTAATATAATTTATTTATCGAACTTCTAAATACGATTCTAGCCTAATAAGCTACGTGCCCTATATTCCTTATACTAGCTTAGATAGCCGCTACTTCCCTTTCCTATCGAATCTATTAAACCTATTAGTTTACTATAGGTATCTAGGTTTATATATTACCGCTATAGCTAGCCTACCTCTTAATATTCCCTAGTTACCCTACTTTTAAGAAGTAGTTTAGTTCCCTCTTAATTATTTAGACCCGATCTAACTGCTTTAGATAACCGCCCTATCGAGGTCTATTATAGTATTAGATATTAGCCCTTATAAAGCCTTACTTTCTAAGCTATACCTAGCGGTCTAGGTATTAAGAGGTAGATATATACACGGTTATATAGAGCACGATATACCCTAGGCAGTCTATAACTACCGTGCCTATAAGTAAGACCTACCTAAAGTCGAATTTCGAAGTATAAAGGATACTACTAAGTTTATAGGATAGTATGCTAGCTATAAGGCACACCGAAAGGAACGGGTAACTAAGTCTAGAGCCGCTATTACCGCGATGCGAAATATCGCCTTAAGGCTACTACTATATAAAGCTACGAAGAGAACTAATTCGCTAGCTAACCTAACGCCTCTAAGGCGGATTACGCTAACGCCTACGTCTATAAACGGCTTATAACCTCTTACCACGCTTGCCTTATTCTATAGCTTAGCCTCCGTACTCTAAGGGCTGCCTAGATCTCTACTAAGGCTATCTATCCTAAGCGCTATAAAGGGACCTTCTCCTATCCCTTCTACCCTTAGCCTACTAAGGGTAGTTCTAGGCACGCCGATTCTATAGAATACTCTTTTTACTACTTCTTCTTTACTATTATAGGATTATCGTCGCGGCCGTTATACCTATTAAGGCACTTTTAACCTACGGCTATAGCTATAGCCTTAATAGCGATAGTTTAATCGGATAGTTAATCTACCTTTTATAGCGGACCTTAATCTACCCGCCCTTAGTAAGGAAGATTAAGAGCTTATACGGGAGTTTTATACTACCTTAAATAACGATAAGATATATAGTTGCATCCGCTACTAAGAGCTATAGTTCGATATAAAGCGAAATAGCTTAAAAATCTATAGTCGCTATATTAGTCGAGATAGGAAGAAAGCCCTTAATAAGCCTTACTTCTTTAGCGCTACGAATTACCTTAACTTTAAGGAAGTTCCTACTAATCTACCTAATCTAATAATAGTTAAGGCGATACTTATCGCTAGGGTTTACGTATATATAAAAGTCCTATAGGTATATAGCGCTTAGTATAAATATCGGGGCTATATTATTAACTTCCTTCGTAACGTTAGTAGGCTTTTTAAAGAGCTCCTAGCCCTACTTAAAGAGCTAGATATCGTCCTCTTATAGCCTCCTAATATAGAGGGCGACCCTCGCTTCTAGTAATAGTTTGCTCGCGATTTCCGGGTACGTTATTTATGCTTATCGGCCTAGCTATATTACCTATAGCATTACTACCTAGGCTATCGCGATACCGTTATAAGCTAGAATCGCCTATAATAGATTCCTCTTAATAGTAGTATAGTTACTTTTATTACTAGCTAAGTAGCTAATATACTTAACGGCGAGGTTCCTTAAGGCCCTATTAAGGAGGTTATAAAAGAGGACCCTAGCGATGCTAATATATTAGCGATCCCGAATTTATAGATTACTAATACCGAATTAAACGCTCTATAGTCCCGATTTCTTAATAGGACCCCTAACCCTAAGCGTATAACTAATTTAGAGTATATACCGCGTAGTATATAGACTTACTACTAGATACTACTACCTTCTATTTATAGGACCCCTATCGACGAATTTAACTATTTATAGCCGCTATTATCGCTTACGTTCCCTACCCTCTACCTTAATAATAAGGCTAACTTTATAGAGCCTCGTTTATAAAGTATTATATACTAGGATTACCTTAGCTATATAATAAGATAGTATAACGGACGTTTTACCTACTATAAGACGTAGCCTTTCGTCGCCCTTAATACGATATTACGTATATAGGTCCGAAAGTAAAGTAACTACTTTATTAAGCAACGCGATAGCCGCCGCTAACCCCTTACCCGCGCCGACCTTAAGGAAGCGATAGCTAAGCCTAACGAGCTAGAGGCTTAGGCTCTAATCTAGTTAATTACGTGCTAAGCCGCGGTAATTAAGGGCACCCGGCCGTATTAGTATAAGTAGAGGAAGGAATTAGAAGCATAGGCCTATAATCTAGGTAAACCTAGCCTTTTCGCTACTATAAGTATAGCCGATTACTACTAGGAATCCCTATACCGTTATATGCTTATAGTATCGGTATCTATACTACTTCGATATCGTCTTATACTTAAAGTATACTATAAATCGGCTAGTAGCCGTCGCTTATATATATTAGTAATATTCTTATCTAGTTACTATATATCCTAGGGCTTATTACTACCTTACTATCGATTATCCTAGCGTATAATTCGGAGACCGCTAGTACTCTATAATCCTTAAGGTCCTTATTATTTATTAAACTCTACTATACTAGTTCCTGTTTTCGTATATTAAGCTATAGAATACTTAGTATTTTATATATTAAAGTAGATATTTCGCACGTAGTAGTTCCGGCTAAACGACTTATATAGTCCGCTATATAAGATATATCTAAGCTCTATTATATAGCACTCCCTATAGTAATAACCTATACTAGTATACCTTCTATATACCTAAGGCTTACTATACCTAAAGGCTTTATAGCCTATATCTTAATAGTTAAAGTACTATATCGGTCCCTTATAGGGTTTAAAGGGATTAGTATACGCTAACTCTTTAGCTAGATTAAAGTACTTACTATTTAAAAGCTTCTTTATATCGTTCTTTTTCGTTATATAGACTACTATAAACTTATATACTTTACTCGTTTCTTTATTACTTAGCTAGGTAATCTTACCGTTTAAGATATTATTTTTAATACTAAGAGCCTTAGCCGCACCTTATAGGATATTGCCTTCTCTATTAAGGATCGCGGTACGATTAATATTATCGACTTTAACTAAGTAAAGCTAATCTCTTATTACTTAAGCTTTAGTTACCGCCGTTTTTTATATAGCTTCCTTAATTCGTTATAGCTCGATTTTATCTCTATAAATAACCTTAACTTACTTTATATTTCGAGAGTTCCTTATAACTACTACGTACTTTTAGTTTACCTAACCTTCCTTTATTCTAACCTTATTTTTAATAGCTTACTAAATCGAGCCTATCTATACTCGGCCTTTATCCTATTCCTTTACTTAGGATATATTAATTATATAGAAAAACTCGTTCGCGGTAGGTTCTATAGTATTACTAGGCGAGAGCGATAAGGTAATGCTTTATTATAGCGACGGCGATAATCGCGCGACCTTAGCGAACGTTTTAAGTAGGGTAACCGCTACGCTAGCGACGATAGCTTTAAGTTACTTTCGGACCTACTTAAGTTAGTCGTTTATCTACTACTTTATATCTTCTAGATAAATACTAAGCTCTTAGCTAATAGTTCCTTACTTTTCTATTTCTTCTTTCTATTTTTAGATTATCTCTTACTACTTATAGATAATCTTATTTTACTCTCTAAGTATCTCTTTTAATCCTTAGAATTCTATATAATACTTATTTAATAGCTCCTAAACCTTCTTAATTATCGCTACTTCTTCCTAACTACTATTAATATTTTTATTTCCTAGTAGTCTTATATATTTAATTTTACCTATTTCCTTTCTTATCGCTCTTATCGTATATCGGCTACTTTTATTTAACTCTTTTACTATCCTATTAAGTAGCTTACGTTTTACGATTCTACTTCCGGTCGGCGACGACGAGGGGCCGCGCGGCCCTACCCTAGGCCCCGCATTTACTAGCATGCTTATACTACCGACTCGACTACTATATAGCTTTTCCGATTTAATAAAGAGATAATAATTTAAGCTTCTAAGCTTTTAATCCGGGTTCGCTCTTATATAAGTATAGTAGGTAGGTAGGATTTATTTCGCCTAGGGGGAGGTCCCTATAAGGCCTTTATATAGTCTAGAGTATAGTTTTATACGTTTATTACTTAACTCCCTAAGCCCTATAGATTATCTTACGCTACGCTAACCGTACTACTATTTCGCTCTATAATAGACCTACTTAAAGGTTAATTTCTCTAAGTGTTTAGCATCCTATTCCTAGCAACTAAAGCGCGATATATCGAAGCTAAAGCGTGGTTATATTAGTTATTAATAGTAGTTAGTACGCCGATTATATTCTCTTATAACGCTGTTCCCTATTAATAGGCGGGAACCCGGGTATGCCCTGTTTTACTAGGGGTGCCTCTAGCCGGCTTCGAACCGACCCCTCTGCGACGCAGAGGCTCTAGACGTGTTACTACTACGCTATAGAGGCCTATGTAAGTATGTGTAAGTCCGGCAGATCACGGGATCCGGCAGATCACCGGTAAATCCCTTAGTGCTGATCTCACGAAGAAAGCAGGGCAAAGGGCATAAATTTTAGGGTGCATGTATATGTTTATTGTTCGTCTCCCTCTCAGCTATATCCTCCTATTTATGCCCCTTGCCTAGCCTCCTCTTTCTTCTTCCATCTTCTTCCTTACTGACTTACTAATCATACCCCTCTGTCCACGTCAGCCTGCCACGTACTCCCTGTTTCACCCTGTCTCGTTTCTACACCATCAGCTAGCTATCAGGCTTCAGGACCGAGTCTTAGACCCTTCTTCTCGACAGCTGACATACCGAGAATGGAAAAGGATTATCCATTGTACCTTTGATGGAAAGACCCCTTGCAATCGTGATGGAAAACCACCCTGGCGCACACACACAACGAAACAGAGAGTGAAGAACGGGGGCCAGTAATGCAATTGATTGATCTCTGACAAGCTCCTTCAGAGGCTATGCGACCCTACTTTATAATCACGAGATGCCTCTATCGCACGGAGGATGAGCAAGTGAGCATAAAGATCAGGGACTGGAAGACTCTTGATTCTTCTGTCTAGAGTGGAAGAACAGTACGATCTTTATAGACAAGATGAATAAATAACTAGAAACTGATAGAAGGTTCTATAGGGAACGGTGGCGTAGCTAACGAAGATGATACGAGTCATGGGCTAACTGTGTGAATATAGGGATCAGACTGTTGGAGGCTGATGTACCCTGTGTGACAGAACCGGCCACTATGCGACGCGCTTACCATCTACGAGTCCCGTGCGTTAGCCATCGGTCATGTCGCGGTGTGAGCAGCGGCATATTGGCCTCAGTGTTCTCCGGGGCGTCGTCGGAGCGTATACCTTACCACTTCATGCTTTGGCCGATAGAGAGTGCAAACCACGGTACACGATCATAGAAACCAGCACGGTAAAAGAACGTTCTCATCGAAGACGATCACTACGAAGTCTCCCGAGTAGCCGCCTATCTTTAGAACGGCGGGCCCCCGACTTACTACCCTTACTTCAGGATCAGAAGCGCTAGATAAGGCTATTAAACGGGACGTAGTGGAGGACTGGGCTGCAAGGATGTCTCTAGTAAACGCCGTGGAGAACTGGGTAGCCGGGTTATCCGCTTTTAGTTCGCGAGTGACACCGAAGGCGATGGCTGGCAAGGCAACAACACCATAACATGAGACTCTGAGCTCCTAATGCGAGGACCAACCATAAAACGATAAGCCAACACTTTCAGCAGCCATTTCTACGGCGGAGACGCAGGGCATATCGGAGACGGCGCCTAAGCAGAGGCGGTGCGACTATATAATAAGATGATTATCTCGAATGCGAGAACGTTCTTGACACTTCGGCGTAGCGTAGCAGCATGCTGGTGCTGTGTCCCTCTGAGCCTGGTTGCATTGCGGCCTCTTTCTGCTAAGACTGCCCTCCGCATAGCCCTACCTTACGTCAATGAGTTGCCACCGTCGCCACGGCTTTTCCACTTGCAGTGCGGACTACCGCAAGGGTCGCCAGCCTCTCCCATACTTTTCCTACTATACACGGAACCGGTCTACCGTCTCAGCAACCCCAAGGCGCGCTTTGGCTATATAGACGACACCGCCATTCTTTGCGTCGGCAACACACTAGAGGAGACTGCCCGCAGAGCGTCAAGGCACGTCCATAAACTCATGACATAGGGCTCCGCGAATGCGATAACCTTCGACCCTAAGAAGACTAAAGTTATGCACTTCTCCCGCACTAAGCCGAGAACTTTACCCCCGATCTTCCACGGCGAGGTGGAAAAGCGGCCAGGCTTAGCCATGCGGTAGCTCGGCATCTAGCTTAATAGCACCCTGACCTTTAAAACCTACGTCGAGAAGTGGACGGCCAAAGCGCAAGCAGTAGCCCACCACCTTAAGGGGTTGACGAACACCAACCGCGGTCCCCTGCCAAGTGCGGTCCGGAGAGCGGTCCGAGCCTACATCGAGCCGCAACTCTTCTTCGGAGTAGAGGCATAGTACCCGGGCATAACCTGCCCGCGATAGACTTAACCAATAAGGGAAGGGCTATTAGGAATACGATACCTTATCCGGCGGATAGATAAGTCGCTAAACACGGCCATGTAGGCTATCCTCCTAGTCTAGAAAACGACGCCTCTATGCGCCATGCACCGGGAGGCTGGTCTATCGCCGGTCTCGTAATTGCTCGAGGCGTGTCGAACGCGCTTCGTAGCCCGCCTTAAGTCCCTTAACGGAGTACACCTACTTATAACGCGAACGAAGCCGATCTAAGTCCCTATTATCGATAGGGCGATTAAGCTAAAGTATTAACTTCTACGACGACTTTTCCGGACTAGGCTACGTCGCACTAACGAACTACTCCCGAAATACGCTAGGCTAGACCTTATTCTACGTAGATTCCCTAGCGATTAGCGTCGGCCTCTATAAACGGCATCGAAAGAAGAATCGGCCGCAATCTTCCGCGACTAGCTCCGATTAATTACTCTATAGATAGTAATCGTTTACTTAGACGGATCTCTCTCCCTAGAGGGTGCCGCGGGGTACGGCTATGCAATATATTTAGATAGACTTACCGTTCTTAGTAGTAACGGCCGCCTTAGGCCTACTAAGGTCTTCGATGCCGAAGCGAAAGGCGCTTTAGAGGGTTTACGCGCCGCTCTAAGCCTCCCGGCTTTAGAGAAAATTATCGTGTACCTTAATAACCTCGTAGTCGCGATATACCTTTAGGGCATACCGTTAGATTCCTCCTAGTAGGAGTTTCTAGAATTCTAGGCCTTAGCCTTAGGATATAGTACTACTAATATCCGCTAGATCCCCGGCTATACTAGCATCCTAGGCAACGAGCAGGCAGACTCCTTAGTAAAGGTAGGATCCTCTTAACCCGAGCCTATAAACGCTCTCCCGACGCTAGCATATCTACGTAAGGTCGCTAGGCGGCGACCGAAAGATATATTAAAAGCCTAGTAGGAAGTCTCTATACCCTAATAGTATAGGGTCCTCGACCTTAGTGCCACGACTAGCTGCCCGCTAGAACTTAACCTCCTACGATCTTCGCTCTACTATCTACTCGTAGTAAGAACTTACTATAGGGATTTTACTAACTACTACGAAAGGTTTAACCACGACGATACGCGGCTAACGTGCTTATATAGCCGACGAAAAGAACTAAAATATCTCTTCTACTATAGGAAGGTCCTATCGCGATATCGGATAAGGCTAATACCCTTACCGAGCGCGGTAGTTAATCGTGTAATAGGTAGAGAATTCGACTAGTTCGTTAAGATAGCAAAGGCGAGCTCCTTCTTTAGGACGATCTACCCTCGCTACTAGGCGGCTGCACCTCCTTCCCTCCTTTCTTATTCTCTTTTATGTGTTTTCTCTCCCGACTCGGCTAGGTAGAGGGTAATATGACACCCTTTGTCCGCCCGGGCTAATCGAGATACTTTATAGCCACTTCTCTCTCCCGAACACGGCTACGTAAGGCCAATTTAAAAGACAACGTTGTCGCGCCTAAACGTCCCGCTAACGGGCAGCAGGCTAAACATAGAAGCGCCTCTAAGCCGATGAAATGCAGGATGGTGGTTTGTTTATTCTCTGTAGAAGGGGCAGATGACGCGAGGCGGCTTTCATTTCGTTCTCGCATTTTGTGAGCCTGCCACACCAGGAGTATAAACTTCCAGCAGCTCTGCACGTCCTGTGCCCCGTCTCGGGGACCTGAGCGACCTAAAGGTCGCTGGACGAAAAATACAATAATAATAATAATAGCCACGGCTTTTCCAAAATCCTTTGCCCGGCCGCGTCAATTAAGGCTGCGCCATGCAATCTCCGATAACGGTCCCTTAGAGACCAAAACTAAATGGCAGCCTCACTACCGCGCCTATACGACCCGCTGACGGGCACCAGGTATAACACGGAGCGCCTTAGAGCCGATGAAATGCTAGATGGTGGTTTGTTTACGTTTGCGAAAGGAGACTATAGACAGACGCACTAGCTCAGCACGTCCTGTGCCCTAACGGGACCTGAGCGGCCTCACGGCTGCTGGACGGAAAATACACACATATATATACACACACACGCTACGGCTTTCCTATCCGTGCTTTACCGTGCTGCGGTAGTTTTCTTTTAAAGAACGGGCAAATACGAGTGTATATATACGGGAACGACCCGGCAGCGTGTCGTCTATTCCTAGCTATATCTATAACTAATCCGGCCTAAGTACCTAATTCCTACCGCTTTACCTAGTGGGCTTTCCTCTTAATATACGATGACTATTACCCCGGCCATACACCTCTGCGCGTTTATGCCCACCCCTCCGTTCTCTTATCTTCGCTCTCCGACTAATAATAGCATAGTTAGTTGCGACTAGTCTCTAGATTCCTACGACGCTCACTACGAAGTTTCCGATATAGACCGGCTTAGTCGTGCTATCTACCGTTACCGTCCGATATAATTTTCTTAACTTATATCTAATCGCGCGTCGTAGTTATAGTATTATACGTGCTTAGTCGTTATTGCCTATGTTAAGAGGAGCTAATAGTTAATATTCGTTGCGATCCCGTGTCGAGAAACGGGAAATCAGCCTAGTCACGTTATTCGGAACTATAATACCTAGGAGGGGCTTTCGACGCTGACGGCGACATTGCGAACCAGTAACCCGTTAAAATCACGTTCTAAACGCCTAGAACGTTCCGCGAGCAGAAAGTGTCCCTAAGACCACTTCTTACGGTGGCCGTTTCTAGCCTCGAAACTATTACTACTAAATTATACTTCTTAACTACTTTAAATATAAGCAGCATAGATTAAATCTCTAAAGCTAAAGTCCGTAACGGTGCTATAAAACTATTATCCTTAGTTATAGGGTTCGGACTTACCGCCTCTATATAAGCCTATATAGAGATAAAGTACCCTCCGCTACTTCGTTCTAAGTTTAACCCGTATATAGTAGCCGAGGATATTAAATATAATATAATATCGCCTCTAAAATCGGACGGTAGCGATTTCCTATATAAAGGTTATATTAGACTTCTAGGCACTCCTAAGGGCAAACCCGTCGCTTAGTAGACATCTAGGCAATCGTATAGTATAACGCTAACGGGAAACACGATCTACTATAGCGGAAGCTATTAGGCATCCGTCTCTTTCGACCGTAGTAGCACGTAGGAGGTGCTCTATTCTTATATTAGCAACTGTCCTATTATAGGCGACTTAAGCTATAAGTTTATCCTTCCTAATAATACCCTTACCGGCGAAATGCTTTTCGCGTAGACCTAGTTTAACTACTTAGGAAATCGTAAGATATATATAAACTATGCCGCTATTACCGTTAATAACGGCGGTTAGTTAGATCGTAACGTTTCGGAGTCTATTAGCACCCGCCTATTAATATTTATTGCTAATTTTAGCAATAGAATATATATATTCGAGGTTAAGGATATTAAGTTTCCCTAGTCTAGGCCGGACGTAACTAGAAACTCTAAAGGCATTTACGTAGCCGGCTAAGGGTCTTATCGTGCCTAGGTCGGCAACTAAGCCTTATTAGCCTTATCTAGGCCTTTCCTTACTACCTCTAGATATAGAAGCGATTCCCTAAGGTTATTAGCTTCGATAATATATATAATACTAACCGCTTTAGTCTTCCCTTATTTTAAGCAACGGAATAAATATACCTTAGAACTATTTATAACGCTGCCTTTAGTCTAATTAATAACGAGAGGAGAGAAGGGTTCTAGTTCCTATCTAAGAGTATACGACGGCTTAATACTCTATTCGATAACCGGATACTATTATTACCGATTTCGACGCCTAGATAAAAGCCGCTTTAAACGATTAGTTTCCTAGTATATAATAGCAGCTATATATCTATTATATTAACTCGAACGTCCTACTTAAGTTAAAGTAGAAGTAGGTTAATAACCGTGATAAAAGTAGTACCGGTAGTAGTAGTTTTAATAGCAGCGACGAGGAGGAACCTATCTTATAGATATAGGCTTAGCTAAGCCCCTAAGACTAAGAGTTTATCTATAAGCCGATAACTAAGGTTATTACTTATAGCTATTAAGGAGTTCTTATAATATAGAAGCTCGTTATATTCGCCGAGACTAAAAAGGCTTATAAGAAGGCGCTCTCTATTAAATTACCGCCTTTAAATAAAATATTTCTAGAGAAGTATCTATAGTATAACTATATATAAACGATTATAATAATAGGAAAAGACGAAATATAGTCTATTTATATTAGAGCGAGTAATTATACTACTAATAAAGAACGGTATACCTTATCGCTCCGTATATATAGCGTAGCTTAAAAGAATTCTAAGTAAGTATTAAGTGCGCTACTTAAGCTATATCTATACCTAAGACTATATAGACGAGTAGTAGGACTTATATTAGTTAGTAATATATATACGTATCCTATAGTATCGTAGGGTACGTTCTACTCTCTAAGCTAAGCTCTAAGCACTAAGCGAGTTTAAGGCTATAGATAGTTTAATTAAATAGCACCTTATACCTAAGCTTCCCGCTCGTATAGTAGTTTAGGCGTTTAAATAGATACCTTAATACTACCTTTAGTATCGTTCGATTATTTAGACTTTATATAACGCGCATCGTTTATTTATATAAGTTTTAACGTCGATTTAGCTTCGCTAATCTTTATATCTTATCTACCCGCTAGCGGTACGTACTATCTTACGAACGTTAAGCTATAAATTTAAAACGCGAATTCTATAGGTAATATATAAACTTCCTAGAAATAGCGGCTAGGGAATTATTAGTCGAAGCCCGCCGACTAACTTAGATTTAATAAGCGAAGCTACTTAAAGTTCTTTGTCGGCAACTAGGGTATTACTAGCTGCCTGTCGCTCTAATACTAACCCTAGCGTAGGGCTTTTATTTAATCCCTTAACTCTACCCCCGTTTGCTTTAATTCGATCCGATCTCTGCTCTAGCCTTACTACTATTTCGATAATTAAGCGATCCGCCTTATACCTCTTAGTGCTGTCCTTTAAGATAACGTAGCCGCCGTACGTAAGGCTTTCCTTTCTAGGGATCTTCTACGGTGCTTTTAGGTATAAATAATCTTTCGCGGCGCCTCTTCTTTCCTATAATTCCGGTCTTACCTTATCGTGCTATTTAACCTTAATAAATATATTCCTTAAACTCGACCCCTACTAGTCTTCGGCTAATAATTCTATACGGCTATAACCTAGGATATCTTTCTATACTACCCCTACGATCTTATATATAGTGCCTTTTTTAGTAGAACTATCGGTTATTAAGGATTTCGACTTAAAGCTAAGAGACGGATTATAGAGAATTTCCGAACTAAATCCTTTCCTAATATAATAGATAGAGTAGCGTGGTATAGTCTTATAACTATGCCTATATACGCTATAGTAGATCCCCTAACTACCCTTAAAAGCAAATTTAAGTATACTATAAGCTTAAGATAACGATATATTATTAAAAGTATAAACGAGTCTAATAGTATTATTATTATTATTATCTTAAGGTCCGTTTAAAGAAGTAAGAGGCCTATTAGGCTATAAGCCGCTATTTCGTTCGAGGGGCTATTTAGACCGGATCCTAGACGAAGTATTAATACTAGCTTTAGAGCTTCCTAGATTGCTTTCTATAAATAGACTTTCTTTATCTTCTTATTTAATAATTAATAGTCGCCCTTATACCTCGGTCCTAGCTTCTTTAGGTTCGACTTTATTTCGTTTCTTATTTATATCTAGAGTATTACTATTTATATAGACAAAAGTCTCTATTTATATAGACGATCTACTTTTTCTGCGCGTACCCCGCCCGCCTAGCCCCCGCTACCTAATTTAGCTACACTAACGTAGTAAAGGAGGGAGCCGCGCTAGCGTAAAGATTATATATACCTATAAGCCTAGGGCACCTTAATTCGTTTAAATAATATATCTTTGCGATTATCGCGAGATATATATATATTGCGTTGTATATTACGGCCCGGCTAATAGTCCGGCCTAGGCTACGTAGGCGTGGGCTACGTAGCTAGGATAACCTCCTCTACCGACGAGGCCGGCGTAGCCCTTGCACCTCTGCCCCGTCTCCCTCGAGATCCCCTTCCCTATGTATTTGCGCGCGCTCGCAATCTTCCTAATAACGGCCGGGTAGAGCCCTGACTGCCTCCTTTATCAATCTCGGCTTATGTGCACGTGCGGCGTACGCTGGCGTTGAGGCGGCGGGTGCTTGCCTAACTAGACCGCGGCAGCCGTCTCTGCGTGCCTCTAACTAACTATAAGGCCGGCTGCGAAGCTAGCTGCGCGGCATCGTCGTCTTCGTCTCGATGTGGCCTTAGGTCTTAAGGCATAGGTAGGCTAGTGTTCTTAGCAACGCGAGGTCGGCCACGGAGGCTTTAAACGATATTAGGGTCTCGGATTTAAAGAAGTAGCTCGTCGAGATCCTAATAGTAAGGATTAGCGTAATTCGAATATAAAAGGGGGGGCTTCTCTACTAGAGGCTTCTTAAGCTACTACCGAGGGTAAATATCGTACTTTATAAGCAGAACGTTAGCTTAAAGGCGTTAGAAGATCGTATATATATAAGGAAGCCCTTACTACTATATAAATCGACCTATATAATACGGTAGCGGCTATAACTCCCGCTCTTGCCTAGGCTCTAAGGGCATCGCGGCTAAGGCAAGCCGGTGTTACTTAGTAAGGAGGTTAACCGCTTAGTAGGTAAGTTTAACGTTTAGCTTGCCTAGCTATTTTTAGCTAAGATAAAGAAGCCGCTGCCTTAACTTTTAGCGGGCCGCCTCTTAGATATAGGAGCGTTCTTTATTCGCGATTATTTACTCTAACGTAGTATATAGGTAGAAGAGATCGCCGGTGCCTATAATTAAATATAACTTTATATCTTTATATATAGTCTCGACTAGGCTATTAACCCTCTAGCCGAAGTTACGATAGCGGCTAATATAGTAATAAGCCTACTACTCTCGCTATAGTATATATTCCTTAGAAATATATCTTACGATATAGCCTTAGTATTATCTATACTTATAATTAAGCGCCCGCTAAGCCGACTAGAAGCCTGCCTTAGTTAAGGCGTAGATAACGGCCTTCTAAGCAGTAAATATCCCCTCGCAGCTATAGTCCTTAGGTTATATAGGTTATACGCTTAAGATCTCGTCTTTAGCTTCTTCTTACGTAGCGACTCTACTAAGGAAGATATTAGTAGGATCGTTAGCGCCGTTAACGCTATTAGCTTCGTTATCGTTATTATCGTTATTATTATTAACGCCGCTAGGCTCTTTTTAATATAACTTAATTTTCGCGTTAATATTAGCGTTAATATAGTAAACGTAAAGTTATTGCTATAACGAAGGGAAAACGCGTAAGAGTGCGTTTTTAAGGGCTTTTTCCTTATCTATAATAACTATAGAAGGCGCCGGGACCCTAACTTTAAGGCAAAGCTCGTTAAGGCGTTTATAAAGCTACTAGAACCCTTCCTCCTTCTCTATATTAATAAGGCTAAAAGCGAAGTTAGCTATAGACTGTTAATTAGTAACTCTAGTAGCCTAGAAGAGATATATCTTAAACCGGTTTGTTTTATATATATTATTATATCCTAAGACTTCCGGAAAGCGCTTCTATATCTACTCGCACTAAGGGTATATCTAGAAGATAGCCTCGACCTTTTACTTATCGTTATCGTCGCTAAATTTAACTATATACTTAAGGCCGCCGCGTTAGAGGTAATCGATAAAGGCCTAGGTTATAGTCTTACTACTAAGGGTCGCGGCACGGATCTTCTAGCGGTCGTTATATATATCTCGCTAGCGGAAGAAGCTCTCTTTAGTAGAGTCCCTAATAATCGAGGCTATCTCGCGAGCTAGGAGGGCACGATGCTTAGAAAGGCTTCTCTCGAGCTCTTACTATACTTAGGTTTAGCGGCGATAGACGTTATAAGCTAAAGGGTCGATTAATTGCCCGTAGTTATATTAACTATCGTTAACGCGAAAAGTCTACTTTTGGTAGGATCTCTTTATTGCGGATGCGATAATCTTAATAGGGCAGTTAAGCTTCTATAAGGAAGCTTTACGAAGGCCGCTACTTAACGAAGCTTATTAGAGGCCACGATTATAAATAAATATAACGTATATAGGTAAGACCTGCCCGTTAATCTTACGCTTACGTGAGCTAGAGCTCTTAACGATAGCGGCGCTATAACTACGATAGAAGCTCTAGAGGAAGTCGTAGAGCTCGTTAAAGGAGTCAAAGGTTAGCGAGGGCGGCAGAGGTAGAATTAGCAGCCCGACGAGCTCTTTAGTAGGCTGTTCGGCAGGCTGTTCGGCAGGCTGTTCGGCAGGCTGTTCGGTAGGCTCTTCGGCAAGCTCTTTAGCAAGCTCTTCGGCAGGCTCGTTAAGGATAAATCGTAGGTCTATCGCGAATAGCTTTACTTTGCGATATAGGTAGGAAGGGCAGATTTCTCCCTTAGCGGGGCTTTACGCTACGCTTAGCGCGGCTCCCTCCTTTACTACGTTAGTGCAGCTAAATTAGGTAGCGGGGGCTAAGCGGGCGGGGTACGCATAGAAAAAGTAAATCGTCTATATAAATAGAGACTTTTATCTATATAAATAGTAATACTCTATATCTATAGGTATAACGACTAGTATTATTCTTAAGGGATAAACCTATCGGGGGGTTTATATTAGTAGATATAATAGGGCGTGGTCTAAGCAATAATATATATATTACGTTAGTAATAAGTCGGAGGTCGTAGACTATAGACTATAACTAGGTAATTAGAATTAAAGATGGAATCGTAATAAAGATCTATATTAAAAGCTAGAGAGCTATCTATCTAAAGGAGTAAAAGTAGGTAGCTATATATACCTATAGAGACTATCCTTAGATTATAGTCCTAGCTATAATCCCCTTTATAGCTTACTATAGCTTACTCGTAAGCTATGCTCCTAAGTAGTAATCTATCTATATAAAGCTTACTTAGCTTACGTACGCTCTAGGTAAGCTAAGCCTAAGTAACTTCTTATCCCGACTATTATTCCGAGCCGCCTTATTACGTAAACGTAGCCGGCTCTCCTATAACCCGCTAACTATAGTCGTAATATAATATCTCCCCTCCTTTTAGTCTTATCCGTAAGACCTACTACTACCTTAGCCGCCGTATATAAATATACCCTTATCGCGCGTATATATATTCCCCGTTTTATCCTTTCTATCCCTTAGGATATACTACTAATAGTATATCTAGTCGCGTATCGAAGGATCGTTCTTATAAGACCCTTAAGCGTATTCGTTTAGCTAAGTCTATTAATCGTCTTAGTTTTAACGTTATACCGTGTTCTTTCTATTCGTCGCGCGGCTTCCGCTATAAAATACTAGAGAAATCTTTTAAGTATACCGAATATATATAGCGGGGTTATTCCTACGATACGTTAGGCGTAGCGATTAGCTCTTATAGGTAACTTCGTTATCCTACCTATTATTTATAGCTAACGTGTTTCTTAGTATCCCGAATAAATCTAGAGTCCGATCGATTAAATAAAGAAGAAGAAATTACTAAGGAGCGAATATTAAAAGCTTAAGCCGACCTAAATAAAGCCTTAGCCCGTTTAGCGCGACTTCGCTATTAAAAGCGCTAGCTAAAGATAAAGGGCACCGAGATAGTCCGTTAGGGCCTTTATTCTTTAGATAACCTTAACGAGGCTAAGCGCTAAGAATCTAAAGCGGTAGTTAATATTTAGTCTATAGGTAGATTTAATATAATTAATTAAAATGCTATTAGTTCGTTAAGTAATTTTATAATACCTAAGGTAGATTTTACTAATAGAACTATTAAAATAAAGAACTATAGTAAGTTAAGTGCTTAAGTAGTTCCTAGGTATTTTCTTTTAGTTTATATCCCTTTTACTTAATAAGGTATTCTTATTACTAACCTTATTTTCTTATATTTAGTATTTATTCTACTTTATATTCTTAATTATCGTTAACTTTAATTTTTTCCTATAGTTTAGCGTTTTATAGCGCTAGTTTTAATAATAAGATATAAAATATTAGGTATATCCGTATTATTATTAGTAGCGAAAGTTCGTAGTTAACTTTTAAAATAGTTTTCTTAACCTTAAATAGTCTAAGTTTCTTAAAGTCTAATTTATTACTTAGTTATTTTATTTTAATATTTCGTTATATAAGGTAGACTATATCTCCCTCTTAAAAGATTAGTCCTTATAATCTTTTCTAATTATAGTAAGTAGATATTCGTTCTTTAATAAATTAAAGTTCTTATTATATTTCTTTATATAGTTTTTATAGCTAATCTACTTATAATATCGCTCGTTCTACTTATAGTCCTTATTAAGTAACCTTAAATACTTCTAGGTTATATTTATAATTAGCGTATACTAGTAAGAGCTTAGTTATTTTTATAACTAAGCTATTATAAGCTAGTTACGCTATTAGTAGCTATTTAACTTAATCGTTTTATTCGTAACTAATATAATATCGTAAATATTATTTAAGCGTTTAGTTAAGTCGTTCTATTTATCTATCTATTTATAGGTAATAAGCTATACTAAGCTTATATTTCGTCCTTAATTATACTATAAGAGCTTACTAAAATTTAGCTATAAATATACTTTCTTTATTAAAGATAATCTTATTTAATAGTCTATAATTACTAATAATAGTTTATAGGAATATATATACTAGCTCTTTTATATTACTTACTTCTTTATATAGTAAGAAGTATCTATACTTTATTAATATATTAGTAATAATAAATATACTATTATACTTAACGTTAGTTATAGGTTCTTTTAATAGTAATAGCTTTATAATATAGTTAAAAGCTATTAAATCCTATAGTTTCTCTAGTACTAATAGCGGTTATAATTCTCTATATAGTTTATATTATTTAGCTTTACTTTATACGTAAAGTTTATATTTTTTAATAACTTATTATACTACTTCTTTAAGCTATAGGAAGTTATATTATCGTTTAATCCGTTTTATTATTCTTTAGATTCCTTAGTATCTATATATTAGATATTTGTATATATCTTATATAACTTTATCTCGTAACGCTAGTAGTATCTAGATTTTATTCTTATATATTAGAACTTCTAAATATTCTATATTATATCCCTTTAGTACTTTATATTCTTTTATCTATTTTAGGATCTTCTAGTAAGTCGAGTCGTTAGGTTATACTTTAAATATTATATTTAGCTATCGTTACTAGTAGTTCTTATTTTCATTAATTTCTAGGAGCTATCCTTTCGCTATAGGTGCTCTTATATTATAGTTACTTCGTCGACTAAAGGTATTAGCTTAACCGTTTTCTATTCCTTTTCTATAGATTATTTTATAGTCGAATTCTAATAAGTATTTAGCCTATTAAATCTATCGTCCGTTTAACTATTATATTATTATAAAGTATAAGATATTCTTATAATCTATATAAACCTTAACTTTATATTTACTTTTAAGAAGGTAGTATTAAAATTCCTTAAAAGCTTAAATAATTATAAGGAATTCTTTATTATAGATAGGGTAATTAAGTTCTACGCTATATAGCTTCTTTAAATAAAATATAATCGGTTATAGTTTTCCTTTATTATCTTTTTATCCGATTTATACTCCTAGAGTAAAGTTTAATATATTAGTTTTAAGTTCGATTTATCGTTCTAGATTAAAGGTAGTTAAGACTAGTTCTTACGTAATTATAGTCTTAATATATTCGAAAGCTTCGTTAGCTTTATCGTCCTATATAAATCCTTTTTCCTTCTTTATTAAGTTATATAGTAGTACTATAATCTTTTTAAAATCTTTAATAAATCGTTAGTAGTAATTTATAAATCCTAGGAAACTTTATACGTCCTTAACGTTCTTTAGCGTTAGCTATTCTTTAATTAAGTTAATCTTATCTTATTATATTTATATCTCTCTTAGTAAGATTATATATTTAAAAAAGTCTACTTCCTATATATAGAACTTACTTTTCTTTAGTTTAACTAGTAACTTTATATTCTAAAGTACGCGGAGTACCTTATAGATATATTCCTTATATTCTTCTAAGGTATCTAAGAAGATTAAGATATTATCTAAGTATACTACTATAAAGATATCTAAGTATTTATATAGGATATTATTAATTATCTATTAAAAGGTAGCTAGTATATTTATAAGTCTAAATAGTATTACTAGATATTTAAATAGTTTAAATTTCGTTTTAAAGGCTATTATTTATTTATATCCCTTTTTTATACGTATTAAGTTATAGGCGCCTTTAAGGTCGAGGGCTATAAACTATTTTTTACTATATAGTCGATCTTATAGTTTTAATATAAGCGGTAATAGTATTTAGTTATTTATTATAATATCGTTTAAGCGTTTATAGTTAATAACTAGTTATAGCTTACCGTTTTTCTTTAAAATAAATATAACTAGATAGCTTACTTTGGATATTAACGTTTATATATATCCTTTTTATAGATTTTCGTTAAGGTAGTTATATAGCGTTTATAGTTACTTTTCGTTTAGGTTATAGATCTTATAGAACGTTAGCGTTATTCTATCCTTAAGATAAATTTTATAGTCTTATTAACTATATTTAAGTAACCCTATCTTAAGTTCTTCCTTAAAGAGTTTATTATATTTCCGGTATTCCTAGGGGATATTCTTTATTCTATCTTATAAGCTTTATTCTTTCTTTTAAGAGCTAGTTTCTCTTAACTTAAGCTCTTTATTAATTTATTTAAGGTCTTTCCTTAAAGTAGTAATAACTCTTAGATCTTTATATTATATCCTTTATTCTATTTATATCGGATACTAAGTTATATAGCCGTGTTAGTTAGTACGTAGGTCTTATTAGTCGATTTTATTATATCCGCTAGTTCGGTTACTATTTTCGTTTATATTACTAAAGCTTATTATAATTTACTTAAACGGTTATCCTTTTTATCTTATTTAGTAGCTAAATTATTATAAAATTTAACTTTCTCTTAAACCTAATAGTCTTAGAAACTTACGTTTTTATCTTAATATAGCTAGCTAGTTTTCTAGTTAATTAGTAAGTTACTCTCTTATAGCTATAGAAGCCTTAATATAAGGTTATATTCTTTAATATCTATAATATCGAAGTTAATTTATTTATCGTAGCCCTAGATATTAATATTAAGGTAATTAATCTCTATATTAATAATTCCGTTATTATAGTTAAAGGCCTCTCCTTCGATACTTATAAGTTTATATAGATCTATTTTATATCTCTATATAAGTCGGTAACGATTAATAACTTTAGGTAAAACGTAATTACCTATTACGCTATAATCTAAAAGTATATATATATAATATCCCGCGATTTAGATATCTAATACTATTTAGTCGCTATAGCTTACTATTACTATATATAGGGTCCTTAGATCTTATTATATTATACTAGTCTATAGCCCTTTTATAAATAGTATACCTTATTTTTTACTTAGTCCTTATTTATTTTATTTAGGTATTCTTCTTCGATTTATTATTAATATCGTTTCTTTATATTTTTATTATATAGTATTATATTAGGGCTTAAGAGACTAATTTCTTATAGCTAATTAAAGATTTCTTATTTCTTGACGCTATATCGTTTATATTATACTACTTTGTAGTTAATTACGTACTATACTTTATAATTCTATTCGTTTTCTTACTAAAGGTTAAGTTTTTATTCTAAGTCTTTTTATTTTTCGCGTAGTATTTCTATATCGATTTTTCCTTAGTCGAATATAGCCTATAGCTTTTATATATATTACTAATAATCTTTTAGTATACTATTATATTGTTTATACTATACTTATACCTTTTTATATTTATAAACTCTATAGTTTAAGTATATATATTTATTATAATCTTCTTTATTATATTTAATTCGTTATATAAGTCTTTAAAAGATTAATAGTTTAGATACCTTAAAGCGAGTAGCGTTATACTATTCCTTTATTTTAGCGTATTTATAGATTTTATATATCTCCGAAAGATATCTTATTAATAAACTATAATTATCGCGGCATTTAAGTAGTATACTATAATCGGGTTTTAATAATATAACTTAGTCGTTTAGGTAGCGTTAATCGATTTTCTAGTAGTTTAGTTCTATACTTAAGTAGGGTTTCGAAAGTACTTATCCTTCGAACTTAACTAAGAAGGCGTTATATCGTGCCTTTATCTAAAAGTATATTATATAGTTTAGGTAGACGTATAATATCTATAAAATATACTTATAGTACTTATAAGTAAGTAGTATTTATAGATTATCTTTAAATTCTCCTTATAGTTACTATTCTTATTATAAAGCTATAAAGGTATTAACTATAGCGATAGCTATAGTATAGTTTCCTTTATATAGTACTAGTTAATATTAAATTAATATAGCTTATTAGTTTTCTATAAGAATTTAAGGTATTTATTAGGTTCTAATTTTAAGTATTTCTTTAAATTCTTCGAAGTATAGAGCGTATTCTTTAATTATAGTATTTTCCTTTAATAGCGAGGGTAGTAGTATAAGTTCGTTCTTATCTTTTATTTCTCTAGGTATTTCTTATTCTTTAAAGCTTATATTATTAATATTTTATTATTCCTCTTTAAGTTATTTTCTAAGTTTTATAAGTATAAAGGCTATATTTATATCTTCTTTATTATATTATTTATAGACTGCCTATCGTTATTATCGATTTTTATTTTATATATCTTCCTAGAATTATTTACCGTTCTTCTTAATCTAGTTTTAAGAGACTCCTTTAAGATAAGGGTATTTTAGTTCTATAAATTTAACTTATTTCTATATTTTAGGATCCCTTTATTATATTATTATAAGGGTCTTCTTTAGTAGCTTTAAGAACTATCTAGTACCGTTCTTATCGCTTAGGTATACTATATATTCGTTATCGTAGTATATAGTCTAACTAAGGAGTTTATACTTTAGTTCTTATCTATTAATAGCGTTTAGGTATTTCTTACCTTTTAAGGCTAGTATCTAGTAGGTTTTCTTCTCCTTATAAGGTTATCTATATTCCTTAGAGTAATATCTAAGTTTCCTATAGTTAAAATACTTTCCTTTACTTTTTTATATTATATCTAGGTCTATCTTACCTAGGTTAGTTATATAAGCGTAGGTAATAAGAGTTTCGCGCTTTTTTTTATAGTTAGCGCGTTAGTTAAAGTTATTCCTATAAGAAGGGTTTTAGTTTCCTCTTTCTTATTTCTTTTCTTAGCGTCGCGTATACTATCTATTATCGATTTATACTACTATAGTAATATAGTCTAAGAGGTTATTAGGTCTATTTTCCTTATAGAGCTCGTCCTTAACTTCTTTTTTAAGCCTATCGTAGAATCGTAATATAAGAGGTTCGTCGTCCTAATTAAGCTTTAAGGTAACTTAACGGAACTTTATAGTATAATCCGATACTAAGATCCTTTATTAAAGTTCTTAAAGTTTTTATTTAGCTTCTTATTCCTTATTAGTTATTCTAAATACCTTTATAATAGCTTCTTTAAATCCTTAGAAACTAATAAAGACTTTATCTATCTTATTATCTTATTATACTAGTTAGTTATCGAGAAAGTCCCTTATAATAGGTCTAAACTAAGCGAGTACCGTTCTAGATAAATAATTTCCTACGTAGAGTACCTTTTTAACTAGGTCTAAGAGTTTAGTAGGATAAAACCGGTAATAGGCCTTACGTTAAGTAAGAAAGTCTTAAAGTATACTATAAGTACCGTTAAATAGTCCTAGCTATTTTAGTTTAACTGCTTCTCCGAGGTCCCTAACTTATCCATTACCTCCTTCGTTCCTAAGTAACTATACCTTATATCGAAGGGTAATAATCTCGCGTATTATATCTATAAGAATATACCCTTATATTCCTATTTTACTATTATAAAGAAATAATAGGTATAGGGAGGCTTTATAGAATAAGGTAGTAAAAAGAGGCTCTATAATATAGTCTAAGGGAATAACCCTTAAAAGATAAAGACCTCTACTAGACATCTATACCTTCCTCTAGGGAAAGCGGGTTAGGATAAGCCTATCCTTATAAATAAAAATATGCATAAAATGCATAAGTTAATTACGAGCAGAACGGATACCCTATTGCCTATTTTAGCCTAGCGGTTCCGAAGATATCCGCGATACGAGAATAGGTAGGGCATAGAACATTTTAGTTAAATCCACTACTTATGCTAGAACCTATAGTCTTACGTTAACCATCACGCTACAATCAGACCACCTACTAAGTTAGGAAGATATACTATAGATAGAGCTTTTTAAGCACTATAGAATATACTAGAAAGCTAACTAATTAGTCTACTAGTAGGCGAGCAATAGTCTATAAAAGACGAAGGATTTCCCTAGGAGTAGTAGATAAAATAAGTAAGTTCGTAAGTATCTTTTATAACGCTATTCTTTCAATATATTATTCAGCCCCTTATATACTCGTTATAAATTCCGGACGAAATCCTACCTTATACTCCTTCGACTAATCTTTCCGCTTATAACTTCGATTACCCGATTCTACGCTTATTACTTATACCTTCTTATAATATCCTAAGGCGATATAGTAGCTCTAGAGTTAGTTAATCTAGCTTACTATATAGGTATATTAATAGTTATAATATTACTTAGAGTAACGCGGTATTATACTAAATAAGAGCTTTTAACGTATAATAACTAGTATTATTCCTAAGGGATAAACCTATTAGGGGGTTAATATTAGTAGATATAATAGGGCGTAGTCTAAGCAATAATATATATATTACGTTAGTAATAAGTCGGAGGTTATAGACTATAGACTATAACTAGGTAATTAGAATTAAAGATAGAATCGTAATAAAGATCTATATTAAAAGCTAGAGAGCTATCTATCTAAAGGAGTAAAAGTAGGTAGCTATATATACCTATAGAGACTATCCTTAGATTATAGTCCTAGCCGTAATCCCCTTCGTAGCTTACTATAGCTTACTCGTAAGCTATACTCCTAAGTAGTAATATATCTATATAAGGCTTACTTAGCTTATATACGCTCTAGGTAAGCTAAGCCTAAGTAACTTCTTATCCCGACTATTATTCTAAGCCGCCTTATTACGTAAACGTAGCCGGCTCTCCTATAACCCGCTAACCGTAGTCGTAATAATAAGCAATTTATTATCTCTATCTAGCTCTATAGCCGCGCTATTAGCGTTATTAACTAGCTTCCTCGTAACCTATATCTAGCTTATAATCTACTACTTCTCTTTATCGTCGGTATTCTTATATCTTATCTTAAGGTTCCTAAGCTATTCTTATAACTAGTCCTCCTTTATTTTAGCGGCTTTATATATTAGTCTTCTACTACCGATATTATATAGGGTATATTAGCCTTTAATAGTCTAATCCCTATATTTATATAGTTAGCTTATAACTTATATTATCTTCGTTAGCTACGCTACCGTTTCTTATAAAACCTTCTATTAGTTTCTAGTTATTTATTTATCTTATCTATAAAGATCGTACTATTCTTCTACTCTAGATAGAAGAATTAAGAGTCTTCTAGTCCTTAATCTTTATACTTACTTACTTATCCTCCGCGCGATAGCTTCTAAATCCTAATAGATATCGAGACTTTATAAGATCGGCGGTATAACTTCGGAGACTTTTAAAGTATAGTCTTTAAATAGCTTTAGAACCTTCTATAGTTAATAGAGAGCGATAATCTCTTCTAATAAGGGCAGGAGGCACTTAACTTATAGGTAAGTATTAACGAACTTAGTATACTCTACCTTAAGCTTAAGGAATTAGTTAATTATATCGTAGGCCGAATTCTAGCGAGTATCGATATCGTAGGTTAGCTTCCGGTAGTACGTGCGCGGTATACTTTTAAAGTCTTACTCCCTAGACCTAGATCTTAATATCTAGAGATTAAGGAAGCGAATTTTAGTAATCCTACTTCGACTAGAGTCTCCCGGAATAGTATAGTTATTACTTTTATTCTCTTCGTCCTACTTATTAAGTATCTTCTTAGCTTCCTTTGCTATACTTACTTTAAGATCTTATAAGACGCCCTTATAAATAAGTAAGGTAATATAAGCTAGATAGCGGATCTAACTCTTCCTACTATAAAAGCGTATATAGGGCCTCCCTATTAGGCTTACCTTATCGTTGAATTTAGTCTTAAGAGAATCGTATAAAGACTAATAGAGCGTGCCGTTATTGCTAGCGTTATCTCCTATAATAGCGAGAAGCTTAGGCTTAAGCCTAAGCTCTTTAAGCGTCCTCTTAACTATCTTAGCTAATTATTTACTAGTATAAGATCTTTTAAGCTTAATAAACTTAATAACTTCCTCTCTCTCCTTAAACTCTAGTATAATCTAGTACGTAATAATAGCGAAAATAGGCACCCGATTCGGTGCTATCTAGATATTAAGGGTAAACGAGATAGTAATATAATTATACTTAAGCTTAATCTTTAGCTTCTCCCTACGTTCGATAAAGTCTATATATATATAATTACGTAACGTTATACGACTCTTATATATATATATTATATTATAAGCTAAGAATATCTCTTAAAAAGTAGGAGTCTTAATAATAGAGAAGGGTTATCGGTGTTTTATAAACTACTAGCGGATAGACTCCTTTACTATAAGTCTTGCTCTCTACCTAGGTCGACCGCTCTATACGTCTGCCTCTATATAATCTCCTCTACTAATAGCGCGGCCGTATCTATTAATTCTAGCGTAGTAAGATTCCTTTATAATACTATAGATTTTTAAATAGTCTCCTATACTAAAGGTAACCCCTCGGCGGTTCGATTTAAGGACCTAGAATCTCTTCTAAAGAGTATTAGGATTTTAAAGGCACTCTATATAAGTCTACTAGAACTCTTAGAAGATCTTCGGCCTATCCTTATCCTTTAAGTAAAAGCTTCTATCTATAGCTTCCCTCTATATATACTAATAGATATAGCTATTCTTATCTCTCTTCTTATAAATATACTTTTATTTATTATCGGCCTACTTCTTAATAAGTCTAGCTTTCTCTACGAGCGTTATATAACTACTATTTAATAGCGGCTCTAGTATATCTACGTCGGGCATATTATTATCTAACTTATAGTTAGGATAACCCGGGGGCGCGTAGATAATTATATCTTCGCTAGTTAAAAGAGGAGAGGAAGGAGCCGGAGTTACGCTAGAATTAGCGCGCGCGCGCGGGGGATTCCGAGGGTTAAATTAAGGACGTTCGATATAGGTATAATTCTACGTTAGCAACTTACGCCGGGTCCTTAAAGCAAAGAAATTCGCTATAGTAGATGTTTTTATTTTAGTAGGGGCTATACTACGTATTATATTATAATTAGCTATCTACTTATAAGGTAATTAAATAAGGAGGGTAGATTAAAGAGTAATAAAGTTTTACTTAATCTTAGCTAAAAGGCTTAAGAATAGACGTAATATAGGTAGTCGGAATAATACTAAATAAACTATAATAAAGTATTAAGGAGTTAGGGTTAAACGGGTAGGATAGGTCGTCGGTTAGAGCGTTAATTCGGGGGCTAATCCGAAGCCGCTATCGGAATATCGAAGTAGGAATTAAGCGAGGTTATAGTAAAATAATATCGTGGTAGTTATCGCGAAGACCGTTACGCTATATAGGCAAAAGGTAGATAGGCTAACGACCCTATCTTTCCGATAGTAGTAGAATTAATAGGTGGTTAAACTAAGCGGAAATAACGCGTTTAAACGCGGCTAGTTAGTATAATATATCCTTATTATATAGATTTTTCGGGTACTTCCTAATCGGCTAATTTATATAGATAAATAAGTAGTAGTTATATTAAGCTCGAGGAGTAGATAAGTCCTTAATAGCCTCTAAATCGCGAGCTAACGCGATTCGTATTACTTTTAATTATTCGCGTAGTATTAAGATATTAAGGGATCTAAACGCTTTTTTCGAATTAGCTTACTAGGGGCTATATAGCGGTATAATTATTATATTCTATATCTAGAATATAGGTTGCCGAGCTTAATATATACTTAAAATATAGTATTCTAACTAAAAAATAGGTTATCTATTAATTGCCTTTAAGATAATATAGCTTTTCTTAAGTAAAAATTAATAATATATAACTATCGAGGGTTATATTATCCGAACGAGAAAATCTAGAATATTCGAGCGGCACTATATTTAAATTATATATATTATAAAATAGCACTATTTATAAGCTTTATAGTGTTTTTTAATACTCCGTATAGGGTAGTAAGATTGCTAAAACGGTGGCGTATTAGGCACTATTAGGGTCGTTATACTATAATATATAGACGCCCTAACTGCCGTCCTTCGCCTCGATTTCCTTAGCGACGCCCCCGCTAAACGCGGGCGGCGCGGGACTAGGATTTTGCTAGTAGAGTATAGACGGTAGAATCTAACTAAAACACGCATAATAGACTTTTAAATACGTAGAGCGTTATTATAAGCGCGGCCGAACTCGAAGTTACTATATCCGCGTAGGGCAAGCCCCTTAATAATAGGGTTAAAGCAGCTTATTTATTAATATATATATAAGCCTACCGAGGAAGAATAAGGAAGAGGCCCTTAGTAGGTAGCTTCGGGTATTAACCCTTTCCTCCCTATATATCCCCTTAGCCGCGAAGCGGGGTAATGATTTTTTTTCGCTTTATATTTTAACTATATCGCTATTTATTTATAATTTTTATAAATAAATTAAATAAAGACTCTTAATTTTTAATTCGTTAAATTTAAAGACCTTACCTAATTTAGCTTTATTTAACTTAAGGGTCCCGAGGCCGATTCGACTTTAAAATCTTTAAATATCAGCCCTACGTCTATATCGGAACTAAGTAAGACGGGCAGCTTCTCGCAAGCCGAAGGGGCCTATTACATAGGGTATATCAGCCTCTAACAGTCTAATCCCTATATTTATATAGTTAGCCTATAACTCGTATTATCTTCGTTAGCTACGCTACCGTTCCCTATAAAACCTTCTATTAGTTTCTAGTTATTTATTTATCTTATCTATAAAGATCGTACTATTCTTCTACTCTAGATAGAAGAATTAAGAGTCTTCTAGTCCCTAATCTTTATACTTACTTACTTATCCTCCGCGCGATAGGGCCGATAATATCGAAATAAGGCTCCTCGAGAGAACCTATGCGCACGAACTAATATTTAATAAGGACGGCCAGGTCACCGGCGGCTCCTTGCTAGCGCTGGTTAAGCGGCTCACTACCTATAAGTCCACGCCCGATGCTGCCTTTGTCTCTACTTTTTACCTTACCTTTCGGCTCTTTTACACGCCCTTTATAACATTAGTATCTTCGTTCGAGCGTTAAGCGGCCATACCTAAGCTTTTATTAAGCTAGTAGGGCGACTAGTTCCGCTAGATAATCGTATAAGATAGAATAGCTAGACTAATATATACGAGGTTGCACTTTAGTATAAAGGAAAGATTAACGGATTCTATAAAGCCTACTAGGATAACCTTAAAGACGACTTCCTCTCCCCTTTAGACTAGTAGAATATTCGAACGGTCTAGACGTTTTTAGTACTATTCTAGGAGGCAACTCTATATTACTAAGGATATAATATAATAATCGACTTTATACTCTTTACTATAGATATACTAATTAGGCACCTTAAAGGAGCTCTATCTAAATTTAAGGCTAATAAGGAGCTCTATTTACGGATTTAAAGTAGCTAGGAGACCCTTAATAAGTATTATAGTAAGATAGACGACTCTCCTCTCTATGCTACTAGTATTATACTTAATCTAGATTTTCGTATAAAGTATATTTTAAGTAACTAGAAAGCATCCTAGCAAAAGAAAGCGATTAGCAACGTTAGGGAGCTTTAGCGGAGCTATTAGGATAGCAATCTTAGTGCTATGCTATTGTACGAAGCCGAAGCCAGTCTAGAGACCCGAGAGCTAGTATCCGTATTTAATAGGATCGCGCGAGGCCTAAAGGATTACTATCGGCTACGAAGCTAGGATAAGTTCGATAATTATTACGACTAAGAACCGCACGGGCTCGGTAAGATAACTGCTATTAAGTGGTGGCTATAAGACTAATAACGAACACGCTTTCTATGGCTTTCGATTATGGCAATTAATGTCCTCTTAATTCTAGCAATAAGTAACGAGGTAGAGCGGGTTTTTTTAGGAGCGCGTCGTACAATCTCGTGGGATAGAGCGCAGTTATCGGCAGAAACCATTAAAATGCTAGAATATATGAAGAGTTGGCATCGAAGTCCTTACATTAGACTTTAAATACTGCGCTATGGCGCTCCTTCACCTAGTTGTCCCGCTAAAATGGCTTGTTAAATTGGTGGCGCCTCCATGGCAGTTGTGGCACCACATGGATTGACAAGATTGACAATCTTACTAGTTAATTCAATCAATCCGTCAATATCGATTGATCAGGATTGACTGGATCGAAAACCACACTGCCCTTATTTCGGCAATGTGGTTACCTCCCGGGTCGAGGGTATCCATGCACTATTAAAGAGCCATCTGAAGAAATCTACATTAGATCTGTTTGATGCTTGGAGGGCTATAAGGCAAGCCTTGCAAAATCAACTAGCTGAGCTGCGATCAAACCAGGCAAGGCAGCAAATTCGCGTGCCAATTGAGCTCTTCAAGCCGATATATTCTTCTGTGCGCGGCTGGATCTCTCACGAGGCATTGCGGAAAGTTGAAGAGCAGAGGAAGCGGCTTCTTAAAGGCGACTTGCCTAGTTGTACAGGCAGCTTCTCTCGATCATGGGGACTCCCTTGCGCTCACACAATCAAGTCTCTCGAAGACGAAGACGAGGTCCTCCAGCTATCTCATTTCCATCCACATTGGCGGCTTACCCGCAGCGGTGACCCTCAAATACTGCTTGAGCCTCGCCGGCATATTGATCGAAGAGCCGTCAATTCAACGAGGCCACAATCGTCCACTCAGCGCCAGCCCAGTGCATTTGAAGCTGTTGAGGCAGTCTCACGGCCAAGGGCGCCGCCTACATGCAGCAAATGCCACGAACAAGGGCATACAATGAGATCTCTGTCTTGCCCTTTGCGCTACTCAGATCTTCTGCAGCAAGCAGAGGCTGCAGAGACGGCACCAATTGCAGAGGCGGCGGCAGCGGCAGCAGCAATTGAAGCACCTGCAATTGAACAGACAACGGCGTCCACGGCGGCGGCAGAGGAATTGCGGTATGACGACCCACGAGCTATCTATCAGAGATATGTTACAGCAAGAGAGATTTGGTATAACGCACAGCCTCGCGGCAGCATCAAGACGAACCAGCAGTATCGGAAGGCAATGGGCCTGCCTTTACGATACAGCAAAGCTGAATATAACTGGTGCCTCGATTGGAAGCAAATGACCAAGCGCTGTGTGATAGCAACGGGCTCAAGAGAGTGGACGAAGGAAGAGATGGTGGCCTATCTTGACTGGGATAAGTCAGAGAACAACCGTCTTGACGCCCGGGCAGCCGATGAGATCGTAGTGCAACCCTTTTCGAGCAGACGAGGGCCGGGCGAGATCTGGAGGGCATGTGAGAAGGACAGTGAGGAGCAGCAGACTTTGTATTTAGCTAAGTCGTAGTTATTTTATCGAATTCGGATTCGGTATGCCTACATCAGCGCATTCGATGGTGACTTGGGTGCACTCATCGCCGCATTTGACGGTGGGCGGCGGCGCTTAGATAAGGGATTTTCCGGTGATCTGCCGGATCTGGCGATTTGCCGGATTGCGGCGACTTCGCACGCTCAACATCAATCGACGATAGCTCAACATCCACGGTGCCAATTGACGTATCCTTTGAGTGCCTGAATTGTCAGAAGCAGTGAAAGTCTAGGATATATTTAGAAGTTTTATCTAGGGGGCAATGCGCTGCGGTGCTGACATCAAACGAAGCAACGGCCAAAATAGGATTCCGACAGATTGTGTAAGTCATTTCGGCCAACACAGCAAAGACCTGACAAGGAAAGATGCGCACGAAAATTGAGAAACTCGACACCCTGCCCTAAAACACGTATAACATGGATGAAAAGGATTTCTATTCCTTACGAGCATTTGAACGAACATTTTATTCCTCTTATTAGAAGAAAACAAGGCAAAATTGCTCGGCGTATTAATAAATGGCAACCCATCCTCCATTACGTTCAAGATGTGCGTCAGTCAAGAGATGGCATCGCTGCCCCCATTTCTCATCCACCAAGACAAGCCAGCACAAACCCTGGACTTTTGGTTGGTGAAACGTGAATCAAGTCGTCAATAAATATTTTTTAACACGTCAAAAACGAGGTGGATGAATCACAATATTGGAAAAGAGCAGCTCGTCAGTACGTTGGACCGGTTTACTAAGGCGAAGCTCGAAACGGTCGTGCTTTTCGCCTTTGGTTACCGATGGCCACTTAAACATTTTAGTATGGATTTTATGGAGTGGTGTGACGGGCACCAGATGATCGTTGTGGTGTTTCCTCCTCATTCCACTCATCGGCTGCAACCCTTGATGTATCGTTATTCAGCCTCTCAGCAGCGTATATGTATAATCTTCTTCATTGTACAGACAAATAAAAAAGGTTAATTAAATCGTTGAAAATGAAGCTCTAGACTGTGTTTTGGAAGGCATTTCAGGAAGTAGTCGAGAAGACCTCTGTTGATGCTGGCCGCAACAGCCGAAGGCTGAGTAGCACCCTCGAAAGCCCTCAATGTGCGTTTTAAGTGATTTATATGAGAGCTTAAGTTAGAAGAGAACAGGTAGTCACAAGAACCAGCGCAGGCAGACCGGTAAGGCTTCAAAAGATGATCTCTTCTGCTGTACAGATTCTAGTGCAGACGAGGTGTTTAGCTCTGCAAAAGTGGCTCAAACTCGCTAAATAAATACAGCTTAAGGACCCCAAAAAAAAGAAGAGGCTCTGAAGAAGGAGACCTGAAAGTTTCAGCAACAGAAGAAGGCGGCGGAGCAAAAGCTTTCGCTCTACAGAAGAGGAAGCAATGAGAGGCGGAAATTGGGAGAAAACGACGGATGACGGAGGCCGTGAAGCAAAATATGGAGATAAATTGGCACTATTAACAAGAGCTGAAGATTTTGACTATGGAAAAGCCCCAGAAAATGCAGAATGAGCGACGGGTGGCCCCTGAGGGTCGCGTGAGGAGTCAGGATGCTCACGCCGCAGAAATTGTCACTCTTCCGTTCACACCAGAGCGGACCATAGCATTGCAGGTACCAAACCCACTATATAATAACGCAAACAACAAGGCAATGATAACCTCAACCCACATATCCTGTCCTCAAAGGCCCTCTTTAGCTGTTGATAGTGATCGGGAGGTAGTGGGTGCATTTCGGGGACTTGCGCGATCGGAGAGTAACAGAAGACGACCTCGATGACTGGATGACTTCAAAAAATATTGAGTGAAATCTTTGAGCATTATTAATTTCTCTTATGAGATTTTAGAATAATTCAAATAGTATTCGTGGAGTTATTCTCAGTTCTTTACTGGAATGCAAGGGAGAAAAAAACCGGCGAATCACCCGATCCGGCAGATCATCGGAAAATCCCTTAATTGGCACGGGTACCCGTGCACCTATTGGATCCCCGCTGTTGCCTTCCAGGCAACAGCTACCGGTAATGCGTAGGCAGGCAACAAGCCTTTCATTTGTGTATAAAGAGCTGCACAATTCTCTGCAGCTCATTCACTCACTTCTTGTTCTTTAGATAATTCTCATCAATTGACTGATGCCATTCAGGTCGCTCTGCACAGCCGCTGTCGTGCCAGGTGTGGGCCGTAACTGTCTGACAGGAGCCCTGCATTCAGTTGATTGAATTGAGTGGTTTGCATCCTTGATTTGGTACATAATTAGGAGGCTGTTTTAACGCTTGGCAACGCTGTTGCTTTGTATAGTGAAAGGTGGTTGGCTTGATGGCGAGTTTCTCCAGTCGCCAGCTCAGCGGTGTCGAGATCCTGGTGAGAGCCACCAGTCTATATGAAGTTCTGTTTTCCTTCTGGCTGCTTGCTTCGTCCGTCTTCGACCTAGGCATCCACCGTCACTTGGATGCCCTGTCACACACAGACCAAGTGCCATAACTGTCAATTGCGCACCACTTGCTGGAGCGCGCGTTCTACTTTTGGTGCAATATGCCCTCTTGCTTCCTGTCTTGCTTCTGCTCGCCCAGGCACACCTCTGCCCCGTATTGGGCGGCGCTCTCGTCGTCGAGCACGCTAAAATGCGATGGCCCCTTCAAGGCGCTTAGCCCCGAGCTCTGGGACCCGATGCTGCCCCTGTTAGAGGAGATCCTAGATCCGCCAAACTCCGAATAAGTGTCCTTTCGTAAGATAAACTTATCTACTATCGGCTTAACTCCCGGGATCGATAGGGCAATGAGCGTCGCGCTAACCTCGGAGACTTCGACGATAAGCAGTTTAAGAAAGGCAAATTTGAACGTTCTAAGTTCCTCGTCTTTAGATATAGCGCGTTAGTATAAATTCCGACTTAGCCGGCTCGGGGTTTACTCACTAACGGAGAAAACGACGAGCGCGACTCGACCACCAGAAATGCCTACTACGCTAATTATACGGTTAGAAAGCCCTCGCCTTATTAGTTCTTAGGTATGCTAGTACTTACATAAGGCCTAGTAAGAGGATATAGGCTAGTTAAACCTTTTATTTCCGTGGCATCTCTAGGATCTTAAGCATTGCTACCGGGAGGCCAAAGAGTAAAAAGTCGCAGGCGAGCGAGATGCCGGAAATGGTAATATATATCTAATACTATTGTAAGCACGTAGTATTCTAAAGCTCGTCGTCGTTAGATATAGGCATCTAAGCTATATTCATAGGCTTATAGTAGAAGATAATAAACAGCATCTACACTAGGTAGCCGACGATTAAGACTGCGAAGATAACCCTAATAGCGACGAGAAACTCCTTATATAGGGCATAGATGCGGTAGTAGAAGGCGAGGCCCGATACGCGGTAGAGCAGAAGCGCGGTGCTATAGATTAAATGCGAAATAGAGTCGATAATCTAGATTCTCTTAGCTATCGCTTCGTCGAGGACGAAATCGATAAAGGGAAAGGTTCGTCCGCCGCTAATATAGATTAGCTCTAAGCATAGCGCCGCGAATGGAATAATAATAACCTATCCGAAATATTAGCAGCAGGTCGTCGCAAAGCTCCACGCTCTAGGGCAGCTCACCAGCGACGCGAGCGCGAGTCTATCGTCGAGGCCGAGTCCGAAGCGCTTAATGATGAATTTCCGCGAGAGCAGTCTACATAAGACGATCAAAGTAGCCAGGGCCGTGACGACGACGATGCTAACGGTGGCCGAAAGGTCTCGGTTCATTTCGAGGACTGCGACGCTGAATCTCCGAGGCACGTTGCCAGCAGCCAGGGCCGCGTCAACTCGAGGGTCGCTTATATTGGCTCGATTATATCACGGTATTTAAATCTATCGACCGGCGCAAGACGAGAGCGGGACACGCGAGGAATTTGAAGATGTTGAAAGGTCGAGATTCCGCCCGACGTGCGGAGGAGAGCGTGGCTGGACCGCATGTGCTTGCTACTCTCCGCGTTTCGGTATCCGCATAAAGCCATCTGTCATTACTCGCATCATCCCGGCTTCTAGAAACCCTATGCCAAAAAGACAGCGTCTACGGAGCAATTCCCCGAGTGAAAGCGCCCGACTGCGAGGGGAGAGAATTAAGTCGGCACCAGACGGCAGGCCTACAGGCAGTCATCGTTCCACCTTCGCCACACTACTGCCTACTACACGTAACATGTTCAGGCAGACTCAGCCCTATCAGCTGTTGACTTGTTTGGCGAGCAGCTGCGACAGCTGTGGTGTAAGATGATCGCCGGATGGATTCAAACGCTGGGAGACTCTGCTGTCGGGAACAGTCATTGGATATGTGTCAATTGCAGCGCACCTGTTGGAGCGCGTTCCACTTTTGCCTGCATGGCGCAATGGTCTTCGAAACATCTGCAACAGCACCATTCCGGCGGCTCTTTTGCTCGGTTTCTCAGGCCGCCACCCCTACGCAAAACCTATTTAGATATATCCCCGTCAAAAGGGCTTCAAATTAGCGCGAGTAGTTGCAACCCGCTACGTCCTAGCCTGTCAAGATCAGGGTGGCGATCAATTCAATTCCATCAATTTGGCCTCATTATTGAGTTGCGTTGACAGCTTATTCATCATTGGTCCCGTTGAGTTGAACCACCTGCCTTCAGATGGGGGCGATGGAGTTGAATTGAAGACGTTGAACCACGTACGGCCCATGGGGTCGCCGAGGGCCCTAGCCGGCAGCATGTCCAGTATCATCCCCTAGACTCCATATAATGCTATTCGCATTCTCCCCTGACACGTCAACCAACGTATCCACGGCGTCGATTAGGCCATTCCGTACCCACGACCGTAACGTTTGCGTAATCCCTATCGTGCTGGCTTCCAATCGAGTCCGTAGCGGTGACACCATTTGCCCAGTGGTACTAAAGAGACGCTCGCACTCTGCGGACATGGGAGGATCGAGAGCAAGTCGAGAGCCATCCGCGACAACCGTGGGTAGTCTTTCCGCCTCTGCCACCAATACTGAAATGGGTTGGTGACGAGAGGATCATTCTCAGCGTCAGCACTCGACAGCCAGCGGTCATATTCATCATGGTCCGGATTCAGTGAACTTTCCAAAGAGGAAGATTCGTTGGGCAGCGACGAAGTCCTCTGGGCTCGGTGTCTCTCAAGCGCGCTCATTGCCTTCAGTCGCTTGTACGGACGCTCTTCGTCAGGCATCGGAGGATCGGCAGCGATTTGTACTCCTCCTCCCACAGGTTTCTCACCATTCCTTTTGCCTCCTGTAGCCAGGGGAGCTGTGCTTTGTCAGTCCATGTATTCTCGAAATAACCCCAACGCGAAACCGGATTTAAAATAGCAGAAGCATAGTATGCTGGCGTCTCGTCAAGCTTCGTATAGTAGTCGTTCAACTTATCCCAGCCCAGATTAATGTTAGCCTTGAGGTGCTCTGGATCGGGGAACTTCTCCGCTACTGCTTTCCACTCCTCTAGTCTGTCCATCAGGAATTCGTAGGTTGAGGCAACGTCCCACATATTTCCGTATGCTTCAATGCGGCCTCCTTTTCGAACTCGGCTCTGGGCGTCACCTTCTAGCATTCGGGTGCTTCTTCGAAGTCAACAAGCACCCTATCCATCAACCCAATGACCTTCCAGTCTTTATCGCTGAAGACTCTCCTCGCGGAGAGACAAAGGCATCTCTTTGCCCTTCTCATCCCATTGCGGCATTTTTTCCTGAACTCAAGCGTGACCTTCTCAGTCAGGTCTTCCAAGAAAGGCCGCAACTCAAGGCCGCGCCGTATCATATAAAGAGTCGAAAGCCAACGAGTAAGGTTATCAAGGACAACGTCCACAGGGTTCTTCGCTCGAACCTTGGGGTCGTCCGACTGTGAAAAGGACTCTTCCTGAAGCGCACGAAGCCGGTACGTCAGCTTATCGGACTGATGGATCCAATTTACTAGGTTGTGGAGCTTTCCGACTGGGCCTTTCTTTCGCCAGATTTCATGCTGGACCGCGTCAAGAACAGGCTCCCGTTAATCTCTGCCTCAAACGCGTCGGCCTTGTGTCCAAATAATAGCGCCTTGACCACCAAGTTGAGCACGTGGCCGAAGCATCGCACCCTCCGCTTCTTCGGATCAAAGCCCAGTGCCTCTGCAATCTCCTCTGTCGCCGTATCCATATTGCCAGCGTTGTCCAGTGTAATATAGCCCACCTTGTCGAGGATCTCATAGCTCTCTAGGATCTCGAGGATCTGGGCTGCAATGTTTTCTCCCGAGTGTGAGATCTTCAGCTCCGGCATGCCTAGGACAAGCTTTGATGGAACTCCATCCTTGTCGATGTAAAACATATAATCCCGTATAAAGCGTGCCGATTCCTGGAACGCCAGCCGTCGAACGCAATGTGAATTTGGCCCGGGTGCTCTTTAGATTGTCGATTACGCACGTCTTGTATCGGGTATAAAGGTCAACAATTCGCTTTCGAACGGTATCGTGCGAGATGTGGGCATTCGTCACTGCGACCGATGGATTCAGGTATTCGAAAATATGTCGGAGGCGACAGTGCTCGGGCTGGCGAAAGGAGACGTTGGCGTCGACCACCCACTCGAGAAGAAGTCTCTGAAAATGGTCCTTATCGAAGCGCTGGATGAGGGCGTTCGCGATACCTTGCTCTTTGGGGTCTGAAGCATTGAGGTTCAACATCTCCACAATATTCTTTGACGGGGTCTTGTCCCTGGTTCCTTTCCCAAGAGCGGGCGGCCCCCTCTTCCCGGACAGATCGACAAGCCTGTGCTCTTTGAACAGATGATTCTCGATGTTCTGAGTGCCAGCGGCAGAGAAGTCTGATGTTTTTTGCTTCGGCTTCTTGAGGCAGGGCTTGCAAACCCATTTTCTTTTCGTGGGAGAATCGCTAGGTTGAATGTCGAAACCATGCTGCCAGACCCACGAAGTCTGCCTGCCAGCACGCTCGGAAATCGTATAACCTGGAAAATGGTTCCATGGGAAGATGCTCCATTCGTCTTGCAAAGCATCCATGTTAACAAACGACTTGCTGGATGAGCCTCCGTCTGAAGCACGCTGGGGCTTAGTAGGAACGTCGGTTTCCATTTGGCCGCAGGAAGGGGATGCATTCGTTTGGGGAAGGTTTCTCTGCGACGCGACTCGGGGAACTTCAGCCCAAACGCGTTCAATCGCCCAGGTACTTATACATTCGTTACATCTGAAAACAGTATGGAATGGAAGTACTACAACACTCAATACGGTAACTAAGGCTAACCTTGAGGGTGATCACGCGAATCACGCGCGTCAGACGCGACTCGATTAGGTACCTAAGTGTAGATGCTACCTAGATCACCTCCTGCTTCAACGGCTTCAACGCGTGGTCAACGTTCGAGGCGGAGGCGTGGATTGAAGCTCTCAATGTGCAGGTGATATTGAATTGATTGAATTGAAACACGTGACTTCCACTTCAATATTATTGAAGACGTGGAGGTGGAGGTGGAATTGATCGCCACCCTGGTCAAGATCAGCTGGTGGCTCATTCGAGACGCTCACCGCCACTGCCCAGAACAGGCAACAGTCCACATGCTCTTAAAGCTTACGGTAGCTCACGCCGGATTTAAATTAAGAGCTGTTCATTGCTCGAGCCTAGGGGATCTTCGGCTTGAATGCTGTTCAGTCCTTGAAACATCGTGTGGTGTGCAGTGTACTTTTTGTAGTCTTAAACCTATCCGTTATGTCACACAGGAGATTTCAGCGCTGCAGGGTCGACGCTCCCTGCTTACTGCCTGGCAGGCAGCAGCTCCACTCACTCTTACAACTGATGTATTTAAGGATTGATTATTCCCACTCATTAGATAGGAACAATAGTCTTCCAGTCCCTGATCTTTATGCTCACTTGCTCATCCTCCGTGCGATACATAGCGTACCGTAATTACGACAGTCAAAGTCTCCCTGAGCACCACGCGCGATCGCGTTTTGGTCAGGATACACACCAATTACGCGCTAGACGTGGTAGTGGGGGCGTGTTTAGGTGTCCACACCTTTTGGGGCTTTCCACACCTTTTGTGCCCAACTACGGGGTAGGGACCCCTAGTTGGCTTACGAAGGAACCTGCCAACGGGTAGTAGTAAAGAGCTCCGGGTGGCCCGGGTTTGAGCCAGCACAATTCAGGGTTGCAATCCACTCCACTTCGGCCCTCAATGTAGTGGATTTAGAGGTGGCACGTGGCGGAGGAGGGTCCGTGCACACGCACGGATCACTAGGTGATCCTAAATCCACATGAAGAGCGAGTGGAGTGGAGTGGATTACAACTTGCAGTGAGCACAATTGTCGCGAAGAACGTCTCTCGATTGAGTCAGCCAGGTCACACATGGGTAGCTGGGCCAACAAGGGAGCTGTCAACCAGGTCAAACGAGAGGCTGGAAAGCTGCTATTTGAGACGGAACGTCTCCAGTCGAGAGGCTGGGGTGACCCAGCCTCCCTCAGCCCATTTACCTATACTACGAAAGAGGGATATAAATAGGGGCTTGGGTTTAGGGCAGAAAGAGAGGACGGAGATATGGAATACGATGAAACTACCTCATTACTACATTATATGCCTTTTCTGCTGACTTTCTTCGTGAGAGCTATGAGCCCAGGAGGGGATGGCTAACCACCCCTGTAACTTCCGGTAGCTGCGCGGTGCGGGGGTACCCCGCATATGGCTGTTGTCCTTCCCCTTCTTAGGTATCCCTTGGTCCCTTACCCGGATGCGGTGCATGGTGTTCGACTCCCGCGCCTGATTTCCAGGAATCCCGGCGGAGCCGCGATCCCTGAGGGGGTGTGCCGGGAACAGTCATTGGATATGTGTCAATTGCAGCGCACCTGTTGGAGCGCGTTCCACTTTTGCCTGCGTGGCGCGACGGTCTTCGCGACAACAATACTCGGGGTTTCACACTTGGCTAGATTTCTAAGATTTCTTGGCGAGTCGTGCACATTGAACTGGAGACATGTGTCTAGAAGCTCTTGCCTCTCATTTCAGTGGCCTTATTCAGCTGGCCGTAAATGTTACTTTGCTAAGAGTTCCACAGCTTCTATAGAGCAGCATATACATAAAAATACATCGGCCTTACCGGCTTACACGCATGTGCTTCTGACACCGTCCATATATAATTGTAAAGGGAGCCATGCTGCTTCACAATACGCAACAAACATCCTGTATCGGTCCGGATTCATTCAAAAATCTCTGGCAATTGTTTTCATCACATTATCACCAGGCCTCGTGGATGTCCAGCCATGTTTACACTACAACTCAGGAAGTAAAGACATCCTCGACGGTGCGTTACCCCATAAGGAAGAACAAAACGCTGTCCAGCGCTGCTCTTCGCCACACCAATTGTTCCGCAAGTCTCTCATAGCATTCCTATCGCGACTTGAACAAACAAATCCATGGAGCACAGGTAATTCGGAGATCCATACAATCACTTAAAGAAATATAAAAGTACGGAAGTAGCAGGGTTTCCTACCGATGACCGAAACTACGGTCATCGCCAGGATGCGCAGACAAGTCCAGAAGTCTTCCCCCCCAGAGTCATTACGCAGAGCCAGCCAAAGTCAATCGGGCAGTCGGAACAGATACATTGGACAAGGCCAAAAGGAGAAGCCCTTCATTCGCTTCTTCTCGTCAGTTTTTCGATTCCGCAGGAACAAGGCCAACAGGCCTGTGAAAGGCATCAATATCTCTTCGCCCATCATGACAACGCAGACGGCGACTTCCATACGACACAGGTATGGACAGGCGAGTGCTGCTCATAACAGCGAGATACCCACTACTTGCGAGGGCTGGAACGAGGCTGAAGATTCTGAGTCCGAATGGTACAGCTTTTGGGGTTAGAGGGGTCCAGAATTAAAGAATCACCAGGTATTACGAAGATAACAGTCAGAAAGAGACCAAATTCTGTCAGTAGAAACGACAAGTCATAGAAAATGGATAGTTCGGTTATTCTCTAGCCTGTAAAACGGCCGATAGCCGTTGGCCAGGTACGCAACAGATCAACTGAGTGGAACTCCCAAGTTCAGGTCGCTCATTCAGTGGTTCACTGGGCTTCAAAATAGGCATCGGGCCTTCAGCCAACGTTACGCTGCTGCCTGGGCTTACCAGCTCCCCCAACTTGTGTATTACCGGTAGGTGAACAACTTAACTCGACGTAAAAAGTAGAAACCTAGAGTAATTCGATGCCCTAGGTATTCACTGGGAATATGGCTCTTCTGGTTGCGTTTGAGCATCCCTATATGCAGTGCCGCTTACAAGTCGCGTCCCGGAATGTACTTTCCTGTCTGATGGTTCAAAGGATTCTTGGAACTAGCGGCCCATTCAGGCGCCACAATTAGGTTAGGGGTGTGGTCCGACGTGATAGGGATGGTGAGATAAGGACGAGCTGCATGAAGTTTTTGGTTTAGCCCTACGATGGTTTAACCAGGCGCCTTAGAGAGTTGACCTTTGAGAAATCCGTAAGTTAAGCTGAGAACTTTGCGGGTTATGCGCGAGCCAGGCATTTGCGCGCCTGGTCGAGGCGTTAGGACGCGTGTCAGGTAGACTACTTGAATGAGAGCTAATAAGCCAGCCGTTGATGGTCTCATGGCCTGGCCTCACGTTATGGTGAAACATGGCTGGCATCCGACATTTCGGCCCTAATAGCTGACTGTCACATAACATATAGGGTGCTATTATTCCACACTAAGAGTGGGCCTACACTTTTGTGTGGCGTAACGGTTATCTGACACTGACCCTAAGCTACTGAGAGCCGCGGGTTAGCGCCAATCCGATCGGAAGTTTCGGCAGTCTCACGCCCCACTTGTCTGACCCACCGATCGGATTTGGCGCTACCTTAGCCCGCGGCTCAGCCATGTTTCAATTTCCACGCCCCAATTTATATAGGCTGCCGAACTGCCGATCCCATTGGCGTTACCATCCCCCACCCCTCTTTCGGTAACACCCCTCTTTCGGTAGCGCAATTGAAAAAATCTCCACTAAAAGTAAGCCATTTAAACTACACAAAATATAAGCAGAACTCAATAATATAAATCTAAAAATTATATTATTCTATAGAGAAATGAATACTCGTATCCGTGCATGCGCTTTTATACTACTCTCCCGCATCTAGTGGTGACAGGAAGGGCCTTAGAGGCCGCCGTGACTTCGGTCACTGAGCTGTCTCCACCTCTGAGACCTTCTCCTCCTCGGTCGCAGAATTTAGCATAACGGGCATTTCTTAACTTCTACTTCGGGGAATGGCTTCCTGAGCCATCAAAGCTTCACTGAGAGTCATGAACTATATGATCGGGTTCTGAATTGCTCTCCTCTTCTTGCTTCTCTGCAGCCGGGCCACTTCTGCCTCCAGCTTCGCAATTCTGTTGCTATGCTCAGAAACCATTTGTTCTTGGGCTTCAAAGCCTCTAGCTATCACGGCATAACGCCTCCAAGTGCCAGGAAACTTGTTCTTTCCGAAACCGCGAGTCTGGCGGCTGGTTCTTGAGCAGGGTGGCGATCAATTCCACCTCCACCTCCACGTCTTCAATAATATTGAAGTGGAAGTCACGTGTTTCAATTCAATCAATTCAATATCACTTGCACATTGAGAGCTTCAATCCACGCCTCCGCCTCGAACGTTGACCACGCGTTGAAGCCGTTGAAGCAGGAGGTGATCTAGGGTAGCATCTACACTTAGGTACCTAATCGAGTCGCGTCTGACGCGCGTGATTCGCGTGATCACCCTCAAGGTTAGCCTTAGTTACCGTATTGAGTGTTATAGTACTTCCGTTCCATACTGTTTTCAGATGTAACGAATGTATAAGTACCTGGGCGATTGAACGCGTTTGGGCTGAATTTCCCCGAGTCGCGTCGCAGAGAAACCTTCCCCAAACGAATGCATCCCCTTCCTGCGGCCAAATGGAGCATCTTCCCATAGAACCATTTTCCAGGTTATTCTCACGAAGAAAGCAGGGCAAAGGGCATAAATTTTAGGGTGCATGTGTGTTCCTTCTTCCTTTCTGTCATAGGCCCTTTATTTATCCCCTTGTCCTGTTTCTTCCTCCGTCTTCTATCTTCTTCCTTGCGGACTTACTAATCCATAGGCACCCATCTCTCCGCGTCAGCGTGCCACGTCCTCCCCGTTTTATCCTGTCTCGCCCCTACACCTTCAGCTAGCTATCAGGCTTCAGGACCGAGTCTTAGACCCTTCTTCTCGACAGCTATAAAGTCCGTCTTTAATAATAAGGAAGCTCTCTAAGCCTTTACCCGCGATCCGGTTATTCTAAATAGAATAAAGAGAACCGTTATTAAAGAGGAGGATTAAGATATATAGTTAAGTCTTAGATATATAATATTATATATTAATAATATAGAGTTTTAGACTAATCTAAAGATACTCTTTAAGATCCTTTAGCCGATTAGTGCTACCTAAGCTAGCTCGGAACGCGATCGTGCTAGTCTAAGTAAGGTTATTCTACGGTAGCTATCTATCTAGGCCTTATAAGACGTGTTAGAAGCAGCTAGCTAAGATCCGCTTATAAACTATAAGGAACTAAAGATATTACGAAAGAGACGTTTTAAGCTATAGACCGACGATATCTATTATATAGCTTTTATATTAGATCCCGTAACTACCGATCTAAAGTATAAAATACTAATAACCGAAATTATTAGGCGTGTTAGTAGGTCTTAATATATATATATATAGATAATAGAGGTAACTAGTATATTATAATCGTCTATAATCTTCTAGGAAGGGAGGAGGCTACGAAGCTAGCTATATAGCCTTAGCTATCCTTAGCCGTATACGTAATAGCGCACGTAAGCTAGCTAGATAAGTATAATAGGTTACTATAATTCCTATACTAGTAACTTTTCTTTTATAGTTATAGCTGCTATAACGAACGAGGTAAGAAGACCTAGTTTAGTAGGTTATAACAACGAACTATATAAACCGGAAGGACCTAGTTAAATAGGTCGGTTATAATAACTAAAAAGGGGAAACAGGGCCCTTTTAACTATAGGAACCATTTAATCGTAAGCTACTCGATAGATTAGGGGCGCGAGATATATCCTTCTATTCGAATTATTAGACTATTAGTATCGATAAAGCGTTCGAGGGCTTAGTTTAGTAATGCCTTCGTTATAGCATTAGCTAGGTTATCTGCACCGTTAATCTAACGAATCTCCGTGATCTCCCGTTGCTCGTATAACTAACGAAGGGCTATAATATCGATTATTAATCGTTTCTCCTTCGTCGTGCCTAGTTTAATAAGGCATTTATAAAGGGAATACGAGTCCGTATAAACGATAAGAGGGATAGAAGGAAATCCGAGGCGGTCTATAATTATCTTTAAAGTCGTTATAAGCGATATTCCGATATCGAATCCGTTAACTATCCCGTAGATCTCTAAGGCAAGAACGCTGCGGGTGATTATTAAGACATAGACCAAGATATATTTAGGCAGCACCTATAAGTGGTAAGTTACTAGATAGTGGCACGGACGTGCCTTAAGGAACGTTAGTGCCTTAAGGAACGAAAGGCTCTTCTAGACGCGAAAAAAAACCTAAAAACTTTAAAACTTATTTACCCTCGAAAACCTCGGCTTCTAATTAGCCTAAGATTTCCTTCTTTCGTCTTAGCCCCTCCTTGCAAGCTTCCTTCTTTTATTAGTCGTTTAGTTATATTACTTTAGCACGTTAGCCGAGGTCCGAACCGCGACCTCTCCCGTATCCCTACTTAATACGAGCACGATACTGCCGAGCGTCCGGCATTACTATAGCTATATATATATACCCCTAGAGCTTAAAGAGTCGACGTCTAGCTATCCCGAGGCCTCGCGAATAGTCTTATCGCTTAGCTTACCTAGTCTCGCTTATATAGCGGTTATCTCCTCTAGAACTCTATTGCCTACTAAATCTCTATCCCGCACTTTAAAGACGAGTATAATGCTATCTAACGTCGGGCAGCGGGATAGCTATACGTATAGGCTATATAGGTCGCACTACGAGGATACGGCGCGTCTATCGATATTTAACGTCTACGTCCCCTATAGCTCTAGAGCTATACGCTCGAGCGTCCTGCCCTATACTTTATAGTCTATATACGCGAAGGCCGCTATATAGGGCAGACCCTTTCGGCTAACGTCGTTTTACTACCACGGCCTCTTTCGTTAGCATTATATCTTAATAGTTATAGGCGTTAATAAGATCGTTCTTAGCGGTATCCCGACGGAGTAAATATCTTTTATTATCTCGGACTCTAGCATTATCCCCGCCGGCGGCCCGAAATAGACCGTTATATCTACCGAGATACGATGCCCTAGGTATAACTTATCGAGGATAACCTCTAGCGCCGTATAGCTAGCACCGTTTACTAGCTTTAGCCCCTAATAGGTATTATAGTTTACGACGACCGGTATCCCCGGCATAAATATAAAGACGGCCGGCACCGGTATTACGCTATCGTCGCCCTAGTTTAGCATTATAATAGCCTCCTCCTCCGTCGGTAAGCCCTCCTTCTATTTATAGCTAGATATAAAGATTTATAGCGTCGACTAGTGCTAGATCTAGAACGCTAAGCTAGCCTCTATATTAAGGTTCTACCGGTTCTTATTTAGCGGCGTTACTATAGTAATACCTAATACCTACGGGATCCGCCTACCTTCCTAGTAGTAGCTTAAGTTAAGGAGGTCTAGATCTATGCGGTCCTACGCGCTTAGTCGGATTCGCTTTAATAGCCTCTATAGCTCTAGGTCGCTAGCGGCGCGCACTTGCTCGTCGAGCATAACGACGGTCGTGAACCTCTTCTATAGCGCGTGCGCCTTATCGTGCTAGTGCCGTTGCTCGGCCTTAAAAGAGTTGTCTATGTCCTACGAGACGGCCGTGCTAGGGAGGAGGATCGACCGCTCTTAGACCGGGCGGAACTGGTGGAAGTCTCCGTAGATGCCTAGAGCGATCGAGGCCTTAAGTGCCGAAAACAGAGTGACCATTGGTAAGATTTCCTAGTTAAGTAAACGAGAGTCTGGCAAAGCGTACGGGTCTATGGTGGTGTATGTCACTAAGAAAAGCGACGCAGAAAGGCTTCTAGAAGGGCACTACTTTAACCTAGCGGGAGAGTTAGCTACCACCTATATATTCGAGCCAAGAACGGGACCAATCAATGCTTTAACTACTAGGAGATCGGTCATAAAGCATATATATATAAGAAGCAGCGGATATACGGCAAGTGCGCAAAGGTTAGGCATTACTATAGAGAGTGCATAGTAATTAAGCTAAAATGCGTCCCGTATAGCGGACCGTACGAGTCGTTTAGCTGGAAGTGTAGGATGAGGAACCCGAATAGTAATGCTTAAGTCCCTCCGCATCCTATAGCTAAATGCGCATAAGAGTAATGTGGTGCAGCAAAGCCTGATAAACGACGTAGGCCTTAAGGACTTTGCTATGCTAGCTCTTTCTAAGCCGTATGCTCGTGTTATCGACGGAGAGGTAGTGACGAGCCCTATAGGACACTATAACTAGACAAAGATAATACCGACGTATGCTCGTAACGGCCTATGGCCGATTCGTAGCATGCTTTAGATCCGAAGTGACCTTAAGGCGGAGCAAGTGCCTATGCCGTCGGCCGATCTTATAGCAGTAGTACTCCGACTCGAGGGGAGGGAAGTAATGGTGGTATTAGTATACGTGCAAGGAAAGAACGACGAGGCGCTAACGAGCGCGATGGAGCTGCTGCGCGACCTAATCGATCGCTTCCGTGATAGGATAGGAAACCGTATAGATATAGTTCTAGCGGGAGACTTTAACCGCCACGATCTCCTCTAGGGCGGAGATAAAGTATCAGCGAGCAGATAGGGGGAGGGCCAGCCTATCATGGACCTAATAAACGACTTTGGTCTTAGCAGCCTCCTGCCGAGAGGGACGAAAACGTGGCAAAGGGCGGACGAGGAGAGCACTATCGACTTAGTGCTAGCATCGGCGGAACTAGCAGACGAGGTGATATCCTGCATAACTCACCCGATAGATCACGGGTCAGACCATAGAGCGATCTAGACGGCCTTCGACATTTAAGTACTAGAGAGAACGTTTCCATAGCGCCTAATGCTTAAGAACGCGCCGTGGATCGCTATCGCAACCAGGGTCGAGGACGAGCTTCGGCCTCTTACTACCTATAACTATAGGAAAGTAAACTAAAAGGTCTTTTTAGAATACTTAGCTAAGAAGGAATAAGACCTCCTTATAGCTATAGAGAGGGCTATAAAAAGAGACGACTTAGAAGGGATAGCTTCCCTTTTAATAAGAACCGAAAGCAATAGCAGAGGACTACCCGGAACCCGAGCACTTTAAGATAAACATTAACCTAGGGTAGGATAAATTAAACGACTACTACACGAAGCTTAACGAGACGCCGGCGTACTATGCTTCGGCGATCTTAAATCTAGTCTCGCGTTAGGAATATTTTGAGAATACGTGGACCGACCAAGCACAGGTGCCGTGGCTTCAGGAGGCAAAGCACACGGTAGGGAAACTATAGGAGGAAGAGTATAAATCATTACCGACACTTTCAATGCCCGATAAAGAGCCTCCGTTAAAGCGTTTAAAGGTAATAAGTGCACTCAAGGGACATCGGGCCTATAGGGCTTCGACGCTACCAGGCAGAAGTAACAGAACTCCCTCTTCTCAAGGTTCACTAAGTGCAGACCACGACGAATACGAACACTGGCTATCGAATCCTAACGCTAAGAACGATCCGCTGGTCACCGATCCTTCGCGATATTGGTGGGAGAGACGAAGTGACTACCCACGGCTGTCACGAATGGCTCTCGACTTACTCTCGATCCCTCCTATGTCCGCAGAATGCGAGAGACTGTTTAGCGTTACTAGACAGATGGTTTCACCACTGCGGGCTCGATTAGAAGCTAGTACGATAGGGGTTATATAGACGTTGAGGTCCTAGGTGCGAAATAGGCTAATCGAGGCCGCGGATTCGTTAATTGATGTATTAGGAGAGGTTAGAAGTAGCATAATACGGGAGGACGAGGAGGAAACTTTATGCCCGGAGGATTAGGCGCTAGGGGCCTTAATAAGTGCGGATGGCTCAACCTCTTTAACTCAACGCCATCAATTCAATCCGCGGATAAGGTGGTTCAACTCCACGGGCAAAATGATAAGTAAGCTATCAACGCAACCTAATATAACTGCGAAATTAATGGAATTAAATTGATAACCACCCTGCTCGGGCTTATAGGCAAGCCCAAGGAGGTGGCAGGCTATAAGAGATGGCTTGAGGCCGCAGTTGTATAGATAGACGTTACCCTCAATTCAAGCCAATCGACCCCTGCTACGCGCCCGGTGCTGCGGGCCCTCAAAGGTAGATGCGACGCAGTGACTATTTGTATTCGACTGTATTCGACATTCAATCCGCCGTCCTTTCTCCAGGAACCCGCTCTATAATTTGCACCCAGAGATCTGATATCGCCAACATCCCAACCATGTTAACCACCTTCCATGGACGCGCTGGGTTGTTCAGCGTGATATCAAAGTTCCGCAGTAGCTAAATAGAAGTGCATTTCATTAGCACGAATAATGAGAGGAAAAGATGAAGATTAAAAGACGGTCAACACACCTCGAAAACAGTCTTTCCGATCTCAGTTTGAGCAATAGCCCTGCCTAAGCATTGGAACTTGCCATAGTTAAAGATTAGCTCGTTGGTGCGATTCATAACGGCGAGCTTAGCGGGGTCCGATTTAAGCCAGCGCTCTAGCCGGAAGGTATCAGCATCCTTGCCATAGATTTCTTTGCATCGATACATAGCAGACACGGCTCGGCCGATAGAGGTGCCACCCGGTAGAAAGGTAGGCTTGCCATAAAGAACAACTGTATTACCTTCGGGTAGGACGTCTCTCGGGAAAAGGCCAACCACGGGCGGGGAAATTCGCAACGATTCTCGTACTATGGCTTGTAGATAAGGAAGCTGCTTAGCCTGAAAATTCGTAATGAAGCCCTTGTCGGCAGATGGCGTCGCGCACAGCAGCATCAATTTCGCGGCGTAATGCATTATAAACTCGGGGGTTTATGATAATATGGAGAAGCGCCCTAGAAATAGCAGCAGAGGTGCCAAAGGAGCCACCAATAACAGCTTTCAGTGACTCTGAATGAAGATGGTGCCCCGTAATGCCATGCTATATGAACGAAGCAAGCATATCAGACTCCCTATCAGACAGATTCGCAGCGCGCTCGTCAATAATACGATGGCAAGCGGCCATGATTTTGCCGAAGCCTGATTTATCCTTAGGCGACGAGGAAAGGAATGGTCCGATAAGGGGAGCTTAAGCTAGCCAGCTATATCCGAAGGCGAGGGCGGTATTTGCCTCAAGAAACCCATCGTCGGTCGACTGGATAAAGCCTTCTACATTAGTGTCGCTTTGGAGCATACCGAAGGCCTTGCCCATGCTAATAGCGCAGACGGCGTCGTGGCTAAAGTAGCGAACTTTCCTTGCTATATCCACGGGACGGATCTCGGTGTCGGATAAGACATACTTAGACCTAATAAGATCAATGAGGTCTTAGAGGCACTCATTGACGGATATCTCTATATTAACGTTAGCGGTTCCGGAAAACTAGTCTAGGATTTCAGCACTGACATAAAGAAGCCGGGAGCGGGCATGCCTACACCTAGCCCTATCTGGTTCCGTCTACGCTCGTGTTTCGCGTTGTCAGTTACTGAGAACAAATAGTCTCGCTGGAATTCGAGTCTCATAGCGCTAAAAAACCACTTAGACCGCTTATAGCCAGGCTTGCTATTGACATAAATCCAGACGTCGGGAGAAGATATAATAAGTAGATTTGGTGCCACTCTCGCAATAGGCCCTGGAGCGGAACACGATAGACATCAGCATCTTAATGCATAGCCAGGACAAGGAGTCAAAAGCTAGGGCGCACCATGTTTTTCGATGACTTCCGTGTACTACTCGTGGCAATTATTCTACGCAATGGCTTTGCCGTATGGCCAGCTGCAAAAGCCGGCCCATCTCGGGCCGCTGAATTGTCGCAGTTGTCGCAACACCCGCACCCTGGTGGCAAGGTAGAGGCCGAGAGTGCATAACACGGCAAGCAGTGTCAGTTCAGAAATTAGAGCAGAAACAAGCGCACACATAATTGAACCAGCGGTGGATTTTATCGCAGATATTTGCCGTACCCGTGGAATCTCCAAGTCATGGAAAGAAGAGTGAAATGTGCGTTGACCACACCATAGCAAGGGGTCGGGACTTTAATAAGGCCCGTTTCCTTAGGACTTATTGTGCTAAACGGGAGACAATGGGTACATAGATCTGCGTCATGCATATAGCTATTCTTGCAGTAATCCAGCGTTAAGAATAAGTCACGTCGTTCTTTCCGTAGGGGTCAGAAACACTCTAGCCAGCTTGAGCTTGAAATATTGTCTAATCTCTCGCCCGAGCATGCCTTTTCTCCAAGACAGTTCAGTTTTCTTTAGGTTTCGGGGCACCGGTTTCGCTACTTAGGGATTTGACGCCGTTAACATCTTACTTTTAAGTCTCGTGGGCTAGAACAAAGCTTCAGTGTTTTAACCCTGGATGACCGCGGAAGCTTGCTAGTTAGACATGGGCGTGCCGAGCCTAAAAGCACACAGCCCGACGCCAGTAATCAATCACTCTAATCATATCACAAGAGTTTCCAAGAATTATTTAAACGGCTATATGGTTATGTTAACGCGAATGCTCAACTAGCCTTTCGTCGTTGGCTATGCCATCAAGATGACTGCTTGATCCCTAACCTCAAACATCTTCTCTGCGAAATGCTCCCGTAAGACAGGCTTAAAAGCTTCCTTCATGTCGCCGCATCTTGGATAATCCTTATACCAGAAATCGGTTAGCACAGCAGCGGCCGTTGCGCAGCGTGCCGACATGTCTTCCTAGGGAAAGTTGCAATGTGCATCCACTCGTGCAAGTTTAATGTTTCCAAAGCCATGTTGCGTCAATACTTTCGAGGCAGTGGCGAGAAGCAGACCTTGGTGGTCGACGATTGCTTCTTGTGCAATAGGAGGGCAGACTTTGTTGATGAGGTTCACAACTTCATTGTCAGGTGCTCCTTGCACGATGATAATACGAGCGTTTGGCTTGGTCGCATCCACCACTCGCGCCATCTCAGACAATGACTTCTTAAGATCATCCACATAATATAAGATCTAGAGAGCCACGACAGCGTCAAACTAATTGTCGCCGTACGGAAGATTCTCCGCTATTCCATGTTTGATCTCGATGTTGCTTTCTTGGCTGTTGTTGGCGAGTATGGTGTTTCTTTCGCCGTTTGGTTCGATGGCATAGACCCTGCCAAGCATTTTCGAGATAGCTACGGGCAACTCTGGCAAGGATGATTAGTTGCTGCTGCTGTGTTTGAAGTCCTTGGTTAATTTCGGCGGCAACTCACCGCTATGGCCACTGCCAACATCCAGGACCTCTTTATTTAATTCGACGAGTTTGAGTACTGCATCGAACTTATGGCGAGTCAGTGTTGCTGCGAATGGCCGCCACGCACTTTGACTCAATAAGTGAGCAGGGCGTCGAAATGCTGGCAAAGGATGAGGCCCAAAAAGAGGCTCCAGACTTGTTCTCTGAGCGGTAATAAACAGGTGCCTTTCATTTCTCCCGCCGGCGCCTTTGACGTTAAAGCTGTACCTTTCAACGTTTTAAATTGAGAGTCCCGCCTACTGTAGAAGGGCAAGCCATCCTTTGGTCGAAATCAATGTCGCGGCTATAGATCGCTCCATGAATGAAGTCTTAATACGCTTAACGTATTCGCCTATTAGTTAAAGTTGAGATGTGTTTTCCAATAGGTCCTCTGTAGGGATTGTTCCTAGAACAAGTACACCTCCGGGACGCAGCCAGGATGCCATTTTAAAGATCAAAGAATATATAGACCGGTAAGAAACTTGAAATAACGAGTAGAGCGCAACCACGGCGTTAAATTGTTAGTTCGGTTCGTAGGTAAGCATATCGGCTTTCTAAAAGGTCCCACTAACGTTTTTTTGGCATAGCTTAATCATGTTCTAAGAAACATCAATGCCAGTTACTCTAAATCCTATCTTAGACAGATACGATGCTGGTCCTCTAGGGCCATATCCGACGTCTAGGACCGATGCTCTAGCTCCTTGATAGTGTTTAAGCTGGTTCAAGGCTTTATAAAGCCCATCGTTGTTTCTATATGTATCTTTATAGGAATCAGCGACCTGGTTAAAGAGGACTTTAGCGGCCAAAGGAGTTGCTATGGCAGCTATTGTGAGCAAAAATAAAATAAAATGCGCGGTCTGTCCGTTGGCAAGAACAGTGTCACTGGTGATCCCCTAGATTGCAGACTTCCGGGTGGCCTGAAGCACATTTACGCCACTCGGTGCTTCCCAGTAAGCTCTCACGCTTATTATGATCCAAGCCTGCGTCTCTAGCTCTAATGTCCAATCAAATGATAGGACCTGATCCGCATAGGAGTAGAAAAGGGGGCGGTCGTGCAGAGAGACTTATTTACCCGGCCATGGAAACCCGCCCACGATGCTTCAAAGCGGGGCAACGCGGTAAGACACACAGCAAGGGCGAAGAGGGCATGCCCGCTAAACTCCAAGGGGGCAAGTCTCTACCTATGTCTGCCGGAGATCGGCTCCTAGGCATGGAAGAGTAGCTGAATCCTGATTAGTAGCGTTCTTTTATGAAAAGAGAGACGATATAAGGAGGAAGGAGTCTTAAGCCTCTCGATTACAGCGAACTATGCAGCTAGTCGAAATGGAGGTATTCGTCTAGCTAGTGCAATGGAGATGGCTCCTGCCACGTCACGTTCCCTAGTTTGCTCTGGCTCGAAGGGACTGATCAGAGGTCACTATGTTAGGAATTGGGCCATATAGCTAGAAGATATCTCTCTGCATGACCTGTCGTTCCTCTGATTGCTATTACAGATCAAGATCTAAATGGCATGCCAGGCAAGGCCTTATCTAACAACCATCACTGAGACTAATCTTAAGCACTGCAGATCCGCCCTGTCCCTGCTAGGTCGTTTGTCTCGTAAATCGTTCGCTGCTGCGTTTAATTAGTGCATCCCATTCTGCTTCACTGCGCGAATATGTGTTCAGACTCGCAATTATATGCAGATCCAGCATATCGAGCATACGGGGACGCCTATCTCCGCTAGTCGGCGGGTCCACAAAGTCATGGATCAGAAGCTTCGACGAAGGATCCATTGCTTTAAGCACGGCTGAAATGATTTGCACACATTTTCTATGAGGAAAGCTATTTAGCGCGGCCCCTGACTGCATGGTTTAGCTACGGCATACTCATCTATGTTGTCCATCAAAACATAGCTCAATAGGTAGACGCTTGCCGCTTTCCGAGGTTGCGGCTCGTAAAAGTCGTGAGCCTCCTAGGTTACTCGGTTCGAAACGCCTATTAGGAGAGCCACCTTTTAGGCTGCAGATACGACACTTGCGTGGTCTTGAACAATATATAGTATCTGCGGATATGCTTGTGCTAGACGAATTGATTGCTGTCTATTTCCACCTCCGATGTCGACGAGTATAGAACCAGGCGGCAGTTCGTGAAAGGGAAAAATCTCCTCGATTAGCTTATCCAAGGGTCCGTTATAATGCCTAGCCATGGCGTGCGCGAATCGTTGGCCGCGGTTTGTGTCAACAGTATGGTATTAGTCATAGAGTGTGAGGTCAGCTTTGGAGCGTTAGCCTTTGCCTAAGCCACACTACAGTTGTCCACTAACTTTGAAAAGCCGCGTAGAATGCCGCTTCTTGAGGGCCCTTGATATGAAACTTGTTTTGGGACATGGTGCGCGAGAGGTAGGCGCCACACAATAGACCATCATCTACTCTGCATGCCCATCATTAGTTATTCGATCTCCCCAACACGACGCGCAGCGCTGTTTTATTTTACCGAGGCGGTGGGTTACTTGCAGGTAATGGACTAGGCTTCTAATATTCTTGTTCTGCAAGCATAGGGAGTGCTTATTGTGCCGAATAACTCCAAGCTCGGCTTCTTCGAAAATCGACCGGCGTGTGCACAATCTCATAATTCGCTTTAATACATTAGTACTATGTATTTTAAGGTGAATTTTAAAAGAAAAGTAAGTCTTACTAATCAACGCCGGTGATGCCCCGGTATAGATTGCCAGATAATCGATTGTCGCGCCCTTTTCACCTAGCTCTATAAGCTTGGGAATATTCAGGTCTATGACGAGACAGAGCGCTATACTGTCGCAGTACGACCATGCAGCATATGCCACCTAGTGGGCCGGCTCCGAAATTAAACTCTGGAGTTGGCTGGTGGCCTTTGTGATTTCTTCGGCGCTGTCCCGTAAACTCTGCCTGTGCCCCAAAGGAATGCTTTCTTCTTGACAGCCGCGCACCATCTCAGTATACTTATTTACCTGCTGAAGAATGACTTGAGATAAGGATAATAGCCTGTCGACATCGTCGGGAACGTTAAATGACGTCGTGGTAGGCTCAGTTATAGCGTAGGACCTGGTGGGACAAGTGAAGTAGTTGGCGACGATATAATTGTGGCGTCTTGTGGAGCAGAGGAGCAAGCTATATATACCTAAGCACCACCCACGGTACCGTGTAAAGCATAGTAATAATCCACTTGCGACTGTCTTTCTGTCACAGTTATGTGGATGCGTGCATTAGAGTCTAGGTGTGTCTAAAATGCTCTGTGCTATCTGGAACTCGAGTAGGTACCGAAGCTAGCTATAGGAGCTCCTTTACATACAAAGTAGGCCTAGGAATGTTTCCCGCCACCGTGAGTAACACAAGGCTGGTCCTATCCTCCGTTTCCTAATGTGGCCCTACACTCCTAGGTGCGGGCCCTGAGTAGCTGTATCAACGCCGCCGACTTGCAGCCCTACCCCTTGACATATTCTTCACTATATTGTGTGACTCTTTCCGCTCCCGTCCTGCTGTGCTCAGCGGCTCGCTCACACGCGCCGCTGAATGCGTCTTAGGGTATACGTGGGCTATAGGGGTCAGTGTTGCAAAACCCCCAAGACTGTGGGGTACGATGCCAGAACAGGTTAGCCTATTATGCAGCTACCTTATAGTACTTCGACGCAAGTACCCCAGCTTAGGGTCTTTCAGTTTTGCAGGCTATGTTGGCAATTAGGTCGGACACATAGCGAGTCGACTGATCAATGTGTTTACTAGGAGACTACGAGGAGGGAATTTAGTATTCTAGCAATCTAATTTAATTAAAAGTCGCCTTAGGCATTAATCTCCTTTATTCTACCTAGCCTCCTCTTTATCCTCGTCGACGGTATTTAGTTACTGCTAATAAGGTTAGCAACGAGTATAAGTAACGAAGATTCACTACTTATAATCTATAGGCGAGCGGCTTCCGTAATAGTCTCTAACGCTAAAATCTTCCGCTCTTCGGGAGCTAGGACGTAAAGCGGGCCCGATATAGCAGAAGGAGCCGCTGTACTAGGACCATATGCCCGCATCTACTATGCTGCTTGCTGCGCAGCGTTACTCTAGGCGTTGCTCGGGTCCTCCTCTATAAGTTTAAGCTGCTTATTAAGCTACTAGAAGGCACGCACGGTAGCGATAGCGCTAATTAGTACCTATAAGCGCCGCCGTTTAATTAGTTTACGGCTATTAAAACTATTATAGAACCACCTACCGGCTTATAGGTGTGGCTATTCTTAGCGCAGTCCTAGCACGCAGCGCCGGTATCTAAAGGCAGAATTAGCGGAGTAAGCGTCCTTGCCTATAAATATTTAATTTACTATTTTACGAAGTATACTTATAGCCGGGAGCCTTAATAGCTCGTATAACGTAGGGACGGTATAGGAAGTCTCTAACCGTGCTAACTAAGGGAAGTCTTTTAGCCTTCTTTTTCTTCTTCTATAAGAAAGTTCGCGTTAGTAGCTATACTCTAGGACGAAGTATATTTCGAACCTTATAGGGACCTTACCTAGGGGCTTATAGTCGCTAGGTCGGGATAGTCCTTTATCCTTACGAATTAATTTAGTGCCCTTACTCCGCGCCCTAGTTAGCTTAGTAGCTTTACTTTCGCCGAGGCTATCGATATCGCTAGGGGATATCGCGTCGGTCCTTCCTAGGTGCTTTATATAAAGTTAAATAAAAGAGGGACGGTAGGCTATAGGGCGCATAGAGAATTTAGATTAGTAAATACCTACCGCGATACTACGGGCTAAGCCTAGCTTAGTTTATTAGCAATTCGAGAGCTGCCCCTAAATATACTAGCGCTAGCCCCTATTCCCGTTCGGGCAGCTAGGTAGCCTAATACTTATTTCGCTATAAAGCTATAGCTAGCTAGTGCTAATATAGCAGCGAGATAGAAAATACCTACCCTATACCTCCTTAATACCTAGCTAACCCTCTCCTTGCTAGTTACCTATAATCCTTTCGTTACGAGACTAGCTATTAGCGTTGCCTAGGTCTACTATACGCTAGTCTTTACTATAGCACGTCCGCGTAGTATAATCGACTAATACCGCGACTATATATCCCGCCTTTACCTTAACGGCGTCTCGCGGAGTAGGATTAGTTATAAGCTCTATAAGCACTTCTATATTATTATTAATCTAAGTACCTTATATCGCCGGATTATAGACTAGGATCTTCTACGCTAATAAACCTAGACTAGAGAAACTCTAGAGCTAATCGAGATAATACGCGACCTAATCTTTTAGGTTAGGCTAACCGAAAAGTAGATAATTAGTGTTCTATAAAGATAAGGTTAGCCTATTACGAAGCGAGGTCTAAAACGAATTAGGCTCTACTTAGACCGTTGCTAGGTATAAAGGCTTAATAGCGAAGAAGAACGGCTTATACTTCTAGAGAAAACGGAGTAAGCTATTATTAAGATAATATAGCGGTCTAACGCTATTTCGGGATATAGTAAGAGTCTTCTTTAGCCTTACCTTCGCTAGTAAATATAGCTTTAGGTCCTAAGGGACCCTCTCTTCTAAATATAAAATATACTAATACCCTTACTAGAGGTAGGGAGGGTATAATATAGTCCGAAGGATATATCTCTATAATATAATATTTTATATTAAAAAGTATAGTTTTACGGTAGTACTCCGCGAAGCGATATATATAATACCGTTATTATAAAAAGATAGGTTAGAATAGTAGCTAGTTAATTTACTATTATTTACGCCGGTCTTAGTCGCGGACTTTTATTAAAACACCTACTGCTTTATTAGGATTTATAGAGCCTTAAGCGTAAATAAATAATATAATAGAACTCTACTTACTATTAGGTAGCTTCTTATAGTAGAAAGACGCCCGTTTAAATAGGGTATTAATTATTAACCTATTTAATATCTTCACCTAGGAGACTATAATATAGCTAAGCCCTATCTAGAAGTCCCGTTTAGATAGATCTATTACTATCTTATCTACTATAATGCTCTATAACTTATAAATAGTAATAGTATATAACGCTATAAGAGGGAATTACGTTTATATATAAGCGGACGTCCTAAGAAAGAAGTCTTACTTTACCGGTAGTATAGGTACTACCTTATACCTATTATCCGCGGTTAGATATAATAGGCCGGTATACTTATCTATTACTATTATAATAATATATAGCGGGTTACGGTGCGTATTAGTGCTAAGGGCCTAACTGATATTATATACTATGCCTTAGGCTTTATTAACTAGGCTAGTAGGATGCTAGATATTCTACGTTAGTATAAGACGAGCACTAATATATATAGGAAACTAGCTAGCTAGGTTGCTAGCTTATTTAGACGTTGCCTTATTAGCACTATTACTAATATTCTTCGCTATAACTTAGATTACTAGTCGCTTAAGACGAACGAGATACTTATAGTTATACTTATTAATACTAGCTTTCTTACTATAAATACGAAGGGTAGTAGCAAACGTATCTACCTCGCGCTAGCTTAGCTTAGCCTATATACGCTAGCTTAGGAGTTTCTATAACTTAATAGATAGCTTTAGACGATATAATTCTTTAAGCGTAAGACGAAAGCCGGCTTAGTTATCGCCCTATTACCGCTAGACCTTTTTTAGGAAGACAGTATAGCTAAACGCCCTATATATCGTTTAGCTAGAGACCTCTTATAGGTCTTTAAGCGGCCTATTAAAGTAGAGGGGTTTATTCGTAATCGGCGGGAGCTAGAAGAAGTTACTAACGAGGATAATACTTATGCCGCTAAAGAATTCGGCTACTCTAATAAGATAGACTTAGCGGAGGCGTTTATTAATCTATAAAAGTTAACAAAGGCCTAGTATACTTTTCTTATTAATTATAATATACCTAACGTCCTATAGCTTCTTCTAAAGAGTATTAATATCTACTAAGGAGAGCTCTTTAAAAGCCCTATCTATAGGTAGCCGGAGTAGGGAGTATAATATTATCCCTATAATCTAGTTGCTTATAACGCCCATAGGTATAGCTCTCTATATTAAACTAGGCCGGTTACTAGCGAGCCTTTAAAGGTATAAAGATAAGACTTTAATTAGATAGGACTTACCTATCCCGCTACTACTATCTATATAAAGTAGAATCTGCTCCTCGCTACCGTATTAGAAATATCTAACAATTATATCGTATACTATCCGCTACTCTAGGTTAAGCGTATTATAGACCTCTAAAGGTAGGTCTTTAATATCTATATAGAGAGGATTCTATATAATGCGCTAGCGCTAATAATTACCCTAAACGATTACTAGATTAGCGTAGCGGCCGACGTAGGGTATCTAATCGTATTAGATATCGATATCCCGTCTATTAAGGAGATCTACTATCTCTTAGCTTAGTAGGTAGTTAGGAAGCTAGCGGGCAAGCTTAAGCTAATCCTCCTCGAGAAGGTTAGGCTCGTAAAATTCTTCCTTAAACTTACCCGGATCCGGCCGACGTTCTTTAGCGTTAGGTATACTATAGTAATCGTTAGGATGCTAGTAGTTCGTATAATAGAATTCGGCGGTAGATATATACGAGTTAAACTTAATACCGTTAATCTTACGTAGTTCGTTAAGATCGCGATATAGATAAGTAAGTATTAGCTTTACCTAATAAAAGTTATTATATTAGTAATACTATAGGTTCGACTTATACCGCGGAAAGTAGTATAGCACTTAAGGCTTAGCTTAACGACTTTAACGTACCTACTTTCTCCTATCCCTCTTACTTATATTCTAGTTAGCTAGGAAGTTAAGGTAGGTAATTTCTTCGTAAAGGGAAGGGCGGGAAAGATACTTCTTATATATCCTAATAACCTTAGCGTCGTTATTATAATTACCTTAGAGGCGAAGCGACTAGCCCTATTACTCGTAGGGACGGTAATCGACGGCTCTTATAACGCGGGTACCCTCCTAGAGCTCGTAGTTAAGCAATATATAGTAGATCTCTTACCCTAAGAAGTCCCTCTTAGTAAGTAGCTTATTTATTAGCCGCGATGCAAAGGAAAGAAGTAGGTTCTAATAGGAGACGTAGGGTAAGATTTACCGCCCTAGGCTCGTATAACTATTAGTCCGCTTCTCTATCTTACTATAATACTTAGCTATATAATTAATAACGGCTTAAAGGCTAGTATAAGGGGAGATATCGATGTTAGCTAGCTAGCTAAGACTAAGACACCGGTTATAGTAGTTTATAAGGCTATTATTCCTAGCCGCCTCGAAGGAGAAATAGGACTATCCTTAGCGTCGAACTACGTTAGCTATATCTCTCGTATCCTAGGGGAAGAAAAAGCGGTAAGAAATCTTATCTAAACCCTTCTTCTTTTATAGGCAGTATATCTTACTATAATAATAGCGTTAGCAGCGGTTTAGAATCTATAAGAGCTATTAGAACGTTAAGGGATACTATAGCGGATCTATAGCTAAGGGATTACCCTCTCCTTACTATTAGACTTAGGCTAGCTTAAGATTAAAGGCTATAACGTAGAAACTCTAAATATAGGCGAACTCCTAGCGTATATACTCCTTTTCTAAGTTAATACTAGGCGTACTATCTATCTAGAATAGGCCGTAGCAATAGCTACTTCTACGACCCTACTACTTATACCTATTCTAAAAATCAGTAATATTAAATTTCTACTTAAGAACGATATCTCTAAATAAGCTAAACCGCCTATAGAAGTACTAGGCTGCAATATATAGGTTATCCCTAAGAAGTTTACTAGATATCCCTATTCGCTATTACTCGGATACCTCTTACTAGTCTTAAAACTAAGGTAAATATTAATAGAGGCTCCTCTAGTATAAGTCTACTAAGCTAAATATAATAAAAGCACTAGGGCAGCTAAGGTTATAGGTATAAGACTCGAGCTCTCGGCGCTTTCGGTACTAATATAGTTATATCCCGCGTAGCTATACTATCTAGCGGTTAATCGAGTTAAGTAACTACTAAGCTTCTATAGATTTAGGGTTCTAGAAAGCCTCTAGTAGATTATCTCGCGTTATTAGACCCTATATTTATTAGTATTGCTTAACGAAGTAGCTGCTTTTCGCTTATGCCTATACTCGTATTAGCGTATTAAAAACTATAAACCGGAAAGTAGGATAGCGGGTAAATCTACTATTATACTATTAAAGGGCGTGCTATATATAGTCCGTATACTTAATAGGCTATAACCTTAGCTCGATAAAATTAGCTTAACTATAAGGAAATAGTATTAGAAAGGCTAGGGATAGGAGTGCCTATAACTAGTTAAATTCGTTTATCGGTATCCTCTAAATATCTAGCATTTTAAGCTAATATTATATCGATTATCGTATAGGAAGCAGTTCGTCGCGCTCTTCGCTAAGAACGTGCGAATACAATGCTTCTATCTCTATATCCTTTAGTAGTATATCTAGTACTATAGACTAATTAATCTTAAGGTATATAAGTAAAAGCGGAATTTTAGGAAATCAAGGAATTATATAAGACTACGTAATAGAGGGGAAGAAGGAGTATAAGGTAGGATTTTTAACGGAATTTATTAGTAGTGTATTAGTATATAGAAGAGGTGTTAAAGTTAATAATTTTCTATCTATCTACTAGCGGACATGCTGTCTTATATAGACAATTATAGCTGAACGGAAGAACCTTTCGGGACCAGATTTAGGCTGCCGTATAGCCCTAAGACTAGGGAATTCCGTGATACCTCGAGTGAATCTAGAAGTGTCTTGGTTCCACTGATATTCGTGTTTAAAGGAGGTTGGTCGTGCCTATGTTCTTAAGAGGTCTTAGCTAGTATTCCAAGCTAGCTCTGTTCCTTCGATTCCCGATTGTACGATAACCGGCAACCCGTTTAATGCATAATAACATGCAAAATAACGCGCGATTCTTACTCTATAGGATAAGATTTTGTCTATAATTAATATACTACTTATTAGCTTATATAATCGGGAGAGTATATTATAGCTGCTTTATTTATAGTAGGAACACCGTTCCTTATAATTAACCTTATCTAGCTTAATATCGTTAGTCTCGACGTTACCTAAATTAGCTAAAAGAGGATCGGTGACTTCTATAGTAGCAACCTAATTAAGTATATCGCTATCTTCCGGTAGCACTAATATCCGGTTCCGGTAATCGGTAATATCTCGGTAGCCTAGGTAGTTATTTAATAGGAAGTCTAGCTACTACTAAAGGTAACGACGGCGTACGCGGAACTAGCGTTTAAATTAGCGGTTAAGGTAGATATATTTACCTATATTTAGAGGACGTAGTAGGATAATATCTAATTTAGGGGGTAATAAGGGAAGTTAGCGATATACTTTACTAATATCGCATAGAAAGTATATAATATAGCTACGATATTTATATTACTGCCCTCGAACCTATATAACGTTTACGAATATATAGACTAGAGTAATTAGTATCTTTTTTACTTTCGTTAATTAAGGGAGGAACGTAGGGATTAAGCTAAAATCTAACTAATTTTCGGCTAAAAAAAACCAAGGCTTATCCTCCTTTTTATTCTTATCCTTAGCGATATAACGCTTATAAATATTATCTTTTAATCCTATATTAAACTATATCTCCTAATAGCGAGTATAGTATTCTATTCGGTCGTTTTCTAGTTCTATCTAGTATTTCTCTAGGAGCTCCTTATCTCTATTAGACAACGGGCAATGCGATAGATCACCTATCTAGTTAGGGTCCGGAAGCTCGAAATCTCGACACTCTATAATAGGACATACGATAGCCGCCTGCCGCAGCGGCATAAGTTAGAGAGAGTGTCTTCCTCGGGCTGGTCTCGGCTAAATAGGATTCGATACTAGAGATTCGATCGGCGTTCTAAGTCGTACGCATTTATAAGAAGCAATCGAGGGACCTAGTAGGGAAGTAATCGGCGCCGGCGCGTCTGCTCCTATTAACGCGGTAATTAGTATTCCTAGCAGAATAGGCTCTTATAAGACAATTAGTGTACCTAGTTATAAGTATAATAATAGTAAACCTTATCGACGTATTAGGGATAACTTAGCTTATTCTGCCGTACGCTTAGAGGCGAGTGCGGCTTGCCGATTCCTATAGTCGAGATAGTTAGCCGTAAGTCTTCCCCGTATTATAGAAGACTTTATCTTCGAAATAAATTAATCTGCCGGCTTCTCTTACTTACACTCCCTACAAACATTCGTTAAAGGGATAGAATTAGCTATAAGTAGTTACGTTAGATTAGAGGGATTGTTTAAAGAGGAAGGATAAGGAGGGAAGGGACTACGCGTTGGTGGCATAGGTCGTTGGCAGGCCAACACCAAAGACCGCCCCCTGGCTTCAAGGCTTATACCAGACAGGGATGCCGTCTAATCCACGTCGAGTGGAGACTCCGGTGGCTAATAGGGGCGGAGCTTCGAGTTTCAAGTTATCGTCGTAATAGAAGTCCTTCGGACTGAATAACCACGAGATGCCTCCCAGCCCCGTGCTTTCTCTGGAATAGTCACTCCAGCCAGTAGTTGGAATCAACCAGCCATCTACCGGAGTCAAACACTTTAGGCGCGTGACACCAAGGAAAAGCGCCCACAGAAAATACTTCTCGGAATGCCCGAGTTGCGGCAGTCCCATACTAGAGAGAACATCGCTTCTCAGGTAGCAGAAGTCATTACCTCGTTCTAGATATAGGATAAGATTAGCTACTTTACGTTGGATAACGCGGAGAACAATGACACCGCGATAACGGCCCTAGGTAACCAATTTAGTTTTGATAGGAGGCAAAGAAGGGTCCGCTGCTTTAGACATATTGTTAACCTTATAGCGAAAGCACTGCTCTTTAGAAAAGACGATAAGGTCTTCGATTTAGAAGATCGTCTTAATGTTCTCGACCTAGCTCAGCATAATCTTTAGCGAAAAAAAGGTCTAATCGGCAAACTCCACAATCTCGTCTATTAGATTCATCGATCCGACAAGTTGACCTATCTACTTCGGAGCCTGTAGGAAAAGAAGGACGGTACGAAAAAGCCGGTCGACGTTGTGACTGATAATATAACGCGCTGGCTGTCTTATTACAAAATGATGGACCGGGCTCTTCTCCTTCGCGAATTTCTCGATGACCTTGTCGCGATCGAACGGTTCGAGCATAGCAGAGGCAGGTCGAGAAGAAGAGCCAGGCCTGCGTATATACGAGACGAGGATTTATTAACTAAGAACGATTAGATGGTGATTAGCGATTTCCGAGATATCCTGAGACATTTTGCCAATGCTCTCAAGGCACTTGAAGGAGACGCGCAAGTCCGTGTTCGCAAAGACGGGAAGCTCATAGCTTATAGAACCGCATGGGATATCATTCAGGCGTTCGAATACCTTCTAGAGAAGCTAGAAGAAGCCAAAACGATGGCCAGAGACCTGCCGGATTCTGGCCACTTCGCAATCAACGTCGAATTAGGTTGGAGAAAATTGGATAAGTACTACGCGAAGCTCATTGAGTGTCCGATATACTACTCGGCCATCGCCCTGCATCCTGCCTTGCGGTTACAGTGGTTCGAAGAAGCTTGGGCTCAACGACCCGAATGTGTCGCGGAAGCCCGGCGGATCGTCCGAGCCATCTAGGAAAGTGACTATAAGTCGCTAAACGTTAAGGAGGAGGGTCCAGTCACTGCTGTGGAGAATTTCCAGCCACCTGACGATCTAGACGATTTCTAAAAGGTTAGAATGAGGCATAGGGTGCAATCGAGCTAGATCACGAATGGTGATTACCGGCTGCCGACGCGCCCTATCGCCGACGAATTAGATCGTTAGACCGTCGATATCGGGGCAGACGACGGGGAAATCAGTGATCTATTTTAGTACTGGAAACTTAAAGAGGCGACATATCCGCGGCTAGCGCGGATGGCTTTTGATATGCTATCCGTCCCGCCTATATCTGCCGTAGTGTGGTTTTTAATCTAGACCCTTATTAATCCAATCAATTAATATCGCGGATTAAATTAAATTAAATTAACTACTAGATTGTTAATCCTAGTTAATCCGCGTAGCGTTCCTCTACTATCTCTTATTAGCTTTTGCTAGTTACTAGCCCCGTTATCTAGCTAATAAATTAAATTAAGGGGTGGCGCCTTAAACGGCGGATTATAGCGCTATAAGGATTAACGGATTAAACTTTATTTAATCTAAGCGCCGGCAATCCCTATTATCGGTAAATAAAGATCGATAATTACGCGCTCGTCTAGAAATAATCTTATTTTAATTACCTAAAGTAGTTATACTACTAGCCGGAACCCCCCCCCCCCTATCTTTTAGGTAAATAGTAGATTTATATAGGTAATCCGTTAACTTTATACTTTATATACTATCCGTTCTATAAGTTAAATACTACGCTCTCTTTAATATTTATTATAGAAACTAAACTTAATTTATCCTTTATAATACTTTCTATCGATAATTTAAATAGAACCGATATAAATACTACGTCTAGAAATATAAGAGGTACTTTAGTAATTATAACTAGGGAATATTATTATTTACCGGGACTATATAAACCTAATAGAGCTAGAAAAAACCGACTTTTTTATTATAAGTATTATATAGATAGCTATCGATACTAAGTAAGTAATACCTTTTAAGCGCACCTTATAAAGATTTATAGGATTATTATAGTAAAAGCACCTTATATTCTAAATATAGTATTTAAGTAGCTTAAATAGCTTTACCTTAAGGTTATATTAATAAGGTAGATAAAGGTAATTAATAACTATATCCTTTATAAGGTACTTAATAAGGAAATTATTATAGAGGCACTTACTATATTAATCGTCGCGTAAAATCTATCTTTTCGTATCGTTAAATAGCCTAAGTTTTACGCCCTCTATAAAGTACTTAATCTAAAAGTAGATAGATATACTATAACCGTATACTCTAAGATTAGGAAAGCGATCTATATAATATACGAATCTTAAAAGGATCTTATATAAAAGGCGCTTTAATTATTAAGTTTAAGTATTTATCTAGTAGTTAATATATAGACTTTTCTAAATAAGCTTCTTCTTAGAATCTATACTTACTTTATTATATAAGACTAAGATAAATTATCTAGGCTTCTTATCGGTCTTTATAGGATTCCTAGCTACTTTAGCTTAAAGTAATTCTTTACTATACTACTAGTCCTTAAGGACTATAGTATCTTTTAAAAGGTTAGATCTATCGTTAGCGATAATATAAGCTCTAACGATATACTTTGCCGTACGATAGGTAAACCCCTTAAATAATAGGGCATTAATTAGGATCTAGTTATTTATCGTATACGTTACGTTAGCTATATTATTAACTTAGCTATCTAGGCCTTCCTCTTTTATAACTCTATATAGATAGAGGAGTTAGACTTATATAAAGAGTAAGAGATTATAGCTTAGGATAGTATAGCTAGATCTACTAATAAATCCTTATAATAGTTATTCTAGAAAATAGGTCTACTTAGTAAGCTTTATAATATTATTATCTTTATTCGAGCGTTAAGCGGCCGTACCTAAGCTTTTATTAAGCTAGTAAGGCGACTAGTTCCGCTAGATAATCGTATAAGATAGAATAGCTAGACTAATATATATAAGGTTGCACTTTAGTATAAAGGAAAGATTAATAGATTCTATAAAGCCTATTAGGATAACCTTAAAGACGACTTCCTCTCTTTTTTAAACTAGTAAAAGATTCGAATAGTCTAAACGTTTTTAGTACTATTCTAGGAGGCAACTCTATATTGCTAAGGATATAATACGATAATCGACTTTATACTCTTTCTTATAGATATACTAATTAAGTAACTTAAAGGAGCTCTATTTAAATTTAAGGCTAATAAGGAGCTCTATTTATAGATTTAAAGTAGCTAGGAGACCCTTAATAAGTATTATAGTAAGATAGACGACTCTCCTCTTTATACTACTAGTATTATACTTAATCTAGATTTTTATATAAAGTATATCTAAAGTAACTAGAAAGTATCTTAGTAAAAGAAAGCGATTAGTAACGTTAGGGAGCTTTAGCGGAGCTATCGGGATAGTAATCTTAGTGCTATACTATTATACGAAGCCGAAGCTAGTTTAGAGACCTAAGAGCTAGTATCTATATTTAATAGGATCGCGTAAGGCCTAAAGGATTACTATTAGCTATAAAGCTAAGATAAGTTCGATAATTATTATAACTAAGAACTATATAGGCTTAGTAAGATAACTACTATTAAGTAGTAGCTATAAGACTAATAATAAACACGCTTTTTATAGCTTTCGATTATAGTAATTAATATCCTCTTAATTCTAGTAATAAGTAACGAGGTAGAGTAAGTTTTTTTTAGGAGCGCGTTATATAATCTTATAAGATAGAGCGTAGTTATTAGTAGAAACTATTAAAATGCTAGAATATATAAAGAGTTAGTATCGAAGTCCTTATATTAGACTTTAAAGATAATAGTACGGAGTAGTTAATTAAGTATCCTTTTAAATACTACGCTATAGCGCTCCTTTACCTAGTTATCCCGCTAAAATAGATTGTTAAATTAGTAGCGCCTCTATAGTAGTTATAGCACTATATAGATTAATAAGATTAATAATCTTACTAGTTAATTTAATTAATCCGTTAATATCGATTAATTAGGATTAACTAGATCGAAAACCATACTAGTCTACTAAGTATAAAAGGGCGTTTTTATTTGCTAGACTAATAGTTACCCTAGACCTAGCTACGTAGGAGACTTAAGGTAAAGACTATTAGCCCCGTATAGTCTATCTAGTCTTAGCTAAACGTAGGATTAATATATAACTACTAAGGAGTCGTTAATCTATCGGTAGATAATAACGCCTTCGTAGAAGCTATAGAGGATTATTCTAAGAAAGGGGAGGACGGGCTAGAGGACTTTATCGTTATCTCCGAATAGCGTATTAATAACCGTTAACGCTAGCAATCTACGTAATCTACGTAATTAAGATTTAAATTGCTTAACGTAATCGAAGATTTAATAATATAAGCTAGCAATCTATATAATCCCGTTACTTAGTTACGTTAATTACGTAGTTTACTACCTTATTTATATATTTAAGATAGCGTAAGTATCGTATAATAGTAACTATAGTTATTAGCCGAGAACTAAGGATATAGCTAAGTAGAAAAACGTAAATTATAATCTATTATAACCGTTACGACGCTTCTTATTTTTATCGTTTTTCTTTAGTTTAAATAATCTAAGTAGGGACTATTAGCCTTTAAGACTATAACTTCCTCTAAAGTAATTCCGCTTATATATTTAAACCTATAATTTCTACCCTTTCCTTTATTACTCTAACGTTAAACTACCTTTCCTTATTCTTTATCTAATAGTTTTAATACTAAGACGTACTAAGACTATTAGTGCCGGTAGCAATACTAGCTACTTAGATAATCCTAGTACTTAAGCGGGTATACTGTTTATAGCGCTATCGACCGAAGCTTTACTTAGCGTAATCCGATAGAGGATATCGCCGATCTAGCTATATTATCGATTAAAAGAAGGTAAGGCAATCTTAAACGCCTAAGTTAATGCTAATAGTATAAGATAGTAGTACTATTAGCTATACTTTAAAAAGAAAAGGACTAAGCGATATAAGTACTTTAGTAGATCGTTTACGATTATTAATTATCTATATAAAGAGTATAATATTATTATATCTAGTAAGTATAAAGCGAGCTAAGAAGAGTTAAAAAGCTAGCTCGGAAATATTATAGCCTTCCTAACTAAAGAAAATCTATATCCTACTAAGAAACGTAAGGTAACCGTAGAAGATAATATACTAGATACGATTACCTTATAAGAGCTATATTGCTATTATATAGTAGCGTATAGCCTTCCCTTTACCTATATATTTCGTAACTTAATCCGCTATATTCGCCTAGCGGCTAATAATCTCCTTTTAAGATCTACTAGTATAATCTAGAACGATCTATAGTAGGGCTACGATAGTAAAAAAGAATTTATTAAGCGAGCCTTATAAAATACTCTATCTTTAATCTATATCGTCCTTAATAATTAAATATATCGCCGAATTATCTAGGAGTAATAGGCTTTATAGTATAGTTTATTACTAAAGACTATAGTTTATAGTCGCTTATAGTAAGAATAAAAGAGCTATAAGGCTAGTATAGCGGCGAGAATATAGCTAAGGCTATTATAGAGTTTATATAGGAGTACGGAATTATATCTAAGGTCGGTTATTTTATAATAGATAACGCTAGTAATATAAATACTATAATTATAGGAATTATAGTAACCTATTATACTTATCTAGCTAGCTTACGTACGCTATTACGTATATAGCTAAGGATAGCTAAGGCTATATAGCTAGCTTTATAGCCTCCTCCCTTCTTAGAAGATTATAAACGATTATAATATACTAGTTACCTCTATTATCTATATATATATATATTAAGACCTATTAATAAGAATGTCTATAAGATATCTAGAGTATACTAGACTATTAGTATAAACCGCGGTTTACGGTTTAGTCCGGTTTAAAGATAGTAACTAGACTATTAATACGGTTTAAGGATTAATAAAAAACCGTTAGTTTAGTTTATAATATTAGACGAACCGTTAAGGCGGTTCGAGGCTTTTTATTAAACCGTTTATACTATTAAGAGCCCTATCTTTAAGGGTTAGGATCTTTAATACTAATAGTTTCCTAACGAACTTAATTTTTTAAAGGATTAAAGCTTTATTACCTCTTTAAAGGGCTAGATAAGCGATTCTATCGCTATTTAGTAGCTAAAGGAGGTCTTCGTCCCTTAGATAAGGAGCTATATATAGGGTAATATTCTTTTAATCGTAGATAGCTATAGAAGTTATTAGACTAATAATTTTATATATAAATGCTTCTAGAATAGTATATATCTCCTTTTCTTACTATTATACGCCTTATACGTCCTTTAACCTCTCGATATCTTAGTTTTCTCGCCGATTAAAGCTGCCTACCGATATTAACTTAAAAAAATCGTATCTCTCGATAATATAGCGCTAATTAGTAAAGCTTTCTTCCTTCGCTATTATTATTAGGCTTAGTAGACCGGTCTAATTAAAAGAAATATTAAAGGGGGCTAGTAGGGGACTAAACTATAGCTAGTTAATATAGTAAAGCCCCTATCGAGCCGATTTATCTTACCTAAGCTATTAACGCCGTTAACGCCGTTAAGGAAGAAGAAATCTTCCTCCTTAGCTAATTAAGATGCCTTTAAAACACCTAGATAATTATAGGAAGTCCGCCGCCTTATTAGGGGGCTAGGAAATCGTAGTTAAGTTAACCGTATAGTCCGAGTGCTTTTTAGTAAGGTTAGCCGTAGTCTAGACTATTAGAACTCATAGCTTATAACAGCTTAGCTATAGATATAGTAGCTTAAGTATTAATTATACCGTTTACGGCCTTAAAAGCAGAAAAAAATTATATAGGATCCTAACGGCCGGTTTATATAGATTAAATAAGTTAAAAAGATAAGGGAACGGCTTAAGCGTATACTTAAGCCGTCTACCGTTATAATAGCTAATTAGAATATAGGCTTTAAAGCTCTCTATAATAGCTAGTAGCTTAAATAGCTAGAAACACTAAAATTAACTATTATAATATTAAAATATAGCTTTAATTACTATTAAAAGGTATGCTATTTATAGTATAAAAAGTACCTAAAGGGGGGGGTGCTTAAAAGTAGGTAGGCTAACTTATAACCTAGTATTTACTCGCTAATCTAAGCGTCTATAAAATACTTTATATAGAGCTACTAGCCTTCGAGCTATTTATATTCGATAGAACTAATCTACCGCCTTAGTTAACCCTAGAGAAATTACTATATCTTAGCGCTGTTATTATTAAAGGACTCCGCTTAATATATAGTAATGCTAGCTAACTTCCTCTTATTACTTTAAACGAAGGCTTAGTATATTAAGGAAGATAGATACCTTTAAATATATCTAACTCCGTTAAAATAAGTTATACTATACTATAAGGGTATATAATTAGGATATTAGCGTTTATTATATATATAAACTCTAGGATTTTCCTTAATATCTCTTATTTTCTCCTAGAACGTTAGTTTAATATAAATAGTAAACGGAGGTTAGACTTAGAGCGTAATCTACTCTCTTTCTTTAAAGGGAGTCGTTAGTATCTAGGGATATAGTATGTCTCTATCTAACGGATATTTAATATAAACTAATCTCGTCCTAATAGACTAGCCTACTATAAGCTCTATATCTTAAAGGCAGCTCTAATACTACGCGTTATACTATATATAAGGCTATATAAGATAATTACGGCTAATATTAAGTATAATTATAATCTAGCTTTAGCTATATTAAAGAGAGGCAGCGAAGGGTTAAGGATAGTTATTAGTAGATTATAATAAACTAAACGTAAATAAATATACTATACCTCTTACTAGCCGCTAAAGATAAAGTATTATATATTAAGCGTTAAATTTAAGATACGTACTATTTACTCTTAATATATTACGGTTCCTATAATAGGATTATTCCCCTTACTTAGGCTACTACCCCTTTTATTATATATACTTATAATCTATCCTTATTAGTTAATATATTATTCCTTTAAACTCTATACTCTCTTTAATTATAAATTACTACCCTACGAAAGCCTAGGTCTTAAGCCGGGTAAGACTTAGAAGCCGCTAGCCCTATATCTATAGCTCCTTAAGGGGGTTCTTTAAAGATTAGCACTTAGATTATTAGCCCCCGTTCTTTACTCCTTATTTCGTCGTGCTTATACTCCTTATAACTATTTAAATTAGATCTCTATTCCGCGGTTATATTCGATAGCGTAAAGTTAAAGAGTAATAAAAGCATTTAAATTAGGAATGTTCCTAAGACCTAGTTCCGCGTGCTATCCTCCATAGCTCGATTATATAGCCTCCTAGATTTTACTACGCTCTTTATATATTTAAAAAGAGCGGAATATAACCCTACTAGCTTATATAGGACCCTATCGCGAACCTTTATAGTAAGCTTTTCGAAAGTAAGGTTATCTACTTTATTAGTATCCTTCTTAAAGAGATATTAGGTTTAAATACTTAAGGATAATAGCGGGAACTTATACGAATAATTTAGCTATTATAGAATAAACTATAAGTAAGAGTTCGTATAAGCCTATAATGTTTTCCTATTAACGTCCGAATTACTTAAGTTTCGATATCTACTATCTTAACGTTTTAGTCCTAAAAGATATATTAATACTATATCTATATATATTAATAGGTCTAGTATTATTGCCTTAGCTAGAATCCGCGGTAATTAGTCTATTAACTTAGCCTTCCTTTATTTAATGCTCTAGAGTATTAAGGGAACTTTATAGCTATATAAGACCGAGCTAGGATAGTAAAACTACGTCCTTACCTATAATTATACTATTAAGAGCTTTAATTATACCGCTTACGTTAAGGTCTATAATAAAGACCTTAGGTAGAATTGCTATTATATAAAGGAGGGATATCTATACCGCGAGTATTAGCTCCTAAGTCTAGAGAAATAATTAAATTAAGTTATCCTTAATAAATTTACGATTATCTTTAGTAAGTACTAGGCACGTTAAATTAGTTTTAGATATACCTGCCCTATAAGCCTTATAAGAGCTAACTTATAAGTTAAGGTAGTATAATTATAATATCTATAAGAATAAGATATAAGAGACCGTTTTAATATAAGAATAAGCATTTAACAAAGTTATAGTATATTCTTAAATCTCTATAAATAAATAAACCTCGTAATAATTTACTTATATAGTTAAGCTTCTATAAAAATAATATAGAGATATACCGATTATAGCTATTATAACTATAGTCTTAAGCTTCTTTAACTCTATTTACTAGCTTCTTTACCCTATAATCTAGATAGTATATAAAGTTACTTATAGCGTTTTTAATACTATCGCTAGGTCTATCTTATAGGCTTTTAGGCTTATAGGCAATATTATTAAGAGTATATATATATTTACTAGCTCGACCTAACTTTTTAAGCGATTATTATAAATAAATATAACGACTAACGGTCCTCGCTTATAGTAAGCCTTACTATAATAGCCCTTAGTATTATAGCTACTCTTACCTATATATAGTATACGGCTTATAGACAGCGAACTATTATAGAGAAAAAGACCGTATAAGGGGATAATATAGGTAAACCTAATAATATATTATTTTTATTAGCGATTATAAGGTATATACCTTAAATATCTATATAAGCGGTCGTTATAATCCGGAGCTAAACCCCTATACCTTAGAAGCGCTAGTAGTAGCGACGGACTAAAGAAAACGAGATACCGTAGTTATATAGGCGCCGATTTTATATATATTTTTATATATATATAAAATCGTTAGCTATACGTTATCGATTTTAAAGTATACGCGAAAATAAGGGCTACTATAAAGTAAGCTAGCTTAATACCGAATAATATATAATAGTTATACTATAGAATAGTAATATAAAGAGTATAAGTAGTAGATTCGATAGGAATATATATTCTACGAGTAACGCTAGATATATATAGTCTAAAATAATACAAATCAGTCTATAAGTATCTATCTATATATATTTAGCTTCGGAAAACATAGCATCGGTGCTATAGTTTATTATCCGCCGCCTACCTTATATAGTAAGGCTAAAGATTTAATATTAACTTAAAGATAGTAATCTAAACGTAGGATACTATTTTATATATTCGACCTTAGGCTTACGCTATAGAGCTATGCCTATACCTCCCTATCTATACCTTTAAGGTTAGGTTCCGCTAGCGGCCGTGCCTTACGCTAACGTTACGTTTTACGGCCCCTTTACCGGCCTCCTTACTACTACTATAGGCGCGCTCTCGGCCTCGGTTATAAGCACTACTATACTATCTCTACCTCCTCCGAGCGACTTATATAAATATCTAGCTAACGGCGAGCTCTATAGTAATTAGCCCGCGCCCTTTACTCTAAGCGGCGGTATTAGGACTAACGGTTTAGCGCCTATATATCGCGTATAGAGCGACTTTAACTACTAGTCCCTTGCCCTCGCTCTCTATTAAGAGTAGATTAAGCTAGACCTCTTTTACTAGGGCTTAGCTATATTTAGCGTCGACGAGTTTAAGGCTAACGGACTTAGTACTAAAGACCGCTTCCTTCTATAGTATATAGCGGACTAAGAGATTAGCTATACGACGGTCCTAATAAATATACTAAGACCCTAAGCGCTAAAGTAGTATATATATAACTACCTTATATCTAACGTGCCCGAGTTCCTTAACTTTAACTAAAAGCTTATATAATAAGGCGAGGTAAGCGTATATAGCTTTCTACCCTATCTTAACTTAGGCCCTACCGTATAGCTACTCTTTTAGAGTATTACTATTAAGGCTCGCTAGTAGATAATATTTCGGTAGTTCGGCGGCTAGTTCCCTATACCTAAGTAGTATACGCTTAGTATCCCTTAAAGCTAGGCTTAGACCCCCCTAGCGCCTTATATCTCGAGCTATCTATATAACTAAATATACTTAGTCTAGTAAAACTTTCTAGCGTTACGTATTCTTAACTAGCTTAACCTAGCCTATATCCGCGGCTCCGATACCTAGAATAAGACTTCTAAGGGCGCGAGTAATACGCTATTTACCGCGGGCGTCCCTTACTTAGCTCTATATTAACGCGACCGATAAGCTACTAAACTATGCCCCCGCCGTTAGCTAGAATAGGAGCATCCCGCTATTATACCCTAGCTAGAAAGTCCTCTTATAGTAAGATAGCCTAGGGCAGCTCGTCGGTCTTAATAATAACTACGTAATAGCGATAAACGTATAAGAGCTAAGGTTCGCTAGGTAGGTATTATAGCTAAATATAACCTACTCGCTTCTTTTAAATATAAGTATCTAAGATAAGACTATATATACGCTTTAGCCTAACGTATTAACTTAGGCGGGTAATATAGCTATAAATAGGACTATATTCCTAGCCTTAATAGATCTAGACCTATATATAACTTTATATAACTTAGCGTTAATTAATCTATAAGTTATAGCCCTTACTATATATTAGGCCGGTTAAGTATATAGATTAAGTGAAAGGATATATTAAACTACCTTATAATACTACTATTAAATTTACTAAATATCTCTATATTAATATAGTAAATAATTCGTTTAAGCGCCTCTCTAATATATAGGTAAACCTACGTTTAGCTAAAGTACTTAATAGTATACTATTTATAGCGTAATACGTAAAAAGTTATAATTAAGCACCCTAGAATAGCCCGAAACCCCTAGGCCTTATATCTAGGGTATATAGCGCTTATATATAGATAATACTAATAAATATACTATACGCTACTATACTAACGGTTATATAATATTAACTAATATATAGGTAACGTAATTAATATCGAAGAATTTAATATAGTCCTACTCTTAAATAAATTACTTTATTAGACTATATCTTACTTAGACTTTCTTATAAGTAGCTATAAGCTATATCTTTAAGGCCTTATTTTAACGCTTAACCCTATCCTATTAAGTTAAATATAACTACCTTATAAAGGATTATATTTAGAACCTCTAAGAATACTATAACGCGATTATACTCCCTTAAACCTATATATATCTATATCGTAGCTATATCTACTATTTTATAGGCGGTAGCTAAGGACTACTACGAGCTTAAATAGTACTATAATAAGGTAATTAATAACCGGCCGCTAAAGCTTTAGCGAGATATATAAAGCGTCTATTTAGGTTAAGGATAGCCCTTTTCTTTCTTCCTCTCTTTAGCCTATCTACTTCCTCCTCTAGCTTAGTAATTTTACTACTATATTCTACTAGTATCTATTCTTAAGTTTCCTAGCCTTTAACTATCTTAGTATATCGCCTTTAAGTTATAGGTATTTTGTTCTTACTAAGATTATAAATATAGCAGCTAGATTTCGGGGTATTATTAGAGTCTAAAAACGGCCTATATTCTAGGGATATTATAACTTTATCTTCTTAGATCTTAGGATACCCTAACGCCTTAGAACGCGAGATTAGCTAATTTCTAGTAGTTCTTTAACTAAATAAGATATTTCTTATTATTATTCCTATTTAACGTACTATAGTATATATACGTATAAAGTTAACCTTATTAATAAGCGTAGAATCCGTTAAAGAAGCTAGTCTAATAACTTCCTTTTAATAGGCTATCTTTATAGTATTAAAAACACCGTTATTTAATAGCTAGATACTATAAGAATAGTAAGATAGGAGATAATAATAGTAGATATTATTTAGAAAGTATATAGCTATCTACTTATTCTATCGTTAAATTAGCAGGGCCTTATTACTATAAAAATAAAGGATAAACCGTTATATTACTCCTATATCTATCTAGAATAATAAGGCTAGCCTTAGAGTCGTCCTTAGGTCGCGTCTAAGGTAAATAGACTTCCTTACGCTATTTAACGGTAATATAATTATCTATCTATCTATTTAGTAAAGTTATATAGTACTAGTCTATAAATCTTTAAAACTCCTCTTTAAACTATAATTTCTAGTAGTCTTTACCTTAATATATAATACCTAGAGTTATAGCGCGCCTATCGGCGGTAATAGCCTTTATAAAAGTAGTTTAACTTTAGGACTAAGGTCCCTTAAGAAGAGTCTTCCGTTTAGGGTCCGAACTTCTAACTACTAGACTATCTAGACCTAGTAAAGAGATCGAATTAGCTTATATCGCCTATAGAAAGTTAATTATATACTAAAGCCTAATATAATCCCTTCTTTATTAATATTTACTATATTCTCTAACTTAATCTACTTATACTCTTTCTCCTTAATATTAAAGTACTAGTATATAGCTTTAAGAGTAAATAAGTTAAATCTATTAGCTTCTTAATACCTACCGACCTTACCTTTAAGTTCCGGATAGCGTTAAATAAACTTTTCTACTTAAAGACGTCTTAATCTTAAGTTATAGCCTTACTATTTTAAAACGGCAATAATATAGGCGCGGATTTAACTCTAGGATAGACTATAACTTAGAGATTCTTAGCGAAGAGTCTAGGTAACTAAGTTAGCCTCCTAGTTTCTAGATAAGTATTTTTTAGGCTATTCCTAGTTAGTTAATACTAACCGACCTTATATTCTACTAAAAGTAGTACTCTAGGGTATCCCTATTTCTAAGAAGCCTAGCGCTATAATAGACCGTTATTAGTAATATTAAGGATTAACTTAGCTATTACGTTCTCTATATAGATAGAGTAAGGCTTTTTTAGAGCTATTTATAATAGGTAGTAGAGGATAAGTAAGAGTAAAAAGTAAAGGAGATAGGAGGAGATTAAGGGTCGAAATTACTATTTTATAATACTAAGGTATAACGGACTATAATACCTATAGTAACTAGATAACCTTATAAAATATAAGTTCGGTTATTTTTATACCTACTATAGGTAACTACTTAGTATAAGCTTTAAAATTAAGTAGATTCTATATAAGTAAAGTTAGTTTAATTTATATAAAGCGGTAATATTTTTATAGAGTAAAAAGGGGGTAAGTAAAAGGGGTAGTAAGGATAGTAACGATAATACTAAATTATAGGTAGTAAAACTATTATTAGACCAAAAAAGAAGGGCTAAGTTTACGCTAGCTAGTCTATAGAGCTTAGCTACGTCCTACGCTTAACCTCTGCCTATATTAGCTTTCTAACGCCTCTTTTAGACTTATACCTATATTATACCCTTATTAATCTACTCTAAGAAGTAGACGATATAGTAGCGCGAGGGTCGCCCTATAAAATTAGCTAGTTATCTATACCCCTATCCCTATACTATAGTAGTATATCTATAATACCGCTTCTTTATTTAGTAAAATATAAATATATTCGAATACTATTAAGTATACGTTATATAGACGCTCTAAGGCGTGCTAGTCCCTATAATAAGCGTACCCTATATTAGTAGCTTACTACCTTTACCTATTACTTTCGAAGGGGGAGCCTAGGGGCTAGGGGTCGGTTAGTAGAATAGATTTTTAAGGGCTTAGTAGATAAGTTAGTAATTATCGACTTCTTACCTTTAGGTTATAATTTCTAGGAAATACCCTTAACTAGATAATTAAAGGCAAGCTATAAGGTCGGCGCTACTATAGTAGTTAGTATTAGCCTTATAAAGCGTTACCTACTTAATATACTCCTATAGCGACCTATTACCGCGGCCCCTTTTAGAATTATACCTACTAGATCCGCTAAAGACTATTAAGCGAAGAAGCACTATATATAAGGTCCGCGGGCTAGGAACTAGATAATATAAGATAAGCGTAACGACGTTACTTATAAGGAGGTTATTTTAAGGACTACGTAAATAAACTATATAATAGGAGTTAACTTATTAGACGCTAATTTCCTTTATATAGTAACTATTATTAAGGAGATACTATATAGGGGGTATTAGCCTTATAAAGATCGTTGCTCCCTACCTACTACCTAGTAAGTAGTAGATACTAGGCGAGTTACTACCTTTAGGTAGTAGCGCTACTTACTCTTATAACTAATATATTTAAGGATAAATTATTCCTACTTATTAAATAGGAATAAGAGTTCTTAAGTATAATAAGCTAGGCCTATAGAAGCCTTAGCTATATACTTAATAACTAGTTAGCCCCTAACCCCTAACCCCTATTAAGGGTAGTAGAATCTCTCTTATACGATAGTACCTCTCTTTATTCTTCTCTTCCTTTCTCTTTAGCTTTAGAATATTTATTATACCTAAGTAGCTTATTATAATTAAACCTACTAAACCTTTATATTTAGTCCTTTATCTTAATACTTCTTTACTTATCCTTTATAAGATAGGAGATATCTTAAGCCTCTAGCGTTTTCCTCTACGTTCTTTAGAATTTAGATCTAAGAGAAAAAAAGATAACTTGCTTTATCCTTATCTTACTCTTACCTCCTAAGATAGCTATTACTCTTATTACGTATAATATAGTGCTACTTTAATAGTTACTTTTTAGAATAATAATAACCTATCCCTTCTTTAAAAGAAATAAGAAAGTAATAAAGAAGACTAACTTACTATTTAAATTTAGCTATTAACCTACCTTTCTTTATTATAAGTAAACTCCTTAGTTTTTACTTAAGTCGCTATTATAGATATATCTATATTAATTATCTTATTACTATAAACTTATAGAGTATAAAAGTTATTTTAAGTAATATTAAGAACTATATAAATAGCCTTAGCTAAGCGAGCTATAATCGATATAGCGCTTTATTAAATAAATAACCTATATATATAATAGTATATATAGCTATACTATACGAATTTAAGAATATATACCTAAGATATAATATCGCTACTAGTACTCTCTTATAGCTACTCCTCGCCGGCTACCTTATCTTCCTATCTATATTCGCCTCGCTCTATTAGTCTTTAGTACTTAATAAGGCGGGCGTTATTAGTTATTTAGTAGATAGTCTAGCCTATAACGTGCTACTTATTATCTTTACTTTACTATTTTACTTATCCTTAACTATTAAGCTATTATAGCTTTAATAGAAGTTCTAGATAAATTATATTTAGGTTTAGCGACGTATCCTTTTATAAGTCTAGAGTTATAAGTAGCTCGATATTATCTAAGAAGCTCCCTTTAATACCTCCCTTCCTTAATATAGACCTATCTTAATAAACTCCGCTATAGGCCTCTTATTAACTCTATTAAGCGTCTATATAATATATAGCGGATAATAGTATATAATAGCTAAAATTACCGCGGGAGTAATAAGAGGCTAGTTCTTCGTTTACGGTAGTCTTTACGTTCTCTATAAAAAAATACTCGTCCCTCTGCTTAAATATATCTATATTACGTAAAGTAATTTCTTAGAGAGCGATCTAGCTATAATTAATACTTAGCTTTATTACGATACTAGTTAACTTTATAATAAAGTTAGCGTTATTACTTAATCTTAAATATAATATATAAGGATTACCTATTTAATTAAAGAAAGAATCTAGGAAATAAAGCTTAAGAAGAGATAAAAGGAGCTAAAGCCTTAATATAGGAACGAATACTTTGCTATAGATTAACGGGGTTTTTATTAGAATTATAAAGTAGATAGAGCCTATATACTAGTAAAGCCATCTTTAAGAGTTAAAGAAGTAATAAGTAAGCGAAAATATTTATTAATAAGGCGTTGCTTATTTTAGTATAAATTCGTCGAGCACTCTTTTACTATACTATTATAATAACGAGCGATATAGATTTATCGGACTATAGATATTAATAGCTAACGCGCTATCGTTACTATACTATAGGAGCTAAAGGAGCGGTTTTATTAGTCGGCGAGGATATCTTAAGCCTATTCTTATTTAAGTTAGTAGATACTATACTTACTTTCTAGCTTTTAATCGTCGATAGCTCGCTCTTATCTCTAAACCCTTAGATCGAATAAGAAAGCTCTTAATATTTAGTATAAATATAACTTAGGTATTAAAGGTATATAGATTATTATTAAGGTAGGTAAGAAAACCTACTTTACGGTAAGACTAATATTAGATTTAATAGCTATAATATATAAGGGATAATACTCTTAGATATAGATCTAATTAGCCGGGGAATATAGTTTAATATCTATAATAGTAAGTCTTATTACTTACGCTTAAATATAGACTTAAGGGTTTTAGAAGGGGTAGGCGTTAATTTATTAACGACTTTAGTTACTAAGCTTATTAGCCTCTTAATCTTTATAGTCTTTAGTCGACTTACCTTCTTAAAAGATCGATATATATTTTAACGCTAAGCTATATATTAAGTATAAGCTATAGTTAGCTTTATTAAGAGCGATAGATCTACGATTAATATAAGTAATTCCGGCTAGTATAAGTAGAGGTAGTAAACCTTAAGCCTATAGCGCTTCTATAGCCTAAATTACTAAGAGTAATAAGGATACTTATATAAGTCCGATTATAGTCCCGCGTTTTTAATAGTCCTAATTATAGCTATCGCCACCTATAATAGCTATTCTTATAAGACTAGAGATAGCTATAGTAGTAATACCGGAAGTAAAGGCGCTTTCGGCGATAGTTCTTACTATTAAAGAGGATATAACTTTAGTCGTTATAGTAGTTTAAGTAATAGCTACTATACCTTTAATAATAACCCTAGCTCCTACTATAGTGCCTTTAATAATAGCTACGAGGGTACTATCTATTCTTATTATAGTACCTATAAGTTAAAGGGTATATAGAGTAAGTATAGCTATACTAACTAAGCTAAGAGAAGAGGCTCCTATAATAATAAGGACTATCGTTTTATAGGTAAAAACTATTTAATTACCGATAAAGAATATTAAGGTTAACTTTATACTATAATTATAGTATTATAGCTATAATATTACTAAACCTTATACTATTAAAGTAACGTTATATAGTAATATTAGTAGCGTATAAGAAGGTTAAAAGGGCTTTATAATTAGATAAAATATTAATATATATATCTATCTAGCTATAGGATATCTATACTATATTTATAGGTATTTATATCTATAGCTAGTATTTTATTAAATCCCTAGTAGCCTTAAGTAGGTTATAGAATATATATTTATTATCGCGGTAGGACTAGAGAAATAATAGCTTTACCGCGACGCTATCTCGCTTTTTAATAAAGCGAAAGGTTACTTATATTAAGATAGTTTAGGGAGTAGCCCTTAACTCTTAAGGGTATCGGGGGTCTTAAGGATACTAAAGAGGTAGCTAGCTATTAAGTAAGCCGCCCTTAGCTATAAAGAAGTAACCCCGCTATTAGTAGTAGCGTATAAAGACGGCTATATTATACTTAGTTACTTAAAGGAAGTAGCCCGCTTATATAAGAACTATAGTTAGCCTATCTATAAGGTTAAGGAGCTTAGCTAAGGCTATTAATTCTTTATTAAGGCGTTATTATCCGTACTACTTATCTAATATAGCTTTACTTAGGGACCTATTAACCTACTATACTTACGGCACGTTACCTAGCTATACTAAGCTTAATAGCTAGGTAGTAATAAGTATTAAGTCTTAGCTATAAGGTAGGTTTATATAAAGTTTTAGAATTATAGCACTAACCTATCCCTCCTAGACCTAACCGAGATTATCTAAGACTAGTAGCTACCTACTTTAGTTAGGTTAGCTAAAAAACCTAAAGATAAGGCGTACCCTTTACTATAAGGCAATCCCTAGCCTTAGTAGAGGGCTATAGTAGTAAGAGCTAGCGGGCTTATCTATTAAGATATATTATAAAACTTAGCTCGGATATAGCGTCGATCTATAGAATAGAGCTAAAGGAAGCTTAATATTACTAGGTAAAATCGGCTCTTAGCTCGGTCTTACTTATACCCGCGAGCTTATATAGGATAAAAGGCTAATATATTAAACTAGGATCTAAGAGCTATTACTTAAGTTCGGCCGTGTTAGACGGTATTAAGATAAACCGATTATACTAAGTAATTAAATAAAAGTAAAAGGGCGGTTCTCTAAGGATAGGGTGTTAGTTATTATAGTAAGCTAGGGAATAAGCGTTAGATTAAGCTTAAGTTACGGCTAACTATATATATAAAAGAGGACTTACTTACTAGTTATAATAACTATAACGTCTTTAAATAATAAAGGTAGTAAGACTACTTATTTTAATATTATATAGTAGATATAGTTTAAGTTATTAGGATATAATATATAAATATAACTAAGATAAGTATAATAATTTATATCCTAGACTTTATAAGTAACTACTAAAGCCTATATAATATAAGCTAATACCTATATAAGGTTATGCCTTCTATACTTTATAAGTATCTTAACGAGGCTATAACTAACTAAGGTATACTAGATAGTATTTAGCTATTTAAGGATAATACCCCTTAGTAATTTAAGGAGGCGGTATATAATAAAAAGCATAATAAAGCGGGATATAGATAAAATCTACGTTTTAGCTAAGACGTAAGATTATAGACATTAGTCCTACTAGTACTTACTTTATACTTATACTAGATCCTAGCCTATTAGTAAGATATAGAGGAAATAAAAAACCCTAGCTACTATTCTTATTATATACTTTAATATTCGCACCTTATATTAGTAAACCGCTAAGAGCGTAATAATCTATTTTAACGATAGTAGCGTAATGCCTTTATTAACGAAATATAAGTCGAAACTACTTACTCTTACTATACTAGCTAGGCTAATAGATAGTAAGGGGAAAGAAGCTTTAGCTCCTTATCGCCTATTATAAAAAGTAAGAGCCGCGATAGCGCTCTTAACCTATGCCTATACCGCTTAAATTCGCGCTTCTATTAAAAGAGTATCTTATCCGATCGCGTATACTATCGCCTCTTAATAACTAGTTTCCTCTATACCTACCGCCGCCGCGATAGTTAGTTAGCTATAACCCTATAGTACCGCCCTCGCTATATTACTAGTACTCTAGCTCTTTACGTCTATATTATTCCTACTTATAGCTATAGAAAGCTTTAGGCGATTTACTAACTAAGAAGTATAATTAAACGACGTGCTACTTAACCGTATTTTCTTTTTACCGTTAATAACCTATATATAGGCGTTTATAATAGCTAGCGAGATAGGCGATAGTAGATAAAGGACCTAACGCGACTCCGTCGGACGTATATATATTAGCGTAATTAAGTAAGGGCGTAGTAAAGAGCTAGTTAATCGCGGCTAGATCTAAAGCAGCGCGCTAAGGAGGCTATAAAGGAGTACTACGATAATTTACGGAGATAAAAGAAGGCCTATTAGGATAACTTTATTATCGAAGGGAGTAATATCTAGAGGGCTACTAAGTATCTAAAGCCTAGTACGGAGATAACGGATAATAAGGTGCCCCCGCTAAAGAGAGCTAACGGCTCGATTACTAAAAGTAAGGGCGAGTAAGCTAAGGAACTCTTAAGTACCTTCTTTCCGCCTCTATTAACGAGGATCGAGCTAGAGGGTAAACGTCTATAAAGATAAGAAATAGCTATACTAGACCTTACCTTATAAGAGATTAAGGAGAAGGTAATAGCGGCGAAGCCCTAGAAAGCGCTTAGTAAAGATAGCCTTCCTACGATCGTATAAAAGAAGCTTTAGCATATAGTTAAGTACTAGGTATAGACGCTCTTTAGCTTATCGCTCTAAGAGGGCGTTATGCTTTATTAATAGCGAACGGCTAAGATTATTCCCTTAAGGAAACTAGATAAAGGGGGTTATACCTTAGCTAAGGTATAGCGACCGATTTCTCTCTTATTAACGCTTAGTAAAATCCTAGAAGTAGTCGTTATAGAACGTATTAGCTATATAGTAAAGGCTTAAGGGCTTTTGCCCGCGAACTACTTTAGTATATAAAAGTATAGGTCTATAGATTAAGTACTTATACTTTTATAGGAGCGGATCTATAAGGCCTAGAGAACGGGTAGAGTGCTTAGCCTTATTAGCTTTAACGTTAAAGGCGTATATAACGGAGTGTTTAAAGAGCGAATACTTAAAAGGATAAAAGCCTAAGGTATCTTAAGTCGTTTAGTTAAGTAGATAGATATATTCTACTTAGGACGGACCACGTTAGTAGTTATTAACGGGTATATATCTAAGTAATAAACCCTACTATAGGCTAGCCTACCCTAGGGATCCCCTCTATCGCTAGTAGCTTTTCTTTTCTTTAACGTAGACCTAGTATAAAGATAGATTAGTAATAATAGCGGCTCTATCGCCTTTATAAACGATTACTTTGCTTAGGTTATAGGGCTAATAATAGAGTTAAATAGAGATAGTATTTAATCGATTATCGATAAGGCGCTTAATTAAGAGAAGCATAGCGGCGCTATATTTAAAGTAGAAAAGATATCCGTTATTTACTTTATACGTATCGCGGAGCGCGATAGCGACCTACCTCTTATTATTAAAGGAAACGATATTAAGCTAAAGAGTAACGTAAAGCTATTAAGAGTTATTATAGATAAAGCGCTTTACTTTAAAGAGTATATTACTAGAGTAGCCGCTAAGAGGCTAGCCGCTATTATAAAGTAGGTAGAGGCGTAGGCATAGGTGCCGTCTATAGGATAATATTAATAAGCTATATAGAGCTCTTCTATACGCGGCTAGCCCGCCCTTATACTTATAGGATCCGGCCCTCTATACGTAACTATATAGCTTAGGCCGCGGCCTAAGCCTATTACCTATAATAGTTAAAGACTCTTATATAATACCCTCCTTTAAGCGCGGCGTAGCGCGGCCTTATTAATAGCTCCTATATAATTAGGCCTATACCGCGGGCTCTTCCCTACCCTTTCCCGTTAATAGGGCCGGCCCTACTAGCCCTATTATCCCCGCGCCCGTTAGCCTAGGTAGCCGGGACCTAGCTCTATACTTATCGGCCGGCTAGCCGTTTAAATAGGGGCGTAAACTATTATATATGCCCTTAGGTAGCCGGCGGCTAGTCCGGACCTACGTAAGCCTTAGGTTGCTTATTCCCTCTACCTTAGGCAGTATCCTCTACTAAGGGGTATATAAGGCGGTATCCCCCCCTTCCCTTTTCCCTTCCTTTTCTCCTTTCTTTAACTATAATAGTAGTATTAATAGGTAAGTTCTACTTTACTTAAGGCGTTAGTCTATTCCAAGCTATATAGGCCGCTCTATTAATATATACTTATAGTAGTAGCGGTAGTAGTAATAATAGCCTTAATAATAATAATAACTCTAACTAGTAAGTTCCGCGCCCTATAAAGCGGGAGGCCGTATTCCGTCGTACTAACTTCCGCGATAGATATATCTATCTCTCCCTCTCTTACCTCCTCCTTCTTAGAGCGTGCGGAGTCGTTCGTCGACGCTATGCTAGCCGCGGCCGACGACGACTCCGCCGCTACCGCCGCTCCTACTTACGCCGCTGCCACCGCTCCTACCGCCGCCGCCGCCGCCTCTACTACGCTATTCGCTCTTACGTTACCCCTTATAGTAACGACGCCGTCCCCACCGCTACCTATAACGCCCGGCCCCTCGGCCCCCGCCTCCGTCTCCGCTACCCCTATAAGTCTATAGTTAGGTAAGCGTAATAGATATTATCCGCTAACCTCCTATAGTATAAGCGCTAAGTATAGTCCGGCGCTACCCGCTTAGCCCCCTATATATATTATACGTTATAGGAGCTTAACTACTCTAACTAGGCCGGGCGCCGCTATAGCGGTAGCTACTACTAATACGCGTAAGCTAGCCGCGCCTATAAGGCGGCGCCTCCCGTCCTACTTACTATAGCGTTAGCTTAGAAGGCCGGCTTATATAGGTAGGCGCGGGGGGCTACTAAGAAGCGCCTTACCGCTACCGCCGCCGCCTACTATAACCTCCGCGCCCTCGAGCGATAGGGCCTTATGCCTAAGTAAGTCCTACTCCTCCGCTCCTTTATTTCCGCCTTTAACGTACCTAGCGCTAGGGATACTACCTCCGTCGCCTTATCGGCGGTCCCCTTAGCCGTGCCTGCCTCCGCTACCGCCGCTGCCCCTACCGCCGCCGCTAGCCGCCGCCCCTCTACCCCTAGAGCCGCCGCCGCCGCCGACTAGCTTATAGGCTTAGAGGGCCGCCTTAGCGCCCTAAAGACCGCCGCCGCCGCTAATAAGAAGGAGGAGGCTAACGAGGATAATAATAACGAAGATAATAATAATAATAATAATAAGGAATAGGCCTAGGTAGTTTAAGGGCTCCGCCCTATAATAAACGCTATTTTTATCTCCGCTTATATTATTACGCTTATATTACCTATATTACTATAACTACCCCCTCCGTTATACCTACTTTATAGTCTTAGCCTAGGCTACTATTAGTAGTTTACTAGTCTATCGTTCTTATCTACTATTTTAAATAAGGCTTTAAACTTATTAAGGGCTATAGTTCTTATAAACTTATATATAGGTTCCTATATAGGGTTAAGATACCCGCGCTACTTAACGAGGACCTCTTAGCGTTTCCCCTTACTAACCTTTTTCTAGCGCGCGGCCTATATCTCTTCGACCTTAAACTTATCTTCTCCCTCTACCTTAATTATAGGCGGTTAAGCGTCTACTACTTCTTATCCGGGCAGCGGGTTAAAGGAGGCTCTATAAAGGAGGTCTATATTAATCTTATTATAGACCCCCGTTAAGAGACTATCGAGCTCTATAACCTATAGGCTAATAACCCTCTATACTATAAACTTTATATATAGCTAGTTAAGCTTCTTCTTTAGCTATACCGACCTATAGTTATAGAGGTCTAGCTATACCTTATCTCTTACCGTAAACCTATTTACTAGGGCCCTAGTCTTATTAGCGTACTACTCTTAATCTTACGCCGCGGCGGCTATCGCGGATTAGTAATAATCTATAGTCTCCTATAGCTTTTATACGAACGCGGAGGCGTAGCCCTCTAGTAACGAATTACTATACTACTTTACTACTATATTTATAGTAAAAGGAACTAATAAGGGTAGTTCGAAGCTATATATTATAAAGAAAGGGGCTATCTTAATAGAGGTATATAGTTTACTATTTAACGTAAGTTAGGCTATAGGGAGCTAACGGTCTTAGTTTACTTAGTTACGGGCTATAACGGCCTATAAGTAAGCCTATACCTTTTAGTTAACCCTCTTAGGCCCTCTATTAGTCTATAGGTAATATACTATACTAAGTAGCTATATAATCTAAAGTAGCTAGTATAGGTGCTATTAAAAGCAGCTAGTTTAATTCGATCCCCTATTACTTATAATAAAGGCTAGCTAGCTATATAAGCGGGCCTAGTACTATAAGAAGCGCTCTATATAGGACTCTATATCTATAGATAGTATCGGCTTTAATACTATAGACTTACTAAGTCGGTATAAGGGAATATATATTACGGTACGATTAGTTAGGTAGTAGAGATAGCTAGAGGTACTACGCTATATATATTATATTCTCCTTATTATAAGACTAAAGCTTATAAGAAGAGGGATTTTTCCTCTTTAGTTAAAGTAGTAAGTAGTCTATAATATTTAAGCGGGGTAGGCATAATTCCCTACTAATACCCTACTAATATATTAGTACTATATACCTAAGTACTTTATTAGCCTATACCTCTTAGTAGCGCTCTTATAATTATCTCCCCTCCTATATAGACGTCTTAGCTATATCTTTAATATATATTACTTTCGCTACGCTATATATATTCGGTTAGGAAGAGAGGTAGTTTCGGTTATATATCGCGTATATACGCCTATATAAGTATACGTTAGTTTACGCTCTATAATATTAATAGTTATTATACTAGCGGTTACCGCTAAGTAACTATTATAGTATTGCCTATATATCGGCCGCGTAACTATAATATAAAGAGCGTGTATATATATCTCTTACTTTTTCTATTTTCTTTTCTTCTTTAACTCTTCCGCTTATAATTATTATAGAGTTTTACGCCTTTTTTTATTAATCCCTTATACCCTTTTTTATTACTTTTTATCGACGATTTATTAACGATAATACCTTTTACGCTAAAGAAGATAAAGAACTATAACGCTAATTTCCTACGCTATATATAGGAGTAGGTAGCGGCGGGTTTACCTTTAAAGTATAAGCGATTAGCCTAGAAGTCTTATAGCGACGCTAGTTCCCCTTTAGTAAAGAAAGCTAAGAAAGGTATAAGGGAATCCTAGTCTTAGGAGACTTTTAGTCTAGGACCTAACGTTAGCGAGGGTCGTGCCCTTATTACCTTACTAAATGCCCTAACTTTAACTACTAATAAGCCTACCTCTATAGGCTAGAAAACTTATAAGTCTATTACCCTTATTAGCGATACTAATACTAGCGAGGAGATCGTGCTTAAGCGCTCTTAGGTAAGTGCCGATAACCTAACTACTCTATCTTAATAAGGCAGCTTTAGTTAATAGGAGGTCGTCGCCTAGGCCGCTCCTTAAAATAAGTAGGCCGATATTAACGACGAGGCCTAGCTAAATAAAGGCTAAGACTATCCCGATACTTAGCTAAATAAGGGCTAAGACTATCCCGATACTTAGCTAAATAAGGGCTAAGATAACGATAACGGTAATAATAGAGACGGCCGCGATCTAACTCCTCTTACTAACGAACCTAAGAACGGCGGTACTAGAAACGAGGGCACCTAAGCAGCGGTATAAAGCGGTCGCGCTCCTATAAAGAAGCGTACCTAATCTAAGGCTAAAGCCTACTTAGTTAAGGCCTATAGGGTTATCCCTTATAAGCTCTAGTATATATATTATTTTAGGATAGTCGTTAAGGAGTATAGTATAACCGAACTTAAACTTATTAAGGTGCTCTTAATTAGCTATATTTTCTTAGGGGTTTCCTCGACGTGCTATAAGTAGTACTATAAATATACCGCGACCTATAACTAGGTAAGTTTCCCCTTAACTTTAAATATTACGATTAATAAGCTAATCCTTCTTAAGGCCGCTACTCTTATATCTAGTAACTAGGCCGATATAGTCGCTATCGTTAAGTACCTACGCGAGCTTAATAAGCTAAAGACCGGTAACGAGGATACCGAGGACGATAGCTTAGACGCGGGCGTGCTTATTTTTAAGGAGGCTAATCGGCGCCGTCTCGCTATTACGGTATAGTATTTAGCTAAGGCTTTTAACGCCGCCGAGACGGCCTATCGTAAGTCCTTCGGGACTATAGGTATATAGAAGTCTACTATTATAAGTTTTATCCGACCCTTTTATTAGCGACCGCTTAATAATATACTAGGTCGAGCGTGCCGACTACTATATACTAATTAATAAGCGCTATAAGCTTATTATTTGCCTTAACCCCGCGCCCTTATTTAATATCGCCCGTATAAGCCTAGAGTACTAGGCCTAGGAATCTTAGTTAAAACTCCGCCTTATCGACGGCGATATAGGCTATACTTCTTAGTAGCACGCCTTATTATTTACTAAGGCCGAGGTAAGTACTATACTAATAGAGATAGGTCTCGACGTAGAGGATAAGGAAAGAGCGGAGGATAGGGTAGTTTTAGTATTTCTAGAGGTATTCGGTATAGTAGAGGGGGCGCCTTAGTTAGTTCCCGCTACGCTAGTAAAGAAGAGGGGTAGTCGGAAGTAATAGATAGGTCTTATCTTTCTTTTATTTAGTTATAACTATCCTTCTCTCCTTTATTATTAAGGTCTTAATAGAGTTACGGTTTAGTTTTATTTTCCTTAATAATATTTAATAGGTAATATAGATAGTTTTCCCTTATTCTCTTATTTTACTATTTTATATATAGTTATAGGATATTTAAGCGTGCCGATATATTAATAAGTTAGTAGCGATTTAGTAGGGATTTATTACCGATTTAGTAGCGTCTCCCTACGCTAGTAGGTTTCCTTACCTTACTTAGTCTTACGCCTCTTTTTCTTAGTTAGGTAAGTAGTATATTCTTTAATAAGGTCTTAGCTATTCGCTATATCTTTAGCCTCGACCTATTAGTTATACTTAGCTAGCTATCCTTTTTATTTAATAAGGAAAAAGGTATCGCCCTTAAATCTCTTTTAGTTTTTAATCTCTTAGACTTCCTATTTGCCTTTATCGTCCTTTAAGTCTAGTATTAATAGGGTTTCGCTATCTTTATAGGTGCTTTTACGCTCCTTCTATAGCTCTAAGAGACTAATATAGAAAACGTTATAAAGGCGTAAGTACTTCTTAAGGAGTATAAGATAATATACTTACTTTCTAATAGCTTATAGGACCTAAAACGGTCTAATATACTTAGGTAAGAGTTTTCTTTTTTTATCCTTAAGGCGTAAGTTCTTTATCGATAATATTATAAGGTCTCTTACTTTTAGTATAAGCGGTTAGTGCCTTAAATCGTAGTATTTCGCTTACGATTTAATAGCCTTTCCCTAGTATTCCTTAAGCCTCTTTTATAGCTCTTATAGCCTAGTAACTCTTACTCTTACTTTAGGTACCCCCCTCTAAATAATATCGTCCTTAGTATTAATATAGAAGTTTAGTTAGTAACCTATTAACGCTTTATTAAGTAATAACCTAGTTATCGCGTTCTTTATATTATTATATATAAATTAAGTAATATATAAGAGTAATGCTTAGTTAGTTTATTCTAAGTTAGTAAAGTATCTTAAGTAGTACTATATAGCTTAGTTTATTTATTTTATTTACCTATTAGTTTATAGGTAAAATAACGTCGATAGCCTACGTTTTACTTATAAGATAAAATAGAGATCTAACTAGAACTTACTTATAAATAGGGACCCTCTATCTAAGATAATGCCTTTTAAAGGTCTATATACTAATTTAACTTAGTAATAGAATAATTCTACTTGCTCTAGGGCTATTATTATCTTAGAGATAGGAAAGAAAAAGCAATACTTAGTATATTAGTCTACGATTACTAAGATTATATTAACGTCTTATCTATTATACTATACTTTAGGTAGACCTATAGTAAAGTCTATTAATAATTCTTCCTACGGTCGTATAGGGTATAGTAACGATTATATAGTATTATAGGGGCGATGCCTCTTAGATACTATACCTTAATATACTAAGTATAACTAGACGTATTTATTTATATCTTTCGTTATTCTATCCTAGTAGAAGTTCCTTACTAGTAGTTTGCTAGTATATTAGGAGCTAAAGTATCCTACTAACGGATCGTTATAGAAGAGCTATATTAGCTCTTACTATAAAGCTACCTTTAAAGGCACTATAATACGACCCTTTTATAGTAGTAGTCTATCTAAGCGTACTAACTAGAAACCCTTCCCTTTTAAGAAGTCTTTAGTCTCCTTTAGCCTATTAATCGCTACGTTAACCGACTAAGTATATTTTAGTAACTCTAGTAACGGTTCTAGAACTTCTACTATATAAACCTTTATATAGTAGGCCGCTTCTTTAACGGTCTTCCTTAAGAGTAACTATTTATAACTAGCTCTCTCTTTAGCCTAATCGGCTAATCCTTTAGGTCTCGCGCCCGAATTATTATAGTTTCGCTATAGATAAGCTTATATATTTTCTATTTATATAAAGGCACTTTACTACGCTTATATTAACTTAAGGTTAAGTATCTCTTTACTTATAAAAACGCCTTATTATTTCTTTATATAGATATAGTATTAATAGTAGCTAGTTTCGCTTATAGCTCCGGTAATAGTTCTATAGATAGGGGCTTCTCGCCCTTATATCTAGGCATTCTCGATAGTACGTCTACTAGGTTAGATTTACCTATATAATATATAATTATAAAGTTAAATAGTGCTAAATATATATACTATTTACTTACCTCTTATTTAAGGAGGTCTAGTATATAAACGTCTAGAGGTTATAGTAGTCCGATAGTACCTTTACTTTATACGCTACCCTTTTAATATAATATCGCTAGTATTTAAATAACTTAATAATAGTAAAGAGTTCTTAGTCTAGAATATTATAATTAAGTTCGGGCTCTAATAAACTTCCTTAACTAAAATACGATTAGATAGTAACGCCCTTTATTATTAAGTTAAGAGATAATCCTTACTATCGCAAATTACGATATATCTATTTTAATACGAATATATCTTTCTAGATCGTAATATTAAAGGAGTAGGGCTCCTTAAAAAGCATCCTTAAGAGCCTAAAACGCTGCCCTTTTAGTAAGGTTTAGCTCTATACTCCCTAGCTTCTTCCTATTCTTACTCCCCTTTAGCAGTATAGTTAAGGGCGCTATAACTCCTAAGTACCTATATATAAATTATCGGTAAAAATTATAAAACCTAAGGAAAACCTAAATATTATAGTAGGTTATAGGTTTAGGCTATTAAGCTATTGCCCCTACCTATTCAGGGTCTATCGATACCTTATCGATAGATAATATAAACCTAAGGAACTTAACTAACTATTAATAGAAGATATACTTCGATAGTTTTATATAAAGCTCTATAGCCCTTAGCCTTTCTATTACTTATCCTAAGTATTTAGTATATTCTTCTCTTATTTTAGAGTATATAAGGATATTATTGAGGTAGACTATATAGATTATATCTATAAGCCCCTTAAGCGCTTAATAAATATAGCTCTAAAACGTAGCTAGTGCGTTAGTAAGTCTAAAGGGCATTACTAGGTATTCGAAATATCTATAATATATTTAGAAAGTAGTCTTCTATTTATCTCCTTCTTAAATTCGAATATATTAATATATATTCTATATATTAATCTTAGAAAAATACTTAGCTCCTTAATAGCGGTTAATAATCTCTAAAATAAGGGGTAAAGGGTACCGATTCTTTTACGTAACTTAGTTAAGTCCTCGGTAGTCTATATATAGCCGTAAGGTGCTATCCTTTTTTAGAACGAAAAGGATAAGCGCCCTAGCTAGGCTCTTTAACTCCTAGATTATTTTCCTTTTATAAGGAACGGTGTTCCTACTATAAATAAAGCAGCTATAATATACTCTCCCGATTATATAAGCTAATAAGTAGTATATTAATTATAGATAAAATCTCATCCTATAAAGCAAGAATCGCTCGTTATTTTATATGTTATTATATATTAAACGGGTTGCCGGTTATCGTATAATCGGGAATCGAAGGAATAGAGCTAGCTTAGAATACTAGCTAAGACCTCTTAAGAACACCGGCACGACTAACCTCCTCTAAACACGAATATTAGTAGAACTAAGACACTTCTAGATTTACTCGAGATATCACGGAATTCCCTAGTCTTAGGGCTATACGGCAGCCTAAATCTAGTCCCGAAAGGTTCTTCCGTTTAGCTATAATTGTCTATATAAGACAGCATGTCCGCTAGTAGATAGATAGAGGATTATTAACTTTAACACCTCTTCTATATACTAATATACTACTAATAAATTCCGTTGAAAATCCTACCTTATAATCCTTCTTCCCCTCTATTACGTAGTCTTACGTAATTCCTTGATTTCCTAAAATTCTGCTTTTGCTTATATACCTTTAGAGGTTATAAGCCTGGCTTACTCCTTTTAAGCTAGGAAATTAACTTATACCTTTAAAATTCCTTGTTGAAATACCCGATTAAAATTCCTTTCGAAAATCCTCCTAACGACTTTTTCTACCTTCCTATACTCTTAAACTCCCGCCTAGACTTCTCGATCCCTACGAACGAAATAATACCGAATTTATATAAAATAGGTAGATAAAAAGAATATAAATTCTCTAGACTTAAGGGAAATTTAAATTATACTCTTTAGACTATAAGGATAAGAGCTATCCTTACTAAGGAAAAGCTTATCGCTACCTTAGAGCAAGAAAATTATATAAAGACTATAGAAGCTTTATCTAGATTTTTCTTTAAGTCGAAGATAGCCCTTTAATGCAAATTAAGCATTTAATAAATGCTAAAGCTACTTAGGATAAGCATAAAGCTATATAATCCGTCAATTTCTCATCGAATTATTTACTTATAAAGCAGCTCTTTAATCTTAGTCCTTAAGCTCTAATTTAGAGAAATACCTTTATAAGGTAAAAGAAATCTACGGATTTAAAATCCTATAATATAGAAATTCTAGAAGTTATCCTTATAGTATAGATTCTTAATTGCCTTAATAAGGAATTTAGAAGCTATATTATAAATATTACGTAGAGCCTTAGGCATAATTCTACGGCGTTTACCCTCGAATCCCTAACAGCTAGTCTTTTAGACGAAGCTAGAAGAATAGAGGATATAGATAAATCTTTAGAGAAAGCATTCCTAATACGAAGGAAGCCTTAGAAATCCTATAGAAATTCTACGGATACTCCTTATTATAAGGAATGTAAAAAACCAAGGCATTTTATAGTAAATTACTATAAATTATACCCGAATAAGGCTCCTGCTTATTAGGTTTTAAATAAAGGAAAGAAGGATAATAGGACTCGAATTTCTAAGAAGAGAAAATCTTCTTCTTTATCTTCTTCTTCTAAGAAGAAATCCCCTTCTAGTAGTATTTCTACTACTAATAAAAGAAGGAAGGCTCGAATTATAGAGCTAGAGTCCGATTCGGACGATAGTAATAAGGTCTTAAATATAGCTTTGTAAGAAAATATAGACCTAGATATCGACCTTATAGACCTTTCTAGGGCTCCGACCCCTATATAAACGTCTAAGGATTTAAAGGTAATTTTAACCTCTATAAATACCCCTATAGTAAAAGCTAATAAAGACTCTCTTTTAGGACCTCTAGAAGCCTCGATTCCTAGAATAAAGGAATTAGTCTTAAAGGTAAGAAAAGGAGGATTTCCTAGTTATAAGAATAAAAGGATCTTTAATTTTATCTATAATACCGGAGCTACTAGGCATATAGTATCTAATAAGAATTTCCTTATTAACTATAAAGAAATTAAGTCTAAAGTTTACTAGGGAAAAGCTTCCTTTATATTAGTAAAAGGAAAGGGGGACTTAGTATTTAAGTTCCTATATAGTAGAAAAAGGTATATCCTTTAAGACTGCTTTTATATACCCGAATTAGGGGTAAATATACTATCCTAATCTTATTTTAATAATACCTATGCCTTAATAGGAGGAAATAAAGTCCTTTTATTAGATAATAAGGCTAAGGTCCTTACTAAAGGATTTCTTACAAATAAATTATATTATATTCTTATAGAACCTTTATTAGAAAGCTAATTAATCCTTATTACGTCTTTAAAAGCAAAGGATATAGATTTTTATACTTAGCACTTACGCTTAGGGCATATAAATAGTAGGGCTATTTTAGAAATATTAAAAAGATATAATAAGGATATAAAAATGCCTTTAAAAGAGGAAAATAAAATAAGGCAATGCGAAATATATATTAAAGCTAAAGCAACGAATAAGGTTAATAAACAACCTTCGTATAAGTCTTATTCTTATTTAGAAAAAATAGTATTAGATATTTAAGGGCTAATTAAAGTGCCTACTTATAATAAATATTACTATTATATCTCTTTCCTAGACGTAGGAACCTAATATCTAGAAATATACCTTCTTCGAAAAAGAAGCTCTAGATAGGTTCCTAGAATTTAAAAATAGGGTAGAAAATAACCCTAAAAATACTAGGATTAGAGAAGCATTTTCTAATAATGCTAAAGAATTTATATATAAAATAAAGCTCTATTGCGAAAAGAAGGAATTACCTTTAATTCTAGTCCTCCTAAGACGCTAGAATTTAATAGTAGAATAAAAAGAATAAATCGTACTATATTAGAAAAAGTACGAGCTCTTTTATTTACTGCTAGGCTTCCTAAATATCTATAGGGAGAAGCTGTTTTAATAGCTACCTATTTATATAATAGATCACCGCATTCTACGATAGGATTTAAAAGTCCTATAGAAAGAGGATAATATAATACTACCCTTTAAGACCTTAAATAAAATTAAGACCTTCGGAAGCCTTATATATTATAAGAATAAAGACCCTAAAGATAAGCTAGATAATAGAGCTTTTAAGGGAATAATAGTAGGCTATTTAGAAAATGCATATAAAATCTAGGATTTTTCTAAGAGAAAGATTACTATCTCTAGAGATATTACTATACTAGAAAATAAATTTATAAAAAATCTAGAAATCTCTAGTAGTAATAATACCTTTGATTTTAATTCTATTCTAAATAAAGATAAGCTAGAAAGCTATATCCTTATAGAGGAAGCTACTAGAGAACCTAGAGATAAAGTCCTCGCCCTCTATAAAGAAGAGTCTCTAAATAACGATCCTATTCCTACTACTAGTAAAATAGTAGTAGAATTACCTAAGAAGCTAGAAGGGTTCGATTCTAACTATATCGAATACCCTAACGTTAATTTATTTCTAAACTACGATTTTATAGAGTTAATTCTAGCTAGTATAGAAAATTAGGATCTAAAAATTCTAAAGACCTATAAATAGGCAATAAATAGCCCTAAAATAGTATTTTAAAAGATACTATAATTAAGGAAATTATCTAGCTAATTAAATATAAAACTTAGGAATTTTCCTACCTCCCTAGGGATAGGGAGGCTATAAGAGACCGCTAGGTATATACTATTAAGAAGGATAGTTAAAATAATATAATAAAATATAAAGCCCGTTTCGTAATATAGGGATTTAAGCAGATCTATAGCTTAGATTTCCTAGATACCTTCTTAACTACGGCTAGACCCGAATATATTAGAATTCTGCTTATTTTAGCTATTATCTACGAATTCGAAGCTTTGCAAATAGATATAATAAATGCCTTCGTATATACCGATATAGATAGCGAAGTATATATCGATCTTCCTATAGGCTACGAAGAATACGCTCTTAAAGAATATTATTTAAAATATAGATTAGCTTATAGAGCTAAAGGAATTAAATTAACTAAATTCCTAGACCTATATAAAACCGGTTAAATTAAAGCAAAGCTAAAGAAAGCATTATATAGCCTAAAACAAAGTCCTAAGCTCTAGTATAATTATTTAAAAATTATACTAAATAATCTCGGATTTCTTCCTCTTTTAATAGATAAAGGAGTATTTATAAATAAGGACTATAGTATAGCCTTAGCAATTCACGTCGACGACTTTCTTATAGTAGGGCCCTCTAAGTTTATAATAAAAGAAAGATTATTTAAAGAATTATCTAAATTCCTAGATTTTACTATCTTAAGAGATATAAAAGACTTCTTAGGTCTAAATATTATAATAAACCGAGAAAATAAAGAGCTATATATATCCTAAGAAAATTATACCTTAAATAAATTAAAGGAATTTAATAAAGAAGGTTTAGGAACTTGAATTTACCTATAGTAGGCTTTAAGCTTATAAAAGCAAAGGAATTACCTTCTAAGGAAGATATATTGCAATTTTAAAAGGAAATAGGATCTCTATTATACTTAGCCTTATTTACTAGGCTAGATATCTTATATTCTGTAATTTCCTATGCTAGATTCGCGGCTAAGCCTAACTAGACGTATTTTAAGGCTTTAAATATAATTTAGAAATATTTAAATAAATTCCCTAGCCTAAAGATTAAATATAATTGCAATATCCCTTTTACCTATCTATATATAAAGGGTTTTACCGACTCTAGCTAGGCGTCGGATTTAATAGACGGAAAATCCCTTTCCGGTTACTATTTTTATATATATAATAATATAATAAGCTAGGCTTACTCTAAGTAGAAAGCCGTTGCCCTTTCTACCTACGAAGTAAAGTATATTAGCCTTAGGGAGGTAAATAAAGAAGCTATTTATTTAAACATGCTTTTTAAAAATATTACTAAGGATCTATCTATTAAGATTCCTAATACTATACCTCCTATTTTAACGGATAATACTACTGCTATTAAATTAGCAGAAAATCCGGAATTTTATAAAAGGTCTAAGCATATAAGATTAGCCTATTACTATACTAGAACTAGTATAAGAGAAGGAAATTAGAGTTTTTATATTAAATTAGAAGATAATATAGCTAATATTTTTACGAAGGAATTAAGACCTAGATTACTCTATAAATTTAGAAACGGTCTATCCTTAATATAAGTTCCTAAGCAATTAAAAGGGTTTTAGATATTTCTTATACTTTCTATATCTTTCCCTACTAGGTTTTTCCTTTTAGGTTTCCTAGAGAAATATTTACTAGGTTTTTATCTATTAAGATTCTCCTAGCAATAATAGGTTTTACCTTATATAAGGTTATCCTATAAATAATTATTATAACTATAGATTTTTCCTACCATAGGTTTTTCTATTAGTTTATACCTAAGGATTTTTTTTTCCTAAGAAAGAATAGGTTTTTATATATCCTATTAAGGTATAAGAATGGTTTTCCTATATTAGGTTTTACCTATATATATACTACTATAAATAAATTAGTAAAGAGTATATAAATCTACTCTTTAAGGGAGGCTATAAGGAACGGTGTTCCTATCATAAATAAAGCAGCTATAATATACTCTCCCGATTATATAAGCTAATAAGTAGTATATTAATTATAGACAAAATCTCATCCTATAGAGCAAGAATCGCTCGTTATTTTACATGTTATTATACATTAAACGGGTTGCTAGTTATCGTATAATCGGGAATCGAAGGAACAGAGCTAGCTTAGAATGCTAGCTAAGACCTCTTAAGAACACCGGCACGACCAACCTCCTCTAAACACGAATATCAGTGGAACTAAGACACTTCTAGATTTACTTAAGATATCATGGAATTTCCTAGTCTTAGGGCTATATAGCAGCCTAAATCCGGTCCCGAAAGGTTCTTCCGTTCAGCTATAATTATCTATATAAGACAGCATGTCCGCTAGTAGATAGATAGAGGATTATTAACTTTAACACCTCTTCTATACACTAATACACTACTAATAAATTCCTTTGAAAATCCTACCTTATACTCCTTCTTCCCCTCTATTACGTAGTCTTACGTAATTCCTTGATTTCCTAAAATTCCGCTTTTGCTTATATACCTTTAAACCTTTTTATCGCGTCTTAGATCTAGTCGCGTAATACTTAGAGTTCCCTTTACGATAAAGGGTAAATTAGTCTATAAGGAGGTTCCGTATTAAGGATTAAATTAATTAAGTAATCTATTCCCTTTCTAGCTAGTAATAAATCGGATTTATTAGCTAAGAAGGTATCTTTAAACCGGTAAAGAGTTAGTAGGATTTTAGCTTATTCTTCCTATAAAATCCCTTTATCCTTATCTTTATCTAATAGTAGGATTAGCTTAGGATTAAGCGCTATTATATATACCCTTGCCTTATTCCTATATTCCTAAAGGAATCTATAGGGATTCTATAAGGTTTCGCTACTTAGTTAATACTTAAACTACTACTATCGTTTCTATAAGATAATATAGATACGTTTATCCTTTAAGGTAGTAACTAATAAAAGGATTAGTACCTAATCGTTTAGCGTTAACTTATCGGTACCGATATAGAAATAAGTAATTATCTTTTTAGTACCTCTTATATCTATTATTTAGAGCGGCACTAACTATACTCTATTCTCCCTTACCTTACTATTACTAAGCCCTAATAACTTAGGGTATAATAGCGCTACTTATAGTAATCCTTACTATTAGGTAAAGTATACGTCTATAAGGTTAACGGTACCGTAAGTATCTAAGTATATAAGGACTTTAGTAAGGTTTCGCTTTAATATCGTTATAAGAGTTTTAAGTAACTATCCTATAGGTATTAAGTTTACTAAGGGAGAGGTATTTACCTTAATATCTTACCTTTTCCTTATTTTATAGTATTAAGTCTAAGAGTCTTTACTAGGGTTTTTACCTTTAGAGAATTAGTATATTCTATAGATAGGTGTCCCGGCTTATTATATTAGAAATATATAATTCCTAATTAAGTAGAAGATCCTCTTCTTTAATAACGTCCCTTAGTTCGGCCCTTAGTAAGTATATTGCTAGCTTACTAGTTATTAGTCGAATTAGTAGTATTTCCTTAACGATTTAGCCTAGCTTATCGGCCTCTTTAATTTCTTCCCCTATATATACCGCCTTAGGGTATAGCACTACTTCTATTCCTAGTTCCTCTAGGGGTAGAAGTAGTATTAGTACGTTGCCTTTTATTAGTAATAGTATCCTAATATTATTAAGCGACTTATATAAGCTCTTCCTATTAGTAGGTATAAATAGGTATCGAATAGAGGTTAATTTAGTCTCGAAGTTATAGCTCTAGCTTAGCGAAAAACGTAAGAGTACGCGCTTTTTTTAATAGGCGTTCGAAACACCTCTTTAAGGAGTTAAGGTATAAGCTAAACTCTAGGGGGGACTAGCCTTTTTATTAGCGAGCCTCCTTTAATTACGTCACTAATAATATCTCCTTATTTATAGTATCCTTAATTAGGATAAGTATCTATTCCTTAAAGTATACCTAATCTATACTATATTTAGTTTAGTTAATCGGCGTTTATTCTTTAAGGTATCGGCGCTATCTCGCTTTATAGTCGCTATATATATAATCTACCGCGTAGAGGATCTTTATTTTATTACGATAAAAGCGTCTAAGCGCTACCTTAAAGGCGTCCTCTAGATCGTAAGTTTAGTTTAGACGTTTCCGTATATTAATAGGTTAAGATAATTAAGCGATGTTTTTAATCTTAACCTCGCTACCGCGACTACCGTCCGATTTAAGGGAGTAAGACCGTCGACGCTTCCCTAAACGGATAGCGATAGTACTAGCGCGTTTAGTAATTTCCTCCTTTAATTATATAACGCGATCTTATAAGCGTTTTATCTCCTCTAGCTCCTTAATATACGCTTATAAGGCCGTAAGCTTTTCTTTATAAGTCGACGGTCTTACGCCTATAGGTAGCGATATCTTTAATATAGTTAGAATATCGTCTATAATAGGGGTCTATTTTAAGGATATATCTTTTAGTTCTTTATCTCCTAAGTAGATACCTAATATATATAACGAAGAGGCCTTAACTAGTTAACTACTATATCGCGCTATAAGAGCGTTATATAGTCTTCTCTAAGTAGCTATCTCTACTAGGTAATTAAAAGGGGAAGCTTTAGAAATTATAAGGGAATATATATTATAGTACGATTAGTTAGGTAGTAGAGATAGCTAGAGGTACTACGCTATATATATTAGGTTCTCCTCGTCGTAAGACTAAAGCTTATAGGAAGAGGGATTTTTCCTTTTTAGTCGGAGTAGTAAGAGGTCTATAATATATAAGCGGGGTAGGTATAATTCCCTACCGATACCCTACTAATATATTAGTACTACGTACCTAAGTACTTTATTAGCCTATACCTCCTAATAGCGCTCTTATATCCTCCTTATTATCTAAGGCAAGGAGCGGTTCTATCTTCGCTACTCGAACCGCTATAGGCCGCTTAGCTAAAAGGAAGGGGCATTTTAATATAAAGTATATAGATGCTCCGTAACGTAGGCAGCGGCCGTTAGCCTTCCTCTTCCCGATTTCCTCGCTTATTACTTACTTCGCCCGCTACTTAGAGTACGGGGCGGTATAAGGGGTAGTCGATAGCGTCTTCTTACCGCGTCTAGCCCGGTCCGTGCGGGTAGCCGATATTAAGGTATCCCTGTCTATATCGATAGCTAGTTATTTATCTTATAAAGGGGCGGTAATCCCGTCGCCGCTATATAGCGTGCGCTTATAAAGCTTTTAGAAACGCGGCGTCTATTTATAGCCCTAAGCTACCTTTATTAACCGGCTTATATACTCGCCGTAGTTAGTAAGTATAATTATAGGGATAAGTAGCTCCTATAGGGCCGGCGTAATTAAATTCTATAGCTATATAAGCTTCGCGCTATCTTCTTATACTATAGTCCCCGCTACCTATAAGAGCGTCTCTTCGAAATCGGGAAGGAATTCGCTAAAGGTTTATCTATCTCTCTACTTAAGGGTCCGTAGCCTATCTTACGCCTTCTCCTACTCCTATACGTTGCCGAACGTATATATAAGGTATTAGAAGAAGTCTTATAGGTCGCGTCTGCCCCTAGGGCCGCCCTTATCTTAGAATCTAGAGATCCGCTATATCTAGGGCTCCGGCAGCGTATAGAGGAGCGAATACTACGCTATATCGCGATGGCTATTTAGGCCCTATTTCTCGTTAGTTATAAACTTCGTCTATAGCCGGCTAAGGAAGAAGTAGAAGGACTCCGGCTTACTATCCTAAGTCGGCTAAGGGAGCGGCTTCCGCGTCGGTAGTATCGCCGCCGTAACCGGCGTTACGGAGGCCGTAGGGGTTAGAGCTAGTCTCGTAGACGGCTCCCTTAGTGCAGCGAGAACCTCGTCCTTCTCGCTAGCCGTCGCGCTTCTAATCGCTTCTAGGATAGCTACGATACTTCCTATCCGTCTATAGAGGGGCGGAGTGCTTCCTTAAAGGGGAGGCGCCCTCTCCGGAGAGATATCTATTAGATTTATTAGTTAATAGCTTATACTATTACGGAGTAGGTAGAGGCATAGGCGTAGGTGCCGTCCGTAGGATAATATTAATAAGCTATATAGAGCTCTTCTATGCGCGGCCGGCCCGCCCCTATACTTATAGGATCCGGCCCTCTATACGTAATTATATAGCTTAGGCCGCGGCCTAAGCCTATTACCTATAATAGTTAAAGACTCTTATAGCCGCGGCTATATACTTAAAATAACTAAAGATAGCCTTGCTACGGATAGCGAGGTAACTATTTATAGCGATAGTAGCGCTAGCTATAGACTATGCCTTAAACGTATAGTCGTAGGCGTACGGGGTAAAAGAAGCGGCGTAGATTAGTAGGGCCTAGCGAATCGGAGCCTAGGCTATTACGGGAGGCTTTTATATAGTAGTAACGGTAGTAGCCGAGGCCGAGGCCGGCGTATAATCGTTCTAAGAACGGTATACTTAAGCGGTAGCGAAATTCTAGATAAGGATATAGACGCTCCTAAAGATATATCCTATAATATCGTTAAGGCTTAAGCTAAATAGGAGGTATACTTTATTAATATAGAAGCTCGCCTTAGCGATAGGAAGACTAGATACTAAGCGCCTAGAAGTTATCTATAAGTTCGTACTAGCGCTATAAGACGAACGAATATAGGCAACGTATAAGGTAGACCGAGCGGAGGTACTAAAGTTAGATAACCTAGAGGATATTACTATCGCGACGTCTAGCTTATAAAGGAAAGGCAAGGTTAGGTTAGGAGGCGTCGTTCGGGATACTTCCCGTAATAACGTAGACGAGGTACTAGTAAGCTACTCTATTACCCTTAGCTCTAGTAATAAGTAGAATATCTATATAGTAGGACTCGAGGTAATTACTATAGCCCTAAAGTATATGCCTCTAGGTCTTTATAACCGAGAGCTTATAGTTATAATAAGTAACCGCGCTATCCTATAAGTTATTAGGCGACCGCGGTAGTAGTCTAGTTAGTATATAATATAGGCGATATATAGATCTATTAAGTATCTTACGAAAAGAGGCTATAGAGTTAGACTTCGTTAGGTGCTTATAAAGAATAAGGAGTTTACCCTTAGGCTACTAGCTAAAATATAAGCGAAAAGAGCGACGCGAGATAAATATATCGCTAAACTAGTAACGTTTTAGGTAAGAGTAATAACGTTACGACTACTACTTAACGAATATACTCGCGTTAGTTAGATCCTAGAAGGGGTTAGGAAGCACTTAAAGCGCATCGATAAGGCACTGCCGGGGAAGTATACCTATAAGTTATACGATAAGCTAACGAGAAAGGAATCTAAAGTATTAGTATAGTTTCGAACTAGTAAATCACGGTTAAATAGCTACCTTTATAAAATCGGGGTAGTAGAATCGGATAAGTATACTTATAGGTAGTCTATAAAAACAGTAGAGCATTTCCTCTTTCGATATAGAAGATAGACGGTATAACGAGAGATTATACTACGATATACTCGCGGAAAGGTAGGAGACCTATCTTTCTTCCTAGGAGGCAGGTTAGAGTTAGACGACGATAAGTAGTAGCCTAATATTAGGGCGGTGCGTGCAACGATATAGTTCGTATTAGCGATAAAACGCTTTATTATAGACCGTTAATAGGCTATATACTAATTAAGAGAAAATTATACTAATATAATAGCCTTTAACTTAGCAGACCGTACTTTAGTTACTAAAGGTAGGACGCTAAATACTTAGAGAAACTAACCTTTAAGTAGGCCTATTATATTATAGCGAACGAGGCTAGGAATAGATAAAAAGAAGAGTAGGGCTTAGGGTAAGATAGAATAATATACGGTAGGTCTATAGCTTAGCGTAGTAGCCCTATAGGGGAACCCTCCGGGCGTAATATAACTAAAAAAAAAAGAAGGGGAGGGTAGATAACTAAGGAGTTGCTTCTACTAAGTCTAGTATAATATATACTATCTAACACCCCCTTTTGCTTATCCCCCTTATACTTAGTAAAAATGCCACCGCCCTATATAAAATTAGCTAACTTTACTTATATCGGATCTACTTAATTAAGAAGTAATTTATAAGCGGCAACCTCTTAAGTAAATAAAAATAGCTAGAGATTTATTTTCGAATGTTATTTAGTTACCCCGGTCCTTATAGTCCGTGACACCCTAGCATCGCAAAATGGCAATTTTTACCCCTAATCCTCTCCTGCCTCCTTTCCTTTCCTTACTTACTTATCCTCTACTACCTCTTATAAATCGCTTTAAAACGGCGCCGTTCGATATACACGGAAGATTTAATAGTTAAGGCAATTTTAGATATTACGGATAACGGTCTTTCGCAGCACCAGGCCGCTCAGAAATAGGGAATACCGGTATAACTTAGACGAAAAATCATGGTCGTATTAGATCTTTTATAAGGTCTCCTATAAAACCAAAACATCTATAGATAACTAGTACCGCAAAGACTTATAAAATTAGACTAGTATTAGAGCTCCGGGGCAGTGGGGGCTGCACGATCGAACCTTATCCTTAAAAAGAGGCAGCACTTTCTCTAAAAATAGAAGCACATTTATGGTGAACATATAATATAGGGCGATATTGTCAACTTAACCTTAAGTAATTACTTACTGGGCCTGGTTTGACAAGCGATAATATCTACCGGCGGTAGCAGTCCTTAACCTCTTCCCATAGATGACAAGAGGCACAGCTAGAAGATTGACGCCCAAATTTATCAAGGCGGCGGTAATGGCCATTCCACCAAGGCCCATTGCCTTAATCCAGGGGTTGCTAGAGGCAGGGCCAACCACGCCAAGCACATTTCGGGAAAAGGCAACAACCACAAATCCTTGGGAGATAATCTTCTCATACGTCGGTTAGCGCGATTAAGGAGTAAGAGAAGCTGACATACGTTGGGATAGGCATCTATCATAAGGGTAAAGGACATGCTTGCCATGCCGCCAAAGCCGAATGATATTAAGGCACTTCCAATACTCGGGAAGATCCAATGCAAGCCCTAGAGATTTTTACATATTAGTATCTATTAACCTATTTTTTGCTGCTAACTTAGAGAGCTTACCTGATCGGCTGTGATACCAAAAGTCGCCAAACCGGCTGACATCCCAAGGGCTGATAGAGGAAGCGCATATAGGCGCATTTCCGGCTCGTATATCCCTCCGTTTCTTTTTGTCAACCATATAATAAACCTATCGACAAAAAGGCCGCCATATAAGGTGCTAAATATGGACCCAACGAACGACGATATATGTAGTAACCCAAGCTGCTGTGGGTCAAAATTATATGGCGGCTCGGAAAATATAATGCTTTTCCTTGACCCTTCGATAGAAACCCTAGCTTCTTATTAGTATTATCTATATTATTATAGTAAAGTTAGTAGAAAGGTATATAGCTAACCACATTAAGCCAGTTCCAAAAATTAGAGAGGTAAAGACGATATGAGGCAGCCACCAAGAGTATATAGGATAATAAAATGTCTTCCAGAGCGATTCATTTGTAGTAGTAGCAATTTGGAGTCTAAGGTTATGTGGGAATGGCGCTTGAGGTAAGGCATATTGTGAATCGATTTGTTGGAGACCAATAATGCTCTCTGTCTTAAAATCATTAGAGTCGCATTTCTTAGTTTCGCGAAGAATTTCTGTTCGGCGAAAAGTCCCAGGCTTGCTATCGGATGTAAGTTCGCGCACGAATTTAGTTTCCTCATATGAGAATATAAAAAAGATAAAGACGACTGTTGCGATCGAGGCTTGCGTGTATGCGGATGACCGCCATCCGGATTGCTTTACTTGTGTGCCAGCGGCTATCGGGATAAGGGAAAACGCAGTTGAGAGGGCAAAGTGATATAGCGCATTAGCAGAGCTCCTTCGGTGAAGGAAGAACATATCGCGAATCTAGTTTGCGATATTAGTAAGAGTTCTTACTATATTAATACCGTGCTATTAGTGGAGTAGTAAACTTACGCTCATCTGAACGGCTGTCTCGTTAACTGCGGCCGCAAAGCCCTTAAGGGCATTGGTTGCATAGAGTTCCTTCTTTGAAGTCATACTAGCAAACCACCAAGATGCCCCTATATAGATAGCAATCGAGACGAGATATACCGGGCGTCTGCCATACTTTATAGCTAAAGGGATAAATATAATGCACCCTAGAGCTTCTCCAGCATGTTCGATCGCCCTTGAATTCACAAGGTCCTCATTTGTTACGTGTAGTTCTTTCCGTAACTGAGAAATAAAAAGCGATTGTATAGATAGCCTAAATAAGTTAATATTGGTTTATTTTAGTGATAACTATATATACTCACCCAGCAAATATAACCGTCGTCATAGCAATTAGTAGGGAGAAGTTCCAATACTTCCGCCGCTTATGCCATATCTAGAAGAAAGTATAAGTAGAATAACTAATATATAGGGAGCTTTTTAACCGACCAGGGGATCATTCGGATCGTCAGAAGGTTCCGGGACTAAAACCAATTGCTTATCTTTAGTACCCTTGCGACCTAGAGGTAAATTGGATCGGATTAGCTATATACGCTGTAAATGCTTGATTGAGGCGCGAATTACTAGAGAGCAACTCTACGGTCCCTGGGGGGTGGACTGGACCGTCATCCAGAGATTTTCGGCGGCTATCCATCGCGGCGTGTTTATAGAGTCGTAAAAGCTCTAAAAGAGAAAGAGAAATATACGATGATATGACAATTGGAAGATATTGAAATACTGCAGAGAGGAAAAGGCTTTGATTAAGAGCGTGGTTATTACATATATATACCAGACCCCTCAGGGACAGAGATGCCGTGAATTGGAATATGTCAAATGACATTCCGCCGCAGTCGAGGTGTCGGAAAGACGCGGTCGTCAGATTTGTGTCATTTGTCGTGCTCTTGTCGGAGCGCGTTCCACTTTTGCCTGCGTAGCGCAACAGTCGTCACGACATCGAGGAGGTGTCCCGACCCACATGGGCACCGTTCTTGTGTATATAACTGGGACCTTCGTTCCCTTGACTTGGGTAGTGGTTAAGTCCAATAGACTCTCTATAGCCGTCATATCCATGGCATCTCTCATTTCCTCTTGACAAAACAGTGGCATGACTTTCTAGATGTCAGGTACATTGTTGTCTGATACACCGGCTGACGATTCTGTCACGTCGCTAGGCTATCTCGTGCCGAAGGGGTAAAGTAAAGGCTACTCCATAGGTGCCTAGTGCATTATAAACAGGCAAGTGTTTGACAATCATGTCAGCTTTCTAACTGCCTCTGTCGCACAGGGTATATCAGCCTCCATGTCGCATGGACCATTAAGCCAAGAGTGAGATGCACCTCCCAACAGCACTGCTGCTAGAATGGCTAAAATGGCCTGTCGCTGTTTGCAACACTCCAACTGTCTGATTCCCTTATTCGCACAGGTAGCCCATGACTTATATCATCATTGTCGTCAGCCACGCCACTGTTCCCAATAAAACCGTACAGCAAGGAGCTTCAACGGATTATAAATCTCTTTAGAATATAATCAGATGCTTCCATCAGTTTCTAGTCACATATTCATCCTGTCTATAAAGATCACACTATTCTCCCGCTCTAGATAGCAGAATCAAGAGTCCTCCAGTCCCTAATCTTTATGCCTACTTTACTCATCCTCTATAATATAGCCTACTATAAAAGGGAGGCAAATAAACGAAACATGGGGTGTTAGGGCGACACGTCATCATTGTTTCAGGGCCTAGCTAGGGAGCAAAACACCTTCTGTAGCGGCGCAGCGCCAATACCGCTTAATTAGGTGCGCACATTCCCCGCACTTAAGACTATAGCCTATAGAGTGACAGCCTTATTGCCGCGTTCTCTCTATTTCCGCCCCTTTAAGCAGCGAAGGTAGACATAGGGGGGTTCGGTTACATTGGGCCTCTCCGTGGCCATAATAGGGGCATACCTATAGAGCTTATAGCAAAAAACGCAATATGCTTTGAGGAACGAAAGGTTCTTCCTTCCGCGCCCTCCTACCTGCACCATCCGACCGCGCCACGACGCGCCACTTCTCCTTTCCTCTCCTTTCGTTCCTCAAGGCATTGGCAACCCCGCAGGGGCCGGTCTCCTGTGGGTTATGGTCTTAATCTCCTGTGGGTTATAGTCTTAAGCGTAGGTGCGGGGAATATGCCCACCTAATTATGCGGGGTCGGCGCTGCGCCGCTACTAGCCACATGAGTCCACTTTTATTTTTTCTTCCTCTTTTTTTTTCTTTTTTTTTCCCACCCGGAGGATTTTTCCTATAGAGCCTAGACGTAAAAGCTACTGACATTTCAATACATTAATGCGTAACACCTTAAGCCCCACGGGACTTTTTTATTTGCTCCCTAGTCAGGCCCTTGTTTTATATATTCCGGGGAGATCTTTAAATCGACTCAATCCCCGAGACGGCCCTACACCCTATGATTTTGTATTTCTGTTTTTCTGTGGCCATGAGTAGCCACCGAAGCGTCGCAAGTTTTGGTCCTCCTCGTCGAGTGGCGCGACGCATTAACGAAGGGCAGGGCGGTTGGCCGATTAGTCAAGGCATAGTCTTAATAGCGCTTGACATATCAAATAGTAGGATGTTTCGACAATAGTCTTGCTACTTTCCCTTTTGCCAATTGAATACAGTCTGTCGTCTATGCTTCCTAGGCCTTTGCTATGTTTCACGCCTTCAGGGGTAGTGGGTGTAGTTGCGCCCGGTAGCACCCCATATCGGGCCGGCGATCGCTGAATGGAGTCGCCTTTTAAGCGTCGTTTTTGCCGTTACTCCCGAGCACTGGCAGGAACCTTTGTAGACTAGCCCATACTCGGGGGGGGGCCTACAGGGTTCCCCTGCTAGTCAACCCCCCGAGTAATGCTTTTTCTCTGCACGCCAACAAATTTCTGCAAAGTCGAAATGTTCCATGCACAGTACAGCACCAGCGGCCATTCGTAAGACATTTGGTTCCTTTCGACGAGGACAGTTTCGTTACCCGAGTTGACGGACATCAATTCATCTCGGCAACGATGAGTAAGTCCCCCTACGTCTTGTCTCGGGGCTTGTTTCAGGTCTAAGTCCTTACTCTTTACAGCCGACTAAGGCAAGCTATACGGCGACGGTAGCGTTTCCTTGCTGGAGATAACCCGGACCGCCGAGACTAACTTATACGCCGTCTCGCTTATATCTTCAACACTCAACTCTCAGCTCTCAGCTCCCAACTCTCACTGACCCAATCCAACTCTATCATCACCACAATGGCAGACTTGGAGCCCCCCCCCACCCCGGCCTCCCCCTCGTTCCCCCGCCGCGCCCTTTCCGAAGTCGGCCTCGTCACCGTCTTTCACTCCCCCCGGGACATCAAGCTTCTCTGCCTCCAGCGCTTTATCCGCCTCTTCGCCTACGGCTCCTCCATCCTCACCCTCGTCCCCTTGCTCGAATTCCTCGGTCACTCGCGCTCGCAGTCGGGCCTCTTCATGACCCTCACCCTTATTGGCGACGTTCTCGTCAGCTTCCTCCTCACTCTGTTCGCCGACTCGGCCGGGCGGAAATTTGTCCTCGCGTGGGGGGCAGCGCTCATGGCTTTCAGCGGGCTGGTCTTTGCGTGGGCGTCCAATTACTGGGTCTTGCTCGCCGCGGCCGTCTTGGGCGTCATTTCGCCAAGCGGGAATGAGATTGGCCCGTTTAAGGCCGTCGAGGACAGCGTGGTGGCGAACCTAATAGCACAGAGGCAGAGGGGAGATGTGTATGCTTGGTATAGCATCGCGGGCAAGTCGGGGAAGGCGCTTGGAATCGTGAGTTGTGGTTGGGCGACTGGTGTGTTGAGGAGCAGTTTGCGGTGGACGCCGTTGGAGGCGTACCGGGCCATGTTTGTCGGGTATGCATTGCTTGGCGTCGTCAAGTTGATTCTCGCGTTAGCACTCTCTCGAGCCATCGAGGCAGAGGGGAAGATGCCTGCAAAATTAGGAGAGACAACACCTCTTCTCAACGGCGAGCCCGACTCTTCATCACAGACGAAGCAGAAGCCAAGCAAGAGAAATTGGCGGCTTCTCCCAAAAGTCAGTCCTGAGAGCAAGAGCATAACCGCCACGCTCTGCCTCATCTTTGCCTTCGACTCGTTGGCCTCTGGAATTACTCCCCTGTTCGTATATCTTTCTTCCTAATGCTATTGCATGCTACTCGAGTACCAAGGCTGATAAGCGACAGGTCATGGGTGACCGTTTACTTTCGCTCACGCTTCAATATGGAAGAGGGCAAACTCGGCTCCATCTTCTTCGCCACCAGCATCATCTCTGCCGTGTCTGTCCTTGTCGCCTCGTCTCTGGCCAAGCGCCTCGGCAACGTCAAGGTGAGTACCATCAGTTTATTCACTCTAGCGGCCAAGACCTGCCAACAGATATCCAGACCATGGTTTTCACCCACCTCCCCTCGGCTATATTCCTCTCACTCATCCCCCTGCCATCCTCCCTCCCCCTCTCCCTTGTCTTCCTCGTCCTCCGCTCCTGCACTCAATCTATGGTTGTCGCCCCTCGCTCCGCCTTCCTCGCAGCCATCCTGCTCCCCAACGAGCGTACGGCCGTTATGGGCACCGTCAATGTCGTCAAGACGGCGGCGCAGAGCATGGGGCCCCTCATCACCGGCGTGCTCGCCAACCATGGCCTCTTCTGGATGAGCTTCCTGTTGGCAGGATCGCTTAAGTCGTGCTATGACTTGGGATTTCTTGCTGTGTTTTGGAATAATGAGCAGCGGGATCGGGAAGAGGCAAAAAAGGATGAGGAGGCAAGTTGAATACAAGGCAAACGTCGACTAAATTTAAACACTTTCGAGGAGCCTTGAAGGCCTTAAAACTCGTACCCGCCCCCACTTTATTGGGATTCGCTTTGTTCACTGGCGGTGTCAAGATCGGAACGCTCATTCACTGTGCTGCCTAACAGGCAGCAAGCAGTTCGTAATGCTATATTAGTGATAGATTCGAACCTTCTAGGTAACGTCGTTATCTATGCTGCCTGGGTGGCAACATCGCCACTTAGCCTAAAATCATAAGTATAAGAAGCTAACTTTTCACCATTACTTAGATAGAGAATCAAGAGTCTTTCGTTGCCCGATTTATAGGAGATCTTCTTCCCGATCGTTGCTTAGTTACCTATACTGTCCGTGCCTCTTATTGTATAATAGTTATAAGCCCAGTCTGCTAAGCCGGGTTTCTACTATATACATTGCTTCTACTACGTTTGCCTTACTAATAATAAGCACGCTAAAATAGCCGCTAACGACCTCGAAGTCTCTTTCCGGGTCACCCTTAAAGGCCCTAGTAATTAGGATCTATAGATCAGCATTGTTCGTAAATTTACGAAGAATTAATAAATCTAGGATTTTACTAACCCTGCCGTTACGCGTAAGCCGGCTCTGACGCCGCTAGTCGAACCAACGCTAGGAGAAGTCTAGGAAAATGCTACTAGCATATACTAACTATAAGGGGATAGCCTTACTAAGTTTTAGATCCTTAAGGCGCGACATTAAAGCTAGCTCTAGACCTATAAAGATAAAACGAAGGCCCTTATAAAATTATAAGAATATATCGTAAAGACCGTTAGTAAATACTACGATATTATCGCTAAGGAAGATAATATAGTAAAGGAACTTATAATACTAAAAAACCGAGTTAAACTAACTAACTAGGCTCGGGAGAGTAAAGTTATAGATCGATACTACGTAACGCTTAAGGTAGTTAGCCGGTCTAAGGTCGAAGAATAGATCTCGAAGTAGTAAGTCGTCCTAAACGAAGCTAAGAATCTCGACCTACCCGACGTAAAAGACCTACGACTAACTCGCTATTTCCTTAAAGCTATTAACGCTATTAATTCGACCTTCTCTAAAGTCTAGATTAATTAGATAGAAGTAAATGCCCTATTTAATCCGGACAACGACTAGTAAAAGACTTTTCCTAACGGAATTAAGATTAGTAAGATCTTTAAGCGATTATATCGATTAACTACTAGTAACTTAGATACTAAAGGTATATTTTCTACCTTCTAAGGTAAAGGAGAGCCCGATATATCCGGTATAACCTAGGCATTAAAACCTAATAGAAACTAAGGAGGAAAGCTACCGTGCCTCTATAGTTATAGGCATTTCTACTTAGAATGTCTATATCTCTCTAACTCGGTACGACCTAAAGGATAGTCTCTAGATAGTAAAGTGTTACGACCACGGTCTAGCGAACCGCGGGGACCAATATATATCACGAGGTCACGTGACGTAAGGAGCAAGGAACATTAAACGGACCGACGGGCTAATTAAGTTTAGAGCGACGGGTTACTCTAGCGCTCTAACGCTCTATAGCTAGGATCGTAGGATCGCTCTAGCGCTCTAGCGCTCCTAGACGACGGGATTACCTAGCGCTCTCGGCGATCTAAGGAAGCTCTCGAGATATATAAGGAAGGAACGGAATACTCCTTTAGATAGATAGCTCGATAGCTTTTAATATAGATCTTTATTACGATTCTATCTTTAATTCTAATTACCTAGTTATAGTCTATAGTCTATAACCTCTAACTTATTACTAACGTAATATATATATTATTGCTTAGACCACGCCCTATTATATCTACTAATATAAACCCCTCGATAGGTTTATCCCTTAGGAATAACACCGGTCGTTATACGTTAAAAGCTCTTATTTAGTATAATACCGCGTTACTCTAAGTAATATCGTAACTATTAATATACCTATATAGTAAGCTAGATTAACTAACTCTAGAGCTACTATATCGCCTTAGGATATAATACGCGAGATTATTACCCTTCGATATAAGGTATAGTTACTTAGGAACGGAGGAGGCAATAGATAAGTTAAGGACCTTAGAGAAGTAGTTAAACTAAAATAGCTAGGACTATTCGATAGTACTTATAGTATACTTTAAGACTTTCTTACTTAACTTAAGGCCTACTACCGGTTTTACCTTATAAAACTCTTAGACCTAGTTAAAAAAGTACTCTATATAGGAAATTATTTATCTAGAACGGTACTTACTTAGTTTAGACCTATTATAAGGGATTTTCTCGATAACTAACTAGCGCGATAAGATAAGGAAATAGATAAAGTTTTTACTAGTTTTTAAGGATTCGAAGAAGCTATTATAAAGGTATTCGGAATAACTAACGAGGAATAAGAAGCCGAATAAAAACTTTAAGAACTCTAATAAAGGATCTTAGTATTAGATTATACTATAAAGTTCCGTTAAGTTACTTTAAAACTTAACTAAGACGACGAACCTCTTATATTACGATTCTACGATAGGCTTAAAGAAGAAGTTAAGGACGAGCTCTATAAGGAAAATCGACCTAATAACCTCTTAGACTATATTACTATAGTAATATAAATTAACGATAGATAATATACGCGACGCTAAGAAAAGAAATAAAGAAGAGGAAACTAAAACCCTTCTTATAAGAATAACTTTAGCTAATACGCTAACTATAAAAAGAAGCGCGAAACTCCTATTACCTATACTTATATAACTAACTTAAGTAAGATAGATCTAGATATAATATAGAAAAGTAAAGGAAAGTATTTTAATTATAAGAAACTTAGATATTACTTTAAGGAATATAGATAACCTTATAAGGAAAAGAAAACCTACTAGGCACTAGCCCTAAAAGGTAAGAAATACTTAAACGCTATTAATAGATAAGAACTAAAGTATAAACTCCTTAGTTAAACTATATACTATAACGACGAATATATAATATACTTAAGCGATAAGAACGGTACTAAATAGTTCTTAAAGCTACTAAAGAAGACCCTTATAATAATATAATAAAGGGATCTTAAAATATAGAAATAAGTTAAATTTATAAAACTAAAATACCCTTATCTTAAAAGAGTCTCCTAAGACTAGATTAGGAAGAACGGTAAACGATTCTAGGAAGATATATAAAATAAAAATTAATAATAATAACGGGTAGTCTATTAATAATATAGTAAAGAAGATATAAATATAGCCCTTATACTTATAAAACTTAGATAATAACCTAAAGAGGAATAATAAAGTATCGATAATATAAGCTTTAAAGAATAAGAAATACCTAGAGAAATAAAAGATAAGAACGAACTTATACTACTACCCTCGCTATTAAAGGAAAATACTATAACTAAAGAACACGCTTTATACTTTAAAGAATTTAAAGAAATACTTAAAATTAGAACCTAATAAATACCTTAAATTCTTATAGAAAACTAATAAGCTATATTAATTCGATATTAACTAGTACTATATAAAGGAGACTATACTATAGCTATCGCTATAGTTAATACCTTTATAGCTCTATAACGAGAATAGTAACTATAAGGAGAATTTAAAGATAATCTATAAATACTACTTACTTATAAGTACTATAAGTATATTTTATAGATATTATACGTCTACCTAGATTATATAATATACTTCTAGATAAAGGTATAATATAACGCCTTCTTAGTTAAGTTTAAAGGATAAGTACTTTCGAAACCCTACCTAAGTATAGAACTAAACTACTAGAAAATCGATTAACGCTACTTAAACGACTAAGTTATATTATTAGAACCTAATTATAGTACGCTACTTAAATACCGCGATAATTACGGTTTATTAATAAGATATCTTTTAGAGATATATAAAATCTATAAATACGCTAAAATAGAAGAATAATATAACGCTACTTACTTTAAGGTATCTAAACCCTTAATCTTTTAAAGACTTATATAATAAGTTAAATATAACGAAGAAGTATAACGACCGGTGTTATTCCTAAGGGATAAACCTATTAAGGGGTTTATATTAATAGATATAATAGGGCGTAGTCTAAGTAATAATATATATATTACGTTAGTAATAAGTCGGAGGTTATAGACTATAGACTATAACTAGGTAATTAAGTAATCGGAATTAGAGATAAGATCGTAATAGAGATCGTAATAATTATATTAAAAGCTATCGAGCTATCTATCTAAAGGAGTATTCCGTTCCTTCCTTATATATCTCGAGAGTTTCCCTAGATCGCCGAGAGCACTAGGTGATCCCGTCGCCTAGGAGCGCTAGGGCGCTAGGGCGATCCTACGATCCTAGCTATAGAGCGTTAGAGCGCTAGAGTAACCCGTCGCTCTAAACTTAATTAGCCCGACGGTCCGTTTAATATTCCTTGCTCCCTACGTTATATATCCTCGTAATATATACTAGTCCCGCGGTTCGCTAGACCGTAGTCGTAATAGGATGCCTCCCCTCCTTTTAGTCTTGCCCTTAAGACCTACTACCTTAGCCGCCGTATATAAATATACCCTTATCGCGTCGTGCGTAAGTATGCTATTCCTTATTCCTTTATCCTTTCGGGATATACTGCTAATAGTATATCTAGTTATATTTAAAAATCCCGTTCTCGCAATTCCAATAAATCGCGTTAACGATCGGAGCTAGCATCCTAGACCGAGATCTACGGTATTAAAATTATGCCTTGCTCCTATTATTTTCGGTTAGGCCTAACTTATAAGGTCGGCGAGCGTTCTAATATAAGAGCGCTACTAGGAGGTATAGGCTGACAAAGCACTCGGGTACGTAGTACTAATATATCGGCAGGGTATCGGCAGGGAATCGTGCCTACCCCGCTCGCATATTATAGACCACTCGCTACTCGAACCGAAGAGGAAAAATCCCTCTTCTCGTAAGCTTTAGTCTTACGACGAGGAGAATATAATATATATAGCGCAGTACCTCTAGCTATCTCTACTACCTAACTAATCGTACCGTAATACGTATTCCCTTATAATTTCTAAAGCTTCCTTTTTTAGTTACCTAGTAGAGATAGCTACTTAGAGAAGACTACGTAACGCTCCTATAGCGCGACGTAGTAGTTAACTAGTCGAGGCCTCTTCGTTATATATATTAAGTATCTACTTAGGAGACGAAGAATAGGAAGATATATCCTCGGAATAGACCCCTACTACGGACGGCGTTATAACTATATCGAAGATATCGCTACCTATAGGCGTAAGACAACCGTCTCGCAAGGAAAAGCTTATAGCCCTATAAGCGCGCGTTAAAGAGCTAGAGGAGACGAAACGCCTATAAGATCGCGTTATATAATTAGAGGAGGAAATTGCTAAACGCGCCGGTGCTATCGCTATCTATTCGGGGAAGCGTCGACGGTCCTACTCCCCTAAATCGGACGGCAGTCGCGGTAGCGAGGTTAAGATTAAAAATATCGCTTAATTATCCTAACCTACTAATGCACGGAAACGTCTAGACTAGACTTACGATCTAGAGGACGCCTTTAGGGCAGCGCCTAGACGCTTTCGTCGCGACGAAACGAAGATCCTCTACGCGGTAGATTATATATATAGCGACTATAAAGCGAGATAGCGCCGATACCTTAAAGAATAGACGTCGATTAACCGAACTAAATATAGTACGGATTAGGTATACTTTAAGGAATAGATACTTATCTTAATTAAGGATACTACGAATAGGGGGATACTATTAGCGACGTAATTAGAGGAGGCTCGCTAACGAGAAGGCTAGTCCCCCCTAGAGTTTAGCTTATACCTTAACTCCTTAAAGAGGCATTTCGAACGCCTATCGGAAAAGGCGCGTGCTCTTACGTTTTTCGCTAAGCTAGAGCTATAACTTCGGGACTAAATTAACCTCTATTTAACACCTATCTATACCTACTAATAGGAAGAGCTTATATAAGTCGCCTAACGATATTAGGATACTACTACTAATAAGAGGCGACGTATTAATACTACTTTTACCCCTAGAGGAACTAGGAATAGAAGTAGTGCTATACCCTAAGGCGGTACGTATAGGGGAAGGAATTAGAGAGGCCGATAAGCTAGGCCGAATCGTTAAGGAAACACTACCGATTCGACCGATAACTAGCAAGCTAGCGATATACCTACTAAGGGCCGAACTAAGGGACGTTATCGAGGAAGAGGATCTTTTACTTAATTAGGAATTATATATTTCTAATATAATAAGCCGGGATACCTATCTATAGAATATACTAATTCTCTAAAGGTAGAAACCCTAGCGAAGACTCTTAAACTCGATACCGTAAAATAGGGAAAAGGCAAGATATTAGGGTAAACGCCTCTCCCCTAGCAAACTTAATACCTATAGGATAGTTACTTAAAACTCCTATAACGATATTAGGGCGAAACCCTACTAAAGTCCCCGTATACTTAGACACTTACGGTACCGTTAACCTCGTAGACGTATACTTTGCCCGATAGTAGGGATTACTATAAGTAGCGCTATTATACCCTAAGTTATTAGGGCTTAATAATAGTAGGGTAAGGGAGTATAGAGTATAGTTAGTGCCGCTCCGAATAATAGATATAAGGGGCACTAAAAAGACAATTACTCGTTTCTATATTAATACCGATAAGTTAACGCTAAACGATCGGGTACTAATCCTTTTATTAGTTACTACCTTAGAGGATAAACGTATCTATATTATCCTATAAAAACGATAGTAGTAGTTTAAGCATTAACTAGGCAGCGAAACCCTATAGAATCCCCGTAGATTCCTTTAGGAATGTAAGAACGAAGGAAGGGTCTATATAATAGCGCTTAATCCTAAGCTAATCCCGCTACTAGATAAAGACGAAGATAAAGGGATTCTATAGGAAGAATAGGCCGAAATCCTACTAACTCTCTACCGGTTTAAAGATACCTTCTCGGCTAATAAATCCGATTTATTACTAGCTAAAAAGGGAACGGATTACTTAATTAATTTAATCCCTAATACGGAACCTCCTTATAGACCGATTTACCCTCTATCGTAAAGGGAACTCTAAGTATTACGTGACTAGATCTAAGACGCGATAAAAAGGAAAATAATCTAGGAGTTAAAGAGCTTAGCTAGGGCGCCTATCCTTTTCGTTCTAAAAAAGGATAGCACCTTATAGCTATATATAGACTACCGAGGACTTAACCGGGTTATATAAAAGAATCGGTACCCTTTACCCCTTATTTCGGAGATTATTAACCGCTATTAAGGAGCTAAGTATTTTTCTAAGATTAATATATAGAATGCGTATTAACGTATTCGAATTTAGGAAGGAGATAAATAGAAGACTGCTTTCCGAACGCGTTATAGATATTTCGAATACCTAGTAATACCCTTTAGACTTACTAACGCACTAGCTACGTTTTAGAGCTATATCTATTAGGCGCTTAAGGGGCTCGTAGATATAATCTACGTAGTCTACCTCGACGATATCCTTATATACTCTAAAACGAGAGAAGAATATACTAAATACTTAGGATAAGTAATAGAAAGGCTAAGGGCTATAGAGCTCTATATAAAACTATCGAAGTATATCTTCTATTAATAGTTAGTCGAGTTCCTTAGGTTTATATTATCTATCGATAGGGTATCGATAGACCCTCGACGGGTAGAGGTAATAGCCTAATAGCCTAAACCTATAACCTACTATAATATTCAGGTTTTCCTTAGGTTCTATAATTTTTACCGACGATTTATATACGGGTACTTAAGAGTTATAGCGCCCTTAACTATATTGCTAAAGGGGAGTAAGAATAGGAAGAAGCTAGGGAGTATAGAGCTAAACCTTACCGAAAGGGCAGCGTTTTAGGCTCTTAAGGATGCTTTTTAAGGAGCCCTACTCCTCCGATATTACGATCCGGAAAGACGTATTCGTATCGAAATAGATATATCGCAATTCGCGATAGTAGGGATTATCTCTTAACCCGATAACGAAGGGCGTTACTATCCGATCGCATTCTAGTTAAGGAAGTTTACTAGAGCCGAACTTAATTATAGTATTCTAGACTAAGAACTCTTTACTATCGTTAAGTTATTTAAATACTAGCGATATTACGTCGAAATAGCAGCGTATAAAGTAAAGGTATTATCGGACTACTATAACCTCTAGACGTTTATATACTAGACCTCCCTAAATAGGAGGTAAGTAAGATAGTATATATATTTAGCACTATTCGACTTTACGATTAAGTATCGTATAGGTAAATCTAACCCAACGGACGCGCTATCGAGAATGCCTAGATATAAGGGCGAGAAGCCCCCGTCTATAGAACTATTACCGGAGCTATAAGCGAAGCTAGCTACTATTAATACTATATCCGTATAGAGAAATAACGAGGCGTTTTTATAGGCAAATAGATGCTTAACCTCGAGTTAATATAAGCGTGGCAAAGTGCCTTTATATAAGGAAAATGCATAAGCTTATCTATAGCGAAACTATAATACTTCGGGCGCGAGACCTAAACGATTAGCCGATTAAGCTAAAGAGAGAGCTAGTTATAAATAGTTACTCTTAAGGAAGACCGCTAAAGAAGCGGCCTACTATATAAAAGTTTATATAATAGAAGTTCTAGAACCGTTACTAAAGTTACTAAAACGCACTTAGTCGGTTAACGCAGCGATTAGTAGGCTAAAGGAGACCGAAGACTTCTCGAAAGGGAAGGGTTTCTAGTTAATGCGCTTAGATAGACTACTACTATAGAAGGGTCGTATCGTAGTGCCTCTAGAGGCAGCCTTACGGTAAGAGCTAATATAGCTCTTCAATAACGATCCGTTAGTAGGACACTTTAGCTCCTAATATACTAGCGAACTACTAGCGAGGAACTTCAACTAAGATAGAATAATAAAAGACGTAAATAAATACGTCTAGTTATACCTAGTATATTAAGGTATAGTGTCTAGGAGGCATCGCCCCTATAGCACTATATAATCGTTACTATATCCTATACGACTATAAGAAGAATTATTAATAGACTTTACTATAGGTCTGCCTAAAGTATAGTATAATAGATAAGACGTTAATACGATCTTAGTAATCGTAGACTAATATACTAAGTATTGCCTCTTCTTTCCTATCTCTAAGATAATAATAGCCCTAGAGCTAGTAGAATTATTCTATTACTAAGTTAAATTAATATATAGACCTCCGAAAGGCATTATCTTAGATAGAGGGTCCCTATTTATAAGTAAGTTCTAGTTAGATCTCTATTTTATCTTATAAGTAAAACGTAGGCTATCGACGGCATTTTACCTATAAACCGATAGGCAAATAGAACGAATAAACTAAGCCGTATAGCACTACTTAAGATACTTTACTAACTCGGAATAAACTAACTAGGCGTTACTCCTATATATTGCTTAATTTATATATAATAATATAAAGAACGCGATAACTAGGTTATTACCTAACGAAGCGTTAATAGGTTACTAACTAAACTTTTATATTAATACTAAGGACGATATTATTTAGAGGGGGGTACCCGAAGTAAGAGTAAGAGTTACTAGGCTATAGGAGCTACGAAAGAGGCTTAAGGAATACTAGAGAAAGGCTATTAAATCGTAAGCGAAATACTACGATTTAAGGTATTAACCGCTTATACTAAAAGTAGGAGACCTTATAGTATTATCGATAAAGAACTTACGCCTTAAGGACGAAAAAAGAAAACTCTTACCTAAGTATATTAGACCGTTTCGGGTCCTATAAGCTATTAGAAAGCAAGTATATCGTCTTATACTCCCCGAGAAGTACTTACGCCTTTATAACGTTTTCTATATTAGTCTCTTAGAGCTATAGAAGGAGCGTAAAGGCACCTATAAAGATAGTAAAACCCTACTAATACTAGACTTAGAGGACGATAAAGGCGAATAGGAAGTCTAAGAGATTAAAGACCGAAAGAGATCTAAGGGCGATACCTTTTTCCTTATTAAATAAAAAGGATAGCTAGCTAAGTATAACTAATAGGTCGAGGCCGAAGATATAGCGAATAGCTAAGACCTTATTAAAGAATACACTGCTCGCCTAACCGGGAAAAAGAGGTATAAGACTAAGTAAGGTAGGGAAACCTATTAGCGTAGGGAGACGCTACTAAATCGGTAACGAATCCCTACTAAATCGCTACCGACTCGTTAACGTATCGGCACGCCCGAACGTCCTATAACTATATATAAAATAGTAAAATAAGAGAATAGGGAAAACTATCTATACTACCTATTAAATATTATTAAGGAAAATAAAACTAAACCGTAACTCTACTAAGGCCCTAACGATAAAGGAGAGAAGGATAGTCGTAGATAAATAAAAGAAAGATAAGACCTATCTATTACTTCCGACCACCCCTCTTCTTCGCCGGCGTAGCGGGAACTAACTAAGGCGCCCCCTCCGTTATACCGAATATATCCGGAAATACTAGAACTACCCTATCCTCCGCTCCTTCCTTATCCTCCGCGTCGAGACCTATCTTTATTAGCACGGCACTTACCTCGGCCTTAGTAAATAGTAAGGCGTATTACTATAAAGTATAGCCTATATTACCGTCAATAAAGCAGAGTTTTAACCGGGATTCCTAGGCCCGGTACTCCGGGCTTATACGGGCGATATCGAATAAGGGCGCGGGGTTAAGGCGAATAATAAGCTCGCGGCGCTTATTAATTAGCGTATAGTAGTCGGCACGCTCGACCTAGTATATCGTTAGGCGGTCGCTAATAAAAGGGTCGGATAAAACTTACGATAGTAGACTTCTATATACCTATAGTCCTAAAGGACTTACGATAGGCCGTCTCGGCGGCGTCGAAAGCCTCGGCTAAATACTATACCGTAATAGCGAGACGGCGCCGATTAGCCTCCTCGAAAACAAGCACGCCCGCGTCTAAGCTATCGTCCTCGGTATCCTCGTTGCCGGTCTTTAACTTATTAAGCTCGCGTAGGTGCTTAACGATAGCGACTATATCGGCCCGGTTACTAGATATAAGAGTAGCGGCCTTAAGAAAGATTAGCTTATTAATCGTAATATTTAAAGTTAAGGGGAAACTTACCTAGTTATAGGTCGCGGTACGTCTATAGCACTGCTCGTAGCGCGTCGAGGAAACCCCCGAGAAAATATAGCTAATTAAGAGCACCTTAATAGGCTTAGGCTCGGTCGTACTATACTCCTTAACGACCGTCCTAAAATAATATATATACTAGAGCTTACGAGGGATAACCCTATAGGCCCTAACCGGGCGGGCTTTAGCCTTAGATCGGGTACGCTTCTTCGTAGGAGCGCGACCGCCTCGTGCCGCCGCCTAGGTGCCCTTGTCTCCGGCGCCGCCGTTCTTAGGTTCGTCGGTAGGAGGAGTCGGATCGCGGCCGTCTCCGTTATTGCCGTTGTCGTTATCTTAGCCCTCGTTCGGCTAGGCATCGGGATAGTCTTAGCCCTCGTTCGGCTAGGCCTCGTCGTTAATATCGGCCTACTTATTCTAAGGAGCGGCCTAGGCGATAATCTCCTATTAGCTAGAGCCGCCCTATCGAGACGGAGTAGCTAGGTTATCGGCACTTACCTAGGAGCGCCTAGGCACGATCTCCTCGCTAGTATTAGCATCGCTAACGGGGGTAATAGACTTATAAGTTTCCGGGCCTATAGAAGTAGGCTTATTAGTAGTCGGAGTTAGGGCACTCGGCGGGGTAACGGGGGCACGACCCTCGCTAACGTTAGGTCCTAGACTAAAAGTCTCCTAGGACTAGGATTCCCCTATGCCTTTCTTAGCTTTCTTCGCTAAGGGGGAACTAGCGTCGCTGCGAGACTTCTAGGCCGATCGCTTACGCTTCGAGGGCGAACCCGCCGCTACTTACTCCTATATACGGCGTAGGAAATCGGCGTTATAGTTCTTTATCTTCTTTAGCGTAGAAGGCATTATCGTTAATAAATCGTCGATAAAAAGTAATATAAAAAGGTATAAGGGATTAATAAAAAAAGGCATAAAACTCTATAGCAATCGTAAGCGGAAGAGTTAAAGAAGAAAAGAAAATAGAAGAAGTAGGAGATATATACGCACGCTCTTTATATTATAGTTACGCGGCCGATACGTAGGCGATACCGCAACGGTTGCTCGGCGGCAACCGCTAGCATAATAACTATTAACGTTATAGAGCGTAGACTAACGTATACTTATATAGGCGTATACGCGCGATATATAACTAAAACTACCTCTCTTCCTAACCGAATGCACGTAGCGTAGCAAAAGCAATATATATTAAAGATATAGCCGAGACGTCTATATAGGAGGGGAGATAATTATAAGAGCGCTACTAGGAGGTATAGGCTAACAAAGCACTTAGGTACGTAGTACTAATATATCGGTAGGGTATCGGTAGGGAATCGTGCCTACCCCGCTCGTATATTATAGACCACTCGCTACTCGAACTAAAGAGGAAAAATCCCTCTTCTTATAAGCTTTAGTCTTACGATAAGGAGAATATAATATATATAGCGTAGTACCTCTAGCTATCTCTACTACCTAACTAATCGTACCGTGATACGTGTTCCCTTATATCTAATCGGGGTTCCGAATATACCTCTATAGGCCGTTCTTATAATAGGTATAATATAGCGTCCGCCCGTTCGTTTTATCCCTTTCCTTCCCTATTATTCCTTTTCGCTAATATTCCTTCTTTTTCTAGTTTATCGTATTATAAATTAATAGTAAAAGATTAATTCGGACGAATAGAAAGTAAAAGAAGCGTTAGAGGAAGCGATAGCTCGCCTAGCTTAGATTAAGAAATAGAAGCGTTTCCTAAAGGACCGAGGTAGTAAGTTATTTTAGCGGGGTATATAAGCTATTAATAAAGAAGATAGTATAACGCGTTCTTCTTAAGACGAATTAGTTCGTTTATTAAATAAGGAAACTATTGCTATTAGCGAGGTTTAATTGTTTAGTGCCTTAAACGTATTAGACTAGGATACTATTCTTAGTAACCCTATATTTCCGAGTAAGGGTTTGCCTAGTAAAACTATCGGAGTAGAGAACTATAGTAGGTTAAGTGCTTAAGTAGTTCCTAGGTATTTTCCTCTAGTCTATATCCCTTCTACTTAATAAGGTATTCTTATTACTAACCTTATTTTCTTATATCTAGTATTTATTCTACTTTATATTCTTAATCGTCGTTAACTTCGATTTTTTCCTATAGTTTAGCGTTTTATAGCGCTAGTTCTAATAATAAGATATAAAATATCGGGTATATCCGTATTATTATTAGTAGCGAAAGTTCGTAGTTAACTTTTAAAATAGTTTTCTTAACCTTAAACGGTCTAAGTTTCTTAAAATCTAATTTATTGCTTAGTCGTTTTATTTTAATATTTCGTTATATAAGGTAGACTATATCTCCCTCTTAAAAGATTAGTCCCTATAATCTTTTCCGATTATAGTAAGTAGATATTTATTCTCTAACGAATTAAAGTTCTTATTATATTTCTTTATATAATTTTCATAGCTAATTTACTTATAGTATTGCTCGTTCCGCTTATAGTCCTTATCGAGTAACCTTAAGTACTTCTAGGTTATATCCGTAATTAGTATATACTAGTAAGAGCTTAGTTATTTCTATAACTAAGCTATTATAAGCTAGTTACGCTATTAGTAGCTATTTAACTTAATTGTTTTATTCGTAGCTAATATAGTATCGTAAATATTATTTAAGCGTTTAGTTAAGTCGTTCTATTTATCTATCTATTTATAGGTAATAAGCTATACTAAGCTTATATTTCGTCCCTAATTATACTATAAGAGCTTGCTAAAATTTAGCTATAAACGTGCTTCCTCTATTAAAGACAATCTCGTTTAATAGTCTATAATTGCTAATAATTATTTATAGGAATATATATACTAGCTCTTCCGCATTACTTACTTCTTTATATAGTAAAAAGTACCTATACTTCGTTAGTCTATCGGTAATAATAAATATACTATTATACTTAACGTTAGTTATAGGTTCTTTTAATAGTAGTAGCTTTATAATATAGTTAAAAGCTATTAAATCCTATGGTTTTTCTAGTACTAGTAGCGGTTATAATTCTCTATATAGTTTATATTGTTTAGCCTTACTTTATACGTAAAGTTTATATTCTTTAATAACTTATTATACTACTTCTTTAAGCTATAGGAAGTTATATTATCGTTTAATCCGTTTTATTATTCTTTAGATTCCTTAGTATCTATATATTAGATATTCGTATTTATCTTATATAACTTTATCTTATAATTCTAATAGTATCTAGATTTTATTTTTATATATTAGAACTTTTAAATATTCTATATCGTATCCGTTTAGTGCTTTATATTCTTTTATCTATTTTAGGATCTTCTAATAAGTCGAGTCGTTAGGTTATACTTTAAATATTATATTTAGCTATCGTTGCTAGTAGTTCCCGTTTTCGTTAATTTATAGGAGCTATCCTTTCGCTATAGGTGCCCCTATATCGTAGTTACTTCGTCGACTAAGGGTATTAGCTCGACCGTTTTCTATTCCTTTTTTATAGATTATTTCGTAGTCGAATTCTAATAAGTATTCGGCCTATTAGATCTATCGTCCGTTTAACTATTACGTCGTTATAAAATATAAGATATTCTTATAGTCTATATAGACCTTAACTTTATATTTACTTTTAAGAAGGTAGTATCGAAATTCCTTAAAAGCTTAAATAATTATAAGGAATTCTTTATCGTAGATAGGGTAATTAAGTTCTACGCTATATAGCTTTTTCGAGTAAAATGCAATTAGTTATAGTCTTCCTTCTTTATCTTTTTATCCGATTTATACTCTTAGAGTAAAGTCTAATATATCGGTTTTAAGTTCGATTTATTATTCTAGATCGAAGGTAGTTAAGACTAGTTCTTACGTAATTATAGTCTTAATATATTTAAAAGCTTTATTAGCTTTATCGTCCTATATAAATTCTTTTTCCTTCTTTATTAAGTCGTATAGTAGTACTATAATCTTTCCGAAATCTTTAATAAATCGTTAGTAGTAATTTATAAATCCTAGGAAACTTTATACGTCTTTAACGTTCTTTAGCGTTAGCTATTTTTTAACTAAGTTAATCTTATCTTATTATATCTATATCTCTCCTAGTAAGATCGTATATCTAAGGAAGTCTACTTCCTATATATAGAACTTACTTTTCTCTAGTTTAACTAGTAACTTTATATTCTAAAGTACGCGGAGTACCTTATAGACGTATTCCTTATATTCTTTTAGGGTATCCGAGAAGATTAGGATATTATCTAGGTATACTACTATAAAGATATCTAAGTATTCGCGTAGGATATTATTAATTATCTATTAAAAGGTAGCTAGTATATTTATAAGTCTAAATAGTATTACTAGATATTCGAATAGTCTAAATTTCGTTTTAAAGGCTATTATCTATTCGCGTCCCTTTTTTATATATATTAAGTTATAGGCGCCTTTAAGGTCGAGGGCTATAAACTATTTTTTACTATATAGTCGATCTTATAGTTCTAATATAAGCGGTAATAGTATTCGGTCCTTTATTATAATATCGTTTAGGCGTCTATAGTTAATAACTAGTTATAGCTTACTGTTTTTCTTTAGAATAAATATAACTAGATAGCCTACTTTAGATATTAATATTTATATATATCCTTTTTATAGATTCTCGTTAAGGTAGTCGCGTAGCGTTTATAGTTACTTTTCGTTTAGGTTATAGATTTTATAGAACGTTAGCGTTATTCTATCCTTAAGATAAATTTTATAGTCCTATTAGCTATATTCGGGTAACCTTATCTTAAGTTCTTCCTTAAAGAGTTTATTATATTTCCGGTATTCCTAGGGGATATTCTTTATTCTATCTTATAGGCTTTATTCTTTCTTTTAAGAGCTAGTTTCTCTTAACTTAAGCTCTTTATTAATTTATTTAAGGTCTTTCCTTAAAGTAGCAATAACTCTTTAGATCTTCGTATTATATCCTTTATTCTATTTATATCGGATGCTAGGTTATATAGCCGTATTAGTTAGTATATAGGTCTTATTAGTCGATTTTATTATATCTACTAGTTCGGTTACTATTTTCGTTTATATCGCTAAAGCCCGTAATAATTTACTTAAACGGTTATCCCTTTTATCCTATTTAGTAGCTAAATTATCGTAAAATTTTACTTTCTCTTAAATCTACTAGTCCTAGAAACTTATATCTTCGTTTTAACGTAGCTAGCTAGTTTTCTAGTTAATTAGTAGGTTGCTCTCCTATAGCTATAGAAGCCCTAATATAAGGTCGTGTTCTTTAATATCTATAATATTAAAGTTAACTTATTCGTTATAGCCCTAGATATTAATATCGAGGTAATTAATCTCTATATTAATAATTCCGTTATTATAGTTAAAGGCCTCTCCTTTAATATTCGTAAGTTTATATAGATCTATCTTATATCTCTATATAAGTCGGTAACGATTAACGACTCTAGGTAAAACGTAATTACCTATTATACTATAGTTTAAAAGTATACGTATATAATATCCCGCGATTTAGATATCTAATACTATTTAGTCGCTATAGCTTACCGTTACTATATATAGGGTCCTTAGATCTTATCGTGTCGTGCTAGTCTATAGCCCTTTTATAGATAGCGTACCTCGTTTTTTACCTAGTCCTTATTCGTTTTATTTAGGTATTCTTCTTCGATTTATTATTAATATCGTTTCTTTACGTTTTTATCGCGTAGTATTATATTAGAGCTTAAGAGACTAATTTCTTATAGCTAATCGAAGATTTCTTATTTCTCGACGCTATATCGTTTATATTATATTACTTTATAGTTAATTACGTACTATACTTTACAATTCTATTTATTTTTATACTAAAGGTCGAGTTTTCGTTCTATATCTTTTTATTTTTTATATAGTATTTCTATATTAATTCTTCCTTAGTCGAATACAGCTTATAGCCTTTATATATATTACTAATAATCTTTTAGTATACCGTTATATCGTTTATGCTATACTCGTGCTTTTTCGTATTTATAAACTCTATAGTTTAGGTATATATATTCGTTATAATCTTCTTCGTCGCATTTAACTTATTACGTAAGTCTTTAAAAGATTAAGGGTTCGGATATCTTAAAGCGAGTAGCGTTATACTATTCTTTTATTTTAGCGTATTTATAGATTTCGTATATCTCTAAAAGATATCTCGTTAATAAACCGTAATTATCGCGGTATTTAAGTAGCGTGCCGTAATCGGGTTCTAATAATATAACTTAGTCGTTTAGGTAGCGTTAATCGATTTTTTAGTAGTCTAGTTCTATACTTAAGTAGGGTTTCGAAAGTACTTATCCCTCGAACCTAACTAGGAAGGCGTCGTGTCGTGCCTTTATCTAGAAGTATATTATATAATCTAGGTAGATATATAATATCTATAAAATATACTTATAGTGCTTATAAGTAAGTAGTATTTATAGATCGTCTTTAAATTCTCCTTATAGTTACTATTCTCGTTATAGAGCTATAAAGGTATCGACTATAGCGATAGCTATAGTATAGTCTCCTCTACGTAGTGCCGGTTAATATCGAATTAGTATAGCTTATTAGTTTTCCGTAAGAATTTAAGGTATTTATTAGGTTCTAATTTTAAGCATTTCTTCGAATTCTTCGAAGTATAGAGCGTGTTTTCTAATTATAGCATTCTCCCTTAGTAGCAAGAGTAGTAGTATAAGTTCGTTCTCGTCTTCCGTTTCTCTAGGTATTTCTTATTCTTAAGAGCTTATATCGTCGATACTTCGTTATTCCTTTTTAGGTTATTATCTAAGTTTCGTAAGTATAAGGGCTACGTCTATATCTTCTTTATTATATTATTTATAGACTACCCGTCGTTATTATCGATTTTTATTTCGTATATCTTCCTAGAATCGTTTACCGTTCTTCCTAATCTAGTCTTAGGAGACCTTTAGATAGGGTGTTCTAGTTCTACGAATTTAACTTATTTCTATATTTTAGGATCCCTTCGTTATATTATTATAAGGGTTTTCTTTAGTAGCTTTAAGAACTATCCGGTACCGTTTTTATCGCTTAAGTATACTATATATTCGTCGTCGTAGTATATAGTCTAACTAAGGAGTTTATGCTTTAGTTCCTATCTATTAGTAGCGTTTAGGTGTTTCTTACCTTTTAAGGCTAGTGCTTAGTAGGTTTTCTTTTCCTTATAAGGTTATTTATATTCTTTAAAGTAATATTTAAGTTTCCTATAGTTAAAACACTTTCCTTTACTTTTCTATATTACGTTTAGGTCTATCCTACCTAGGTTAGTTATATAGGCGTAGGCAATAGGAGTTTTGCGCTTCTTTTTATAGTTAGCGTATTAGCTAAAGTTATTTCTATAGGAAGGGTTCTAGTTTCCTCTTTCTTATTTCTTTTCTTAGCGTCGCGTATATTATCTATCGTCGATTCGTACTACTATAGTAATATAGTCCGAGAGGTTATTAGGTCGATTTTCCTTATAGAGCTTATCCTTAACTTCTTCTTTAAGCCCGTCGTAGAATCGTAATATAAGGGGTTCGTCGTCCTAATTAAGCTTTAAGGTAACTTATCGGAACTTTATAGTATAATCCGATACTAAGATCCTTTATTAGAGTTCTCGAAGGTTTTATTTAGCTTCTTATTCCTCGTTAGTTATTCCGAATACCTTTATAATAGCTTCTTTAAATCCTTAGAAACTAGTAAAGACTTTATCTATTTCGTTATCTCGTCGCGCTAATTAGTTATTAAGAAAGTCCCTTATAATAGGTCTAAACTAAGCGAGTACCGTTCTAGATAAATAATTTCCTACGTAGAGTACCTTTTCGACTAGGTCTAAGAGTTTAGTAGGGTAAAACCGGTAGTAGGCCTTAAGTTAGGTAAGAAAGTCTCGAAGCGTGCTATAAGTACCGTCGAATAGTCCTAGCTATTTTAGTTTAACTACTTCTCCGAGGTCCCCAACTTATCCGTTACCTCCTCTATTCCTAAGTAACTATACCTTATATCGAAGGGTAATAATCTCGCGTATTATATCCTAAGGTAATATAGTAGCTCTAAAGTTAGTTAATCTAGCTTACTATATAGGTATATTAATAGTTACGATATTACTTAAAGTAACGCGGTATTATACTAAATAAGAGCTTTTAACGTATAACGACTAGTATTATTCCTAAGGGATAAACCTATTAAGGGGTTTATATTAGTAGATATAATAAGGCGTGGTCTAAGCAATAATATATATATTACGTTAGTAATAAGTCGGAGGTTATAGACCGTAGACTATAACTAGGTAATTAAGTAATCGGAATTAAAGATAAGATCGTAATAGAGATCGTAATAATTATATTAAAAGCTATCGAGCTATCTATCTAAAGGAGTATTCCATTCCTTCCTTATATATCTTAAGAGCTTCCCTAGATCGCCGAGAGCACTAGGTGATCCCGTCGCCTAGGAGCGCTAGGGCGCTAGGGCGATCCTGCGATCCTAGCCGTAGAGCGTTAGAGCGCTAGAGTAACCCGTCGCTCTAAACTTAATTAGCCCGTCGGTCCGTTTAATATTCCTTGCTCCCTATGTTACGTGTCCTCGTAATATATACTAGTCCCGCGGTTCGCTAGACCGTGGTCGTAATAAGAAGATTATAATAAATATATATACTTAAACTATAGAGTTTATAAATACGAAAAAGTATAAGTATAGTATAAACGATATAATAGTATACTAAAAGATTATTAGTAATATATATAAAGACTATAAGCTATATTCGACTAAGGAAAAATCGATATAGAAATACTATATAAAAAATAGAAAGACGCTAAACGAAAACTTAATCTTTAGTATAAAAATAAATAGAATTATAAAGTATAGTATATAATTAACTATAAAGTAGTATAATATAAATAATATAGCGTCGAGAAATAAGAAATCTTCGATTAGCTATAAAAAATTAGTCTCTTAAGCTCTAATATAATACTACGCGATAAAAACGTAAAGAAACGATATTAATAATAAATCGAAGAAGAATACCTAAATAAAACGAATAAGGACTAGGTAAAAAACGAGGTACGCTATCTATAAAAGGGCTATAGACTAGCACGACACGATAAGATCTAAGGACCTTATATATAGTAATAGTAAGCTATAGCGACTAAATAGTATTAGATATTTAAATCGTAGGATATTATATATATATACTTTTAGACTATAGCGCGATAGGTAATTACGTTTTACTTAGAGTCGTTAATCGTTACCGACTTATATAAAGATATAAGATAGATCTATATAAACTTACGAATATTAAAGGAGAGGCCTTTAACTATAATAACGGAATTATTAATATAAAGATTAATTACCTTAATATTAATATCTAGGGCTATAACGAATAAGTTAACTTCGATATTATAGATATTAAAGAATATAACCTTATATTAGGACTTTTATAGCTATAGGAGAGCAACCTACTAATTAACTAGAAAACTAGCTAGCTATATTAAAACGAAGATATAAGTTTCTAGGACTAGTAAATTTAAGAGAAAGTAAAATTTTATAATAATTTAGCTATTAAATAGGATAAAAGGGATAACTATTTAAGTAAATTATTATAGGCTTTAGTAATATAAACGAAAATAGTAACCGAACTAGCGGATATAAAATTAACTAATAAGACCTATATACTAACTAATATAGCTATATAACCTAGTATCTAATATAAATAGAATAAAGGATATAATATAAAGATCTAAAGAGTTATTGCTACTTTAAGGAAAGACCTTAAATAAATTAATAAAGAGCTTAAGTTAAGAGAAACTAGCTCTTAAAAGAAAGAATAAAGCCTATAAGATAGAATAAAGAATATCCCCTAAGAATACTAGAAATATAATAAACTCTTTAAAGAAGAACTTAAGATAGGGTTACCTAAATATAGCTAATAGGACTATAAAATTTATCTTAAGGATAGAATAACGCTAACGTTCTATAAGATCTATAACTTAAACGAAAAGTAACTATAAACGCTACGCGACTACCTTAACGAGAATCTATAAAAGGGATATATATAAATATTAATATCTAAAGTAAGCTATCTAGTTATATTTATTATAAAGAAAAACAATAAGCTATAACTAGTTATTAACTATAGACGCTTAAACGATATTATAATAAAGGACCGAATACTATTACCGCTTATATCGGAACTATAAGATCGATTATATAGTAAAAAATAGTTTATAGCCCTTAATCTTAAAGGCGCCTATAACTTAATATATATAAAAAAGGGATATAAATAAATAATAGCCTTTAAAATAAAATTTAGACTATTTAAATATCTAGTAATACTATTTAGACTTATAAATATACTAGCTACCTTTTAATAGATAATTAATAATATCCTACGTAAATACTTAGATATCTTTATAGTAGTATACTTAGACGATATCCTAATCTTCTTAGATACCCTAAAAGAATATAAGGAATACGTCTATAAGGTACTCCGCGTACTTTAAAATATAAAGTTATTAGTTAAACTAAAGAAAAGTAAGTTCTATATATAGGAAGTAGACTTTCTTAGATATATAATCTTACTAAGAGAGATATAAATATAATAAGATAAAATTAACTTAGTTAAAAAATAGCTAACGCTAAAGAACGTTAAGGACGTATAAAGTTTCCTAGGATTTATAAATTACTACTAACGATTTATTAAAGATTTTAGAAAGATTATAGTACTACTATATAACTTAATAAAAAAGGAAAAAGAATTTATATAGGACGATAAAGCTAACGAAGCTTTTAAATATATTAAAACTATGATTATATAAGATCTAGTCTTAACTACCTTTAATCTAAAACGATAAATCGAACTTAAAACCGATATATTAGACTTTACTCTAAGAGTATAAATCGGATAAAAAGATAATAAAGGAAGACTACGACCTATTATATTCTATTCGAAGAAGCTATATAGCATAGAACTTAATTACCCTATTTATAATAAAGAATTCCTTATAATTATTTAAGCTTTTAAGGAATTTCGATACTACCTTCTTAGAAGTAAGTATAAAGTTAAGGTCTATATAGATTATAAGAATATCTTATATTTTATAACAACGTAATAGTTAAACGGACGATAGATCTAATAGGCTAAATATTTATTAGAATTCGACTATAAAATAATCTATAGAAAAGGAATAAAAAACGGTCGAGCTAATACCCTTAGTCGACGAAGTAACTATAATATAGGAGCACCTATAGTAAAAGGATAGCTCCTAGAAATTAATAAAAACGGGAACTACTAGCAATAATAGCTAAATATAATATTTAAAGTATAACCTAATAACTCGATATACTAAAAGATCCTAAAATAGATAAAAGAATATAAAGTACTAAAGGGATATAATATAAAATATTTAGAAGTTTTAATATATAAAAATAAAATCTAGATACTACTAGAATTATAAGATAAAGTTATATAAGATATATATAAATATTTAATATATAGATACTAAGGAATCTAAAGAATAATAAAATAGATTAAACGATAATATAACTTCCTATAGCTTAAAGAAGTAGTATAATAAGTTATTAAAAAATATAAACTTTACGTATAAAGTAAAGCTAAACGATATAAACTATATAAAGAACTATAACCGCTACTAGTACTAAAGAAACTATAGGATTTAATAGCTTTCGATTATATTATAAAGCTACTACCGTCGAAAGAACCTATAACTAATATTAAGTACGATAGTATATTCGTTATTACTAATAGACTAACGAAGTATAGGTATTTTTTACTATATAAAGAAGCAAGTAATATAAAAGAGCTAGTATATATATTCCTATAAATAATTATTAGTAATTACGGACTACTAAACGAGATTATCTCTAATAAAGGAAGTATATTTATAGCTAAATTTTAGCAAGCTCTTATAGTATAATTAAGGACGAAATATAAGCTTAGTATAGCTTATTACCTATAAATAGATAGATAAATAAAACGACTTAACTAAACGCTTAAATAATATTTACGATACTATATTAGCTATAAATAAAACGATTAAGTTAAATAGCTACTAATAGCGTAACTAGCTTATAATAGCTTAGTTATAGAAATAACTAAGCTCTTACTAGTATACGCTAATTACGGATATAACCTAAAAGTATTTAAGGTTACTTAATAAGGACTATAAGCGGAACGAGCGATATTATAAGTAGATTAGCTACGAAAATTATATAAAAAAATATAATAAGAACTTTAATTTATTAAAGAACGAATATCTACTTACTATAATCGAAAAAGATTATAGGGACTAATCTTTTAAGAGGGAGATATAGTCTACCTTATATAACGAAATATTAAAATAAAACGACTAAGTAATAAATTAGATTTTAAGAAACTTAGACCGTTTAAGGTTAAGAAAACTATTTTAAAAGTTAACTATAAACTTTCGCTACTAATAATAATACGGATATACCTAATATTTTATATCTTATTATTAAAACTAGTACTATAAAGCGCTAAACTATAGGATAAAATCGAAGTTAATAATAATTAAGAATATAAAGCTAAATAAATACTAGATATAAGAAAATAAGGTTAGTAATAAGAATACCTTATTAAGTAGAAGGGATATAGACTAGAGGAAAATACCTAGGAACTACTTAAGCACTTAACCTACTACGGCTCTCTACTTTAATAGTTCTACTAAGCGAACCCTTAATTAGAAATATAGGGTTACTAAGAATAGTATCCTAGTTTAATATATCTAAAGTACTAAACGATTAAACCTCGCTAATAGTAATAGTTTCTTTATTTAATAAACGAACCGGTTTATCTTAAGAAGAACGCGTTATACTATCTTCTTTATTAATAGCTTATATACCCCGCTAAAATAACTTACTACCTTAGTTCTTTAAGAAACGCTTCTATTTCCTAATTTAAGCTAGGCAAGCTATTACTTCCTTTAACGCTTCTTTTACTTTCCGTTCGTTTAAATTAATCTTTTACTATTAATTTATAATATAACGAACTAGAAAAGAAGGAATATTAGTAAAAAGAACGATAGGGAAGGAAAGGGATAAAACGAACGGGCGGACGCTATATTATAACTATTATAAGAACGACTTATAGAGGTATATTTAAAACACCGATTAAAACGCTCGCTAACTTTATAAGTTAGGCCTAACCGAAAATAATAGGAGTAAGGTATAATTTTAATACTATAGATCTCGGTCTAAGATACTAGCTCCGATTATTAACGCGATTTATTAGAATTATAGGAATAGGATTTTTAAATATAACTAAATATACTATTAGTAGTATATCTAGAAAGGATAAAAGAATAAGGAACGATATACTTATATATAACGCGATAAGGGTATATTTATATATAGCGGCTAAAGTAGTAGGTCTTAGGGATAAGACTAAAAGGAGGGGGGGCATCCTATTACGACTATAGTCTAGCAAACCGCGGGGACTAATATATATTATAAGGTTACGTAACGTAAGGAGCAAGGAATATTAAATAGACCGATAGGCTAATTAAGTTTAGAGCGATAGGTTACTTTAGCGCTCTAATACTCTATAGCTAGGATCGTAGGATCGCTCTAGCGCTCTAGCGCTCCTAGACGACGGGATTACCTAGCGCTCTCGGCGATCTAGGGAAGCTCTCGAGATATATAAGGAAAGAACGGAATACTCCTTTAGATAAATAGCTTAATAGATTTTAATATAGATCTTTATTACGATTCTATCTCTAATTCTAATTACCTAGTTATAGTCTATAGTCTACGACCTCTAACTTATTACTAACGTAATATACTTATTATTACTTAGACTACGCCCTATTATATCTATTAATATAAACCCCTTAATAGGTTTATCCCTTAGGAATAATACCGGTCGTTATATAAAGTCTAGGAAGAAATCGATTAGAAGCTTAAAGACCCTACTACTAAGGGTAAAATCGAACGGTTTATTAGGAATCGTAAAAAGAAGGAAGAGTCTCGATAAGAATTACTAGAATTCTAAGGTACTACCTTCGCTAGACTTAGAGCTAAGGATAAAAAGGACTAAGGCGAGAAGGACTAAGAGTAAGAGCAGTTACCTAATCTATAGATTAAGTTAGCCTTCTTAATATTACTAGTCTATTTACTCTATAACTTATTTATTATAGATTCCGGATCGGACTTTTATATTTATAATAATTTAGTATAGTTTATAGAAAGCACGTATAAGTCCTACGATAAGCCTAAAGCAGCCTTCTTAGTAGATATACTACTTAAGATCTATAAATATAAAGACGTTCTTATTTATATCGGAAGCTTAGATAAGTTTAGATTATAAAACGTCGCTTATATCTTAAACTTCTATATAAACGTTATATCTCTTAATCTCTTTCTTAAAAGAGGATATAATTAGAACCCTATAATAGGCGCTGTCTTAAAAGACGGAAATATAATCTTTTATACTTAGAGGCGATTTCGCTAGCTTATTATCGAATATAACTAAGTCGATTATAAATCGTATACTTAGTTAGTAACTGCCTTTACTTTATCTATATAGTCGAGACCTAAGTCTACTATATAAGCTATAGTCTAGCACTAACGCCTAGGCTTAGTATATCTATTAATTAAGTAGCTTAACTTAGTTACTTAAAGTTAGTTAATTATATAATAGTTAATTATAAGTAACGATCTCTCTAACTAAGTAAAAGTAAAGCTTTCTATATTACTTAGGTTTACTCCGAGTTACCTAACTAGCGTTAATTTTAGGCAATTTCGTAATACCTATATTATAAAAGTAAACGAACCCCTTTCCTCTCGCCGATTAAGCTTAGTAATTATAGTTACTTTCTTCGTACCTAATTTATTAATATCTTATAGAAACTATTTAACGCTAAGGAAGCTAGCAATGCCCTCTTACTTAGCTTTCGATCCTTATAATTATCTTAGGCACGTTACGCCTCCTAAGACGCCTTCCTAGTCGGTCCCTAATAAGCTAAGTATCTCCTATAAAAGGGACTTACTAAAGGCATCGTAATACGTTTTCCCTATATCTTAAAAGAAGATTTATTACGATAGAAAACCGTTAGCTACTATACGATATTATTAGCCTTATAAGCGTATAATAAACTTAAAGGCGTAACTATCGATAATCTATAAATATAGTACGTAACTTACGATAGACGGCGATAATAAGTACTAGCTCTATAAATATTACTATATAAGCGGACGTTACGATATAGCGCTCTTTACTAGCGAGAGTACGACGAGTATTATCTATTACCTTAGGCACTACTATAAACTTACTAAGTTCGGTTATAAAGTAATAAGGTCCGACCCCTTTAGTATCTCTTAAGGAGCTACTAAGGCCGCGTTATACTTAGGGAGCCGACGTATAGTATTTAATAACCTTTAGTTTCGAAGTTATTTTACTAACTAGGTTATTAATCTTAATTTAACTTTCTACTAAGCGACTTACTAACGAATAAATAAAATATTTATATTATACTTAGAAGATATCGATAAAGTTTTACCGTAAAGCCTATTAGCGCTAAGTAGTTAGGTTAGCGAAAAATAGTTCGGTAATAATAGTAAGCGCGCCTAGCTAAAAGAATAGCTCCGCCTATTTAAAAGTAAGATCTATATCTCGATAGATACTTAGATATCTAAAGAAGGTACTAACTATTTAGCTATAGTTTCTTACTTTCTAGACGCTATATATAAGCTATAAACGGCTTTACTAAATTTACTAGTTTTAAAGGGCCCCTATACTAGCGAGAATATCGCTAAAGTCCTTATAGCGGTTATAGGGTTATATAAGATCGGTTAGAACGTTAATTTCTTTATAATAGATAACGTAAGTAGTAACGATACTTATATTCGAGAGCTAGTAAAGCGCTATCCTATTATTAAGCCTTAGAGTCGCTTACGCTACGTTAGCTATATACTTAACCTAATCGTTAAAGCCCTTCTCTTTAGGTAAGGTGTCGGTAAGTTAGAGAAATAGCTTTACGGCGCGTTTAAAGTAGAGCGTTTTAAAATCTAGAGAAAGCATAGCTTCGTTAGTAAACTTTATAATTTCTATATTTAGGTAAATAGAAGTAACTAAAGGCAGGAGCAGCTAAAACGGTATATTTTATAGGCTTATAAAGAAGGTAGTATTAAACTACTTTATACTAAAGTCTTAGTCGACGGCGGAATCTACTAGAACTCTATATATATAATAATTTAGAGGGCGGTTAAGCTCCGTTATACGATTAATCTATTCTTCCTTAACTATTACTACGGTAGTATAGGGTACGATATTTCGTAAGACGTACTAACCCTATAAGATTAGATTAACTTATACTATTTTCTTAATATCTTAAAGCCTTTTAAAGATCTAATAAAACGTATAGAGGGCCGAGCTAATAAAGCTAGCCTAGAAGGATTATATAGCTCCCTTTATAAAACAATTAAATTATTCGATATCCTCTTTAAAAAGCTCTAAGAGGCCGGAAGATTTACCGATAACTATCTTAACGTAGTTTTAACGTATTATTCCTACGTAATCGATACTACTCGTATTAAGCTAGAAGAGTACTTCGGCCTTACCGATACTACCTTAGCTTATTAGTGCGCTATTATATTATATCCGGCGAATAAGTTTACTTACTTCGAACTTAAGTAGAGTTATAATAAGTAGTAGATTAATAAGGCAAAGAGCGTAGTTTAAGAAGTTTTCGTAGAATATAAAGACGTATATATAGAAGCGGACGCTATAGACTATAAAGAGGCTTTATCGCTAGCCTTAGGAGAAGTTATCGCTAATAAGGCTAGCGATAATCTTATCGCCCTTAACCTACTCTAGGAAGCTCGTAAACGCCGATAGATACTAGCTAAGCTTATAGCGTCTAGTAAAGGAAGGAGGAAAAGAGCGAGACTAACTTCTAAGCTCGACGAGTTTATAGCTAGGAATAATAAGGCTAATTCGGAAGTTAAAGATCCCTTATAATAGTAGATCTATTATACGGTAGACTACCTAGTTCTATCGTAAATAGCTTTCGACTTATTTACTTATTTAGTAATAAGTATTAAATATAAGCGGGTTTTCTCTTAGACTAAAAAGGTTATTATAGATAAGCGGAATCGCCTTAGCTTTAATACCGTAGTAGCTATAGAATACTAAAAGTACTTACTTTAATCTAGTATACTATTATAGTTATACTTAAGGAGTACTTTTTTTCCCCTCGTTCTAAGGTTATAGGCGGATAAGATATAGAGATTACTTAAGTAAATCGGCTCCCGGAGTTAAGTAATATTAACTAACTAAGTAAAGCATAGCTATTTCTTCGAGTAAACTAAGTTAAGTAAACGGATCCTTTAACTAAGTTAAGTAAGAGTATTATTTTCTGCTTTACTTAGTTAATAGATATACTAAAGGGACCTTAGTCCTATAGTTAAACTACTTTTATAAAAGCTATTACCGCCGATAGGCGCGCCTTAACTCTAGGCATTATATTTAATAGTAAAGATCTTTAGAATTATAGGTTTAAGGAGGAATTTTAGGGATTTATAGACTAATACTATATAACTTTACTTAATAGGTAGACGGATAACTATATCGCTATTAAGTTACTTAAAGAGATCTATTTGCCTTAGACGCGGCCTCTCGACGACTTTAAGGCTAGGCTAATTATCTTAGATAGATATAGGAGTTATTTAACGGTCCGTTCTTTCTCTATATATCGATAAAGTGCTGCTAATCTAATAATAAAATAACTAGATAGCTATATACTTTTTAAATAATATCTACTATTATCTACTATTATTATCTTCTATCTTACTATTTTTATAGTCTTTAGCTACTAGATAAAGGTTTTTAAATACTATAATAATAGCCTATTAAAAGGAACTTAATAAACTCGCTTCTTTAACGGATTCTATGCCTATTAGTAAGGTTAATTTTATACGTGCCTACGCTAGAGCACGTAAAGCGGGAATAATAGTAAAGAATATCTTTTCCGGATAGAAGATTACTATAAACTAGCTAACCTCGCGGGATAAGGTATTATAGTATACTAAAATCTAGGACGATAAAGTTATAGCCTTACCTAAGTATAGGCTATTTTTAGGATCTAACGATACGCCGAAAACTAGCCGCTATATCCGTAATCTTAGTAAGAATAAGATACCTATAGCTCGAAGACGATATTCTAAGATAGCTAAAGGCTAGGAAGCCTAAGAATAGACGTTAATAGAGTATAGTAGTAAAATTATTAGGCTAGAGGAGGAAGTAGATAGGCTTAAGAGAGGAAGAAGAGAAGGGCTATTCCTAGCTTAAATAAACGCTTTATAGGTCTCGTAGAAGTACTAGCGGCTAGAGAGTCTATATTAATAACTAGGAGCCTAAAGAGGGTTATTATAGTAGATTATAGCTCGTTAGAGAAGGAGGCGGATATAGAGACGGAGACGGCTTTAGTAATTAAAGTTAGGGTACCTAAGCTTCCTCGGCGTACTACCTAGCTAGGTCGCGTAATTAAAAGACTAATAAGCGAGTAATATATTCGATTCTCTTTTAAATAAGATAGTTTTTATATACGTATTATAATATTTTATCGGAATATAAGTAGTTTAAGTTTAGGATTTTTAGTAAGGCTAGTATCGTTTACCTAAGCTAAAGGGGGGGGGTAAGTTACGCTTTCCCTAGGTTAGACCTCTTAGCCTTTAATTAGAAACAGCCTATCGCTATTACGTACTATAGCTTATATAAAGTAAACGATAGTCGTCTTCTTTATTTTAAAAGTTATACTACTACGCGCCTCCTACTTAAGTATATCGTTAATAATCGCTTAAATCCCTTCTTAGTTCGCTTCCGCGGTAGGCCTAGTTACCTAGGCTAAGTAATCGTCTATAAATATAATCGACCCGCTTTCCGCCTTAATCCTTCTCTAGACTAGGTCCGCGTTAAAGAAGAGGAATAAGATCGGTAATAGCGGTAACCCTTAAAGAAGGCCTACCTAAGGTAGCTCCTATTATTCCGACGTAAACCTATTAACTATTAATAAGGCTATTTACTTAGAATAAAACGTATCTATCTATCTTATTAGTTTAGCTAGTATCCCTCTTACCTTTATCCTCTTAAGTAGTTTTTCCTTATAAACTCTATTATAGGCGCCCTTAACGTTAAAACTAATTAGGCTAAGTACCTTATAATTACGCTAAGCCTTATAAACCTATTCCTATAATAGTAGTAGCGCTAGCTTAATAGATCGTCGTTTTCTTACTTTAAAGTAATTCGCGGGTAAAAGACTATAGGTCTCTACTATATACGAGATACGCTTAGCTATAACCGCTCTAAGTATCTTACTAAGCGTCGATAATAGCGAGATTAGTCGCTACGCCTTAGCTATTATATAGTCGTCTTTATATAGCTTCTTTAATAAGATAATTTTCGCGCTTTTCTATTAGCGAGGTATAACGCTATCTTAGAGAGATATATTAAAGAGAGTAAATATCTAATCCTTTATTACTAGCTAGAGTTATCTCTATACCGCTATCGGAAGCTTATCTATCTTCTTTAGGTACTTTCTATAGTTTCGCTACTATAACCTTTTCCTCGATCTCTCTTAATATTAGTCTAGGTATAGGCACCGCTTTCCGCTATAGTTATACCCCCTTATCCTTAATTCTTATAGGTAAGGGTAGAAAGAAGGTAATAAGTAGCTCGTCTACCTAGTCTACTTTATCCTTAGTCGTCGATCTATCCCCTTTCCTTAAAGGTAGTACCTTATCGCCTATAATGCTCTTACTAGCTTTAAGATATTTAGTCGCCTTCTAGATATTAGTATTATCGGAGAGGAAGTTATCTTAATACGTCTTCCTTTAGTATCGAATAGTATTATAGAACTCTTTTACCGCTTCTTTAGCCCGCTATTTAAGTTCCGGTCGCGGTTAGCTTCCTTATTATTGCGTTCTCGCTTAGTTTTACTAGAACGTATATATCCGCCGAAGTTATATAAGATCCTTAGTCTACTAACGTTTTATATACGGTAACGGCCGTACTTAAAGCGTTAGTTTATAGATAGCCTTTAAGACGATCTATATTAGTTAATCTATCTAGGTTTAAACGTTAATAGCCTAAGGTAAGAGTTATAGATTATCTTTTACCTAGGCTTATATAAGATTCTAAGGGGCATTCTTAAATAGGAGTCTTAGCCTCGCCCTTCCCTTAGGTATTATAATATTAAACGTCGTTTAAATAGCTCTATAGTCTAAGCTATAATTAGTTAGATAGATAGTATATATTACTACTTTATTTACTAACTTTAATATCGTTAATACTAAATCGATAGTGCTCTCTTAATCCTTACGTTACTATATTTTTATGCCCCTTAGGAGCAAGCTCCTAAGGCTATACTTATTTATTAAATTAATAATCGGCCTTACTTCTCCTTATCTTTAAACCGAAACATCGTCTCCTCCCTAAAGTAAGTTATAAGAGTTAAAGTCTCTAGCTAATACTATATCTATACGTATACTAAAGCCTTAACGGAATCTTTAGATTAAGTTATATAATAGCCTAGTAGTGCTTTTTAGCGCTTCTATACTTTACCCTTTTATATAGACCGATACTACTAAGACGCTCCTCTTTAGTAGTTAAAGTACCGCTACTATAAGATCCGCTAATAGTATTAGTATCTATACTACTTTAACGTTATCTTATACCTAAACTATACTATAGATCGGCTAAGGGCCGTCGCTTATATACGTTAGTAATATTCTCGTTTAGTTACTATATATCCTAGGGCTTATTACTACCTTACTATCGATTATCCTAGTATATAGTTTAGAGACCGCTAGTACTCCGTAATCCTTAAGGTCTTTATTATTTATTAAACTCTACTATACTAGTTCCCGTTTTCGTATATTAAGCTATAGAATACTTAGTGTCTTATATATTAAAGTAGATATTTCGTACGCGGTAGTTCTAGCTAAACGACTTATATAGTCCGCCGCATAAGACGTATCTAGGCTCTATTATATAGCACTCCTTATAGTAATAACCTATACTAGTATACCTTCTATATACCTAAGGCTTACTATACTTAAAGGCTTTATAGCTTATATCTTAATAGTTAAAGTACTATATCGGTCCCTTATAGGGTTCGAAGGGATTAATATACGCTAACTCTTTAGCTAGATCGAAGTACTTACTATCTAAAAGCTTCTTTATATTATTCTTTTTCGTTATATAGACTACTATAGACCTATATACTTTACTCGTTTCTTTATTACTTAGCTAGGTAATCTTACTAATTAAGATATTATTTTCGATACTAAGAGCCTTAGCTATACCTTATAGGATACTACCTTCTTTATCGAGGATCGTAGTATAATTAATATTATTAACTTTAACTAGGTAAAGCTAATCTCTTATTACTTAAGCTCTAGTTACCGCCGTTTTCTACGTAGCTTCCTTAATTTATTATAGCTCGATTTTATCTCTATAAATAACCTTAACTTACTTTATATTTCGAGAGTTCCTTATAACTACTATATACTTTTAGTTTACCTAACCTTCCTTTATTCTAACCTTATTTTTAATAGCTTACTAAATCGAGCCTATCTATACTCGGCCTCTATCCTATTCCTCTACTTAGGATATATTAATTATATAGAAAAACTCGTTCGCGGTAGGTTCTATAGTATTACTAGGCGAGAGTAATAGGGCAATGCTCTATTATAGCGACGGCGATAATCGCGCGACCTTAGCGAACGTTTTAAGCGGGGTAACCGCTATACTAACGGCGATAGCTTTAAGTTACTTTCGGACCTACTTAAGTTAGTCGTTTATCTACTACTTTATATCTTCTAGATAAATACTAAGCTCTTAGCTAATAGTTCCTTGCTTTTCTATTTCTTCTTTCTATTTTCGGATTATCTCTTACTACTTATAGATAATCTTATTTTACTCTCTAAGTATCTCTTTTAATCCTTAGAATTCTATACGATACTCGTTTAGTAGCTCCTAAACCTTCTTAATTATTACTACTTCTTCTTAACTACTATTAATATTTTTATTTCCTAGTAGTCTCGCGTATTTAATTTTACCTATTTCCTTTCTTATCGCTCTTATCGTATATTAGCTGCTTTTATTTAACTCTTTTATAGTCCTATTAAGTAGCTTACGTTTTACGATTCTACTTCTAGTCGGCGATAATAAGGGGCCGCGCGGCCCTACCCTAGGCCCCGCATTTACTAGTATGCTTATGCTGCTAACTCGACTACTATATAGCTTTTCCGATTTAATAGAGAGATAATAATTTAAGCTTCTAAGCTTTTAATCTAGGTTCGCTCTCCCCGTAATATCGGTAGGTAGGTAGGTCTAGAATATCGGTAGGTAGGTAGGTAGGATTTATTTCGCCTAGAGGGAGGTCCCTATAAGGCCTTTATATAGTCTAGAGTATAGTTTAGCACGTTTATTCCTTAACTCCCTAAGCTTAATAGATTATCGTCTTATCGTTTACTAGTTAGCCTTGTTATTATTAGTCCTATAATAGGCCTGCTTAAAGGCCGAATTCTCTAAGTGTTTAGCATCCTATTTATAGCAGCTAAAGCGCGGTCTGCTAGTTCCGAAGCTGAGATATATTAGTAACTTAGTGCAGTTGCTTATTAGAGCTTAGTTATCTTCTAATAGTTACGGCTTTCTATCGAGCCGTTCCGTCTTAATCGCGAATTTAATCGCCGCATAAACCGCCTATATGTCTAGCTTCTACTTATCGCCATCCGATGTAGCTTTTCCTCCTAAGAAGAAAGACAAATTCCTAATCTTGGCTCTCGTACATTCGAATAGGACACCCTAGAATGTCGGTGTAAGTCCGGCGGGTCACGGGATCCGGCAGATCACCGGTAAATCCCTTAAGGGACCAAGGGATACCTAAGAAGGGGAAGGACAACAGCCATATGCGGGGTACCCCCGCACCGTGCAGCTACCGGAAGTTACAGGGGTGGTTAGCCATCCCCTCCCGGAGACTGCTGAGGTATGTCGTACTTTTAGGCAGCGCGATACTGCGATAAGCTATTTTTTGTGATGTCCGATATAGCATTTGCCATTTAATCCTCCGTATAGACACGTCGAGGCTACTTTGAGGTCATTTTGGCCCGGTGGTGGAGGAATCACGAGAAGAATCATCGTCAGGAGGCAGAGGGAGATTAGGGGGCTAGATCGTAATTTCGCGTGCAAGGTACGCATAGGCCATAGACCCCTATATAAACATTTAACAATTAAAAAGTAGAATTCAGTCAATCCTCTATCTACTCAAGTGACGGCTTGTGAATATCTTTAAAGCTGGCTGGAATCGGTGTAAGTGAAATTGATGGTTTTTGGTGAGGGTTTTCTTAATTGCGCTACCGTTCTCCGCCTTCAAACTCCAGGGGGGTGGGGCATGGGTACACGTAACATGCTCAGGCAGACTCAGCCCTGTCAGCTGTTGACTTGTTTGGCGAGCAGCTGCGACAGCTGTGGTGTAAGATGATCGCCGTGATAGATGCAAACGCTGGGAGACTCTGCAACAGTACCATTCCGGCGGCTCTTTTGCTCGGTTTCTCGGGCCGCCACCCCTACGCAAAACCTATTTAGATGTATCAACGTTAAAAGGGCTTTAAATTGGCGCGAGTGGTTGCAACCCGCTGCGTCCTAGCCTGTCAAGATCAGCTGGTGGCTTATTCGAGACGCTCACCGCCACTGCCCAGAATAGGCAATAGTCCACATGCTCTTGAAGCTTACGGTAGCTTACCCCGGATTTAAATTAAGAGCTGTTTATTTCTCGAGCTTAGGGGATCTTCGGCTTAAATACTGTTCAGTTCTTAAAACATCGTGCGGTGTGCAGCGTACTTTTTGTAGCCTTAAACCTATCCGTTACCTTTGACTTGTGGGGAGAGCGGTGCTGTGGTGGGAGTCATATTAGCTTTTGTTGTGTCTTTGGCGGCTGGAGGAGGACGAGGATAGAGGAAGTCAGCAGCTCCAGGCCGATGTACGGTGTCCTAATTCCGTGGGATGATGCCAAATGCCAATGACTCAGTGGTCGCCTGGGCCTCCTTGTACGTTTGTTGCCTGTAGCCCTCGTCCCTCGCTCTGCAGCTCTCGCCATCCAAGCAATCCTTCCCTGCCGTGCGTAAAATTGGGTTGCCTCTCACTGTCGCGGCAATGGTGTAGCCACCCAGACATGGCTGAATCGAGTCATCTCTACCACAAACGACCAGTGCAGCACATATTGAATGACTAGTAAACTCCATCGCCCCCTCTCTCCCTCCCCCCCCCTTTCTCCATATCTAAGTAGCGTCACTTTAACTTGAAGGCTTTTAAATGTATTCGGCTTTCAGGTGTTAGAGTCAGAATCTCCTAAGGATTTGTCGGCTGTATTGTCAAACCGTTATAACTCTAGTGATTGTGCCCGGGTGCCGAGTCTCGTCTGGTGTCTGAATCACGATGAATGACTAGGGGTTTGTTTGCAGCGCGTCCCTTCAACCGGGTCCCAGTTTTTCAGAAGCCGGTGCAGCACATGTCGAATGAACTAGTCGCACCAAAGGAGCAATACTACCGAGTTACTCAGTATGTCTCACGAAGAGAGCAGGGCAAGGGGCATCATGTCCTTTTTTTTTCTCCCTGGCTGCTGTACCATTCTCCCATTTATGCCGTTGCCCTCTCTTCTTTAGTCTTCCATCTCCTTCCTTGCTGACATACTAATGCATAGGCACCCTCTCTCCGCGTCAGCTTGCCACGTCATCCCCCTTTCATCCTGTCTCGTTCCTACACCTTCAGCTAGCTATCAGGCTTCAGGACCAAGTCTTAAACCCTTCTTCTCGACAGTATGTGTTTGACAACGTCGCCTAGCTAAGACTTCGGCCCATAGTTGGGATGGTAAAACGCCAAGAGGCTAGCGGGGTGAGAAAAGCTCCGCCGGTCTGCCTAGTCTCACGAAGAAAGCAGGGCAAAGGGCATAATTTTTGGGGTGCATGTGTGTTCATTCTTCCTTTCTGTCATAGGCCCTTTATTTATCCCAATGCCCTGCTTCTTCCTCCGTCTTCCATCTTCTTCCTTGCGGACTTACTAATCCATAGGCACCCATCTCTCCGTGTCAGCGTGTCACGTCCTCCCGGTTTCATCCTGTCTCGTCCCTACACCTTCAGCTACCGGTACCGTACCCCTTACCGTAGCACCACGGAATCAGTCAGCCAGATCATCAGACCATCAGACCGACCGGCCCTCCAACCCAGACAGACCTAGACCGACAGACCGACAGCCACGGCAAAGCCAGACCGACAGACCGAAGGGGCCGGTCTAGGTCTGTCGGTTTGTTAGCCACACTGGCACTGGGCCGTATCTGTCTGACATCCTCTTATTTGGGTGGGGCCGGGGCCGGGGCCTGGGCCAGGGGTGGGGCAGGGCCTGCTGACTTCTTCGCGTCTCGGATTTGCTTATTCATGTCCTTCAGCTTGTCCTTCTGGTCCTGGGGCAGACCATTGAATGTGTCCTTGACCTTTGTCTGAGCCGCCTTGATCTTGTCCTTGACGTCCTGAGGCATGCTGTCCTTTGCAGCCTTGAGGTCCTGCTTGGCCTGCGTAAGCGGAGGCGAAATCGCATCCCTTTGCTTCTTCATATCCGCAACACCAGGTGGGTCCTACGGCTTATCCTGCCTACTATGCAGGGTCATTTCCGGAATGGCCCTGCCTAGCATCTTAGGCTCGGCTCGGACGTCAATCTCGCGCCGGTTGAACGTAGTCGCCGCCAGGGCAGACACGCTAACTAGTTGCAGGATTAGCAGGGTGACTACGCGCAAGCGGGAAAGGGTAGTTGCAACGTACGAGCCAAGATAGTCATAGTGAAGCGGACTATTTTGAATGATTTAACTACTAGGAAAGTAATGCGACGGATAAGGGTCGAGTTATGGTATGAGGCAACAAAGGAGGTTGGTGGGAAGTGGCAAGTAGTGCAGTTAAGGCCGGCTAAACTAACTTAAAGAAAGAAACTTAGAAGGCTTTTAGGTAGGTGAATGTGTTTTGTTGGCGCACTGGTGTTTAATTTTAGATCACTTAAGGGAACAATGGATTGTCTTTATATATCTTTGGCAGTTCCGGGTTGCACTCTGCTCTAACTCAAAAGTGCCCTTATGATCTATAGCACGGTTCTATATACCCCTCGCGTTTAGCACGTCGCGGGATCAAACCAGCTGCTGTCTAGCATGTCACGCCTCACTCGCCTAAGTCAGTCCCATCGCTAAGAGCAAGCAGAGGCCTAAATCAGAAGGCCGCGCGGGCCTAAAGCCCTCCTGGCCGTCGGCTGTCCAAGTCTGACTTAGACGGTCAATCTCAACCTATAGCCGGTCTGCCTTATACGCCTAACGGCCGGGAGTATATCATCCCGAATTATGTATTCTGCGGCGGACATGGTTAGCAGTGTATTAAACCTCCGAATAATGGCATCATGGCGGCTCTCCGCTATGTTTCCGCCCATGTTTCCAGGAAACACCACGTTTCGCTAGGGCCTAGATTCTCGCTCAGGGAGTAGCACTGTCAGATCTCCTATATATAGTCAAGGTTTTAGTAGGCCCCACCTCGTTAGGGACCGAGGTAAACCAGTGTGCTCAGTCGAGGTGGCCATTGCAGCGTCCTAGAAACAAGCTCAGCAGGCGATCGAGCGGACAGACCCGGCAAACGGATGCGAATCGCGCCGTTGACGCCGCTAGCGTGACAGCAGACACCCTGAACTTGGACTCCTCCATCTGCACCGCTAGCGATTGGTGGCTGCTGGATAACTCGGCACGCTGAATCGCGTGGGGCAAGATCTGTGATGGTTTCATCGGCGAAATGTGAAACGGAGACACCACGGTCGGCCAGGAGATGCAAGAACCATCGAGACAGCTCAGCTCCAGACATTTCAGTAATCAATATATATTGATTGATATGGGCATACTTATTGTTAAGCTTATCTATATCGATAAAAATATACGAAGGTTGGTACCAAAAGAAACTCGACTCATTGGTGTCACAGGTCCGGGTGTCGAGAAGAAGGTCCGAACGAGTTGAGGTCTCTAGGTATCTCTAGGTAATACAGCTTGAAACCAGGTAAGAAGGGAGGTCTGCAGACTGTTATCTCTTCTTCCTAGACCACTGAGGGGTCCGGAGGATCACCTATTCGAACGGGGACCTTTTTAGGAGTCCGGTATATCCCTTACTAGCTCGGGGACCTTAAGAGACTGAACTATCGACCTAATAGCTTGGAAAGCTATTGATCGGGGAGATCGAGCTGAAAGTGCTTACGTAGATGACTTACGCGGCCTTCAGTAAGAGGCAAGACGTTGTCGAGAAGAAGGTCCGAACGAGTTGAGGTCTCTAGGTCTCTCTAGGTAATACAGCTTAAAACCAGGTAAGAAGGGAGGTCTGCAGACTGTTATTTCTTCTTCCTAGACCACTGAGGGGTCCGGAGGATCTCCTATCCGAATAGGGACCTTCTGAGGAGTCCGGTATATCTCTTACTAGCTCGGGGACCTCAAGAGACTAAACTATCGACCTAATAGCTTAGAAAGCTATTGATCGGGGAGATCGAGCTAAATGTGCTGACGTAGATGACTTACGCGGCCTTCAGTAAGAGGCAAGAAGTGCCCTCTTCCTGATAGAATGTATATTCTACCTGAACACGGGATATGAATATAGGGAAGGCACAGAGGGATATAAAGGGGGAGGGTTAGACGGATATAGGGCAACCGAACAGAGCAATCAACATATGCATTCTCGCATACCACCTGATCATATGATACTCGACCTTCGAAAAGTCCCTTTATCCACTTCTATGCCCACTTTTGCTCTCTCCTTCGCGAGAGAAGAACGCCTTGTCCCTAACATAGCCCACAAGCCGGGCACACGAAAACCGGATGAAGTGTAAGGAAAGCCGTATTATCTTCGACGTAATGTTGCAGTATTCAGTGGGTATTTATTCGTACCTTATCACCTCTAAACTCGTGCAAAGCCTGACATAAGCCAGGCTTCATAAGCGTAATCAGACGCGTGTCAAAACCGGCCTTGAAAAACTTGTTGCCTTTTATATTGTTGCAGGCTACTCACAGCATGCCTGTGTCGAGAAGAAGGGTCTAAGACTCGGTCCTGAAGCCTGATAGCTAGCTAAAGGTGTAGGGGCGAGATAGGATGAAACGGGGAGGACGTGGCACGCTGACGCGGAGAGATGGGTGCCTATGGATTAGTAAGTCCGCAAGGAAGAAGATGGAAGACGGAGGAAGAAGCAGGATAAGGGGATAAATAAAGGGCCTATAACAGAAAGGAAGAAGGAACACACATGCACCCTAAAATAATTATGCCCTTTGCCCTGCTTTCTTCGTGAGAGCTTTAGCGCATATTTAACTGCTATACGAAGCAAAAGGCTGGTCGTGCCTACCGTCTCTTAATTTTAGACGGTTATAATAGTTATATTAACCTAAAATTTATTAACTATGCCGATCGGAATCGAATCCTTATTGCTATATTGCTATCGCACTTAACTTATCGGCTTTAACCACTCGATGTTAACCTATTTTCCGCACTCTCTACCTATTATACTTAAGGTTCCGAGCAGCTAGTGTCTATTAGATAGGGGTTAATTCGCCTTACTAAACGGAACTTTTAGCCACTCTTTTATAATACGTAGAACTAGGCATTTACGGCTAAAAATATCGAGGCTAGTTAGCGGGCTATAAGAATCCACCTACTCGACCCCGGCAAAGTATTATCTAAGATTAGCCATAGCAGTGATATAACACCCCTATAAACTATATCTAAGGAAAGGGCGATAAAGACTCTAGGCTCTCTTCGGGCTATTCGGCGCATTACCCGCCGTCTCCGCAAGGAAGGGCTAATAGACTCCCGAGTTACAGCGCTCTCCCGAGCATTAGAAACTAGCGATATAATATAAGCTCGTATAATACGAAAATCGAGATCTATAGGAAGCGCTTAAACTTATATATAAAAAAGGGAAACGTAGAAAGGCCTTAGGCCTTTTTAATCTAGAAGAAAGTAGAGGCTAGCCGGTCTTTTTTAGTCTAGCTAAGGTAGAACTAGCGCGGCGACGTTAGACGGATAAGGCATAGGCCGACGAGCAGCGCAAGCAAGCTATTAAAGATCGTCGACTCTAGGTAGCTATATTACGTAAAGAAAAGGCTCGAGAATCTGCCGAGAAGAAAAAACAGCGGGCTATAATGCGTCAGGCCTTGCGAGAGCAGCGTTCTCGAGAGAAGATAGAGCGTGCTACGGAGCGCGAGGTAAAGCGAGCTAAGAAACGGGAGGCCGCAGCAAAATTAAAAGCAGAGAGGTCTACACGTGAGGCTAAGCGCTAGGCTATTCGGGAAGTTAAGTTTAAGGTAGCTACTACGTTAAAGCCTAGTGTAAGAGGGCATAAAAGATATAGTAGCGGTAAGAAAAACGAGGGGCGTTAGAAGCGGGTTTACGCGATAGGCATTCAACCACGCAATAACTCGGAGGAAGAAAGGGTAAAGATTAGTTCTAAAGCTTTAGTGGCTCGAGACTATAGTCCCGGAGCTTTAGGGGTAAAAGACATACCTCCCGTTCGACGGAAGCGCAGGGAAGTATAGAGGCCGGTTTCTCAGTCTCTTAGGTCTAGGCGGACTACAAGACCGCCTGCTCATATTTCCTAAGAAAACCATTATATAGATAGACTCTATATAAAGTGTTTTATATAATTATAATGTTTAATAGTATTTTAAATGGTTGTGTCGGTTATAGGATTAATTTTCGCTCTGGCTTGCCGGTCGGGCAATTTGTTGCATGACGTGGTGCGTTGCATGACTCAGTGAGGTACGTTAATCGCTGAAGCCATCGACAGTTTGGCGCCCGCGTGGCATCGCCGTCGGCATCTGTACTGTAGCATTTCGCATTTTCTGCCGACACCAACATATCTACCTTAGCCGGTAAAGTACAGCGTCCATTTCCCAGCACGAAATCCATTTTGGCAACGACATGACCGCTACCACACTCCCTCCCCACTCTGCGTTTGACCCCGAACTTCACTACGGCGATGGCGACGACAACGCCTTATACAACATGTTTGCGACATGGCCAGAGAACTATTTCAGCAGCCTTCCTAAACCACATGGTAATCGCGGAATTGATGAGCCCTATTGGGAATTGCGGCAGTAACAAATCTTCCTAGACGACTGGTTCCGCGGCCATGGCGCCCGGCGGTTGTTCACCTCTTTCGTTCCGGGCCCCGACAAGCTTGAGAGAGTCCGCTTACGCGAGCAGGCAAATTCAGATGAGCAGCACGCGAGAAGCACGGTCCGTTTTCGATCCGCCTTGGATTTTGCCCAAGAGCAAGCCAAGTTGGACAATGCACTAGCTCTGGAACTGGCTCAACACTGCCTGGCACCTGCTACGCAGCGGGTTGCTCGAGGCGCCCGAGACCCACCACCACCGTCGGTCTCACCAGTGTCACCCTCGCCGTCGCCAAGCCGGGAGCAAGAGGAATACGAGGAATGGGCCGGTCTGTCCGACACAGGGTCCAGCGGTCACGGCGCCTCGATACCTATCCCCAACCCGCCAATCCCTGGCCCTGCCATGGTATCGGTCGATGCCCTTCAATCCTCCATCAACGAGTTCGCGAAAGATAATGGATTTGGCGTTGTAAGGCATAACGGTTCCGGCAGCCAACTGCGGAAGACCAGATATGTGTTTCAGTGCGATCGATACGGCGAGCCTCGCACACCAAGGGGCGCAGGTCTCCGCCAAAGGCGGTCGCGCAAGTGTGGTTGTAAGTGGAGGGTTATTGCGGAGGCCCTGGAGCAGAACGACTACCTGTGGACTCTGCGGGCATTTGCCGACCCTCAGTATAGCCAACACAACCACGACCGTACTATGAGTCTGTCAGCGCATCCAGTCCATCGGAGACTTACTCTCGCAGGGTAGTAATTTGGAAAGGTAAGGGTCAACATATACTTCGAGATTCGTCTGTTCTATCTAAGAAGGAGTGAGCCAGAACCCTATTTATGATCAAGGAGAGTAGAAGAGTTCAGGGAACGACGCATAAACTAATAAGGACAGATTGCAGATATGCATAAGAAAAGGGGTAGTGGCTTTAAACAAAGGGGAATAGTCCTGTTATAGGATCCGTGATGTGTTAAGTGCAAAGGGTACGTATCCTGAATGCAACACGCCCCTAGAAGTTGATGTTGTGGTAGAGTGTTGAAGCGTCTTATTGCTCTATATTTCTATAATATGTCCTCTGCATAAGCTAGAGGAAGTTTATGCGTAAGTAAAACAGAGCAGCGACTCCTATTAACTAGTCCTTTCTATCGTACGCCGTAGACGCGTCTACTTATTTAGCTTGCATAGACCCGATAAGTAAAGAAGTTTTTTAATCGCTAAACGCTAAGAATAGACGGGTATTAAATTCTATATCGGCTAGTTAGAACTATCGCTTATAGATGCTCTCTATAACCTCGTAGGAGCTATCTAGAGTACCTTCGTTAAAGAGAATCGGGCTAAGTGTCTTGCTGTCTGTCTTTCGAAGCTCGAGCGACTCGATTATTAGTATACCGGGGTATAGGATATCGGAATTAGAGAAGATAGATTTAACCGACTTCGGATACGCCGTTCGAATTGCCTCCGCTATAAAGTAGGTGTTAATCGCGGCGGTAGTCTGGTCGTATACTGCTATACCTAGAGAGTATAGTAGATCTTCTATTATAAGAGGAACCTCGCGATATAGTATAGACCTCTTTAATTTACTTAGAGGGATATCGGCGCCTCTAAAAACCTTTCCCGTTATTATAGAGCGTATTTCTATATAGTTTAAAATAAGTTAATACTTAATACCTTCCTAGTAGTCGAAATTATTATATATAATATAAGCGTCTAGCTATCGGCTATATCGACGGACTATCCCCTACGTATAAATTAGTCGATAACGTCTATACTTAGAGACGGTAATAATGCCTTTACTTATTCTACTATAGATTCGAGATGCCTATAGACCCCCTTATAGCCTTTATAAAGCCTAAACTAGTAAAGTAGATCGAGAATATATCGTTTTACGCCGTTTAAGTATAGAAAGGTACCGAATACGCGGGGGAACTTATTGCTTCCTTTAGAGGCTCGAGAATAGTAGAGGATCGACGTAATTATTGCAATCCTATAGTTAAACTTTAAAGGATCTCGTGGTAGTCGATCCTTTCTCTCTACTTTAAGCGCTATAAGACTATTAAGCAGCCTAAAGAGGAGAGGAGCCCGCGTATTAACTTGCTTATATATATCCTTAAGGTATATATCGCTAAGTATATACTTATAGGCCTCGGATTCTTCTTTATCTTTAGGCTGCTCCTTTTATCTAGAATTAGACTATAGGGCATTCCCTGGCCTAGAGTCGACTCGATAGGCACTAAACATCTCGCCCGCTTCTTCTAGCGCTATTATTTCCTTTCTTAGCGCCTTTATAGAGATAATTCCGGCTATACTAGACGTAGGATATTATCGTATAGCCTTTAGTACCTCTAGCTAAGTATATATCGTATCTATAAAGCGTTTAGCATATATAGTAGGCCGATCTCTATAGCCGTTATCGCCTTAGGTTATTATATATACTTAGATAAACTCGGCTAGCGTTAAGTAGTGCGTTTTAGATATATATCTATATATATTACTTACTCGCTTTCCTGCCGTTTATACCCGAGATCTAACGGGTTTGCTACGGCGGCCGGGGTGATTTAAAGCAGTAATCCGCCGCTGTTCGTCCCCTCTACCTAGAGTCGTCGGGTTTAGGCGTATACTGCGCCGGCGCGACGTTTAATCTAACATCGTCCGGATTTTACTAGGCTATTAAGAAAGAATAGAGAATTCGATTAAGCCTATTAATTCTAATATACGATAGCTAGTTATAGAGGAAAACGAAGTTAAAGCGGTTAGTATACTTCTATATAAACGATCTTAACTTAGGCCAAAAATCCAGGACATGGCACTTAGGCCATTTAGTCGAGGAGCGTATATAACTTACCGATTAGGTATAGTCCGCTCCGGTAGCGTAGTTACGACCAATGGCCTGAGCTCTGCTAAGGTAAGTTCTGCGCTGGTGTCTCTACGCTAGCGCGCAGGGTCGTGACAGCTATTAAGCATTTATAATAGCCGCCGCTATAACCTTAATGCATTGTGCTGCCCGGCCCACCGGAAACATTAGGTTACCGGTACTACCTATATAACGTTTAACTTAGCTGAACTGCTCTTACTATAACTCTCTCGACCCGGGCCGATATTGCGTTAAGTTTTATGCTAGCTATCGGGCTCTTTCTAGCGTGAACTATCTTGTGCCCTTCGACGCCCTGGTCGGCGATTTGTTAGATTAGATGCCGTCGTGCCAATATAGGCTGAGTCCCTGAATCGACGCGCAAGCCTAGGCTGATCGTGGCGGATGTATACTAAGGGACGAGCATAATCTTCGTGGGGCACCTATTAGTTAATAAATGCCCTTCGTAAGTTTTAAGATAGGGCTTAGACTCGGCGGCGTAGAGGCTATTCTAGCCTTTATAGTATAATTTCTACTATTCTAAGATTGTCCCGGATTTTTTAGGCTAACTTAACGGCAGTTAAGTTAGTTAGCCGCGCCTGCCTTTAACTAACGGGTAGGCCCTAGGATTGTCTCGGGGGTTTCCCTATACCTAGACTAAAGGGTAGTAGAATAACTATAATAAAAGGATATAGACAGGGTTTATAAGTAGCTTTTTATCTACCAAAGACAGATTAAAATATTAAAATATCTACTATAGCTATACTCTAGTTATTTATATATAAAGATATATATATAAAGAGCGAACCGTAACCTACTCGTGCTATTTATTTTCGCCGAATTTATAAAGTACTTCGAATACCCGTTAAATTAAAATAGGGCGTGGTATAGGTAGTAGCTAAGCAAAAACGGGTATTTCTTAGCTTCTATAAGGGTCTTAGCTTAGAAGGGCAAAAGCAGTGGTCGCGCTACTAAGTTAGACCCTCCCTGCTATAGGCGGCTGATATACGGGAGCTAATGCAATGCAATGCAATTTATTCCGCCCGGAGGGACCAACCCTAGAGGGCCGCGATACTAAGCTATTTATAGATCCTCTACTTTCGACTATAATACCTAGAAGCCCTATATTTTGCTCCTATCTATACATTTTAGCCTCTAATTTCGCTGTTAATAGGACTACTTAAAGGCCTATTTCTCTAAGTATTTAGCATCCTATTCTTAGCAGCTAAAGCCCGGTCTATTAATAAGAGGCTATATAGTGCTAGTACTATACACTCTAGTTTACTAGTACTATTATCGTTAGTCCGTGTCTAGTCTCCCGGTTACTATCGCGAATTTAATCGTAGCGCGTACTACTAGTAGGTTCGGCTTCTATTTATCGCTATCGGATATCGACTTCCCTCCTAGGAAGAAAGATAGATTTCCTATCTTAGTTCGATTGCATTTTATTATGCTTTCTCTTTTAGAGATCTATGCCTTATATCGAAAGAGGAAGTACTCTACTATCTCGATTGCTTAACTATAGCTATATAGGTCGCTTTCTACCGCCTATATTCTATAAAGGTAACTATTAAGTCTCGATTTACCTATACGAAGTTACGTAAGTACTCTCGTAGTATCGAGCTAATATTACTAACGTAGATAACTTACGCGGCCTTTAGTAAGTAGCTAGAAGTGCCCTCTTCCTAATAGAATATATACTATACCTAAAAATAGGGTATTAACTTAGGAGAAAGTTCGAGGGATATAAAAAGACTATTTAGACGGAAAAATAGTAAGGGGGGAGGAGAGAGAAAAAAAAGGAGCATATATATTATATATATCGCCTAATATAGGAATCGTGCTCGTTAATTATATCTAGCTTAATTATATAGCTAGTACGTGACCCTTAGGGTTACGTATACGGCTAAGGCTCGCGTACCCTTTATCTCTACGCTAGCCTCTGCCTCCCTAGAGAAGAATAAGAATAACGATTATATATACTATTGCGATTTATACGTAGGACTATATAAAGACCTACCGACACCTAACTATATATAAGAACCTACCTATAAAAAGTCCCTTTGTTTACTTTTATGTTTACTTTTAATCTCTCCTTCGCGAGAGCACTAGTAGGATAAGAGGAGAATAACGAGGTTATAGAACTTTAAGAATATCTTAAATAGCCTAGTCTATAATAATAGTCTTTCGGATTAGCACTTCTAGTCTACGTTAGGGCACTATAGGCTTTATATAGACGTCCTTAAGGGGCCTACTACGAAGCTAGCTACTTCTGACCGTCCGTGTTAAAGATTTAGCGCTATTAATAGCTATCTACTACGCTGCTATATCTACTGCTTCGGCGTCTTTAGCCACTAGGCCTCCCGTCCTCTCTACCGCGTACGGTAGCATACCCTTACATCCGGACTAAAGATTAATCGCGCCGACTATCCGTGTCGTGTCCTTGCTATACCGCTGCCTAGAATAAGGATAGCTATTAGCCGGAGTGCTATACTATAAGACGCACGGCTCGTGAAAAACGTGGCCTATAGCTATTAGCAAGCGCCCTGGATAATATAACGGCGTAGCTAACCGTAGGGAAAGCACCCTATCTAGCCCTTAAGAAGAGCTGCGAAGTAGATGCTGCATTCGTCGCCCTATCCGAACGTCTCTCGTCCGATATAATTTCCTTCGCGCTAATATTAGTAGATATTATAAATAAAAATCTTACTGGTTCTACCGCCGCGCGGCGTTAGTATTACACGCCCGGTAGTATAGCCGCCCGTGTTAAAACTACGAGCCTCGTTAGATCGTAGAAGACTTATATAGCTATATATATATAAGACTAGCTAAGTGCTAATTAGGCCGTTATATACCGTGTAGTAGAGACCAGCGAGATTCTCTTGCTCCTCGCCGCCGGGGATAGTATTAATAGCGCCTATGACTTTACTATATCGTCCGACTTTCTAGCCCGCTAGGGCTATCTATAACTCGCTTTATCTCCCGTAAGGTTAATAATTTCCGTTAGTTAGTTACTATAGCGGTAAGTTAAGTCGATAAGCACGCGGTTACTAAGCCTAGCGCGGCTCCGCGCTAGGTACGCCTATTATCTATAGATAGTATAACTAAGTCTATCTATACCGGAGAGTTTATAATATAGGTAGTAGCTAGTTAGACCTGCCCTATAGCGTCGTCTTCTTTTTATATATTCCTCGTCGACGTATACTTTAAGTCCGCGTATTAAGGAAGCCTTATAGGCTACTTCTTAGGGGAATAATAATAAGCCCTAACTAGGATATATACCGATAAGAGATCCTTAGCCTCGTATAAATATACTTACGCGTATACCGTATTTAGGTTCGTTATAAATAGGCCCTAAGTTAGTATTTAAAAAGGAAAAGAAAAGAAACCTAGCGCCGTTCTATTCCGTAACCCGATTACTATTACTAACGAGTTGGAAAATCCGCGGCACCGTAGTAATTAAATAATAAATAAGTAACCTAAATAGTAAAAATAATAAAAAGAGTAAATAGAGGGTAGGAGAGAAACCTAGGGTATTAAAGTTAAGTGTTAGGTACCGATTAAGAATATATACGTAAAGGTATAAAGGTAAGAAGTTAGTATATAGTATCTAGCCCGGCCGACTTAATAGGCGTATCGGTATAAGTAGATATTATAGTAATTAATATATATTAATAAGTATAGGTATATTTATTATTAAGCTTATTAATATCGATAATAATATAGAAGTCCCCTATTAATATATATTGCTAATATACCCTTATTTTAACTTAAATGCTTATTTTAAGCGTACTTACTTTTTCTATACGTTAGCTATAGCGCTAAGGAAAGGGGCTCGGAATAAAATAAGAGCATTCTTTTATTTAAGATTCTCTATACCCTTTATTTTAGTAATCGAAGTATATACCCCCTCGATATCTTAGCTTTAGCAATAGAAGACTATATATCCTATATACCGGAAGTTAATATTATATTAAACCCTATATTATTAATTTTACCTTCCGATAGTATCTTATAATCTACTAGTATACCTTTAAAATCAGAGTATTCCCCTCTAGTAGTAGTTAAGAGGAGGAAGTTAAGAGCGACCTTAACTTAGTATTACTTTTAATAGGCTTAAGGTAATAAGCTATATATAGTAGGTAGTAATTTACTCTACTACTATAAACGTTATTATAATCTATTATAGTTAACCTATATTTCTAGTAACGCTCGCTATTATCTTAAAAAAGTTTATTATATATAAGTTAGAGAAAATATAAATACTTAATATAAGTATTAAGTAGCTATTAAGAATACCTTTATAAGAATAAGCAAAAAGTAGCTAAGGCTAACTTAAGAGAGCGAGGTTAATATTTTATAGAGCATAATTAATATCGATGCTTTCTAAGAGGTATAGATACTACTTTCCGCGAATAGGTATCTACTACTAAGCTACGCGACGTAGCTAGAGTATTAGGCACTTTTAACCGCGATTAACCCTATAGTTAAGGAGTTCCTCGTTAACTTTAGTAATACGGTCGCTTTAGATCTAGATAGGGCCTACGATATATATTAATAATCTATCTATCGGTAGCTCGAAGGCGCTTAAAGTCTTATATATATTATAATAGATATATAGTCTTCTCTTTAATATAAGGTATATATCGCTGTTTATATATAATTGGTCGACGAGGTATATAAGCCTTATAAGGTATTACTAAGATTGCTAAACCTATAATAGTTATACGTAGGCGTAGCGATAACGCTATACCTACTAAAGATTATCCGGAGATATAGTATAATATAAAAACTTAGCTATTTTACTAGGGATAATAATACTAAAAATAATACTTACCTTTATTAACTTTCTACCGATTTATTATAAGAGTATAGGCTAACCTTTAATCTAATATCCTCTTAAACGTAGTACGCTAGCTATATTATTAACCTTTCCCTATTATAAGAGTCTAGGCGTTGCCTAGATAGTTAATAAGTATAGTTAATTAATAAGCTAGGTAGCTTAGTTAATTCGTTACCTTTTATCGCGTACGTGTAATACACCGTACGTAGTAGAGGGGGGTAGTAGCGCGACTATAGCCTATACCCTCTTAGGTCTACTCTATAATATATTAACTAAGCTACCTACTAGTCGTAGGTTTAAGTCCCCGTACGTAAGGCTAGATAGGCGCGTATATATACGGGCGCTATAGCCTAGAGGCGTATATATAGCGTAGGCAGCGGGGGATCTTAACCTAGGCTAATAGGTAGTGCGGCACCTAGGGGTAATAGCCTATTAAATAAGGGAGTAACGGAAGAGAGCGCGGGAAGAAACTATATATAAGAGTCTAGGCGTTGCCTAGATAGTTAATAAGTATAGTTAATTAATAAGCTAGGTAGCTTAGTTAATTCGTTACCTTTTATCGCGTATATATAATACGCTATACGTAGTAAAGGGGGGTAGTAGCGCGACTATAGCTTATACCCTCTTAGGTCTACTCTATAATACCTATAAGCCTTTCTCTTTATAACTATTATAGAGTAAGTAGAGGCGTATATATAGGTGCCGTCTATAGGATAATATTAATAAGCTATATAAAGCTCTTTTATACGTAGCTAGCCCGCCCTTATACTTATAGGATCCGGCCCTCTATATATAACTATATAGCTTAGGCCGCGGCCTAAGCCTATTACCTATAATAGTTAAAGACTCTTATATAATACCCTTCCTCGAGCGCGGCGTAGCGCTACCTTATTAACGGCTCCTATATAATTAGGCCTATACTATAGGCTCTTCCCTACCCTTTCCTATTAATAGGGCCGGCCTTACTAGCCCTATTATCCCCGCGCCTATTAGCTTAGGTAGCCGGGACCTAGCTCTATACTTATTAGCCGGCTAGCCGTTTAAATAAGGGCATAACTTATTATATATGCCCCTAGGTAGCTAGCGGCTAGTCTAGACCTATATAAGCCTTAAGTTACTTATTCTCTCTATCTTAGGTAGTATCCTTTATTAAGGGGTATATAAAGCGGCATCCCCCCTTTCCCCCTTCCCTTCTTTCTTTCCTTTCTTTAACTATAGTAGTAGTATTAATAAGTAAGTTCCGCTTTACCTAAGGCGTTAGTCTATTCCTAGCTATATAGGCCGCTCTATTAACGTATACTTATAGTAGTAGCGGTAGTAGTAATAATAGCCCTAATAATAATAATAACTCTAATTAATAAGTTCCGCGCCTTATAGAGCGGGAGGCTATATTCTATCGTGCTAACTTCCGCGATAGATATATCCGCCTCTCCCTCTCCTACCTCCTCCTTCTTAGAGCGTATAGAGTCGTTCGTCGATACTATGCTAGCCGCGGCCGACGACGACTCCGCCGCTACCGCCGCTCTTACCCGCGCCGCTACTACCGCTCCTACCGCCGCCGCCGCTACCTCTACTACGCTATTCGCTCTTACGTTGCCCCTTAGGGTAACGACGCTATCCCTACCGCTACCTATAACGCCCGGCCCCTCGGCCCTTACCTCTATCTCCGCTACCCCTATAAGTCCGTAGTTAGGCAAGCGTAATAAATATTATCCGCTAACCTCCTATAGTATAAGCGCTAAGTATAGGCCGGCGCCTCCCGCTTAGCCCCTTATATACGTTATACGTCGTAGGAGCTCGACTACTCTAACTAGGCTAGGCGCCGCCGCGGCGGTAGCTACTACTAATACGCGCGAGCTAGCCGCGCTTATAAGGCGGCGCCTCTTATCTTACTCGCTACGGCGTCGGCTTAGAAGGCTAGCTTATATAAGTAGGCGCGGGGGGCTACTAAGAAGCGCCTTACCGCCGCCGCCGCCGCCTACTATAACCTCCGCGCCCTCGAGCGATAGGGCCTTATACCTAAGTAAGTCCTACTCCTCCGCTCCCTTATTTCTGCCTCTAACGTACCTAGCGCTAGGGATACTACCTTTATCGCCCTATTAGCGGTCCCCTTAGCCGTGCCCGCCTCTACTACCGCCGCTACCCTTACTACCGCTACTAGCCGCCGCCCCTCTACCCCTAGAGCCGCCGCCGCCGCTAACTAGCTTATAGGCTTAGAGGGCCGCCTTAGCGCCTTAAAGACCGCCGCCGCTATTAATAAGAAAGAGGAGGCTAATAAGGATAACGATAATAAAGATAATAATAATAATAATAATAAAGAATAGGCCTAGGTAGTTTAAGGGCTCTGCCTTATAATAAACGCTATTTTTATTTCTACCTATACTATTACGCTTATATTACCTATATTACTATAACTGCCCCCTCCGCTATACTTACTTTATAGTCCTAGCTTAAGCTACTATTAATAGTTTACTAGTTTATTATTCTTATTTACTATTTTAAATAAGGCTTTAAACTTATTAAGGGCTATAGCTCCCGTAAACTTATATATAGGTTCTTATATAGGGTCGAGATACCCACGCTACTTAACGAGGACCTCCTAGCGTTTCCCCTTACTAACCTTTTTTTAGCGCGCGGCCTATATCTCTTTAACCTTAAACTCGTCCTCTCCCTCTACCTTAATTATAGGCGGTTAAGCGTCTACTATTTCTTATTTAAGTAGCGGGTTAAAGGAGGCTCTATAAAGGAGGTCTATATTAATCTTATTATAGACCCCTATTAAGAGACTATTAAGCTCTATAACCTATAGGCTAATAACCCTTTATATTATAAACTTTATATATAGCTAGTTAAGCTTCTTCTTTAGCTATACCGACCTATAGTTATAGAGGTCTAGCTATACCTTATCTCTTACTATAAACCTATTTACTAGGGCCCTAGTCTTATTAGCGTACTACTCTTAATCTTACGCCGCGGCGGCTATCGTAGATTAGTAATAATCTATAGTCTCCTATAGCTTTCGTATAAATATAAAGGCACGGCCCTCTAGTAATAAATTACTATACTACTCCGCTATTATATCTATAGTAAAGGGAACTAGTAAGGGTAGTTTAAAGCTATATATTATAAAGAAAGGGGCTATCTTAATAAAGGTATATAGTTTACTATTTAACGTAAGTTAAGCCGCGGGGAGCTAATAGTCTTAGTCTACTTAGTTATAGGCTATAACGGCCTATAGGTAAGCCTACGCTTCCTAGTTAACCCTCTTAAGCCCTTTATTAGTTTATAGGTAATATACCGTGCTAAGTAGCTATATAATCTAAAGTAGCTAGTATAGGTACTACTAAAAGTAGCTAGTTTAATTTAATCCCTTATTACTTATAATAAAGGCTAGCTAGCTATATAAGTAGGCTTAGTACTATAAGAAGCGCTCTATATAGGACTTTATATTTATAGACGGTATTAGCTTTAATATTATAGACTTACTAAGTCGGTCCTTAATTACCTATATATAGCGGTTACTGCTTTCTATAAGTAAGAGGTCCGTTATAAAGTCTATCTATATATATATATAGAACCGGTTAGGTACTAGAAGCTACTTAAGTAGCCCCTTAAGCTACGCCCTTTAAATCTTAGTATAGCTATAGATATTATAGTTATAGAGGAAGCGGCGAACGTAGTATTATAGGAGGGGCTAGTAGAAATCCCTCGCGAGGCCTATTACTATACCCTGCTTACCTAGGTAGCCTACGATACTAGAGTTATAGACGAGCTAGACTAGCTTCCCTTAGAGCTCGTTCTATTTATCTAGCTCCGGCGGTCTATCCTTTTCCCTAGCTTCTATAGTATACGGCGCGCCTAGCACCTATAGTCTCCCCCGCTAACGTAGGTGCCCCTATAGGTTAATATAATAGTCGGCTACTTATACCTTTAGCTTTAGCTTTAAATTAAGGCGTTAAGCGCTAGACTTAATAGCGCGGCGTACGCTCTTATAGGTACGGTCTAGAGACGATATCTTATCCTATAAGCGCTAGAGGACCTTATCTTAGAATACCCGCGCCGCACGCGCCCCTAGGCCGGTCTATCCCTCCTCGCTAGGCCGAGGTAAAGGTATAAGGGAAGGCTTATCTATTAGTGCCGCGCTTTCCTTTACTAAGGAAGCTCCTATATAAGTCTATAGCGCTTCTTATAGGATAAGCTATAGATCCCGGGCCTTAATATCCGCTCTTATCGGCCGGTCTTAATCCTTCTAGGAAAGCGTATCTAGGACTATAGAGTCCCGCCCTAGCTAGTACTTAATTAAGAAGTTAAAGTATAAGAGATACTCCGCTTAGCGGGCTTACTACTTTAAGAGGTACTAGCGAGTTATAAAGTACTTAAGGTTCCTATAGTCTATAAGAACCTTAAAGCTCTTATAGCTCTAGAGCTCCGCTTACTATTACTTAAGGTATCTAATAATCGCTAGTATCTCCTTATTATAAATAGCGTAATTCCGCTCTACTAGGGTTAGCTTATAGGAGTAGAATATTACTAGTTACTTCTGCCTATTTACCTCCTAAGAGAGCGTTCCTTTAAGTACCTAGCCGCTATAGTCCGCTTTAATTAATATAGACTAGTTAAAGTCCTACTAAAGTAGTACTAGGGCTTAAGAGAATAGGTCCTTAAGCGTATAAAACGCTCCTTCTTATATAAGCCCTTAGTAAAAGGCGGTCCGCTTCCTAGTAATCTTATTTAAGGGTATTATAATATAGGAGAAGCCCTTAATAAATATCCTATAATAGTTCGCGAACCTAAGGAAGCTCTATACGCTTATCTATATAGTTAGGGCAGCTTAGTCCCGAATTACCTAGATCTTTATAGGATCCGCCTATATACCTATACTAGCGTAGATAATAAAGCCTAGGTACTTAACCCTCTTAACCCTAAATTCGTACTTATCTAGGTTAAGGTAGAGCCTATAAAGTTAAAAGCGCTCTAAGACCCTCTATACTTTCTATATATAGTCCTTATAAGAGCCGCTTATATAGATAAGGATATTATCTATATATATAGAGGCGAACTTATTAAGGAAGTCTTAAAGTATATTATTAATATAATACTAAAAGGTAGCGGGCGCTCCTAAGAGGCCGAAGGGCGTTATAAGCTACTTAAATAAGCTATAGCGTATATAGAACGCTATCTTCTATTTATTACCCTCTAAGATCTATACCTTATAGAACGCCTATTTTATATCTAGCTTTATAAACTACTTTACCTTTAAAAGGTTATAGAGTATATCTAAGATTAAAGGTAAGGGGTAGCGGTCTAGCCTTATAATTACGTTTAGAGCCCTATAGTCGTAATAGAACTATATCCCGCCCCTTAGTTTACGTATAAATAGGACCGGCGCTCCTACTTTAAAGCTACTTACTTAAATAAAACCCTTATTTAAGAGGTCCCTTAGCGTCTTCTTTAGTACTAGTAGCTCCGCGTATAATATACTATATAGCGGTCTAAATAGTATAGGTAGTTCCTACCCCTTCTTATTAGTATAAAGCATAATCTTATAGTCTACCCCTAGCTTATATAGGTTAAGCTTATCCGCTTCCTAGGACTTAAATAGCGGTAGGAGGTTATAAAAGCGCTCTAGTATCTACTACTATAGCTTAAAGGGCGACTTTAGCTTCTTCGCTTAGAGGGCCTTATTAATATCTACTAAGCTAACTACGTAGACCGCTATATTAGCCGCTGCCTAGCCTTCCTCCCGCTCTAACTATTATATAGTTCCTATAAAGATAAAGGCAAGGACTTCTTATACCGAGTATAAAGCTCGCACGCTTAGTCCTACGTCTATAAAACTATCGTCGTAGCGGACCTATTATTATATAGGCCTAAACTATAGCTTCTTTTAGTATAGAACTAAGTATAACTCTATATATAATAACTAGGGTTTCCTAAGGATTAAGGGAAACTCTAGTTAAGGGATTATATAGGCTATAATAAGCTTATAGTAACCGTCGACCTCTATAGCTAGCTACGTAATACCCTTAATTACTATACCTTCTATCGCGCTTAAGGCGCCCTTTACTTACCTTAAGGCGATCTTTTCTACTATTGCTTATATCTCTTATATAAGCGCCTCGTTAACTATAGTATAGTACTAGTAGCCCTTATTTATAAGGGCGGTAATAGGTAAGGAGTTATTAACTATAACCTATATTAAAGTAAGCTCCTCTTTTATATAGGCGGATAATTCCTCCTTCTCTTTTACTAGTACTAGTAATTAAGGCTCTAGAGCCCGTCTTTACTCTAGAGCTACTTTTTTTCCTTTAGGCCTAAGGGAGCGGAGTCCTCTTCGTTGTCTAAGGTAAGGAGCGGTTCTATCTTCGCTACTTAAACTACTATAGGCCGCTTAGCTAAAAGGAAGGGGCATTTTAATATAAAGTATATAGACGCGCCGTAACGTAGGTAGCGGCCGTTAGCCTTCCTTTTCCCGATTTCCTCGCTTATTACCTACTTCGCCCGCTACTTAAAGAGCGGGATAGTATAAGGGATATTCGAAAACGACTTCCTACTACGTTTAGCTCGGTCTATATAAGTAGCCGATATTAAGGTATCTCTATTAGTATCGATAGTCGGCTATTCCTCTTATAGAGGGGCGGTAATCCTATTACTACTATATAGCGTATACTTATAAAGCTTTTAAAAACGCGGCGTCTACTTATAGCCCTATACTACCTTTATTAACCGGCTTATATACTTACTATAGTTAGTAGGTATAATTATAGGGATAAGTAGCTCTTATAGGGCTAGCGTAATCGAGTTCTATAACTATATAAGCTTCGCGCTATCTTCCTATACTATAGTTCCCGCCGCTTATAAGAGTATCTCTTTAAAGTTAAGGAGGAATTCGCTAAAGGTCTACCCGTCCCTTTACTTAAGGGTCTATAGCCTATCCTATGCCTTCTCTCGCTCCTATACGTTGCCGAACGTATATATAAGGTGTTAGAAGAAGTCCTATAGGTCGCGTTTACTTCTAGGGCCGCCCTTATCCTAGAATCTAAAGATCCGCTATATCTAGGGCTCCGGTAGCGTATAGAGGAGCAAATACTACGCTATATTATAATAGCCGTTTAGGCCCTATTTCTCGTTTATTATAAACTTCGTTTATAGCTAGCTAAGAAAGAAGTAGAAGGACTTAGGCTTACTATCCTAAGTCGGCTAGGGAAGCGGCTTCTATATTAGTAGTACCGCTACCGTAACCGGTATTACTAAGGTCGTAGGGGTTAACGCTAGTCTCGTAGACGGCTCCCTTAGTATAGCGAGAACCTTATTCTTCTCGCTAGCCGTTACGCTTTTAATCGCTTCTAAGATAGCTATAATACTTCCTATCCGCTTAAAGGGTAGCGGGGTGCTCCCTTAAGGAAGCGGCACCCTTTTTAGGGAGATATCTATTAGATCTATTAGTTAATAGCTTATACTATTATAGAGTAAGTAGAAGCGTATATATAGGTACCGTCTATAGGATAATATTAATAAGCTATATAGAGCTCTTTTATACGCGGCTAGCCCGCCCCTATACTTATAAGATCCGGCCCTTTATACGTAACTATACGGCTTAGGCCGCGGCCTAAGCCTATTACCTATAATAGTTAAAGACTCTTATAATAACTAGCGAAAGTATACTTTAGGCCGCCGTTAAATAAGCGGACGATAAACTAAATTAAACTACTATTATAAACGCTTTATATAACTACCTCTATTTAAAATCTATACTAAGAACTTACGCTTAGTATAGGAAAAGAAATAATATTACTAGTTAGTAGAGTATCGGTCTAATAGGAAAACTTTATAATATTACTATATTTATTCGTAACTCTATAATTTATAATAACGTATAGGATAATATTATAAGGAAAGCCCTTAGTATCGATAATATTATATACTAGAACTTATAGATTAAGCTACTTAATACCGCTATTAGCTAGGAAGGCCTATTATTAGTCTTTATTAATTAGTATTATTAAGAGCTTAAGGACGATATCCTAACTTATAATAACTAGTAAGTATTAAAGATAATATATAAGTTCTTATAGCCGTTTTACTAGGCTACTATAGAGTAGTAAATAGCCTAGGCTTTAATAGATTAAGTGCTAGAGAATATAGATATACTCTTTATATAATTTAAAGATATAAAGGTTAGTCGTAAACTCTATAAGTATTACCTTTAAGCTAAAGAAAAGAAGCTTAACTTCGATATAGGTTAAGTATACTAAAAACGCTTATATAGTAAGCTCGGTTTATATAGGCTAGTAGGTTCTTTTAAAGTATTACGAAGAAACCGATAAAAACCCTATATATACTATAGCACTTTTACTCTATCTAGAAAAACAGCGGAGGTATCTCGACTATTATTAAGTACTAGAGTAGCGGTAGATAGCTATTACTATAGCGTAGCGGTAATAGGCGAAGTATAAGGATAGACCGATTTTATTAGAGAGAACTATACGACCTAGTTATAAAGCGCGAGAGGTTACTTCTTATAAGCGTATAAGGCAGTTAATAAGTATCTTAGATAAACCTAGCAATAAAGATAAGTTTAAGAAATTTATTAATACTCCTTTAAGATATATACTAACTACTAATCCGCTTAAATAGTAGTATCGTAAGGAGTAGAGAGCTAAGTATCTACGCTTATATTAAATAGCCCTTAATATACTTAGCGTCTTAGCGATATCGGACGAGCTAGAGTAAGTATTCTCTTATATAAGGCGGATACTTTCTTAGGATTAAGCTTAACTTTCTACGGATAGGACTAAAAAGCTATAATACTTAGGTAATTAGGTAAAGAACGATTTAATTCGTAAACTATATATTACGGTTAATAATAAGATTATAGATATAGGCGGCGCTAACGGAGATAGAGATAAGCATTTAATATTATATTAATAATTATTAATAAGCTTAATAATATATATTAATATAGCTATACTCTTAATAATATATAATAATATACTAAAAATATATATTTATTTATTATTATAATATCTAAGTATAAGGGAAGAAGGGTATAGTAAAAGAGCGTTGCTTCCTCTTTATATAAGGATAAACGTATATTAAGGGACTTTAGTTCGTCCTTAAGCTAGAGGAGGGGTTAGGCTACCTCGATTATAGGATATCTATATAAATATACTTATACGCGAAGCCCTTAATCCTAACGAAATAAGCGTCGGTAGCTTATTTTCTTAGCGGTAAGCCGACTCGCATAGCTTTAAAAGTAAGCTCTTACGATAGTATATAACTTACCTATTTCCTTAGTCGCTGTCGCGAACCCGCTAGATCTACGCACTAAGCTAGTCCTATATATCGGGCACCTCTATTAGCCGGTAGGAGATTTAGAATCCCTAAAGCTCCCTAATAATCTTAGCGGTTCGGTAGTGCTTATTAAAGTTAATAATAGTTAAGCCGCTAGCGCCCGCGTTATTAAGCTCGGTGCCTAGTAATTTCTACTTAGTAGTAGGGTTACCGATATTAATAAAAGTTAGATCGGTTAAGTATATACTAAGAAAGGGGAGGTATAGTAGGACGTAGTTATATAGCCGCGTCTATAGTACCTTATAGTTCTACGACGGCTTAACGATTTCCTATATAGTACGTAGTATCTCCTTATACTTTAACGAGATAGAATCCTAAGTCTTATATAGGCGGCTAATAGTACTACTATTAAGGCTATAGATAATAGCTATTAGGCCGTCGTAGTTATAGAACTCTAGGCAATAGTAGGCAATCTTAATCTATTGCTTAATAATAGCCGCGCGCTTCTTAATCTCGTAGTACTAAAGAATCGTCTCGGCTACTAAGTTAGATAGGTCCGTCGATAGAGACGATATAGCTTTAACGTTCGGCGCTTTAGCTCCGCCGTTCTTTATCTATTATAAAGTAAGTAGTTCTTCTAGTAGAATAAAGTAAAATATAGCTATCTGCCTAATAATTAGCTAGCGGGCTAGCTCTAGGGGCTTAAAGTCTAGTAGAGTTAGCGTGCTACCCCCCGCCTTAAAGGAGTTTAGTATATATAGCTAGCTTTTAGAGATAACTAGCTAAGGTAGCGGCGTGTCCGTAGGTATATACTAGGCGATAGCCGTGTTTATCTTACCTATCGATAATACTAGCTAGGGTACTAGTAAGCTATGTTCGGAAACTCGCTTAGCTAGCTTAAGGAGCTAGGGTCCGGCTATAGGAAGTATAGCGCTAAGTCTCTCCTTAGTAAAAGAAATAATAAGTTTTAGCGCCGCCTAGTCGGTCTACTCCCTTTAGTAAGACTCGAGCTAGCCCTTAAAGGCGTTATATACTTAGAGGTAAACGGGCGCCGATATATAAGGGGATTCGCCTATATATTTAAAGCGTTCGATAAGGGTCTATAGTAGCTTAACCGGCGTATAAAAGAGCCGAAAAGTAAGGTAAAAAGTAGAGATAAAGGTAGTATTAGGCGTAGACTTATAGGTAGTAAGCCGCTTAACTAGCGCTAGTAAGGAGCCGCCGGTAACCTAGCTATCCTTATTAAATATTAGTTCGTACGTATAGGTTCTCTTAAGGAGCCTTATTTCGATATTATCGGCCCCTTTAGCTTACGAGAAGCTACCCGTCTTACTTAGTTCTAATATAGACGGCTAGCTACGCGGCCCTAGGCTATAATCTAGCGTAGTAGCCCTCGTCGACGTCTATAAGATAAGACTAGCTTCCGAGTCTTAGCTTAGGTACGTTATAGTGCTCCCGGCACTTAAGGCTATAAGGATATCGAATCGCGAGGCGTGTATTTCTTACTCGCTCCTTAAGGCATCGGCGCTTAATATATAATTAGTAGGATAGGGAGCGGTAGAGCCCGTAGTCCGAGGACCGGGGGCGGGTCGGTCTAATAAGATAGACGACGCTATACTTAAAAGGTTATTATCGTAAACCGACGCCGCCTAGGAAGAACTAAGAGCGCGGCTTAGCGGATAATACTACTCTATAGGGAGGCCGAGCTTAGGAACCTAAGGCAGCAGCTTATTAACCGCGCCGAGGGTCCGTAGCCTTAGCTACGGCGGCTTAGTAGCGTTACGAGACTTAGTAGGGCTAGTAGTATCGGACCGGCCTATAACTAAGGGGGTCCTAGTTCGCTCTTATATAACGGTATTAAGGACGCTTAAATCGATTCCTAGCGTATTCTTACCTAGCTTAAACTTAAAGTTCCTTACCCTCTCGACGGCGGCCTTAGCCTTAGTAACGTATTTACTAGCGGCCCGTATATAGCCTATAGCCGCTATAAGTAGTATAGCGTTATCGTTAGGTATAATAAGGTCCGAGCTATCCTCCGTTATCGAGTAACCTAAAATATCGCGGGCGGATAGTACTATAGTCTTAATCCGCTTAAATATAGCTACCTAGATATAACTAAGGGCATTAAGGCTCGAGCTATTATATATATAGATACTATTAATAACGGCTAAGAGCTCCCTACTAGACGTAGCTAATAATTTAATAGCGAGTGCGAGCTCGGGCCGCGAATATAACTATAGGTTTAGCCTACTAATAAAAGAGCCTAGATATAAGAGGAACTTATTATAGCTTCGATTAAGACATTCTAAGGCTAGATAGTCCGGCCTTAATAAGGGCGAGGGACTAGCTAACGAGACACGATACGCTATTACGCTAAAGAGGCGATTAGCCTATTATAAGCTTCCTTATAATAGCCTATTCTTAGTAGGGTGTACGGGAGCGGTAAGGGATATTAGGCGCTTGCCCTAGGGTAAGGTAGGAGCGTTTATAGCTAAAGTCCTACCTAGTTCTAACGCTAGCGCGCTAGATCCGCCGTTAGCGTCTAAGGTTACTTACTTAGCGGGGGGCGTCGGCGGTATATACGATTCCTTAGCGATAGTAGCTATAACGGTAATAGCGGCTAAGGCCTAGGACTTAGTATCTTCGTTTAGGATATCGAGGAACCGGACGGCCTTAATAACGATCTTAAATACCTTAAGAACTATCTTATTAATAATATCGTTAACGTTCTCTAGGAGTTTAAGAGCGCCCTTTTAATACTCTTATAACCGTTTCGCTGTCTTAACTAGTAGCGAAAGTTTAAAGAGCAGCGACTTTCGAGCCCTTTAAAGCGAGTCGCTATATAAAACTATAGGAGACTCCTTATTTAGGCAGTTTATACGTTCCTATATTTAATAGGGCGGTAGGTTAGACGGCTATACGTAGTACTAAGCGGTAGTCGAGATATACTAAGAGAAAGCGGACGCTAGCGATAATACCCTTTATAAACTCTTAGTTCCTAAAGATTTTATTATCGTTTATAGACGTGCTCTATAATAGGTCCTAGAAGTTTAAAAGAGCGTTAAGGAGGATATATATATTATCGGGCTCGTAGGCATTATAATAGTTTATAGGCAGCTAGCCCTTAGCGCCTATAGCTAGTAAGGTTCCGTCTACCTATCTATTAGTATAGACCGAGTATACTAGGACGATATCTCCCTTATTAAGCGGTAGGGTAACGCTCGACTTAGCTATAGCGTAACTAGGGCTAAAAGGGAAGAAGGCCTATAGGAAGTTATAAAAGACGGGTAGGTAAATAGCCGCCTCGGGCGACCGGTCCTCCTAGGAGCCTTTAGGAGTAGTAGGGGAGGTTATATAGGATTATAGATAGAGACTAACGTGCTATTGCAACGAGTTATACGATCTATTAGCAGCGTCTTCTAGCTAGGACGGGGGTATCTCGAGGGGAGCTATATAAAGACTAGCTTACTCCGCGAGATCGCTTAGTATTACGCTCGCTATAGGCGACGAATAGGCTACTATAGTATCGAACTAAGATAGTTAGGTAGCCCTTCGGAGATAATATAGTTTTATATAGGGCCGCGTAGTAGTCCGATAACCGGATAACTAGTTAGCTAGCCTTAGGACCTATAACTCTAATAGGTTTATTAATAAGGGGCCCTAGTATAAGGGAGTAAACTTATTTATACTTTAAGAGACCTAGGATAAATAAGACTAGCTAAATAAACCGCTAAACGTTGCTAGAGTATAAAGAATAAATAGCTATAACTAGGAGGGGTCCTTATAGTAAACTAAGCACGTAATATAGTTTAAGAAATATAGGATAATAATATAGCGAAGACTTAGTAGGTAGTTAATAGGGCTAAAAGATAGTACCGTAATAAGTATAGAAAATCTATTATAGAGGCCGCTAAGATATTTAGAAGATAGAGGCTTAAAGAACGGTTATAACTAATATATATAATTAATTAGGGGGGCTATAGCTAGCTACTACGGTAGGCTTAAAGATAAAGATCGATATTCTATTTATTTAGGTAATCTATTTATTTAGGTATCTAGCACCTACTTATTAAGATTCGCTTAGGCTAGCGAAGAGAGTATAAATATACTAATAATATATATAGTACTATATAGTATACGAGCCTATATAGAGTAAGAGAAGCCTTACTTCCTATTAGAGCTAATTTATAAATTTTATCTTATTATAGTTAAAGCTATCGATATTAAGTTATTAATTAAGTTTAATATAGGTAGAGATATAAGTCATAAGAGTTTTAATAACTAGCTAGTAAAGCCGTTAGACCCTAACTATAACTCTATAATTATAGCTTAATAATAGTACTACTTATACCCGCCCTTACTTTAGTAAGTAAGCCGCTTAGTCGAGTTAATTATAGCTAGTATAGGGGCAGTATATAATTAACCTTAACCTTATAGTATCTAGGGCCGTCCCCTATTTATCGACGAGTTAAGATTACCTATAGTAGGTCCCTTTTCGCGTAAATTACTAAACGGGCTATCCTACGATACTAGTCTATATACCTCTATTCTTAGGTTCGCTTAATATAACCTATAAATAGTAAAGTTCGGACCGATTATCGCGGTAGGCGTACGTACTAGGGTCTAGAGGTAACGATTAAGCTAGTAAGGACTATAGGGTTTAAGGTCTAAAAGCAGCTAGTTAGGTAAGATAGCGATATAATAGGGAGGGCCCTAACCTCTATATTATATAATATAAGGTGCTAAAATACATCGAATACCTATTAAATTACTAAGGTAAGGGGCTTAATAGCTAAATATCTAGCTATTAAGAAGAAGGGTCTAAGACTTAGTCCTAAAGGCTAATAGCTAGCTAAAGGTATAGGGGCGAGATAGGATAAAACTAAGAGGACGTAGTACGCTAACGTAGAGAGATAGGTACTTATAGATTAGTAAGTCTATAAGGAAGAAGATAGAATATAGAGGAAGAAGTAGGGTAAGGGGGTAAATAAAGGGCCTATAATAGAAAGGAAGAATTAATAGATATATACCTAAAAAAATAAAATTATGCCCTTTACCTTACTTTCTTCGTAAGACTAGCTAGGAAGGTAAATATCGTATACCTACTATTTAGCTATTAAGCCGCTTTAAACCTATACTTATTACGAATAATCCTACGCTACTATTCTAGTAAAAGTAGGAGCTACCTATTAACTATAGGTAATAACGTTAATTAACGTATATATTCTATATAATAGTACTAAGAGAATTAAGTTATAGTTAAGACTTTAAAAGAGTCTCTCTATTACTTCCTAGTAGGTATAATCTAACTATACTAGTATATATTAGTAGGTCTCTTTATATATAAAGGGTAGGGTTAACCGGTATATTATATTCGTCTATCTTTTACTCTTTAAGGGATAAAAGAGGCTACGATACTAGCTATATAGCCTTATCTATATATATAATAGCGTATATAAGCTAGCTAGATAAGTATAATAGATTACTATAATTCCTATAGTATACTATATATCGAACCTCCCCCTTTCCTATAGCTTATAAGAAGATATTATTTAGTTAAGGTAGAGTAGTAAATATAGTAGATCGCTTAGCTATTAAGCTTAACGTAGTAACGCCGTTATTAGTTAGCGAGGCATATCTTTATCCTACTTTATAATTAGCTATAAATATAGTATATAGGAGAGATAAGTTATCGTTAGCTATAGTTAACCTAAGTATAATCTATTATTATACGGTATATCCTAAGAAGCCCTATTATCTACTATAGCTATAGGAGGTAAGTATAGTAAAGTATTATCTAAATATATAATAGATTAGTTTTTACGATAGGTATATAAGCCTTTAAAACTAGGCTGGTTTTTAAGGTAAATATATATTAAACGTAAAGGCCTTAGAGCTAGAATAATATATCTTATCTATATACTTAGTAACCGATATATATAAGTATAAGTTTACTAACCTAAACTAGTTATTAGTAATATAATATTATATAGCTATAGTTATATAAGGATTATAGCTTAGTGCTTATAATAAAGCCGCTGCCTTAATTACTTAATAAATACTATAGAGAATACTATTAACTTTATATTAATTTAAGTAAACCTAGAGCTTATATTAAAATATTCTTTAAGAGTAAGAGGGACTTTACTATCGACCGTATTAGCCTTTATCGCGCGCTACGAGACAGCCTATAGACTATAAGATTAAGAAATAATATATACTAAAGGGCGAGCTACTAGTATAGAACGAATATAGTAAGGTAATCGAGCCCTTTTATTAAATTCGTTAATATATTAAACGATTAAGACGGCTTTTTAGAGCGGCCTAAGACCCCCCCCTACTAATATAAATAAATATCTTATAATTATATTCTATAACCTTCTATTATAGGATAATATAGTCTATACTAGAGAAAGCTATACTAAGTAGCGACGACTACTTTAGTTTCTAGTTTATTAGATCCCTAGTCTTACTAAGTCGGATTCCGCGAAGTAGTTATATTCTCCTTAGCTAATACTACTAAGCGGCTTACTAAAGTATTCGTATAAGCTATTATATAACGGTAGGAAGGGCTAATACTAAAAGGTTATAACGACCCTTACTTTACTTTTAATTACGATAAATTATTTATTAAGATTAAGAAAGACTACCTATATATTAGTTATAGTACGCTTATTAAAGTATATATTCTACTTTTACCTTTAAGGTATAATAGTCTTTACGATAATATATATATATATATATTTTCCTTCTAGCGGCTAAGAGGCCGCTCTAGTCCTAGTAGTATAATATTATAAAGCTACTTAATAATAAAGTAATATCCTAACTTACTAGATAATTACTAAGCCTAACTAAGGTAGTGCTAGTCTTAGTTAGACTATAGATTCTAACTATATTAGTATATTATTATCTTTAATAGCTAAGGTGCTACTTACGCCGTCGAGCTAGTTATTAATATATTAGTATATCTTTTTTTACTAGTGCTTAAACCGTAAACCGGTTAGTACTACTTATATATTTTCCTAAATAATCGTTTAGCTTTACCTTCGACGAATCTAATACTAAGGTAGCTATAGCTATAGCGGCGAGGGAGGCAATAAAAATAATAACTATATTTTTTTTATTTTGAATAGAAAGCGTAGTAGTAGTAAAAGAATATAGCGGTTTAAAATATAGATTAGAGTATAATTAAAGGATTAAAGGTCGAAAGATAAGGCGGTTTAAATATTCGTTGCTTCTTACTTATATAGGATATTAGCCTAAGTATATTAAGCTAAATTATTATATTTTAATAAGTATTTAAGCAACGTGACTTTTATAGGGGGGCCTATTACTATATTAATATAATTTTTATAGTCTTTTATACTATCCTAACTTTTCTCTGCCTAAGGATCTTATAAAGGAGATATTAAAAGTAGGTAGGAAGTAAATAAAGGGACTTTTTATTAGTAGATTCTTAGATAATCTAATAGTCTATAACGTATAATTTTTCTTCTACCCTTTATCCGTCTAAATAGTCTTCTTTATATCCCTCGAACCTATTATAAAGACTATTACGTTATATAGGCAAAAGTAGAACGCGCTTTAATAGGTACGCTATAATTAATATATATCTAATATCTATCTTTCTTCCTAACACCGTTTAAATAGGAGATCCTCCGGACCCTTAGTAGTATAAGAAGAAGAAATAATAGTCTATAGACCTTCTTTCTTACTTAGTTTTAAGCTATATTACCTAGAGAGACCTAGAGACCTTAACTTATTCGGACCTACTTCTTAAAACTAAGCGCTTAAGTGCCTAATAGGTATATTATAAATATAGTGTTTTATTATAAATCGAAGTTACCTAAGATATAGATGCCTCTTTCTTAAAGCGGGCAAAATATAGTCCGGTTAGCCGGGTAGCATAGTCCGAGTAAAGCGACCTAAACTAAGGGGGGTTACCTAAACCTATAAGTATACCTAAAATAATAGCCGAATACGATTTCTAACCTTATATAGCTAACGATAAGGATTCCCCTTATATATAGCTCTACCCGTTAGTCTAAGCGGCTGCCGCGGTACTTATACCGCTACTTTATACCTCTTTAGCTTCGAGGATATTACTATAAAAACTTAATAGATAGGCTAGGTCTTAGCGGTCTAGAGCGGCGGGGGCTATAAGGATAAGCCCTATATATAATTTATATTAGGTATAGATCCGTTACTTACTAAGTAGGGGGCTTAACTAATTAGGCCCCCTTAGTAGCTATTCCGGCTTAATAGGCTAGCCTAATATATACGTCCTCTTAAAGTCTATACTATTAAGAGGTCTATTTAGATACGCTATATATTAAAATAACGGGGGCTAGGGGTTACGTGCGATAGGGAGATAAGAAGATAACTTATTATAAGAGAGCCTAAGAAACCCTAAAAAGGGGCTAGGGCGCGCCCTTAAGGGATATATATACGCAATATATATATCTCGGCGGGCTATATAGGCCTGCCTTCCCTAATTCGATTAATCTACTATATTATAGCCGTGTTTTTCCTATTCTAAGATTACCTAGAACCTCTTATTTTAATACTATGCTATACCGCGAATGCCCTAGCGCCTACTAATAAACCTCGTAAGCGTATAAATAACGTAAACCTTATCGTCTAGTACCCTTAACTTACTTAGTATATAGCGTCCTATAATCTTAGGCTAGGCTAGTATTAAAGTAGATTTAGATAAAGTTATTAAGAACAAGGTCTAAATAAGTTAAGGTCTCTAAGTCTCTCTAGGTAATATAGCTTAAAACTAGGTAAGAAGGGAGGTCTATAGACTATTATTTTTCTTCCTAGACTACTAAGGGGTTTAGTATATTTCTTACTAGCTCGGGGACCTTAAGAGACTAATCTATCGACCTAATAGCTTAGAAAGCTATTAATTAGGGAGATCGAGCTAAAAGTACTAATATAAATAATATACGCGGCCTTTAGTAAGAGGCAAGGAGTGCCCTCTTCCTAATAGAATATATATTCTACTTAAATATAGGATATAAATATAGGGAAGGTATATAGGGATATAAAAGGGGAGGGTTAGAAGGATATAAGGTAATAGAATAAAGCAATTAATATATATATTCTCGTATACTATCTAATTATATAATACTCGACTTTCGAAAAGTCCCTTTATTTACTTTTATACCTACTTTTACTCTTATCTTTATAAGAGAAGTAGATTTATAGTTATCGAAAAAGTTAAGACTAGATCGAGATATTATTAAGATAGGAATCTAAAATAGCGCCCTTCTAAGCCTTTAAATATAAGTAGCCGATAGCTATCGGGAAGAAAGATAGATATTAAATATATATTAATTATAGCGTACCTATTAGAGCGCGTTCTACTTTTACCTATATAGCGTAATAGTCCTTATAATAATAGCTACTAATAATTAGCTAAAGTAGTATATAACTTTATTACGTAACTATGTCGTCTACTTAAGCTACGATATTACGACGCGCTATACTTATCTAAATATAGTCTACGACGGTTATCGGTAGTATATTAGTATCTACTTACGACTAAAACGCGGGCATAGCTTATAAGCATAGGGTCTAATACCTCGCTAACCCGCCGTATTAAAACTATATTTATTCCGATTACTATATAGACGCCTAAGTCGTCGTAACTAGTAAGATACTCTACCTACTAGCACTATATAATACGAGATTAATAACCGGCTTTAAGTAGAAGTAAAGGATTAGACTATAGAGTAGAAGCTAAAGAAAAATATAAAATAGTTAGACCTTAAACTTAACTAACTTAAATAGAAATCGGTACGTAAAAGAAAGCTAAGTATAAAAGCTCGAGAAGTAGTAAGTAGCTCCTATATAATTTACTAGAGTAGCTTCTTTATCGGACGCGTCTTATATCTTAAGGATACTTTTAATATTAATAAGTATAAGTTATTTAAGGAAATTCTTAAATTTCTAGTTTTATAGGATCTTTATAAAACTATCCGCGACTATCTTAGATATAGGTATATATAAGACTTAAAACTATCTTTATTAGAAGGCTTATCTTAACTAGTAGTTATAGATATCGACGTACTTTAGCTATATCTTTAGGCGTAGAATATTAGCTTTAATTAACCTAATTATTTATTTATTATCGCACTTAATAAGGAGTAGGTAGTCTAGTTAAAGGTTAATTTATTAAAATAGACGTTATATCGCTATTACCTCTTTAGCTATATTAGTAAAAGTAAGAAGCTCTACTTAGTTAATAAAGTAGTAACCCTAGTCTATTTACTTACTTTCTATACGACTAGTCCTCTAAATAGGATAATAATATATCCTTAGGATAACTTTCTAGTTCCTAGATCGTCTATAAATATAGCGTCTAATACGATACGTAGGTCTTATAGAATACTACTATAATTAATCTTAATTAAGTCTATAGCGCTGCTTACTCTATTAAATTAAATAGCTATAAATTAGCTTAACTAGAGATACTCTATTAAGCGATCTACTAAATAGTCGTGCCTATTTAATAGGTTTAGTAGGAATTCTACTAGCTTAGCTATTACCTTAGCGATATCGGGTTATATAATAATAGCGACGTAGTTAATAGAGCTAACCTTTTACTAGTATCGGTAAACCTAGTTAGACTTAGCTTAGTTATTTCGGGGCTATAGGTTATTAGTAGGGAATAGGTTTCCCTTAAATTAATCGCGTTAGGTAATTCCGTATTAATTCGCGATTTTCTCGATATATAAATCTTAGTAGAGCTATAGCTTACGTGCTATTCTATCCTATAAGACTCGGATGCCTAAGAACTATTTTATAATAGGCAAGCCGCTTTAACGGCGGCTACGCCGCCTAGCTTCTAGAACCTTTTATTAGCTCGAAGCTATAAAATACTATTATACTCTTATATAGTAGATTTTCTTCCTTTCTTTCTTTCTTCTCTATCTTAATAGTAAATAGTATAAGGACTAGTTAGTTATATTAACTTACTAAAGGCCTTTTATATACTATTAAGATTACTAAAGATATTAAAGATACTAAAGACATTAAAGATACTAAAGATACTTATAAGGAACGGTGTTCCTACTATAAATAAAGCAGCTATAATATACTCTCCCGATTATATAAGCTAATAAGTAGTATATTAATTATAGACAAAATCTCATCTTATAGAGCAAGAATCGCTCGTCATTTTGCATGTCATTATGCATTAAACGGGTTGCCGGTTATCGTACAATCGGGAATCGAAGGAACAGAGCTAGCTTGGAATGCTAGCTAAGACCTCTCAAGAACACCGGCACGACCAACCTCCTTTAAACACGAATATCAGTGGAACCAAGACACTTCCAGATTCACTCGAGGTATCACGGAATTCCTTAGTCTCAGGGCTATACGGCAGCCTAAATCTGGTCCCGAAAGGTTCTTCCGTTCAGCTACAATTGTCTATATAAGACAGCATGTCCGCTGGTAGATAGATAGAGAATCATTAACTTTAACACCTCTTCTACACACCAATATACTACCAATAAATTCCGTTGAAAATCCTACCTTATACTCCTTCTTCCCCTCTATTACGTAGTCTTACGTGATTCCTTGATTTCCCAAAATTCCGCTTTTGCTCATATACCTTTAGAATACTAAAGATATTAAAGATACCGAAGATACTAAAGATACTAAAGATACTAAACTAAGTCCTATTAAACTATTAGCGTTTAGCGAAGTCGCGATAGCTAAAGATAATAATAATATATAGCTAGACGTCCTTAGTGCCTTAGTTACCGAGATATAAAGTCTAAGAGAAAAGAGTTCTTAAAGAAATACTTAGTTTAAATAACGTTTTATTGCCCTAGAACTCTAATAATACTAATAAGCCCGTTCGTTTAAACTCCTAGAGCTAACGCTATCTATTACCCTAGCTATCCTTATTAAGGATACCTATATAGTCGCTACTTATAACCCTTACCTAACTAAGCGCCCTAAATTATAAGATATACCGAAATTCGGCAGCGATAAGGCTTAGTAGCGAAGCTAGAAACTAGAAACCGAAGGAAAGCTATAAGTCGATAAAGAAGCCCTTAAAGATATAGAAGGCTACTTTATATATATCTTTATAAGCCTAGAAGGCAAGGATTAAATCTATTAAACTAGGTATAACTAAGCTTATTATAATAGCGGTTAACGAAGCTATATAGCTAGTTCTTTTTAACCTCTATTTTCGCTATATCTTAAGCGAAGTTCTTAATTATAGTTAGCGTAGGCGGGATACTATATAATAAAAGCTTATAAATATAAGTAATAAGATCTAGTTCCTATTATTTTAATAGTTAAGATTTATAGAGGGAGTCTATATTACGTCTTAAGCGCTATTTACCTTAATAGCGGCGGCGTAACGTAGTCTTATCGCAGCTAAATTAGCGAGCTATTTTAGCGTAATTAACCGATTCTAAGGACTTTAGGAAAGTAAGCGCTTTATTAATAGCCGCTATAGTTATTAAGATATTCTAGATTAATATTAAGATAGAATATCGGTAGGTAGGATTTATTTCGCTTAGAGGGAGGTCCTTATAAGGCCTTTATATAGTCTAGAGTATAGTTCTATACGTTTATTACTTAACTCCCTAAGCCCTATAAATTATCTTATGCTACGCTAACTATACTACTATTTCGCTTTATAATAGACCTACTTAAAGGTTAATTTCTCTAAGTATTTAGTATCCTATTCTTAGTAACTAAAGCGCGATATATTAAAGCTAAAGCGTAGTTATATTAGTTATTAATAGTAGTTAGTACGCCGATTATATTCTCTTATAATACTATTCCTTATTAATAGGCGGGAACCTAAGTATACCCTATTTTACTAGGGGTGCCTTTAGCCGGCTTCGAACCGACCCCTCTATAATATAGAGGCTCTAGACGTATTACTACTACGCTATAGAGGCTAGAATATCGGTATAAGTCCGGCGGGTTATAGGATCCGGTAGATTACCGGTAAATCCCTTATCTTAGTACGTCCTATACTCCCCTACGAAGACCTAAGCAACTAAAAGTTGCTAGACGGAAAATATACTACTAAGGGGGTCTAAAAGTCGACCCCCTACGCTTAAATATTAAGTATAAGGGGTATATTAACTAGGAAAAGGGTTACTAACTAAGAAACGTTAGGGTATATTAGCGCTAACTAAATTTATAAGTATAATATAGCCGCGCTATATACTTAATTTCCTTATTTAAGTATTTAACCTTCTTCCCTACTTCCCTTATAATATAGAGTACCTAAATTTATAAGCGTTACGCGGCTACTTTTATATAGCTACGTTTTATTTCCTAGTTAGTAACCCTTTCCTAGTTAATATACCTCCCGTGCTTAATATTTAAGCGCGGGGGGTCGACTTTTAGACCCCCTTAGTAAACTAAACTAAACTAAAAATATCTAAATAAATCCTACCTCTACGATCTAATTTAATCTAAATATATTATAGGTTAATTTAATTTAATTTAAATAACCTAAGAAGCGATTTAATTTAATTTAATTTAGATATATCTAATTTAATTTAAATATATCTAGATTTAATCTATCTATTTATAAGTTTAGATATATAATATAAAGCCTATAATAAACGACTATATAAAAAAGTTACTCGATTAAGAACTTAAAAGGGTATTAAGCTAGCGCTAGGGTAAGATTTCTTCTTAGTATAGCTAATACTATAGTTTATCTTAGTAGCTTCTAAGTATAGCGATATAATCGACGCCGGTCCTTTTTATAGGTCTCGGCCTAAGCTTATAATAGTGCTTTTAGGCTAGAGAAAAGTAAAGCTTAGCGAACTCGCTAGTAAAGTCCTTAAAACTAAGATAGCTCCGGATAGATAGGTTTAGATAGATATATTATAGGGATTATTACGCTAAGTATAGGTTAAAAGCTATCGCGCCTTAACTATAGCCTAAATAGGTATAAGTGCTATTTTTTAGTTAGAAGGGAAATCTACTAGTATATAATCCTAGGTAGGCCGCTACTATAGTCCTAACTATATTTATTTTACGTGCCTCTACTATAATAAAAGTAGTTTACTTAGAAGCGGTCGCGTACCTTACTAGTAGTAACGAGAGCGAAACCCTAGGTAAAGGTATAGCCTTAGAACTAGCAAAGGGCTTTTTTAGGGCTATTTACTTTATCCCCGGTAATAAGGGCGCGTCGATGCTCTTATAGTAGGGCTTCTATAGCTTTATTAAAGGCGGAGCGGACGTCGTTAAGGAGGCTATCGCGGTATAGTATCTCTATCGGTTTTACTTTTATATTAAACGTAATACTAGATCTCTATTAAGCTTAATTAATTAAGGACGCGATCCTATTACAACGTACTTAGTTAAGGGTAATAGACTATTATCTTATTTAGGCTATAGTCGAGGCGCGGTAGCTTTTAACCTATGCTTAGCGTAATAATCCCTATAATATATCTATCTAAACCTATTTATTTAGAGCTATCCTACCTTAAAACCCTTAATATATACCCTTGCCTAAGAAATCCCTAAATAGCTCCTCGAAATACTACTTCGATAGCTAGGGTAGCTTGCTCCTCTAGGCGTCCTTTCCGTACTTAACCCGCTTTTTATTCTCCTTAGCGACCTTGCCTTATATATACTAAGCGGCTTCCTCTAGGTCTAGCTTATTATTAAGGAAGGGTCCCTACTACTTAAGGTCGGACTTAGATAGCCCGGCCGGGGGCTATAGGCCGATAGGCTTAACGCTATACGCGATCTCGTTATCCGTAATCTCGTCGTCTATATCTAGTAGTAGGCTATCCTTATCTTTAAGGGAGGGGCTCTTACTATCCGGCCCGGCTATCGTAAGCTTCTCTACTAGCTCTACGCTAGGGCTATAGTATTTCGCGAAGCTATATACGGCTTCGACGGCTATCTTAAAGGGGTTTAGGAAAAACTCGCCGGCGACTAACTAGAAGTCGGTCTTAGGGTCTTCCGCTATAGCCTTTATACGCACGAACTCGTCCTATACGCTATCCTCGGCCTCCGTAACTCTAGGGACCTAGTCTCGAGCTACGTCGTTAATAGTATATAGGGTCCTTTTAGTAATAAGCTACGTAATCTTAGCGTTCCGCTCGGCCGTCGATATATTACCCTTTAAGCTCTTATATTTAGCGACCTCCTTTTAGTAGTTAGTAATAATCTTAGGGACGCCCGGGAAGTAGTTTTCGAATATAATAAGCTCTATATTATCTTTATACGCTAGCGTTAGCGTAGCTATAAGCGCGGCCTTTTCGCCGGTCGGTATATCTACCTTAATACCCTTTATATCGCTATATAGCTTAGCCGTCCGGTCCTTAATTTCCTTAACGCTAGGCATCGTATCGTTAATAACGCCTACTAGCACCGATCCGACCTTTTTAAGGCCCGAGAGGTAAGAGTCGCCCTATACCGCCTATATATAGGCCGTAGTAGCGTTTACGATATTAGTTACGAGCTATAGTAGCTAAAGCTCGCTAATGCCCTTAACTAGCGTAGCCTTTAGCGGTAGTTATACCTTTATAATCTCCTTTCCGGGCCCTACCGCGGCCGGCTCGACCTCTAGGATAGGTTCCTTAGTCGGTTCTTTAAGGGTTTTCTTCGGCCCGGGTTTTTCTTTATCTATCTCCGTTAAATAGAATTTTAAGTCTTTCTTATAGTTCCCTAAACTAGATAGGTCTAACCCTCCTTCGGCCTTAACTAGCTCCTCTTTATTAGGAATACCTAAGTTATACGTGCTAGGTAATATAGCACGCGTCGCTATATATTTAGAGTATTTAGTAATAGCCTCTAACTCCTTAAAGCTCTTAACCTTTACTTTTATATCCTCTTTTAAAGATTTAGTTTAAATACCCCTTTAATCTTCCTATACTCTGCTAGTATAAAAGTTTAGTTTAGTTAGGAATTCTAGGTAGTCTAGACTTTTCGTTGCTTTTAATTCGAACCCTTATATAAAGGATTTAGCAATTTCTTTATCGGTTTAGTCTTAAAGGAGGAACTTCTTTAGTACTTTTACCTACCTCCTAACTTAGTCGATAGGGAGGAATATCTTTACTAGTACTTTTTCCTAACTTATTACTTATAAGAAGGGCACGCTATCTATATTTACGAATTTAGACTCTTTAAGGCCGCTTCCTATATATTCTAAAGTTCTATTAACGTTAATTATATTTAGCGAAGCTTTAATCTTATAAAGGTAACCGATTTTTATCTTATAGCCGTAACCGATTTTTATCTTAGAAAGGTAACCGAATTTTATCTTATAGCTATAACCGATTTTTATCTTAGAAAGGTAACCGAATTTTATCTTATAGAGGTAACTAGTTTTTTTCTCGGACGTAGTAAATCTAAGAGCCTATTCCGGTTTCGAGGATATAGCAATAAAAGCTAAGTTTTCGGGGTCCTTACTAACGTAATAGTATAGACGGTAATCCCTTATCTTAGTAAACGCTTAAGGGAAAAAGCCTCTAGCTTTCTTTATCTTAGTAAGGGATCTAGAGTCACCGCGCTAGATAATAGATAGCGGATATTTTAGTAGTTAGCAGCCTACTATTAAGGTTATTAAAAGAGGAAACTATAGCTTATTCCCTAGAAACTTTATTATTATATTATCTATTAAATAATTAGTTTAAACGTTAATTTAGAGTAGATAAGTAGTAGGGCTCGTACGTTATTAATAGGAATAGAAAACATTAAAATAATAAATAAATATATATTTTTAGTATATTATTATATATTATTAGGAGTATAGCTATATTAATATATATTATTAAGCTTATTAATAATTATTAATATAATATTAAATACTTATCTCTATCTCCGTTAGCGCTGCTTATATCTATAATCTTATTATTAACCGTAACGTATAGTTTACGAATCGAGGAACTCCTTAACTATAAGGTTAATCGCGGTTAAAAGTGCTTAATACTCTAGCTACGTTATATAGCTTAGTAGTAGATACATATTCGCGGAAAGTAGTATCTATGCCTCTTAGAAAGTATCGATATTAATTACGCTCCGTAAAATATTAACCTCGCTCTCTTAAGTTAGCCTTAGCTACTTTTCGCTTATTCTCGTAAAAGTATTCTTAATAGCTACTTAACGCTTATATCGAGCATTTATATCTTCTCTAACTTATACGTAATAAACCTTTTTAAGATAATAGTAAGCGTTACTAGAAATATAAGTTAGCTATAATAGATTATAATAACGTTTATAGTAGTAGAGTAAATTACTACCTACTATACGTAGCTTATCGCCTTAAGCCTATCGAAAGTAATACTAAGTTAACGTTGCTCTTAACTTCCTCCTCTTAACCGCTACTAGAGGGGAATGCTCCGATTCTAAAGGTATACTAGTAGATAGCGAGATACTATTAAAAGGCAAAATTAATAACGAAGGGTTTAATACGATATTAACTTCCGGTATATCTTAAGGTATATAAGTAAAAGCGGAATTTTAGGAAATTAAGGAATTATATAAGACTACGTAATAGAGGGGAAGAAGGAGTATAAGGTAGGATTTTCAACGGAATTTATTAGTAGTGTATTAGTATATAGAAGAGGTGTTAAAGTTAATAATTTTCTATCTATTTACTAGCGGATATACTATCTTATATAGATAATTATAGCTAAACGGAAGAACCTTTCGGGACCAGATTTAGGCTGCCGTATAGCCCTAAGACTAGGGAATTCCGTGATACCTTAAGTGAATCTAGAAGTGTCTTAGTTCTACTAATATTCGTGTTTAAAGGAGGTTGGTCGTGCCGGTATTCTTAAGAGGTCTTAGCTAGCATTCTAAGCTAGCTCTGTTCCTTCGATTCCCGATTATACGATAACCGGCAACCCGTTTAATGCATAATAACATATAAAATAACGAGCGATTCTTACTCTATAGGATAAGATTTTATTTATAATTAATATACTACTTATTAGCTTATATAATCGGGAGAGTATATTATAGCTGCTTTATTTATAGTAGGAACACCGTTCCTAATAGTATATAGGATACGTAGTCTTCTATTACTAAAGCTAAGATATTAAGGGGGCGTGTACTTTAATTACTAAAATAAAGGGCATAGAGAATCTTAAACGAAATAATGCTCTTATTTTATACCGAGCCCCTTTCCTTAGCGCTACGGCTAATATATAGAAAAAGTAAGTACGCCTAAAATAGGCATTTAAGTTAAAATAAGGGCATATTAGCAATATATATTAATAGGGGACTTTTATATTATTATCGATATTAATAAGCTTAATAATAAATATGCCTATACTTATTAATATATATTAATTACTATAATATCTAATAGTATAGGAATGTCTATATAAGGCTAATAAGGTAATTAGGCTCTATTACTAACTACCTAACGATATATAGAATGCCCCTCTTATTAAAGAGCTTAATTAAGGCGGCTATTAAGCCTAAATCGCTAAGCTTCTCGCGGCGTAAGAGAGCCCTAGCGTTATATATATCCTTCCTTATATAGAGCGTATTAAGGTGTTTTTCTCTAATAATACTATATATATCGCGCGCCCTTATCCCGACCCGCCGGCTTATTACTTTAACTATTGCCTTTATAGAAGTAGTTAGCCTCTAATAAACGGGATAGGCTAAGAGACTTATACTACGGTTATAGTTATATTAGCTATACTAAGGATCGGTAAATGCCTATAGAGTCTATATATAGTCGTTTTATTCTAGGGCCTCTATAATAACTTTCTACTTATAGCTATACTTATAGGAGCGTTTTTAGCGAAGACCTAAGCCCTTAGATAGGCGAGGCTTAATATACCGGTCGTACTAAAACATATATCTTGTCTTTTATATACGACTACCTAAGCCGTTACGTTTAATAACGCTAAATCCGTTTTCTTTTATAAACTTATTTACTTAGCGTTAAAGTTCCTTAATCGATAAAGCTATAGTACTAGGGATTAGTAGGTTAGGGATAAGTATAGTTATACCTTAGTTACTAGACCCTATATTAAAGAAACCGCTTTATTCTTTATATTCTTCTTAGTCTTAGCTTAGCGATAGTAACGGTACTAGTAGTAAGGGTAATAGCGATAAGACTAGGATGTCTAAAGTAACCCGCTATAGACTAGATATTTAGTAATATTTAGCTAACTTAAGAGCTAGTAGAGTATCGAACTCTACTTACCGCTAGGCGAAGTCTAGGGTAGACTAAAAGCGGGTTATAGTTCCTATAAAGCCGTTTCTATCCTCTAACCTTAATTACTCTCGTAGGCGCTATCTCTTAAGCTTATCTAGGCCTAGAATCGCTAAGGTAAATAATCGCTAAGTACTATAGCCGCGGAAGTAATTATCTAAGAAGATTCTTAACTATCGTAATTCCTAATAAGGTTCGTCGATACCGTAGTTACTATATAGTCTTAAGAGACTACTAAAGAAGTTCTCTATATTATAAAGTAAGTAAAGGCGTATATATAGGTACCGTCTATAAGATAATATTAATAAGCTATATAGAGCTCTTTTATACGCGGCTAGCCCGCCCCTATACTTATAGGATCCGGCCCTTTATATATAACTACGTAGCTTAGACCACGGCCTAAGCCTATTACCTATAATAGTTAAAGACTCTTATATAATGCCCTCCCTCGAGCGCGGCGTAGCGCTGCCTTATTATCGGCTCCTATATAATTAGGCTTATACTATAGGCTCTTCCCTACCCTTTCCCGTTAATAGGGCCGGCCCTACTAGCCTTATTATCCCCGCGCTTATTAGCTTAGGTAGCCGGGACCTAGCTCTATACTTATCGGCCGGCTAGCCGTTTAAATAAGGGCGTAACTTATTATATACGCCCCTAGGTAGCTAGCGGCTAGTCTAGACCTACGTAAGCCTTAGGTTACCTATCCCCTCTACCTTAGGTAGCCTCCTCTACTAAGGGGTATATAAAGCGGCATCCCCCCCTTCCCCCTTCCCTTCCTTCTCTCCTTTCTTTAACTATAGTAGTAGTATTAATAGGTAAGTTCCGCTCTACCTAAAGCGTTAGTCCGTTCCTAGCTATATAGGCCGCTCTATTAATATACACTTATAGTAGTAGCGGTAGTAGTAATAATAGCCCTAATAATAATAATAACTCTAACTAGTAAGTTCTACGCTTTATAGAGCGGGAGGCCGTATTCTATCGTGCTAACTTCCGCGATAGATATATCCGCTTCTCCCTCTCTTACCTCTTCCTTCTTAGAGCGTGCGGAGTTATTCGTCGACGCCGTGCTAGCCGCGGCTAATAATAACTCCGCCGCTACCGCTACTCTTACCCGCGCCGCTGCTACCGCTCCTACCGCCGCCGCCGCCGCCTCTACTACGCTATTCGCTCTTACGTTACCCCTTAAAGTAACGACGCTATCCCCGCCGCTACCTATAACGCCTAGCTCCTCGGCCCCCGCCTCCGTTTCCGCTACCCCTATAAGTCTATAGTTAAGTAAGCGTAATAGACGTTATCCGCTAACCTCCTATAGTATAAGCGCTAAGTATAGGCCGGCGCCGCCCGCTTAGCCCCTTATATACGTTATACGTCGTAGGAGCTTAACTACTCCGACTAGGCTAGGCGCCGCCGCGGTAGTAGCTACTACTAGTATACGCGAGCCGGCCGCGCTTATAAGGCGGCGCCTCCTATCTTACTCGCTACGGCGTTAGCTTAGAAGGCCGGCTCGTATAGGTAGGCGCGGGGGGCTATTAAGAAGCGCCTTACCGCCGCCGCCGCCGCCTACCGTAACCTTTACGCCCTCGAGCGATAGGGCCTTATACCTAAGTAAGTCCTACTTCTCCGCTCCCTTATTTCTACCTCTAACGTACCCGGCGCTAAGGATACTACCTCCGTCGCCCTATTAGCGGTCCCCTTAGCCATGCCCGCCTCCGCTACCGCCGCTACCCTTACCGCCGCCGCTAGCCGTCGCCCCTCTACCCTTAGAGCCGCCGCCGCCGCCGACTAGCTTATAGGCTTAGAGGGCCGCCTTAGCGCCTTAGAGACCGCCGCCGCCGCTAATAAGAAGGAGGAGGCTAACGAGGATAACGATAATAAGGATAATAATAATAATAACGATAAGGAATAAGCTTAGGTAGTCTAAGGGCTCCGCCCTATAATAAACGCTATTTTTATCTCCGCTTATACTATTGCGCTTATATTACCTATATTACTATAACTACCCCCTCTACTATACTTACTTTATAGTCCTAGCCTAGGCTACTATTAGTAGTTTATTAGTTTATCGTTCTTATTTACTATTTTAAATAAGGCCTCGAACTTATTAAGGGCTATAGTTCCTATAAACTTATATATAGGTTCCTATATAAGGTTAAGATACCCGCGCTACTTAACGAGGACCTCTTAGCGTTTCCCCCTACTAACCTTTTTCTAGCGTATAGCTTATATCTCTTTAACCTTAAAGTCGTCCTTTCCCTTTACCTCGATTATAGGCGGTTAGGCGTCCGCTACTTCTTATCTAGGTAGTAGGTTAAAGGAGGCTCTATAAAGGAGGTCTACGTTAATCTTATTATAGACCCCCGTTAAGAGACTATCGAGCTCTATAACCTATAGGCTAATAACCCTCTATACTATAAACTTCGCGTATAGCTAGTTAAGCTTCTTCTTTAGCTATACCGACCTATAGTTATAGAGGTCTAGCTATACCTTATCTCCTACCGTAAACCTATCTACTAGGGCCTTAGTCTTATTAGCGTGCCGCTCTTAATCTTACGCCGCGGCGGCTATCGCGGATTAGTAATAATCTATAGTCTCTTATAGCTTTTATATAAACGCGGAAGCGCGGCCCTTTAGTAACGAATTACTATACTACTTCGCTACTATATCTATAGTAAAGGGAACTAGTAAGGGTAGTTTAAAGCTATATATTATAAAGAAAGGGGCTATCTTAATAGAGGTATATAGTCTACTATTTAATATAAGTTAGGCCGCGGGGAGCTAACGGTCTTAGTTTACTTAGTTATAGGCTATAATAGCTTATAGGTAAGCCTACGCCTCTTAGTTAACCCTCTCGGGCCCTTTATTAGTCTATAAGTAATATACTATACTAAGTAGCTATATAATCTAAAGTAGCTAGTATAGGTACTACTAAAAGCGGCTAGTTTAATTTAATCCCCTATCGCTTATAATAAAAGCTAGCTAGCTATATAAGCGGGCCTAGTATTATAGGAAGCGCTTTATATAAGACTTTATATCTATAAACGGTATTAGCTTTAATACTATAGACTTACTAAGTTAGTCCTTAATTACCTATATATAGTAGTTGCCGCCCTCTATAAGTAGGAGGTCTATTATAAAGTCTATTTATATATATATATAGAACTAGTTAGGTACTAAAAGCTACTTAAGTAGCCTCTTAAGCTACGCCCTTTAAATCTTAGTACGGCCGTAGATATCGTAGTTACGGAGGAAGCGGCGAACGTAGTACTATAGGAGGGGCTAGTAGAAATCCCTCGCGAGGCCTACTACTATGCCTTGCTTACCTAGGTAGCCTATAATACTAAAGTTATAGACGAGCTAGACTAGCTTCCCTTAGAGCTCGTTCTATTCGTTTAGCTCTAGCGGTCTATCCGTCTCCCTAGCTTCTATAGTATACGGCGCGCCCGACACCTATAGTCTCCCCCGCTAACGTAGGTGCCCTTATAGGTCGATATAATAGTCGGCTACTTATACTTTTAGCTTTAGCTTTAGATCGAGGCGTCGAGCGCCGGACTTAACGGCGCGGCGTACGCTCTCGTAGGTACGGTCTAGAGACGATATCCTATCTTATAAGCGCTAGAGGACCTTATCTTAGAACACCTACGCCGTATACGCTCCTAGGCCGGTCTATCCCTCCTCGCTAGGCTAAGGCGAAGGTATAGGGGAAGGCTTATCTATTAGCGCCGCGCCTTCCTCTACTAAGGAAGCTCCTATATAAGTCTATAGCGCTTCTTATAAGATAAGCTATAGATCCTAGGCCTTAATATCCGCTCCTATCGGCCGGTCTTAATCCCTTTAGGAAAGCGTATCTAGGACTATAGAGTCCCGCCTTAGCTGGTACTTAATCGAGAAGTTAAAGTATAAGAGATACTCCGCCTAGCGGGCTTACCGCTTTAAGAGGTACTAGTAAGTTATAAAGTACTTAAGGTTCCTATAGTCTATAAGAACCTTAAAGCTCTTATAGCTCTAAAGCTCTACTTACTATTACTTAAGGTAGCTAATAATTGCTAGTATCTCCTTATCGTAAATAGCGTAATTCCGCTCTACTAGGGTTAGCTTATAGGAGTAGAACGCTATTAGTTACTTCCGCCTATCTACCTCTTAAGAGAGCGTTCCTTTAAGTGCCTAGCTACTATAGTCTACTTTAACTAATATAGACCGGTCGAAGTCCTACTAAAGTAGTACTAGGGCTTAAGAGAATAGGTCCTTAAGCGTATAGAACGCTCCTTCTTATATAGGCCCCTAGTAAAAAGCGGTCCGCTTCCTAGTAATCTCGTTTAAGGGCATTATAATATAAGAGAAGCCCCTAATAAATATCCCATAATAGTTCGCGAACCTAAGGAAGCTCTATATACCTATTTACGTAGTTAGGGTAGCTTAGTCCTAAATCGCTTAGATCTTTATAGGATCCGCTTATATACTTACGCCGGTATAGATAATAAAGCCTAGGTACTTAACCCTCTTAACCCTAAATTCGTACTTATCTAGGTTAAGGTAGAGCCTATAAAGTTAAAGGCGCTCTAGGACCTTCTATACTTTCTATATATAGTCTTTATAGGAGCCGCTTATATAGATAAGGATATTATCTATATATATAGACGCGAACTTATCGAGGAAGTCTTAAAGTATATTATTAATATAACGCTAAAAGGTAGTAAGCGCTCCTAAGAGGCCGAAGGGCGTTATAAGCTACTCGAATAAGCTATAGTGTATATAGAACGCTATCTTTTACTTATTACCTTCTAAGATCCGTACCTTATAAAACGCCTATTTTATATCTAGCTTTATAAACTACTTTACCTTTAAAAGGTTATAGAGCGTATCTAAGATTAAGGGTAAGGGGTAGCGGTCTAGCCTCGTAATTACGTTTAGAGCCCTATAGTTATAATAGAACTATATCCTGCCTCTTAGTTTATATATAAATAGGACCGGCGCTCTTACTTTAGAGCTACTTACTTAAATAAAACCCTTATCTAGGAGGTCCCTTAGCGTCTTCTTTAGCACTAGTAGCTCCGCGTATAATATACTATATAGCGGTCTAAATAGTATAGGTAGTTCCTACCCCTTTTTATCGGTATAGAGTACGATCTTATAGTCTACCCCTAGCTTATATAGGTTAAGCTTATCTACTTCCTAGGACTTAAATAGCGGTAGGAGGTTATAAAAGCGCTCTAGTATCTACTACTATAGCTTAGAGGGCGACTTTAGCTTCTTCGCTTAGAGGGCCTTATCAATATCTACTAAGCTAACTACGTAGACTACTACGTTAGCCGCTGCCCGGCCTTCCTCTTACTCTAACTATCGTATAGTTCCTATAAAGATAGAGGCAAGGACTTCTTATACCGAGTATAAAGCTTATACGCCTAGTCCTATGCTTATAAAACCGTTGTCGTAGCGGACCTACCGTTATATAGGCCTAAACTATAGCTTCTTTTAATATAGAACTAAGTATAACTCTATATATAATAACTAAGGTTTCCTAAGGATTAAGGGAAACTTTAGTTAAGGGATTATATAGGCTATAATAAGCTTATAGTAACCGTTAACCTTTATAGCTAGCTATATAATGCCCTTAATTACTATACCCTTTATCGCGCTTAAGGCGCCCTTTACTCGCCTTAGGGCGATCTTTTCTACTAGTACTTATATCTCTTATATAAGCGCCTCGTTAACTACGGCATAGTACTAGTAGCCCTTATCTATAAGGGCGGCGACGGGTAAGGAGTTATTAACTATAACCTATATTAAAGTAAGCTCCTCTTCTATATAGGCAGATAATTCCTCCTTCTCCTTTACTAGTACTAATAATTAGGGCTCTAGAGCTTATTTTTACTCTAGAGCTACTCTTTTTCCTCTAGGCCTAAGGGAGCGGAGTCCTCTTTATCGTCTAAGGTAAGAAGCGGTTTTATCCTTGCTACTCAAACTACTATAGGCCGCTTAGCTAAAAGGAAGGGGCATTTTAATATAAAGTATATAAACGCGCCGTAACGTAGGCAGCGGCCGTTAGCCTTCCTTTTCCCGATTTCCTCGCTCGTTACCTACTTCGCCCGCTACTTAGAGAGCGGGATAGTATAAGGGATATTTAAAGATAACTTCTTACTATATTTAGCTCGGTCTATATAGGTAGCTAATATTAAGGTATCTCTATTAGTATCGATAGTCGGCTATTCCTCTTATAAAGGGGCGGTAATCCCGTCGCCGCTATATAGCGTGCGCTTATAAAGCTTTTAGAAACGCGGCGTCTACTTATAGCCCTATATTACTTTTATTAACTAGCTTATATACTCGCCGTAGTTAGTAGGTATAATTATAGGGATAAGTAGTTCCTATAAGGCTAGCGTAATTAAGTTTTATAACTATATAAGCTTCGCGCTATCTTCTTATATTATAGTTCCCGCTACTTATAAGAGCGTCTCTTTAAAGTTAGGGAGGAATTCGCTAAAGGTCTACCCGTCCCTTTACTTAAGGGTCCGTAGCCTATCCTATGCCTTCTCCTACTCCTATATATTGCTAAATATATATATAAGGTATTAGAAGAAGTCCTATAAGTTACGTTTGCCTTTAAGGCCGCCCTTATCCTAGAATCCGGAGATCTACTATATCTAAGGCTTTAGTAGCGTATAAAGGAGCGAATACTACGCTATATTACGATAGCCGTTTAGGCCTTATTTCTCGTCTATTATAAACTTCGTCTATAGCCGGCTAAGGAAGAAGTAGAAGGACTTAGGCTTACCGTCCTAAGTTAGCTAGGGAAGCGGCTTTTATATCGGTAGTACCGCCGCCGTAACCGGTATTACTAAGGTTATAGGGGTTAACGCTAGTCTTATAGACGGCTCCCTTAGTATAGCGAGAACCTCGTTCTTCTCGCTAGCCGTCGCACTTTTAATCGCTTTTAAGATAGCTATAATACTTCCTATCCGCCTAGGGGGTAGCGGGGTACTCCCTTAGGGAAGCAGCACCCTTTCTAGGGAGATATCTATTAGATCTATTAGTTAATAGCTTATACTATTATAGAGTAGGTAAAGGCGTATATATAGGTGCCGTCTATAAGATAATATTAATAAGCTATATAGAGCTCTTCTATACGCGGCTAGCCCGCTCCTATACTTATAGGATCCGGCCCTCTATATATAACTACGCGGCTTAGGCCGCGGCCTAAGCCTATTACCTATTATAGTTAAAGACTCTTATACTCTAGCTATATTATAAAAAGGTTATATAGAGCGTTATTATTACTATCGCTATAGTAAAGCTCTAGATTAAATAAAAGATAGGACGCTTATTTATAATACCTCCTTAGATAGTAGCCGAAAGGGCTGGTTTTACTGCTTTTAGAGCCGCTTAAATAGACTAAGGTCTCCTATACTTTTATAGTAGGGTAATTAACGCTTTAATTATTTATAGAAGACTAAAAGGCTTCTTTATATATAAATAGCTATATCGACGAAAGATAGTTATAGAAGGTTAGTATATATATATCGCGAATATAAAAGGCCTCTAGTAAGTTAATATAACTAACTAGTCCCTATACTATTTACTATTAAGATAGAGAAGAAAGAAAGAAAGAAAGAAAGAGAATCTACTATATAAGAGTATAATAGTATTTTATAGCTTCGAGCTAATAAAAGGTTCTAGAAGCTAGGCGGCGTAGCCGCCGTTAAAGCGGCTTGCCCGTTATATTACCTCCCTCCCTTCTAACGTTTCCTCTTTTAAGGGATCGTAGCAATTTATAGTAAGATAACTTAAGAAGGTAATACTCCTTTTATACCTCTTTTATTACTTCTATATATCGGTATATCGAATAGTAGTAAGGGGTTCCTATATAGGCTACGAGTAATTATACTATTTTATGAGCACCTTCTTATACGTACCTTTTATTCTTTTATCTAGAATTCTTTTAATAAGGTATATCTTTTCGCCGTTTACTAGTACCGGTAGGGCACTCTCTTAATTAAGTTTCTATAAAGGTAATAAGTCTCTAGGGACTAGCTAAAGTAGGTCGACGTAAAAGACTAGATATATACGCCTAGGCATATCTAACCTATAGGTATATAGGCTAACTTCCGCGAGCACTTAATATTTAGTATATAGCTAATCGAGCTTTTTATAAGGTCGCGATGTTTTAATATTTCTTAAGTTAAAGTATACTTAATCCCTAGGCTTATATCTTAGTGCGGCTGTCTTATACTTATTAGCTTACGCTTGCTATATTTCCTAGGCTATAGCTATCGCTGCTTACGTAAACTCTATAGTATCCTATAGTCTCTAAATAAAATCCTCCGCTATCGCTTCCCCCTACGTTATATCTTCCGTTCTTCGATACTTAACTAACTAGATTAGCTCGTTATAGTAGCCGTATATAAAGAAGAACGGACTTAGTCTAGTAGAGGTTACTTTCCTCTCGTTAATAGTCGCTATCGCGATTAGAAGTAAGTCTAACTAGTTCTCCTATAGATAATTCGTCTATATCTAAAGAATCCTCTCTACCTCTTAGTTTATTCGTTCTATTATACTATCGGTTTATAGATAGTACGCCGTCGATAACCGCTGCTCGATCCCTAGTATCTAATAGAAACTTTTCTATATACTACTAATAAACTAAGGACCCCGATTACTAGTTATAGCCGTTAGGATGCTATAGATAGGGTAGTATTATTCGAAGAGTCTTCTTATAACCGCTTTTATAGAAATATCGTTTAATCCTTTAAGTTCGACGCCTTTAGTATGTCGGTCTATAACTACTATATAGTTTATCGCGCTATCTTTCCCCGATAGTAGGAGGTTAGTAATAAAGTTAATAGTAATTTCGCTCTATATACGTTACGGAATAGGGAGTAGCTTTAGGGGTCCTTTCTTTATATCCCTCTAGATAGTATTTCGTCTATAAACCTCGTAGTTACGTATAAACCAACGTATATCGCTAGCAGCACCCGGCTAGAAGAAGCGTCTCGATAAAGTTGAGTATATAAGGTCCCTTCTAGGATGTCCGGTAATATAAGAGTCGTGAGTTTCCTAGATAATCTTTATATATAGCGGCTCCGAACTAGGTATCTAAACGCGTTCTCTAAAGTATAATAGGCCTCTATTATCTAATAAGCATTCTAAAATACTAATAACCTTCTCCTTCTATAACTCTATTAGTAAACTCTTTACTTTATCTACTACTAGCTTTATAAGTTCTTAATAAAGCTTATCTTCTTACCGTACGGCGTACTATAGCTACTATAACTCCTTATCTTTAAATATCTTAATCTCTTTTTTAAAGTTAATTTCCTAAGCACCCTTAGTATTAGTAGATAATATCGATATTAGGACCCTTCTAAGGTAATTATTTTAGAATAGCCTTATAATACGTCCCTTTAGTTATTTATCGGAGTAGTTAGCCGGTATATCCTAGTCCTATTAAGAGAGTACGTTAGGCAATCCGCCCTTACGGCCCGGCCTCTATTTAAGCTCGAATTAGAACCTAGATAGGAACTCCGACTACTATACTTATCTCTCTATTAACCTCCTTTCTAAGTAAAAGTACCTTAGGTTCTTATAGTCCGTTAGGATCTTAAAGTGCTCTACTACCTATAGCTCTAGTTCCTACTACTTTAAATATCTAAGAATAGCGAGTAGCTCCTTATTATAAATAGTATAGTTCGCTTCGGCTACTAAATATTTCTTCGAGAAGTATATAATATGTCGTACTAGTCTATCCTTATTATCTCTCTATAAGAGCACGCCTCCTAATATAAATCTTAAAGCGTCTGCTTTTATAATAGTCTCCTTTTCTAGATAGAAGTATATAAGGATTAGGGCCGTAATTAATAGGTCCTTAAGCTTCTCGAAGGCTTCTTCGTATAATTTATCTTAACGGAATAGCACGTCTTTCTTTATTAGCCGCGTTAGCGGCTCTACTATTACCGAGAACTTTAGTATAAATATCCTATAGAAGTTCGCGAATCTAATAAAACTCCTTATAGACTTAATATTCGTTAGGGTTACCTATTCCTTTATAGCCTTAACCTTCTTAAGGTCGACTCGGATCCTATACTCTACCTCGATAATAAACCTAAGGTATTTTATAGCCTTAACTTCGAATTTACTCTTATTAATATCTAGTTATAGCCCGGCGTCTATTAGTTATTAGAGGACCTTACCGACCTTATCGCGGTAGTCTTATAGGCTTCTAGAAGAGAAGATTAAGATATCGTCGATATATACTAATATAAAATCGTCTAGGTAATCCTAGAGCGCGCTATTAATATACCGCTAAAAGGCTACTAGTACGCCTATTAGGCTAAATAGAACTACTAGCTATTTAAAGGATCTATAGCGCGTTCTAAAAGTTATCTTTTCCTTATTACTAAGGGCGACCTTAATCTTATAGAACGCTACTATAATATCTACCTTAGTAAACCACCTTACTTTAGCTATCGTTTATAAGGTCTCGCTTAGTAAGGGTAAGGGATAGCGGTCCCTCTTTATTATATAGTTTAAACCTCTATAATCTACGTTGAAGTAGATGCCTCCGCCGGGCTTCTTTACTATAAGGACTAGTACCGCGGCTAGCGAGCTACTAACTCTAATAAAACCCTTATCGAGTAGTTCTATAAGAGTCTTCCGTAGTATTAATAGCTCCTCGCGGGATATACTATAAAGCGGTCCCTAAGGTAGGGGCTTCTCTCGGCTATACTCGTCTTTTAGCACTTCGATCTTTAGGTCTATACCTAGCCGATAAGGGGGCAGCTAGTCAGCTAGTTACTAAGAGAAAGCTTAAGACTACTTATAGTACTATAGTAGTAGCTTCTCTATTACGTTAGTCTTTAGTTTCGGTCTTAGGGCCTTATTAATATCCGCTATCGTAACCGAGTAAACTTTAATACCGCTTTTATATTTATTACGGCGTGCTTCTACTAAAAAGGTTATAGCTATAATATTAGAGATATCTAGCTAGGGAGGCTAGTAACGTCGTCGGTCTCGTACTTAAACTCTATTAAACCCGATCTTAAGATATCCTTCCTTCGTATAGATATAAACATCCTAGTCTTCTATCTATTATTTACCTAGGATTATATCCTAGTTTAGATCGTCGATAATATATATAAAAACATAATACTATTAATATCTATTAAGGTCGATTAATATATATATAATCTTATCGATTTTAACCTCCTTACTATCTCTAGCTACGTTCTCTAAGATACGCGGCTAAACGTATATATATAGTAACTAAAGAGAGTAAAATATACGCTTACTAACCGCGCTATAGTAGAGGCAGCTATAGTAGATAAGAGAGAGCACGAAGTCTATACCCTAAACCCCGTTTACCCTAACGTCTACTATAAACGGTTCTCTATCTATTTTTGCTTTTCCGCTTATATCCTATTCTCTTATAGCCGCCGCGTGTCCTTAGTCTAAATCTTTATCGCTATAAGAAGAAGTATCGTCTTCGGCGACCTTAGCTTTAGTAGCCGCTAGTCGTAACGGGGTTACGGCATTAACCTAAGTACGTTAGGTCGTATTTACGGGTCGGATAGGCGCAGCTAATAGACAGCGCTCGATTCTATAGTTATCTCTTCTATAACGGAGGCAACGCCCTTTACGGTAACGGGCGTCTATCTTAGCCTAGTTAACCTACTTAGCACGCTTGCCTAACAGCGCTTAGTCTTCTAGTCGCTTAGATTAGTAACTATATATATTCTTATTACTACGGGTGCGCGTAGCGTTTACTTTCGCGGATGCTTATAGAGTTAGTTCCTATTCTATTATATCCTCTCGTCTAACTTCGGTTTTCTAGCTAGACTATTTCTAGGCAGCCTAGCCTCTATAATTCTAATAGTTATTATAGTTATCTAAACTCTTTATATTGCCTCGAGGCCTTTTCTACTAACCTAATAATTCTATCTAGCTGCTTAGCGAATCGCACCTCCTCGCTAGCCTAATATAGCTGCTAATAGTAAAGGGGTTAGAGCCTATAAGGGCTGCTTTTATTTTATCGTTTAGTGCCTCCTAGAGGTAGGAAATCTTACTATTATCTAGCTAATACTCGGCGTTAGTATTAGCGATCTCCCTCTTAAAGCGGGGGTAAAAGGACGTAAACGGTTTATTCTCTCCTTACTTAATCGAATATAGGTTGCGTATAGCTCTCTACTTACGATCCCTCTCCCTATATAGTAATTTAAGGCGGTTAAGTAGTTTAGCAATATTAAACGTTTTCTTCTTAGTTTATATCTCTATAAATATAGTTACGTTATCTTTAGCCTTGCCTTCTAAGCTTATAAAGATATATATAAAGTAGCCTTCTATATCTCCAAGGGCTTCTTTATTAACTTATAGCTTTCCTTCGGTTTCTAGTTTCTAGCTTCGCTACTAAGCCTTATCGCCGCCGAATTTCGGTATATCTCGTAATTTAAGGCGCTTAGTTAGGTAAGGGTTATAAGTGGCGACTATACGGGTATCCTTAATAGGGATAGCCGGGGTAATAGATAGCGTTGGCTCTAGGAGTTTAGACGAACGGGCTTGCTAGTGTTGTTAGAGTTCTAGGGCAATAAAACGTTCTTTAAACTAGGTGTTTCTTCGGGAACTCTCTTCTCTTAGACTCCGTATCTCGGTAACTAGGGCGCTAAGGACGTCCGGCTATATATTATTATTATCTTCGGCTATCGCGACTTCGCTAAACGCTAATAGTTCGATAGGACTTAGTTTAGTGTCTTTAGTATCTTCGGTGTCTTCGGTGTCTTTAGTGTCTTTAATGTCTTTAGTGATCTTAATAGTATATAAAAGGCCTCTAGTAAGTTAATATAACTAACTAGTCCCTATACTATTTACTATTAAGATAGAGAAGAAAGAAAGAAAGAAAGAAAGAGAATCTACTATATAAGAGCATAATAGCATTTTATAGCTTCGAGCTAATAAAAGGTTCTAGAAGCTAGGTGGCGCAGCCGCCGTTAAAGCGGCTTGCCCGTTATAGCGAAGATAGTATAGCCAAAGAATAGTGTGTTTTAACGTATTGTTCGCCGTGCTCTAGTATAAAAAAAGATTCTTTATTTATATATTAATGTGCTCTAATTTCTCTCGGCTCTTCCTCCGCAATATCTCGGACATCTATCTTCTATCTAATTACCTGCTTCCTAGATACCTTTTTCCGTCACGACCTCCATCCTTCATATAGCCTAGATACCTAGATTATAAAACTGCTTCGCGACATTATACGAATCTTCTAGTCATAATAAGTGGCCGAAGTGTAAGACCGGTACGGCTGGCAGGATGGCGGTGTCGGTTGGGTGGGTCTGACGCCAGGTTTGGAAGTCACCAGCCACACGGCCCCCGTAACGCGGCCCCCGTAGCAAAGTGGTTCGGCCCGCATAGTCATTGCCATTAGGAAATCCGATTTAGCGTGATAGGGGTCGTCAACGGTTTCCACATCATGGACATGTATGTATGTGTATTTCACCCGGAGGATTTCTCCTATAGGGCCTAGACGTAAAAGCTACGGACATTTCAATATATTAATGCGTAACACCTTAAGCCCCACGGGTCAGCATACGCTACACCAACCTCGCCGCTACTCGCTCCGTGATAGGCCTGCTTAAAGGCCAATTTCTCTAAGTATTCAGCGTCCTACCTTCAGCAGCTAAAGCGCGGTCTATCGAAATCCGAAGTCGAATACCTATGTATTAGTATTGTTAAAGGTTAGTGCCATAATCGGTCCTAAGTGGATTCTCACTTCCGCTGCTTAGCCCGAAGGGCCAGACGCTGCCTGCGTCTCATCCCCAGGGTTCCGCGCCCGACAGTTCCGGCTATACGATTCGTGTGGTCTACCGCAGGGCACGCACTTTAGCACTGTCTCCTTGCATTCTCTGTGGTGATGTTCTGCTTTCGCGCATCTGCCACATCTTTGCGGCTTCTTGCATGAAAACGCCTTGTGTCCCATCTCTTGACAGTTGAAGCACTGAATCGGTCCTACGCAGCGTTTAAAAACATTGGTGTAGGCGGACTCTCCCGCAACATCGAACCACACGCCGTCCAGAAGTCTTTGCGCGTCTACGAACATAGTGGGTGAGCCAAAGCGAATCCCAATAAAGTGGGGGCGGGCACGATTACGAAACTCTTACTCTCCACTTTCTCTCCTTGTGGACAATCACTTCGTCCAAGTCGCACTCGACCTCGTTCGTGTTTTGTACCATCACAACAGGGATGTGACGCGGCGACGGTCACTGCGCTTGAGAATGCGCTGCCGGTAACGAGTCGAAGCAGTTCGTTTTATTCTCAGCCGCCGCACTGCAAGGATTGCCTTTGATTCACATATAGTGTAGGGATTTCATGATTTGCCATCTACAGCATTGGTTGGCAGCACGGAACGCGTGCGCCGCAGCCTCTCAATCACGAGCGCCAATGCCAACCCTAACCCGAAATCCAACCCTGATGCCCTATTTTCTGAGCTGATCTAACCCGAAGAGAGTAAAAGGATTAGTCTCCCCTTCAGCTTGTTTAGCCTCCCGTAGTAGAGTTGGTGCATTCAGTAGGTTCCTGGAGTTGTCAGCCGCATCAGCACGCCGCCGGCAATCAGACTCCTCGTCAAGCACGGGTAGGAACTCACACCAAATATCTTTGCAAGTGTAGAACCACATTCTATAAGTGCCTAAGAGTTGTCAGCCGTATCAGCTTGCCGCCAGCAATCCGACTCCTCGTCAGTCACGGGTAGGAACTTACACCTGAATTTTCAGGTCCATCAGGTTTAAGAATACCATGATCAATAAACCATTTTTTCCAAGATTCAGGAAGAAGACGCCGAAGAAGACCGCGTTTAAGACCAATATTTTCAAGACCTTCTGGAAGAGCACCAACAACAGCAGCACCACCTCCTAATCTGGCTCTGAACTTGTTCGGCTTTGCTGCAGGCTTGTTCGGCTCTGCTGCGGGCTCCTGGTTCTTGTTGTCGACTTGGTTCTTGTTTGCCTCTTTGGCCTCTTTGGTCTCTTTGGCCTCTCCTTTTTTCTTTCCCCGTTCCTCGTCGTTCGCCTTCTTCGGTTCATCTTCAACGCCGCAGAGATCTCTTTTCATTATGGAGCACGGCTTGTTATTTTTCCAAGGGACAACCGCATTCGAATTCGACCTCCATGAAGCCTTAGCGCCCGAGTTCTTGCCGATCTCCCAGACAGCGGATATAGATTCAGGGGGGATGGGACCAGCTACAGCGAACTCCTTGTTACGCATAACCGCAGTGTCTTGTCGAAAATCGGGGATAAAGTGTCCATCAGGGACGTTATTCGGTGCAATGACGTAAATATAACCCGTCGTCGTCTGCTGCCCCGTGCGGCCAAATGCATATGCCGCGGCTTGTTGACTAGACCGTGAAACTGCTACAAACCCTGAGCCAGGACGAAAATTGAGATGTTCCCCAAGATCCATGTTATTTCCTTGAGGCTGGAAACCTTGACTGAATATCACTTCAGGAGTTCGAGGATCGCCACGGAAGAACCACCCAGTCTTGCTGAAACCTTCCCCAGTCCTGGATGCAGCTTCTGAGGCTGTGATAACTGGAAATTTGGGATCTGGTCCGACGCGGCGCTGGAGAGAGTTTTTAGGTGTCGGCGAGTCAACCTCGCCTTGCGGGACAGCGGAGTTGCTAATGATCCCAGGAATAGTCCAGCCTATGGTCCCCGGGTCTATTTCAGTGGTGCTGCGGATTTCCAGAGGCACCGCAATGGCAAAGCCTGTAAACAATGCTAGTACCTTCGGGGGCTTCATGACTTTTCCAGTTGTGCAGTTGTGACTGTTAATATGAGTTATATTTGGCGTTTTTGAACCGTAGCCGGTTGAATCAGAAAATATACAACTGCGGGACTTACTGAAGACATCGGCAACAAGCTGCGAGGGAGATGAGGCACTGAGGCCGTGATATAATATTTATAAGAAAGGGCATTCAGATGACTCTTTCAACAATGCCCATGACTCGGCCAGGTGGCTGTACGGCAAGAGTGACGGCCCAGCCTAGATCTAAAAACTTATTACGTCGTCGCCATCGAGTCGTGCACTCTGGGTACTGGTCCATGACACCCCGGACCTTAGCACGTGCGCATGCGGCGATAATCGGTCCGAACTTTATCATGGGCGGGGTCACATGAGGCGAAGCCAGGAATGGAGGCGGGTCAGCATCGTAGGACAGCCCGTTTAGTGATTCATGCGAGAAGGGACCCACTTTTCTCGCGAAGGAGAGATCAAAAGTGGGTCTCAGCAAGCTGAGAGCGCGGGCGGAAGGATAGGGGCAGGCACAATTGAGTCCTAACGATGATGCATGTTTTCTATCTATCTGTGCGACATTGAGGGGGTATTTATACGAATAGATACCAATCTGGGACCCGTGGAGGGCCTGACTCAGGGCCAATTCCTATGTATCCCGATTAGGGCAATGTTCCTCTACTATATCGATACCTGTTAATAGACTGTTATTCTAGTACTCATGAGGCAGGGGCAGCACAAGAAAGGATAAAGATGCATGATCTAGCTAGAAAGAATCGGCCACAGGGCCCTATTTATGCCGTAGTCAGAGGGGCCCTCAGGTGACTTACATAGGCACCAAACTGACCCCATACGTGAGGTCTTTATGGGTCCCCGATACATGGCCTCATAATGATCCTTCAGGTGGCCTTCCCTTAATCCTTTAGGTGACCTACTAACAGCGGTGCCTATACTAGCCGACAATACCTGACTCAAGGGCGGCCAATACATAGGCGCCCGGGCGCCTAAATAAAATTGCGCGCCCGGGCGCGCTACTAAGAACCGTAGATATTATTGGCCCATAAAACAGTAAACTTATAGGCATATTCCTAGGTCTATAGTTTATATTAGAGAGCTATAAAGTATAAATTATCTACGGTTTAACTATAATATACTATTCTACTAAGCCGGCGGTCGAATATAAGGCTTTTTGCTCTCTACTATCCCTTTTAACGCTCTTTTATATATCTTTTACGCCTCTTCTCTTATTTACTAGTAGATTATCTCCTATCTCTTTAACTACTTAGGTTTTAATATGTTTATCCTCCGCTATACTTTAATCTAAATATACTATTATCTCTTCTTTTATCTATTCTTTTAATCCTATTAAGCTAATATAGCGCTTAGATATCTATTTATAGTTTAAATACTACTTATAACTCTACTTATTATACCTAAGTAAGAGCCCTATTACCCTATAATACTATTAATTAGTCGTAATATTACTAGTAGGCTATACTATATACTACGCGCTCCTTATAGTAACGTATCTTTTATATATAGCTTATAGCGAGTTATACCTTAGTAGTAAATCGAGAGGGGGCTCCTATAAATAGTATAGCTCTCCTTTAATAGAGCTTAGTATAGTTCTAATTAGACTATCTAAGATAATAGGAGAGTAAAGAGTTATAAGGGACTCTTATATAGTAGGTAAGACTAAGGGCGGTATAGATAGGGTTAGTTTAGTAGCGGGAGAGCGCTAAATAGCTTTTATAAGAGGATCTAGTATAGCCCTAAGTAATAATACTCCTTAAA